>NW_026262626.1:28250101-29500101 GCF_021869535.1 Mytilus californianus | reverse complement strand
CCAGTGGTGTAAATAGTTATCAAAGGTACCAGGCTTATAATTTGATACGTTAGAAAGCCAAACAAATATAAAGTTGAAGAGCATTGAGGACCCAAAATTCCAAAAAGTTGTGCCAAATACGGCTAAGGTAATCTATGCCTTGGATAAGAAATTTCTTATTTTTCGAATAATTCATACTTTTGCAAACAGTTAATTTATAAAAAAAAAATGTATGTTCTCATTATCTACAAAGATTCATGAAATTTTGAAGTGTGGATTCCGCAAACTTCAGAGAACGGAAACGAAAAATTTAGCAGTTTTTCCGTTTGTAAAGGAATGGTTAAAGTGACACCACCAAAATTCAAACTTGATCTGTGTTATGGTAATAAGCATTGTGTATAAGTTTTAAAACATTTGGTTGAGGCTTACTCAAGTTAGAGAACAGAAACTAAAAATTCAGCAATTTTTCCATTTGTAACATTCAGGTATCACAGATCAAATTTATTCGTTCATTGTGTGTTAATTTACGTTTTTTGATTGAGTTAAGCCTTCCAATTGATATTTTATAGTGTGTCTTTCTATGTTGTTATGTTATACTATTGTTTCAGAAAAGGGAGAAGGTTTGGTAACATTAAAACGTTTAATCCCGCTGCAAATGTTTGCACCTGTCCTAAGTCAGGAATCTGATGTACAGTAGTTGTCGTCTGTTTATGTAGTTCATACGTGTTTCTCGTTTTTATATAGATTAGACCGTTGGTTTTCCCATTTGAATGGTTTTACACTAGTAATTTTTTGGGGCCCTTTATAGCTTGCTGTTCGGTGTGAGCCAATGCTCTGTGTTGAAGGCCGTACCTTGACAATTGTTACTTGGATAGAGAGTTGTCTCATTGGCACTCATACCACATCTTCCTATATCTAATAACTCTAGAACTGTTAAAGTGACGCCACCAAAATTCAAATTTGATCTGTCTTTTGTGGTAATAAGCATTGTGTATAAGTTTCATAATATTTGGTTGAGGCAAACTTAAGTTAGAGAACGGAAACCAACTTTGGGACGGATGTACATACGTACTTACGTACGTACAAGGGTCAAACTTAATGCCCCCTCCGCTACGTTGGGAGAATAAAACTTTGAATCATAATTTCCTGTCGATATGCACATCTACATAGTATGTCCTTGTTATCTGCAAAGTTTCGTGAAATTCTGTTGTGTGGTTTTAGAGGAGTTTGGATGACAAAAACAGGTTGGACGGACGGACGGACAGGTCAAAAACATTATACCCTACTGAGTGGTATAAAAACTATAAGAAATCCAATTAAGGATGATAATGGTGTCTACACATTTTACAACCTAGAAATATGAATTTGTAACTTACCATAATATTTCCTGGAAAGGTTGGTAACATCTGATATCATGTGGTATCTTTGTTAGTATGGTATATATTCCCTCCAGTAACAATGGAGCTGAGTTTCTGATCTGTGTTGTTGTACTGACAATATAAAATATCATTAAACTGCATGCTAATTTATATTGTGGGCATACATCTTATTCTTTGAACATGTAACTTGACAATTTTGAGGGACTTTGCATATTTAAACATATTTTGGGTATGAACACTCCTGATGAATTTTATTCAGAAAAGCCCTTCAAAATTCAATTTTTTTTTTTTGTCCTTATGCTTTAATTCCTCACACAGGAAAAGACAGAATTCAAGTATTACTGGAAGCCATAACAATGTTTCTAAATAAGGTCTCATGTAAGAAAAAAATTACTTTAAATCTTCAAAAACAAAATCTTACGTTGATGCTTGTTCAAGCTTTGATGTAAAAAATCTCAGAACAGCTACTATTTCTTTATAGCTGGCTTCAGATAAACTGTTTGCTGAAAAAAAGATTAAAAACATGTACAAAGCAATATAAATATAATATAATTATGGTATTTAAATATCTTTGGATTGAAATACATTTTCAATAATCTCCATCTATAAATAACTACTTATGAATATTTAAGTATAGATTATTAGGTTCTCCCATGATTGACAATGTAAAATATCTGCTCAGTCATAACATGCTTTTTTGGAAAGTGAGCAAAAAAAGGAAAAAAAGGAAAGGTCTTTATGGTCCACATGGCAAATATTTTACAAATTTTGTATAAAAAAAATTAACAATCAATTTATTGTATTCAGTCCTAGTTGTACTTAATGGCATACAATCTGTGTCAATGTTATTGACACATAGTCCTACACGGTACCCAAGAAGCACTTAAGAAAAGTGATATTTTTAAAATGTAAAATGAGATACACAGAGTGAAAACCAACCTTCACTATTAAAATCATCCATCACACTACTAATTTCTTCTCCCTGTGGAATAACAAAATTTCAATTTAAAATTAGCTTATTCTATAGCAAACTTTAGAAAACTCCCTCATTGCACAAAAACTAAATGTTGGTTAAAATAAAATGCATGAACATAACTAAGGCTTTATACTATAGTATAAAAGAAAACAAACATAAAAAAAAATTCTTGTTTGATGAAGTTTATAAATTCACAGAACCTTAATTCCATGCCCATTACTCTGAATAAAGGAAAAGTAATTGTTTTTAGAAACACATTTCCAGATAAGTCTTCCTCATGATACCTGACAGATATGCACGTTCTAACACAAATAAAGCAAAAGATGTATAGAAACATAAGAAGCTAATTAACAGAAAAATAAAAAGATTTTTTTTTTGCTTTTTGTTATTTCTGTTTCATTGATCAAAAATATTTTGTAATAAATTGCTTCAACGAGCACAGCTGGATACAACCGCAGAGGTCCAACCCTGAATAGTTGGGGCAAAATGGACACAATATTCGCACTTGATACAGGTCTGAATTTGGATTGTAATTAAATTGCCAAAAAAAAAAAAAATATTTGAAGAAATTTTCTTTTTAATTTCTGCATTATGAAATGAGAAAAAATTGTCCCCCACCCCCTTTTTCAAAAAAAAAAAAAAATTTTCCCTCAAGATATGGTCATAATCTCAATTCAAATTTCCAATGGAGTTTGCAACCATAATTACCCATTTAAATACATCATAAAAGTCTTAAAATAGAAAATGACATACATGATCATGGCTAAAATCAATATTCCTTAATCAGCATTTTTAATAGTGACTTCTAAAAATAAATTGACAGCTAATCACCTCAAGACAAAACAACATTTCTTTATACATAATTTAAAAGCATTGTAAGGGAGGTAATCCAAACATAACATTGTACTTTTAAGTAATTGTCCATTAACCAGGAAACCCTTGTTTTTCCCCCTTTTTTGCCCCTTATTCCTAAATGGTTTGAGCCATTACCCCCAAAAGCCAATCCTAACCATCCCTTTGTAGTATGGAAACTTGTGGTCTAATTTCAGAGAGATCCATACACCTTTCCACAAGTTATTGTCTGGAAACTAGAAAAATGTTTATTCGGGCCCCTAATTCCTAAACTATTAGGACCATAACCCCCTTAATCAATCCCAACCTTCCTTTTGTGTTTATAAACCTTGTGTTTAAATTTCATAGATTTCTATTTACATATACTAAAGTTATTGTCCAAAAACCAAATGTCTTTGGACGATGCGAACAACGAAGACGACGACATGATACCAATATACGACCGCAAAAATTTTGCGGTCATATAAAAAGTACTCTTAATTCATGATGTGAGTATGTATACCTACATTCTTATTCTATTGACCTTTAAAACTTCACAATTTAAAAGTGTTCTTTTGAATTTTGATTCTGAAATCCCAAATTTGAAATGGAGATATTTTAATTTCATATCCAGAATCTTGAATTTAAAACATTAGATAATGATTTTCAAATGAACCTTCTGTGTACTGTTTTGGTAACTTACAGCATGTACAGCATGCTTTTATATTCAAAACTTGTAACCTCACATGCATATATATCACATGATTTAGTTTCATATAAAACCTGTAAATGTATATACACTGTGTAGAGAAAAGAAAATCATTGCAATATTAGTAAATATTTGATCAAGGAAAATCAGAATTTTTCCAATACAGTAGACATTTCTGGTAGATTGTGAACTTCCTGAATTTTCCACATTATTTTAGATTCACATACAAAATATCCTACTAATAGATACTGGAAATATTCTGGTAATGTATGTTTCAGCTCTATCAGTACGTGGAACATTGCAAGTTCTGGATGCAGTATTCCATATAACTGCTTGGATAACCACTTGCCTAATGCCTAAAAAATCTCGAATAAATAGACTTAACAATAAACTAGACCAACTAGTCTGCACCTGTAATTATATCTAATGTGAAGGAACTAGTATATTAAAGCTCAAACTAGGTCTTTTTGAAAAATTATACTGATGGAAAAACAATATCTGGAATTAAGATGATACTTTTTTTAAATCATATATGAATTAAGGACTCAAGGAATATTCTTAAAGTTGCATTTTAAATACTGTATTTTCCCTCTTTATCAATTTGAATAAAACAAGTTTTAAACACATTGAAATCTTCTAAATAATCCAAGTAAGTGAGTCAATATTACAAATGTTGCATGAATGTTGGAAATAATAAAATATAAAAAAACCCACAAAAACTCATCCATCTTTATGTAGTGGTTGTACTTCTTGTGATAACAGAATATAACAGCATACTAAAAAAAATATTTGAGCATGCGATAAAAGATACATACTGAATAATAAACACAAAGCTTTATAAGTATTTTCATTTTATTCAACAAAACTGAACGTACAGATGGTAGCAAAAACCAGAATTTAGGATTTTTTTATGGTTTACTTTGAATCAAAAGTTCATAAAAATCTCAAATGTACTGAAAATTGATCAAACAAGCAGTGTAGAAGTGTTAGAATAACAAAATATACACTACAATCAACAACATTGTGAACACAACTTTGAAAAAAAAAACTCCTGCTAAGAACATTCATTGTCAAAAACAGGTGATCTGCTTATGTGGACAAAACTGCAACTATATATATACTACAATCAGCTGAATATGTTATCAAACATAGATGCTTTGGTTACAATACAACATGCAACATACCTGTAGCAGTATACTACAATGTTGTTGCTTTACACACAAGACTTTTTTTCATAAAATTTACAAGAAAAAACTTAAATAAAATAATGTTTATTTCAATTTCTTACATGAAGCTGCTCAAATTAAAACCTTTTGCAAACACATTTGAAATTCAAATAGAAAACCCCATACAGTATATAATGACAGAACAGTTACATTTACAACTATATGGTAGTGATTATAAGCCAAATGATATATCTAACACACCAAAGCATATCATTAGTACACTGCCAAAAGGTATGTTTTATCTTAAAAGAGAAAATATAATCCAGTACATAACAATTAATACACCACTTTCAAGTTATGATAATACATGTCGTTCAGAAACATCTATGTACATGTACATAGGATCAAGATCAGTTGTGTGTGAAAATTTCAGTATCATTTGAAGATAAAAATCAAACAACTTTGAAAAAAAAATGTCAGATTAGTTACCTAAACATCTTCGAGTTTCTAAATTGTGCCTGGACCATCTTTTCATTTATGGAACAGCCATTATCCCAATTTCATTGGATTAGTGTAATTTATATCTAAGCAGCAGTAAAGGATTTTTAATTCTTAATATATATATATTAATATTCTGATTCCATTAGATATTGTAAAATTGTCCAATATGTAAAGGGGTAGTCCATTTGTCTATTTACCTTTAAAATTTCTCCATAATGTTTTCAATTTCCTCTATCTTAGTAACTACTTAGTGTTATTGAAAGCTGTTCTATGAAATTGAATTATTTTCATAAATGTTATGTACTGGTATATAAACTATGCATGTTAGTAAGTAAGAATGAACAATGAGTGAACAAGCATGCTACAGTGACAACTATCTTACCCCCTTGACTGGTGTAAACTTGTCTGTATAACTACCCAACACTTGTGTTAGGGCAGCTACTACAGCCCCCTTCACACTATGAGAGCTGGTCATGAATGTATCTATATACACCTGTATCAAATATTTCATACCAAAGTAGAAAGTATCGTAATAAAGACTTCATTACAACCACCTTATGTCAAAATACAAATTTGTTTGAAAAAAAAAAGATGACAATGAAAAATATTTCATTTTCATGTATCATGCAGGATTGCAGAGTTATGATTAACGTAAAATGCATAGCAAAATGCCAAATGCATATATTTTTTCTACTTTTAAAACTATAAATACAAAATTGCTGTCAATAGTAAATCTGGTTTTTCTTACATTTAGGTTTTGAAGGAACTGACTAGATCTAAAATACATCTTCACTTGTTGGATATCTAGTAAAAGTTACTGAACTGTTCATCACGACACCTGAGATTTCTTAAAATTGTCAGTATTTCTATTCTTTCTACTATTTCTTAACTATTACCACAAACTTTTAAACATGAACAATCTACTGTTTTCAGTGGGATTAATAAAGCAGGCAACAGGTCTGGTTTTATGTAAGTGTTGCAATAATTGACAATAAGAACTAGTCGGAAACAAAAGAAGAGTACTGAGTTAATTATAATTGATAACAGTCAATTTGCATTACTTACACAAATCATATTTATTTCAAAAACAGTTCAAGAAAAGATTCTGTATTGGGAATTCATTGGTGATAATTTCATACTAATGTACTGTATACTGAACTCAACCTAATATAATTTAGTAAAATCGACTGATGACTTAAAAAAAAAACCTTTTTCAATATTCCTCAATCTAATTTTTTTAACTCCAAGATGAATATTTCATAAATTGTCATCAAAACCAATAAATATGTAATTCTTAAAGTTAATATGGGTGAATTATCCTAAAAAGGGTATACAGAAGTTAATGTTTGGACAAACCTTTTAATTGATTAGGTTGGAGTTGGATAATTTCCACAAATAAATGACCAATCTGTTAACTCCTCCAGAGATATTTTATCATTTCACATGACACCATGCACATAAACCACAAGACATAGAGAGAAAAAAGGAACATTACAGTTAATTCCAATAAACTGTTTACACAGAGATATGTCTCGCCTATTTGATATTTTGATAATGCAAATGTTGAAATTAAAATAGCAATACTTTAACATGTAAGTTATGCAAATATTCAAAGTCAATGAACCATGACTGAAAGTACAGGGCTAAACAATCTCCATGGAAATGAGATGTGCCAATGCTAATACAACAGCAAACCAAATACCATTGACTTTTCATAAGTCGTTCCCTTTAAACAAACCTAAACACAAACATTAACTTGTAAACTATGTAAAAGTTTCAAAGTCAATGAACCATAATTAGGGGCGGGGTTATATAATCTCCATGGAAATGAAACTTGCAAATGCCAATACATTTGCATACCGAATATCATTGACTTAACATTAGTGGTTCATCTTAAACTGACCTAATCACAAACTAATACATGTAAACTAAGTAAAAGTTTCAAAGTCAATAGACCATGACTGAGGGGTAAGGACCAAATATTCTCCATGGAAATGAGATGTTCTAATGCTTATACAACTGCATACCAATTATCATTGACCTACCACTAACGGTTCCCCTTAAACTGACCTAATCACAAACTAATACATGAAAACTAAGCAAAAGTTTCAAAGTCAATAGACCATGAATGAGGGGGTGGGGCCAAAAAATCTCCATGGAAATGAGATATGCCAATGCTTATACAACTGCATACCAAATATCATTGACCTACCACTAGTGGTTCACCATGGACTAGACCTAATCACAAACTAATACATTGTTGACGCCGCCGCCGACGCTGGAAACAGCATACCTATGTGTCGCTTTTTGACTCCGTCAAGGCGAGACAAAAACAGGACAATAGACAATTTTTGCTGGCAGAGTTTGCACTGTTGCTTATCAAAATTTCCATCATCTCATAAAATTTTCGAACAATTAAAATCTGATTTATTAAAGCAACACAAACTGATTTAGAAATAAAATAAGAATTTTGTCAATAATTTTATATATTAAGAACCAAGAAAATAAAAAGGAAATAAGGTTCAAAATTCCATAAATTTATATACCTGAGCAATTCTAGTTATAACTCCACCTGTCATACACCATGAGACAGAAAACGTCATGTTCAAAAGTACCTGCAACAAATATAAATAATCTATTAAAGCATAAGTATATAAACATTAGCATAGATAATGTATAATAAATTAAAATCATCATCAAATACATGAATGTAAATATTCTGTGGAGTGTTAGAGTTTGCTATTATGTACAGACACTTGTCTATTGTTGAAGAGTGTATGTTGACCTTTACATGTCTTAAAATTACTTATGTTGTTAGGTTGTTGTCTCATTGGAATATACCCCACTTCTCCTTTCATACATATCACATAAAGAAGCTAGTTAACATTCTTAAATTATTTCTTTTCAAGCAATAATGTAGATTTTTTTTACACATCACTGGCACTATCTCATAATATTCATCACTCTTGACGAAGTACAGAAACATGAGAAAGATGATCACACTTATATTTCATCAGTTCCGGCTTGATAAGAAGTCAAGGAGATTTAAATTCCACACATCTCCTTTGATTCAAACTAAAAGTTATTCGTTTTACTTTTTCAACCTTCAGTATAGAAAGGCCACTAAGGGGGAGGTTTTTATGAATGATAAACTGGTTTAAAATCACTATGTTTTGTGCCTATAACAAGTTAGGCTATCTCAACAATGTGTTGTTAAATTATTGTTTGTCTTGGTTTTTACATGTCAGAGGAGTTGGATGTAGGTGATTAGTATGTTATGCTGTACTGTTGTTTGTCTTGGTTTTTACATGTCGGAGGAGTTGGATGTAGGTGATTAGTATGTTATGCTGTACTGTTGTTTGTCTTGGTTTTTACATGTCGGAGGAGTTGGATGTAGGTGATTAGTATGTAATGCTGTACTGTTGTTTGTCTTGGTTTTTACATGTCGGAGGAGTTGGATGTAGGTGATTAGAATGTTATGCTGTACTGTTGTTTTTCTTGGTTTTTACATGTCGGAGGAGTTGGATGTAGGTGATTAGTATGTAATGTTGTACTGTTGTTTGTCTTGGTTTTTACATGTCAGAGGAGTTGGATGTAGGTGATTAGTATGTTATGCTGTACTGTTGTTGTCTTGGTTTTTACATGTCGGAGGAGTTGGATGTAGGTGATTAGTATGTTATGCTGTACTGTTGTTTGTCTTGGTTTTTACATGTCGGAGGAGTTGGATGTAGGTGATTAGTATGTTATGCTGTACTGTTGTTTGTCTTGGTTTTTACATGTCGGAGGAGTTGGATGTAGGTGATTAGTATGTTATGCTGTACTGTTGTTTGTCTTGGTTTTTACATGTCGGAGGAGTTGGATGTAGGTGATTAGTATGTTATGCTGTACTGTTGTTTGTCTTGGTTTTTACATGTCGGAGGAGTTGGATGTAGGTGATTAGTATGTTATGCTGTACTGTTGTTTGTCTTGGTTTTTACATGTCGGAGGAGTTGGATGTAGGTGATTAGTATGTTATGCTGTACTGTTGTTTGTCTTGGTTTTTACATGTCGGAGGAGTTGGATGTAAGTGATTAGTATGTTATGCTGTACTGTTGTTTATCTTGGTTTTTACATGTCGGAGGAGTTGGATGTAGGTGATTAGTATGTTATGCTGTACTGTTGTTTGTCTTGGTTTTTACATGTCGGAGGAGTTGGATGTAGGTGTTTAGTATGTTATGCTGTACTGTTGTTTGTCTTGGTTTTTACATGTCGGAGGAGTTGGATGTAGGTGATTAGTATGTTATGCTGTACTGTTGTTTGTCTTGGTTTTTACATGTCGGAGGAGTTGGATGTAGGTGATTAGTATGTCATGCTGTACTGTTGTTTGTCTTGGTTTTTACATGTCGGAGGAGTTGGATGTAGGTGATTAGTATGTTATGCTGTACTGTTGTTTGTCTTGGTTTGAGGATTTGGATGTAGGTGATTAGTATGTTATGCTGTACTGTTGTTTGTCTTGGTTTTAACATGTCGGAGGAGTTGGATGTAGGTGATTAGTATGTAATGTTGTACTGTTGTTTGTCTTGGTTTTTACATGTCAGAGGAGTTGGATGTAGGTGATTAGTATGTTATGCTGTACTGTTGTTGTCTTGGTTTTTACATGTCGGAGGAGTTGGATGTAGGTGATTAGTATGTTATGCTGTACTGTTGTTTGTCTTGGTTTTTACATGTCGGAGGAGTTGGATGTAGGTGATTAGTATGTTATGCTGTACTGTTGTTTGTCTTGGTTTTTACATGTTGGAGGAGTTGGATGTAAGTGATTAGTATGTTATGCTGTACTGTTGTTTGTCTTGGTTTTTACATGTCGGAGGAGTTGGATGTAGGTGATTAGTATGTTATGCTGTACTGTTGTTTGTCTTGGTTTTTACATGTCGGAGGAGTTGGATGTAGGTGATTAGTATGTTATGCTGTACTGTTGTTTGTCTTGGTTTTTACATGTCGGAGGAGTTGGATGTAGGTGATTGGTATGCTATGCTGTACTGTTGTTTGTCTTGGTTTTTACATGTCGGAGGAGTTGGATGTAGGTGATTAGTATGTTATGCTGTACTGTTGTTTGTCTTGGTTTTTACATGTCGGAGGAGTTGGATGTAGGTGATTAGTATGTTATGCTGTACTGTTGTTTGTCTTGGTTTTTACATGTCGGAGGAGTTGGATGTAGGTGTTTAATATGTTATGCTGTACTGTTGTTTGTCTTGGTTTTTACATGTCAGAGGAGTTGGATGTAGGTGATTAGTATGTTATGCTGTACTGTTGTTTGTCTTGGTTTTTACATGTCAGAGGAGTTGGATGTAGGTGATCAGTATGTTATGCTGTACTGTTGTTTGTCTTGGTTTTTACATGTCGGAGGAGTTGGATGTAGGTGATTAGTATGTTATGCTGTACTGTTGTTTGTCTTGGTTTGAGGAGTTGGATGTAGGTGATTAGTATGTTATGCTGTACTGTTGTTTGTCTTGGTTTTTACATGTCGGAGGAGTTGGATGTAGGTGATTAGTATGTTATGCTGTTCTGTTGTTGTCTTTGTTTTTACATGTCGGAGGAGTTGGATGTAGGTGATTAGTATGTTATGCTGTACTGTTGTTTGTCTTGGTTTTTACATGTCGGAGGAGTTGGATGTAGGTGATTAGTATGTTATGCTGTACTGTTGTTTGTCTTGGTTTTTACATGTCGGAGGAGTTGGATGTAAGTGATTAGTATGTTATGCTGTACTGTTGTTTATCTTGGTTTTTACATGTCGGAGGAGTTGGATGTAGGTGATTAGTATGTTATGCTGTACTGTTGTTTGTCTTGGTTTTTACATGTCGGAGGAGTTGGATGTAGGTGTTTAGTATGTTATGCTGTACTGTTGTTTGTCTTGGTTTTTACATGTCGGAGGAGTTGGATGTAGGTGATTAGTATGTTATGCTGTACTGTTGTTTGTCTTGGTTTTTACATGTCGGAGGAGTTGGATGTAGGTGATTAGTATGTCATGCTGTACTGTTGTTTGTCTTGGTTTTTTACATGTCGGAGGAGTTGGATGTAGGTGATTAGTATGTTATGCTGTACTGTTGTTTGTCTTGGTTTGAGGATTTGGATGTAGGTGATTAGTATGTTATGCTGTACTGTTGTTTGTCTTGGTTTTAACATGTCGGAGGAGTTGGATGTAGGTGATTAATATGTAATGTTGTACTGTTGTTTGTCTTGGTTTTTACATGTCAGAGGAGTTGGATGTAGGTGATTAGTATGTTATGCTGTACTGTTGTTGTCTTGGTTTTTACATGTCGGAGGAGTTGGATGTAGGTGATTAGTATGTTATGCTGTACTGTTGTTTGTCTTGGTTTTTACATGTCGGAGGAGTTGGATGTAGGTGATTAGTATGTTATGCTGTACTGTTGTTTGTCTTGGTTTTTACATGTCGGAGGAGTTGGATGTAAGTGATTAGTATGTTATGCTGTACTGTTGTTTGTCTTGGTTTTTACATGTCGGAGGAGTTGGATGTAGGTGATAAGTATGTTATGCTGTACTGTTGTTTGTCTTGGTTTTTACATGTCGGAGGAGTTGGATGTAGGTGATTAGTATGTTATGCTGTACTGTTGTTTGTCTTGGTTTTTACATGTCGTCGGAGTTGGATGTAGGTGATTGGTATGTTATGCTGTACTGTTGTTTGTCTTGGTTTTTACATGTCGGAGGAGTTGGATGTAAGTGATTAGTATGTTATGCTGTACTGTTGTTTGTCTTGGTTTTTACATGTCGGAGGAGTTGGATGTAGGTGATTAGTATGTTATGCTGTACTGTTGTTTGTCTTGGTTTTTACATGTCGGAGGAGTTGGATGTAGGTGATTAGTATGTTATGCTGTACTGTTGTTTGTCTTGGTTTGAGGAGTTGGATGTAGGTGATTAGTATGTTATGCTGTACTGTTGTTTGTCTTGGTTTTTACATGTCGGAGGAGTTGGATGTAGGTGATTAGTATGTTATGCTGTACTGTTGTTTGTCTTGGTTTTTACATGTCGGAGGAGTTGGATGTAAGTGATTAGTATGTTATGCTGTACTGTTGTTCGTCTTGGTTTTTACATGTCCGAGGAGTTGGATGTAGGTGATTAGTATGTTATGCTGTACTGTTGTTTGTCTTGGTTTTTACATGTCGGAAGAGTTGGATGTAGGTGTTTAGTATGTTATGCTGTACTGTTGTTTGTCTTGGTTTTTACATGTCGGAGGAGTTGGATGTAGGTGATTAGTATGTTACGCTGTACTGTTGTTTGTCTTGGTTTTACATGTCGGAGGAGTTGGATGTAGGTGATTAGTATGTTATGATGTACTTTTGTTTGCCTTGGTTTTTACATGTCTGAGGAGTTGGATGTAGGTGATTAGTATGTCATGCTGTACTTTTGTTTGCCTTGGTTTTTACATGTCTGAGGAGTTGGATTAAGTGATTAATATGTAATGTTGTACTGTTGTTTGTCTTGGTTTTTACATGTCTGAGGAGTTGGATGTAGGTGATTAGTAGGTTATGCTGTACTGTTGTTTGTCTTGGTTTTTACATGTCTGAGGAGTTTGATGTAGGTGATTAGTAGGTTATGCTGTACTGTTGTTTGTCTTGGTTTTTATATGTCGGAGGAGTTGGATGTAGGTGATTAGTAGGTTATGCTGTACTGTTGTTTGTCTTGGTTTTAATATGTCGGAGGAGTATGATGTAGGTGATTAGTAGGTTATGCTGTACTGTTGTTTGTCTTGGTTTTTAAATGTCGGAGGAGTATGATGTAGGTGATTAGTATGTAATGCTGTACTGTTGTTTGTCTTGGTTTTTACATGTCGGAGGAGTTTGTTTGTCTTGGTTTTCACATGTCGGAAGAGTTGGATGTAGGTGATTAGTATGTTATGCTGTACTGTTGTTTGTCTTGGTTTTTACATGTCGGAGGAGTTGGATGTAGGTGATTAGTATGTTATGCTGTACTGTTGTTTGTCTTGGTTTTTACATGTCGGAGGAGTTGGATGTAGGTGATTAGTATGTTATGCTGTACTGTTGTTTGTCTTGGTTTTTACATGTCGGAGGAGTTGGATGTAGGTGATTAGTATGTTATGCTGTACTGTTGTTTGTCTTTGTTTTTACATGTCGGAGGAGTTGGATGTAGGTGATTAGTATGTTATGCTGTACTGTTGTTTGTCTTGGTTTTTACATGTCGGAGGAGTTGGATGTAGGTGATTAGTATGTCATGCTGTACTGTTGTTTGTCTTGGTTTTTACATGTCGGAGGAGTTGGATGTAGGTGATTAGTATGTCATGCTGTACTGTTGTTTGCCTTGGTTTTTACATGTCTGAGGAGTTGGATGTAAGTGATTAGTATGTAATGTTGTAAGGTTGTTTGTCTAGGTTTTTACATGTCAGAGGAGTTGGATGTAGGTGATTAGTAGGTTATGCTGTACTGTTGTTTGTCTTGGTTTTTACATGTCAGAGGAGTTGGATGTAGGTGATTAGTATGTAATGCTGTACTGTTGTTTGTCTTGGTTTTTACATGTCGGAGGAGTTGAATGTAGGTGATTAGTATGTAATGCTGTACTGTTGTTATTTTGGTTTTTACATGTCAGAGGAGTTGGATGTAGGTGTTTAGTATGTTATGCTGTACTGTTGTTTGTCTTGGTTTTTACATGTCGGAGGAGTTGGATGTAGGTGATTAGTATGTAATGCTGTACTGTTGTTTGTCTTGGTTTTTACATGTCAGAGGAGTTGGAAGTAGGTGATTAGTATGTTATGCTGTACTGTTGTTTGTCTTGGTTTTTACATGTTGGAGGAGTTGGATGTAGGTGATTAGTATGTTATGCTGTACTGTTGTTGTCTTGGTTTTTACATGTTGGAGGAGTTGGATGTAGGTGATTAGTATGTAATGTTGTACTGTTGTTTGTCTTGGTTTTTTACATGTCATAGGAGTTGGATGTAGGTGATTAGTATGTTATGCTGTACTGTTGTTTTTCTTGGTTTTTACATGTCTGAGGAGTTGGATGTAGGTGATTAGTATGTTATGCTGTACTGTTGTTTGTCTTGGTTTTTACATGTCGGAGGAGTGGGATGTAGGTGATTAGTATGTTATGCTGTACTGTTGTTTGTCTTGGTTTTTACATGTCGGAGGAGTTGGATGTAGGTGATTAGTATGTTATGCTGTACTGTTGTTTGTCTTGGTTTTTACATGTCGGAGGAATTGGATGTAGGTGATTAGTATCTTATGCTGTACTGTTGTTTGTCTTTGTTTTTACATGTCGGAGGAGTTGGATGTAGGTGATTAGTATGTAATGCTGTACTGTCGTTGTCTTGGTTTTTACATGTCGGAGGAGTTGGATGTAGGTGTTTAGTATGTTATGCTGTACTGTTGTTTGTCTTGGTTTTTACATGTCAGAGGAGTTGGAAGTAGGTGATTAGTATGTTATGCTGTACTGTTGTTTGTCTTGGTTTTTACATGTTGGAGGAGTTGGATGTAGGTGATTAGTATGTTATGCTGTACTGTTGTTGTCTTGGTTTTTACATGTTGGAGGAGTTGGATGTAGGTGATTAGTATGTAATGTTGTACTGTTGTTTGTCTTGGTTTTTTACATGTCATAGGAGTTGGATGTAGGTGATTAGTATGTTATGCTGTACTGTTGTTTGTCTTGGTTTTTACATGTCTGAGGAGTTGGATGTAGGTGATTAGTATGTTATGCTGTACTGTTGTTTGTCTTGGTTTTTACATGTCGGAGGAGTGGGATGTAGGTGATTAGTATGTCATGCTGTACTGTTGTTTGTCTTGGTTTTTACATGTCGGAGGAGTTGAATGTAGGTGATTAGTATGTTATGCTGTACTGTTGTTTGTCTTGGTTTTTACATGTCGGAGGAGTTGGATGTAGGTGATTAGTATGTTATGCTGTACTGTTGTTTGTCTTGGTTTTTACATGTCGGAGGAGTTGGATGTAGGTGATTAGTATGTTATGCTGTACTGTTGTTTGTCTTAGTTTTTACATGTCGGAGGAGTTGGATGTAGGTGATTAGTATGTTATGCTGTACTGTTGTTTGTCTTGGTTTTTACATGTCGGAGGAGTTGGATGTAGGTGATTAGTATGTTATGCTGTACTGTTGTTTGTCTTGGTTTTTACATGTCGGAGGAGTTGGATGTAAGTGATTAGTATGTTATGCTGTACTGTTGTTTGTCTTGGTTTTTACATGTCGGAGGAGTTGGATGTAGGTGATTAGTATGTTATGCTGTACTGTTGTTTGTCTTGGTTTTTACATGTCGGAGGAGTTGGATGTAGGTGTTTAGTATGTTATGCTGTACTGTTGTTTGTCTTGGTTTTTACATGTCGGAGGAGTTGGATGTAGGTGATTAGTATGTTATGCTGTACTGTTGTTTGTCTTGGTTTTTACATGTCAGAGGAGTTGGATGTAGGTGATTAGTATGTCATGCTGTACTGTTGTTTGTCTTGGTTTTTACATGTCGGAGGAGTTGGATGTAGGTGATTAGTATGTTATGCTGTACTGTTGTTTGTCTTGGTTTGAGGATTTGGATGTAGGTGATTAGTATGTTATGCTGTACTGTTGTTTGTCTTGGTTTTAACATGTCGGAGGAGTTGGATGTAGGTGATTAGTATGTAATGTTGTACTGTTGTTTGTCTTGGTTTTTACATGTCAGAGGAGTTGGATGTAGGTGATTAGTATGTTATGCTGTACTGTTGTTGTCTTGGTTTTTACATGTCGGAGGAGTTGGATGTAGGTGATTAGTATGTTATGCTGTACTGTTGTTGTCTTGGTTTTTACATGTCGGAGGAGTTGGATGTAGGTGATTAGTATGTTATGCTGTACTGTTGTTTGTCTTGGTTTTTACATGTCGGAGGAGTTGGATGTAGGTGATTAGTATGTTATGCTGTACTGTTGTTTGTCTTGGTTTTTACATGTCGGAGGAGTTGGATGTAGGTGATTAGTATGTTATGCTGTACTGTTGTTTGTCTTGGTTTTTACATGTCGGAGGAGTTGGATGTAGGTGATTAGTATGTTATGCTGTACTGTTGTTTGTCTTGGTTTTTACATGTCGGAGGAGTTGGATGTAGGTGATTAGTATGTTATGCTGTACTGTTGTTTGTCTTGGTTTTTACATGTCGGAGGAGTTGGATGTAGGTGATTAGTATGTTATGATGTACTGTTGTTTGTCTTGGTTTTTACATGTCGGAGGAGTTGGATGTAAGTGATTAGTATGTTATGCTGTACTGTTGTTTGTCTTGGTTTTTACATGTCGGAGGAGTTGGATGTAGGTGATTAGTATGTTACGCTGTACTGTTGTTTGTCTTGGTTTTTACATGTCGGAGGAGTTGGATGTAGGTGATTAGTATGTTATGCTGTACTTTTGTTTGCCTTGGTTTTTACATGTCTGAGGAGTTGGATGTAGGTGATTAGTATGTCATGCTGTACTTTTGTTTGCCTTGGTTTTTACATGTCTGAGGAGTTGGATTAAGTGATTAGTATGTAATGTTGTACTGTTGTTTGTCTTGGTTTTTACATGTCTGAGGAGTTGGATGTAGGTGATTAGTAGGTTATGCTGTACTGTTGTTTGTCTTGGTTTTTACATGTCTGAGGAGTTTGATGTAGGTGATTAGTAGGTTTTGCTGTTCTGTTGTTTGTCTTGGTTTTTATATGTCGGAGGAGTTGGATGTAGGTGATTAGTAGGTTATGCTGTACTGTTGTTTGTCTTGGTTTTTATATGTCGGAGGAGTAAGATGTAGGTGATTAGTAGGTTATGCTGTACTGTTGTTTGTCTTTGTTTTTAAATGTCGGAGGAGTATGATGTAGGTGATTAGTATGTAATGCTGTACTGTTGTTTGTCTTGGTTTTTACATGTCGGAGGAGTTTGTTTGTCTTGGTTTTCACATGTCGGAAGAGTTGGATGTAGGTGATTAGTATGTTATGCTGTACTGTTGTTTGTCTTGGTTTTTACATGTCGGAGGAGTTGGATGTAAGTGATTAGTATGTTATGCTGTACTGTTGTTTGTCTTGGTTTTTACATGTCAGAGGAGTTGGATGTAGGTGATTAGTATATTATGCTGTACTGTTGTTTGTCTTGGTTTTTACATGTCGGAGGAGTTGGATGTAGGTGATTAGTATGTTATGCTGTACTGTTGTTTGTCTTTGTTTTTACATGTAGGAGGAGTTGGATGTAGGTGATTAGTATGTTATGCTGTACTGTTGTTTGTCTTGGTTTTTACATGTCGGAGGAGTTGGATGTAGGTGATTAGTATGTTATGCTGTACTGTTGTTTGTCTTGGTTTTTACATGTCGGAGGAGTTGGATGTAGGTGATTAGTATGTCATGCTGTACTGTTGTTTGCCTTGGTTTTTACATGTCTGAGGAGTTGGATGTAAGTGATTAGTATGTAATGTTGTAAGGTTGTTTGTCTAGGTTTTTACATGTCGGAGGAGTTGGATGTAGGTGATTAGTATGTTATGCTGTACTTTTGTTTGCCTTGGTTTTTACATGTCTGAGGAGTTGGATGTAGGTGATTAGTATGTCATGCTGTACTTTTGTTTGCCTTGGTTTTTACATGTCTGAGGAGTTGGATTAAGTGATTAGTATGTAATGTTGTACTGTTGTTTGTCTTGGTTTTTACATGTCTGAGGAGTTGGATGTAGGTGATTAGTAGGTTATGCTGTACTGTTGTTTGTCTTGGTTTTTACATGTCTGAGGAGTTTGATGTAGGTGATTAGTAGGTTATGCTGTACTGTTGTTTGTCTTGGTTTTTATATGTCGGAGGAGTTTGATGTAGGTGATTAGTAGGTTATGCTGTACTGTTGTTTGTCTTGGTTTTTATATGTCGGAGGAGTAAGATGTAGGTGATTAGTAGGTTATGCTGTACTGTTGTTTGTCTTTGTTTTTAAATGTCGGAGGAGTATGATGTAGGTGATTAGTATGTAATGCTGTACTGTTGTTTGTCTTGGTTTTTACATGTCGGAGGAGTTTGTTTGTCTTGGTTTTCACATGTCGGAAGAGTTGGATGCAGGTGATTAGTATGTTATGCTGTACTGTTGTTTGTCTTGGTTTTTACATGTCGGAGGAGTTGGATGTAAGTGATTAGTATGTTATGCTGTACTGTTGTTTGTCTTGGTTTTTACATGTCGGAGGAGTTGGATGTAGGTGATTAGTATATTATGCTGTACTGTTGTTTGTCTTGGTTTTTACATGTCGGAGGAGTTGGATGTAGGTGATTAGTATGTTATGCTGTACTGTTGTTTGTCTTTGTTTTTACATGTCGGAGGAGTTGGATGTAGGTGATTAGTATGTTATGCTGTACTGTTGTTTGTCTTGGTTTTTACATGTCGGAGGAGTTGGATGTAGGTGATTAGTATGTTATGCTGTACTGTTGTTTGTCTTGGTTTTTACATGTCGGAGGAGTTGGATGTAGGTGATTAGTATGTCATGCTGTACTGTTGTTTGCCTTGGTTTTTACATGTCTGAGGAGTTGGATGTAAGTGATTAGTATGTAATGTTGTAAGGTTGTTTGTCTAGGTTTTTACATGTCAGAGGAGTTGGAAGTAGGTGATTAGTATGTTATGCTGTACTGTTGTTTGTCTTGGTTTTTACATGTTGGAGGAGTTGGATGTAGGTGATTAGTATGTTATGCTGTACTGTTGTTGTCTTGGTTTTTACATGTTGGAGGAGTTGGATGTAGGTGATTAGTATGTAATGTTGTACTGTTGTTTGTCTTGGTTTTTTACATGTCATAGGAGTTGGATGTAGGTGATTAGTATGTTATGCTGTACTGTTGTTTGTCTTGGTTTTTACATGTCTGAGGAGTTGGATGTAGGTGATTAGTATGTTATGCTGTACTGTTGTTTGTCTTGGTTTTTACATGTCGGAGGAGTGGGATGTAGGTGATTAGTATGTTATGCTGTACTGTTGTTTGTCTTGGTTTTTACATGTCGGAGGAGTTGAATGTAGGTGATTAGTATGTTATGCTGTACTGTTGTTTGTCTTGGTTTTTACATGTCGGAGGAGTTGGATGTAGGTGATTAGTATGTTATGCTGTACTGTTGTTTGTCTTGGTTTTTACATGTCGGAGGAGTTGGATGTAGGTGATTAGTATGTAATGCTGTACTGTTGTTTGTCTTGGTTTTTACATGTCGGAGGAGTTGGATGTAGGTGATTAGTATGTTATGCTGTACTGTTGTTTGTCTTGGTTTTTACATTCAGAGGAGTTGGATGTAGGTGATTAGTATGTTATGCTGTACTATACAATAGTTTTGTGATTCCTGCTATCCATTTTATGTATATTGATTTTCAAGATATCTGGCCTTAAAAGAAATAGTTAAAAAATTTATGTGTGATCATTACCTACAAAAATATAAAAGAAATATTTCATAAGAGTCTCCAAAACCTTAAATGGAGGTCATCATGTCAAAATGTTCCATCTTTCTATTGAACAACAGATGAAGAAAGTTGTAAAATCCACACATATATCATAATGCATATCCACAAGAGACATTTAAACATGACATATTAGTACACTGTGACAAAAAACTTTTTACTCTTTTCAGAAACCTATAATTGTATATCAGTGACATTTTGTCAGTGCAATCTCCTTGTATGATACAACAATTTAAATCATGTGAGAACTGAAGCATTGGTTACTGGTACTCTCAGGGACAAGAACAACCATGGTATAGGCCCATGTAGTACCAGTAATATGAACATTTGACACCTAGTTTTTTTTTTAAATAACTACTTATGAAGAAGAAGAAATTTGAAAACAGTTACATATTGTCAAGACAAGTAATTTCAATAGTTAAATGAGTACTTTCTATGACTTAAAGGTAAATGAATGGTCTTCATGATACCTTTACAACTTCTACTTGTACTTCTTCTGATAATGTTGGTGTACAAAATACTGCATTTAATACTTGTATTGGCATCCAGTATTCTTCACTCTCAGTTTCAATACTAGAGCAAAAACGTTCATCTTCCAACATTTTCTGAAACAAAAAAGTTTTATCTTACTTTGAACAAGAAATATCTTCCATGTTATTTGTTGTTTTATGAATTCTGTGGTGATAATTTGATTAAACTAAATGCACTGTATGCATACATGTAGTTCACAAAATTACCTTACTCCCTTTTTCACAAAATCCATGTTTTCCCCAAAACACATTATGATGAATAAATAAAATAGTAGGTACAAATTGCATTTTGTTCCAAACATTTGAAAAGTTTACTGGAATCATTTTCATTAATTTCCGACCGATGGATATCCCTATCACTATAAATTAGCACTGTGCTCAATAATAGTAACTGTTTACTAAAAATGATATGTGAAGTATATCTTTTCAAAACTACAGTTTCTACTCATGAGGGGTAATAAAAAATATTATTATACCTCAAAGTATAATTGAATAAATCTATTGGCTAATAAAAGATCACTTGGTTTGAATTGATTTGGATATTTTTGTTTAAATCGACAGGGCCAGTAAATAACCTTGACAAATTGTACCGTATGGTGAATAACCCTATTATTCACTGCCATTGAATGGGGTTATTACTCACAGTATTTTAAACCAATAGAAAACTCGCAGTTCACACATATGATTTCAAACTGTGTAGTGACATTTAATGTGAATTTAAATAAAAGTTAAAAAGTGAAATTTTATATCACTTTTTGCTATTTTTTTTTTATTATTTGGTAATTACATAAATAATACTTGTTAATTTTTGTCTTTTTCCACAGACCAAATTGAATGCCAATATTTGTTCGGTATAACAGTTACGGCTCTATGAGTCAAGTCCAAGGGGAATACCCTTCAGCAGAAATTTTGAATATCCCCCATCTCAGAGGGCCATAACTATATTGTGAGGGGAGAGAAGAAGAGGGTTCTAAGAAGGAAAAAATGTATGGTTGATTTGGTATCAATTGAATGATTTAAGATAGAGCAAATGCTTGAGAATTGTTAATCTGTAAATGGAATGTCAGAAATCCTGACAATGTTTAAAATACTATAAATTCAGAAATTATTGCATATAAAAACTAGAGGCTCTCAAGAGCCTGTGTCGCTCACCTGTATTTACTGATGCTTTGGAAATCATGTAAAATAAGGTTAAAATCATAATTAATAGTATTAGATATTAGATATTATAATGATATCTAAGATAATAACAAAATCTGCAAAATTTTTGTAAAATTACTAACTCAGGGGCAGCAACCCAACAACGGGTTGTCGGATTCATCTGAAAATTTCAAGGCAGATAAATCTAAAACTGATGAACATTTTTGCCACCTGTCAGATTTGCTCTAAATGCTTTAGTTTCAGAGATATAAACCAAAAACTGCATTTTACCCCTATGTTCTATTTTTAACCAAGTCGGCCATGATGGTTGGAAGGTGGGGTCATCGGACAAATTTTTTAAACTAGATACCCTAATAATGATTATGGCCAAGTATGGTTAAATTTGTCTCAGTAGTTTCAGAGAAGAAGATTTTTGGTCATGACAACTTATTTGTAGATCTTACTTTGCTGAACATTATTGCTGTTTACAGTTTATCTCTATCTATAATAATATTCAAGATAATAACCAAAAACTGCAAAATTTCCTTAAAATTACCAATTCAGGGGCAGCAACCCAACAACAGGTTGTCAGATTTGTCTGAAAATTTCAGGGCAGATAGATCTTGACCTGATAATCAGTTTTACCCTATGTCAGATTTACTCTAAATGCTTTGGTTTCAGAGATATAAGCCAAAATCAATTTACCCTTATGTTCTATTTTTAGCCATGGCGGCCATCTTGGATGGTTGGCGGGATCATCGGACACATTTTTTAAACTAGATACCCTAATGATGATTGTGGCCAAGTTTGGTTAAATTTGGCCATGTGGTTTCAGAGGAGAAGATTTTTGTAAAAAGCTAACGACGACGGACGACGACAACGATGACGACAGACGACGGACGCCAAGTGATGAGAAAAGCTCACTTGGCCCTTCGGGCCAGGTGAGCTAATAAGAAGATGTGGTATGATTGCCAATGAGACAACTCTCCACAAGAGACCAAATGACACAGAAATTAACAATTATAGGTCACTGTACGGCCTTCAACAAATAGCAAAGCCCGTACTGCTTAGTCAGCTATGAAAGGCCCTGAAATGACAAATGTAAAACAATTCAAACTAGAAAACTAACGGCCTAATTTATGTACAAAATAATGGACAAAAAACAAATATGTTACACAGCAACAAACGACATTTATTATCGCAATTTTTGAAAAATGAACAAAAGTGTGAGATTAATTATTGCAATTTCAGGAAAATCTGCATACAGATATATGTATCAGATTTCAGAATGCAAGTTCTTATTATTGCGATCATCAGCTAGTCCCAATATTCACATTCATAAAAACCTCGAATAATTTCTGAATTTACAGTATGGGTTAGGTAGTGTTTTACCAACACAATAGGAGTTCTGATCCTCTGGGAATTTATTTTTTTACAATGCCCCTCTGAAATATTTTTACTTTAAATGTGAAATGCCTTAAAAAAGCAAGTGAATAAACATGATGAAGTCAATACATTGAAAATTTGCTGTAAGTGAAAAATTCAAAGTTATCTGTTCAAATATATATTTGATCTAATGATAAAATGTGTATCTATCTAGTTACTTCAGTTCCTTTACCCTCATTTAGTAATAACAGTATAAACTAATGAGAACTATTACATCAGGTGTTAATGTCACATACAAACCTGAATGCCATGTAAAGAATGTGTGCCTAATTTCTTAGATTTGGATTCAATTGCTAACTGGAAAGGTTCTAGACATTTTTCTCTCAGTATATGTGCCGGAGTCTTTGAAACTTCATCCTTATTGCTAAGAATATCTGAAAAATAATCACCATAAATATATCCTTATACCTTAACTTCATTTGTTTTTCTTTTGTCCTTCAAATCTACAGACTTATTTCCAATATCATACATAGCTGTCAACTGACCTGTATTCTGCGGGTTACACCAGAGAATTTCTCCCTTCACAAGGGATTTTTTAAATACCCGCCGGGTATTCAAATAACCTGGGATTTTAGAAAATGACCTGTTTTCAACCGTATTTCTGATCGGTATTGTTTCCGGTATTCAGAAGTCAAATATACTTTCAGTTTTCTCTGAGTTTTTCCTTTGAAAAGTTAAACAATTGAAATTAGAATTTGCTTATTTACCATGCCAATGACAGCTACCAAAACATTACATTTGATTGAAAAGTAACAATTCGAGGATTATTTGTTAATTGTACCAAAGAAAGTTGAAGCCAGTCAAGCTTGACATACAATTCTATGTCCTGATTAAAAGATTTGCAGTTCCAATATCCTGTAAAAATCATTTGAAAACAATTTCAACCTTTTAATACATTTCTGTTGGAGAGAATAATTTTGTTATCACTTAAATGTAAAAGCTTTAAATCAAATCCACATGCTCTAGATATTACACTGAAAGAAAACACACTAACTTCTTTCTATTTATCTTCCTCCTGTGTATAGGAGCACATTAGCTATAATTGATTTATAATTACATGTATAACTGGGGTTTATGACATTCATTAATAAAAAGAAGTCAACTAGTGTGAATAAAACAATAAAAGGGCATTGGTTTAGAAAGATATTAAATTAATGATAAATATTGATATACTGGTACTTAACAAATTCAAAAGTGATTATGTTTAGGAAACTCAGTGGTACATGTATACTAAAACTTTGTTCTCTGCAAATGATTGGTCGAAATTTAATTAGGAAGTCAAATTTTCTTAGGTTCTTCTGTATTTCCTATTGTGATGTACTGTGACGTCATGAAAAAAGGTGACCATGCCTGATGACATCACATATAAAGAACACAACTTTCTGCAAATCTTTGAAAAGAAAGGATAAACTTTGTTTACACACCATCTAAAAATCATTAGAGAAACAGATTCCACCACTATAACTCGTGTATTACGATATTTCTCCACTCTCAACAGTTAAATTCTATTATTTAAAAAGCTTGGCAAAACTGTCTAGAGTGGAAAAATATCGTAACACACTTGATGCAGTGGTGGCATCTATGTATATTATTTTCAAAATCTTAATAAAATCAATTATTAAAATAAATCAGCATGAAGTTTAAACTACTTTTTAAATTGAAATTAATAATATGTTCATCACCTTCAGGTTGAAAGGTACACTTCCAGGACCATTGTCAACAAACATTGATGGTCTTGCCTTTTAAGTTTGGAAAGCTTTTCAAATGGTTAATACTCATTATAACGAATTTGAAGAAATTCAAGAATATTATTTTAACAAGAGTGCATACGCTGAAATGTCTCGCCTTCTTTACTAATCATTGATATTATGTTGATAGTCCTAAATATAAAGCTTTCTTACAACTGTCACATAAACTTAACATTAACCAAGAAAACTAAACATTGACCAATGAACCATGAAAATGAGGTCAAGGTCAGATGAACCATGCCAGGCAGGCATGTACAGCTAACAATTCTTCCATACAACAAATATAATTGACCTATTGCTTATAGTTTAAGAAAAACAGACCAAAACACAAAAACTTAACACTGAGTAATGAACTGTGAAAATGAGGTCAAGGTCAAATAAAACCTGTGCGACTGACATAAAGATCATAAAATATTTCCATACACCAAATATATAGTTGACCTATTGCATATAGTATTAGAAAAAAAGACCAAAACTCAAAATCTTAACTTTGACCACTGAACCATGAAAATGCGGTCAAGGTCAAATGACACCTGCCAGCTAGACATGTACACCTTACAATCATTCCATACACCAAATAAAGTTGACCTATTGCTTAAAGTGTAAGAAAAACAGACCAAAACACAAAAACTTAACATAAGCAATGAACCTTGAAAATGAGGTCAAGGTCAAATAAAACATGCCAGACTGACATGTACATGATAAAATATTTCCATACACCAAATATAGTTGACCTACTGCAAACAGTATTAGAAAAACAAACCAAAACACAAAAACTTAACATTGAGCAATGAACCGTGAAATGAGGTCAAGGTCAAATAAAACTTGCCAGACTGACATGAACATCGTACAATATTTCCATACAACAAATACAGTTGACCTATTGCATACAGTATTAGAAAAACAGACCAAAACACAAAAACTTAACTATGACCACTGAACCATGAAAATGAGGTCAAGGTCAGATGACACCTGCCAGTTGGACATGTACACCTTACTATCATTACATACACCAAATATAGTAGACCTATTGCTTATAGTATCTCAGATATGGACTTGACCACGAAAACTTAACCTTGTTCACTGATCCATGAAATGAGGTCGAGGTCAAGTGAAAACTATCTGACGGGCATGAGGACCTTGCAAGGTACGTACATGTACATACCAAATATAGTTATCCTATTACTTATAATAAGAGAGAATTCAACATTCCAAAAAATCTGAACTTTTTTTAAAGTAGTCAATGAACCATGAAAATGAGGTCAAGGACATTGGACATGTGACTGACGGAAACTTCGTAACATGAGGCATCTATATACAAAGTATGAAGCATCCAGGTCTTCCACCTTCTAAAATATAAAGCTTTTAAGAAGTTAGCTAACGCCGCCGCCGGATCACTATCCCTATGTCGAGCTTTCTGCGACAAAAGTCGCAGGCTCGACAAAAATAATGATGTTGCATTGACATTCACCCTACAAATGCATCTTCTATATTCAATGGAACAGCTATTTGTCCACATTAATTTTATTTACAAAGCACTTAAAGAGACGGAGGACTTAAATGAACCATTTTAGATTTACCTAATGCTGTTTTGCATGCTTGCTTGATGTTTGTATGCTTCGTTGATGACACATCTGACAAAAGCTGTTTTAAAATGTCTTCCATAAGTAATGTTGCAATCTGAAATAAATTTGTAAACTGCTGTATTAAATAAGGAGATGTGGTATGATAGCCTTTGAGACAACAATCCAACAGAGTACAAATGACTGTAACATTTATATGTCGGCCTTATTGTCAAAAGTTGCAAACAAGCTCCTGTCATTGTACACTTCTAAATAAGTCACCTTAGAAAGTACAATATTAAACACAAGACTTCTGAACACTAAAATATCATTAAAACAATATATTTAAACACACATTTATAATTGAAAAATTTGTTTTAAGCAACGAAACTGTACCAAACTCTAACAATACTATTACCTGCAGAGATCTGGAAGTTCGATGTTCAGTTGTTACATGTAATATAAAACCACTTTTACCATTAATAATTGACTTAAAAAGATTTCTATTTAATCAAAAAACATTATGAACAATATTTTATTGTTATTAACACAAATAATCTGTTAACTCACTTTTTTGCTATTTTGATAGTAAAATACAAATGTTGAAATCAAAATAGCAATAATTTAACATGTAAGTTATGCAAAATATTCAAAGTCAATGAACCATGACTGAAGGTACAGGGCAAAACAATCTAAATGGAAATGAAATGCCAATACTTATATTACTGCATACCAAATATCATTGACCTACCCCAAAACTGACCTAATCACAAACTATTACATGTAAACTAAACAAAAGTTTCTAGGTCAATTGACTATGACTGAGGTGGTGGGGCCAAATTATCTCCATAGAAACGAGATGTGCCAATGCTAATACAACTGCATACCAAATATCGTTGGCCTATCCCTAGTGGTTCCCAATAAACTGACCTAATGACAAACTAATTCATGTAAACTAAGCAAAAGTTTCAAAGTCAATAGACCATGACTGAGGTGGCAGGGCCAAATAATCCCCATAGAAATGAGATATGCCAATGCTTAATCAACTGCATACCAAATATCATTGGCCTACCACTAGTGGTTCCCAATAAACTGACCTAATGACAAACTAATACATGTAAACTAAGCAAAAGTTTCAAAGTCAATAGACCATGATTGAGGGGCAGGGCCAAATAATCTCAATGGAAATGAGATGTGTCAATGCTCATACAACTGCATACCAAATATTATTGGCCTACTGCTAGTGGGTCCCCATAAACTGACCTAATGACAAACTAATACATGTACATGTAAACTAAGCACAAGTTTCAAAGTCAATAGACCATGACTGAGGGGGCTGGGCCAAATTATCCCCATGGAAATGAGATGTGCCAATGCTAGTACAACTGCATACCAAATATCATTGGCCTACCACTAGTGGTTCTCCATAAATTGACCTAATCACAAATTAATATATTCTTGACAACGTGGTCGCTGCCGCCCACAACAGCATACCTATGTCTCGCTTTTTGACCCAGTCAAAGTGAGACAATAAACCAATTTCAGGCCACCAGCCTCAAATTTCTATTTTGTACCCATTATCGTAATCTATTCTTACCCTATGGGCCAACTGTGTTAAGGCCAAAAAAAAATAATACACGTGTTTCTGCTAACCCTACCTACCCTAATTTTTAGTGCCTAGTAACACTGCCTACCCTAACACTTTTTATGCTATTTTGGAACAAGTACTGTTAAAGTCAGACTGATTCCCTAGTAGTAACCAGCTAAAAAATGTTTGTAAAATAAAATGATATTGCCTACCTACCTACCCTATTTTTTTCAGCATGTTAGCGGAAACACATATATTATTTTTTTTTGCCTAATAACAAAAGAAGAACAAAGTTCCAATGTCCCCCGCGTATTTTATCTGTCCAAGGTACAAGGGCAATAACTAAAAAAAGCACTTTTTTTTTGTTCTTTAAAACTTGAGAGAAATGAAGGCTTCAGAGCAAATGCAATGTGATTTCCATTATAATTTATATTTCCAAGGGCATAACTCGTTAAAAATATTTGATCAGAACTTATTTTCGAAAGTGTCAAAGACATTGCTGATGTAAACCTATGATATAAGTTTCATAAAATTCTGGCAAGAATACTCTGAACACATGAGAGCGATAACATTGCAATTTTCCATAAAATCAGTATTTTCAAGGGGCATAACTCTTTTAAAAATAATTGATGATATAA
Organism: Mytilus californianus; assembly: GCF_021869535.1. Classification (NCBI taxonomy): domain Eukaryota; kingdom Metazoa; phylum Mollusca; class Bivalvia; order Mytilida; family Mytilidae; genus Mytilus; species Mytilus californianus. Next base: position 29,471,528 of record NW_026262626.1, on the reverse strand, counting down.
AGCTATAATGTAAGTTTCATAAAAATCTGGCAAGAATTGTAAACATAAGAGCGCTCATAAGGCAATTTTCCATATAATTAATATTCCATAACTCGTTGAAAATTATTGATCGGCACTGATTTTCAAATTCAACCAAGACATTGCTAATATATTAAATAAATTAAGTTTCATACATTTTTGGCAAGAATTGTACATATGAGAGTGCTAATAATGCAATTCTCCAAATAAATTATATTTCCAAGGGGCCTAACTCTTTTAAAAATAATTAATCGGCTCTGAATTTCGAACTCATCTAAGATATTGCTAATATAAACCTATGATATAAGTTTCATAAAAATCTGGCAAGAATTGAACACATGAGAGCGCTTACGATGCAATTTTCCATAAAATTAATGTTTCTAAGGGCATAACTCTTTTAAAAATAATTGATCAGCACTGATTTTCGATCTTGTCCAAGACATTGCTGATATAAACCTATGATATATGTTTCATAAAAATCTCGCAAGAATTGTACAAGTGAGAGCACCGACAAGACCGGACAGACGGATGGACAGACAGACTGAAGGACGGACGCCCGGTATTTCCTTATCCAATAAAATAAATTTTTTGTTCATAATGTGTTTTTTTGATTAAATACAAACCATTTCGTACCTTATGGAATAAATATATGTTTACAATTTTGTATCCTATATTCGTAAATCGTTGAAATTTTGTACCAACATCAGTATTGGATATTTTGTTAACACAGATTTATAATTAAAACTAGATCTGTCGGAATGATATCTCTGCTATTCAATTCTTACCTGCTTCAGGTGTACGGAATGGTGATGTAAGCATAATAGGCATGGCTAAAAAAGAGGGAGTTGGTAATAAATTCCCGAAAAAACTTAAAAGGGCTTGAGTTGATAAGGGATTCTGAGGGGGCCAAATCAGAAAATCGCTCTGGACTCAGAATCCCAAAAGGGATTAGCATACATGTATATATAAATCTTCCATAAGGTATGAAATGTCATACATATAAATTGTCCATAAGGTACGAAATGGAATGCATTCTTACAATACCATTTAAACGAATCTATTCGAGATCATTTTTTTTCCGATTACCATGTTTTTCGGAGTCACACCGCGTACCGCGGATTATACTCCCAATTTCCTCCAAAGATTCTCTCCCAACACCGTGTGGCTGTTTATTGGTTTATTGCCCATCGGATGTCCTAAAAATTAATGACGCGTGACAACATAATCAGATTAGCCAGATTATTTACCTATGTACATTTAATCGATCTTGATTGCACCTGTGTGCTTTAAAACACGGTATTAAATTTTAACAAATGTTTTCCTTTCTTTGACAGATAAAGATGTGACATTATCATTCAGCATAAGATAATTATTCTTATATGTTTTTGCCTTATGTCATTGTCATTTGAAATAAAACGTACAATCGAATAAAAATACGAAGAAAAAACTTATTTTGTATTTCTATTATAGTCTGGTCAGTTCTTTCAACAAAGACGATTTTACCACAATTAGAATATTTTATGACTTACTCAGTAAGCAATTTCAGGCGCATATTTATTTTGCAATGTAAAATATTATGTTTCACTACCTCGGTACATGACCGACTTGAATTATTTGAATTCCGAAAAGACACATCTATGGTTGAACAAAGGGAATAAGTTTTGTATGCATGCCCTTTATTCATGAAAAAAAAACACTGAGAGAAATTCCCCGCCCAGACACAACACAACATTCACAACTTAATTAATTATATGGAAACAAAAATCATCGTTTATCTCTGTTATTGATCTTTGATTATTTAAAAAAAAAAATTGGATGAGCGCAATACGTGTTTTACTGCTCGTTAAAAGTCCTTGGCGAAATGAAATAAAATGAACTATTTCAACAATTACTATAGAAAAAAATCAAATATATATAACTAAAATATTATAATGAAATTATATCGTGTACCCAGATGCTACAAGAAAATATAAGTGGACAGGATTTTAACGATCTACATATTTTCACAGAGGATCTCTACCAACGCCCAACTTAACGACATACATCATGTTTTCATCTACAATAAATTTATATTGTTGACCATGGACGTATAACTAATGTTCAGGTAGGTTTTGACTGATAAAAAACATAAAAAATAAAATAGTTAAAGAACTTAAGAAGACGTGTGTTCGTTTATTCAGAAAAGGATTATATTTTAGATTCCGGTTAATCAATTGTAAAAGGATCTTCTAGAGCCTCAATACTAACGTACAAAAATGTCAATCATTAATACAAAGCAACTTTAAAAACCTGAATGAATTTTCCCACGGTCGTTCAGAGAGGTCACCTGAGTTTACTGGTACGTGATATTATTTCCCACCATATAAAGATCTCGTGCTGTGGATAAAATTGATGTCAGCTATTTTCAGCATTTAATATTGTGAGCGAAGTCACACTGAGATGTGTATCGTGGAATTGTCTTCCCACGGCAAATTAATTTCTTTTAAGATCAAGTGCTGTCCAAAATACAACACACAAGTTTACATTCATTGTGCGGAAATAAATATTACTGTATGCAAAGAGGAGTCATTGTGCAGCTGTGGAAGTATTCCTGTTGTAGCCGAAATGTATTATTATCCTAAAGCAATGCCAACAAATCGTAAAAAGAAAATGCCGTAGACTTATTAAGCATAACGAATGTTGAATAATATTTTCTTTTTTACTTGTACATGTTGTATATACAAAACTTTGAGACACGTAATTTTCTTTAACTGCTCACATTTAATCAGCGGTAGTTTCCGTTTATTTTTACACAAGTATGTCCCTTTTCGTAAATGTTTTTTATAAAACTTTAATGCAATTGAAAGAACTAACAACAACATTTTGCTTTTAAATCTTTTATTTGTTTCAAGTAATTAGATAATCGTAAAAAGAAAATGCCGTAGACTTATTAAGCATAAGGAATGGTGAATAATATTTTCTTTTTTACTTGTATACAAAACTTTGAGACACGTTATTTTCTTTAAACTGCTCACATTTATTCAGCTTTGAAGTACAATTTCACGATTTTTTTCCACATTTTCCACAAAAGTTTATAAACCTTTATCGGTAATGTCCGTTTTTTTTTAAACAAGCAAGTCCATTTAGGTAATGATATTTTTAGATTAGCAAGCAAGAAATACGAAAATATTTTAACTTATTTTTAACACAAAAATTAAACTTAACCAATATAAAAAGACATTTAAAATTATACAATTGTTTGACACTTACATGTAAACTGGTACAGTAGACCGGAAATATAATTGTTTATGACATCAGGTAATCCAATTACCCTATCAGTCGTGTGCCGGCATAGATTAAAGTAGGATTAGGGCAATTAATTCCTCTGTGTTTGGAGTGAGCTCACCATCACAATTAACATTTACGCGATTTTGGGAGATATACTCCTAAATTCCTCCCAACATTTTGGGAGGAATATCGGAGTTTCTCGGAGTGACTCCGAAATTTTCCTTGGTGTAGGGTGTGGGAGAGCTGATCCGTTTGAATGGTACTGTATATTCCATAAGGTTAAAAAGTCAAGGTACGAAATGGATTTAGACAGGGTACAAAATAGTAAGGGTACGAAATGACTGGTTAAAAGTGTAAAAATCCCATTGGAGTCTGTTATAATAACAGACTCCAATACACCTTATCGCTAATCTCGCTTGACCCGAGAATCAGTCCCGCTCCAACTTTTGACGTCATACAACAATCACTTTTCCATTGTGGCGTCAGATGTTTTCTATTATGACGTCAAAATTTTACGGGAACTTGTGTGATGTCCAGTAATGGCGGACAAATAGCGATAAGGTGTATGAGGGTCGTAATGGGGGTACTTTCATTACGAATAACAGTAAAAAATCCGGCCATGATGTTAATGGTAATTTTTGGTGCATGACGATAAAATGAACACTGGTAAAATAATCGACTGATTTTGACGAATCATGTTGAATTCTTTCCAAAAATAACGATAACGGTTAATTATTTGAGACCTCTGACAAATCACGATAAGGATATTTTGACAAATCTCGATAAGGATATTTTGACAAATCACGGTAAAATTTTAACCAATTTGACGCTAACGGAAGCCGAAAATGACCGTTTGACGCCTGACGGTAAAGGGCATTCCTACCCTCTCCAAATGGCAAATTGCCTTTAATTGGCAATGGGTTATTTACTGGCATATTGCGGTTTTCTCAGCTAGTTACACTTACTTAATCGTCGTGTTAATAAACAATTATAATCTTTACTATGGACGGAGTACTCATGTTATATTATAAGCTTCATTCAGATAGTTCCTTTCTTTTTTTTAGACGATATTTAGCTTAAGTCTAAAATCTTTGCCAAATCATAATAATGCCGCTTACGTATGTATTAATACGATATTCACAACAACATTATTTCTCGAGTATATGCTTTGAAAATATTCTGGGAATAAATTTCTGTATTATTTTAGGTTTTCGTTCACCTATGTTTGCAATTTTATCCTCCTTCCTTTTTTTAATTTTTACATACATCATTAGAAAAAAATAACACGGGGGAAATCTGTTCCCGCTTTGGAGAGTCGTGAATGTTTTGTATGTTTCTTCTTTTACAAGGAGCACCACCATATCAGATCAGAGGGAAATTGAAATAAAGAGCAGTTACATGTTTCACGCTGTATGAACACAGCTTAATCACAAAGACCCGGTTAGCGATTAGCGATACATATAAGTTTAATTCTTGCATATGCCCTTTTATATCTTTTTAGCTATATGGTATAATTTCACAGGCACTTCACGGTATCTGAAAATATACCTATTACTTTAACATAACTATATTGAAGTATATGGGTAATTCTTTTTCAGTGACAAGTGCCTGTGATGGTATTACCAACTCGGAGTCTTATTCTTTTTATCATTTTTTAATTTACCTTTCGGGTATCTTTGTAAGTTCGTCATAGTCCTGAGGCTGATGGGAGAAAGCCGAAAGGTCCTACGACAAAGGATATTGACAAAAAAGCAATAACCTATGATCCATTTGGGAAACGACGTTAAAAACTTATGACACCATGATCAAAACGATTTGCACATGTCTGACAGTTTCCAACATATGAAACTACTATAATAATTAGCCTTTAGTGGTAAGCACAGCATTGTCTAAGGGGATGACCATTTGATATTCTGGGGGGGGGGGGGGGGGGGGGGGGCAGGAGGATTTTGAAAATAAATAACTGAGCCTTGATAATCACAAAAATAAATGGTTTGTTCTGTGGTAGTTCGAAAATAAATAATCTGACTTACAATGTATTGAAAATGAATAACTCGGCAGGTCTTTAAGCCATTTTATCAATGCTATTCGAAAGTATGAGGTGGCACCAGATTCTTCATAAAATTCATCTTTATTTCAAAAAAAAAAAATCGGGAAACACTTCCCAAATCTTTTAATAATAAAGGTATAAATATTATTTAGATATACTTGAAATGTCTGAAAATGGGTTTCATTTAACTTGAGTAAATTGGCCCAGGAACACTTACCTCACTTTTATTACAGGGCTGTAACTACATTGAGGCAAATGCCTTTATGTAGGAAATTTTAAAACCAAAAGCTTGTCTTCATATCAAATTGTTTTCACAGCGAGTGTTTGCAAGAAGCAAGTTCTCCCCACCTGTTTTTTCGGGATCAATGTTTCTTTAAATTTGTCTTTTGTTCATTGATTGCCCTTCTGTATTCTCTTAGTGTTGCATTCCTTTTGTGATTTAGTAATTTTGTTTTCAACTTGATCATGAGTTTTATTTTATTTAAGACTTTTTAGCTAATTTTACAACTTATTACTACTTTAAATTGTATCCCAGTTAAGAGCTACATCAAGTTGTAATTGAAATGTGTTATTAAAAATTACTTGACATAGTTATATCACTGATAATCAGCCCCCTCTTAACTTAATTTGAATAAAACCCCATATAAATGCATGCTGAAACAACAACAAAAAAAAAAAAAAAAAAAAAACAGCAGCCACATACTTAACTATGTGAATTACATTTTTACTTTATTCTTCATATTGGTCTTTTGATGTTGTAAAAACTTAAGTCTTATGCTGAATCTATACATTTTGCTTTGAGACCAAAATATTGTCAAAAATTTATTAAAACAGAACTTGCATTTTTAGAATAAGAAAGGGTCTGGGAACGCCCAGAAAGCACGATTTTGCATCATTTGTTCTATAGTTTCTTTGGGCCTTCAGCGGCTTCAAAACCCTTCAAAATTTTTTTGCCTCACTCCGCTCGGCATAAATATATTTGGCAATACTTTTAATAGAGGCTAGTCACAGCCCAACTCTAATACCATGTATGTATGCAATACATGTATATGCAGTTGGGAATATTCAGAAGATTCATTTCCACAGAGGATGATGATTAATTCTGATTAAATGGTACATTAATGACTTGACTGTACATGTATTATTTATAATAAAAAATGAATTTAAAAATTGTATGTTTTCAAATATTATTAATATAGTTATGAAAATAAATAATCAGTCCCTTGTTTTAATGAAAATGAAAAATCTTGCTTCAACAGTGCAGAAAATAAATAATCTGTCCTCTTAGTTTACAAAAATGAATAACCGATTCAAAACAAATCCTCCTGGCCCCCCCCCAGAATATCAAATGGTCGTCCCCTAAAACAAACTGAACCTACAAATATCTTTAGAAGCATTCATTATTAAAAGAATAAAATCTTAAAACATAAGATATACGGTGTAGTTATATAAGGATAGAATAATTCATCCATAAAACCAACTTCACAAAATTATTTCTGGAATGTTGAAGTATTTAGGGACGACATCAAAAGATCAATGTAGGATAAAAAAACTTAAATCAAATAGTTTGGGGGTGGGGGGTGGGTTAAAATTGCTGCAAATTTTGTTTATCCAAAATCGATTTTACATATATCCATATTGGTCAATCAATTTTTCTCAAATTAAGTTAAGAGGGGGGTGGGGGGACAGCGAAAAAACTATGTGATTTAAGTTTTTTATCCTACATTGAACTTTTGATGTTGTCCCTTATTTGCAAAAAGTTGTATTTTCGATCTCATCGAAACATCTTGATTGATTGTGCAATTAAAAAAATTCTCAAGACATTAATTTTTTCCCCGTGAATTTTCAAAGTTTTAGTTTAACGAAACGCTGAGCAGTTTTGAAAGTTGCTGAAGTCGATTTTAAAGAAAAAGACTCCCTGTTTACCAACATTTAACCAACATATGATGTGTGTATGGAACGCTTGAAATAAACATTGACAAAATAATTGAAATAATCAAAGACAACGTGTATATATGCATATATTATTTCATATACATGTATGACATGTAAATACCGATAAACAAATCCAAAGAAAGCAATAGTTAACAAATACTATCTTTAGAAAGAGATAACCGATGCCTTCAGATTGGAGCATATTTTTAAAAACTTAAATAAATGTTGAAGGCAGTTCACTGAAAACATGCAAGTTTGGAAATGATTTCGCCGATTTTGGTGATAATGACCATTTCCATACCTTCATTGTATTTTTCTGAATGTTTTAATCTTAATAATTTGATATTTTTTCCTTCCAATATATTTTGTTTACTATTTTGGCAACCCTACAAAATACAGCATGGATGGATACAATTTTGTTTTGCTCCCCGTAGAAATTCGTGTCATTTTGAAACACGCCAGTTACTAATAGTACAAGTTCAACAAAGTATTGCTTGAGATTCGACAATAAAAAGAAAACTAAAGAAAACCAAAATATAACCACCATTTTAACACGCAATAAACGTGCAAAAATAATAAGATGTGGTATGATTGCCAATGAAACAACTATCAAACCGAAGTTTAAATGAAGTGGATGTAAGCAATTATAGGCAATCGCACGGCCTTCAACACTAATAAAAACCCATACTTTATAGTCGGCTATAAAGCCGGCATAAAAAATATGAAGCAAATAATGAGAAACTATTGGCCTAATTTATAATAAAACAATCTACGAAAAACAAATACGACAGACATGAACCAACGACAACCACTGAACTACTGTAACAGGCTCCTGACTTGGGACAGGCACATGAAGAATGTGGCGGGTTTAAACTAAAACATGTTTGTTAACGCCCAACCCTCCACTTACCTGGGACAGTGGTGTTTACAGCACAACATAAGAACAAACAATAAAAATTAGTTAAAAAGGGCTTAACTCATCAGATCGATATTGATTGCATGATAAAGGATTGATAAGTTTACCCGGATTGTATCTAAATTTCCGGGCTCTGTAAATATTATCACCGTAAAATTTAGGATGTGCTATTCTGTTATAAATTAATAAGTTTTCTACAGATACAGCCACACTTGCAAACCAAAATTTGTATCTACAGAAGAATTAAGTAAACATTTTAAGTAATTTGTGGTAACGAAATTCCATACTTAATAATTTACCAGTAATACATAGATAACGCTCATTGAAAACCAATACGTCACTACAGACACGGGCATATGGAACGAACAGGGATATATAAACACCGTAAGACGGTGCCAAAGGAACATCACCGTCCAAAAAAAAGGAAATTAACAATAGGGAAAGAAAAATCATTCCTTTTGTCGTAAATAATTGTGTAGAGTTTCTGGTCAAGTAAAAGTGAAATATCTAAATCTAGGAAAGGACAACTATTATGGTTTAAAATGTCTGATTTCTTTAAAGTAAGTTCCTTGGGTAAATTTCGGCAGTATGATTAGAGAATTCTTGATTATTTAACGATAAATATCATCAAGATAACGGTAAGTGTTGTTGAATTTATCAATTAAATGGAATTAAGACGGGTTTTTACTGTGTTTGGCCATAAACTGTCATAACAGTACAGGAACAAGTCTGCTATTAATTGGTGCCCATAGGAATACCTACAACCTATCGATACACTTTATTGCCGAAACGTACATTAATGTTATCAAGGAGAAAATTTACGGCTTTTTCATCTCATCATACCTTCAGTAAGTATATTTAGCATATTTACCTTTCTCATTTGAGAAAAAGGCTTTATATGAGTTGCAGCAAATAAATTTGCAATCAGAATTATCAAACGACCATTTAATTAAATAGGAAAACTTTTTTTTGATAAGATTGTGTGGAAGTGTAGTATAAAGAGTGGAAAAGTCAAAACTCTCAACCGAATTAAAAAGATCAGCAAAATTATCTAAAACATCAAAAAAAATTTAGTGAATTCCACGATTTTCATATGTTTTATTACTAAGCTTCACGATAAGTTCTGTCTATGTATGCTTTCATAAGTTAAGTTAAACAAATCAAAAGAAAGCAGTAGTAAAAATGTAACTACCAGTGATTTAAACTTTGGCTCTTTAGTCGCTCGTAGTCGATTGTCCTTAAATATAGTTCCTTTCGTGTTTTAAATTATGTTTGTAAAATTGTATTGTATTATTTTCTTAAGAACCCAATGGCTTAAAATTATTAGTGTTATTTCTTTGATAGTAAAGTATGACATCATTTTTATACTTTCAGGTGGTACTGTAGGACTATTTCTTGTCAAAGCTGCATGAATGTCAAATCTGACTCTTTCAAATTCAGACATTTCATTGCGTAGAAATCCTATATTAAAATAATGAAGTTCTTGCTTCCGTGTGCTTTATGACTTAATTTGATGTCTACAATGTTAAGCACAAGTAAACACACGTATTATCATCTTTTCACATTTTGGTTATATGTAAACATTGTACATTAAATATATGTACTTGAAATCATAATGTCTTCACTGGTAATCCCAGAGCTAAAAATGTAAACTTTTACGTTAGCGAGGAAGTAACCTCGTAAAAATTCATGTCATTTTGGCAATAAAAGACATGCAGATCGGTTGATTGCATGTAAAGTCTAGCTCCTGAAACCCATCCTAGTTTCTTAGTTACTGAATGATGCATGAAAATAATGACTGCGAGATGCAGGTAAAGAAATTTTGCAATCACTTGACATTTAGAATACCCTTTTCTATTAATTAATTATTATCTTTCATAGCCAACTGTTGTTGTATAGTTATTATACAACGTACTCTTGGTTAGATGAAAAAAAGTCTTACATCGTGTAATGACTAAACTTAAAGGTCGCCAAACATCTCTTCTGATGTTTAACCTGACCTTCAATAGTTGACCTCATCTCTATATAGCCATACATATTTGGAATAGATTCTTCTCTCTTTTCGTATGAAATTTTCCCTTTTCTCCTCTTCTCATCTCTTTTCTACTTGACAAATATTCTTTCTTCTCTTTTCGTGTGCCATGCTCCCCAATAATACTTTCCTAACAATTCTGGTTACAGAATTAATAAGCTTAATCATTACCTCAAGGTATATAACCCTCATAATCCAGTTAACATCAAATTATTGGATGCGAGAAAAATTGTTATGTGTATGGAAGATGTGAGATAAACAATGACAAAACAATTTAAATAAACCAAGACATTTATGTTGACGTTCGATGTACAGTTTTGATTTGCTGTCGTGAAAAATGGCAATACATTGCAGGAGTATCGAACACAAGAGAAAAAAAGCCAGGTAGTAGAAGCTACATGCGCATTTCCTTAATCGGTGATTCAAGATCTTGTGTTCAACAGAATATTGCTTCAAATGACAATAAAAAGAAAGAATAAAACATCCTAGAAATCCTATGTTAAAAGAATAAAGTTCTTGCTTCCGTGTGCTTTATGACTTAATTTGATATCTATGCTGTTTAGCACAAGTAAACACACGTCTTATCGTCTTTTCACATTTTGGTTATATGTAAACTTTGTACATTAAATATGTGTACTTAAAATCATAATGTCTTCACTGGGAATCCCAGAGCTAAAATGTAAACTTTTACGTTAGCGGGGAAGTAACCCCGTAAAAATTCATGTCATTTTGGCACTGAATAAAAAAAACATGCAGATTGGTTGATTGCATGTGAAGTATAGCTCCTGAAACCCATCCTAGTTTCTGAGTAACTGAATGATGCATGAAAATAATGACTGCGAGATGCATTTAAAGAAATTTTGCAATCACTTGACATTTAAAATACCCTTTTCTATTAATTAATTATTATCTTTCATAGCCAACTGTTGTTGTAAAGTTATTATACAACGTACTCTTGGTTAGATGTAAAAAAAAAGTCTTACATCGTGTAATGACTAAACTAAAAGGTCTCCAAACATCTCTTCTGATGTTTAACCTGACCTTCAATAGTAGACCTCATCTCTATATAGCCATACATATTTGGAATAGATTCTTCTCTCTTTTCGTATGAAATTTTCCTTTTTCTCCTCTTCTCATCTCTTTTCTACTTGACAAATATTCATTCTTCTCTTTTCGTGTGCCATGCTCCCCCAATAATACTTTCCTAGCAATTCTGGTTACAGAATTAATAAACTTAATCATTACCTCAAGGTATATAACCCTCATAATCCAGTTAACATCAAATTGTTGGATGCGAGAAAAATTGTTATGTGTATGGAAGATGTGAGATAAACAATGACAAAACAATTTAAATAAACCAAGACATTTATGTTGACGTTCGATGTACAGTTTTGATTTGCTGTCGTGAAAAATGGCAATACATTGCAGGAGTATCGAACACAAGAGAAAAAAAGCCAGGTAGTAGAAGCTAAATGCATATTTCCTTAATCGGTGATTCAAGATCTTGTGTTCAACAGAATATTGCTTCAAATGACAATAAAAAGAAAGAATAAAACATCCTAGAAATCCTATGTTAAAAGAATAAAGTTCTTGCTTCCGTGTGCTTTATGACTTAATTTGATATCTATGCTGTTTAGCACAAGTAAACACACGTCTTATCATCTTTTCACATTTTGGTTATATGTAAACTTTGTACATTAAATATGTGTACTTAAAATCATAATGTCTTCACTGGGAATCCCAGAGCTAAACTGTAAAATTTTACGTTAGCGGGGAAGTAACCCCGTAAAAATTCATGTCATTTTGGCAATAAAAAAACATGCAGATTGGTTGATTGCATGTGAAGTCTAGCTCCTGAAACCCATCCTAGTTTCTTAGTTACTGAATGATGCATGAAAATAATGACTGCGAGATGCAGGTAAAGAAATTTTGCAATCACTTGACATTTAAAATACCCTTTTCTATTAATTAATAATTATCTTTCATAGCCAACTGTTGTTGTAAAGTTATTATACAACGTATTCTTGGTTAGATGAAAAAAAAGTCTTACATCGTGTAATGACTAAACTAAAAGGTCGCCAAACATCTCTTCTGATGTTTAACCTGACCTTCAATAGTAGACCTCATCTCTATATAGCCATACATATTTGGAATAGATTCTTCTCTCTTTTCGTATGAAATTTTCCTTTTTCATCTCTTCTCATCTCTTTTCTACTTGACAAATATTCTTTCTTCTCTTTTCGTGTGCCATGCTCCCCCAATAATACTTTCCTAACAATTCTGGTTACAGAATTAATAAACTTAATCATTACCTCAAGCAAGGTATATAACCCTCATCATCCAGTTAACATCAAATTATTGGATGCGAGAAAAAATGTTAGATAAACAATGACAAAACAATTTAAATAAACCAAGACATTTATGTTGACGTTCGATGTACAGTTTTGATTTGCTGTCGTGAAAAATGGCAATACATTGCAGGAGTATCGAACACAAGAGAAAAAAAGCCAGGTAGTAGAAGCTAAATGCATATTTCCTTAATCGGTGATTCAAGATCTTGTGTTCAACAGAATATTGCTTCAGATGACAATAAAAAGAAAGAATAAAACATCCTAGAAATCCTATGCTAAAAGAATAAAGTTCTTGCTTCCGTGTGCTTTATGACTTAATTTGATATCTATGCTGTTTAGCACAAGTAAACACACGTCTTATCATCTTTTCACATTTTGGTTATATGTAAACTTTGTACATTAAATATGTGTACTTAAAATCATAATGTCTTCACTGGGAATCCCAGAGCTAAAATGTAAACTTTTACGTTAGCGGGGAAGTAACCCCGTAAAAATTCATGTCATTTTGGCAATAAAAAAACATGCAGATTGGTTGATTGCATGTGAAGTCTAGCTCCTGAAACCCATCCTAGTTTCTTAGTTACTGAATGATGCATGAAAATAATGACTGCGAGATGCAGGTAAAGAAATTTTGCAATCACTTGACATTTAAAATACCCTTTTCTATTAATTAATTATTATCTTTCATAGCCAACTGTTGTTGTAAAGTTATTATACAACGTACTCTTGGTTAGATGAAAAAAAAAGTCTTACATCGTGTAATGACTTAACTAAAAGGTCGCCAAACATCTCTTCTGATGTTTAACCTGACCTTCAATAGTAGATCTCATCTCTATATAGCCATACATATTTGGAATAGATTCTTCTCTCTTTTCGTATGAAATTCTCCTTTTTCTCCTCTTCTTATCTCTTTTCTACTTGACAAATATTCTTTCTTCTCTTTTCGTGTGCCATGCTCCCCCAATAATACTTTCCTAACAATTCTGGCTACAGAATTAATAAACTTAATCATTACCTCAAGGTATATAACCCTCATAATCCAGTTAACATCAAATTATTGGATGCGAGAAAAATTGTTATGTGTATGGAAGATGTGAGATAAACAATGACAAAACAATTTAAATAAACCAAGACATTTATGTTGACGTTCGATGTACAGTTTTGATTTGCTGTCGTGAAAAATGGCAATACATTGCAGGAGTATCGAACACAAGAGAAAAAAAGTCAGGTAGTAGAAGCTAAATGCATATTTCCTTAATCGGTGATTCAAGATCTTGTTTTCAACAGAATATTGCTTCAGATGACAATAAAAAGAAAGAATAAAACATCCTAGAAATCCTATGTTAAAAGAATAAAGTTCTTGCTTCCGTGTGCTTTATGACTTAATTTGATATATATATGCTGTTTAGCACAAGTAAACACACGTCTTATCATCTTTTCACATTTTGGTTATATGTAAACTTTGTACATTAAATATGTGTACTTAAAATCATAATGTCTTCACTGGGAATCCCAGAGCTAAACTGTAAACTTTTACGTTAGCGGGGAAGTAACCCCGTAAAAATTCATGTCATTTTGGCAATAAAAAAACATGCAGATTGGTTGATTGCATGTGAAGTCTAGCTCCTGAAACCCATCCTAGTTTCTTAGTTACTGAATGATGCATGAAAATAATGACTGCGAGATGCAGGTAAAGAAATTTTGCAATCACTTGACATTTAAAATACCCTTTTCTATTAATTAATTATTATCTTTCATAGCCAACTGTTGTTGTAAAGTTATTATTCAATGTACTCTTGGTTAGATGAAAAAAAAAGTCTTACATCGTGTAATGACTAAACTAAAAGGTCGCCAAACATCTCTTCTGATGTTTAACCTGACCTTCAATAGTAGACCTCATCTCTATATAGCCATACATATTTGGAATAGATTCTTCTCTCTTTTCGTATGAAATTTTCCTTTTTCTCCTCTTCTTATCTCTTTTCTACTTGACAAATATTCTTTCTTCTCTTTTCGTGTGCCATGCTCCCCCAATACTACTTTCCTAACAATTCTGGCTACAGAATTAATAAACTTAATCATTACCTCAAGGTATATAACCCTCATAATCCAGTTAACATCAAATTATTGGATGCGAGAAAAATTGTTATGTGTATGGAAGATGTGAGATAAACAATGACAAAACAATTTAAATAAACCAAGACATTTATGTTGACGTTCGATGTACAGTTTTGATTTGCTGTCGTGAAAAATGGCAATACATTGCAGGAGTATCGAACACAATTAAGAGAAAAAAAGCCAGGTAGTAGAAGCTAAATGCACATTTCCTTAATCGGTGATTCAAGATCTTGTGTTCAACAGAATATTGCTTCAGATGACAATAAAAAGAAAGAATAAAACATCCTAGAAATCCTATGTTAAAAGAATAAAGTTCTTGCTTCCGTGTGCTTTATGACTTAATTTGATATCTATGCTGTTTAGCACAAGTAAACACACGTCTTATCATCTTTTCACATTTTGGTTATATGTAAACTTTGTACATTAAATATGTGTACTTAAAATCATAATGTCTTCACTGGGAATCCCAGAGCTAAACTGTAAACTTTTACGTTAGCGGGGAAGTAACCCCGTAAAAATTCATGTCATTTTGGCAATAAAAAAACATGCAGATTGGTTGATTTCATGTGAAGTCTAGCTCCTGAAACCCACCCTAGTTTCTTAGTTACTGAATGATGCATGAAAATAATGACTGCGAGATGCAGGTAAAGAAATTTTGCAATCACTTGACATTTAAAATACCTTTTCTATTAATTAATTATTATCTTTCATAGCCAACTGTTGTTGTAAAGTTATTATACAACGTATTCTTGGTTAGATGAAAAAAAAGTCTTACATCGTGTAATGACTAAACTTAAAGGTCGCCAAACATCTCTTCTGATGTTTAACCTGACCTTCAATAGTAGACCTCATCTCTATATAGCCATACATATTTGGAATAGATTCTTTTCTCTTTTCGTATGAAATTTTCCTTTTTCATCTCTTCTCATCTCTTTTCTACTTGACAAATATTCTTTCTTCTCTTTTCGTGTGCCATGCTCCCCCAATAATACTTTCCTAACAATTCTGGTTACAGAATTAATAAACTTAATCATTACCTCAAGGTATATAACCCTCATCATCCAGTTAACATCAAATTATTGGATGCGAGAAAAAATGTTAGATTAACAATGACAAAACAATTTAAATAAACCAAGACATTTATGTTGACGTTCGATGTACAGTTTTGATTTGCTGTCGTGAAAAATGGCAATACATTGCAGGAGTATCGAACACAAGAGAAAAAAAGCCAGGTAGTAGAAGCTAAATGCATATTTCCTTAATCGCTGATTCAAGATCTTGTGTTCAACAGAATATTGCTTCAGATGACAATAAAAAGAAAGAATAAAACATCCTAGAAATCCTATGTTAAAAGAATAAAGTTCTTGCTTCCGTGTGCTTTATGACTTAATTTGATATATATGCTGTTTAGCACAAGTAAACACACGTCTTATCATCTTTTCACATTTTGGTTATATGTAAACTTTGTACATTAAATATGTGTACTTAAAATCATAATGTCTTCACTGGGAATCCCAGAGCTAAAATGTAAACTTTTACGTTAGCGGGGAAGTAACCCCGTAAAAATTCATGTCATTTTGGCAATAAAAAAACATGCAGATTGGTTGATTGCATGTGAAGTCTAGCTCCTGAAACCCATCCTAGTTTCTTAGTTACTGAATGATGCATGAAAATAATGACTGCGAGATGCAGGTAAAGAAATTTTGCAATCACTTGACATTTAAAATACCCTTTTCTATTAATTAATTATTATCTTTCATAGCCAACTGTTGTTGTAAAGTTATTATTCAATGTACTCTTGGTTAGATGAAAAAAAAAGTCTTACATCGTGTAATGACTAAACTAAAAGGTCGCCAAACATCTCTTCTGATGTTTAACCTGACCTTCAATAGTAGACCTCATCTCTATATAGCCATACATATTTGGAATAGATTCTTCTCTCTTTTCGTATGAAATTTTCCTTTTTCTCCTCTTCTTATCTCTTTTCTACTTGACAAATATTCTTTCTTCTCTTTTCGTGTGCCATGCTCCCCCAATACTACTTTCCTAACAATTCTGGCTACAGAATTAATAAACTTAATCATTACCTCAAGGTATATAACCCTCATAATCCAGTTAACATCAAATTATTGGATGCGAGAAAAATTGTTATGTGTATGGAAGATGTGAGATAAACAATGACAAAACAATTTAAATAAACCAAGACATTTATGTTGACGTTCGATGTACAGTTTTGATTTGCTGTCGTGAAAAATGGCAATACATTGCAGGAGTATCGAACACAAGAGAAAAAAAGCCAGGTAGTAGAAGCTAAATGCACATTTCCTTAATCGGTGATTCAAGATCTTGTGTTCAACAGAATATTGCTTCAGATGACAATAAAAAGAAAGAATAAAACATCCTAGAAATCCTATGTTAAAAGAATAAAGTTCTTGCTTCCGTGTGCTTTCCCAGCAAACACACGACGTACTCCCAACGTCGGTTAATGGTCGTCTGAACGTCATGTCTTGAGTTTACGTCGTACCAACGTTGTGGGAACGTAAAAACCCAACGTTGGATGCAGACGTACAGACGACGTTATAAAATTACGTCGAATTTACGTAAATTTAGTACCCTGTCAGGACGTAACATTTTATTACGTTGTGACAACGTGCTTATAACTGTCATAATCCGACGTAACATTTTGTTACGTCGTATCAACATTATAATAACGTAGTGAACAAACCCTGTGAATACCAGTGACACATTTAAATCTGGTTTTATGGGACGAAATTTGTGGGTATGAGTCTTCCTGGATATAACATTCACCTTTACTAGAATATATTCACGATTTTTTCGATTTTCAAAATATCCCCCTTTTTTCCCGCACAGAAATAATTTGCACCAAAATGTCCAAGAAAATATTACAAATCCAATTTTATTGTTCTAATATATATATTTTGTATGAATATTTATTGTTTAATATATCATTTAAGTTTTGTCATCATTTATCGTTTTTTTACGATTGGTTATAAATAGTGGAACGTTCAGCAGTACTCGGGTTTTACCGCTGCATACTATGAAAAGTCTGAGCATGCGCACTTTCACCGCTTGATTTTTAAAAACAGTGATAAACAAACTTGCAGTGAAATTTAGCTCGATCCAGATTCCAGAACAAAGAAAAAGGTAATATAATAATTGCACATTACGCCAAAAAGTTTCTCCATGATAAAAACAAGTATGATTGAAGAAAATAAAACATCTGTTGCCGTGTTGGGCGTCTCTTTCAAGTCTGTTGTCCGTGACCGTGTTGAAATATGATACTTCTTATTTTACTGTCAATATATTGCACTGATACAAGATATTTTAGCCAACATTTGTGTTTTTGAATCCATTTTTCAAATTGCTCGATTAACTTGTGTTGTTTTTTAAGATATATGAAATTAGCTGTAGAAAGTAAAAAAAAAAGGGGTGCACAGCACAGCCACAGGCACTTGTTTTCTATCCATGGCAAGAGCTACTATCCCTATATATTAAGGCTGCAAGTGTCTTTTGTACTGTTATTTTTTGATAATGTTGGAAGCATAAAAGTCTTATCAATATCACAAATGCGAAGCTAGACATCTCGGCACATTACAAACTCGGCACATTACAAACTCGGCCCATTACAAACTCGGCACATTACAAACTTGGCATGTTACAAACTCGGCCTATTAATGATAATACTACATGTATCACTGGTGGTCGTCCTGAACATGCATGAAATATTTGCCACTGGACGTTAAGCAACCAACAATCAATCAATGTATCATTGGGTCTGACATGCATGGGAAGAAACAATTGTGCCAATAACGACTGTCGTAGATAGGTGTCACAGAAAAATTAAAATACTCTTCCAAGACGTCATAATTATTTGGACTAGATCGTTGTAGATAGGCGTCACAGAAAAAAATTAAAATAGCCTTCCAAGACGTCATAATTATTTGGCACTAGGTCGTCGTAGATAGGCGTCACAGAAAAAAAAATTAAAATAGCCTTCCAAGACGTCATAATTATTTAGACTAGGATCCAGTAGGGAAAAGTTGGGTAAAATCTTCCTGTTTTGAGGGTAAAACCAAGTTTACTGGTGTTAGAAAAACCAGTATATAGGGACGTCTTTTTTGCTGTTCAATTTATGGTATGAAATCTAAATGTTTATCATTGACGAGCTGTATTCAACTCTCACTAAATATGTGATCAGAAACAATGTCGTAATCAATCATAAAACTTATGAATTTTGGAATGCATGTAAATTTGTCACTTGCCTAGTTCTCCCAAAGATTTGTTGGACTGACACTCATGTAAACAGACGGAGGAATATAGAAGATAATTGAATGTATTTATAATTTTTTTTCCAGAGTCTTGTATAAAAATTCACAGATCTAATGTGTCTGAGGTTGAGGAATGCATTGCAGTAACACTTAAGCATGCACCAGCTCAAAAAGATGGACCAAGATATAAAAAGGTAAACATCAGTTGATCAGCTCTTTTTATGCCCTCCTTCACTGAGTGATATAGTTTTACTCTTGTTCTGTACGTACATACATTGAACTCAAAATTGGTTTCTGTTCTCTAACTTTAGTTTGCCTGAACGACATGTTATGAAATTTATACACAATGCTTATTATCATAAAACGCAGAGTTTGATTTTGAAGAGCATCTGTTTTACTGTTTTTTAGTTATTTCCTTTAATAACATCATTTGTGGCTCATAGACACATTCTTCTTTTATTAATTTTATTTATCAAATTATAATTTGATGATTTTATAGATTGCGTTCATTGGCATATGATATAAGGTCTTGCTGTATTGCCAGGGGCGTAGCTACCCGGTTGCATGACAGCACGTGCAACCACGTCGTTTTCACCAACAACAAAAAAACAGAGAGAGAGAGAGAGAGAGAAAGTAAACTTATAGGAATTAGTCTTTCTATATGTATGCATTTTAAAAACTACACAAATAATAAGAGCAAGAGGAATACACATGCAGCGTAACTTTTAATCCTGTAAGACATGTATGTGTATGATAAATACATACAACTGGAGTAAACATGGCGGAACTTTTTATATTACGGACATTGTTTAGGGGAAAAAAACAGCTACATAATTGTCGGTACCACCACCATAACGTATACTCGACTTGAGTGCAAAAAAAACAACCTAATCCCTTTAGGGTTAACCAAAAAACTTGAAAATTATTATTTTCCGCTTTGCCCCAAAACACACATCTTACTACAACGAAGACTTCATAGTATCGATCCGGGAATAATGACTGTTACCTTGTGAACTAGTTCAAAATTGACCAAGTATGTAGGTCTTGACAACACGAATGCTTCATTTTCACAACACGTAAACGTATTCCCGTCCTTGTGTGCATGTAATATTTGCTACTGGACATTAATAACCATTCAATCTATCAATAGTTTCCGTACACTAATAGATGAGAAGTTGGAACTGCTGTTATTATAAAGAAAGTACACATTTTCCAGTACATGTATTACGTTTTTGTTTATTTTACAAAAAAACATCTTGTATATAGATTCGATAATTCGAAGCCGTTTCTATATGGGCCGGCTATACGAATAGTTGATTGTAAAAGCATTTAAATAAATTGTTTATTCTAACTCGTTTTACTGGATTATTTGGTCATTCAATTTTATAATGAATTTTCTGTCCGAGTCGGACACTAAACTGCTGATTCGTGTTCAAAAGAAACTCCAAACTTTTAATACACGTATCTTCACTGTTATCATCTAGATATTGCCATACAACTTGTCGAATGCACATGTATTTGTTAATTAGCTGGATAATTAACAAACGCAGATCATGAAAAGATTCCCTCTGAAAAAGTTCATTAATTTCAACTTCGAGAATTCCTAACTGCGTAAAATTAGACATTCCTATCTCTCTCTTGCATGTAGAGTTTACCTACTGAATTTTTAAACATCTAAATCCATATGTTCAGCAAAATATTGTAGAATGTGTCCACCAAGTATTTGGTATCCAAAGATGTTTATTCTAACAGAAACTCTACATATAGTATTGTGTTTTGTTTATTGTTTTTTTTATACATCTACTTTGCTCAATACCAATACTAGCATATGGGACAAATCTCCATGATTTTAAAAGCTCTCACGGCGTACAAAAAACGCAAACGACAATGTTTAGTCTTCATTCGACTCGAAGTCAAACAAATAGTTGACCAAAAAACCACAACAAAAATGTACAATTTTTATTACGGTTGTGATTGTTTTGAAACGCTATAAATGCGGATCTTCCGGGGGGCTTCGCCCCTGGACCTTTGCCCTGGACCTACTGGGGGCCTTAGGCGGCCCCCAGACCCCTCGCCCTTTAGTTTGTGATTCCACTTCATTAAGAAGGTAGCTACGCCCCTGATTGCTGTAAATTCTAAATATATTAAGGTAAAATCCTATGAATATCTAAAATTAATTGATAAATAACAATTTTGAGAAACCAAACTTCCTTTTTTAATTTGGATTCATCATTATTTGTAGAATAACTACTGGTTGTTCCAGAAAATACTATGTCCCCCCAGGGAAGGCTCTTTTTTTTTAAATTTTATGTGGGGGTGGTTGTATTTGAAATACCAAAATGCAATGGGAGTGTTGTTCTTATTTATTTTTATACGCCCGTTTACGGGACGTATTATGGTATACCGTTGTCCGTCTGTCCGTCCGTCATCAACATGTTGGACATTAACTCAAAACCGCTTTAACCAATTTGCATAAAACTTTGGTGAATTGTTTAATTCTATTGACGTGAGCTCCCTTTCGTTTTTCTATAAATTTTAGATTTTACGTTTCCGAGTTATGGGGTTTTATTCATTAAAAAAAGGGGGATTTTCCAGTTTTCGGAAAATAACTCAAGAATGCTTTCACCAACTTGCAAGAAATTGTATTGAATTGTTTATATCTATTGACATGAGCTCCCTTTTGATTTTTATAAATTTTAGATTTTACGTTTCTGAGTTACAGGGTTTTATTCATAAAAAAGGGGGGTTTTCCAGTTTTCGGACAAAACTCAAAAATGCTTTCAGCAGTTCTTATGAAACTTTGGTGAATTGTTTATATCTATTGATGTAAGCTCCCTTTAGAATTTTATAAATTTTACATTTTACATTTCTGAGTTATGGGGTTTTATTCATTAAAAAAGCGGGGATTTTCCAGTTTCGGACAATAACTCAAAAATGCTGTCAGCAATTCTCATGAAACTTTGGTGAATTGTTTATATCTATTGATGTAAGCTCCCTTTTGATTTTCATAATTTCTAATATGACATTGAGAATTAATTGAACTCTATTTGTTTATAGTCTGACAACAGATTTACTAAGTATTGCGCAACAGCACAGTGTATTGCACAACAGCAAGAAATCTTTATATTAATTGAATATAAATTCAATTCATATAACCAATTTCAAGTTCTTTGACTACATTTATTCAGAAACCTATAATATGTCAAATATTTAATTTCAATCCAAATTCAGACCTGTATCAAGCTTGAATATTGTGTCCATTTTTGCCCCAACTGTTCAGGGTTGGACCTTTGCGGGCGTATCCAGCTTCGCACAGCGAAGCAGTTTATTAATTCTGTCGGTGCTTGGGGTTAAAAAATGGCCGTCCCTGGGGGGCGGACATAGTATTTTCTGGAACAGCCATAATTTCATTAACACATGTTCAATTTAACAACAAATTTATTTTTTAAATAAGAACAAAGGTTAACCAAAAGTTATAAATTATTATATACTGTTGAAATTATTTTAAAATTTCTAACATACATTATCAAAATGTGTATAATTGGCAAAGATACAAACATCTCTGACTCAGTAACAGCACAACATAATTATGAATCTGCAAGATTTATTATACGACCAGCAATAGAAAAAATATTAATAATGTTTACACACAGGATATTTTTTAAGAACTGCTGTAATTCATAAGTTGGGATCAGTTTTTTATTTGTATTTTATAATTTATGATTATTTATTTTTCAGAGACCTGAAACCAACACAAGACCAGCTGATCAGAGGGCAGAAAACCAAAATTTGGAATGACATGTATACAACCAACACAAGACTAAAATTTGGAATAAAAATAAAAAAAATTCAGAAACATATTATTATTTTTTTATTGGTTCATGAAGCCAAAAAAAAAAGAAGTCTTAGCTTTTGGATAGGTCTATCTCTAGTTGGTCAATGGAAAAAAGCAATAGTTAGTTTGATTGTATTTCAGGTATTTTCTTCATTTGGGATATTTTTAGAAGTGTATAAGTTGTGTAGAATATATATTTGTAAATTAGAAAGTCAGCTTTTGGGCCTTTTTCCAAACTTTTTTCCTAGCTTGTCATTGTGTAGTGAATCCAGCTGAACGAATCTACAGTAAATATTAAGGTATATGTGGTAGTTTGTTGTATTTCTGAATAATTCATTAGAAAATGTTTTCCTTCGTTAAAGTGAAATCTACATTCTAGAATTTCCACCATCATAGTGATTCTATATTCTAGAACACTGAAACCCTAAACATTCAGAAGTTGCAGCATGTACCAAGATGTCATGTTGAAGGCTGTACAGTTACCTATAATTGCTAACATCATCAATATTTAATTTTAGGATAGAGGGTTGTCTCGTTGGCCATCATACAAAATCTCCTTTTTCGAATAGTAATATGTGTTAAATTTTTGAAGAAAAGTTGCTTTTGTTAAATGGAAATGTGTAAATCTTGTACTTCAGTATTGCAAAAGTTAAAAACTAAGACTTTAACCTTAAACAACTGTGTGAAACATGAATTGGACAAAATTACAGGTTTAATGTAAAACATAATGCAAAGTTTTTGGGAAAACGAAATATTTATACATTTGACATTGAAACCTGGCAAAAAGGTAAAAAAACAACTTTTTGTGACTTTATTATACACAGCTGGCAGTTTGGAAATAAGAGTACATATCGACATTGTGCCCATCTTTCCTACATAGACAAATTAACAACTTAAAAAACAGGTCAAAAGAATAAAATATAGACCTTGTTTACTTCTTCAATGGAATTTTATTGCTCCTATCAATCAAATGAGGACAAGGGACATTTGCAGTTGTGTTGCGACGTTGTGACGACGTCTTATGATGGTAATAAATTACGTCACAAATTACGTTGTACCAACGTTGTGTGGATGGTTGTCAGCACGTGCCTTGGAGTCCACAAAATTACGTTGTACCAACGTAATTTTACTACGTTGTCACAACGATAGTGTTACGTTGTCACAACGTAATGTCAACGTTGGATTGTTTACTGGGTTATGACTTAATTTGATATCTATGCTGTTTAGCACAAGTAAACACACGTCTTATCATCTTTTCACATTTTGGTTATATGTAAACTTTGTACATTAAATATGTGTACTTAAAATCATAATGTCTTCACTGGGAATCCCAGAGCTAAACTGTAAACTTTTACGTTAGCGGGGAAGTAACCCCGTAAAAATTCATGTCATTTTGGCAATAAAAAAACATGCAGATTGGTTGATTTCATGTGAAGTCTAGCTCCTGAAACCCACCCTAGTTTCTTAGTTACTGAATGATGCATGAAAATAATGACTGCGGGATGCAGGTAAAGAAATTTTGCAATCACTTGACATTTAAAATACCTTTTCTATTAATTAATTATTATCTTTCATAGCCAACTGTTGTTGTAAAGTTATTATACAACGTATTCTTGGTTAGATGAAAAAAAAGTCTTACATCGTGTAATGACTAAACTTAAAGGTCGCCAAACATCTCTTCTGATGTTTAACCTGACCTTCAATAGTAGACCTCATCTCTATATAGCCATACATATTTGGAATAGATTCTTTTCTCTTTTCGTATGAAATTTTCCTTTTTCATCTCTTCTCATCTCTTTTCTACTTGACAAATATTCTTTCTTCTCTTTTCGTGTGCCATGCTCCCCCAATAATACTTTCCTAACAATTCTGGTTACAGAATGAATAAACTTAATCATTACCTCAAGGTATATAACCCTCATCATCCAGTTAACATCAAATTATTGGATGCGAGAAAAAATGTTAGATTAACAATGACAAAACAATTTAAATAAACCAAGACATTTATGTTGACGTTCGATGTACAGTTTTGATTTGCTGTCGTGAAAAATGGCAATACATTGCAGGAGTATCGAACACAAGAGAAAAAAAGCCAGGTAGTAGAAGCTAAATGCATATTTCCTTAATCGCTGATTCAAGATCTTGTGTTCAACAGAATATTGCTTCAGATGACAATAAAAAGAAAGAATAAAACATCCTAGAAATCCTATGTTAAAAGAATAAAGTTCTTGCTTCCGTGTGCTTTATGACTTAATTTGATATAATGCTGTTTAGCACAAGTAAACACACGTCTTATCATCTTTTCACATTTTGGTTATATGTAAACTTTGTACATTAAATATGTGTACTTAAAATCATAATGTCTTCACTGGGAATCCCAGAGCTAAAATGTAAACTTTTACGTTAGCGGGGAAGTAACCCCGTAAAAATTCATGTCATTTTGGCAATAAAAAAACATGCAGATTGGTTGATTGCATGTGAAGTCTAGCTCCTGAAACCCATCCTAGTTTCTTAGTTACTGAATGATGCATGAAAATAATGACTGCGAGATGCAGGTAAAGAAATTTTGCAATCACTTGACATTTAAAATACCCTTTTCTATTAATTAATTATTATCTTTCATAGCCAACTGTTGTTGTAAAGTTATTATACAACGTACTCTTGGTTAGATGAAAAAAAAGTCTTACATCGTGTAAAGACTAAACTAAAAGGTCGCCAAACATCTCTTCTGATGTTTAACCTGACCTTCAATAGTAGACCTCATCTCTATATAGCCATACATATTTGGAATAGATTCTTCTCTCTTTTCGTATGAAATTTTCCTTTTTCTCCTCTTCTCATCTCTTTTCTACTTGACAAATATTCTTTCTTCTCTTTTCGTGTGCCATGCTCCCCCAATAATACTTTCCTAACAATTCTGGTTACAGAATTAATAAACTTAATCATTACCTCAAGGTATATAACCCTCATAATCCAGTTAACATCAAATTATTGGATGCGAGAAAAATTGTTATGTGTATGGAAGATGTGAGATAAACAATGACAAAACAATTTAAATAAACCAAGACATTTATGTTGACGTTCGATGTACAGTTTTGATTTGCTGTCGTGAAAAATGGCAATACATTGCAGGAGTATCGAACACAATTAAGAGAAAAAAAGCCAGGTAGTAGAAGCTAAATGCACATTTCCTTAATCGGTGATTCAAGATCTTGTGTTCAACAGAATATTGCTTCAGATGACAATAAAAAGAAAGAATAAAACATCCTAGAAATCCTATGTTAAAAGAATAAAGTTCTTGCTTCCGTGTGCTTTATGACTTAATTTGATATCTATGCTGTTTAGCACAAGTAAACACACGTCTTATCATCTTTTCACATTTTGGTTATATGTAAACTTTGTACATTAAATATGTGTACTTAAAATCATAATGTCTTCACTGGGAATCCCAGAGCTAAACTGTAAACTTTTACGTTAGCGGGGAAGTAACCCCGTAAAAATTCATGTCATTTTGGCAATAAAAAAACATGCAGATTGGTTGATTTCATGTGAAGTCTAGCTCCTGAAACCCACCCTAGTTTCTTAGTTACTGAATGATGCATGAAAATAATGACTGCGAGATGCAGGTAAAGAAATTTTGCAATCACTTGACATTTAAAATACCTTTTCTATTAATTAATTATTATCTTTCATAGCCAACTGTTGTTGTAAAGTTATTATACAACGTATTCTTGGTTAGATGAAAAAAAAGTCTTACATCGTGTAATGACTAAACTTAAAGGTCGCCAAACATCTCTTCTGATGTTTAACCTGACCTTCAATAGTAGACCTCATCTCTATATAGCCATACATATTTGGAATAGATTCTTTTCTCTTTTCGTATGAAATTTTCCTTTTTCATCTCTTCTCATCTCTTTTCTACTTGACAAATATTCTTTCTTCTCTTTTCGTGTGCCATGCTCCCCCAATAATACTTTCCTAACAATTCTGGTTACAGAATTAATAAACTTAATCATTACCTCAAGGTATATAACCCTCATCATCCAGTTAACATCAAATTATTGGATGCGAGAAAAAATGTTAGATTAACAATGACAAAACAATTTAAATAAACCAAGACATTTATGTTGACGTTCGATGTACAGTTTTGATTTGCTGTCGTGAAAAATGGCAATACATTGCAGGAGTATCGAACACAAGAGAAAAAAAGCCAGGTAGTAGAAGCTAAATGCATATTTCCTTAATCGCTGATTCAAGATCTTGTGTTCAACAGAATATTGCTTCAGATGACAATAAAAAGAAAGAATAAAACATCCTAGAAATCCTATGTTAAAAGAATAAAGTTCTTGCTTCCGTGTGCTTTATGACTTAATTTGATATATATGCTGTTTAGCACAAGTAAACACACGTCTTATCATCTTTTCACATTTTGGTTATATGTAAACTTTGTACATTAAATATGTGTACTTAAAATCATAATGTCTTCACTGGGAATCCCAGAGCTAAAATGTAAACTTTTACGTTAGCGGGGAAGTAACCCCGTAAAAATTCATGTCATTTTGGCAATAAAAAAACATGCAGATTGGTTGATTGCATGTGAAGTCTAGCTCCTGAAACCCATCCTAGTTTCTTAGTTACTGAATGATGCATGAAAATAATGACTGCGAGATGCAGGTAAAGAAATTTTGCAATCACTTGACATTTAAAATACCCTTTTCTATTAATTAATTATTATCTTTCATAGCCAACTGTTGTTGTAAAGTTATTATTCAATGTACTCTTGGTTAGATGAAAAAAAAAGTCTTACATCGTGTAATGACTAAACTAAAAGGTCGCCAAACATCTCTTCTGATGTTTAACCTGACCTTCAATAGTAGACCTCATCTCTATATAGCCATACATATTTGGAATAGATTCTTCTCTCTTTTCGTATGAAATTTTCCTTTTTCTCCTCTTCTTATCTCTTTTCTACTTGACAAATATTCTTTCTTCTCTTTTCGTGTGCCATGCTCCCCCAATACTACTTTCCTAACAATTCTGGCTACAGAATTAATAAACTTAATCATTACCTCAAGGTATATAACCCTCATAATCCAGTTAACATCAAATTATTGGATGCGAGAAAAATTGTTATGTGTATGGAAGATGTGAGATAAACAATGACAAAACAATTTAAATAAACCAAGACATTTATGTTGACGTTCGATGTACAGTTTTGATTTGCTGTCGTGAAAAATGGCAATACATTGCAGGAGTATCGAACACAAGAGAAAAAAAGCCAGGTAGTAGAAGCTAAATGCACATTTCCTTAATCGGTGATTCAAGATCTTGTGTTCAACAGAATATTGCTTCAGATGACAATAAAAAGAAAGAATAAAACATCCTAGAAATCCTATGTTAAAAGAATAAAGTTCTTGCTTCCGTGTGCTTTATGACTTAATTTGATATCTATGCTGTTTAGCACAAGTAAACACACGTCTTATCATCTTTTCACATTTTGGTTATATGTAAACTTTGTACATTAAATATGTGTACTTAAAATCATAATGTCTTCACTGGGAATCCCAGAGCTAAACTGTAAACTTTTACGTTAGCGGGGAAGTAACCCCGTAAAAATTCATGTCATTTTGGCAATAAAAAAACATGCAGATTGGTTGATTTCATGTGAAGTCTAGCTCCTGAAACCCACCCTAGTTTCTTAGTTACTGAATGATGCATGAAAATAATGACTGCGGGATGCAGGTAAAGAAATTTTGCAATCACTTGACATTTAAAATACCTTTTCTATTAATTAATTATTATCTTTCATAGCCAACTGTTGTTGTAAAGTTATTATACAACGTATTCTTGGTTAGATGAAAAAAAAGTCTTACATCGTGTAATGACTAAACTTAAAGGTCGCCAAACATCTCTTCTGATGTTTAACCTGACCTTCAATAGTAGACCTCATCTCTATATAGCCATACATATTTGGAATAGATTCTTTTCTCTTTTCGTATGAAATTTTCCTTTTTCATCTCTTCTCATCTCTTTTCTACTTGACAAATATTCTTTCTTCTCTTTTCGTGTGCCATGCTCCCCCAATAATACTTTCCTAACAATTCTGGTTACAGAATGAATAAACTTAATCATTACCTCAAGGTATATAACCCTCATCATCCAGTTAACATCAAATTATTGGATGCGAGAAAAAATGTTAGATTAACAATGACAAAACAATTTAAATAAACCAAGACATTTATGTTGACGTTCGATGTACAGTTTTGATTTGCTGTCGTGAAAAATGGCAATACATTGCAGGAGTATCGAACACAAGAGAAAAAAAGCCAGGTAGTAGAAGCTAAATGCATATTTCCTTAATCGCTGATTCAAGATCTTGTGTTCAACAGAATATTGCTTCAGATGACAATAAAAAGAAAGAATAAAACATCCTAGAAATCCTATGTTAAAAGAATAAAGTTCTTGCTTCCGTGTGCTTTATGACTTAATTTGATATAATGCTGTTTAGCACAAGTAAACACACGTCTTATCATCTTTTCACATTTTGGTTATATGTAAACTTTGTACATTAAATATGTGTACTTAAAATCATAATGTCTTCACTGGGAATCCCAGAGCTAAAATGTAAACTTTTACGTTAGCGGGGAAGTAACCCCGTAAAAATTCATGTCATTTTGGCAATAAAAAAACATGCAGATTGGTTGATTGCATGTGAAGTCTAGCTCCTGAAACCCATCCTAGTTTCTTAGTTACTGAATGATGCATGAAAATAATGACTGCGAGATGCAGGTAAAGAAATTTTGCAATCACTTGACATTTAAAATACCCTTTTCTATTAATTAATTATTATCTTTCATAGCCAACTGTTGTTGTAAAGTTATTATACAACGTACTCTTGGTTAGATGAAAAAAAAGTCTTACATCGTGTAAAGACTAAACTAAAAGGTCGCCAAACATCTCTTCTGATGTTTAACCTGACCTTCAATAGTAGACCTCATCTCTATATAGCCATACATATTTGGAATAGATTCTTCTCTCTTTTCGTATGAAATTTTCCTTTTTCTCCTCTTCTCATCTCTTTTCTACTTGACAAATATTCTTTCTTCTCTTTTCGTGTGCCATGCTCCCCCAATAATACTTTCCTAACAATTCTGGTTACAGAATTAATAAACTTAATCATTACCTCAAGGTATATAACCCTCATAATCCAGTTAACATCAAATTATTGGATGCGAGAAAAATTGTTATGTGTATGGAAGATGTGAGATAAACAATGACAAAACAATTTAAATAAACCAAGACATTTATGTTGACGTTCGATGTACAGTTTTGATTTGCTGTCGTGAAAAATGGCAATACATTGCAGGAGTATCGAACACAAGAGAAAAAAAGCCAGGTAGTAGAAGCTAAATGCACATTTCCTTAATCGGTGATTCAAGATCTTGTGTTCAACAGAATATTGCTTCAGATGACAATAAAAAGAAAGAATAAAACATCCTAGAAATCCTATGTTAAAAGAATAAAGTTCTTGCTTCCGTGTGCTTTATGACTTAATTTGATATATATGCTGTTTAGCACAAGTAAACACACGTCTTATCATCTTTTCACATTTTGGTTATATGTAAACTTTGTACATTAAATATGTGTACTTAAAATCATAATGTCTTCACTGGGAATCCCAGAGCTAAAATGTAAACTTTTACGTTAGCGGGGAAGTAACCCCGTAAAAATTCATGTCATTTTGGCAATAAAAAAACATGCAGATTGGTTGATTGCATGTGAAGTCTAGCTCCTGAAACCCATCCTAGTTTCTTAGTTACTGAATGATGCATGAAAATAATGACTGCGAGATGCAGGTAAAGAAATTTTGCAATCACTTGACATTTAAAATACCCTTTTCTATTAATTAATTATTATCTTTCATAGCCAACTGTTGTTGTAAAGTTATTATTCAATGTACTCTTGGTTAGATGAAAAAAAAAGTCTTACATCGTGTAATGACTAAACTAAAAGGTCGCCAAACATCTCTTCTGATGTTTAACCTGACCTTCAATAGTAGACCTCATCTCTATATAGCCATACATATTTGGAATAGATTCTTCTCTCTTTTCGTATGAAATTTTCCTTTTTCTCCTCTTCTTATCTCTTTTCTACTTGACAAATATTCTTTCTTCTCTTTTCGTGTGCCATGCTCCCCCAATAATACTTTCCTAACAATTCTGGCTACAGAATTAATAAACTTAATCATTACCTCAAGGTATATAACCCTCATAATCCAGTTAACATCAAATTATTGGATGCGAGAAAAATTGTTATGTGTATGGAAGATGTGAGATAAACAATGACAAAACAATTTAAATAAACCAAGACATTTATGTTGACGTTCGATGTACAGTTTTGATTTGCTGTCGTGAAAAATGGCAATACATTGCAGGAGTATCGAACACAAGAGAAAAAAAGCCAGGTAGTAGAAGCTAAATGCACATTTCCTTAATCGGTGATTCAAGATCTTGTGTTCAACAGAATATTGCTTCAGATGACAATAAAAAGAAAGAATAAAACATCCTAGAAATCCTATGTTAAAAGAATAAAGTTCTTGCTTCCGTGTGCTTTATGACTTAATTTGATATCTATGCTGTTTAGCACAAGTAAACACACGTCTTATCATCTTTTCACATTTTGGTTATATGTAAACTTTGTACATTAAATAGGTGTACTTAAAATCATAATGTCTTCACTGGGAATCCCAGAGCTAAAATGTAAACTTTTACGTTAGCGGGGAAGTAACCCCGTAAAAATTCATGTCATTTTGGCAATAAAAAAACATGCAGATTGGTTGATTGCATGTGAAGTCTAGCTCCTGAAACCCATCCTAGTTTCTTAGTTACTGAATGATGCATGAAAATAATGACTGCGAGATGCAGGTAAAGAAATTTTGCAATCACTTGACATTTAAAATACCCTTTTCTATTAATTAATTATTATCTTTCATAGCCAACTGTTGTTGTAAAGTTATTATACAACGTACTCTTGGTTAGATGAAAAAAAAAGTCTTACATCGTGTAATGACTAAACTAAAAGGTCGCCAAACATCTCTTCTGATGTTTAACCTGACCTTCAATAGTAGACCTCATCTCTATATATAGCCATACATATTTGGAATAGATTCTTCTCTCTTTTCGTATGAAATTTTCCTTTTTCTCCTCTTCTCATCTCTTTTCTACTTGACAAATATTCTTTCTTCTCTTTTCGTGTGCATGCTCCCCCAATAATACTTTCCTAACAATTCTGGTTACAGAATTAATAAACTTAATCATTACCTCAAGGTATATAACCCTCATAATCCAGTTAACATCAAATTATTGGATGCGAGAAAAATTGTTATGTGTATGGAAGATGTGAGATAAACAATGACAAAACAATTTAAATAAACCAAGACATTTATGTTGACGTTCGATGTACAGTTTTGATTTGCTGTCGTGAAAAATGGCAATACATTGCAGGAGTATCGAACACAAGAGAAAAAAAGCCAGGTAGTAGAAGCTAAATGCACATTTCCTTAATCGGTGATTCAAGATCTTGTGTTCAACAGAATATTGCTTCAGATGACAATAAAAAGAAAGAATAAAACATCCTAGAAATCCTATGTTAAAAGAATAAAGTTCTTGCTTCCGTGTGCTTTATGACTTAATTTGATATATATGCTGTTTAGCACAAGTAAACACACGTCTTATCATCTTTTCACATTTTGGTTATATGTAAACTTTGTACATTAAATATGTGTACTTAAAATCATAATGTCTTCACTGGGAATCCCAGAGCTAAAATGTAAACTTTTACGTTAGCGGGGAAGTAACCCCGTAAAAATTCATGTCATTTTGGCAATAAAAAAACATGCAGATTGGTTGATTGCATGTGAAGTCTAGCTCCTGAAACCCATCCTAGTTTCTTAGTTACTGAATGATGCATGAAAATAATGACTGCGAGATGCAGGTAAAGAAATTTTGCAATCACTTGACATTTAAAATACCCTTTTCTATTAATTAATTATTATCTTTCATAGCCAACTGTTGTTGTAAAGTTATTATTCAATGTACTCTTGGTTAGATGAAAAAAAAAGTCTTACATCGTGTAATGACTAAACTAAAAGGTCGCCAAACATCTCTTCTGATGTTTAACCTGACCTTCAATAGTAGACCTCATCTCTATATAGCCATACATATTTGGAATAGATTCTTCTCTCTTTTCGTATGAAATTTTCCTTTTTCTCCTCTTCTTATCTCTTTTCTACTTGACAAATATTTTTTCTTCTCTTTTCGTGTGCCATGCTCCCCCAATAATACTTTCCTAACAATTCTGGCTACAGAATTAATAAACTTAATCATTACCTCAAGGTATATAACCCTCATAATCCAGTTAACATCAAATTATTGGATGCGAGAAAAATTGTTATGTGTATGGAAGATGTGAGATAAACAATGACAAAACAATTTAGATAAACCAAGACATTTATGTTGACGTTCGATGTACAGTTTTGATTTGCTGTCGTGAAAAATGGCAATACATTGCAGGAGTATCGAACACAAGAGAAAAAAAGCCAGGTAGTAGAAGCTAAATGCACATTTCCTTAATCGGTGATTCAAGATCTTGTGTTCAACAGAATATTGCTTCAGATGACAATAAAAAGAAAGAATAAAACATCCTAGAAATCCTATGTTAAAAGAATAAAGTTCTTGCTTCCGTGTGCTTTATGACTTAATTTGATATTCTATGCTGTTTAGCACAAGTAAACACACGTCTTATCATCTTTTCACATTTTGGTTATATGTAAACTTTGTACATTAAATATGTGTACTTAAAATCATAATGTCTTCACTGGGAATCCCAGAGCTAAACTGTAAACTTTTACGTTAGCGGGGAAGTAACCCCGTAAAAATTCATGTCATTTTGGCAATAAAAAAACATGCAGATTGGTTGATTTCATGTGAAGTCTAGCTCCTGAAACCCACCCTAGTTTCTTAGTTACTGAATGATGCATGAAAATAATGACTGCGAGATGCAGGTAAAGAAATTTTGCAATCACTTGACATTTAAAATACCCTTTTCTATTAATTAATTATTATCTTTCATAGCCAACTGTTGTTGTAAAGTTATTATACAACGTATTCTTGGTTAGATGAAAAAAAAGTCTTACATCGTGTAATGACTAAACTTAAAGGTCGCCAAACATCTCTTCTGATGTTTAACCTGACCTTCAATAGTAGACCTCATCTCTATATAGCCATACATATTTGGAATAGATTCTTTTCTCTTTTCGTATGAAATTTTCCTTTTTCATCTCTTCTCATCTCTTTTCTACTTGACAAATATTCTTTCTTCTCTTTTCGTGTGCCATGCTCCCCCAATAATACTTTCCTAACAATTCTGGTTACAGAATTAATAAACTTAATCATTACCTCAAGGTATATAACCCTCATCATCCAGTTAACATCAAATTATTGGATGCGAGAAAAAATGTTAGATTAACAATGACAAAACAATTTAAATAAACCAAGACATTTATGTTGACGTTCGATGTACAGTTTTGATTTGCTGTCGTGAAAAATGGCAATACATTGCAGGAGTATCGAACACAAGAGAAAAAAAGCCAGGTAGTAGAAGCTAAATGCATATTTCCTTAATCGGTGATTCAAGATCTTGTGTTCAACAGAATATTGCTTCAGATGACAATAAAAAGAAAGAATAAAACATCCTAGAAATCCTATGTTAAAAGAATAAAGTTCTTGCTTCCGTGTGCTTTATGACTTAATTTGATACAATGCTGTTTAGCACAAGTAAACACACGTCTTATCATCTTTTCACATTTTGGTTATATGTAAACTTTGTACATTAAATATGTGTACTTAAAATCATAATGTCTTCACTGGGAATCCCAGAGCTAAAATGTAAACTTTTACGTTAGCGGGGAAGTAACCCCGTAAAAATTCATGTCATTTTGGCAATAAAAAAACATGCAGATTGGTTGATTGCATGTGAAGTCTAGCTCCTGAAACCCATCCTAGTTTCTTAGTTACTGAATGATGCATGAAAATAATGACTGCAAGATGCAGGTAAAGACATTTTGCAATCACTTGACATTTAAAATACCCTTTTCTATTAATTAATTAATATCTTTCATAGCCAACTGTTGTTGTAAAGTTATTATACAACGTACTCTTGGTTAGATGAAAAAAAAAGTCTTACATCGTGTAATGACTAAACTAAAAGGTCTCCAAACATCTCTTCTGATGTTTAACCTGACCTTCAATAGTAGACCTCATCTCTATATAGCCATA
Source organism: Mytilus californianus (assembly GCF_021869535.1). Lineage (NCBI taxonomy): Eukaryota > Metazoa > Mollusca > Bivalvia > Mytilida > Mytilidae > Mytilus > Mytilus californianus. Next base: position 29,436,382 of record NW_026262626.1, on the reverse strand, counting down.
CATATTTGGAATAGATTCTTCTCTCTTTTCGTATGAAATTTTCCTTTTTCTCCTCTTCTCATCTCTTTTCTACTTGACAAATATTCTTTCTTCTCTTTTCGTGTGCCATGCTCCCCCAATAATACTTTCCTAACAATTCTGGCTACAGAATTAATAAACTTAATCATTACCTCAAGGTATATAACCCTCATAATCCAGTTAACATCAAATTATTGGATGCGAGAAAAATTGTTATGTGTATGGAAGATGTGAGATAAACAATGACAAAACAATTTAAATAAACCAAGACATTTATGTTGACGTTCGATGTACAGTTTTGATTTGCTGTCGTGAAAAATGGCAATACATTGCAGGAGTATCGAACACAAGAGAAAAAAAGCCAGGTAGTAGAAGCTAAATGCACATTTCCTTAATCGGTGATTCAAGATCTTGTGTTCAACAGAATATTGCTTCAGATGACAATAAAAAGAAAGAATAAAACATCCTAGAAATCCTATGTTAAAAGAATAAAGTTCTTGCTTCCGTGTGCTTTATGACTTAATTTGATATCTATGCTGTTTAGCACAAGTAAACACACGTCTTATCATCTTTTCACATTTTGGTTATATGTAAACTTTGTACATTAAATAGGTGTACTTAAAATCATAATGTCTTCACTGGGAATCCCAGAGCTAAAATGTAAACTTTTACGTTAGCGGGGCAGTAACCCCGTAAAAATTCATGTCATTTTGGCAATAAAAAAACATGCAGATTGGTTGATTGCATGTGAAGTCTAGCTCCTGAAACCCATCCTAGTTTCTTAGTTACTGAATGATGCATGAAAATAATGACTGCGAGATGCAGGTAAAGAAATTTTGCAATCACTTGACATTTAAAATACCCTTTTCTATTAATTAATTATTATCTTTCATAGCCAACTGTTGTTGTAAAGTTATTATACAACGTACTCTTGGTTAGATGAAAAAAAAAGTCTTACATCGTGTAATGACTAAACTAAAAGGTCGCCAAACATCTCTTCTGATGTTTAACCTGACCTTCAATAGTAGACCTCATCTCTATATATAGCCATACATATTTGGAATAGATTCTTCTCTCTTTTCGTATGAAATTTTCCTTTTTCTCCTCTTCTCATCTCTTTTCTACTTGACAAATATTCTTTCTTCTCTTTTCGTGTGCATGCTCCCCCAATAATACTTTCCTAACAATTCTGGTTACAGAATTAATAAACTTAATCATTACCTCAAGGTATATAACCCTCATAATCCAGTTAACATCAAATTATTGGATGCGAGAAAAATTGTTATGTGTATGGAAGATGTGAGATAAACAATGACAAAACAATTTAAATAAACCAAGACATTTATGTTGACGTTCGATGTACAGTTTTGATTTGCTGTCGTGAAAAATGGCAATACATTGCAGGAGTATCGAACACAAGAGAAAAAAAGCCAGGTAGTAGAAGCTAAATGCACATTTCCTTAATCGGTGATTCAAGATCTTGTGTTCAACAGAATATTGCTTCAGATGACAATAAAAAGAAAGAATAAAACATCCTAGAAATCCTATGTTAAAAGAATAAAGTTCTTGCTTCCGTGTGCTTTATGACTTAATTTGATATATATGCTGTTTAGCACAAGTAAACACACGTCTTATCATCTTTTCACATTTTGGTTATATGTAAACTTTGTACATTAAATATGTGTACTTAAAATCATAATGTCTTCACTGGGAATCCCAGAGCTAAAATGTAAACTTTTACGTTAGCGGGGAAGTAACCCCGTAAAAATTCATGTCATTTTGGCAATAAAAAAACATGCAGATTGGTTGATTGCATGTGAAGTCTAGCTCCTGAAACCCATCCTAGTTTCTTAGTTACTGAATGATGCATGAAAATAATGACTGCGAGATGCAGGTAAAGAAATTTTGCAATCACTTGACATTTAAAATACCCTTTTCTATTAATTAATTATTATCTTTCATAGCCAACTGTTGTTGTAAAGTTATTATTCAATGTACTCTTGGTTAGATGAAAAAAAAAGTCTTACATCGTGTAATGACTAAACTAAAAGGTCGCCAAACATCTCTTCTGATGTTTAACCTGACCTTCAATAGTAGACCTCATCTCTATATAGCCATACATATTTGGAATAGATTCTTCTCTCTTTTCGTATGAAATTTTCCTTTTTCTCCTCTTCTTATCTCTTTTCTACTTGACAAATATTTTTTCTTCTCTTTTCGTGTGCCATGCTCCCCCAATAATACTTTCCTAACAATTCTGGCTACAGAATTAATAAACTTAATCATTACCTCAAGGTATATAACCCTCATAATCCAGTTAACATCAAATTATTGGATGCGAGAAAAATTGTTATGTGTATGGAAGATGTGAGATAAACAATGACAAAACAATTTAGATAAACCAAGACATTTATGTTGACGTTCGATGTACAGTTTTGATTTGCTGTCGTGAAAAATGGCAATACATTGCAGGAGTATCGAACACAAGAGAAAAAAAGCCAGGTAGTAGAAGCTAAATGCACATTTCCTTAATCGGTGATTCAAGATCTTGTGTTCAACAGAATATTGCTTCAGATGACAATAAAAAGAAAGAATAAAACATCCTAGAAATCCTATGTTAAAAGAATAAAGTTCTTGCTTCCGTGTGCTTTATGACTTAATTTGATATCTATGCTGTTTAGCACAAGTAAACACACGTCTTATCATCTTTTCACATTTTGGTTATATGTAAACTTTGTACATTAAATATGTGTACTTAAAATCATAATGTCTTCACTGGGAATCCCAGAGCTAAACTGTAAACTTTTACGTTAGCGGGGAAGTAACCCCGTAAAAATTCATGTCATTTTGGCAATAAAAAAACATGCAGATTGGTTGATTTCATGTGAAGTCTAGCTCCTGAAACCCACCCTAGTTTCTTAGTTACTGAATGATGCATGAAAATAATGACTGCGAGATGCAGGTAAAGAAATTTTGCAATCACTTGACATTTAAAATACCCTTTTCTATTAATTAATTATTATCTTTCATAGCCAACTGTTGTTGTAAAGTTATTATACAACGTATTCTTGGTTAGATGAAAAAAAAGTCTTACATCGTGTAATGACTAAACTTAAAGGTCGCCAAACATCTCTTCTGATGTTTAACCTGACCTTCAATAGTAGACCTCATCTCTATATAGCCATACATATTTGGAATAGATTCTTTTCTCTTTTCGTATGAAATTTTCCTTTTTCATCTCTTCTCATCTCTTTTCTACTTGACAAATATTCTTTCTTCTCTTTTCGTGTGCCATGCTCCCCCAATAATACTTTCCTAACAATTCTGGTTACAGAATTAATAAACTTAATCATTACCTCAAGGTATATAACCCTCATCATCCAGTTAACATCAAATTATTGGATGCGAGAAAAAATGTTAGATTAACAATGACAAAACAATTTAAATAAACCAAGACATTTATGTTGACGTTCGATGTACAGTTTTGATTTGCTGTCGTGAAAAATGGCAATACATTGCAGGAGTATCGAACACAAGAGAAAAAAAGCCAGGTAGTAGAAGCTAAATGCATATTTCCTTAATCGGTGATTCAAGATCTTGTGTTCAACAGAATATTGCTTCAGATGACAATAAAAAGAAAGAATAAAACATCCTAGAAATCCTATGTTAAAAGAATAAAGTTCTTGCTTCCGTGTGCTTTATGACTTAATTTGATACAATGCTGTTTAGCACAAGTAAACACACGTCTTATCATCTTTTCACATTTTGGTTATATGTAAACTTTGTACATTAAATATGTGTACTTAAAATCATAATGTCTTCACTGGGAATCCCAGAGCTAAAATGTAAACTTTTACGTTAGCGGGGAAGTAACCCCGTAAAAATTCATGTCATTTTGGCAATAAAAAAACATGCAGATTGGTTGATTGCATGTGAAGTCTAGCTCCTGAAACCCATCCTAGTTTCTTAGTTACTGAATGATGCATGAAAATAATGACTGCAAGATGCAGGTAAAGACATTTTGCAATCACTTGACATTTAAAATACCCTTTTCTATTAATTAATTAATATCTTTCATAGCCAACTGTTGTTGTAAAGTTATTATACAACGTACTCTTGGTTAGATGAAAAAAAAAGTCTTACATCGTGTAATGACTAAACTAAAAGGTCTCCAAACATCTCTTCTGATGTTTAACCTGACCTTCAATAGTAGACCTCATCTCTATATAGCCATACATATTTGGAATAGATTCTTCTCTCTTTTCGTATGAAATTTTCCTTTTTCTCCTCTTCTCATCTCTTTTCTACTTGACAAATATTCTTTCTTCTCTTTTCGTGTGCCATGCTCCCCCAATAATACTTTCCTAACAATTCTGGCTACAGAATTAATAAACTTAATCATTACCTCAAGGTATATAACCCTCATAATCCAGTTAACATCAAATTATTGGATGCGAGAAAAATTGTTATGTGTATGGAAGATGTGAGATAAACAATGACAAAACAATTTAAATAAACCAAGACATTTATGTTGACGTTCGATGTACAGTTTTGATTTGCTGTCGTGAAAAATGGCAATACATTGCAGGAGTATCGAACACAAGAGAAAAAAAGTCAGGTAGTAGAAGCTAAATGCATATTTCCTTAATCGGTGATTCAAGATCTTGTTTTCAACAGAATATTGCTTCAGATGACAATAAAAAGAAAGAATAAAACATCCTAGAAATCCTATGTTAAAAGAATAAAGTTCTTGCTTCCGTGTGCTTTATGACTTAATTTGATATATATATGCTGTTTAGCACAAGTAAACACACGTCTTATCATCTTTTCACATTTTGGTTATATGTAAACTTTGTACATTAAATATGTGTACTTAAAATCATAATGTCTTCACTGGGAATCCCAGAGCTAAACTGTAAACTTTTACGTTAGCGGGGAAGTAACCCCGTAAAAATTCATGTCATTTTGGCAATAAAAAAACATGCAGATTGGTTGATTGCATGTGAAGTCTAGCTCCTGAAACCCATCCTAGTTTCTTAGTTACTGAATGATGCATGAAAATAATGACTGCGAGATGCAGGTAAAGAAATTTTGCAATCACTTGACATTTAAAATACCCTTTTCTATTAATTAATTATTATCTTTCATAGCCAACTGTTGTTGTAAAGTTATTATTCAATGTACTCTTGGTTAGATGAAAAAAAAAGTCTTACATCGTGTAATGACTAAACTAAAAGGTCGCCAAACATCTCTTCTGATGTTTAACCTGACCTTCAATAGTAGACCTCATCTCTATATAGCCATACATATTTGGAATAGATTCTTCTCTCTTTTCGTATGAAATTTTCCTTTTTCTCCTCTTCTTATCTCTTTTCTACTTGACAAATATTCTTTCTTCTCTTTTCGTGTGCCATGCTCCCCCAATAATACTTTCCTAACAATTCTGGCTACAGAATTAATAAACTTAATCATTACCTCAAGGTATATAACCCTCATAATCCAGTTAACATCAAATTATTGGATGCGAGAAAAATTGTTATGTGTATGGAAGATGTGAGATAAACAATGACAAAACAATTTAAATAAACCAAGACATTTATGTTGACGTTCGATGTACAGTTTTGATTTGCTGTCGTGAAAAATGGCAATACATTGCAGGAGTATCGAACACAAGAGAAAAAAAGCCAGGTAGTAGAAGCTAAATGCACATTTCCTTAATCGGTGATTCAAGATCTTGTGTTCAACAGAATATTGCTTCAGATGACAATAAAAAGAAAGAATAAAACATCCTAGAAATCCTATGTTAAAAGAATAAAGTTCTTGCTTCCGTGTGCTTTATGACTTAATTTGATATCTATGCTGTTTAGCACAAGTAAACACACGTCTTATCATCTTTTCACATTTTGGTTATATGTAAACTTTGTACATTAAATAGGTGTACTTAAAATCATAATGTCTTCACTGGGAATCCCAGAGCTAAAATGTAAACTTTTACGTTAGCGGGGCAGTAACCCCGTAAAAATTCATGTCATTTTGGCAATAAAAAAACATGCAGATTGGTTGATTGCATGTGAAGTCTAGCTCCTGAAACCCATCCTAGTTTCTTAGTTACTGAATGATGCATGAAAATAATGACTGCGAGATGCAGGTAAAGAAATTTTGCAATCACTTGACATTTAAAATACCCTTTTCTATTAATTAATTATTATCTTTCATAGCCAACTGTTGTTGTAAAGTTATTATACAACGTACTCTTGGTTAGATGAAAAAAAAAGTCTTACATCGTGTAATGACTAAACTAAAAGGTCGCCAAACATCTCTTCTGATGTTTAACCTGACCTTCAATAGTAGACCTCATCTCTATATATAGCCATACATATTTGGAATAGATTCTTCTCTCTTTTCGTATGAAATTTTCCTTTTTCTCCTCTTCTCATCTCTTTTCTACTTGACAAATATTCTTTCTTCTCTTTTCGTGTGCATGCTCCCCCAATAATACTTTCCTAACAATTCTGGTTACAGAATTAATAAACTTAATCATTACCTCAAGGTATATAACCCTCATAATCCAGTTAACATCAAATTATTGGATGCGAGAAAAATTGTTATGTGTATGGAAGATGTGAGATAAACAATGACAAAACAATTTAAATAAACCAAGACATTTATGTTGACGTTCGATGTACAGTTTTGATTTGCTGTCGTGAAAAATGGCAATACATTGCAGGAGTATCGAACACAAGAGAAAAAAAGCCAGGTAGTAGAAGCTAAATGCACATTTCCTTAATCGGTGATTCAAGATCTTGTGTTCAACAGAATATTGCTTCAGATGACAATAAAAAGAAAGAATAAAACATCCTAGAAATCCTATGTTAAAAGAATAAAGTTCTTGCTTCCGTGTGCTTTATGACTTAATTTGATATATATGCTGTTTAGCACAAGTAAACACACGTCTTATCATCTTTTCACATTTTGGTTATATGTAAACTTTGTACATTAAATATGTGTACTTAAAATCATAATGTCTTCACTGGGAATCCCAGAGCTAAAATGTAAACTTTTACGTTAGCGGGGAAGTAACCCCGTAAAAATTCATGTCATTTTGGCAATAAAAAAACATGCAGATTGGTTGATTGCATGTGAAGTCTAGCTCCTGAAACCCATCCTAGTTTCTTAGTTACTGAATGATGCATGAAAATAATGACTGCGAGATGCAGGTAAAGAAATTTTGCAATCACTTGACATTTAAAATACCCTTTTCTATTAATTAATTATTATCTTTCATAGCCAACTGTTGTTGTAAAGTTATTATACAACGTACTCTTGGTTAGATGAAAAAAAAAGTCTTACATCGTGTAATGACTAAACTAAAAGGTCGCCAAACATCTCTTCTGATGTTTAACCTGACCTTCAATAGTAGACCTCATCTCTATATAGCCATACATATTTGGAATAGATTCTTCTCTCTTTTCGTATGAAATTTTCCTTTTTCTCCTCTTCTTATCTCTTTTCTACTTGACAAATATTCTTTCTTCTCTTTTCGTGTGCCATGCCCCCCCAATAATACTTTCCTAACAATTCTGGCTACAGAATTAATAAACTTAATCATTACCTCAAGGTATATAACCCTCATAATCCAGTTAACATCAAATTATTGGATGCGAGAAAAATTGTTATGTGTATGGAAGATGTGAGATAAACAATGACAAAACAATTTAAATAAACCAAGACATTTATGTTGACGTTCGATGTACAGTTTTGATTTGCTGTCGTGAAAAATGGCAATACATTGCAGGAGTATCGAACACAAGAGAAAAAAAGCCAGGTAGTAGAAGCTAAATGCACATTTCCTTAATCGGTGATTCAAGATCTTGTGTTCAACAGAATATTGCTTCAGATGACAATAAAAAGAAAGAATAAAACATCCTAGAAATCCTATGTTAAAAGAATAAAGTTCTTGCTTCCGTGTGCTTTATGACTTAATTTGATATCTATGCTGTTTAGCACAAGTAAACACACGTCTTATCATCTTTTCACATTTTGGTTATATGTAAACTTTGTACATTAAATATGTGTACTTAAAATCATAATGTCTTCACTGGGAATCCCAGAGCTAAACTGTAAACTTTTACGTTAGCGGGGAAGTAACCCCGTAAAAATTCATGTCATTTTGGCAATAAAAAAACATGCAGATTGGTTGATTTCATGTGAAGTCTAGCTCCTGAAACCCACCCTAGTTTCTTAGTTACTGAATGATGCATGAAAATAATGACTGCGAGATGCAGGTAAAGAAATTTTGCAATCACTTGACATTTAAAATACCTTTTCTATTAATTAATTATTATCTTTCATAGCCAACTGTTGTTGTAAAGTTATTATACAACGTATTCTTGGTTAGATGAAAAAAAAAGTCTTACATCGTGTAATGACTAAACTTAAAGGTCGCCAAACATCTCTTCTGATGTTTAACCTGACCTTCAATAGTAGACCTCATCTCTATATAGCCATACGTATTTGGAATAGATTCTTTTCTCTTTTCGTATTAAATTTTCCTTTTTCATCTCTTCTCATCTCTTTTCTACTTGACAAATATTCTTTCTTCTCTTTTCGTGTGCCATGCTCCCCCAATAATACTTTCCTAACAATTCTGGTTACAGAATTAATAAACTTAATCATTACCTCAAGGTATATAACCCTCATCATCCAGTTAACATCAAATTATTGGATGCGAGAAAAAATGTTAGATTAACAATGACAAAACAATTTAAATAAACCAAGACATTTATGTTGACGTTCGATGTACAGTTTTGATTTGCTGTCGTGAAAAATGGCAATACATTGCAGGAGTATCGAACACAAGAGAAAAAAAGCCAGGTAGTAGAAGCTAAATGCATATTTCCTTAATCGGTGATTCAAGATCTTGTGTTCAACAGAATATTGCTTCAGATGACAATAAAAAGAAAGAATAAAACATCCTAGAAATCCTATGTTAAAAGAATAAAGTTCTTGCTTCCGTGTGCTTTATGACTTAATTTGATATAATGCTGTTTAGCACAAGTAAACACACGTCTTATCATCTTTTCACATTTTGGTTATATGTAAACTTTGTACATTAAATATGTGTACTTAAAATCATAATGTCTTCACTGGGAATCCCAGAGCTAAAATGTAAACTTTTACGTTAGCGGGGAAGTAACCCCGTAAAAATTCATGTCATTTTGGCAATAAAAAAACATGCAGATTGGTTGATTGCATGTGAAGTCTAGCTCCTGAAACCCATCCTAGTTTCTTAGTTACTGAATGATGCATGAAAATAATGACTGCGAGATGCAGGTAAAGACATTTTGCAATCACTTGACATTTAAAATACCCTTTTCTATTAATTAATTATTATCTTTCATAGCCAACTGTTGTTGTAAAGTTATTATACAACGTACTCTTGGTTAGATGAAAAAAAAAGTCTTACATCGTGTAATGACTAAACTAAAAGGTCTCCAAACATCTCTTCTGATGTTTAACCTGACCTTCAATAGTAGACCTCATCTCTATATAGCCATACATATTTGGAATAGATTCTTCTCTCTTTTCGTATGAAATTTTCCTTTTTCTCCTCTTCTCATCTCTTTTCTACTTGACAAATATTCTTTCTTCTCTTTTCGTGTGCCATGCTCCCCCAATAATACTTTCCTAACAATTCTGGCTACAGAATTAATAAACTTAATCATTACCTCAAGGTATATAACCCTCATAATCCAGTTAACATCAAATTATTGGATGCGAGAAAAATTGTTATGTGTATGGAAGATGTGAGATAAACAATGACAAAAGAATTTAAATAAACCAAGACATTTATGTTGACGTTCGATGTACAGTTTTGATTTGCTGTCGTGAAAAATGGCAATACATTGCAGGAGTATCGAACACAAGAGAAAAAAAGTCAGGTAGTAGAAGCTAAATGCATATTTCCTTAATCGGTGATTCAAGATCTTGTTTTCAACAGAATATTGCTTCAGATGACAATAAAAAGAAAGAATAAAACATCCTAGAAATCCTATGTTAAAAGAATAAAGTTCTTGCTTCCGTGTGCTTTATGACTTAATTTGATATATACATGCTGTTTAGCACAAGTAAACACACGTCTTATCATCTTTTCACATTTTGGTTATATGTAAACTTTGTACATTAAATATGTGTACTTAAAATCATAATGTCTTCACTGGGAATCCCAGAGCTAAACTGTAAACTTTTACGTTAGCGGGGAAGTAACCCCGTAAAAATTCATGTCATTTTGGCAATAAAAAAACATGCAGATTGGTTGATTGCATGTGAAGTCTAGCTCCTGAAACCCATCCTAGTTTCTTAGTTACTGAATGATGCATGAAAATAATGACTGCGAGATGCAGGTAAAGAAATTTTGCAATCACTTGACATTTAAAATACCCTTTTCTATTAAATAATTATTATCTTTCATAGCCAACTGTTGTTGTAAAGTTATTATACAACGTACTCTTGGTTAGATGAAAAAAAAAGTCTTACATCGTGTAATGACTAAACTAAAAGGTCGCCAAACATCTCTTCTGATGTTTAACCTGACCTTCAATAGTAGACCTCATCTCTATATAGCCATACATATTTGGAATAGATTCTTCTCTCTTTTCGTATGAAATTTTCCTTTTTCTCCTCTTCTTATCTCTTTTCTACTTGACAAATATTCTTTCTTCTCTTTTCGTGTGCCATGCTCCCCCAATAATACTTTCCTAACAATTCTGGCTACAGAATTAATAAACTTAATCATTACCTCAAGGTATATAACCCTCATAATCCAGTTAACATCAAATTATTGGATGCGAGAAAATTTGTTATGTGTATGGAAGATGTGAGATAAACAATGACAAAACAATTTAAATAAACCAAGACATTTATGTTGACGTTCGATGTACAGTTTTGATTTGCTGTCGTGAAAAATGGCAATACATTGCAGGAGTATCGAACACAAGAGAAAAAAAGTCAGGTAGTAGAAGCTAAATGCATATTTCCTTAATCGGTGATTCAAGATCTTGTTTTCAACAGAATATTGCTTCAGATGACAATAAAAAGAAAGAATAAAACATCCTAGAAATCCTATGTTAAAAGAATAAAGTTCTTGCTTCCGTGTGCTTTATGACTTAATTTGATATATATATGCTGTTTAGCACAAGTAAACACACGTCTTATCATCTTTTCACATTTTGGTTATATGTAAACTTTGTACATTAAATATGTGTACTTAAAATCATAATGTCTTCACTGGGAATCCCAGAGCTAAACTGTAAACTTTTACGTTAGCGGGGAAGTAACCCCGTAAAAATTCATGTCATTTTGGCAATAAAAAAACATGCAGATTGGTTGATTGCATGTGAAGTCTAGCTCCTGAAACCCATCCTAGTTTCTTAGTTACTGAATGATGCATGAAAATAATGACTGCGAGATGCAGGTAAAGAAATTTTGCAATCACTTGACATTTAAAATACCCTTTTCTATTAAATAATTATTATCTTTCATAGCCAACTGTTGTTGTAAAGTTATTATACAACGTACTCTTGGTTAGATGAAAAAAAAAGTCTTACATCGTGTAATGACTAAACTAAAAGGTCGCCAAACATCTCTTCTGATGTTTAACCTGACCTTCAATAGTAGACCTCATCTCTATATAGCCATACATATTTGGAATAGATTCTTCTCTCTTTTCGTATGAAATTTTCCTTTTTCTCCTCTTCTTATCTCTTTTCTACTTGACAAATATTCTTTCTTCTCTTTTCGTGTGCCATGCTCCCCCAATAATACTTTCCTAACAATTCTGGCTACAGAATTAATAAACTTAATCATTACCTCAAGGTATATAACCCTCATAATCCAGTTAACATCAAATTATTGGATGCGAGAAAATTTGTTATGTGTATGGAAGATGTGAGATAAACAATGACAAAACAATTTAAATAAACCAAGACATTTATGTTGACGTTCGATGTACAGTTTTGATTTGCTGTCGTGAAAAATGGCAATACATTGCAGGAGTATCGAACACAAGAGAAAAAAAGCCAGGTAGTAGAAGCTAAATGCACATTTCCTTAATCGGTGATTCAAGATCTTGTGTTCAACAGAATATTGCTTCAGATGACAATAAAAAGAAAGAATAAAACATCCTAGAAATCCTATGTTAAAAGAATAAAGTTCTTGCTTCCGTGTGCTTTATGACTTAATTTGATATCTATGCTGTTTAGCACAAGTAAACACACGTCTTATCATCTTTTCACATTTTGGTTATATGTAAACTTTGTACATCAAATATGTGTACTTAAAATCATAATGTCTTCACTGGGAATCCCAGAGCTAAAATGTAAACTTTTACGTTAGCGGGGAAGTAACCCCGTAAAAATTCATGTCATTTTGGCAATAAAAAAACATGCAGATTGGTTGATTGCATGTGAAGTCTAGCTCCTGAAACCCATCCTAGTTTCTTAGTTACTGAATGATGCATGAAAATAATGACTGCGAGATGCAGGTAAAGAAATTTTGCAATCATTTGACATTTAAAATACCCTTTTCTATTAATTAATTATTATCTTTCATAGCCAACTGTTGTTGTAAAGTTATTATACAACGTACTCTTGGTTAGATGAAAAAAAAAGTCTTACATCGTGTAATGACTAAACTAAAAGGTCGCCAAACATCTCTTCTGATGTTTAACCTGACCTTCAATAGTAGACCTCATCTCTATATAGCCATACATATTTGGAATAGATTCTTCTCTCTTTTCGTATGAAATTTTCCTTTTTCTCCTCTTCTTATCTCTTTTCTACATGACAAATATTCTTTCTTCTCTTTTCGTGTGCCATGCTCCCCCAATAATACTTTCCTAACAATTCTGGTTACAGAATTAATAAACTTAATCATTACCTCAAGGTATATAACCCTCATAATCCAGTTAACATCAAATTATTGGATGCGAGAAAAATTGTTATGTGTATGGAAGATGTGAGATAAACAATGACAAAACAATTTAAATAAACCAAGACATTTATGTTGACGTTCGATGTACAGTTTTGATTTGCTGTCGTGAAAAATGGCAATACATTGCAGGAGTATCGAACACAAGATTGCGAGATGCAGGTAAAGAAATTTTGCAATCACTTAACACATAAAAGTATATAACCCTCATAATCCAGTTACAGCAAATTTACAATAACCTTGACAAATTTCACTACTAGCCTTGTTAATAGTTTGCTCGACTGTTTTCTCTACTACTTGATTGTCTATTATTGTTCTTTGTATCCCAATGAATTCTTTAGAAAACTATTTAGTAACGCTTTGAATACCGGGAAATTAGTTTGTTTGGTGTTTACAGTCATTTTAGAGTTAGTGTGACAAGTCTTACTAGTAGTCTTATAGAAAGACTACAAACATAACCACTGGACTTATAATTGACTTTTGTTTGTTAATTCTTTCTTTACAATTTCACGTGGTAACACTTCACATAGCACAACATTATATTCTAGCTTGGTACACTTAACTAATCATTTTGATGAATTGTTCTTTACAAATTCAGTTGGTAACGCTTCAGTACCACAAAATTAACTTGTTTTGTATACTCATGTAATAATTTTTTGATTGTCCTTTATATAAATTGACATCATACGCTCATCTTATAAATTTCTTGATAGACGGAACACATTACCAGTAATCCAAATTATTCAGCTTAGATATTTAAAGTACAAACTTTGAGATAACAAAAATTCACAAAATCTTTTTAATAAGATAGCAATAAATACTATCTTTATTTTTTTTTTTTATAAATATAGAAAACCGCGTATAACAGGCCTTTGAAGGTGTTATTATTCGTAGTTCATCACATATTGCTATTACAGTTAAATATAAAGCAAATCTGTAGTTGCTACGTAAAAGTCCTATACAAGTTTGAAACCATTCTCATACCCGGGTTTAAATCTGTTAGGTCGTGTGGTTTGAAAAGTATTGTTATGTTGGTTACATAAATCCCGCATGTGACCTTCCACAAAACGACCATGGTGAAAACTTCATGCAGTTGTCCATGATAACCGTGTATTTCAATGGATAACAACAATTTGGAATACATCATAACAAAATGTGCATTGTTACTACGCAAAAAAATTTAAACAGGCCACAAAACAGGCAATGCACTTTTCAGACTATGTGTATCCCCATAACACTTTCCGATACAATTTTATTCTTTTATCAAACACTTTCTCAATATGCAAATTGTTGATTTCTGCTAAAAAAAATATTTGCAAGACTGACGACTCGACAAACCTGATTTGCTGAAGGCATACCTCACATATTCCTCTATTTTCGGGGATATAACCTAGCTGTCATTTCTTATTTCCAGGAGCCAACATGGGAAGTGAAAATCTAAGCTCATGTCTAGAGCCTAGCGCCATGTTGGCTCCTGGAAATAAGAAATGACAGGTGCAGAATATTTTTTAGCTCAAATTCTTTTCGGAGCTTCAACTCATCGGCATCGTTAATAAATAAATCGTCGGCAATTATCAAATGATGACTGAAATACGTCAACAGAAAATGTCCGGTGTGTATTTTTTAATAGCCTAAGATCCTGGTCAAACTTCCACTTCGCGTAAGTAAATCTATACATATACTGTTTTTCGAGAATTGAGCCAGGATCCCAGGATCAATTTTGTAAAATGTCGGTTGGTTTATCATGTTTATATCACCTCGGGTGTTTCCGTTCTTACTTGGATGTATAATTTGGACAAAGTCGGATTCTGCGACCGACCGTAACATGTAACATTGACAAGGGATTTATTTATATAAATAACAAATATACACCAAAGTTTAAATTAAGTGCATGGGTGTAAGCAATGTTAGGAAACCATTCAGCCTACAAAAATGAGGAAAAGCCTTGTTGGCTGTAAACAGTCCCCCCGACATGAAAAGTATGCAACAATTCAATGATCCAGAAAAGTAATGGCCTGATTTACAACTAAACAACAGCTTGGGAACCCTCCCCCATCCCAAAATGTGGGATATCCCTTATATTGCTGTTGTAGAAAAGGAAAAAAGAAAATATAGCCTTTTTAACTTATAAAGGTTGGGGGGTGGGGTTGGGGGGGGGGGGGGGGGGGGGGGGGGGCATTATATTTGGAAAATTTGGTCTAAAGGATGGATTCACTAATTTTCAATAGATAATGATGATTGTTCAAAGTCCATCTCATCTGGAAACAGTATATCTGTATTAATATGTATATGTGGACAAATTTAAACCCGACATCAAATGTTGATACTGTTGTACTTGAATGACTGTAGTGGTAGGAAATCAAATTAAAACAGTCAGTAAATAACAATGCCAGTGGCGGATCCAGAACTTTTTATAAGGAGGGGGCGCTGCCTGACCTAAGGAGGACCCGCTCCAGTCAATCATGCTTCAGTGATTCCCTTTAAAATCACCCAAATTTTTCACACAAAAGGGGGAGGCGGCCCACCGGCAGTGGCTGATCCAAAAATTTTAAATAAGAGCGGGTCCACTCCTGTCATGCTTTAGTGATTCCTTATATAATCAACCAAATTTTCCCAACAAAAGGGGGACGGGGCCACCTAAATCCGCCTCTACCAGGCTCCCCCTGTATACGCCTATAAATTCAGAAACAAATTAATTGTCGCAATGGTAATACATTCCAACGGAAGGCAAGCTTTTCCCATGTAAATGTCATGTGTAAAACGGAATATACAATTTTCAGGGCTATACTGTCCTTCATATTTAGGTCATTTTGACACAGCAAAATATAAAGAAAATATCAACTTTATAGAATGTGTCTGTATTAAGGAAGTTTTTCTGGGAAATTAAGTTAATTTTCGCCAAAAAAAAACCCACTGTAAGTAACACACATTAATAATAAATCCGTTGTATTTGTTGCCAATGTTGGTTGAAATATGATGGGATATGCTGTACACTTCAGTTGTGACTAGACTAGAGCTTTGTGTGTACAAACCTGACGTCAATTTATGTACAATCTATGTACTGTAGAAGAACAAACAAATTATATAACATCGCCTTACATCCAAATAAAATTTATATATCTCATTACAATAATTCAAATTCAATAGTAAATTACGATGTCAATGGAAGAAGTTCCCGCGCAAATGTCATGTGTAAAACGGGATAGACCATAATGAATTTTAGGTTTATGTTGTCATGGGAACATATATTTGTTCCGCATAATACTTGTTCCCCATGGAACAAAACTATATAGATGCCAAGTGAAAACTGTCTGACAGGCATGAGGACCTTGCAAGGTACGCACATATCAAATATAGTTATCCTATTACTCATAATAAGAGAGAAATTAACATTACAAAAAATCTTAACTTTTTTCAAGTAGTCACAGAACCATGAAAATGAGGTCAAGAACAATGAACATATGACAGAC
The DNA here is from genome assembly GCF_021869535.1 of Mytilus californianus. Taxonomy (NCBI): domain Eukaryota; kingdom Metazoa; phylum Mollusca; class Bivalvia; order Mytilida; family Mytilidae; genus Mytilus; species Mytilus californianus. Next base: position 29,419,907 of record NW_026262626.1, on the reverse strand, counting down.
GGAAACTTCATATCATAAGGCATATATATACAAAGTATGAAGCATCCAGGTCTTCTACCTTCTGAAATATTAAGCTTTTAAGAAGTAAATTAACGCCGCCGCCGCCAGATCACTATCCTTATGTCGAGCTTTCTGCGACAAAATTCGCAGGCTAGACAAAAATTGATATCTAGGATCGTGAAAGATCGGGTACTGCTATTTGTTGGTCGTGAAAGATCTGTTGCCGCTTATGTGTTACTGCAAAAATCCACGAAAACAATCAAATCATTCTTTAAACACATGATTATTTATATTTGTAATTGGTATATCAAAAGATTTGATTTTCATAACTTTGCTTCAGTTTTGTTTGTGAATAGGGCTATGATGGTTCAATGTCAGTGGATCTGATTATTTGATGATCCCACACCGAATAGTTGCCCTATAACAAAATAAGCCTGTCTGTCCGTCCTGCATATGTTTTATGTCGTTTGAAAGGTTAAGATTGTCTCATCTGATGTAATATCCTTTCATCTTATTTTGTGTGCCAAACATTTTCCCCATAGATAATACTGTCCAAACATTGATGTGTACAGAATTAATAATTTGATCGTTACATCAAGGTGTATAACCCTCATAATCCTGTTAAACATCACATTATTCATGTTATTGGATGCGATAAACGTTGTTATGTGTATAGAACTTTTGAAATAAACAATGGAAAAATAATTTAAATAAACCAAGACATTTATGTTGACGTTTGATATATAGTTTTGGTTTCCATCGTCTTAAATGACAATACCATGCAGGATGTATCGAATACATGCCTGGCAGTAGCCGCTAAATGCATATTTTTGTCGTTGATTCAAGAGTGTGTACTAATAGTATAAGTTCAACAAAGTTTCTTAAAGTTTAATTGCATCTTGCAGTCATTACTATCATTTAAAAACTAAGAAACTAGATTGATTTTGATTCAACATCTAAAGACTCAAAAATATAACCATTATTTAGTCAGAACGAATCAAAACAAGCATTAACAAATGTTTTCGAATACTGTGAATGAGAACAAGGAATAAAGATAGCTCATCGTAGATGGTTTTAACTGAAACTGGAGAAAATATTAAATGTTTGGTAGGGTCACGAAATTAATCCTTTTAACCACTCTAGTATTGTCTCATCACGTGAATTTGAAACAAAAAGATCAATTGATGGATGTCTGCAAGTCTGACATTGTTCAAATTCTAGTCCGGCAAATTTTTTATGACTATCCCATAGAATACGTTAATATGAGGCATATATAAACTTTTAATAAATTGTGAAAAGAAGAGTGATAGGTAGAGTGGAAGTTTAGCCTCCTGAAGTGGATAATCTCATTAATATGGAAATCTACAGAAGATTTTTTTTACGTATGATGGGGCGTGACATTCTCCAACCACGGCTGAAAAGGAGTCCTCATACAGACTCTCGGTATTATAGTTGAATTCATGAGAGGAACAAAGTAAAGATTACAAGAATGATGTTCACATGCAGTAATATTAAAGAAAACGATCTCTCATTTAGTATGAAACTAACTAAGGACATACATAATATGAAATCTGATTATGAAATATTTTGATGCATTTCCTCTTTTATAAATACAATTGAATGACTCAGTGCTATAATTGGATTTCAGATACTGGTAACTATTAAAACACAGAGGATTGAATTGGCAATTGGCAAATGTTACATAGATTTAGAACATCGAATGCAATATAAGTGTGAATCTGTTTTCTTCTAGACTGACACGCTAATTCAGATGTTTAACGAACTATGCAAAAAAAAAAAAGTCTGAAGGATGAAAAAAGATGGACGAAAGATACCAGAGGGACAGTCAAACTCATAGATCGAAAACAAACTGACAACGCCATGGCCAAAAATAAAAAGACAAACAGACAAATAATAGTACAGATGACATAACATAGAAAACTAAAGACTAAGCAATACGAACCCCACCAAAAACTGGGGGTGATCTCAGGTGCTCCGGAAGGGTAAGCAGATCCTGCTCCACATGTGGCACCCGTCGTGTTGCTTATGTTATTACAAATCCGTTAAATAGTCTAATTCGGTAGGTCACATTCGTGAAAAGGGAAGGGTATTGTAGTTACGACATAAGGAACATATCCGATATCATCTGGGAAACGGCTATTCCATGAAATGTCTCTCTACCCTAAACATGCTATATCAAGACGAAACAGATCAGATTTGCTTTTAATTCTGAATTTAATCTGCTTTGCAGTCAAGTACCAAATACAAGTTTGAAAGTGACCTGGTATCACGTCCACAAGTAGGTGCAAGATACCACCTTCTAGTATTATCCCATATATTTGATCAATGGTTTACTATATACCTTTCAGTAGATACCAACTAACAATAGCATTACACATGTTGGAAAAAAGTCTCCTCAGCCTGTATGTTGAAATCACCCATTTATTGGATTATTGGTATACATAAATTGTAACTTGGATGGAGAGTTGTCTCATTGGCACTCATACCACATCTTCCTTTATCTATGTTTAAATAAAATGCTCCGCTGGGCGCAGCTTGATACGACCGCAGAGGTCGAACACTGTACAGTTGGGGCAAGTATTGACACAACATTCAAGCTTGATACAGCTCTGAATTTGGATTGTGATTAAATATTTGACACAGCATAAAGAAAAAAAAAGGGAAAAAAATTTTTTGAACCCCCTTATGATTCATCACCCCCAAACTCAATCCCAGCCTTCCCTTTGTGGTATGGTACCTTGCAGTACAATTTTAGAGAGATCCATACACTTGAACACAAGTTATTGTCTGGAAACTAGAAAAATGCTTGTTTTTTGGCACCAAATTCCTAAACGTTTAGGGCAATTACCCCCAAACTCAAACCCAGCTTTCCCTTTGTGATATGGAACCTTGTAGTACAATTTCATAAAGATCCATACACTTACCCACAAGTTATTGTCCTGAAACTAGAAAAATGCGTTTTTCGCCCCTAATTCCTAAAATTTTGAGGCAATTACCCCCAAAATCAATCCCAGCCTTCCCTTTGTGGTATGGTACCTTGCAGTACAATTTCATAGAGATCCATACACTTGAACACAAAGTTATTGTCTGGAAACTAGAAAAATGCTTATTTTTGGCCCCTTATTCCTAAACGTTTTGGGCAATTACCCCCAAACTCAATTCCAGCTTTCCCTTTGTGATATGGAACCTTGTAGTACAATTTCAGAAAGATCCATACACTTACACACAAGTTATTGTCATGAAACTAGAAAAATGCTTGTTTTTTGCCCCTTTTTTGGCCCCTAATTCCTAAAATTTTGAGGCAATTACCCCCAAAATCAATCCCAGCATTCCCTTTGTGATATGGAACCTTGTGGTACAATGTCAGAGAGATCCATACACTAACACACAAGTTATGTCTGGAAGTTACAAAAATGCTTATTTTTGGCACCTAATCCCTTAACTGTTGGTACCATAACCCCCAAAATCAATCCCAACCTTCCTTTTGTGGTATTGAACTTTATGGTATAATTTCATAGAGATCCATTTACTTAAACTAAAGTTAGAGTGCGAAAACCAATGTGTCTTCGGACGACGACGAGGATGACGCCAACGTCATACCAATATATGACTGCAAAATTTTTTTGCGGTCGTATAAAAACTAGTCTTGGTGATTATTTGAAAAATATCACTCACATGGTGAATTAAAATAAAGGATTAAATAACAAATTGGTTGATTAACTAGCCAAAAGTATTGTTAAGTATTAGATTTGTCTTAAGAATATTTTCAATCTGGCTAGAGAATTATTGGTATTGTGAATAAATCATATCATGTAAAGATTGATATTTGATAAACTCTGTTAAATCTATACATAACCTTTTAGCTTCTGTGCAATTTAGAGATAAACATATGTCCCTTGTTAAAAACTTAAAAACCTGTAGATGTTTTTTTTTTAATGTATACCACACATTTTTGTCATTCATAACAAAGACTATGAGATTACAGATTTAAGATGCAAGTTATATAAAATTGTCGCTCCATTATCAATGATATTTTAAGCAAAAAATTCAAAGACTTATGAAAGCCAATTAAAATAATTGGCAGTCTCCTGAACAAAGCAGAGTAATTTGTGTTTTAAAATTTGAAATGTACAAATGTACGTGCTTCATAGGACATTGATAATGCAAATGACTTTGCTGCTTGAACTTTTACTCATAGACAGTTATTTCTACACAATATTTTAATAGATACATTTTACTTGCTTATCATTCATTCTTTCTATCTATTGCTTTCAGCACCTGAAACCTCCTTCTTTCTAGTCTCCCATTTCACTATCTGCCCTTGTGTTTAATATCACTTTCAATTGTGCATTGATTTTTTTCATAATGGCTGAATGTAATGTATGCAGTGAAATTAATGATTAAATTAACTTATTTGTCTTTGCTTGATTCTCCTTTCATAAATCTCACAATTGCTAAAAGTTACATAACTTCAATGGAAATGATTCTTGAACCTGTATTACATATATTGTACCAGTATTAAATGTCTATTTTCATGTTTCTCTCCCGATGACACTGGTAAATGCATCATACTGTAAAAGGGGAAATTTTCGTGAAGGATTTATTTTCCTTTACTTAGCAATTAAATTAAATCTTGAAAATCCTGCTTCATGTAAAATTGATCTTTTAGAGAAATCACAATCATGGGTAAAAAACATAAAACATTGTGAACTTGCAAAAAATTAAACCTAAAAAAACAAACCACTTTATAGTGTGCCCTTAAAGGTATTGATCTACTGGGCAATATTTTGACTAATATATTGATGTCACAAGTCTTATAATCTGGGCTATATTTTGACTAAGATATTGATTATCACAAGTCGTATTATCATGGCTTTTTATTTGACTAAGATGTTGATTTCATAAGTCATATAATCTAGGCTTTTTATATGACTAAGATATTGATTGTAACAAGTCAAATAACCTAGGCTATATTTTGACTATTATATAGATTTCACCAGTCATATAACTTGAGATATTTGTTTTACTAAGGTATTGATGTCATAAGCAAAACAAACCTGGGGTTGATTTTGACTAAGATATTGTTGTCACAAGTCATAAAACCTAGGGTTATTTTACCAAGATATTGATGTCATAAGTCATAGAAACTGGGCTATATTTTGATGTCATAAGTCATATAATCTTGGCTATACTTTGACTAAGGTATTGCCCAGTTTTAACAATGTTAGCCAAATATTAGAAGTAAATATGTTATTACAGAAAAACTAAAACTAAGTATAATATCTTTAATATCAAATAACTTCATCAACATAATTAATATACACAAACACCAAGTAATTAAGCGTGTATTTATTTCTACAATCTGTAACTGTACAACAGTTTTTCAGAAGTTATTTATTAAATGCTTTTAAGCTTGAAAGACTAATGTATTAGCTTTGAATTAAGATTTGATAGAATAAAGTTTTGAAAATTGTCATATTTACATGTACAAATGTAAAACTGTAAAAACAAATGAAAACGAAAACAAAAAAATCAAATCTTCAGTGTTTTTCAAGTTCTAGAAAAATCAGGTGGACTGTTGGTTTATTTACAAACATTACAACTGCTTATTATTGATACAAATAGTTTCTTTCACATAACTGTCTCTTCTGGTGTATTCTTCAACTTGTAATCTTTGAGTGCTGCTTGTATAGCATCCTCAGCAAGCACTGAAAAATATATTTTACATATACTAATTCATAACAAGACTCTAGATAAACAGCTATTTGAAGTAATTACCATATTACACCCATTGCTGTTTGGAAACTGCTTTGTTCACATGACAAAGAAATATGTTTTCTCCTATAACAAAGTCAGATAAAATGTGAAAAAGTATTTTTTTCTCCCAAGTCCTACAACCAGCTTTTTTGCTTAACACAATTGAAATTAGGAAGTCAGTCATAGATTTTATTGAAAATTTGTACACATGAAGAGTCTTGGCTGTAAAAGCAGTGAAAAACTGTATATTCAACTATCGAAAATACAGGAAGTAGGTGTCTAATAAATTTGAAAAGTGTTAACATAATACAACTCATTGCTGTCAAGTTGCTGACCAAATATGAAGTTGTTCGGTTCAAAGGAACCAAGAATTTTTTTAAGTACATTCAACATATTGAAATATTCAGAGAATTGGAAAAAAAGAATTTAGATTTATGATATAACAAGTTTCAGTGAGATAGACCACAGCGGAAACGAAATATAACAAAAGTTCAGAACTTGAGTTTCATTTCTCAAAAATTGGGAGTTGGGTACCCTGTGTACTAGTATGATAAGGTATATATATGAATTTTTGTTTTCAGAGATAAGTGCCTGTGTTTGACAGCCTGTATAATAAGGTATTTAACAATTCTATGATAAATCTAATGATTGATCCAGTTTGGAAGAATATTATTTTATTTGTGTATAGATGAAGCATGTAAAAACAAGCTTTAAGGTATGTAGTAAATGGTCTGTCACAGATTTTGGTAAAATTTTTCATACAACTTTGGCTTATTGAACTGTAGCTGAAAGTCAAAAAAATAATGCAAATATCTTTTCTATTTTCTGTAAAATTACCAAATCAATTCTTACAAAATAGGTGAACATTTGTTAAGAAGCACATGAAATTGTCAAAAACATTCTTAAATTTGTCTTTAAATCATCAAATTTCCAATTTCAAATCCATAGATTTTTTTTAGCCCATTTACTGTACCCTTGACCTTAAGACAACCCATCTGCAGTATTGGAAGAGAAAAGATATGGAAGGATTCAAATCATTATAAGCAGAGCCAAACACAACACTCTTGTGAAATGCTAGGTTATGTCTAATATATGTAAGGTACAATATCTGGGTACATGTTTAATAACAGGTGGTAGACTGTTATAACTGATGACAACAATGTAAATATAAAAATAAAGAGATGTGGTATGATTGCCAATGAGACAACTATCCACCAAAGTCCAAATGAAGTGGATGTAAGCAATTATAGGCAACCGTACAGCCTTCAACAATGAGAAAAACCCATACCATATGATCGGCTATAAAAGGCCCTGACATGAAAAATATGAAACAATTCAATTGAGAAAACTAACGTCCTAATTTATAACAAAACAAATTACGAAAAAAACAAATATGACAGACATGAACCAACGACAACAACTGAACTACAGGCTCCTGACTTGGGACAGGCACATAAGGAATGTGGTGGGGTTAAACATGTTTGTGAGTGCTCAACCCTCCCCTAACCTGGGACAGTTTGCTGGCTGTAGACTGTTATAACTGATGAGAACAATGTAAGATTACTGGCGGTAGACTGTTATAACTTATGACAATAATGGAAGTTTACTGGTGGTAGACTGTTATAACTTATGACAATGAGGGAAGTTTACTGGCGGTAGACTTTTATAACTTATGACAATAATGGAAGTTTACTGGCGGTAGACTGTTATAACTTATGACAATAATGGAAGTTTACTGGCGGTAGACTGTTATAACTTATGACAATAATGGAAGTTTACTGGCGGTAGACTGTTATAAATTATGACAATAATGGAAGTTTACTGGCGGTAGACTGTTATAACTTATGACAATAATGGAAGTTTACGGGCGGTAGACTGTTATAACTTATGACAATAATGGAAGTTTACTGGCGGTAGACTGTTATAAATTATGACAACAATGTAAGTTTACTGGCCGTAGACTGTTATAACTTATGACAACAATGTTAGTTTACTGGCGGTAGACTGTTACAACTTATAAGAATAAGGTAAGATTATTAGTGGCAAATTGTAACTACTTACTAGAACAATGTAGTTTTACAGGAGGCAGACAAAGTTCTTTAGCAATATCTGTATTCTTTATCCCCTTTGCTTCATCAACCTGCAATATAATGGAATGAAGTTGTTCACTAGTAACTTGGAAGAGTAATATAAATCATCTCTTTCAGTTTGTTTCGAGTTTTTTTGGTCCATTATGTCCCTAAGAAGTGGTGAGCAACTGCTATGTGATAGATGAGACAATAATGGATTCTCGATTCTCCATCACTATGTTGCCTGGTCTATTGCCTTGCCTACCTGTATTTCATATATTTACTATGCTTAAACTTCAAAGTAATAAATCACTGTGTACTTTTTTCGGTATACAACTGTCATTTTACTTTGTTTTTTATCTAAATATGTCAAACAGTTTAAATCTATTGAACAATTTCATTAAATAAATTTCTTAAGTTCATGAAGTTAGCTAGTTTAATAGATATCAAATATTTTGTCTGTGGGATTTTCAATGTCATGGCCAAAACAGAATATATAGCATGTTATTATTTTAAATGATCTCCCCTTTTCATTGACAATGGTACATATGTATCAAGAAAACTACCATTTTATATTGCGGTATGTAAGACATACAAATGTGAATGTTCATGTTTAGAAATTTGTGTTTGTATTTAGATGGGCACATTTTGAGTATTTTTTTTCGGTGATGATACAAATGTATGAACCATACATTTTAGATCTTCAGCAAATATATAAAGTTACAACATTGTTATTAAAATTATACCCAGACTTACTGATTTGCCTTTGATCCATTCTGTTGCTAGGGAACTTGAAGCAATGGCTGATCCACAACCAAAAGTTTTAAATTTAGCATCAACAATTTTCCCATTGTCATCAACTTTTATCTGCAATATAGAATTTGAATTTGTCAATTTTATGCATACATACAGTTAATTCTTTATAATTAAGAACAATATATTAAAGTACTATATAAATAACACATATAGCTGAGAGGGTGATAGAGCAGATTGTTCCCCCAGAGAAAACACAATTAACTGTGTCGAAGCCAAGCTATCACCCTTTTAGCTATGTGTTATTTACTTTATTATACCGAATGTTCTCTGTTATTTACTGTCTGTTAAATTTCACATCTTGTACATAAGTCATCCCTGTTTAGTAAAGCGCACAAATGATCAAGCATCTCCGTGAAGGGTAATAGAGTAAATTGTCTACCTCCTATTAACCAATCAGAATCCCGCATCTTGACATGAAGTATAATAAAGCAGATTGTTACCCCGAGAAAAAACATAGTCATACAAGGCGAAGCCAATGTTGACAATGTTTTTTCAAGGGGTAACAATCTGAACAATCACCCTCTCAGCTATGTGTTTATATTTAATTTATTATACTGGATGTTCTGTATTAATTCATATTTACATATGTATTGTCTTTTAAATTCTAAATTGAAAGTACATTACTATGACGTCATGTACTTAACAATAAGGTCTGAGGCCAAACAAAACAAAGAACTTGAGTATTGTCTTTAAAACATTGACTCCAATACTATTCATTGTCCTTTAAATGATTGATTTTTGATTGGTCTGCATGAGGGTGACATTCAAAAAATTGTCTCCCACTAAGCCATGGGATAAAGTAAATTATCACCCTCGTATTAACCGATCAAAATCTGACATTTTGACATGAAGTATAATAATATAAGATGTACATTGTATAAACAAAGACAACTGCTAATGTTGTAATGATCATGAGAATTCTAATTTAAAACAGACACATGTGACAGGGTAAATCTACTTTTGTGATAGAAAAACAAAGGATATGGGGTATCCATCCATGACACAAAATCAGTACATGCACAGCAAAAAATACACAAAAAGCAAAGGAACAGTGCTTTTATTGCTGTTCTTCATCTCAAAGTCAGTGATGCCTTCAACAAAAAAACGTCTCACCTCCCTACAAGTTTAAGACAGCCCTAGCATTGGCTTGAGAGGAATGTTTGCAAAAATAGTTTGGATAGACTTTGTAAGATGTAACACCACCAAATCGGGCCCGGTCAAAAAAGAACATACTGGAAAGTTGGAAAATACTGGAAAGTAGTACATATTTAAAACAAAATAGTTCCTACACATAGTTGTAAATATGAAAACTCTAACTGCCCCCTTTTTCAGAACAACAACAGGAACAAGAGATGTGCAATAAAAAACAGTAAATCAAAGCATCTTTAATGTTGTGATCCAGCCATATTCATAGCTAGCCTGATATTCTTTCTGACCATACTTTTTTCTAATTTTTTTTCTCTTTTCATTTCCAATCTTACTGTAAAATTTCTATGTTATTGTCCAAAGGTAGGGAATTTCACAATATTGATGCAAATATAGATATATATACTGATCTTTCAATTTTAGACTCTGTCAGATTTATTTTTGACAAGAATGGAAAGGAAAATCATCACACAAGTAATATATTTTTATATGCCATTAATAATGACAGGTTTAATAATTTCCAGAAAGAGGCCTTATCAACACTTTCTCAACAACATATATTAAATAAAATCTGAATGTACAAATACCTAATGCTGATATATTTCCAATTACTGTGAAATGGCAATATAATGGATTGTAGAACAAACAAATAAATTTTATTGCAGAAAATGCTCAGGTAAGAGTTATGCAATTTTGTTTAATATTTCAACCAAATTTCTGATAATTGTAACTAATTAATTAGAACTTGATTATTGACTTATGTCAGATGCTAAGAGCACTGATTTTACAAGTAAAGTAAAATTTGCTTGCATTTTTTATACATATTTTTTTTCATTTTAAGTATTTTCTTTAAAAAAAAACCACATCAGATTAATCATTCAGCTAGCTAGCAAAATTAACAGAATATTTTAATGTAGTGTAGATCAAAATAAATAATACATTTGTAGGTTTACTACTGTGGTCAAGAATGTGTGTATTCAGTTAGGTGTGTAATAAATTGTGTCTATTAAATTATGTAACAGGTCATGAGATATTAACTGTTTTGAATTAAGCATGGGGTTGTTTCTAATTAATACTTACACCTTTGAGTGTAATTATTTGAAAATCATGACAGTTAATAGTCATTCTGACTCTTACTTGCCTATGGAAAGAATTTGAGTAATACCATTTCAAAAAAGTGTGGGAATCAACTCAGATATATTAATACACATGTTGACCTACATTTCATTGAACAATAATTTACACAAGCACAAGATACTAATATAATACTTTCAAAATTCTTATCAACTGATTCAATTGATGTACAAATACTTTTTCAAATTAATTCATAAATAGTAAATCATCATAAATTTTGATTTAGAAAGGAACTATATGCAAGTGTATATCTAAATAAAGTCACTATTTGACCAATCTTTTCTTAATTTAAGGTCAAATAACATGTCAAAAGTTTGCAGTTGATGATTAAAATGGTGTAGAAAGTTTCTGAAAGTCATAAAAATACATAATTAGTTTCATGATATGTCTTCAACTTAGTATTCAGCACCATCTCCAAAACCAGAGTGATCGCATAAATCCAGCATGGCTGAATCAAAAAACTAATTTATTGATGATACAGACAACAACAGCAAAGGTAAAACCTCAATGTTATTCGATCAGCCGATATAGAAATCACCACTGTTTTACATTCTTACATTATGTATATATTGGCTGTTGTATTTTCAAATAGATTTCATACAGTCATTTCATGATCATTGCAGAAAAAACTTTGGTCTTGTGCAACAAAAAAAAATTCAAAAACAAATACAAACAAAAATCAACCAAACAAACAAGAAAATGCTTCACTGAGTGCAGCTGGATACGACCACATAGGTCCAACCCTGAACAGTTGGGGCAAAAATGAACACAATATTAGCGCTTGAAACAGGTCTGAATTTGGATTCTAATTAAATATTTGACACATAAAAGGTTTCTGACACAGAATAACTGTTGTCAAAGAACTTAGAATTGGTAATTTGATTTGAATTTATATTCAATTTTTTGCTTTTGTGCAATACACTTTGCTGTTGCGAATTGACCCCACCTCCCCAACAAAAAAAAAAAAAAATTTACCCCCTTTTTTTTTTTTTGCTTTTATGCAATACACTATGCTGTTGCATATTAACCCCCCCCCCCCACCCCCACTTTTTTTTTGCAAAAAATATCAAATAATATTCGAAGAATTTTTTTTTTCATTTCTGAAATTGACCCCCCACAATTTCTTTTTACCCCCCCCCTTTTTCCCCCAAAAAAATTCTTTCCCTCAAGATATGGTCATAATCGCAATTCAAATTTCCACAAGTTATTGTCTGGAAACTAGAAAAATGCTTATTTGGGCCCCTTTTTTGGCCCCTAATTCCTAAACTGTTAGGACCATAACACCCAAAATCAATCCCAACCTTCCTTTTGTGGTTATAAACCTTGTGTTTGAATTTCATAGATTTCTATTGAATTATACTAAAGTTATTGTCCAGAAACCAACTGTCTATGGATGACGACGTGATACCAATATACGACCGCAATTTTTTTTGCGGTCGTATAAAAATACAAATCACATTGATTTAAAAACAACACTATAACAGATTTGAATGTTATTTTTTTTTTATATGTATGATTAATGTTCGTGTACTTAATATATCAATGAATGATATCTGAGATTTCACTGTAAACAGTTGCATATCGAACCAACTGAGAAATGTATACTCCATAAGAAGTTGCCAAGGAAAGGAAGATTTACCATGTTAATCGGAAAGAGATTTATCTGATTCTCATAAATTTGGTATGAAGATCACTGGGAGAAATTCACATATCTAGATCCAAATTATAACAATATCAAATTCCAAGAAATAAATGTTAAATAATCTTATCCGTAAAGATCCTTTATTACATTATATTATAAATAAATTAAATTCATGTTGATATTTACAAAATGTACATCACATTAACATGTCATCTTTCTTACTACCAGTATGCAGTTAATTTGCCTGTCATGATGATGACAGGTGATAATGATCATGTTTACCATAACAGTTTGACTGTACACAATGTTATCTTACCTGTAATTTCATGACATCACCACAAGCAGGAGCACCAACCAATCCAGTTCCCACATCCTTGTCACTCTTATCCATAGATCCAACATTTCTTGGATTTTCATAATGATCAATTACCTGTTATTGAAATAAAAAACATTGAGATTTAATGCCTGCACAAGTGCTGAAAGATGTTGACTCTGCCAAGTGCAAATATAATTTTTGTTGTTGGCTGATATTTATTCTAATCTTTTATCTGAGATACTGTCTCATGTAAAATCCATGATCTTTTTATTTTTATAAAAGTGGTCACCAGATGTTGATCCAGGGTTGTGAAAAATGGAGTGCTCTCACAGAGTTTACAAACAAATACACAGGGAAACACTTTCGCTTTCCCTCTTGATAGTTTACAGGAAGATGTGGCCTTATATTCAGGGGAGGGACAATATGTGCTTTACCAGCCTAATACCACGATGAATAAAGCCACCACTGTTTTGAGAAGCAAATATTTCAGGAAAGGAATTATAGTTATTATTATAGCATCTACGGCTGGCAAAGTACACATGTATAAAGTGAGGGATGAAATCACAGGATACCACTTTGACTTTAATTGTTAAAAAAGATTTATTAGCGCCAATATAGATATTATGTAAACAGGCAAATTGTTTAATTCAAATTTATTCAAACTGCATTTTTGTTTGTTAGTGGACTTTCATTTTGACTAGTTGGTTAAATGACTGGGTTAAACAGGTACCATGTACAGAGTAGGAAATGCTTATTCTCCCGGGGCACATCATTTCACTCCCAAAGTTTGTTTCAGTGTATATCACTTCCTGACTTGAGATATATTATGGTCACCATCACGATTTGGTTGACTATTACGGAAAGTCCATTTCACAAATGGTTATGAATATGCTCCAGTTGCGGTACTCCTTATTCTTTTTTTTAATACTGACTTTTACTTACTACCGACTTATTTGTACCTTTGGACATTGCAATGGGTGCCGCATTCATATCATGCCATAGATTTCCATTCCAAACTAGAAAATCAGCCATAGATTAGGTCACTAAAAAATTTGCCATAGATTAGGAATTTAAAAAATCTGCCATAGATTTGGGATGGCATGACGTCATATTTACCATAGATTGCGAATCTGTCATAGATCTGAAACCATGGATGTGAGCCCTACATATATATATAGTTGATAAAGTTAATGATACATACATGTAATAACCTTTGTTGTGAAATCATGGCATAAAATGTAAATATATATATATAGATTCATTTGTGTACGTAGATATAAGAAGATGTGGTATGAGTGCCAATGAGACAACTCTCCATCCAAGTATATAGTTTGAAGACATGAATAAAAGTAAACATTTCATTTATTTTGTGTACTGTATGTACAAAGTACATGTTTTGAAATTCTTAAATGAAATCCAAAGGTAAGTCTTGAAAACTCATAGGATTGTGTAGTTATGAAAAGGACCTCTTGCTTTTGCGCCAATTAGCATTTCAAAGTAATCTTTTTATGCAGAATCCTGTACAATTATCTTATATACATTAATAGTCATGTGAATGCATGGGTTCAATCAATGGGTACAGTCAAACAGGGTTTAGGCCAGCAAAAAGTACAATCTCAGCATTTAAAAAATATAATCAGTGTTTAATGTTTCTATTTTGGTTTATTAAAGAACAGTCAGGGGTGCTACTTAAACAAGTGATTTCATCATCACTTATTTCAGTGATTTGATAAATTCAGTTATCACCTATTTAAGTGATTTAAGTGTTTTCTTTGATCTTCAAATGCTAATTTCATTGATTTTCCATATTTTCACAATCTTTTCTATAATTTTCCTACATAAATCAATTATCCTTTTTTCTTTGTATATTAATTTCACCAGTGCGCTTGGGCAGTAAGTTAGTTCGCTTGGGCAGTAAGTTAGTTCGCTAAAGCTTTTAAAAGTACCCTTGGGAATTTTTCTGTAATCAAAAATTCATTAACTACTCTTACTATCAGACAAAGATCAACAATACTAGGTAACCTGATTGGTTTTCTTTAGAGTTAGAATGATCTACTTCAAGGTTATGACCTGATCTACAAACTATTCCAGTTTTTGCATATTTTAAAAAAACTGTAAAAGTGTCAGGCTTATCAAGCAAAAGACAATTTCTGCATATACATAGTTGTTTTTTCAATGGAATTGTTGTCTTTTTACCAATAAAAAAAACAAGCTTGTGGGAAAAATATCAAGAAAATGTTATAAACACTTATTAAAGTGATTACATTTTAACTTCTAAAATTACTTGTTTCAGTGATTTTAAAAAGTCTGTGAGAAAATTTTTAATATTTCACAGCCAAAATCACTCGAGGGAGTGATTCTGAAATCACTTGTTTAAGTAGTACCCCTGACTGAAGAATATACTATATGATGAATATGTAATATTATGCTATCAAAACTATGTTGTAACATTATTATTAAAAATCTCTTTTCAATATAGATCTTTAATTTATATTATTTACCTGTATTAATTATTGGCACAAACCAAATGTATTGTTTTGGAAATAATTAAGTAAGTGTATGTTTAGTTGTTTGGCAGGAAAGTCAGTGGACAGGTCGAAGGTTATAGGGTTTTTCGTCAGGGAGTCCTTTTGTTTCATTAATAGGGGAACATTGATGAGGGAACACCCCTTTCAGGAAAATAAAATATTTTTACATTACCAGGGGATGATAAGTAAATGAGAAATACCATTAGAGTCTGCCAATGTTCTTACATGTACAAATGTAGAGCTATACTATTGAGGGTACACTTTGTACTAGGTACAAAGTGAACATACAAGTTGATTGGAATTGACAGAGAAGACTGTCCCACTTGGGAGGACAGACTGTACCAGTACACACTGTCTTGTAGTGACAGATCGTCCCATCTACATTGATCTTTATTTCATTTATAGTAGATGTTATTGTTTGAATATATTATTGTCTATACTTGGATCACGCCTCTATTGTGCTCTTTCCAATAAAATATTGAATTGAATATTTATATATATAGTTGTTTGTTGTTGCTTTATATCTGCAAAGAGCCAGTGTTTATATTTTAGATCATTATACATAACATAAATAGATAGTTATAGATTGCCATATTGTTTATGGACAGCTTGAATCCAAGTACTTACTGGAACAACTGTTTAAGATATAAGATATAAAATATAAAATAGAGAAATGTACAATTTAAATAAAATGTTTTATTGAGTGATGAATTACCTTGCGGTACCTCCCCCTCAGTGGAGATAAGATTATACATGTATCAATGAAACAATATTTTCTTTTTAATAATGGAGGGGATATATATATATAAGTATATATAAAAGTAAATAGATATGTGTTAATTCATATCAATGTTTATTGTAAAATTTTGTTAACAATCATGTTACCGAATGATATTCTTTATCTTTACAAAGGGAGACAACTTTTTTAACTCTTTGGCAGCAACTCAAATTTCCCAGTTGACCGTTTTTTCTGTCTACAAACATGTCATGTCAGAAAAAAGTAGGATGTATTTGAAACTTAATTATCTGGTTCACAGAAAATCCTTATTCAAAACATTGTTAATCTGATATAAACAAAAAATAAACGTGATTTTGTATGTTAAAGTAAAGGACACTTGCATAATTTTTTTACGTAAGACTATGACATCATCTACGACTACAAATGTTGCCTAAAAGATGTACTGAGGTACACATATACGCCTACATTTTTGTGATAAAGCGCAACCAAAGACGTGGTTCGGCTTTCTCCCACTGATCGAAGAATTTGTCCAACTCGTAATAGAGCCATGATGTTGTTTTGCATGTAGTCTAGTCACTACTTCCAGTTGACTGTATCCGCCAATAAAGTTTTATATTATTAACGTGTCCGTGATTTGATATACAAATTGATGTTCAATTGACATGCATTAATGACCGTCTTTCTATAAACACACTCGTTAAATCATTTGAAGGCCATTTATGATTACATGCGCACAAGCTTTAATCAGGCATAATTGTGCGTAGTAATATAGATATCTACTTTCACTTCTCAATTCTGACCTGAAATTGAAAGTAGGTGACATTGCTGGTTAGTTCTGATATTCGATATTCAGATGACAAGCATTGTAATAAATGTAAAATACAATGTTTCTTCGTCCTTTACAATCGAAGTAGATACTGACTGGAATGTATGGAAAGTGAAAGGAGAAATTTCCAAAAGAATAAAACTACCACCCGAAGAAATACAATTGATATTTACAGGCTGTGTACTGAAAAATGATGCTACTTTAAAGGTAACTAAAAAACTAGACTATGTCACCCGTTGGACAAATGTAAACTTAACCCATACTAGGATTCAAAACCAAATCATAATACAGCACTATTGTGAAAATACATGTATGATCCATACCAGAGGGATTTGAACCCTCTAGCACTGGATCTAAAGCCCACACTCAAACCAACTGAGCCAAATAAGATTTTTCTTCACCAGTTAGACTCCCTTTATATCAACAGCACTGGAACCTAACTTGGTTAAAGTTACAGAAGATCTTCTTTAGCTGTGTCAGTCGATGCAGGACGCGACGTCCATACTGCCACATCGTCCATAGGATGTAACGTCCATACCTTGAAAAGATGTATCGGCCATAGGACAACAACGTCCATACTTTGTGGAGATGGGTCATCCATCGCTTTTTTTTCACAAATAAATTTTATTTATAAAGTATTGTGATAATGTATGTAGTGGGTCTCATTGGGGTCTAAGCGTGACCCGGGATTGCAGATTTTTTGTAAGCGTGACACGTGAAAGTCAAATTATTGTACCATGAAAACGGGAAATGAAGTCTAGCGGGACACGGGAAATTACAAAATAATGAGAATTGCTTATGTACATAGTGTAAGCGGGATACGGGAATCTGACAAAACAGTAAGCGGGATCCGTGATCAGAACCCCCCAATGAGACCCCCTATGTAGATGGTTATCATAACTCATAAATGTATTATGCTGTATTTACATTATTTGCCATATTTTTATATGTTATACACTTGGAATACGCATTATATGTATCATATATAAAAGTGCTTAATCTAATAAAATATTTATATTATTTTCTAAATGAATTTTTAATATTTTGTGTAAACAAACTGAACAATGAAACAAATGAAAATGAATATCCAAAATGGGAGAATTTCTGTCATAGTTAAAACAATAAGTTTAGTTTTGAAATATAAAACTAAGTAATCAGATCATGATTTATTTTAAATTTTAAGAAGATTGTTAATTGTTTATCATTTCTTTGATGAACAATAGTATTAATTATGCTTTTGTCAAAAAATTGTAAAGGAAATACAAAACGAGATCACTGTAAAAACAACAGCTGAGTTCCAGTGGAGACAAACATACATTGGATAGAGAAATTCTTGTTCTTACGAGAATAATATATGGTACGCAGTACTGCATAGATGGAATACGCTGTTTAGTTTCTACTCTCTGTTAAAAAGCTGTAAATCAAAGTCATAGTAGGGATGAATTATCAATAGCATTAACTTAAAACCAGTCTTCTATAAGTCTAGTTGTCTTGTTGAACAGCAGATGTACAGAAGTAAAAATTAATATATGGGTCATTTTCAAAAAATGTCGAATTTTCAGTACACGTACTATGCTAAAATTTGTATTTCTAATGGAAAATGCAGTGGTAAGTGTTGAAATGAAAGTTTGTAGAATTTATGAGTCAGAACATTAATAATAAACACGATTTAGATCTATTTTAATATAAGTCTGATTTTTGCGTAATTTATGTGCGTAGAGTGTAGTAGCTAGTGTGTGTCAGAGCAACACATTTCAAATGATTTTTTCCCTACTTTCTGATTGTCTTGATATCTGCAAAAGGGACTTTTTTAGAATGTTAATAATAATTTAACTCTAACAAAAAATTGCAGCTTCTTTATTATTAATATGTAACATTTTTTTCTACAAACTAAATTCAATCAGCGTACATGAAGTTCATGTCCATCCTGTTACCGCTACTTAGATCAACTGTTAAATTGTCCTCCCAATGAATATTGAACTAGTCAGTGTTGATTTCAAAAGCGCCAAATAATCTAAACATTTAACACAGCATGTTTCTTGTATAACAGTGTAGAGAAAAAAAAATTCTAGACATTTAGTGAAAAAAAAAAATGGCTACCCTTTTGTCATGTCTATGCTGTTACCAACATATTTATTAATTACACCAATATTATACTTGTAAAAAATTGCAATAATGTGTTGGAAACCAAAATCACAACAGAAAACATTATCACTTCGTCAAAGGGAGTAATTATTTTACAACAGCATTAAAAAAGGAAGAAATTTGTCTATCCTGTTATGTCTATCCTGTTACTATGGTTGCTATGGTTACAGTAACAGGATAGAGCATAGTAGACAAAAACGACTTTAAAAGTTTATAATTACATATAGTTGTACACATAAGGAAATGTTTTGTTGTTTGAACTCATCTAAAGGTTATAACGTCTTAATCTTCGCAATTTAGGATTTGTAGATGCAATACTGCTATTGGTAACAGGATAGACAAAAAGGTAACAGGATAGAACTTTATATGGTGATATATCATTAACGTATGTTCCTGTTACCAATAAAATAAAGACAAAAGTAAACCAACATGCGAGGGAATTACTTGATGTTGGGTTTATTAGAAAGAGAGAAAACATACTGATCATTATGAATTGCTATCTTAGACTTGCATTACTGATGGTTATTTTTATAACCTTTGAAAACCAATTTTTTTCAGTACAGCATGGAAAATTGACAAATAATCTATCATTTCACAGAATGAATATATATATAGAAGTTTTTACTCTTGAAAACCATCTTATTGGCTATGAAAAACAAGCTTAAAGTTTTATCTAAACCTCTTCTAAATAACCTGAAATTTCTTTTGAACATGGTAACAGGAGAGACAAAATATTGCACAACATATCAAAAACAGTTTCAATATATTCTTGTATGACATTATCAAGATTGCATCTTTTTATATGTTGTTCTATTAGTACTGTTTGTTTTGATTTGCTTATGACAAGGGTTGTTTGAATTAGTAACTTTAAATCAATTTTGCAATTTCAAAATTCAACATTTTTTGAAAATGACCCATATAGTTGACATTTATACTGACTCTTTCAAACCGGCAAACTTGTACATAATAAATACAACAAAGTCATATTTATGTTATAACTATGAAATAATACTTGTTGTATTATTATGTTATATGTTATAACCACAATGGAAAAAATACTTAAATTATGGACGACACGTCTTTACAAGGTATGGACGACACGTCTTTACAAGGTATGGACGACACGTCTTTACAAGGTATGGACGACACGTCTTTACAAGGTATGGACGATGTGATGGTATGGCAAACACATCCTATGGATGACGTGGAAGTATGGCCATCGCGTCTCGAAAGCGTGTCAGTTAGAGTTCTGCCTTTAGATCTTGATGTTGTCGGTTTGGATCTGGTGCCATCCATGGAATTTTTCTACAATGCTTAACTCAAAATCACAATAGCAAGCTTGAATTAACACACTAAAGGGAATAGTCACTGCTTGTTTATTCTAGTATATATATATATATATATATATATTTTTTTTTCTGTTTTCTGTTTCTGTTTTCTGTTTATTGTTTTCTGTTTGGTATAAAATTTGTAGTTAAGATCCATTTATTACACCTTGTGATCCGTTTATTTGGCAATCGCCAATGGCAGTCAGCAGGGTTTAAGAACATTTGTTGTTCGACCTGTTAGTCAAATGCGTTTTGTTAAAATATACTTTTTTCACTTTTTTGATCTTTTGGAAAATGTTGTTTGTGCTGTATTTAGACCCCTCTAACAAGAAATTTGTTTTGCATGCACACGTATAAAAATTGCGGTTTTTATCCAACGCAATCATAGGTTTGAACATTGTTTTCAATTTAGACTTGTTTATATTTTTTCGTTTGGGCTTGTATTATATTTGCCTTCGGGTTTATATGATCCGTTCATCCTATTTTGACTCCTCAAAATTCAAGAGTCTATCCTAAATTGAGGTAAATTATGTGGACTTCCAATAACCGTTTCGATTCCTAACATCACTGAAGAGACATTAATTGTCGAAATCCGGATATGGTGTACAAAAATTCTTTGCACCTTTGTTTGCGGTATACCATCTTTGTCCCAAGTTTATTGTTTTCTGTTTGGTATTAAATTTGTAGTTAAGATCCATTTATTACACCTTGTGATCCGTATTTGGCAATCGCCAATGGCAGTCAGCAGGGTTTAAGAACATTTGTTGTTCGACCTGTTAGTCAAATGCGTTTTGTTAAAATATACTTTTTTCACTTTTTTGATCTTTTGGAAAATGTTGTTTGTGCTGTATTTAGACCCCTCTAACAAGAAATTTGTTTTGCATGCACACGTATAAAAATTGCGGTTTTTATCCAACGCAATCATAGGTTTGAACGTTGTTTTCAATTTAGACTTGTATATATATATATCTTAAATTCATGGCCACCAGAATGGTAATTAATGTACATTTTTTGTAGATAGTACATTATCTTCTGATAAATGGAAAATTTATTTCATTAAAACCTAATCTGCTACCTTAAATAATGACCTTAAATTGCATATCAGTAGAAAGCTGGAAAAATGAAGTAAATAGATATACTTTTTATTATATAGTAATGGAATTAAATTAGGGAATGGTCATTATTTATCAGCTGAGGAGGTCGGTTCAAATTTTTCACATTAAAAGGTTTTGTTGGCAACCCCCCCCCATGATTCTTATGAACCACATAATGACCCCCCCCCTGAGAACATAGTTTGAAAAGTATGACCCCCACCCCCCACCAAACAAAAATTTCATTCATTAACAGTTGGGAGAAGATGAAACTGCAAGCTACATAGTACAAAGTTGCAGGCATTGACTTGAAAAATAGCTATGAGAATTATGAGGACATTGACACTATCCGTAACAGAATACAGCATAAAAAGATTTTCCTTGATTGGGGCAATGATTGCAGGACTCATTTTCTTTGATTTTGAACTGATATTTTATAATACATTCTACACTATAGTTCTGTTATTTTATATAGTTCTGTTATCTTATTCTGATAAGTAGCTTGAACTAATTAATTTGATGAAGATAATTTACTTTGTCTGGTTAGAAAACACTAGTAAGTCATATTCTGTAAATATTATATTGCCTTGATGTTTCATCATGACCTTTCATATTCTTTGTTTTGAAGCTGATGCAACTGATTTTAGGAAACATTTTTCAGTTGTATTCTTCTTTGAGAAAACCCTGAGTATACAATAGAGTTTTACTTCTTTTTTTTTTTTTTCTTTTTTCTTTCAAATATGAATATCTGACACATGCAAGAAGAAAAATGGACAAAATAAGCATTTAAATGAAAAAAAAAATATATTGCATTTTAACTTGAACCTTCATGAACAGAATGAAGTCATATCTTAATACAGATTTTCCCTGGTTTTGAAACTTCTAATCCTTCAAAAGTTAAGCTTTTAAAGGCACAATTAGCCAAATTTGTTTATATACATGAGCATGTGCTCTTATAAATGAATGAAATGACGTAAAAAGAAGAAACAAGTTGCTTTTTAAAAAAAAAAAGTCAATACGTGAACCTTAGAACTTTTTTTATGCTAATTATTATTTCAACTGAATTGTAAATTATATCTCAGTATTTTCATTACCATGTGTGTGGAGGATGATATTTTCTTTTTTTGTAAATCAGGACAATTATGGCATGTTGAGAGTGGTGTTATATATAAAGTAGGGAGATAAGGAATGTTTTTATTTCAATAGTTCATTTCTGGATGGTGTGTAAAATGCAGAAAAAAGATGCTACAACAAAATTTATATTTTGTAATATATTTTAGCGGTATGTTGACGATTCTGAAAGAAAAATTAAATGTTTGGGCTTGTTGTTTGTGATGTCGTATAACAAAAAAAATGATTATGCATATGCCATGCAGCAGTGGTGAAAAACTAATACAGAGTCAGAAATAAAATAACGAATGTCTTTTATAGAGACTGAGTGATGATAGATACATGCAGAGATAAGATAACGAATTTCTATTGATAGTAATTAAGGCTCTAAATTTTTATCAAACTTAAATATAAATAAGGAAACAAAAGCAATAATTATAATAAATGACCGCGATTAAATCAGGTAGTTAGTTTTTCAAGTATGAGTTGTTTTACATTGTCATTTTGAGGCCTTTTATAGCTTACTATACGGTATGGGTTTTGCTTTTCTCATTGTTGAAGGCCGTACGGTGACAAATAGCTGTTAATTTCTACGTCACTTGGTATCTAGTAGAGAGTTGTCTTATTGGCAAACATACTAATCTTCCTTTTTTATTTAAAGAAACCATACTTAATCTTATATAAAAATACAACTTAGGTTCTGGAAATTAGGACGAAATTTAAAGGCACCTTTTACGTGTGTGTTAGATGCAGAATTTACAAGTCACATCGAAAATGAATATACGTTTGAGTCCTTAAAATAATTCTAACGATATGAAACGATTTACAGACACTGAGTGATATTCTTTGGAGTTGAGGCGATAACTCACTATTTATTTAAAACTTATGGTAAATGAAATTAGACAAATTGAGGATTGCTATATTCCTCGATGTTTGGCATTACAAACTATTATAAATTACTACCGGTATGGGGTTTGCGAGGATAGATTAGCAATTGTCCAAAAACATATAATAACAAGAAGATGAGTATTACCTATTCATGATTCTTTTATAAAATTAACTTTTTAAGCATGTGTCTCCCAACAACTATCTCATATGTGAACTTAAGTATAGGGGAAATTTTGTTCGCTATGTTAAAGAAATCTTCAACTTGCTCTATTTTGCCTGTGAAGACCATAACACCGTCATCTCTATATTGACAGTGTAATTTGATGTTTTCTTTCCATTTGAACTTATCTAAGATAATTATTACAGCCGATTTCATTGAGTGTGTAGGAAAAGGTAAAATCTTTGGTTAGCTTGCTTGCTAGCTGAACCGTGAAGTCATTATTAGGTTAGGTAAACCACCCTCCTATATGAGTAGACTAGTCCCACAGATAACCAATTCTATCAGTCTGTCGGACTAGTCTACTCATAAAGGAGGGTAGTTTACCTAACCTAATAATGACTTCACGGTTCAGCTAGCAAGCAAGCTAACCAAAGATATTACCTTTTCCTACACACTGATTGAAATCGGCTGTAATAGGACAGACAGATGCAGATATGTGCATGATGGTGAAAATATACCACCTATGGAGGGGGCACTCCTATAACTTGTTTGTATAACTTTCCATTAAACTCAAATTTATTGTTTTTAAGAATAATTAAACAAATGCAGTTTAATCTTTTTCGTTGAGAATCTTTAAAGGATATTCTTTTGTGTCAATTAATTCTTCTGCATTGATAACTGTTTCTTTTAAATTATCAATGATCATATTTGTGTACATTTACGTTTCATCATAGGCAATAAGAATGCATTCCCTTTTTACCTCGTGTGTTTTATTAATGAAATCTTTTGTATCTTGAACTTAAAAGTTATGCCTCTACAAAAATGGTTTTATAATAGATCATTTATCTCTCAATGTGTCTCGTGGGAGAGTTACACTTATTGATGATCAGTCGTAAGGAACATTAATTAATGTCTCCTACTAGTTGACCATTTCGCAATGCCTCATTAATTATTTCTAGATTAATTTAATGAATGTTTGAAAGACTGAGGTACATGTGTCCATGTTTTGAATCATTATTATTCTTTAAGAATTATACGTATGGGGAATCTATTTCTTTTTTTTCTACATAGATTATCAACTATATCTTTTATTACCATATAGCATATAAGTGAGTTAGCGATCTGTGTAAAGTTCTTTATTGCCAAGTTTTAGATATCTTAAATGCTCCGTATGGAGGTGTTCTTAATTGCAGGAAACTAATACAGATAAGAAGAACAAATGTTCCGAATTCCAATAATTAAGGTTCCGAATATTCCTCCATAGACTATATTTCTAACTAATAAATATGCGTGAACCCCTGAGGGTTCACGCAAAAAAAAAAACACAGAAAATTCTTTGTTCCAATTTATTTGACTGCAACCTATAAAATTGTACAAATTTTATATATAACCTTTCAATAATGATTTTCCCTCTATTATGAATAAATGTAAATTTACTGTCCGACCTGGGACTATTATACTAACTAGTATAATAGTCCCAGGTCCGACACAGAATTATTTGTGAATGAAAAAAAAACATAAAAAAAGAGTAAACAATATGTCTCAATTCTTTTAATGCCTTTATTAAAATTTTGAAGTTTTATAAATGTTTTGTGGATTTTAATTTTCTCATCATATAGATATTTTTTTATTTCAATTCCACTCTTGGAAGTACAACTGAAAATAGCACATTACAAATATTACTGATTTTATGGTTCTAGTCCTTCCTGGATCAAATATGTACAAAAATGTACATGATTTATTTGAGATAAAGAAATATATATGTAAGTTAATAATTATATGAACATTCAATATTTTATTTCAATGTGAAAAATGTTTTACGAAACCCAAGTGTATTGTTTTGTGTGTGTGTGAATGCCGTGCTGCCCAACAAGGGCCCTCGATTTGAACATTAAAAATTCTGATTATTATTCGATATCTTTGTAATAATTTCATAAAATAATTATACATATTTACAAATTATTTTAGAACGTACACACCTTTTACAGTCCTATATCTATCCTAAGAAATCGCATTAAAATGATTTGAACACTTTAGAAAGTCGTAATACACATGTTCAGAAACATTTAAAACTCATTGTTTCCTGTGGTCAAAACTAGAGACAAATGTTTTATACAGTTGTTAATCTTGAGATAAGTCGGGTTGTAAACTTTCACATCCTATGGATAAAGGGTCAATATAATAGTTCCATGGGATAATGAACCATAACAGATGACTGTGATAAGGAGTGACCAGATTCACTACCCTTGAGAAATTAGGCATCCTGCTAGTGCTGTACATGATCAATGATTTATTAATGACAGAAATTGTTTAAACGATTGCACACTCACTTCAATATTGTCAACAATTTATATGCTTGTCAGACATAAAAACTTTCATTGTGTGACCCCCCCAGTCAAATAAAATTTTTGATGGCAACCCCCCCAGCTGTATGATATTTTTGGTAATGACCCCCCCCCCTAAAATGAACCGACCCCCTCAGCTGATAAATAATGACTGTTCCCTTATAGAAATAATACTTTTTTTAAGTTAACAAATTTTTCTTTGCATAATTCTTTATAATAAGTATGACAATGATTAATTAATAGTCAACTGCAGTTTTGTTTAAATGTTTTGTTGACTACTCTTTGAGTGACCCATCCTTTTTGTTGACTACTCTTTGAGTGACCCATCCTTTTTGTTGACTACTCTTTGAGTGACCCATCCTTTTTGTGTTTTATTTCCAAGCCAATAGGGATTTTGAAACCCCTGACTAAACTTAAGAGTGCATATGAAAATCTAAATCCTTTTTGTATATGAAAGCAGCAATGCTCACCACTAACCATGGATTGAACTGATCTCTAGAGGTAGGTTAAGAGACTTATCTAAATCAAACAGCCACTGAGACCAATTATCCTGGAAGTAAAATATTTTATTGTTTCATTTCAGGATGTATCTATCTGTAATTGTACAGTAATCCATGCTTTTCAACAAAAACCCCTAATAGTGACAGCAAAGTGTATTTCAGCAGACACTGAGGATGTGAAAAGTGGAAAAGCTAATAGTAAGCATTTATAGTACACTGTGCACAGCTAACAGAATAGCAGAATTATATAACTGGTAATGTTTGTGGTAATCTTATTTTCATGTATTTGTACCTTTCAAGTTTCAACAATGAAAATGTCATACTATTGTCCAACTGTTTGTCTTTTTGTGTGCTTGTCTTGGTTGGAGGGAGAGTCAAGTTTGTTTCAATGGATATTTTTACAAAAATCTTGGCAATGTTTGAATCTATGAAGATTTATCTCTTTTCCAATTTTAGAATTGTTTTAAAGGAGTTAAAAATTATACAATAGAAGCATGCCTTGTGAATATATAATATTTAAAAAAAATGTTTTATTACATAGGGAGAAGCTGCATTTTGAATTTGGCAATTTTTATACCCCACACAAAGTTATAAGAGAAATATATGAATCACTTGGGGGAGGGGGGATGTCATGTATCAAAGTCAGGGGTCTGTGACCTTGACTTTGACCCTTTGGTAGTAAAATGTTCAGTGCATGACTTAATTTTGTACAGTAGCACATAGAAATAATGAGTTACAGCCATAAGTAAGCTATTAAATTTTTATGCTTAACCTTATGACTATATTTAGGTTATCAGGTTTTCTGCACTTTGATATTAGAGAATATCAGCCTTCAACCATAATGTGAATGGAACTGCAAGTGAGTGCAGTGAAGGAGCAAAAATGGTTCACATTGTGTCAAAT
This sequence comes from Mytilus californianus, assembly GCF_021869535.1. Classification (NCBI taxonomy): domain Eukaryota; kingdom Metazoa; phylum Mollusca; class Bivalvia; order Mytilida; family Mytilidae; genus Mytilus; species Mytilus californianus. The sequence continues at coordinate 29,392,443 of NW_026262626.1, read as the reverse complement.
TGCTGAAATTTAACGATATCTACATGCAGAAAACTTATAATCTGTGTGTCAAACTATTTCTGGTCTTTTTCCTCACTTCTGAGATAGTTTTATTATTGGTTATCCTAACAAAAGTAACTATGATAAGTTCTGCTGTCACATTTTGATGGTGCTGATAACTCCTCCTTACAAATTGTGACGTCACTGAAAGGTTCTGCTCACTTCCCATAGTTGTGATATGAAAATTACAGAGCGACTTAGCAAGGTGTAATAAGTGCAGGGAAGTACAATAAATGGAATTGTCAATTAACTGAAAAGAAAAAGCAATAACCTTTTATTCATGTTATTAGGCTTCTGATTCTGACATGCTTATTACTTCATTCTATTACAGGAGAAATCAAACATGTATATTTTTTGTCGATGCAGTCAGGTATAAAAAAGTATTTCTGTTTTACAGGAGATGTTCACCATTTCTTTGTATATTGTAAGGAACAGTGCCAAAGTTTGTGTCCAGGAAAGTTGAGAGTGAAATGTGCCATCTGTTGTGAAGGTCATATTGTGTTACAAAGGGTAAGCCTTACATTCAGTCTTACTTAAAGGTGAAAGATCTTATAGGAAAAGATCATTCCATTTACAGGGTGTATTAAAAAGTCCACTTGAACTAGAAGGAGATAATTGATTCCAATAAATTTTTTTTAGTACATACTGATTCAACTCGAAGATAGTAATATTTACAAAGTATAAAAAAGTATGCCAAAGAACAGGTTTGAATTTGAAACAAGACAAAATAATTTGCAACAAGGAGAGGTGCCATGACCAAAAATTGGATGTCTATAAAATTTACATGTCTACCACATTGTCTTCTTCAAGCAATTTGTATTCTTAGTGATATATAAAAGGGCTTAAACTAACATGCAATGTTGTTTTCTGTCTTTAGATGAAAGTCATCATGCATGCCTTTACAGTTTTAATGCATATAGATTCAAACACAGTTCAGTTTCATTCACAGTCTCACAAGTCACATAATTGTTTAACATTTTAACATAATGATGTACGGTAGTCATGTGAAATTTAAAAATCTGGAATTTAAAATTGATACTATTAATCAGAAGAGCATTAGTTAAGGAACAAAATAAGCTAAAGAATTAATACATGTAATAGGTTATGGAATTCCTTTTTGAGATATTTGATTTAAAAAAATTGGCAGGAAAAGACTGACACAAACTTTTACCTTATATTTAGCATTGGCATTATTTGGGTCTCAAATCGTAAGAAAAGATATCTAGAATCTGCTTATTTTGGTACCTTTTATGAGCTATTGAAGTCTTCTGTGAAAAGAAAAGTGGGTGATATGGAGCAAAATATTTTACCCTGACCCTGTATCGTTGGAAAAACCCAAGGAGTACGAATATCTGACAAATATTCCTAAACCTGACCTAAGTACATCCTTAAACAATCTTTTTTTTTGCAACTTTCTTTAAAAGGGAGTAATGTGCATTTGTGTATTATTAGGAACCAGAAAACTTTGATGATGTGATGAAGTCTGGTACAATACTATGTGAATGTAAGAGTGAAGGCTGTCAAGGGAATCTCCAAACTACTGTAAGTTGAAACGTAAAAAAAATAATTTGTGTTTTTTTGTAAAATCATATTAAACTACTTCCACAAAGAGAACAAACATATATGTACAATATGATAAATGCAATGTAAAGTATGAATTTTGAAAAGCATCAACATTGAAGATTTAAATCCTTCTAAATAATACTTTGTGATTGTACATAAAAGTAATTCAATAGATATAAGAAGATGTGGTATGAGTGCCAATGAGACAACTCTCCATCCAAGTCACAATTTGTAAAAGTAAACCATTATAGGTCAAAGTACGGCCTTCAACACGGTGCCTTGGCTCACACTGAACAGCTAGCTATAAAGGGCCCCAAAAATGACTAGTGTATATAAAACCATTCGAACAGGAAAACCAACGGTCTAATCTATATAAAAAATGAGAAACACTTATGAACCACATCAACGAACAACAACCACTGAACATTAGGTTCCTGACTTAGGACAGGTGCAAACAAATGCAGCGGGTTTAAACATTTCAAATCCACTTTGTATGACCATATCGTATGACATGTCATGTAATAACAGTTCCATATTACCTGTACCATCATCTATACTGTTTTAATTTACCTCTTAATCATTTAATCATATAATTTGATTTTTAACTTCAATGTGTTTGTAATATGAATAAAAGAAGATTTGGTCAATGTGACAGCAACCCAAATACCAAATATTTAGAAAGCAACATAAATCTTCAACAATAGACAGGTTTCTATACAACATAAATCTTCGACAATAGACAGGCGTCTATACAACATAAATCTTCAACAATAGACAGGTGTCTATACAACATAAATCTTCAACAATAGACAGGTGTCTATACAACATAAATCTTCAACAATAGACAGGTTTCTATTCAACATAAATATTCAGCAATAGACAGGTTTCTATACAACATAAATCTTCGGCAATAGACAGGTTTCTATACAACATAAATCTTCAACAATAGACAGGTTTCTATTCAACATAAATATTCAGCAATAGACAGGTTTCTATACAACTTAAATCTTCAACAATAGACAGGTTTCTATTCAACATAAATCTTCAACAATAGACAGGTGTCTATACAACATAAATCTTCAACAATAGACATGTTTCTATTCAACATAAATCTTCAACAATAGACAGGTTTCTATACAACATTAATCTTCAACAATTGCCAGGTTTCTATTCAAACATATATATTCAGCAATAGACAGGTTTCTATACAACATAAATCTTCAACAATAGACAGGTTTCTATACAACATAAATCTTCAACAATAGACAGGTTTCTATACAACAAAAATCTTCAACAATAGACAGGTTTCTATACAATATATATCTAGCTCGTGTTTCTAAACACTGTTTATTGACAGGATGTAAATCATATAATATATTGTTCATATATTTTGGGGTATTTTATGGATATTTTACTTGTAGCAATTTTACTTTAAATGTGCCAGTCATTCATCAGAGTTGGATACAGCTCCAGTTTTAAGACACATCAGACCTAATACAAAGAATATAGAGTGTTTAACATGTTCTACAGTAAGGTAAGGACAGTGGGTGAAAAGTTATTGGTTTCAAAGACATTCTAAAACACATTTTATCTCTCTCCAAATTCCAGAAATAGAATTTTGTGAATATTATTTATTAGAGGTTGACATATTGTATAGACACTAAGTCTATTGTTGAAGACCAAGTGCTGACCTCAACAGGAACAATAAAGAACAAGGTCAGCTTCATTAAAAGTCTACCAAAATATATTTGAATTACAAATACTTAGAAAGAGTCATACAACATTATTTTCATTTCGGTACAGACTAGCTTTGTATTTTATGACATTGAGAGTTGTATTTTAGGCTGTTCGTTTCAACATTCCTTTCTGGTAGATTGATGTGAGAATGGTCATGCGATGTTTTTCATTTCAGTTCCCCTTTATTGATACAAGGGACAGGAGTCATGTGATATGATCTCTGTGTTCATGTGATATGTTATACGTTTTTCATTTCAGTTCTTCTTTATTTGTATGTCCAGATGACAGTAGTCATGTGATATGTGACATGTTTTTTATTTCAGTTCCCCTTTTTTGTATTTCCAGGTGACAGAAGTCACGTGATATGATCTGTATGTTTATGTGATATGTTTTTCATTTCAGTTCCCCCTTATTTGTATTTCCAGGTGACAGTAGTCATGTGAAAAGATCTGTAAGTTCATGTGATATGTGATATGTTTTTCATTTCAGTTCCCCCTTATTTGTATTTCCAGGTGACAGTAGTCATGTGGTATGATCTGTATGTTCATGTGATATGTGATATGTTTTTCATTTCAGTTCCCCTTTAATGGTTTTTCCCTGTGACAAGAGTCATGTGATGTGTATAGAGTGCTTTAGGTCTTATGGTATTGTCAGATTGAATGACAGAATGTTTATTGAAGATGAAAACCATGGATATAGTCTCCCTTGTCCTGGTACGTCATTGTTATATATAGTACAAATAAGAATTTTTATCCTGGTTATATAAACATGTCTTATAACATGTTTTGCAGATCGGGGATGTCATACAAAAGAAGTTTAGAAAGGGTTTCTTTCTGCCTTTATGTGAACTTTTCTTCTAAGCCAGCTTCTGTATCAACAATTAGAACCAGACTTGTCATGAATTATTTTTAAAAACTACAAATAAAAATAAGTGACATGTTGATCTGATGGTCATCAGATTTCACTTGAAATAAGATATGAAAAGGTTCCTCCTTAAAACTATTTGAAATTATTTACATTGCACAGGAAGAAGAGAAATTTGAAAATTTTCATAAAATGCAAATGGTTTTGCAAAAATTAAGGAGCATGAAGGGCTTATGCCATGGTTTTGTCAGTTAATTTTTGACTGATGTGTTTGAATTTCCCTTTGGTATCTTTTGCCTCTCTTTTATTAAAGTTTGAATATTAATGAATTTATATGTTGATTGTAGTTGGATGCGAAAACTCTCTCTTACAAGATGCTCATCACTTTTACCTTTTGGGAGAAGAACAGGTTGGTATACTTTGAGGAAGTACTGTTTCATTTTACTTTTTTGTCGCATCATTTTGAAATAAAATATTTATGATATTATTCTAGGCAAGCTATTATGAATACTGTTTTAAGATAGTATATTGTTTTCCATATTTGCAGGTACACAATGATGACAAAAACAACAATAACAAAATTAAGTTGATTGGAACACACTCTGTTGAGTAGACACAAAAATCCATTAACATACAAATTTTGGATTTTGATCGTTTCCTGAGATTAATATGAATATAATAGATTATCTGTGGGCCATTGATGATATCTTCTTCATTTGATGATTCATGTTTAGATGTTGGCTTTATTATTTAGCTATAGTATGTCTGTTGATAAGAAAATGTATTCAAGTCTGTACATTGTTTTGATGTTTAGTATGCCTGTTTGTAAGAAAATGTGTCCATTTGACCAAAATGTTCTTGTTCAAGAGTTATAGTTGTTAATTTCTGTGTCATTTGGTCTCTTGTGGAGAGTTGTCTCATTGGCAATCATACCACATCTTCTTATTTTTATATTATGTACGTTTTAAAAAATAAATATGAAGCTACATTTTCATACAATTTCTATTCAGCTCAGGGGAGCTGACTTAAATATGTCAACTTATATGGAAATGTCTCGCAATATGAAATGATATTTTTCTTTCAGGATTCTAATAGATCAGTATCTGAAATTATAACTTTTTTTTTAGTATGAAAGATACAAAAGATTTGGTACAGAGGAATATGTCCTGCAGAATAATGGTGTTTTATGTCCTTTCCCTGGATGTGGGGCTGGGATATTAATAGAAGATTCATGTAAACAAGTTGTTTGTCACAACTGTAGGGTAAGATTTAATTTTGCTTACTTAAATTTTTGACATACATTTATTTTAAAACTGAACTGATCCAATATGACCAAGTTGGTGTCCATTGTCTTAAGAGACCTATTTCAAAATGTTTCATAGCTTAATATGTAGTATGGGTTTTGCTCATTGTTGAAGGCGGTACAGTGACCTGTAGTTACTAACCTTCTTCGTCATTTGGTCTCTGGTGGATGGCTGTCTCATTGGCAATCATAGCATATCTTATTTTTAAGTCTCCCAAACGAAGTTTGGGAAGACTTATTGTTTTTGCTCAGTTCTTATTATTAAGTGTCCCAAACGAAGTTTGGGAAGACTTATTGTTTTTGCTCAGTTCTTATTATTCTTCTTCTTCTTCTTCTTCCTCTTACGCCGCTTTTAAATTTGAACTTGTCTGCACCCGTTCTCCAAAACCGCTTGTCAGATTAACTTAGGGTTTCACAATATGTTAGACTAACATGTCTAGTGGTGCAATCAGGGTTTTGTTTGTGCAATGGGGTTTATGAAGGGGTACTTTGAGGGGCAAAAAGAAAAGAGGGTTTTACTATAGAACCCTATGGGATTTTATTTTTTAAAATTTTCAAATGATTATAAATTGAAAACCGTTTGTGATAGACATAATCTTTTTAATTGAAAATGTTCTAAATGATAAAACCCATTAAATGAAATACAGGGTTAGTCCCCAGGGGTCATCCCCACCCCCTGCCATTTAAGAAAGTTCTAATACCTTGTAAGTGGTCAAGATCCCCACCCCTAAACCATATATATTCTGGTTTGTCATGCTAAGATGGTTTGAATGATATACAGGGTTAGTCCCCAGGGGTCATCCCAACCCCCTGCCATTTGAGAAAGTTCTAATATCTTGTAAATGGTCGAGATCCCCACCCCTAAACCATATATATTCTGGTTTGTCATGATAAAGCACATGAAATGAAATACAGGGTTAGTCCCCTGGGGTCACCCCCACCCCATGCCATTTAAGAAAGTTCTAAGATCTTGTAAGTGGTCAAGATCCCCACCCCTAAACCATATATATTCTGGTTTGTCATGCTAAGATGGTTTGAATAATATACAGGGTTAGTCCCCAGGGGTCATCCCGACCCCCTGCCATTTGAGAAAGTTCTAATATCTTGTAAATGGTTGAGATCCCCACCCCTAAACCATATATATTCTGGTTTGTCATGATAAAGCACATCAAATGAAATACAGGGTTAGTCCCCAGGGGTCACCCCCACCACCTGCCATTTAAGAAAGTTCTTATATCTTGTAAGTGGTCAAGATCACCACCCCTAAACCATATATATTCTGGTTTGTCATGCTAAGATGGTTTGAATGATATACAGGGTTAGTCCCCAGGGGTCATCCCGACCCCCTGCCATTTGAGAAAGTTCTAATATCTTGTAAATGGTTGAGATCCCCACCCCTAAACCATATATATTCTGGTTTGTCATGCCAAGATGATTTGAATGATATACAGGGTTAGTCCCCAGGCATCACTAATGCATATAACTTTACTGGACCAAACCAATTTTCACTGGACTTTGCCCAATGTCAGGCGACCCTGGGAATTACGAATTATGGGAGCTTCGTTTGGGAGACTTCGTAACAGCATCCTGTTACAATCATTTCTTGTTATATTTGTCTTTCAATCACTCACATTTTATGGTCAATAACTTTTGTATACCCCTTTGATTTACGATTAAAATCTTATGATATATATTTGGTTGCTTTAGCAGGTAAACTAGTATGTGGGTATCACATACTTCTACTGTCTATTACACTCTTAATTAGATTCTATAACAACAAAATCTTTTAAATTTGCAAATTAAAAAACTTGCATTTTCTGAAATAAAGTTGTTTTCATAATTGTTTTCAAAAAGGAAGTTGCTTAAATATTTTATGCTTTGTTGATTACTGTAAAACATTACTATTTGTGATTTACCTGTTTCAAAGTTATTTTTTTTAATAGGGGAGGGGGGACTGTCACAAATGAATAAAAGTACTTTTACAGCTTAATTGAAATAGTAGTGTGTTTTCAGAATAACCTTTGGTCTGTGCATTTGTTCATCTTTTCCTATTATCTTATGATGATTTTAGCACATTTTATTTCCAGTTTGAGTTTTGTAGACAGTGTCTTAACAGTTACCATGGAAGCTCAGAATGTAGACCACAACTGCTGGAGGACAACACACAGGTATAGAAATATAACATTATTCAGTTAGCTGTACACTGAAATGCTTTGAAAGTACATATATATGGTTTGTAAGCTTCTGCTTTTCTGAGATTCTGTTGTTCACTGACACTGCAAAATTTGATATCTGAGAAAGTGAAAATGTATGCTATAAATTAGGCAACTAATGATTTTTGTATCAATAAAGTGGAACACAAATATCAGACTAGTATGATGACTCTTTACATCCGTCCTCATCACACTTTGTATCCTCAGCTCCTCCAACTGGCGACTAGATTTGAATGAAATGTTTATATAGTCTTTAGGTATGAATGGCATTGAGTGCCCTTCTGATACATTTCATTTTTGGGGTACATGATTTTTACCAAAATTAGGCAACTGTATTAAAAATCAAAGCATAACTAAAAATTATATTGCTATAATTTATGAACATTTATGGTCCTACATCCGGTCCATATTATGTACTTATATTTTAACATTGCTCAAGGACATGTCTTTCTCAGACAATTTATGACGTCTTTACACCAAGCCTGTTGGATGTGTACTGATAAATTCTTTCATCTGGAAGAACATGATTTATTTATTACCGGTAGTTGTTTTTGGCTTTGAACTAGCTTTCAGAAAATGAAAGTACTCTTAGATCTGTACTTTGTGTCTATTGTCTTCATGTAAGTTGTGTTTTGTGCTTCTTGCCAATCTGATTAGTCGAGCCATTACCAAATGATTTTTACAGTTTGTTCTTATGTTGTGCTGTTGCATCACTTGGGAGGGTTGAGAACTCACAAGCCTTTTTCAGCTCTGCAACATTCTATATGCCCCTTCCCTAAGTCAGTAGCTGTTGTCGGTTGCTGTTTGATATGTTTCTTTTTTATGTATTGTTTTGTCCTAAAACAGGCTGTTTTTTTACTTTTGAATTGTTTAACATTTTGTCTTGTCTGGTCCTTTTTATTTAATTAATTTAATTTTATCTGTAGCCATTTTCACAAAAATATGATAAATATCTGTTTTTTTTCAGTAACAATTCAGGATTAATTTTGTTACAAAATTTTTTGGTCCTAAACAAAAAAGATTTTGATAAAAGGCAATATCTGGCACATGCATTTCATTCATTTACCTCAAGTCAAATTGAAAAATTAAATACATTGTAGAACATTTTAATTGGTAAATTGCTGTTTTCATTTGTAAAAGGTAAAGATGAAATTTTTTTTGGAAAAGTGTAGGAAATTCTGCCTTTTCCAAAAAACAATACCCTGATTGATTATCAGTTAAAAAAAAAGATAAAGGTGCCCAGAGAGAACCACCTACTTCAGTAGGAAAACTGACAATGCTAGTCAATATAAGATTAGAGTCAAGCCCACATGCCATGTTCAAACTCACAACTTCAGTGTTGACAGACTAGTGATACATTAGCTAGTGTATTGGCAGTTGGCCACCAAGGCCCCCGAGTTAAATACACTAAAAATCAATGATTTCATGAAATCCTAAAAAGTGCTAATATGCAAAAGTAAAAGCATATGTTTACTAATCTTCATCTTGAAGTTCATAAAAAGCTCATACATAACTTATATTGAGACCATTCTTATCTTATACTTACATGGTATGCTTTGATATTCATTGCAAAAAAACATGTGTAGGAGTATTAAAATATTGCAGAGAATGTTAATTATTGATAATTGGAGACTAATATCCATTCTTGATTTATATCAGGGCTATCAAGTTGATGAAGAGCAGGAGTTAAGAGCCAGATGGGATCAAGAATCACTGGCTACAATAGAGGAAATCTCAAAACCTTGTCCAGGATGTTGTACTAAAACAGAGAGAGATGGTAAATACATTACAAATATCATACATTAGTGGGAGGTATGGTACACTGTAGAATCCATTTGAACTTCTCACTTTCATTTGAATGTTGCCAATTGTACCTGTGTCAGTGGATCACTTAAAGAGATTTTTCCAAAATTCACCCAATATGTATGGACATTGTTTTTGTTTAGAATAGACCTTTTTAGTTTATTTTATTTGATATTCCCTATTAGAACATCAGATAATCATATGGCTCAACTTGAACAATTTATTCTTAATTTTCTTTCACTTTTAGCTCATTCATAGTTGTTTTAGTGATGTCTGATTTAACTAATGGAGAACTTAAGAAAGTTATGTGATAAATCATTAAAGTGCAGAAGCACCAACTAGTGAGTTAAATGTTATTCCTTACTTGTGAATTACCATATATATTTCCAGGTACCAAATGTTCACTAAAATGTCAAGTAAATAAAACAATGTTTATTTCTCTAATGAATTTTAGATTAATTGCTATAAGTATCTCCTCATCACATAAACTTTGAAAATTGATTCTTCCAAGACAAGTAAATAAACTGTCATTAAGAAAGTTTGACATCCCTGTTGATTGTAATTTCTTTACTTTAAGGTGGATGTATGCACATGCACTGTTCACGGTGTCAGATGGAATGGTGTTGGCTGTGTGATCGAGAATGGAACAGAGAATGTCAGGGGAACCACTGGTTTGGCTGATTATCATGGTGTGAAAAATTACTATATCATGAAAATGATGATGAAAGGCATTCATTTATCTGTATGAGGACTTTTTTTTTTTAAGTGTATATTCATGCATGAATTCCATTGTTATGCATAGGATAGTTGCAGGGCTTTATGATTTCTTGTCTATGTGTACGACCGTCTGTCTGTCCAACAGTTCATTCAGTATCAGGTTAAAGGTGTGCATGGGTTTTCATAATTTACCACGAAGTTTTGTTCACATCAACATGCAACTTTGTACACATGTATGATGTGATCTTTATACAACATATGCCAAATATGGTCCAGTTACAGTTCCTGAACATGGAAATTTGATAGTGCTAGAGCGGGAGTGGGTCCTTTGGACAGATTATCTTGTTACTAAATGTTTCAGATATTTGATTAAAGTGTTATCTTTTAAGTATCACCTCAGGGAAAGTATGACTATATGCATGTCTTTTATTTTAATAAATTCTTCCTTAAAATGTCTTAGCATAAGGATTTTGTAAGTTTTTACACTGACAATGGCCTTCGCCAAAACCGTCAGAAGAATGATACATTTGGATGGCATTTCTGTATTGGTAGTTTATATATAACATGCTCAATTGTTTTACCTTCATTCTTTGAAGAGATTGATTGATTAATTGATGTTTGATGCCACTTTCAGCACTATTGTGCTATATCATGGCGGTCAGTTTTTATTGGTGGAGGAAGCCAGAGTGCCCAGAGAGAACCAACAACCTTTAGATGAAAAATTGACAATCCTAATCAATTCAGATTGGAGTCTAGTGCAACTGCCATGTGCGGGATTTGAACTCACAACCTTAGTGTTGACAGGATAGTGATAGTAGTTCAACTACTTAGACCACTCAGCCACCAAGGCCCCATTGAAGAGATAATCCATACTAAACTGTGAAAGAGTTGGTGCAAAATTCTAAATTATCATAAGAAACAAATCATTGCTTTGACGAATAATTTTGTATTTGGTATTTCTGCACAAAATTTTTTCTGAATAGACAAAAAACTAATCAACCCAGTTGAGCACAGTAGAACTAAAAAATGTTTAATAAGTATCAAGAACAGAGAATTGTTCCCTATCAAGAACTTATCTTACTCTGTTGTGCAATGGTTTATTACTTCATTAATATAAGCTAACCTATTATTCTACCAGGTAGTAACTAAGTTGATTACATTAATACACAATACTAACCTATTGTTTTGACTATCCCAGAAGTCTGTTCATTTAGATTAAGGTAGCCAAATGAACTGGCTCTGATAAAGAAAATGACCGGATGACTGTTTTGTTACATTTAGATTTCATGACTAATTTTGTGGTATATAATTACACTTGCCTTCAGTTTGTATTTTTTATACCCCACCTAAGATAGTAGAGGGGCATTATGTTTTTCGGTCTGTGCATTCATCCGTCCGTCCTTCCATCCGTCCATCCGTCTGTCTGTCCCACTTCAGGTTAAAGTTTTTGGTCAAGGTAGTTTTTGATGAAGTTGAAGTCCAATCAACTTGAAACTTAGTACACATGTTCCCTATGATATGATCTTTCTAATTTTAATGCCAAATAAAGAGTTTTGACCCCAATTTCACGGTCCACTGAACATAGAAAATGATAGTGTGAGTGGGGCATCTGTGTACTATGGACACATTCTTGTTTTTATGTGTTTTCTGCATTTAGGACATTGTAGGTTTTTATACGACCGCAAAAATATTTTGTGGTCGTATATTGGTATGACGTTGGTGTCGTCGTAGTCGTCGTCATCCGAAGACACATTGGTTTTCGCACAATAACTTTAGTTTAAGTGAATGGATCTCTATGAAATATTACCATAAGGTTCAATACCACAAAAGGAAGGTTGGAATTGATTTTGGGGGTTATGGTACCAACAGTTAAGGAATTAGGGGTCAAAAAGGGGCCAAAAATAAGCATTTTTCTAGTTTCCAGACAATAACTTGTGGAACGGTGTATGGATCTCTCTGAAATTATACCACAAGTTTCCATACCACAAAGGGATGGTTAGGATTTGCTTTGGGGGGTTATGGCTCAAACCGTTTAGGAATGAGGGGCAAAAAAGGGGGAAAAACAAGGCTGTCCTGGTTAATGGACAAATACTTTAGTACAAAACATAATTTAAAGCAGTGTAAGAGAGGTAATTCAAATAGATCATTTGAATTACCTCCCTTACACTGCTTTTAAATTATGTATAAAGTAATGGTTAATAAACAATTAAGACAATTTAAAAGCAGTGTAAGGGAGGTAATCAAATTAAGTTTTGATTACCTCCCTTACACTGCTTTTAAATTATGTTTAAAGAAATGCATATTTATAAAGGAAGACCAGTAAAAATATCTGCAAATGTTGCATCTTTTTTTTTTAACAAAATCTCCATATGAATGATTTGACACCATATTTTGAATTGTATTATAAAATAGATTAAGTTAGCACTATGGTAAATTTAAATGGGTAATTATTGTTGCAAACTCCATTGGAAATTTGAATTGAGATTATGACCATATCTTGAAGGAAAGAATTTTTTTTGGGGAAAAAATAGGGGGGGGGGGTAAAAAGAAATTGTGGGGGGTCAATTTTTTCTCATTTCAGATTTCAGAAATTAAAAAGAAAAATTGTTCAAATATTATTTTTTTTGCAAAAAAAAAGTGTGTGTGTGGGGGGGGGGGGGGGGGGTTAATACGCAACAGCATAGTGTATTGCACAAAAGCAAAAAATTGAATATAAGTTCAAATCATATAACCAATTCTAAGTTCTTTGACTACAGTTATTCTGTGTCAGAAACTTTTTATGTGTCAAACATTTAATTACAATCCAAATTCAGACCTGTATCTAGTGCGAATTTTGCGTCCATTTTTGCCCCAACTGTTCAGGGTTGGACCTCAGCGGTCGTATCCAGCTGCGCTCGGCAAAGCAATTTATTATGTAATGTTTTGTCGACTGTTGTTTGTCCTTTCATCTTTTTTCTTTTGACCATGATATTAGCTATCTTTCTCCAACTTATAATTTATGTGCCCTTGGTATCTTCTTATTCTAATGCTGTTCTACCTTAAACTTTTGTTTTGTTAGATTTGTGTATGTTATAATAAACTTATGTTCTTTAAAAAAAAGAATTTTTAAATGATTGTTTTACAAAATTTGTTGTGAGATAACTCAAAACATTTTAATATGCTTTAATTTTTCATATTTGTTAAATGTATTATTTTGAATGTGAAGTTGTTACTTGTTTATTTTTTTTTAACCGTTGACCAAATATGGATATAATTTGCTCTAATTTTATATTTAGGTTTATATTTGTAGTTTTTTAAATTTTATTTGAAATAAGATTTAATGATATAATTCTTGATGTCATACTTCAGACAATAAATGTCTCTTTGATTTTTATCATATATATAACCAGCTTTAACATGTTAGTGCATAAAATGCACAAAATATATGTCAACAGATTCTACTAGGAAGAATTTTGAAAAAGGGAAGGGGGACGGGGGGAGGGGAAGACAAAATTAAGATTGGGACTTGTAAAAAGTTTATGTATCAATCATATATATATATTGATCCCCCTAAAACCACCTCTGGAGGTCAACAGTATTCTTCAAAATTTCAATTTAAGGGCTTATTTGCTTTGGTTTTTAGCCTTTTTGGACATTTGATATATAATTTATTTTGTTATATAAGGTTTCATAGTATAGTTGTAAATATCCATTTTCTTAACTCATCTAAGTGTTGCTTGGTAAATTATAAATTTGCCACTGTGACAGTAAAATCTATGATTTACATCTTTAAGGCATGAAATGCATTAATTCACTGCTGATCTGTCTTTAATTTGACTTATCTATTCTCTATGTATTTTGAATTTTTATTTTTACATAACATTGAATTTTATTGATGAATTTTTGTGATACACATGTATAATATTTTACATGACAGAAGATATTGTATAGTAAACAGAAAATATTTGTATAAAGTTTTCTCAATAAAGAAATAGTTGGTCGAATACATCATTGATACAGCAAACCAACACCACAATAACTAGAAAAGATACTTAATAGTATTTTTATAAACCCGTTTACGGGACGTATTATGGTATACCGTTGACCGTCTGTCCGTCCGTCCGTCCGTCCGTCCGTCGTCAACATGTCGGACATTAACTCAAAAACGCTTTAACCAATATGCATGAAACTTTATTGAATTGTTTATATCTATTGACGTGAGCTCCCTTTCGTTTTTTATAAATTTCAGATTTACTGTTTCCGAGTTTTGGGGTTTTATTCATTTAAAAAGGGGGGATTTACCAGTTTTCCGACAATAACTCAAGAATGCTTTCACCGACTTGCAAGAAATTTTGGTGAATTGTTTATATCTTCTGACATGAGCCCCCTTTCGATTTTTATGAATTTTAGATTTTACTTTTCCAAGCTACAGGGTATTATTCATAAAAAAGGGGGATTTTAAAGTTTTCGGACAATAACTAAAAAATGCTTTCAGCAGTTCTCATGAAACTTTGGTGAATTGTTTATATATGTTGATGTTAGCTCCCTTTAGAATTTTATAAATTTTAGATTTTACATTTCTGAGTTATAGGGTTTTATTCATTAAAAAAGGGGGGATTTTCCAGTTTTTCGACTATAACTCAAAAATGCTTTCATCAGTTCTCATGAAACTTTGGCGAATTATTTATAGTTATTGATGTAATCTCCCTATTGAATTTCATAAATTTCAAATATGACATTGAGGAGAAATTGAACTTTATTTGTTTATAGTCTGACAACAGATTTACTAAGTATTGCGCAACATCACAGTGTATTGCACAACAGCAAGAAATCTTTAATTAAATATAAATTCAATTCATATAACCAATTTCAAGTTCTTTGACTTCATTTATTTAGAAACCTTTAATATGTCAAATATTTAATTACAATCCAAATTCAGACCGGTATCAAGCTTGAATATTGTGTCCATTTTTGCCCCAACTGTTCATGTTGGACCTCCGCAGGCGTATCCAGCTGCACTTAGCGAAGCAGTTTTTTTTCTCCTGTTGGAATGCAAAAGAACCAATGAATGGTCAGACCTTGCTTGCATTGTGGCAGAATGGTGTAGTTAGGTGATCTACCTTTTCCCTTACATATCCCTCTACCCACCATAATTCAGGCTTAATCTGTCTAGTCAAAAACAATTACATCTGTCAGATCATTTGGTATTTTATTTATATAAGACAATATGACAATTACTCTTTTGTCCAGTCGTCCATAAATCAAACTGAATAAAATGTTTTGTATAAACTTTGAAAGTATAGAAAGTAGCATTAAAACCTATCAAACTAAAAATAGTCAGTGAAAGAGAGGCTGATTCTTTTGGCAATCACACTTTTAAAAGAGAGGTGAAAGATTCCAAAGGGACATTCAAACTCAAAAGTTGAAAATAAACTGACAACACCATGGCTTAAAAAAAGAAAAAGACCATCAGACAAACAACAGTATACAAAACACAACATAGAAACACAACATAGAAAACTAAAGACTGCTCAATACGAACCCCACCAAAAACTGGGGGTGATCTCAGGTGCTCCAGAAGGGTAAGCAGATCCTGCTCCACATGTGGCACCCATCATTTGGCTCATGCAAGTACAAACCCGGTGATAAGTCTTATTCGGTAGGTCACATTTGGGGAAAAGGGCACGGGATTGTAGTTACGACAATTGGAACATAACCGTCGTCATCTATGTAACAGATATTCCATACCGGTCAACTAACTCGTGATGGCATCCATAAAATTACAAAGGAATGATTTCAACTTCACCACTTGAATCTTGGTTAAATAGCTTCCCTGTGAGCATCAACCCTCTATCAAGGTAATCATGATAGGAAATACAAGCCCTGGAATATCAGTGACTAAATATGAATAATAGGAAAAGTCCAGTATATGTCAATGAGAAAACCAAAACAACCAAAAAAAAAGGTAAGATATCCAGCTCAATGTTTATCTATCCTTCTTCGTATGTCTATGCAGATAATGAAAGAATCTCAATGAGAATCTAGCATACCCCAAGCTAAAAGTGACTTTCCATCAATAGTTAATATAATACAGTCATATTTCTGATTCCTTTCTTAAGATATCATCCAGGGTTTTGATAAAGAATTGATTAATTAATATACATAGTAGCTAATGGCATAGCACCCGACTCTTCATTTTTGATCTGCTTAGTTTTTATAGTAATTTTTTAGACTGCATAAAATTGTTTTTTTTATTTATAGATAAATAATACTGATAGGGAAAAAATTTCATTCAGATAATATTTTATATTGTCCAGAAAATCAGGTGACCTAGAAATAACATAATCCAGAAGATAAAGCCCCTAACTCCCTTGACACAAAATGGTTGTTTCCTAAGAAAAAGGTCCAAAACCACCTAAACACGGTTTCCTTGAATTTCACAGTTGTAAGAAATTAACCTTAAATTTCATTGCAGAAAAAATGTCTGATTTATAAACATATATTGGGACTTTTAAAGCCCCATTCTTTTTTTTATTTGGTGTTTCTATAAAATATTTTGGAAACTTTGAGGTTACATGGCTTCTAAAGCTTGTAAACAGGAAAAAAGGGTGAAAATTTGATTGTTTAACTTCCAGTGATGGTTATTATCTTATATGAAATAAAATGTTATGTGAAATTTTGTCTTTAGGAAGCTACGATTTGATTTTTATGGGGGGGGGGGGGGGGTAGGATGAAAAATTTTGTCCTGCATTTTTTTTTAGTTGTAATCTCTATCCTGCCTTTTTATTTTTCACTCTTTTTGGTCCTGCCTTTTTTTTATTAGTTTATCCTGACTTTTTTTACATAAATTGTCATCCTGCCTTTTTTTTTGCCAAGTTGCTCATCCTGCCTTTTTTTACTCAAAACTCCTGTCCTGCCTTTTTTTTTTTCAAATTTCATCCTAGCCCCCCCCCCCCCCCCCCCCCCCCATAAAAATCAAATGGTAGCTCCCTAAGTACTAGACAGTATAAAACTTGACTCATGCCAAGTATTTCTTTATTTGAAACACAAAGACTAATAGTGGAAAACAATGGTGGTACTACTGAGCGCAGCTAGATACGACTGCAGATGTCCAACCCTGAAAAGTTAGGGCCAAAATGGACACAGTATTCACGCTTGATACAGATCTGAATTTGGATTGTAATTAAATTTTTGACACATAATAGGTTTCTGACACAGAATAACTGTAGTCAAAGAACTTCAAATTGGTTATATGACTTGAATTTATATTCAATTTTTTGCGTTTGTGCAATACACTATGCTGTTAAATATTAAGCCCCCAAAAAAAAATATTTGAAGAAATTTTCTTTTAATTTCTGAATTCTGAAATGAGAAAAATTGTCCCCCTTCAATTTTTTTCACCTCCCCCCTTTCCCTTATTCCAAAAAATAATTCTTTCCCTCAAGTTATGGTCAGTATCTCAGACAATCATCATTTCTTAATACATAAGTTACAAGCAGTGTTAGGGAGGTAATCAAACATTGTTATTTAAATTGATTTGGATTTTGATTTGGATTACCTCCCTTACACTGCTTTTAAATTGTCTCAATTGTCCTTTAACCAGAAAAACCCTTGTTTTTCCCCTTTTTTTGCCCCTAATTCCTAAATGGTTTGAGCCATAACCCCCCAAAGTCAATCCTAACCATCCATTTTGTAGTATGGAAACTTGTGGTATAATTTCAGAGAGATTCATACACTTTAACACAAGTTATTGTCTGGAAACTACAAAAGTGCGTATTTGGGCCCCTTTTTAGCCCCTAATTCCTTAACAGTTGGGACCATATCCCCCAAAATCAATCCCAACCTTCCTTTAGTGGTTATAAACCTTGTGTTAAAATTTTATTGATTTCTATTTACTTATACTAAAGTTATTATCCGGAAACCATCCGTCTTCGGACGACGCTGACGACGACAACGACGAGGACAATGTGATACACTGTACCAATATACGACCAAAAAATTTTTAATTTTTGTGGTCGTATAAAAACATACAAGACTAACAAAGGCCAGAGGCTCCTGACTTGGGACAGGCGCAAAAATGTGGCGGGTTAAACATGTTTTGTGAGATCTCAACCCTCCCCCTATACCTCTAGCCAATGTATAATAAAGAAACACATAGTAATACGCACAGTAAAACTCAGTTCAAAAGAAGTCCGAGTCCGATGTCAGAATAGGTAACAAAAGAAACCAAGCAAAATGACAATAATACATAAATGAACAAAGGACTACTAGCAGTTACTGACATGCCAGCTCCAGACCTCAATTAAACTGATTGAAAGAGTATATGTCTTCAGCATATGGAAATCAAGTACAATCCCTCCCGTTAGGGGTTTAGTATTATACCATCATAAAATATATGAGAAGAACATAACCCGTATCATGCCAACAACTGGTTTTAAAATATATCTTGTGATGCATTATCAGATTCATCACTCAACAACTTCCTGTTTACCGAACACTTGTATCATTTTACACATGATAGCCAAGTTGAAAATTTTCGTCACATTTTTCTCAGGAACTACAATACAAGGATTTCAGGGTTTATATAAGTCAGCTATACCATGTGATGCGTTTTCAGATTCATCACTCAACAACTTCCTGTGAACCGAACACTTACATATTTTTACACTATTAAAATTATCCACTTGCAGCGGGGGTATCATCAGTGAGCAGTAGCTCGCAGTTTCACTTGTTTTGTATCAATTAAGATTGCAGTATCTTTATAAAATATTTTTAGTACACACCTGTATAATAGCCAATATGCCAAATTTTATTACCGGTATTTTATTTCAAAAATTAATATTTTAAATTGATGTCTACATTTAGCCTTTTTCTTTCTTGTCCTTTTGACTTGAATTATAATGTCTAATCGACAATCATACCAAATTTCCTTATATTTATATACTATTAAAAAGCAAACAAATATATTGCTCAAATACAAATGTAGATTGGTAATGTATTTAAATGAGAGGCTTCAAGGAGCCTTTTTTCACTTTGTATATATACATATATTGACTCTTATTCCTGTTAAATGTTAATAAAATGCTCCGCTGGGTGCAGCTTGATACGACCGCAGAGGTCGAACCCTGAACAGTTGGGGCAAGTATGGACACAACATTCAAGCTTGAATTTGGATTGTGATTAAATATTTGACACAGCATAGGTTTCTGACACAGAATGAATGTGGTCTAAGAACATAAAAAATTTTAATTTACCTATTCAAATCATATCATTATTATTTGCTTTTATATATAAATCAGAAATAACCAATTTAAAGTGGAAAATTTTAAAGAAAAAAAAAGGAAAAATTGAAGTAAAAAAATCCCTCCCCCAAATTTTTTGAACCCCCTTATGATTCATCACCCCCAAACTCAATCCCAGCCTTCCCTTTGTGGTATGGTACCTTGCAATACAATTTCAGAGAGATCCATACACTTGAACACAAGTTATTGTCTGGAAACTAGAAAAATGCTTGTTTTTTGGCCCCTTTTTGGCCCCAAATTCCTAAACGTTTTGGGCAATTACCCCCAAACTCATACCCAGATTTCCCTTTGTGATATGGAACCTTGTAGTACAATTTCATAAAGATCCATACACTTACACACAAGTTATTGTCCTGAAACTAGAAAAATGCTTGTTTTTTGCCCCTTTTCGGCCCCTAATTCCTAAAATTTTGAGGCAATTACCCCCAAAATCAATCCCAGCCTTCCCTTTGTGGTATGGTACCTTGCAATACAATTTCAGAGAGATCCATACACTTGAACACAAGTTATTGTCTTGAAACTAGAAAAATGCTTGTTTTTTGGCCCCAAATTCCTAAACGTTTAGGGCAATTACCCCCAAACTCATACCCAGATTTCCCTTTGTGATATGGAACCTTGTAGTACAATTTCATAAAGATCCATACACTTACACACAAGTTATTGTCCTGAAACTAGAAAAATGCTTGTTTTTTGCCCCTTTTCGGCCCCTAATTCCTAAAATTTTGAGGCAATAACCCCCAAAATCAATCCCAGCCTTCCCTTTGTGGTATGGTACCTTGCAGTACAATTTCAGAGAGATCCATACACTTGAACACAAGTTATTGTCTGGCAACTAGAAAAATGCTTGTTTTAAGGCCCCTTTTTGGCCCCAAATTCCTAAACGTTTAGGGCAATTACCCCCAAACTCACCCAGCCTTCCCTTTGTGATATGGAACCTTGTAGTACAATTTCATAAAGATCCATACACTTACACACAAGTTATTGTCCTGAAACTAGAAAAATGCTTGTTTTTTCCCCTTTTTTGGCCCTTAATTCCTAAAATTTTGAGGCAATTACCCCCAAAATCAATCCCAGCCTTCCCTTTGTGGTATGGTACCTTGCAGTACATTTTCAGAGAGATCCATACACTTGAACACAAGTTATTGTCTGGAAACTAGAAAAATGCTTATTTTTGGCCCCTTATTCATAAATGTTTTGGGTAATTACCCCCAAACTCAATTCCAGCTTTCCCATTGTGATATGAAACCTTGTAGTACAATTTCAGAAAGATCCATACACTTACACACAAGTTATTGTCATGAAACTAGAAAAATGCTTGTTTTTTGCCCCTTTTTGGCCCCCAATTCCTAAAATTTTGAGGCAATTACCCCCAAAATCAATCCCACCATTCCCTTTGTGATATTGAACCTTGTGATACAATGTCAGAGAGATCCATACACTAACACACAAGTTATGTCTGGAAGTTACAAAAATGCTTATTTTTGGCCCCTTTTTGGCCCCTAATTCATTAACTGTTGGTACCATAACCCCCAAAATCAATCCCAACCTTCCTTTACTGGTATTGAACCTTATTGTAAAATTTCATAGAGATCCATTCACTTCAACTAAAGTTAGAGTGCGAAAACCAATGCGTCTTCGGACGACAACGACGACGCCAACGTCATACCAATATGCAACTGCAAAATTTTTTTGCGGTCGTATAAAAATGGCATGGTGTTTTGGCAGCTGAAAGTGCCTAAAAAATAAAGAACACCTCCTTTGAAACTAGAATATGTGTCCTTAGCACCTCTTCCATACTAAAAGGTTTGTTTCTCAGATTTCATGACATTTTACATTGCCATAAAGAAAAGGGGAAAAAGTTCCATTTGAAGAATAAACTTTTGATTACAACAGACATCCATGTGTCCTACTTCTCTGTCTTGGAGATAAAGTAATTAAACACAAGTCTTTTTTCATCTGCAGCTATTTCATTTAGATAAATATACAGTGACCTATAATTGCTATCTACATTATTTAGACTCTGTTTGATAGTTGAATGATGTTGTTCAATGCTATACTTTGGAAAGCCAATTACAAACAAGAAAAGGAGCAGTGAAATAAAAACAATTTTCAAATCATTCGTTTCTTTATTGACTAGATAATATATTTTTGTGCAATTTGGCAATATTATACATGTAATATAAAAATATTGGTCAAAGACTAAAATGTTCAGTTTGCACTACTAATAATTTGTCATTTGAAAAGCCATATAAAAAGCACAAGTATTTGATGCTATTTATGGAGTTTCTATTTAAATGCTTGTATGGAAATGTAAGGTCAACTGACTCTACAAATTAGTAAAACCAAGAAAAAATTGGCTTGAACTGACTAATTGAAAAAAAGAATAGGTATCGTTCATCCTGAATGCTCACTTATTTCCTCCATCTGAAATATCTGCAAAAATTTGTTAAAAAAGATGATAAAGTGAAGTGCTTATCTTCAATCTTATAGATACAAACATTCTAACAAGTAGGGGTTGAAACTAGGAAGATTTGAAAACACAAAATGGGTTTTTCTAAGGAGAAAACTGATAAAAAAGTTTTTGGAAAATCTTCATATAACACTCTGTTGTGTACAAAAGTGAAGTGCACATATTCAATGTTAATACAAATGTTTTTGAAGTTTACAGGCTTTGGATTGAATGCTATAGAAGGAATCAAATAGGGAAACTCCAAGCATGTCCAACGTATACAATACTATAAGCAGAATTTGCACTTCATGCAACCTAGCCATAAAGGCAAATGTTCATAATTAAAACTTAAATTTAACATAATACAATTTCTATATATAACAGTTCACTCTTGTTAGACCACATTATTGAATACCATCAGTATAAACCAAAGCATTGACCTTAAAGGGGCATTAGCTACGAGATATTAAAAAAATTAAAATATTTTTTTTTTTTTTCAATTATTAATGAAAGTAAAACAGTGAAATAATGATTTGCTTTTAGCGGCCAGTTTGGTTAAATTTTGTTAAAATAAGCTAAGAAACATAGCTGATGAATTATTCACTTGTAATTCCTTAGAAATTCAAATACATTTGAGTAGCACATTTTTAGAAATGTGGAAATTCTCCTTGTTTGATATTGGGTTCAGTCACTTAATTTCCTTATCAATAACAGTTTAAAAAACATTTGCATTCAATTCTTAAATTCACATTAAATAGGATTTAAAATAGCAAATAAAGAAAACAAGTTATGATAAATATCCAACACTACGGTATTCAGATTTACTAACACATACATGCATCTCATAACATGAAATTTATAATAAATGGGGAATGTGTCCATGGGACACAGATGATGCCCCTGCTTGCATATAACGTTGTAAAGGGACATAACTCAAGTACTGTAAAAGAGAAGCTACCCAAATTTGTACTTGATCTGAGTTTCATGGTAAGAAGTATTGTGTATAAGTTTCATAACATTTGGTTGAGGCAAACTGAAGTTAGAGAACGGAAACGAAAAATTCAGCATTTTTTTCCATTTGTAAAGGGGCATAACTCTAGAACAGTAAAATTGACGCCACCAAAATTCAAACTTGATCTGTGTTTTTTTGGTAATAAGCATTGTGTATAAGATTCATATCATTTGGTTTGGGCAAACTAAAGTTAGAGAACGGAAACGAAAAATTCAGCAATTTTTCCATTTGTAAAGAGGCATAACTCTAGAACGGTTAAAGTGACGCCACCAAAATTAAAACTTGATCTGTGTTTTGTGATAATAAGCATTGTGTATAAGTTTCAAAACATTTGGTTGAGGCAAACTAAAGTTAAAGAACGGAAACGAAAAATTCAGCAATTTTTATACCTGTAAAGGGGCATAACTTTAGAACGGTAAAAGTGACCCCACCCAAATTCAAACTTGACCTGTGTTTTGTGTTAATAAGCCTTGTGTATACGTTTCATAACATTTGGTTGAGGCAAACTAAAGATAGAGAACGGAAACCAATTTTGGGACGTACGGACGGACGTACAGACGGACAAGGGTAAAACTTAATGGCCCCTCTGCTACGGTGGGGGCATAAAAAACAATACATGGCACATATCAAATTCCCTTATAGTCACTAAAAAATGCAACACAGTATAAATAATTCAGTCATCCATGAAAATGATATCAAGGTTAAGTGCAAGTATATAAACCAGGTAATATTTATAAGTCGTCCTGATGAAAATTATTAATCCCCTGATTAAATCTACAGAAAATGTTGCAGTCTTTATGAGAAAATATGAAACTAGAATTCGAAATTCAAAAAAAATTACAGGACTCTACTTTATAAATTAGTCATAGGTATGTACCTTTATAAAGAAATATTCCTATTTTGATTTCCGAAAATCATTATGCTACTAATCTGCAAACATAAAATTTGATTGTTATTAAATAAAAGAAAGTTTCTTAAACAACTTGTATAAAATATGATCTGATATTATGCTCTAACACAAAATGAAATATTATAATGTATTCCCTGAGATTCATATCACAACCTATACAATGGAATGAAATGAAACTTAATAAAAGGATTATATGTTAATTTGCAAAGCATTTTGCTCATATGGGACTTTAAAGAAAATTTGTTCATAAATATTTTGTGAACTTTCTGGTCAATAAAATCATATTAAATTCATTCACTACTTCCATTCAAACATTTTGGCATAGGTATGATGTCTTTCTCCCAAAATCAACAAACAATACATTCACTCCACTTCATGAACTAAAAAAAACAGAACTAAATTATAAAAAAGATATTGCTGCTTATTTATCCACATTAGCAGGACAAATGTGAACTTTCATATAAATGTATCGAGAATATAAGGTTGTTGGACGTGAATTGTCCCAATTACAATATTTATGAACAATTAGAATATTATAATGCATGAGCTTAGGAGAGCAATTAATATTATACCAGGGATACTATTTACTAATTATCCTTGTGGGAGCAATTAATATTATACCAGCGATACTATTTACTAATTATCCTTGTGGGAGCAATTAATATTATACCAGGGATACTATTTACTAATTATCCTTGTGGGAGCAATTAATTTTATACCAGCGATACTATTTACTAATTATCCTTGTGATAGCAATTAATATTATACCAGGGATACTATTTACTAATTATCCTTGTGGGAGCAATTAATTTTATACCAGCGATACTATTTACTAATTATCCTCGTGAGAGCAATTAATTTTATACCAGCGATACTATTTACTAATTATCCTCGTGAGAGCAATTTATATTATACCAGGGATACTATTTACTAATTATCCTTGTGGGAGCAATTAATATTTTACCAGGGATACTATTTAATAATTATCCTTGTGGGAGCAATTAATATTATACCAGGGATACTATTTACTAATTATCCTTGTGAGAGCAATTAATTTTATACCAGCGATACTATTTACTAATTATCCTTGTGGGAGCAATTAATATTTTACCAGGGATACTATTTACTAATTATCCTTGTGGGAGCAATTAATATTTTTCCAGGGATACTATTTACTAATTATCCTTGTGGGAGCAATTAATATTATACCAGGAATACTATTTACTAATTATCCTTGTGGGAGCAATTAATATTTTACCAGGGATACTATTTACTAATTATCCTTGTGAGAGCAATTAATATTATACCAGGGATACTATTTACTAATTATCCTTGTGGGAGCAATTAATATTATACCAGGAATACTATTTACTAATTATCCTTGTGGGAGCAATTAATATTTTACCAGGGATACTATTTACTAATTATCCTTGTGGGAGCAAATTTATATTATACCAGGGATACTATTTACTAATTATCCTTGTGAGAGCAATTAATATTATACCAGAGATAATATTTACTAATTATCATGTAATAACTTTCTATTGTATGGCAACATATTTTAAAATGACAAAAAAGCTCACATTCACCTATGGTTTTAACATGTATTCTGATTCGGTTTTGATCAAACTTTGGTGTGTATTTGAATGTACCCCTGTCAGTCAACTAAGCAAATGTGTGTTATTAAATACATCTTAAACCTGGTCAGTTTCACCAAATTTTGACCCATGTTAGGGTTAGGTATAGAATACTGTTTCATCCCAAGATATTAATATGTATTAATTCTAGTATTTCTGTCCAGCTTTAAAATTATAATAATTAAAATCAATTAAATAAAATTCATGTGATTTGAAAATAAAATTGCACTGCTGGTAAATTCTTTGGACTATAGCATGCTAACTTGTGTCTAAATGCTACAAGAAATAATCATGTTGCAATGAAATAAACCAGTTAATAACAAAAGCATTAACACAAGATAAAATAAAATGCTCCGCAGGGCGCAGCTTGATACGACCGCAGAGGTCGAACCCTGAACAGTTGGGGCAAGTATGGACACAACATTCAAGCTTGATACAGCTTTGCATTTGGATTGTGATTAAATATTTGACACAGCATAGATTTCTGACACAGAATGAATGTGGTCTAAGAACTTAAAAATTTTAAATTGGACATTCACCTATTATGGTCCAATATCCAAAATCTAAATACATGGTTAGATTCAGCATATCAAAGAACCCCAAGAATTCAATTTTTGATGAAATCAAACAAAGTTTAATTTTGGACCCTTTTGACCTCAATGTGGACAAAGTTGATAACGGGGCCCAAAAATCAAAAATCTAAATACATGGTTAGATTCAGCATATCAAAGAACCCCATATATTCAATTTTTGTTGAAATCAAACAAAGTTAAATTTTGGACTCCGATTTGGACCAACTTGAAAACTGGGCCCATAATCAAAAATCTAAATACATGTTTAGATTCAGCATATCAAAGAACCCTAAGAATTCAATTTTTGTAAAAATCAAACTAAGTTTAATTTTGGACCCTTTAGACCTTAATGTAGACCAATTTGAAAACGGAACCAAAAATTAAGAATCTAAATACACGGTTAGATTCGGCATACCAAAGAACCCCAATAATTCAATTTTTGATGAAATCAAACAAAGTTTAATTTTGGACCCTTTGGACCTCAATGTGGACCAATTTAAAAAGGGGCCCAAAATCCAAAAACTAAATACACGGTTAGATTCAGCATATTAAAGAACCCCAAGAATTCAAGAATAAAATCCCATTGAAATTGGTCAAGAAATAAGCAATTTATACGAAGTATCTTCTTTTGCACAATACTGTGCAATTAAATATTTCTTGCTATTGCGCAATACTGTACTATTGACAATTTCTTGCTATTGCGCAATATTGTGCTATTGGATATTTCTTGCTATTGTGCAATAGAAGATTTCTTGCTATTGCGCAATACTGTGCAATTGAAGATTTCTTGCTATTGTGCAATACTGTGCAATTGAAAATTTCTTGCTATTGCACAATACTTATTATATAATAATTTACACATCCTGTTTGGTGTGTATCTCCTACCATATCATTATTATTTGCTTTTAAATATAAATCAGAAATAACCAACTTAAAATGGAAAATTTTAAAAGAAAAAAAAAAGGAAAAAAAGAAAAAAAAGGAAAAAAAAAAAATCCCCCCCCAAATTTTTTTAACCCCCTTATGATTCATCACCCCCAAACTCAATCCAGCCTTCCCTTTGTGGTATGGTACCTTGCAGTACAATTTCAGAGAGATCCATACACTTGTCAACACAAGTTATTGTCTGGAAACTAGAAAAATGTGTTTTTTGCCCCTTTTTGGCCCCTAATTCCTAAAATATTGAGGCAATTACCCCCATCATCAATCCAAGCCTTCCCTTTGTGGTATGGTACCTTGCAGTACAATTTCAGAGAGATCCATACACTTGAACACAAGTTATTGTCTGGAAACTAGAAAAATGCTTATTTTTGGCCCCCAATTCCTAAACGTTTCGGGCAATTACCCCCAAACTCAAATCCAGCTTTCCCTTTGTGATATGGAACCTTGTAGTACAATTTCAGAAAGATCCATACACTTACACACAAGTTATTGTCATGAAACTAGAAAAAATGCTTGTTTTTTGCCCCTTTTTTGGCCCCTAATTCCTAAAATTTTGAGGCAATTACCCCCAAAATCAATCCCAGCATTCCTTTTGTGATATGGAACCTTGTAGTACAATTTCAGAAAGATCCATACACTTACACACAAGTTATTGTCATGAAACTAGAAAAAATGCTTGTTTTTTGCCCCTTTTTTGGCCCCTAATTCCTAAAATTTTGAGGCAATTACCCCCAAAATCAATCCCAGCATTCCTTTTGTGATATGGAACCTTGTGGTACAATGTCAGAGAGATCCATATACTAACACACAAGTTATGTCTGGAAATTACAAAAATGCTTATTTTTGCCCCTTTTTGGCCCCTAATTCCTGTACTGCTGGTACCATAACCCCCAAAATCAATCCCAACCTTCCTTTTGTGGTATTGAACCTTGTGGTAAAATTTCATAGAGATCCATTCACTTAAACTAAAGTTAGAGTTCGAAAACCAATGCGTCTTCGGACGACGCCAGACGACAACGACGACGCCAACGTCATACCAATATACGACCACAAAAATTTTTTTGCGGTCGTATAAAAAATAAAAACATAACAAACGTAACATACATAGTGCAAAACATTTCCAGAGAATAATTCTGGCCTCTTTATAACACAGCATCAATTAATATTCTTAGATACTTTAAATATAACATTAAATTCACAGTTTATGCTGCATATATCATGGTATATGCAATACCGGTTTAATAAAATTTTATATCCCATCTACAGAACTACATACTGTGGATTCATTTATTTTCGTGGGTACCAATTTTCGTGGATAGAGGAAAACTTACATTTTCGTGGATATTTGATTTCGTGGTTTTGCCAAAGTCTACATATATCCTTATAAAAAAATTGTAATTCGTTGTACATTGGAATTCGTGGTTCCCAGGTAACCACGAAATCCACGAAAGTTGGTATACAACGAATAATAATGAATCCACAGTATTGAATGTTAATTATTCAGTCATCAATTCCGTTCACTTACATGTGCCTATCTAGTTGTCAAAGATTTTTCCATTTTTTCTAGGTTACTGACATGAAAATAAAACTAGATGTGTCAGAATGACATGAATGGCCACGTTCGCAAAAAAAGCTTGAAGCCATTTTAAGAGTGGAAATTTGAGAATGAAAGTCCGTATAACTGTTGTTTTCACAAAACTTTCATTTGCAAAAATCAGCAGAGCAGAACCAAACATAAACTTGATCTGTAACTCATCATAGTAAACTTACATACTAAAAATAAGCTTGATATGTGAAGATTTTTAGAAAAAAAGTTCGTATAACTGCTATTTTCGTCAAATTTTCAAAGTCCAAAGCACGTTAATTTGGTAAAAATCAGCAGAGCAGAACCAAAAGGAAATCTGATCTGTAACTCATCATAGTAGACTCACATACTAAATATCAGCTCAATATGTGAAGGCATTTTGAAATAAAATGCTTCGCTGGGGCGCAGCTTGATACGACCGCAGAGGTCAAACCCTGAACAGTTGGGGCTAGTATGGACACATCATTCAAGCTTGATACAGCTCAGAATTTGGATTGTTATTAAATATTTGACACAGCATAGGTTTCTGACACAGAAAGAATGTGGTCTAAGAACTTGAATTTTTTTAATTTACCTATTATGGTCCAATGTCCAAAATCAAAATACATGGTTAGATTCAGCATATCAAAGAACCCCATATATTCAATTTTTGTTAAAATCAAACAAAGTTTAATTTTGGACCCCAACTTGGACCAACTTGAAAACTGGGCCCATAATCAAAAATCTAAACACATGTTTAGATTCAGCATATCAAAGAACCCCAAGAATTCAATTTTTGTTAAAATCAAACTAAGTTTAATTTTGGACCCTTTGGACCTCAATGAAGACCAATTTAAAAAACGGGACCCAAATTAAAAATCTAAAAACACGGTTAGATTTGGCATATCAAAGAACCCCAATAATTCAATTTTCGATGAAATCAAACAAAGTTTAATTTTGGACCCTTTTGACCTCAATATGAACCAATTTGATAGTGGGGCCTACAAATAAAAAATCTAAATACATGGTTAGATTCAGCATATCAAAGAACCTCATATATTCAATTTTTGTTGAAATCAAACAAAGTTTAATTTTGGACCCCAATTTGGACCAACTTGAAAACTGGGCCCATAATCAAAAATCTAAATACATGTTTAGATTCAGCATATCAAAGAACCCCATATATTCAATTTTTGTTGAAATCAAACAAAGTTTAAATACTGGACCCTATCTTGGACCAACTTGAAAACTGGGCCCATAATCAAAAATCTAAACACATGTTTAGATTCAGCAAATCAAAGAACCCCAAGAATTCAATTTTTGTTAAAATCAAACTAAGTTTAATTTGGACCCTTTGGACCTCAATGTAGACCAATTTAAAAAACAGGACCCAAAATTAAAAACCTAAATACACGGTTAGATTTGGAATATCAAAGAACCCCAATAATTCAATTTTAGATGAAATCAAACAAAGTTTAATTTTGGACCCTTTTGACCTCAATATGAACCAATTAGATAACGGGGTCCACAAATAAAAAATCTAAATACATGGTTAGATTCAGCATATCAAAGAACCCCATATATTCAATTTTTGTTGAAATCAAACAAAGTTTAATTTTGGACCCCAATTTGGACCAACTTGAAAACTGGGCCAAAAATCAAAAATCTAAATACATGTTTAGATTCAGCATATCAAAGAACCTCATATATTCAATTTTTGCTAAAATCAAACAAAGTTTAATTTTGGACCCTTTGGACATTAATGTAGACCAATTTGAAAACTGGACCCAAAATTAAAAATCTAAATACACTGTTAGATTCGGCATAACAAATAAATAAATGTGATCAAAGATTTTACAAATCTAATGCGCCATACTGTGCAATTAAAGATTACTTCTTGAAATTTTTCAATATTTGAAATTTGAAAAAAAAATAATATTTGAAGAATAATTCTTTTTAATTTCTGAAATGTGAAATGAGAAAAAATTGGCCCCCCACAATTTCTTTTTATCCCCCCCCCCCCCTTTTTCCCCCAAAAAAATTCTTTCCCTCAAGATATGGTCATAATCTCAATTCAAATTTCCAATGGAGTTGGCAACCATAATTACCCATTTAAATTTACCATAGTGCTAACTTAATCTATTTTATAATAGAATTAATAAAAATATAGTGTCAAATCTTTCATATGGATTTTTTTGTAAAAAAAAAAGATGAAAACATTTGCAGATATTTTTACTGGTCTTCCTTTATAAATATGCATTTCTTTAAACATAATTTAAAAGCAGTGTAAGGGAAGTAACCAAAACGTTGTATTTGGATTACCTCCCTTGCACTGTTTTAGATTATCTTTATTGTTCATTAACCATTACTTTATACATAATTTAAAAGCAGTGTAAGGGAGATAATTTCAATGATGTATTTGATTTATCTCCCTTACACTGCTTTAAATTATGTTTTGTACTAAAGTATTTGTCCATTAACCAGGACAACCTTGTTTTTCCCCCTTTTTTGCCCCTAATTCCTAAACGGTTTGAGCCATAACCCCCCAAAGCAAATCCTAACCATCAATTTGTGGTATGGAAACTTGTAGTATAATTTCAGAGAGATCCATACACCGTTCCACAGTTATTGTCTGGAAACTAGAAAATGCTCATTTTTGGCCCCTTTTTGGCCCCTTATTCCTTAACTGTTGGTACCATAACCCCCAAAATCAATCCCAACCTTCCTTTTGTGGTATTTAACCTTATGGTCAAATTTCAAAAAGATCCATTCACTTAAACTAAAGTTAGAGTGCGAAAACCAATATGTATTCGGACGACAACGCCGGACGACGACGACGACGACGCCAACGTCATACCAATATACGACCACAAAATTTTTTTGCGGTCGTATAAAAAGGTCTGTATGACTGCTATTTTCGATAATTTTCATAGTCCAAAGCACGTAATTTTGGCAAGAGCAGAACCAAACGTAAACTCAATCTGTAACTCGTCATAGTAGACTCACATACTTAAATTCAGCTCAATATGTGAAGGCCTTTAGAAAAAAAATCCTTACAACTACTCATTGTGGAATAACAGAATAAAGGAATGACGGAATGACAGATGAGGGTAAAACTGTATGGCCAAACAACTTTGTTGCGGGGGACATAAAAAAGACCATTGATTTATACAAGGTAAAATGTTATAATTTTTTCTTGCAAACTGGCTTTCATATATATATATATATTTTAATATTAATTACTAAGTCCAGAATAATAAAATTGAATTAAAAAATAAATACTACAGATTTTATCAAGTTAGTTCATTGACTGCATACCGGGTAATTATGTAATATTTGAAGATAAAATGCAAAGCAATTGTTTGCAAATGACCTTCATACTGATCTTTGAAGGCACTTTTTTGTAAGCCTCCATCATCCAGAGTAATTCTTGAACAATTCTAAAATGTGTACACCACCAAACAATCCACAGAAACTTAAACGTCAAGTAACTTTTCTGGAACAACCCATATTTACATTTTTTTCTGCAGATGACTTCTATGATTTGTAACTATAAATAGAAAATCATATTTGTTTTGAGTTTTTCACTGGCAAAAAAATTAACTGTGACAATTGCACGTTCCATACATGTTCATGAGTTATGTAAAATCATAGCAGTTACAATATCCTCAACATTTTCAGGTTTACCTAGATCTTCGTCTGGAACAATCATTTTCAACAATTTATGAACATTAACCTGTAAATTATTTAGTCTTTGTCTTGTTTTAGTTTCCTCTGTATTATCTGTCTGAGTATTTTGATGTTGAGTATTATTTACCGCTTTAGACTGTTCTTGTTTAGGTTCTATCTTTATTTTAGATATGTCAGGTTTAATATCTTCCAGTCTAGAGATCTTTGGTGCTGAAGGTCCGTCCTCTTCATCAGAATCTATTGTCAGATCTACCACTTTATTGTTGTTTTTGTTAGAATTGTTTGTTCCTGATGTACTTGGTCCCTCCACTGGTATAATATCTACAATATCTCCTTCTTCTGTCTTTATCTGAATTGTCCCACTAAAAATAACAACAAAATTATATGATATCTACAATATCTCCTTTTTCTGTCTTTATTTGAATTGTCCCACTAAAAATAACAACAAAATTATATAATATCTACAATATCTCCTTCTTCTGTCTTTATCTGAATTGTCCCACTACAAATGACAACAAAAACTTTTATAAACACTTCTAGTTGGTTAAGGGGGTCATACAAAAGGGTACTACATTGTACTGAATTGATGTTTTAATTTCAGACATTAAAAAAAATGAACTATTATACATGTTTCATTAACAAAATATTCTTTCATCTTTGACTTGTAGCTTTCAGCAGGATTTTCAATCTAATGATTTAAATGTAAGACACAGATTTCCCAATGAATGGTGCATAATCTTCAAGTGTTCACTCAGGGGGTTCACTGCAGCTTTCCATTATTATGGAAAACCGCAGTGAAACCCCCGATTATTATTATTTTTCCCATAAGAAATACATGAAAAAATTAAAATCAGCACTTTAAAATTAAGAATTCAATTTTATGGCAAATGTTAACCATTTAGAGCCAGAACTACAATATTAAACATTAAAATGCAGTATCTCCTCCCAAACTCAATTTGGCCTACATATAATCAGCCTCAAAGCAAACGCATGCACTATTTAAACCTATTGTACAAAGAATTACCTTGTTGATGTAACGTCTCTAGTGTCTTCCTCAATCTACAAAAATATATTTTTTAAAGCAATTTACAAGTATGCAATTTTACCTAAATAGTTAACCAGAACATAGTGATTTGTCTTACTACTCAACTGTATAAATTAGATATCTTCAGCATGTTCAGCGACAAATAGATCTTCTTTGGAAAAAAGTACAGAAATGTATCTTAATATTTTTTTTCCATTTCACACTTAGGTCAGGTTTTTTTAATATGTTGGTTTATGGATTTTTGGTGTGAAAGATTTGGGTCGGTCGGTCAGAAAAAATTGAGAAACAATCTATCTTACAAGTTGTATAGAATTACTGTGTATTTCAGCTAGATGCCTCCTTATTCTAAATTATTTCACTGTTGGTTATTAAGACATAATCTTCAATTTGTTGAAGCGGTCACTATATGGTAGAAAAAAAAAAAAAAAAAAAAAAAGAATCTGAGATCTTATTTGTTAAACTTACAAAATAATGCATGCAAAACACAAAGTTGAGAAACCTAATCAATACCTGTTTATTGACACTTGAAATTAAATTATCTAAATTCAAATGTCGTGCCTTTTTCTGATATTCACGACAAATTCTTTCGCTCATAGTTTTTTGTCTTTTAAGTTCACTTATTTCTTTTTCTTTATTCTGCTTCTCTTTCATCAGTTTGTCAAGATCTTTTTTCATCCTTCTGATTTGAACTGGAGTCATAGAGTTTGGATTCACAGATGGAGAACCTGCTGTGCTAGATACCTACAAATAAAGAATCCTTTAATTATTCCCCTGTTAATCCATTATAGAATATACATTTCACTTACTTGGGACAATATTCCTCAATATTCATGCAATATCCCTATAATATTCCAACAAAGGTTAGATGAGTAAAAAAGTTTACAACTGTGTTTTTTTTTTTCAATTCAAATTTTGAAGCTATTACCATTTCAATTAGTTCAACATAAAATGTTTTAGAATCAAGGTCAGATGAAATTCTAATAAAATGCTTCGCTGGGCGCAGCTTGATACGACCGCAGAGGTCGAACCCTGAACAGTTGGGGCAAGTATGGACACAACATTCAAGCTTGATACAGCTCTGAATTTGGATTGTGATTAAATATTTGACACAGCATAGGTTTCTGACACAGAAAGAATGTGGTCTAAGAACTTGAATTTTTTTAATTTACCTATTATGGTCCAATGTCCAAAATCAAAATACATGGTTAGATTCAGAATATCAAAGAACCCCATATATTAAATTTTTGTTGAAATCAAACAAAGTTTAATTTTGGACCCCAATTTGGACAAACTTGAAAACTGGGCCCATAATCAAAAATCTAAATACATGTTTAGATTCAGCATATCAAAGAACCCCAAGAATTCAATTTTTGTTAAAATCAAACTAAGTTTAATTTTGGACCCTTTGGACCTTAATGTAGACCAATTTAAAAAACGGGACCCAAAATTAAAAATCTAAATACACGGTTAGATTTGGAATATCAAAGAACCCCAATAATTCAATTTTTGATGAAATCAAACAAAGTTTAATTTTGGACCCTTTTGACCTCAATATGAACCAATTTGATAGCGGGGCCCACAAATAAAAAATCTAAGTACATGGTTAGATTCAGCATATCAAAGAACCCCATATATTCAATTTTTGTTGAAATCAAACAAAGTTTAATTTTGGATCCCAATTTGGACCAACTTGAAAACTGGACCAAAAATCAAAAATCTAAATACATGTTTAGATTCAGCATATCAAAGAACCCCATATATTCAATTTTTGTTAAAATCAAACAAAGTTTAATTTTGGACCCTTTGGACCTTAATGTAGACCAATTTGAAAACTGGACCCAAAATTAAAAATCTAAATACACGGTTAGATTCGGCATAACAAATAAATAAATGTGGTCAAAGATTTTACAAATCTAATGCGCTATACTGTGCAATTAAAGATTACTTCTTGAAATTTTTCAATATTTGAAATTTGAAAAAAAAAAAATATTTGAAGAATAATTCTTTTTAATTTCTGAAATCTGAAATGAGAAAAAATTGACCCCCCACAATTTCTCCCTTACACTGCTTTAAATTATGTTTTGTACTAAAGTATTTGTCCATTAACCAGGACAACCTTGTTTTCCCCCTTTTTTTGCCCCTAATTCCTAAACGGTTTGAGCCATAACCCCCCAAAGCAAATCCTAACCATCCCTTTGTGGTATGGAAACTTGTAGTATAATTTCAGAGAGATCCATACACCGTTCCAGAGTTATTGTCTGGAAACTAGAAAATGCTTATTTTTGGCCCCTTTTTGGCCCCTTATTCCTTAACTGTTGGTACCATAACCCCCTAAATCAATCCCCACCTTCCTTTTGTGGTATTGAACCTTATGGTAAAATTTCAAAGAGATCCATTCACTTAAACTAAAGTTAGAG
Organism: Mytilus californianus; assembly: GCF_021869535.1. Lineage (NCBI taxonomy): Eukaryota > Metazoa > Mollusca > Bivalvia > Mytilida > Mytilidae > Mytilus > Mytilus californianus. The sequence continues at coordinate 29,356,685 of NW_026262626.1, read as the reverse complement.
TGCGAAAACCAATGTGTCTTCGGACGACGACGACGACGACGACATCATACCAATATACGACCGCAAAAAATTTTGCGGTCGTATAAAAATCAATTGATGTTCAATAGCTGGAAAATCAGAGAAGATGTCTATGCCATTTACAATTGTAAATCGAATAAAATGCTTCGCTGGGGCGCAGCTTGATACGACCGCAGAGGTCGAACCCTGAACAGTTGGGGCAAGTATGGACACAACATTCAAGCTTGATACAGCTCTGAATTTGGATTGTTATTAAATATTTGACACAGCATAGGTTTCTGACACAGAAAGAATGTGGTCTAAGAACTTGAATTTTTTTAATTTACCTATTATGGTCCAATGTCCAAAATCAAAATACATGGTTAGATTCAGCATATCAAAGAACCCCATATATTCAATATTTGTTAAAATCAAACAAAGTTTAATTTTGGACCCCAACTTGGACAAACTTGAAAACTGGGCCCATAATCAAAAATCTAAACACATGTTTAGATTCAGCATATCAAAGAACCCCAAGAATTCAATTTTTGCTAAAATCAAACTAAGTTTAATTTTGGACCCTTTGGACCTTAATGTAGACCAATTTAAAAAATGGGACTTAAAATTAAAAATCTAAATACACGGTTAGATTTGGAATATCAAAAAACCCCAATAATTCAATTTTTGATGAAATCAAACAAAGTTTAATTTTGGACCCTTTTGACCTCAATATGAACCAATTTGATAGCGGGGCCCACAAATAAAAAATCTAAGTTCATGGTTAGATTCAGCATATCAAAGAACACCATATATTCAATTTTTGTTGAAATCAAAAAAAATATAATTTTGGACCCCAACTTGGACCAACTTGAAAACTGGGCCCATAATCAAAAATCTAAACACATGTTTAGATTCAGCATATCAAAGAACCCCAAGAATTCAATTTTTGTTAAAATCAAACTAAGTTTAATTTTGGACCCTTTGGACCTCAATGAAGACCAATTTAAAAAACGGGACCCAAATTAAAAATCTAAAAACACGGTTAGATTTGGCATATCAAAGAACCCCAATAATTCAATTTTCGATGAAATCAAACAAAGTTTAATTTTGGACCCTTTTGACCTCAATATGAACCAATATGATAGCGGGGCCTACAAATAAAAAATCTAAATACATGGTTAGATTCAGCATATCAAAGAACCTCATATATTCAATTTTTGTTGAAATCAAACAAAGTTTAATTTTGGACCCCAATTTGGACCAACTTGAAAACTGGGCCCATAATCAAAAATCTAAATACATGTTTAGATTCAGCATATCAAAGAACCCCATATATTCAATTTTTGTTGAAATCAAACAAAGTTTAAATACTGGAACCTATCTTGGACCAACTTGAAAACTGGGCCCATAATCAAAAATCTAAACACATGTTTAGATTCAGCAAATCAAAGAACCCCAAGAATTCAATTTTTGTTAAAATCAAACTAAGTTTAATTTGGACCCTTTGGACCTCAATGTAGACCAATTTAAAAAAACAGGACCCAAAATTAAAAACCTAAATACACGGTTAGATTTGGAATATCAAAGAACCCCAATAATTCAATTTTAGATGAAATCAAACAAAGTTTAATTTTGGACCCTTTTGACCTCAATATGAACCAATTAGATAACGGGGTCCACAAATAAAAAATCTAAATACATGGTTAGATTCAGCATATCAAAGAACCCCATATATTCAATTTTTGTTGAAATCAAACAAAGTTTAATTTTGGACCCCAATTTGGACCAACTTGAAAACTGGGCCAAAAATCAAAAATCTAAATACATGTTTAGATTCAGCATATCAAAGAACCTCATATATTCAATTTTTGCTAAAATCAAACAAAGTTTAATTTTGGACCCTTTGGACATTAATGTAGACCAATTTGAAAACTGGACCCAAAATTAAAAATCTAAATACACTGTTAGATTCGGCATAACAAATAAATAAATGTGATCAAAGATTTTACAAATCTAATGCGCCATACTGTGCAATTAAAGATTACTTCTTGAAATTTTTCAATATTTGAAATTTGAAAAAAAAATAATATTTGAAGAATAATTCTTTTTAATTTCTGAAATCTGAAATGAGAAAAAATTGGCCCCCCACAATTTCTTTTTATCCCCCCCCCCCTTTTTCCCCCAAAAAAATTCTTTCCCTCAAGATATGGTCATAATCTCAATTCAAATTTCCAATGGAGTTGGCAACCATAATTACCCATTTAAATTTACCATAGTGCTAACTTAATCTATTTTATAATAGAATTAATAAAAATATAGTGTCAAATCTTTCATATGGATTTTTTTGTAAAAAAAAAAGATGAAAACATTTGCAGATATTTTTATTGGTCTTCCTTTATAAATATGCATTTCTTTAAACATAATTTAAAAGCAGTGTAAGGGAAGTAACCAAAACGTTGTATTTGGATTACCTCCCTTACACTGTTTTAGATTATCTTTATTGTTCATTAACCATTACTTTATACATAATTTAAAAGCAGTGTAAGGGAGATAATTTCAATGATGTATTTGATTTATCTCCCTTACACTGCTTTAAATTATGTTTTGTACTAAAGTATTTGTCCATTAACCAGGACAACCTTGTTTTTCCCCCTTTTTTGCCCCTAATTCCTAAACGGTTTGAGCCATAACCCCCCAAAGCAAATCCTAACCATCCCTTTGTGGTATGGAAACTTGTAGTATAATTTCAGAGAGATCCATACACCGTTCCACAGTTATTGTCTGGAAACTAGAAAATGCTCATTTTTGGCCCCTTTTTGGCCCCCAATTCCTTAACTGTTGGTACCATAACCCCCAAAATCAATCCCAACCTTCCTTTTGTGGTATTTAACCTTATGGTCAAATTTCAAAAAGATCCATTAACTTAAACTAAAGTTAGAGTGCGAAAACCAATATGTATTCGGACGACGACGCCGGACGACGACGACGACGACGCCAACGTCATACCAATATACGACCACAAAATTTTTTTGCGGTCGTATAAAAAGGAATTCCCTGAGGAAAATTAAGAAATTGATAGTAGGAGTTTTAGAGAACAAAAAATATGGACAATGACGGATGCCAAACTTTTCAACTGTGAAAGTAATTTTCCTCACAAGGGCCTTGAAGATCTGAATTGATGATTGCTAACATTTCTTTAGGTTATATATGTTGGATGTGAAAAATGATTGTAAGTTCCTTTCTCGAGAGATGACTTAAATCAAATCTGTGTGTACAGACAATTTTGAGGGTGGAATATATTTATTTTTGCTAAATTTGAGATGAAGTATATGTGATTTTTGGTGGTAGCCATGTATAACTTTGAAGACTGATGGGGAGAAGGGTTCCATGTGAACAGCAGTTGAGCATGGATCAGTCGGTCCATTAACCTTGGTTACCGGATGGAGAATGTCAGTCGTAGGGTTGTCAAATATGTAGACCCTTTAGGACTGACAAAAACAGCTGATCTATCAAGACATGTTTATAAATGTGACCCTAAATCAGTTTTCCCTTTATTCTTGAGATGTTACGTACAATGAATTTGAAACCAAAAATGCAGTAAGGCAGAATGCTCTGTACATGTCAGTCATTCTAAATTATTATAGACATGTAAAGAGGTGTATAATAAATAATCATAATCTATAATGGATTCATTATACAGCATACTTATTATAATTTATAGTGGATTCATTATACAGCATACTATTATAATTTATAGTGGATTCATTATACAGCATACTTATTATAATTTATAGTGGATTCATTATACAGCATACTAATTATAATCTATTATGGATTCATTATACAGCATACTTATTATAATCTATTATGGATTCATTATACAGCATACTTATTATAATCTATAGTGGATTCATTATACAGCATACTTATTATAATCTATAGTGGATTCATTATATATACAGCATACTTATTATAATCTATTATGGATTCATTATACAGCATACTTATTATAATCTATAGTGGATTCATTATACAGCATACTAATTATAATCTATTATGGATTCATTATACAACATACTTATTATAATTTTGTTATAATCTAAAGTGGATTCATTATACAGCATACCTATTATAATCTTATTATAATCTATAGTGGATTCATTATACAGCATACTTATTATAATCTATTATGGATTGATACTAATTTTTATAGATAATGTGATTAGAAATGAACAAAGAAATAAGGTGTTCAAGGTCAGATTAACGCGGCCAGACAGACATGTTACCGTAGAATCATTCCATACACCAAATATAGTTGACCTTAAAAAGAAATTACTGCTTATAGTATGAGATATGGACTTGACCACAAAAATTAACCTTGATAACTGATCAATAATATAAGGTCAAGGTCAGGTGTACCCTGTCTGACAGACATGTAACCTTGCAATGATTCCATATACCAAATATAGTTGTCTTATCACTCGTAAAAGGCGGTGAACCATGAAAATTTGGTTAAGGACAATGGACATTTGCCAAACGGGACTTCATAACATGAGGCATCTGTATACAATATATGAAGTATCCAAGTCTTCTTATATATAAAATATAAAGCATCCCTATGTCCTGCATTCTGCAACTTTTGTTGTAGATGAGACAAAAATTATAACTTCTTCTTAAGCCACAAAATATGGTACCCATACCACAAATTAACACTAAAGTAAATACCTCTCCTACAGCAGTTTTCTTTTTCATTTCTTGTTCCTTTCTAGCAAGTTCTTTTTCCTTTGCTGCTAATAACATTTCTCGTGTTCTATTTTGCTCTGCCTGTAAAAACAGCATTATTTTTGTTAGCAAATGCAATTAAATAATTGAATGATACAAAAACACATAAAAAACCTATTTCCATGTACAAAAAAATTATAAAAGAATGGTTAGTTCTTCAATTGCAAGTCATAATATTTCTGGGATGAGTAGAAAATATGCAACTATAAGCATTCAAAAATATGAAGATTTTTTATTTCATGTTCTAAACTGAATATAATTTTTTTGGAGATTAGAAATTTGTTTTGACTTGTTTAAACATTTGAGCAGCCAATCCCCTATCTATGTCTGATTGTATGGTATCTGACAGAAATAAGGATAATTTACTTTACTGTTATACTTACAGCCATAAATTTGATTTTTATTTTCTTTTCTTGCCTGAAATAAAGAAAAATACATTTCATGACGAGAAATAAAACATTTGAAAATCAACAGTGTTATTTTGTGATTCCTGTTTTCCCTTTTATGTTTATAACACTTGATGCAAAAATGAGTTACACTAGCTTTTCAAATTGACCACAAAGACACTTGATGCAAAAATGAGTTACACTAGCTTTTCAAATTGACCACAAAGACACTTGATGCAAAAATGAGTTACACTAGCTTTTCAAATTGACCACAAAGACACTTGATGCAAAAATGAGTTACACTAGCTTTTCAAATTGACCACAAAGACACTTGATGCAAAAATGAGTTACATTAGTTTTTTGCATTTGCATAAAATAAAGAGATTTAACTCTTTTTAGATGGAAGAATTTTCAATGAGTAAGCTCACACATGTCCCAGCACCCAAAGCCGGACTTCAGCTGGCCCATGAACAACAATGTATACTAGTTCAGCGAAATGGACACCATGCTAAACTCTGAAACATGCAAATAACCAAAATTAAAAAACACACAAGACAAACAAAGGCTAGAGGTTCCTGACTTGGGACAGGCGCAAAAATGCGCCAGGGTTAAACATGTTTTGTGAGCATGATTCAAACATAAAAACAGTCGTACTAATTTTATCCCCCAAAGAATCCAAGTTATTCACCAAAGATTATTACTTCAAAATTACCAACCACTCACAAATAACTAGAGGCTCTCAAGAGCCTGTGTCACTCACCTGTATTTACTGATGCTTTGGAAATCATGTAAAATAAGGTTAAAATCATAATTAATAGCATTACTTTAGATATTATAATGATATCTAAGATAATAACAAAAAACTGCAAAATTTTTGTAAAATTACTAACTCAGGGGCAGCAACCCAACAACAGGTTGTCGGATTCTTCTGAAAATTTCAGGGCAGATAAATCTAAATCTGATGAACAGTTTTGCCACCTGTCAGATTTGCTCTGAATGCTTTAGTTTCAGAGATATAAACCAATAAAATGCTTCGCTGGGCGCAGCTTGATACGACCGCAGAGGTCGAACCCTGAACAGTTGGGGCAAGTATGGACACAACATTCAAGCTTGATACAGCTCTGAATTTGGATTGTGATTAAATATTTGACACAGCATAGGTTTCTGATACAGAAAGAATGTGGTCTAAGAACTTCAATTTTTTTAATTTACCTATTATGGTCCAATGTCCAAAATCAAAATACATGGTTAGATTCAGCATATCAAAGAACCCCATATATTCAATTTTTGTTGAAATCAAACAAAGTTTAATATTGGACCCCAACTTGGACAAACTTGAAAACTGGTCCCATAATCAATAAAATGCTTCGCTGGGCGCAGCTTGATACGACCGCAAAGGTCGAACCCTGAACAGTTGGGGCAAGTATGGACACAACATTCAAGCTTGATACAGCTCTGAATTTGGATTGTGATTAAATATTTGACACAGCATAGGTTCTGACACAGAAAGAATGTGGTCTAAGAACTTCAATTTTTTTAATTTACCTATTATGGTCCAATGTCCAAAATCAAAATACATGGTTAGATTCAGCATATCAAAGAACCCCATATATTCAATTTTTGTTGAAATCAAACAAAGTTTAATTTTGGACCCCAACTTGAACAAACTTGAAAACTGGTCCCATAATCAAAAATCTAAACACATGTTTAGATTCAGCATATCAAAGTACCCCAAGAATTCAATTTTTGTTAAAATCAAACTAAGTTTAATTTTGGACCTTTTGGACCTTAATGTAGACCAATTTAAAAAACGGGACCCAAAATTAAAAATCTAAAAACACGGTTAGATTTGGCATATCAAAGAACCCCAATAATTCAATTTTTGATGAAATCAAACAAAGTTTAATTTTGGACACTTAAGACCTCAATATGAACCAATTTGATAGCGGGCCCACAAAATAAAAAATCTAAATACATGGTAAGATTCAGCATATCAAAGAACCCCATATATTCAATTTTTGTTGAAATCAAACAAAGTTTAATTTTGGACCCCAATTTGGACCAACTTGAAAACTGGGCCAAAAATCTAAAATCTAAATACATGTTTAGATTCAGCATATCAAAGAACCCCATATATTCAATTTTTGTTGAAATCAAACAAAGTTTAATTTTGGACCCCAACTTGGACCAACTTGAAAACTGGTCCCATAATAAAAAATCTAAACACATGTTTAGATTCAGCATATCAAAGAACCCCAAAAATTCAATTTTTGTTAAAATCAAACTAAGTTTAATTTTGGACCCTTTGGACCTTAATGTAGACCAATTTAAAAAACGGGACCCAAAATTAAAAATCTAAATACACGGTTAGATTTGGCATATCAAAGAACCCCAATAATTCAATTTTTGATGAAATCAAACAAAGTTTAATTTTGGACCCTTTTGACCTCAATATGAACCAATTTGATAGCGGGCCCACAAAATAAAAAATCTAAATACATGGTAAGATTCAGCATATCAAAGAACCCCATATATTAATTTTTTGTTGAAATCAAACAAAGTTTAATTTTGGACCCCAATTTGGACCAACTTGAAAACTGGGCCAAAAATCTAAAATCTAAATACATGTTTAGATTCAGCATATCAAAGAACCCCATATATTCAATTTTTGTTGAAATCAAACAAAGTTTAATTTTGGACCCCAACTTGGACCAACTTGAAAACTGGGCCCATAATCAAAAATCTAAACACATGTTTAGATTCAGCATATCAAAGAACCCCAAGAATTCAATTTTTGTTAAAATCAAACTAAGTTTAATTTTGGACCCTTTGGACCTTAATGTAGACCAATTTAAAAACGGGACCCAAAATTAAAAATCTAAATACACGGTTAGATTTGGCATATCAAAGAACCCCAATATTCAATTTTTGATGAAATCAAACAAAGTTTAATTTTGGACCCTTTTGACCTCAATATGAACCAATTTGATAGCGGGTCCACAAATAAAAAATCTAAATACATGGTTAGATTCAGCATATCAAAGAACCCAAAGAATTCAATTTTTGATGAAATCAAACAAAGTTTAATTTTGGACCCTTTTGACCTCAATGTGGACAAAGTTGATAATGGGGCCCAAAAATCAAAAATCTAAATACATGGTTAGATTCAGCATATCAAAGAATCCCATATATTCAATTTTTGTTGAAATCAAACAAAGTTTAATTTTGGACCCCGATTTGGACCAACTTGAAAACTGGGCCCATAATCAAAAATCTAAATACATGTTTAGATTCAGCATATCAAAGTACCCTAAAAATTCAATTTTTGTTAAAATCAAACTAAGTTTAATTTTGGACCCTTTGGACCTTAATGTAGACCAATTTGAAAACGGAACCAAAAATTAAGAATCTAAATACACGGTTAGATTCGGCATATCAAAGAACCCCAATAATTCAATTTTTGATGAAATCAAACAAAGTTAAATTTTGGACCCTTTGGACCTCAATGTGGACCAATTTAAAAATGGGGCCCAAAATCCAAAAACTTAATACACGGTTAGATTCAGCATATTAAAGAACCCCAAGAATTCAAGAATAAAACCCCATTGAAATTGATCAAGTCTTTTTTTGTTAGAAATAAGCAATTTATACGAAGTATCTTCTTTTGCACAATACTGTGCAATTGAATATTTCTTGCTATTGCGCAATACTGTACAATTGACAATTTCTTGCTATTGCGCAATATTGTGCTATTGGATATTTCTTGCTATTGCGCAATACTGTGCAATTGAAGATTTCTTGCTATTGCGCAATACTGTGCAATTGAAGATTTCTTGCTATTGTGCAATACTGTGCAATTGAAAATTTCTTGCTATTGCACAATACTTATTATATAATAATTTACACATCCTGTTTGGTGTGTATCTCCTACCATATCATTATTATTTGCTTTTAAATATTAATCAGAAATAACCAACTTAAAATGGAAAATTTTAAAAGAAAAATAAAAGGAAAAAAAAAAACAAAAACAAAAACAAAAAATCCCCCCTCCCAAATTTTTTGAACCCCCTTATGATTCATCACCCCAAACTCAATACCAGCCTTCCTTTTGTGGTATGGTACCTTGCAGTACAATTTCAGAGAGATCCATACACTTGAACACAAGTTATTGTCTGGAAACTAGAAAAATGCTTATTTTTGGCCCCTTTTTGGCCCCCAATTCCTAAACTTTTCGGGCAATTACCCCCAAACTCAATTCCAGCTTTCCCTTTGTGATATGGAACCTTGTAGTACAATTTCAGAAATATCCAAATACTTACACACAAGTTATTGTCATGAAACTAGAAAAATGCTTGTTTTTTGCCCCTTTTTTGGCCCCTAATTCCTAAAATTTTGAGGCAATTACCCCCAAAATCAATTACAGCCTTCCCTTTGTGATATGGAACCTTGTGGTACAATGTCAGAGAGATCCATACACTTACACACAAGTTATTGTCTGGAAGTTACAAAAATGCTTATTTTTTGCCCCTTTTTGGCCCCTAATTCCTTAACTGTTGGTACCATAACCCCCAAAATCAATCCCAACCTTCCTTTCGTGGTATTGAACCTTATGGTAAAATTGGAGATCCATTCACTTAAACTAAAGTTAGAGTGCGAAAACCAATGTGTCTTCGGACGACGCCGGACGACGCCAGACGACGACGACGACGACGACGACGACGACGCCAACGTCATACCAATATACGACCAAAAAATTTTTAATTTTTGCGGTCGTATAAAAACTGCAAAATTTCCTTAAAATTACCAATTCAGGGGCAGCAACCCAGCAACAGGTTGTCAGATTTGTCTGAAAATTTCAGTGCAGATAGATCTTGACCTGATAATCAGTTTTACCCTCTTTCAGATTTACTCTAAATGCTTTGGTTTCAGAGATATAAGCCAAAATCTACATTTTACCCCTATGTTCTATTTTTAGCCATGGCCGCCATCTTGGTTGGTTGGCGGGGTCATCGGACACATTTTTTAAACTAGATACCCTAATGATGATTGTGGCCAAGTTTGGTTAAATTTGGCCCAGTGGTTTCAGAGGAGAAGATTTTTGTAAAAAGCTAACGACGACGACGACGACGACAGGCCAGGTGAGCTAAAAATTCAAGAGAAATAGTACCACCTATGTCAAAATCAAGAAACTTTACAGTGTTATAACTTACTGTTGTTTTTTAAATGTTTTCTTGTAAGTAGCTCCTGACAGTGCTTCATCCTCATCTTCAGGCTCTTCAGGAATTGCACATCGACTAAAATACAAAACAAAAATTATAGATTATTCTCAGTATAGATTTGTTGCATTCTCATTTATCTGAAAATTTCATAAATTCAATAAATTAAATGGAACTATTTGACTGACCTCATAAAAACATTTTATCCAAATAATGAATTAAATTGAAATCATGATTGATATTTTCATGTTGAAGCAGGGTAGGTGATGTTTGTTTGTTTTGTTTGTTTCTCAACCATTGTCAGACTTTCTTGATAACCTTTTTGGACTATTTCATTATACAATACTTCCAGGAAGGCAATCAATTGCTTGGAGAACAACTTTTAACAGACCTTTAATATAATGTTATCCAAAGGCAGCCATACAAAGTTGTGATTTCTATGTGTCATCATTGGGTGAGTTATGTTTAAATTTCATAAATAAACTGTTGACACAGAGATATGTCTCGCCTGTCGGCATAAAATTCAGAAAAAGACAGCAACATTGCTAATTAATTTAAAGTTGCTAGACCATGAATAGTGGGCAGCCAGGGCAGGGCCTCGAAATGGTTGACAAACTGAGATGTACAGACAGCAATGTAACTTTATAGAAATTATCATTGATCTATCACAAGTAGTTCCTATCAATCTAACTAAAGCAGAAAACTCAACATGCTTAACATTGAAAATTGGTAATTAATTCAATGACCAAGGGGGCAGGGTCTCAAAATAGTTGTTAAACTGATATGAAGTGATAGTAATTAATGCAACTTTATAGAAAATATCATTGACCTATCACAAGTAGTTCCTATCAAACTAACTTCAGCAGAAAACTTAACATTTAAAATTGCTAATTAATTTAAAGTCACTGGACCATGACCTCAAAATAGTCGTCAAACTGATATGTACTGATAGTAATGCAACTTCATTCAAAATATTATTGATCTTTAGTTCCTATCAATCTAACTTTAAGCAGAAAACTTAGCAATTGTTGACGCCATCAACGACAACAACATTGTCGCCATAAAAGCAATACCTATGTCTCGCATTCAGCGACTTTCGTTGCAGGCGAGACAAAAAATAAGAAGATGTGGTATGATTGCCAACTTTTCATCAGAGACCAAATGATGTAAAACAATTATAGGTCAACATAAGACCATCAACCATGAGATAAACATAAACCCATACTGCATAGTAAGCTATAAACATTTTATGAGATTTTTAACTCATAGCCTGTACTAAATTTATAATGTTATTTCCTTTGTCTTATCCAACTTTGAAAAAGATTTTATTTCATGCTAAGATTACTCATAATTGTCTTTTAAGCTAATCTTGTTTGTTTGGAAAATCATGGCAATATGAATATCTTCCTATTTCAAGTTACCATACCAAATATGAACTCATTGTTGAAGCTTCAAGGTGACCTTTAGTTGTTAACATTCTTGTACTTTGGACTTGAGTAAATAGTTTAACTCACTGGAAATCAAACCACATCTTCATATTTTTATTTAAATATATCTAAAAATTAATATTGCTTGTCTTCACAATGATTATTGTCCTTGCAAAAAAACAGTTTGACAAATAGACAGAGACAGATAGGTACATACTAGCATATCCATAAATTCAACAGTGGAGGTTAATAAACATGCATATTAATATGAATATTCCAATTAAATTTATACTGACATACAATATTTTCAAAATCAGATTTTACTAAAAAAAAATATTTTAAATCATCCAAGTTGTTAGGCTTTAATTTCAAAATTTGGGACTGAGAATAGGATGAATGACTAGATGTACAACAAGCAATCTCACAACCAATTTCAGAATGACAATATGTTTAACACTAAGATATGCTTTGTACTTGATTGACACAGTCAGCCAAATTTCAACATTTATAAGAAAACAATTGGTTGAGATGTCAATGCATATGATTTGATATTACTGCTAACAGCAGATTGCTGGTGGAGAACAAGTTAGTACATTTTTTTTGGTTTTGGTTTTGATCTGGCCGGAATAAAACTGTTAAAACTCCAAGACTTGCACACAAGCACTCTGCCACAAGTCCACTAGGGAGGTTGCATATAATTAATAATATAACATAAACTATATATAAGTAGGGATAACAAATAATTCTCTTCTCTGAAATTTGTGTCAGAGCAAATTGTAATATAATTTCATGTTAAATTAAAAATTTACACATACTTGAATTGTGCATCTGCATTCATATGACAGAACCATTTATCTGGGAGATCCTCAGATGTCATTCCTGTTGTCAATCTTCTCCACCGCAAACAATTATCACACTGAGCCCAGGTCCAATCAGGAACTGTTTGTCTGTAAAATATTGTCATCAAATATTTTTATGCTTTTTATTTGTTAAAAGGTGTATCCACAAAATACTTTTAAAAAGGTCTTAGAGTATAGACATTTTTAGGGCAAATTCAATATTTGGGACTGAAAATGGATGAACTGTCCATGTATGGTTGACAAATAAAGTTCTCTTTAAATTTTTTGTTCATTAATTTATGTTGAACCTTTTATAGAATGAAAAGCTGTAGCTGGGTTCCCGTTAAAGCAAATAATGCATCCTTCAAAACAATTTTCTGACTGGATGCACCATTTTATAAAACTGTGTGTCTAAGCATGTTAAAAAATTGCAATTTTTACTGAAATAACATAGTCAAAGTTTTCTTAGGTCACCAAAAAAAAAAAACCCAACATTTAAAGTTTAACCTAAAAAATTACTTTAGTGTCTCATTAAAAACAGTCTGCATTCAATTTCAAATCAAATATGCAAGGCGTAATACAACCAAAACAATAACCTCACTAGTGGTTGTATGAAAAAATAGCACATAAACAATAAAATTCATAAGGGGTTCCACAGAACCCTGTGTCTCACCTGCAATTACTGCTGTCGGTGTAAAAGTGTAATGTTTTACTTAAAAAGTGAGTCCATTTATCAGTAAAATACAGAGTTTTTAAAAAAATTCAAACTTTTTCTTTAGATGCTATTTCTTGGTCTTGAAGATTAGCTTCAGTCCAAGTAAAAGTTTCATAACAATTCATGAAGGTTTACAAACTTATCATGTCAAAAAAATGTAATCCAAGACTGTCTGTAAATGTTAACTGTAAAAAACTAAGTCCATCTTTCAGAAAAATACTGAAAATGAAAAAAATATATTTTCAAAAGTTTGCTTCAGACATTATATCTCTTAATCATAAAAAAGCTTCTGCCAAACTTTCATAAAATTCTACATGTGTGGAGGTTTGATAAAGTAGTTGATGTGTAACAAACTTTAACCCTAGACTGTATCTACTTGTTAACTGTAAAAAAAAAAAAAAAACGAAGTCCATTCATCAGTAAAATACAGAAAACTGAAAATAAATATAGTCAAAATTTTGCTCTGGATACTGTAGTTTGGTCATTGACAAGCTTCTGTCCAAGTTTCATAAAATTCCATGAAGGTTTGACAAAGTTATTGATGACTGAAAAACTTTAACCTCAGACTAAATCTGAATGTTAACTATAAAAAAAAGCTTAGTCCATTTATTAGCAAAATACGGAAAAATGAAAATGAATATTTTCAAAATTTTGCTCCGGATACTGTATTTTGGTCATAAACAAGCCTCTGTCCAAATTTCATAAAATTCAATGAAGATTTGACAAAGTTAATGATGTCCAGAAAAACTTTAACCACAGACTGAACCTAAATGTTAACGCCGCTGACGACGGAATCTAGGATCGCTATGTCTCGCTCTCATGACAGGCTCGACAAAAATTACTACACTTGCAGTGTTGTTGTAAAATAGAGCTTACATTTCATTTCAATACAAATTGTTGTATGTAATTGAAATTGCGTGATTTAACAAAGAATAATAGGAGACAATTTTTATGATATTACGCCTGCAATAAGTTTTAACTGAAACAAAAGGAAGTTTTAGAAAAATAGGTCAAAATAATTTTTAAAAGACAATGGACTTCTTAAATTAAAATGCCAATTATTTCTCAAGAACCGTTTATGTAGTTGATCATCGTCTGTCAATCCCATTGTCAATTTTTTCCACTTCTGTTCCATTTAGGCTTGAGCTTATGAAAGGAGAATTATGGGATATAGCTCTTCAACTGTTTCGGTTCTTATACATCCTTGGATTTCAAATATTCAGCTTTGAGCGTTCAGGACGAAAGTAAATACAGAAAAGTGCTTCGGACGCATGAAATTTATAACATGTTGTTTTCATTTTTTATGGAATACACACATCCATTTTATACTGTATAATTCAATGTGATTGGTTGAAACATTGTATAATGCATACTTATTTTGTGGTACAGTCTTCTCATTGCCTCCTCTTTTTTCATTCCAGTAATCGTTTAATTTTTGAGCAGCATTAGTCATAAATGCACTGAAATAAACAAAAAAAGTTCAGCTTAGGAAACTATTTGATCTTCCTCAAATTTTCATGGTCAAAAATATTCTTTATATATATTGTACTTTCAAAATATACAGTTCCAATTTTCACAGGCTTTTGATTTGGCATTTAAACTCTGGCATGAATACCTCTGAAAATTTCCACTTGTCACACTGCTTACCTTGCATCTTTGCTCTATGAAATTTTATACTAACTGAATAAGTGAAATAATTTTGAGGACCACAATAGCTAATTCACCATTCTTTGATTATAATTAGCTATTTACACATTATATTTGGTAATTTCACACAATTTTGTCATATAAACTATTCTAGTATTACAATACAACCATATAGTGTATTAAAAAAGGTCCTGGGATGACAAAATGTGAAACAGCAATCCACAGGTCAGTTGAAAGATGTATCCTTTAGAACCTATTATTGTACAAGTTCTTATGTTCTAAAATATGCCTTCTTTAGTAAGTCACCAATTGTCAAAAGGAGAATAAATCACACAGAATTAAATAGATCTTACCCAAATTTTCTACAGATTGCATATTTGCCAATGGACGTTAAGCAACCAACAATCAATTAATCTACACACTGCATGCTTTAAACAATAAACTTGAAATTACCTGTACTTATCATCTCTTTGGAAATCTTGTTTGTTATGTATTGGAGTAAGAAAATAGGAATCAACTACACCAACAACACCAATTCCAAGTTCATTTGGCTGAAACAGAAAGGTTAGTAAATATAGTACAGATGAATTATACCACATCTAACTACCGTGGATTCATTATTATTCGTTGGATACCAATTTTCGTGGATTTCGTGTTTACCCGGGAACCACCAATTCCAATGTCCAACGAATTACAAATTTTGTATAGGAATTTATGCAGACTTTGGCAAAACCGTGAAATCAAATATCCACGAAAATACAAGTTTTCCTCAATCCACGACAATTGGTACCCACGAAAATAAATGAATCCACAGTAGTCCATGTATTAAGTGTCTTAAACAAGACTGTGTTGGACATCAATAAGTGTAACATGTGCCATGAAAATTCATTGCATCGATGAACCATGAAAATGACTTTAAGGTCAACTGAACCTACATATACATCTTACATGATTACATAGACCTTATAAGAAAGTTGATCTATTACTGGTACTCATAGTAAGTAAGAAACTGTGGCTCTTTTCACAAAAAATCTTAAGAGTAAAAATACTCGTAAGTCATACACATTTCAGTATAACTTTTAATCGTAAGATTTTTTGTGAAAAGAGTCGCTGACCTACAAATGAACACATTATCATTGAAAACATAAAAAGATAAAGGCAAATACAGTTGAATAATAACTCATTGTAATTGTCAAACTGACCTAATCATAGAAAACTTACCTGTGAATTTAGTAGTCAAGGAAACATTATAATCAAAGTCAAGGACAGCTGACATAAGCTAAACAAAATTATGTGTCAATAGGACACTATGCCCTGCTCACACTAACATATGTCCATGTTTAGTGAACTGTAAATTCATCTCAAAATCTTAATTTAGCATTTAATGTAAACAGTTCACCTCACAATGAACATGTGTATTAAGTTTCAGGTTGATGAAACCGGTTTCATGGTGAAGTACCTTCACAAAAACTTTAACCTGAGAATGTACTAACTTCAACAATTTGGTTGGAAATATGTTATTTTGGGGAATATAAATATTTACCTGCTTCTGGTATCCAATTTTCTCATAAGCTCGTATTAATCTATTTTTATGGTACATCATAATACCATAATCATCACTGTTTTTACTTGATGTAAATCCAAACCTGATAGGTATTGGTCTCTCCTGTATTCTGTTAAGGTCAAACTATTTTTATGGAATCAGTTAAAAAATGTGAGTTACCCTATATTCATATATTTTCATTGGTATTAATGTTCATGGTTGTAGAAAATTTGCTATAAAAACGGTACCTTATTTGTGGGTTTTCTCATATGCTTCTATTTGTTTCAACAAATATTTTTTTACTATGTGTTTAAAATACCATTGAAACTTAATTATCTCATTAGAATCAACATTTATAGATCGTACTCTTTTACCAGATGTACTATTCGATCAAGTAAAATTAAGTTCTAAAACAACATAATTATGCCAATCACTTATGGACAAATAAAAGTGGTTCAATCTTACAGGAACTTTCTACGTTATTTTTTAACGTGATGTAATAAATCCTCAATGCCATATTCTTCCACTTTCTAAATTATCTTTATATGATTGATGCTAGTTAAAATCAACTAGTGATGGAGTGCCTCAAACATGAGACAATGCAATCTCAATGTCATATTATAGAAATATTCAAATTAACCAGATCAGTCAGTTCAAAAATTACCAATATATCAACTAAATTGTCAGCTACATTATATCAATGATAGACTAAATAAATCTGGCTGAAAAGTAAACATTTGAAAACTAAAGGTCCAGCACAAATCTTGATGGTGTACAATATTGAACCTACAGCCCACTACAACTTTCTGGAATGTGATCATATCTGATAACAATTATGTGATTATTTGGAAGGATACAGCCCATGTTGGTCTGTAGGTATCTATTTCTGTCTGTGATAAACTTTTCTGTATTAGTTTTGTCTTGACTTTCTTCCCACGAATAACAATTTTCATTTTTGGTTTAAGATAAAGTATGCTGCAATAATCCTGTAAAAATAAATATATATAACATGAATTCATTATTGCAGGTCACATTTATCAGACTTTAATTAGATTGACATTAATTGATAATCTGCTGCTGCTATATATATTTGTTCAGTGTTTTCCATAGGACTTATTTATAGAGGGCTGTGGTAAGTGATATCCAACTGAATCGTCTTTCTGGTTACCATGTGATGTAACATTTGTACTGCAATGTCTTATAAATCAAAACAAATTAAATTTGAAAAAGAATAGGTTTTTATCTTCAAATGATCTTATCTATGCATTTACAGAAGTGGAAATAAGTTACATTTTATTCATATTTACTGTTAATTATATATATAATTAAAAATGCATTAATAATTGAAATATATTTGTAAATACTTTGATTTGATTACACCCCCTCGTCCATATTTTTTTTATATGTGTAAGTATGTAGCAGCACAGTATGTATATCTATTTACCAACCCTCATGGGTAATCAAGTTTGTTAAACACCCCTGTAGTAGTAGTATAAAATCGAGAATGGAAATGGGGAATGTGTCAAAGAGACAACAACCCAACCAAAGAGCAGAAAACAGCCCAAGGCCACCAATGGGTCTTCAACACAGCAAGAAAATCCCGCATCCGGAGTCGGGCTTCAGCTGGCCCTAAACAAAAATATGTACTAGTTCAGTGAAAATGCACGTCACACTAAACTCCGAAACATATAAATGAACTCAAATTAAAAAACATACAAGACTAACAAAGGCCAGAGGCTCCCGACTTGGGACAGGTGCAAAAATGTGGTGGGGTTAAACATGTTTTGTGAGATCTCAACCCTCCCCTTATACCATCTTATACCTCTAGCCAATGTGGAATAAACAAACACACAGCAATACGCACAGTAAACAGTCCAATGTCAGAATAGGTAACAGAAGAAACTAAGCAAAATGACAATGATACAAAAATTAACAAAGGGCTACTAGCAGTTACTGACATGCCAGCTCCAGACCTCAATTAAACTGATTGAAAGATTATGTCTTCATCATATGAAAATCAAGCACAATCCCTCCTGTTAGGGGTTTAGTATCATACCATTATAAAAAATATGAGAAGAACATAACCTGTGTCATGCCAACAACTGGTTTTATAATAAATGTGTTTATTTCCGATTCAAAGACCCTATGAGTGAATCAATATTAATTAAAAATAATGCCATCTTTAATAACCTGACAACAGTACCGTAACTATAACCCTTTTGAATATCTATTTACACTAAAAGAGTTCATTAACAATTTCATAAATTACTGGCATATGAGAAGGTCTTAAGTAGCCAACTTGGGTAAATCATTTCATATCAAAGAAAAAAGTAATTACCCTTTCCATTAGAAGTATTGTAATGATGTTAAAGACATGTTTAAATATATTCCAAATTTCATCTGAACCCCATTTTTCTATCTGGAATACAATTTCTTTTTTGTAAGGTTTGTTATCTATAAAGAATGCTATGTAAAAAAATTGTTTTTTAGTTAAATATGTATGTGCTGTACATAATCTTATTACTAAGGTGAAAAACTCCATAAGGAGGTTCTTCTACTTAACAGGAGGCTAATACAAAGAAAAAGAGTTTGCCAATTGAAACAAATTACAACTTGTGAAGCTTATGTATGATCACTTGATGATTTAAAATATTGCCACCATAATATATTAGAAGATTTGACATTCTCTCATCCACTTCCTGTTTATGATTTGACAGTATGGCCATTAAAATGCTTTTTTTTCAAATCCAAGCAATCTACTATCAGTGTTGGAACTGACTTGAGCAGAAAACTTAAAATTGCTAATTAATTCAAATTCACCAGACCATGACCTTGGGGCCAGGGCCTTGAAATTGTTGTTAGACTGATATGTAATGATAGTAATGCAACTTTAAAGAAAATATAATTCACCTATCACAAGTCGTTCCTATCAAACTGACTTAAGCAGAAAACTTATTTATATATTGCTTATTAATAGAAAGTTGCTAGACCATGACCTATGGGGGCAGGGCCTCAAAATAGTTGTTAAAACTGATATGAAATGATAGTAATGCAACTTTAAAGAAAATATCATTCATCTATCACAAGTAGTTCCTATCAAACTAACTTAAGCAGAAAACTTAATATTGAAAATTGCTTATTAATTGAGTCGCTGGACCATGACCTAGGGACAGGGCCTCAAAATAGTTTTCACACTGATATGTACTGATATAATGCAACTTTATAGTTAATATCATTGATCCATCACAATTAGTTCCAATCAAACCGTCTTAAGAAGAAAACTAACAAATTTTTGACACTGTCCCAGTCGTCATTGACACACATGACACAGGAAAAGTAACACCTATGCCTGGTCTTCCACAACTTTCGTCGCAGGCGAGACAAACACATTAAGCCCTTGTTGTTACAATAGTACATACTGGGTGTCTCCTTTTCAGCAAAATTTCAAGAGAGAATAAAAAAAATATACAACTTTGTTTTTTATGAAGTCAGCTATAAACAGTCCTGGCAGGATGTTAATTTTGAAGGACAGGTTGTAATGACAAGTTCCATCCAAGCTGTAGTGTATCTTTGCTTGTCTAGCAATTCCAATATAATTTACACATTTTCACATTTACAGATTTCATAATCATAACATATCACATATCACTAACATAAGTTATATGTCTTGATAATTTTTAGTTGAAATTAGGACAAAATATTTTCACAATTCCAAGACCTACATGAGCAACACAACATCAAAATCATACATACCCTGAGTGAAACTTTGTATCGTGGTTTGGATTCTGCTTGTATTCTGTTAATGGTAGAATAATCCTTAACATGGGTATCTGGATTTCTGATGTCTAAAGGGTCACTGTCAAAATCTAACTCTAAATTTCCATTTCCTATTCTAAAATAAATTAATTTAATACAATGAAGTGAAATACATTTGTCATTTCTAAATTTATTCTTTTAACTGAATATTAGTTATTTCTCTTGTTTTCATATAACTCATAAAACTGTGTTTGACAATGGTGAACCAACACCTTTCTGTAGTGCTTTAATTGGAATAGTAATCTATCTAGGAGTGGATACCTAGCATATTCATCTTTCAACAGATTATAAACTAACAAAAGGCTCTCAAAATGACAGCAAACAGGGTTCTATTTCATTTATTAGTGTCATTGTTAAAACAATGACGGGCCATAACTCCTTAACGGCAAAAGTGAAAATTCTCCATATTAAACTTTGCCTCAATTTTGCAATTAAGAACAACATATTAAAATTTGAAAGGCATTTGTTGAAAGATTCATAAGTTATTGCACAGAAACAACTGGAGTCAAAAGCTCACCATATAACCCCAAATCAACCTGAAACCAGTAACGCTATTTCCTACATAAAACCTGATTAAAACTCACAAAACAGCAATACTCACTTGATTCACTCTATAAAACAAGTTTATTTTGTCAAACTACAATAGTTTTGATATGTAAGACTAAGAGTGGTATCTTCATGATAGATAAAGAGTATAATAAAACACTGCAGTAAATAAAATTCTGTTAGTGTTACAGCAACCAACACTTACCTTGCTAAGTTGTATATAATTATTTTAGTGCCAGTCTTGAGTTTCTCCATAGAATCCAGTTCGTTAAGTAGATCTTTCTCTGTCTTTAGAATGGAATGTTGAAGTATGGATTGTAAATTACTCTTCACATCTCCTGTGTTACTTCTCATCTGTACAATATTTTGTTAAGGTAATCACATTGGTTACTCATAAAAAGTTCAAAATCTTTGTTTTGATCAACACAGAAACTCTTCTCAACTGGTATTTGTGGCAAGGCTTTTATAGTTTAAAATTCAAGATTTCAATCTGGACATTGAAGAAACTTTTACCCTTTGACTCCTACGGATAATTTGTAAAAAGTGTACTTGAAAATTACCTTTTCACAATCTTGTAACTTTTTGCAGTTTCACATCAGAGGCATAGATAGGTTGGAATTGGAAATGACTGGCATATAAGTAGAAAGTTTGGCATGCTTATTAAACAAATCACATTTATGTGGAAAGTCCTGGTGTGTTTTGCACAGGTCGATGAAGAACCTTTACAGGGCTAGGCATTGATATATCCCAATAAAAAGTTGTTCTTCAAGGTAAATTGCAATTACAATTATTATGAGTGCTTAAGATTTTTTTCAAAATTTTGCTCAAATCTTAAAATGAACACCTTTAAATAGTTGTCTTATAAAAGATAGGTACATAATAAATGATGTAATACATGGTCAATATCAGTAGACAACATAAAAAAATAAAAGTCTCTATTTGATTGTACAGAGTGTAAATTATGGTATTTCTTTTTTTATCAAAATAGGTAATTATTACTGGTTGCAATGAATTACCCTGATTTCTAATTGTAATAAAAATGGATAATTTCACATGTAAAATAAATCTGATAGTCTCACTCCTCTAGCATCATACAACAACAGGTGTTATCAAGACGGCTGTTGTTGGTGACGTTCCATCAAAACAGTTGAGAATGCATGGAAAAAGATATAGTTCCCTTCATTTTCTACTTTATTTCCACTAAAAAGTCCATGGTCAATTAATAAAAAGATTAACTAATCCAAGAATTAAAATACAGCGCATTCACATTTGTTTACCAGTTAACACGGCTAATGTCTTGTTTAGTCACTAGTTGAATATTTTTCTATATTTGTGGGTAAGTTATTCTATAAATAATATCACACACATGTAAAAGTACATGTACCATATAATCTTAGCATTTTTCCTTAGTTTTGAATGACTCTAGATCTGAAAATAATTAGTACATTATAAACATGTATATATATTAAACCATCCGTAAAAAAAAGAGAAAAAATGATAGACTAGGAAATAAGATTCATTTAGAATCATTCCAATTTAATATGCAGATTAAGAAAATTTTCTTTGAAATAAAAGGATATTATCAGGCAATGACCAGGAGACTATTGGAACCAGAACTGTCTCTGCTTTGATGTTCTTCAAGTAAGTCTGTGATAGCATACCAACACTCATATAGTGTTCCTGACGTGTAAAAACAAGTGCATCATTCCCTAATTTCATGGATCCAGACTTAAACCCATTACCATAATGTCCAATTGGTTGATGACTTCCAACTGCTTCTTTTTCACAATAACCAAAACTAAAAAATACAAGACATTACATACATTCCAAATGTCATTACCAGTACGTGGTAACACTAAATAGCTACATTTGAAGTCATTTCTCTTTTTTTTTTTACTGTAACGTAGCTTTTTTTTACACATGTAAGCTGCTGAATGCTTATATTATTTGTGCCTTCAGGAAATAATGGTAATGATACACAGTAGTAGAATGCACAGACTTGCATCATAAATTCTACTAGTACATGTAGTAGTTATTTCAAATGATGTAAGGAAACACAAGTGAATGAGAACTAATTTCAATTATTACCGGCACCTGTCTATTGTTGAAGACTGTATGATGCCATTTAGATGTCTTTTGGTTATTTTTGTCATATGGTAAATGATTGGCAAATATGTAAATAATTGTAAAAGACTATTAACTGTGTTTTACTGGGCTCTAAGTTATGTTGAAATTATGCTTTAAAATCATGGCAAACCTGGCTCCTACCACAAAAGTGGCATACAAACCTCAGCATTTTATGCAGCTTGTTTGGATCCATTCCATATCCATTATCAACAAATGTTAAACAAATAGTATTATTGATAGATCTTTTATCAATCCATATTTCAGAGGCATTCACATCAGGATCATAAGCATTGTCTACAATAATAATAAATACATTTTAAAGAAAATTACACTCATTTTAGAATTTTTAGTCTTGTACCATTATCAATGTTCTCCCAGTATTTTCAAAAGGCACAATAGGAATTGAAATAGCTCCCTTAAATTATAGCACTGGCACCACATTTACAATACATTCTATACATGTATAAAATCTTTTCAGATAGCACAATCGTGCTATAAGGCCTTGTGTAGAACACTGATTATTTTATGAAACACTTGCACTTTGTAATACATGTAATAATTTCCCTCAAATAAAAAAACAACCCTTTTTTTACACAGTAAATCATTATCTACAAACTGATCAACTGGTAGCAGTTCAGCTCATAGCTAGTGAAAGGTTGTTAGTATGAAGCAATAGCAGTGTAATAAAAAATCTGGCTTCAATCTGATTGCCCCCGAGGGATCTTTACTGAAATAAACACATATTGTATTGTATTGGTAGATGTCCCATTAGAACCCCATATCTACATTGTAAAAAAAATATTATACATACATTATATGTTGTTCATGCAGAGTAGCGGATTTAGCAGGTTGGGTACTAGCCTGGCATCCCGGCCCAATCTAGCTTCGCGTCACAAGATACTGACAAGTTGAGCCAGGATCCCAGGCTAGTTGGGTACAACCCGCCAAATGGGGAACTATTCCTCAAATGAGTAACAATCCCTCATGTGATAGTGCTAAAATTTAACTTTTCTTAACTGGGTCTTTTTACAGTAAAAAGACCAGTTACGAAAAATTAAATTAAGTAATACTTAAAATGGCACAAATTTATAGAAAATGAAACAACTTTTTCCAAAGAACCATATTTCTATTTTGGGTTTTTAAAAAGTTAGTAGTCAGGGGTACTACTTGTACAAGTAATATTTATTTTCTTGAAGAAGTAAAAAAAATATACTTATACAAGTTAATTATAATGTTTGAATAATCTCCCCTTAATTTCTTAAAAATTCACTTGTATAAGTAAATTTTTTGCCTGAGGGGTTCACGCTTATATATTGGCGAGTTTTGGAAGTGACTATGGGCCACTCGATATCCTCGGAATAACGATTCTCAGAATATTTATACAGGTAGTTATTTATGTCTTTGATACGGTCCCTCTATGGATAGGCTACCACGTGACATTGTATATTTCAACAATCCGGCAAATTCATTTTGTAGATTTGAAAGTAAAACAATAAAGACTAGGTTGCATTCTAAAATTCAATATACATGATATATGTTAGAACCTATTTGCCCTTTGACAAAACATATATGTTTTAATAATGTGAATGTTTATTAAATATCAAGTATAATGATAACGCAATTATATAATGCATGCTTTGAGACGGTCCCTCTACGCGTTATGTGTGAAGTATTTAATAAACCTGGGAATAGTTTATCGATATACAATGACCGAGAATAAATTGATTGTTTCTGAATGTTTATCATTTGATATTTAGTATTTCAATCATAGCATGAGAAATGTCGGAAAGCATGAAGAAAATTAAGAAAACAATATTTCTGTTAAAAATATTTATCTAAGGTCGGAAAAACAGTGGTCGGTAAGCAGAAAGATAATCAAACAAAAGGATTTTTCTATAAAAAAAATATCTAATTTCATTAATAGATACTACCAGACTAACATGACTAAGAGAATATTCATTGTTAAGGTAAAACTGCGACTGAATTTATCCCTTATAATTATAGAATAAAATTAATATTATAATGTATACGTGCATTACGTCTCACAGGTTTGATCAGTCATTACATTTATGAACATTATATATAACGTATGAGCACCAATGAGCAGGGGTGCGTACCCAAAGTTAGCTAAATATCTAAATTTCAAACGGTCGTGAATGAAAAAAATACTTGCGTGGTTTCAATTCACAAGGATTTTAAATCCTTGTATCTCATACATACAACAACGTTATTAATATTTTACAATAATCATAACAAAATTAATTACTATCATAATGTTAATTATTTTATACTGTTTAGTATGGATTTATAAGTCTCTGCTTATATTTTGTATAGCAATTTATCATACATCAGTTATCATTTTCTACATAAAATAAGTACACAATATTTTGACTATTTTTTCAAATTGCAAGCGTTGAACTATTTGACCGGTCAATAGTCCCATTGACCAGCTATCCTACACGTCTTGATTCATTCACATTATACATCACCTTGTTCGTACGCACACTATCGGTTTGCGTTCACAACAATTCCGGATAAAATGTCAATGAATCCGGAGTAAAAACACTTGAGGTAGGTAGTTTGACATCCGAATTCAATTATTAGATTACTATATGTGATGACGCAAATTCATATTCTTATCCAGAGTATCAGTGCGTATGCTTTCTATTTATTTCTTGCACAAAAATACCACGTTCATGCATAAATATAATTTCACTCGTGAATGCAATTTTTCGCTTTTCTTATCTAAATTCAGGACACGGCAGTACGAGCTTGACATTTGACTTTCAAGCACGGTCATCATATATTGCTAATGGCATTCTGACCTCTAGCTGTTTCTCTTTTGTTTTGTTTTTTAAGTCACTGTATTTTTATAAACTTTGACATTTTCAAAATGCCAAATATTTTCTACCCAAAGAATCATGAGAATAGATTACTTAACTTCGTACTTTGTTTGGCCTTTTTAACTATTTTCATTCGAGCGTCACTGATGATTCTTTGTAGACATAACTCGCGTCTGGTGTACAAGATGTGAATCCTGGTATCTTTTTATATCTACATGTCTTTTTATATAAATTGGTTCTTTCGAGAGTATGTTCAGAACTTCAGGTATTCATAAAACTTCTGAAAATAAGATATTGTTCAAAACCTAGTTTCCCTGTAGAATATTTGGATTGATTTAAGTAAAATCAGGATTTTCTTAAAATTTGAGATGTTTTATGAGACCAGTCTGATTAAAATCAAACCTCTCAGCGCTAGATGTAGATAGAAAAATAGTTTTAATCAGACTGTTATGAGACCAAAATAAGTCTCTATATAAGAGGTCCAGATGACGCTGGTGTGTTACTCTCAAGAAAATGTAAGGGTTCCGCGGAACCCAGTGTCTCGCCTACTTTTGCTGTTAATTGCAGGCTCAACAAAAATGAGGAAAAAAATCAATAAAAATATTCCTTTAGATACTATCTTTTGATTGTAAGAAGCTTCTGTCAAAGTTTGGAATAAATCCAGGATAGTTTATGAATCTAATAAATGTTTTAAAAACTTTAACTGCAGACTGTATTTAATGTTAACTGGAAGTCCATTTATAAGTAAAATACGGATAAACAGGTACAAATTTTAACAAAATTTCCTTCTAGATACTAGCTTTTGATCATAAACAAGCTTCTGTCCAAAATTTGGTACAAATCCAGGATAGATTAAAAAAGTTATTAAAATTTCAAAAACTTTAACCAAAGAGTGAATGTATTGTTTCCTGGCAGAAAAACTAAGTCCATTTATAAGTAAAATACGGAAAAAATGGGAATTTTTTTTTTTTTAAATTTACTTCTGGATATTATCTTATGATCATAAACAAGCTTCTGTCCAAGTTTGGTACAAATCCAGGATAGTTTAAGAAAGTTATTAAAATTTTAAAAACTTTAACCACAGAGTGAATGTAATGTTTCCTGGCAGAAAAACTAAGTCCATTTACAAGTAAAATACGGAAAAACAGGAATTTTATTTTTACAAAATTTACTTCTGGATACTATCTTATGATCATAAACAAGCTTCTGTCCAAGTTTGGTAGAAATCCAGGATAGTTTAAGAAAGTTATTAAAATTTCAAAAACTTTAACCACAGAGTGAATATTTGTGGACGCCGCCACCGACGACGACGCCGACGCCGACGGAATGTAGGATCGCTATGTCTCGCTTTTTCGACTAAAGTCGAAGGCTCGACAAAAATATACGAAATCTTCACAGAATGAATGTGGTCTTGAAAAAAAATTAATTTACCTATTTAAACCATATCATTATTATTTGCTTTTATATACAAATCAGAAATAACCAATTTAAAATGGAAAATTTTAAAGAAAAAAAAAGGAAAAAAAAATCCCCCCCCCCAAATTTTTTTTGTTGAAACCCCTTATGATTCATCACCCCCAAACTCAATCCCAGCCTTCCCTTTGTGGTATGGTACCTTGCAGTACAATTTCAGAGAGATCCATACACTTGAACACAAGTTATTGTCTGGAAACTAGAAAAATGCTTGTTTTTTGGCCCCTTTTTGGCCAAAATTCCTAAACAATTAGGGCAATTACCCCCAAACTCAAACCCAGCTTTCCCTTTGTGATATGGAACCTTGTTGTACAATTTCATAAAGATCCATACACTTACACACAAGTTATTGTCCTGAAACTAGAAAAATGCTTGTTTTTGCCCCTTTTTTGCCCCTAATTCCTACAATTTTGAGGCAGTTACCCCCAAAATCAATCCCAGCCTTCCCTCTGTGGTATGGTACCTTGCAGTACAATTTCAGAGAGATCCATACACTTGAACACAAAGTTATTGTCTGGAAACTAGAAAAATGCTTATTTTTGGCCCCTTATTCCTAAACGTTTTGGGCAATTACCCCGGTACTCAATTCCAGCTTTCCCTTTGTGACATGGAACCTTGTAGTACAATTTCAGAAAGATCCATACACTTACACACAAGTTACTGTCATGAAACTAGAAAAATGCTTGTTTTTTGCCCCTTTTTTGCCCCTAATTCCTAAAATTTTGAGGCAATTACCCCCAAAATCAATCCAAGCATTCCCTTTGTGATATGGAACCTTGTGGTACAATGTCAGAGAGATCCATACACTAACACACAAGTTATGTCTGGAAGTTACAAAAATGCTTATTTTTTGCCCCTTTTTGGCCCCTTATTCCTTAACTGTTGGTACCATAACCCCCAAAATCAATCACAAGCTTCTTTTTGTGGTATTGAACCTTATGGTAAAATTTCATAGAGATCCATTCACATGAAGTAAAGTTAGAGTGCGAAAACCAATGTGTCTTCGGACGACGACTACAACAACGACGACGCCAACGTCATACGACTGCAAATTTTTTTGCAGTCGTATAAAAATGATGTACAATCCCAAGTATAAATGAAATAGTCAAGCTTAAAATGTATATTCCAGTGTTCTCCCCAGGGCCTTTTAGCATCATGGTAATGTGATGCTATATTTCTTGAATGTGATGCTATCTGAATTGATTTTCTTATAGATTATGTTATGGATGTGATGCTATAATATTTAGAAACAAGATGGTTTTTCAATTTCCAATGTTTTCCAGGATGCTAAATGAAATGTCTGGGGAGAACACTGTATTCAAATAGTAGCTGCATAAACACTTTTCTATTCACAACTATCCGACATTGCTTTCAACTGACTTGTGCAAGAATGTACACACTATTACATATTTTAATAAAGGTAGTTTAACTTCATCATAATCATCTTCTATTCACAGTCAATTATTTCGATTCAAAAGCAAATAAAAATTCAGCAACAATCTTATAGTGACCAGTCAGCGGTCTTAGGTTCACGTATTGCTTCTTTTTTTTTTTAAAGAAAGCAACTTGTTTTACAATCCCACAAAAATTCTCAAGTTTTGAGATGTAAAAACATGCCTTTAATGATTTTTCCCAGGTTAGCTCATAATTTTTGATTAGAGTTCAATGTTTCATCTCATTAATTCAACAAAGAAAATGATTGAGCAAACATCTTGAGTATTTGCACAAGGCCTTCAAAAATTGCTCCTTGGGGGCTTGTAAATGAGCAGTGTTCTGAAGATAACAGGCAAATGAGATTTTCATTGTCCATGAAATTACACCAAAATGATTAGTTAAGACATCTGCAAAGGACAGACAATTTAAAATTCTATTAGAGCAAAGAAGTCCTAAGAATTCAAGAAAAGAAGATAGGATGACTTTTTCACTTTTATAAGTAAAAAAATCTGAATGTCTAAGGGACATAACTAAGCCAATTTTTTTTTACCTTTACAAGTCAATAAAATATACTTGCTTGTATAAGTATCCTACAAATTTACTTATATAAGTATTATGAGTATATTAATATTACTTCTCCAAGTAAATAAAAATTACTTGTACAAGTAGTACCCCTGACTGTAGTAGCCTTTGAAATAGTAATTTTTTTTTTGCGTGAACCCCTGAGGGTTCACGCATATTAATTAGTTAGAAATATAGTCTATGGAGGAATATTCGGAACCTTAATTATTGTTCATTTGGAACATTTATTCTTCTTATCTGTATTTGCTTCCTGTAATTAAGAGCACCTCCATACGGAGCATTTAAGATATCTAAAACTTGGCAAAAAAGAACTTTACACAGATCGCTAACTCACTTATATGCTATATGGTAATAAAAGATATAGTTAATAATCTATATAGAAAAAAAAAAGAAATAGATTCCCATACGTATAATTCTTAAAGAATAATAATGATTCAAAACATGGACACATGTATGATGTACCTCAGTCTTTCAAAAATTCATTAAATTAATCTAGAAATAATTAATGAGGCATTGCGAAATGGTCAACCAGTAGGAGACATTAATTAATGTTCCTTACAACTGATCATCAATAAGTGTAACTCTCCCACGAGACTGAGACGCATTGAGAGATTAAATTATCTAATATAAATCCATTTTTGAAGAGGCATAACTTTTAAGTTCAAGATACAAAAGATTTCATTAATAAAACACACGAGGTAAAAAGGGAATGCATTCTTATTGCCTATGATGAAACATAAATGTACACAAATATGATCATTGATAATTTAATAGAAACAGTTATCAATGCAGAAGAATTAATTGACACAAAAGAATATCCTTTAAAGATTTCAACAAAAAAGATTAAACTGCATTTGTTTAATTAATTCTAAGAAACAATAAATTTGAGTTTAATGGAAAGTTATACAAACAAGTTATAGGAGTGCCCCCTCCATAGGTGGTATATTTTCACCATCATGCACATATCTGCATCTGTCTGTCCTATTAATAAATATCTTAGATAAGTTCAAATGGAAAGAAAACACCAAATTACACTGTCAATATAGAGATGACGGTTTTATGGTCTTCACAGTCAGAATAGAGCAAGTTGAAGATTTCTTTAACATAGCGAACAAAATTTCCCCTATACTTAAGTTCACATATGAGGTAGTAGTTGGGAGACTTTTAAAAAGGGACCCATGCTTAAAAAGTTAACTTTAAGCAAAAAATCCCAAAACACTGTTAAATTTCTGAATTATAGGCAACAAACATAAGTTAGCAAAAAACAGAGTAAAGTTTTGAGATTTATTACATATGTTGATTGAAGGAACCGCATTTCATAATAATCAAATTATCCTGTGACTGATATGATTATATAATATTTGGTAAACTATGCTTGCCAATGACAGAACTTTTCAATAAACATGGCATTGAATGTTGAGTCTTAGCAAAGCGAGCTAAATGACATCAAATTGACCAGTGTTGTACAAGATATAATTCAATGGCAATATTTTTAAACAAAAAAAAACGAAAAAGAGACACGATAATAAGCAAACAAAAAAACAGGCTCCGGATTTGGACAGGTATATAAGTATACATGTATAAGCAGCAAATTGAACGTATCAGCTGGATCCAAACCCATTTCTAAGATGGAACAGGATAATACGGCACAAAATAAAATGGTAAGCAAGTAGATTTTGTCTTATTTGGTAGGAATAAAACTTCCACATTTTATGAAACAAAATATTGTACTTATTCTGAAAAATGTGTATTTTAAAAAGAAAAATATATAAAATTACTGAGGGATTCTAGGTGAAATATTACC
The DNA here is from genome assembly GCF_021869535.1 of Mytilus californianus. Taxonomy (NCBI): domain Eukaryota; kingdom Metazoa; phylum Mollusca; class Bivalvia; order Mytilida; family Mytilidae; genus Mytilus; species Mytilus californianus. The sequence goes on along the minus strand of NW_026262626.1, from coordinate 29,325,508 downwards.
TCTACCAATAAACACCCTAAATGTGTCATCCACTGGTAGTAGTTTGACCTTTCACACTGGTAATAAAATGCTTCGCTGGGGCGCAGCTTGATACGACCGCAGAGGTCGAATCCTGAACAGTTGGGGCAAATATGGACACAACATTCAAGCTTGATACAGCTCTGAATTTGGATTGTTATTAAATATCGACACAGCATAGGTTTCTGACACAGAAAGAATGTGGTCTAAGAACTTGAATTTTTTTAATTTACCTATTATGGTCCAATGTCCAAAATCAAAATACATGGTTAGATTAAGCATATCAAAGAACCCCATATATTCAATTTTTGTTAAAATCAAACAAAGTTTAATTTTGGACCCCAACTTGGACAAACTTGAAAACTGGGCCCATAATCAAAAATCTAAACACATGTTTAGATTCAGCATATCAAAGAACCCCAAGAATTCAATTTTTGCTAAAATCAAACTAAGTTTAATTTTGGACCCTTTGGACCTTAATGTAGACCAATTTAAAAAACGGGACTTAAGGTAGCAATAAACAGTTAGGAAAAAATATTAAAATTTTCCCTCATAAATTTTACCATCCCCTTTTCATTGCCTTCTTGCAATATTAAGCCTACTGTTTGTGTCATATATGTGCATATGTATGTAATCAGAATCTTCCATAGATTTCATATCCAGGATATGAAATGGTAAAATATAATTTCTCCTTGGTGTATCCATGGCAACAATCTGCATTTTTTTGTTATAAAATATAGCAAAAAGGGGGGAAAAGATGTCACATATTTCCCCAAAATTTGACCAAAAGTAGAATTTCAATCACTTCAAGTAATACCTTTTCTGAAACTGTTTACATATATCTTTCAATAAATCCAATGAAAATCATATGTCTTTCGTCTCATTTTTTTGTAAAATTGCGTCAAAAACTTCGTGTAGAAAAAAAGTGTTTGTAAACATTACATTAATTTCTGGACCGATGACCGGTCTAGCTATGAAAATACGGAGAGTCAAACAGAAAATAGCCCATAAAACATGTAAAAAATAATCTTGATGTTCTTATAAACCACCTTTGAAGGCTAAATTAGTACTCAGCTGTCTAAAAATGAATTTTATTACACAATAACTTTCATATTTGAAAAATCCACCGGGGCCAAAATGCGAAACCAAACTCCTAACTGTGTATTGCTACCTAAAATTAAAAATCTAAATACACGGTTAGATTTGGAATATCAAAGAACCCCAATAATTCAATTTTTGATGAAATCAAACAAAGTTTAATTTTGGACCCTTTTGACCTCAATATGAACCAATTTGATAGCGGGGCCCACAAATAAAAAATCTAAATTCATGGTTAGATTCAGCATATCAAAGAACCCCATATATTCAATTTTTGTTGAAATCAAACAAAGTTTAAATACTGGACCCTATCTTGGACCAACTTGAAAACTGGGCCCATAATCAAAAATCTAAACACATGTTTAGATTCAGCATATCAAAGAACCCCAAGAATTCAATTTTTTTTAAAATCAAACTAAGTTTCATTTTGGACCCTTTCGACCTTAATGTACACCAATTTAAAAAACAGGACCAAAAATTAAAAATCTAAATACACGGTTAGATTTGGAATATCAAAGAACCCCAATAATTCAATTTTTGATGAAATCAAACAAAGTTTAATTTTGGACCCTTTTGACCCCAATTTGGACCAACTTGAAAACTGGGCCAAAAATCAAAAATCTAAAAACATGTTTAGATTCAGCATATCAAAAAACCTCATATATTCAATTTTTGCTAAAATCAAACAAAGTTTAATTTTGGACCCTTTGGACCTTAATGTAGACCAATTTGAAAACTGGACCCAAAATTAAAAATTTATATACACTGTTAGATTCGGCATAACAAATAAATAAATGTGATCAAAGATTTTACAAATCTAATGCGCCATACTGTGCAATTAAAGACTTCTTGAAATTTTTCAATACTGTAAATTCAGAAATTATTGCGATGTTTTTATTATTGCGAAAAATGCGACAGGGTTATAATCGCAATAATTTAAATTCGCATTTTGAAATTTTTTATATGAATTAAACAGAATTTTTCTCAATATCGCAAAAATTAAAATCGCATTTTAGTCTAAAATATCAAAATCGCAATAATAAATGCACGCAATAATTTCTGAATTTACAGTATTTGAAATTTGAAAAAAAAATAATTTTTGAAGAATAATCCTTTTTAATTTCTGAAATCTGAAATGAGAAAAAATTGACCCCCACAATTTCTTTTTATCCCCCCCCCCCTTTTTTCCCCCAAAAAATTCTTTCCCTCAAGATATGGTCATAATCTCAATTCAAATTTCCAATGGAGTTGGCAACCATAATTACCCATTTAAATTTACCATAGTGCTAACTTAATCTATTTTATAATAGAATTAAAAATATAGTGTCAAATCTTTCATATGGATTTTTTTGTAAAAAAAAAAGATGCAACATTTGCAGATATTTTTACTGGTCTTCCTTTATAAATATGCATTTCTTTAAACATAATTTAAAAGCAGTGTAAGGGAAGTAACCAAAACGTTGTATTTGGATTACCTCCCTTACACTGTTTTAAATTATCTTTATTGTTCATTAACCATTACTTTATACATAATTTAAAAGCAGTGTAAGGGAGATAATTTCAATGATGTATTTGATTTATCTCCCTTACACTGCTTTAAATTATGTTTTGTACTAAAGTATTTGTCCATTAACCAGGACAACCCTGTTTTTCCCCCTTTTTTGCCCCTAATTCCTAAACGGTTTGAGCAATAACCCCCCAAAGCAAATCCTAACCATCCCTTTGTGGTATGGAAACTTGTAGTATAATTTCAGAGAGATCCATACACCGTTCCACAGTTATTGTCTGGAAACTAGAAAATGCTTATTTTTGGCCCCTTTTTGGCCCTTAATTCCTTAACTGTTGGTACCATAACCCCCAAAATCAATCCCAACCTTCCTTTTGTGGTATTTAACCTTATGGTCAAATTTCAAAAAGATCCATTCACTTAAACTAAAGTTAGAGTGCGAAAACCAATGTGTCTTCGGACAACGACGGACGACGACGACGCCAACGTCATACCAATATACGACCACAAAATTTTTTTGCGGTCATATAAAAATGAAAGCTTAGTGAACACCATCCAGAAATGAACTATTGAAAAAAAAACATTCCTCATCTCCCTACTTTATATTTAACACCACTCTCAACATGCCATAATTGTCTTGATTTACAATAAAAAGAAAATATTATCCTACACACACATGGTAATGAAAATACTGAGATATAATTTACAATTCAGTTAAAATAACAATTAGCATAAAAAAGTTCTAAGGTTCACGTATTGACTTTTTTTTTAAAAGCAACTTGTTTAAGTTTTCATAGGCTTCTAACTTCTCAGTATATCAGGTAAGGGCTATTCATATTTTGGAAAATTTGCTGCATTTTTTATGAATATATGCCATTTTAAGTAAAAAAAAACTAAGTTAAGAAAATTTGCTTTTAGCACTATCAAATGAGGGATTGTTTTACTCATTTGGGGAATAATTCCCCATTTGGTGGGTTGTACCCAACCTGTTTAGGGGGTGCCCAGGCCCTGCCCCTTGTGGAGCGGCCCCTCTTTTTCAAAATCTGGATCTGCATCTGATCTGGGAACAGTATCTATCTAACGGAAGTCTCGTAGGCTTTTATATGTTCCTGATCTGATGCAATATAAATAATTATGACATTTCTCAAGTTGAAAATGATGAATCTTCTGTAGATAGATTTTCCCACTTAGATTAAAATTCATTTATTTACATGACAGAACCAGGATTTTATTACTTTTCAGTTTGTTTATACTTTGTAAGGATGCTCACCAAGAAGTTCTGCAACTGCACTGAAAGCGAAAGTATGACTGGTGCTGTTTCCGTGTAGGTATGCAGGAGACACCTGGATAAATAAAAGAGCAATGGCAATTCAACATGTTCAATGTTTTATTTTTTACCCATTACGACTAACATGAATTGCAATTTCAATGTATTTATTACCTTAGAAGTTTGAACTCCCCTGTATGCCATTTTTATGACAATGGGATTGGTCAGGCGAGTAGATAGTTCTATCAATTTCGATGTTTTAATCGTTATTTATCTATTATTCGGTATATAAATGCATTATTCCTTTCGTCATTTTTTTCTAATTAATCCCAATTTCTCTCGAGTAACTTCTTATGAGGATGATCATAATGTTTTTTTGCAGTACATAGATCTTCGGAATCGAACTAAAATTATTTGGTTCGTTCTCACTGGAAAACCCCTTGTCGTCTTCTGTCCACCAGATGGCAGTACACGAATGCTAGTTTGTTTACATGTGCATTTGACATGTGGATATCAAAATAAATGGGAAGAACTCTAAGAAATAGAAAACGAATCGGGAAAAGGGTGGCACACTCTGCTTCTAGTGATGAGCTTATTGGCCTTTTTAAATGGTTGAAAATGAAAGTTAGGAACCAGAAATTAAGACCCACAATGTTTCATGGTATAAATACTATAGAATAGAATAGAATAAGAATATTTATTATTCCAATCAAGGGCCCTTGATGGGCAGCATAACATGCACACATAAAACAATACATCATGATTTGTAACAGAAAAACATTTTTATATATTAAAATGAAACATTAAAAAGTTCAGACAGATGTTATTATAATCCTCATTCTATAAAAATCACATACATTTGATTCCAGGCAGGATCAGAACTATAAAATCATTACAATTATCATTGTTATTACATACATTAAATTAACATTTCGTCTAACATCTAGATATGTGATAATATAGCTCCCTAAATATTTAAGTATAGACAATTTTCATTAGTAAATAACCAAACAAATTTTGCCTCATTTGAAAGATATATAAAATTGGGACAGATACAGTTTATCTCCTTGAAAAATATCTCCCTATCATTATTGTATGCTGGACCACTAGTAATAAAATGTTGTTCATCTTCAACCAGATTTAGAGTACTTTTCTTACAAAGCCTTTGGTCTCTTTCTATATATAAAGTTTTATACCTGTCTCTTTCTATTTTGAGATCATGTGCACTGATTCTGATTTTACATATGGCACTTCTCAATTGAAAATTGTTTAAAGATAGATACATTTCTTTCGAAAAACAAGTTTCAGTTTGAAATAAGTATCTAATTTACTACTCTTTGTATCTCTTCTTTTTGTGTTCCAAAATTTTACAAAACTATTACAAAGATTTTGCTTAACTGACTTGATTATAAAGTTGAGCTTTACCTCCAAATTATGAATATTCAGCTTTTTGAAAATGTAATGTATGGATGAATACCAGCATTCAATATTATTATTTAAACATGTTTTTGTTACACATATAGGTATCATATTTTTTATTCTAAACCAATATTTCAGCATTGATAATACAACTGAAAAATATAAAGGGAATCTACCAAGCTCACATATTTTAAGTTCGTCTGCAGTTATACGTACAAAAAAAAAATCACAATTGGGGAAAATTATATTGACAATATAACATCATCCATGTCATCATCTGACATCATTTGAATTATCCAAGGATTTGTATCTCTTACTATACATATCCTAGAATTAGCATATGACATGTTAAAGTGTGGACAAAAACAAAAACAAAAGACAGGGTATATCAGGGTATATGTAGCGTGTGACGTCTGAATAAATGGTAGAATGGGGCTGAATAGTGAACATGTTTAACAGCATATGCCCCCTGTTAGTTTTATTTTTAGTTTAAATTTATCCTATTAAAAAGTATTTAGATTGAAATTATATAATATCATGGATTTAAATAAATCATTGAATCAACATGTTCTAAGGATATTCCCCTAAAAAAGACTTAATTATTGCTCGGGTCCTGTGCAAGATTTATTTGTTCAATGTTGTATTCTCGAAGGCTTCATAAGTCTGCCTTAGGATCAGAATGACCATTCCCAACCAGACTGCACATGTTTACATTGTACAGGTAAACACCCCTACAACCAAAGAGGCACTTCTTCATCTAAATTTGTTGTAGGGGTTCATTTATTTGCAAAGGAGCCTGACATACATCATGTACATATAAAGTACTCCCCAAAAATGGCAAATATCCTCTGTTGGTTATTAAATCTCCATTGATTGTATGTGGTATTCAATTATAGATTGAAAATTATTCTTTATTAGGAGAGAGGACATCTCGTCATCCATATAAGTTGCATGCAATGTTAAAATGATAACCTTTGCTTCTTTGATTTCTTTTGCTGTAAAAGAGGGACGAAAGATACCAGAGGGACAGTCAAACTCATAGATCGAAAACAAACTGACAACGCCATGGCCAAAAATAAAAAGACAAACAGACAAATAATAGTACAGATGACACAATATAGAAAACTAAAGACTAAGCAACACGAACCCCACCAAAAACTGGGGGTGATCTCAGGTGCTACGGAAGGGTAAGCAGATCCTGCTCCACATGTGGCACCCGTCGTGTTGCTTATGTTATTACAAATCCGGTAAATAGTCTAATTCGGTAGGTCACATTCCTGAAAAGGGAAGGGTATTGTAGTTACGACATAAGGAACATATCCGATATCATCTGTGAAACGGTTAACCAACTTGTGATGGCGTCAATAAAATTTACGAAGGGATGATTTCAACTTCACCATTTGGAACTCTTGGTTTAATAGCTTCCTTGTGAGCATTAATACTCAATCAAGGAAATCATGATAGGGAATACAAGCCCAGGAATATCGTATCAATTGGGAGATATATACTCTGTATGCAGGCGCTGCTGGAATGTTGCTACATAGAAATGGAAAGTTCACAATTGGGAAGCTGAAATCATCTCTTTTGTCGTAAAGTTTTGTTTTCAACTGACCCTCATTGTCAATTTCTAGATGTAAGTCAAGATATGAGGCAGACTTAACTTTATCTGTAGTATCCTTTATCTTTAGTTCGATGGGATAGATTGGTTCCAAATAGTGACCAAATTTTGTATTATTTAGTGAGAGAACATCATCTATATAGCGGAACGTAAAGTTAAAGAATATTGCTAGCTTCTTATCTTTCTTCCTAAGAAGTTCCTGTATGAAGTCAGCCTCATAATAATAAAGAAACAAGACGGCAAGAAGAGGGGCACAATTGGTTCCCATTGGAATTCCGACAGTCTGTTGAAAAACATGTCCTCAAAACGTAACAAATATGTTGTCAATCAAGAAATCAAGCATCTTGAAAATGTCAGTTTCAGAGAATTTTTTGTTTGAATCAGAGTGATTCTTTACAAAGTAGGATTTATCCCTCCCCAAGACAAGATACTTTTATAGGTCTACGTTCGCCATTCTTTTTAATGAAACAGAGTTATACCAACTCTTTCAATTTGTCTTTTAGTTTGGAATGGGGAATACTTGTGTAAAGTGTAGATTAATGGATGGCTACATGTAACTGAATTTTAATTCATAAGACAATTGTAAAAGTAAACAACATGAACAAAGGACAAAGTTGACTTGTCTTGGAATACTTACACTTAAGGTCCTTATTGAACATATTTGACCACTAAACACAACACAAATTTGCCAAATAGGAACCCTATAGTGTGTAATATTAATTTGTTCTTCATCTGTGCTGTAAATTTTTGTCAGTGTAATTTTCTTCAAAGTTAGTTGAATTGTATGTGTTTACAGACATTTTATTATTTGTAACAACATTTTTTGAACAATACATCCTGGAACATCATAAACATACTCTGACAATGTCTGATATTACCATGTTGGTAATAAAATAAATGGTAACCATGATGGCTTTACTTGTAAATTTCTCACTCAGAAATTTTACTTTAATGGATACATTCTCCCTATTTTGGATTATTATTGTACAATTTGGGGAAATATATTGATCAAAATACTAGTGGATAGATACACTTCAAAAAAGGGCAGAAGGAATTATTCTTGAACTACTTTGATACCCCATCAGAGATACTGTTTGAAAAGTTATCTTAATTTTGTATGTTCACTCATTCTGAATTGTTTCATACTTTTCATGTCATGGCCTTCTCATTGTTGAAGGCTGTACAGTTGCCTATCATTGCTTACATCTACTTCATTTGAATTTTGGTGGATAGTTGTCTCATTGGCAATTATACCACATCTCCTTATTTTTATATTAGATATTGATTATAGTATATCTATATTGATAATGATAATGAAAAAATCTTTATTTAATGAGGGCAAACCAGTTAGTTACAACAAAGACATGATATGATATAGTGTTATGATTACAAAATGGATCCTCTTTCCCTATCATATGGACAACATTTTCGTTTGTGCTGTGTGAAGAAAGTTTCCACATGTATGCTTTAGGTGTCTCTCTCATATTTTAGCAGTGAAGGCATTCAGATAACATCACTTTTTGTCATTCAGTCTGTATGTTTACAAAATTGTTAACAGTACATTTGAATTATTTGTCTGAATATTGTTTAACAAATATGTTGCTCTGTAGTAGTCTAAAAGCTTGTGTTATTTCTGTACATTACAATGAGATCAATATGTAAATTATGACTGGAAGTCTGGAACTGTCATAGTAACGTTTTTTTTTTCAGACACTGGTAGAGGATTAATGACAAAGAGGCCTATATATCCAGGAGATGTTATCATTGCTATTCCCAAATCATTCCTTATTACCATGGATACAGTATTGAAAAGTGAAGTTGGGTTTTTATTAAAAAGGTATGTATTTAATTTAATTATAAACAATAGGAGATGCAAGTATATGAATGTAAGACAGAAACATAATGACACAACAACAAAAAGAGATATCTAGAGGTCAACATATGGTCTTCCAAAAAAAGACATGTGTCTGTTCCACATTTCAAGCTTTAAGTTATTCCAAGCCTAGACAAGTTGTACAATTTTTTAAGAGCCAATCAAAGAATTGCCATCAAACTAAATATATGAATGACAAAGCAGAAAGGTCTTTAAACATGTTAAAATACCTGCATGTGATGAAAGTCAACTACCTACATGTACAGAGTCTTTTACTTTGGACCGGCACATGATCATGTAACAGGGTTTACTTTTTTTTTTATATATATCAACCCTCCATCTCAGTACTTGTGCACTTTGAAATTAGTATTATACATTTATTTTACATCTAAAGATTTTGTCAAAGTAAATCAGTTACTAAAAAAGACAAACAACAAGGAACAACACACGGAGCAGATAACCTGGCATGGAGCAGGCACAATATGTGGTGGGTTTGAACCAATTTCTTCCCAGGCACAAACTTCCCGTTGACATATCTAGACCATTTGTCATAAAAGTAAAAGGAACAGCCCAGCTATCAACAGAATGACCACTAACTTAAAAAATAAAAAAGAGACACTGATTATGCCTTTGAAAAATATTCTAGTTTCAACATCAAGAATTTGAAAGATTTAAATCACTCATGTATTTTGTTCCTGTCACTCAGTAAGATTTACCTGTATCATTTTGTTCCTGTCACTCAGTAAGATTTACCTGTATCATTTTGTTCCTGTCACTCAGTAAGATTAACCTGTATCATTTTGTTTCTGTCACTCAGTAAGATTTACCTGTATCATTTTGTTCCTGTCACTCAGTAAGATTTACCTGTATCATTTTGTTCCTGTCACTCGGTAAGATTTACCTGTATCATTTTGTTCCTGTCACTCAGTAAGATTTACCTGTATCATTTTGTTTCTGTCACTCAGTAAGATTTACCTGTATCATTTTGTTTCTGTCACTCAGTAAGATTTACCTGTATCATTTTGTTTCAGATCCCATTTGAAGTTAAATCTACAACAAGCAATGAGTATTTTTCTCATCACTGAAAGTGAAAAACAGGAAGAATCAGTTTGGTGGAGGTACATAAAAGTATTACCAGAGACATTTGACACTCCAGCTTTTTGGAAATCTAGTGATCTTTGTCTGTTATCTAAAAATGTGTACAAAAAGACATTTGCTGCATTGAACGATTTGCAGACATTTTATGATGAAATCATTTTATTTTTGTCAAGTAGTAAAGAAGTCACGATAACCTTTAATGAATTCAGATGGGCGTGGTACTGTATAAACTCTAGATCGATATATTATGACTGTGACAGTTCTCCATACATCACTGATACAAATAAAAACATAGCGCTTGCACCTTTCTTAGATTTATTAAACCACTCAACAACAGCAGAGGTAAGATGATTTTAATTTTAAAAAGTATACATTTTTATACGCCTGTTTACGGGACGTATTATGGTATACCGTTGTCCGTCCGTACGTCGTCAACATGTCGGACAATAACTCAAAAACGCTTGAACCAATTCGCATGAAACTTTGGTGAATTGTTTATATCTATTGACGTTAGCTATATAGCTCCCTTTCATTTTTTATAAATTTTAGATTTTAAGTTTTGGGGTTTTTTTTATTAAAAAAAGGGGATTTTCCAGTTTTCTGACAATAACTCAAAAACACTTTCACCAATTTGCAAGAAACTTTGGTGAATTGTTTATATCTATTGCCATGAGTTCCCTTTCGATTTTTATACATTTTAGATTTTACGTTTCCGGGTTATGGGGTTTTATTCATTAAAAAAAGGGGAGTTTTCCAGTTTTCGGACAATAACTCAAAAATGCTTTCAGCAGTTTTCATGAAACTTTATTGAATTGTTTATTTCCATTGACGTAAGCTCCCTTTGAATTTTTATAAATTTTAGATTTTACGTTTCGGAGTTATGTGATTGTATTCATAAAAAAGGGGGTATTTTTCAGTTTTCGGTCAATGCTTTGAGCAGTTATCATGAAACTTTGGTGACTGGTTTATATCTACATGTATTGAGATAACCTCCCTTTAGTTTTTCATGAATTTCTGATGTGACATTGAGAAGTTATTGAACTTTATTCTTTGAAAAAGTGACGGGCGTATCATGCGCTCATGGCGCAGCTGTTTATTTTGTTTTGTAATTTATCAAACAAGATAAAGCTGATGTAGTCATGATCAGCTGTCAATATATCCTACATTTGGATTATTATTCATAACATCATTACTGCTAGTAATTAAAATATACATAGATATAAGAAGATGTGGTATGAGTGCCAATGAGACAACTCTCCATCCAAGTCAAAATTTATAAAAGTAAACCATTATAGGTCCAAGTACGGTCTTCAACACGGAGCCTTAGCTCACACCGAACAGTAAGCTATAAAGGGCTCCAAAAATTACTAGTGTCAAACCATTCAAACGGGAAAACCAACGGTCTAATCTATATAAAAAACGAGAAATGAGAAACACTTATGAACCACATCAACAAACGACAACTACTGAACATCAGATTCCTGACTTAGGACACATATTTAGTTTCATGCTTCACACACACAAATGTTTTTTTCTAGAATAACTTTGAAGGCTGCATAAGGAATGCACAAAATATCAAAATGTATAAATGCAATATGAGCTAGAAAACCAGAAGGGACTGAAAAGTAAGAATAAAAGCTTTAAAAGAGTTAGAACTGTTTATTTTTAAAAACATAATAAATGATATTCTACGTACATACACTACAATGCATGCTAATTTCAATGAAGATTCAAATTATATGAACGGTCCAGCCTACCACATGTACCAAGGGCAAGCATCAATACATGTACATTATAATGAAAATGTAGATACATGTTTTATTCAAAACTTACTGTGTATGATTTTAAAAGTAATTTAGAGCCTTTACTGTCCAAGGTTTGTTATCTTTTGGAATTTGGGTCGATAGATCTTAATGCACTTGTCAAGAAGGTTACACTCAGGACAGTTGTTTTCAATTCATTTGATGTGTTTGAGCTTTTGATTTTGCCATTTGATAAGGGACTTTCCGATTTGAAAATTTCTTGGAGTTTGGTATTTTTGTTATTTTATTTTTCACAGATAAAAATATATTTCATCACATTTTAACCTTCTGTGATTTCCATATATAGGAATGAGAAGTTAAGAACTGATAAATAAGCATTACGTTAAAGAAATGAAAAATATGTAGAATTATTTCCTTTGTCTAAATTGAAAAGGACTTGAACTGCCATATATCCATCTGGCATTCTGTAAAGTTTAATGATGATGTAGTGTTGCACATAAAATTCTAATTTTGTGGTACTTCTATGAATTGTGACTGAGTGTTAGATACCAGTAGTGCAGATTTGAACATCAAACAAAACAATTATTGTGTATAAAATTCTAACTATTAATCACTATTCTTTCAAATGTTTCAGGTTGAAGCTGCATTTAATATGAATAATAATTGCTTTGAAATAAAAACCTATAATTCATTTAGAAAATATGATCAAGTATTTATATCGTATGGAGCACATAGTAATACACATCTTTTAATGGAGTATGGATTCATTCTCCCTGATAATCCACATGATGTTTATGAAATAGATTATGGTGAGTAACTCTGACACTTTTGTACTAGGGATTCATTTTTATTTGTGGGCTACTTATTTTCATGAATATTTTGATAAAAAGTTAACCACAAATTTTAGTGTAAACAAATTATAGTATAACTGTCCCATAGGCTTAAACAATGAATGCAGAATTTGGAAAAAAAAAAACACAAAACCTGCAGGTATCCACAAAATTTATGTTTTCCTCAATCATCAAAATTTTGTGACCACAAAAATAAGTAAATCTACACTATCATTAATTTTGTAATTCAATTGACTCCTGTGTTTATTGTCGAGGCTACAACATTTGTCGCAGAAGCCAGGCAGCAATCTTACATTCCTTCGATGTCGTCAGCATAAAAGTTCAGTCTGTGATTTGCTGATCTTTTGCAATTAACATTTGCATGTAGTCTGGGATTACATTTTTAGACACCAATAACTGTGTTAAACCTCCATAGAATGTTTTGAAACTTTGAAATAAGATTCTTCAAGATCAAGATCAAGAAACAGCATTTGAAGAAAAAGTTAATTTCTATTTCTTTCTGTGTATTTTCCTGAGTGTCAACATTACAATTTACACTGACAGCAGCAATCACAGGAGAGACACAGTGTTTTTACACATTTGTTTATGATTACGATCTTTATTTTCTGCTAAGGTATTAAAATGTGGACATCCCCATTTTCTTCTCAGATTTTGAAATCAAACATGGATTACAATAAAAGACCTTAACAGTTGCTATTATTTAAAATGTAGAAAAAAACTAGAAAAATATCTCCAGTTCAAGTTGATGGATGATTACCATGATTACCGGATGGTTTGCAGATGCAAGGACAACACATATTCAGTTGATTACTAGATGAGTTTTTGAACTACCTTAAGTTGACCATAAGAACATTTTGTTAAATAAGACCTACCGGTACTTATTATACCCCCTGCAAACACATTTTTTATAGGAATCAGCATGTCTGTCTGTCTGGACCTACTTCTTTATCCTTCGTTTGATTCACTTCAAATTTGTAGAATAAAAGATTATAGTATGCAAACATGACCATGTGAAGGAATTTTTATTCTGTTTAGTTTATCCAGAATATGCCCTTTCCCCTCAGAAATTTTGATTATCTGCAGAACTAACCTTGCCATTGCAAGTCTTCCTACATGTTTTATTGCATCCACGAAATTTTGTATATTGTTTGATCGTAATACACAATTGTGCATGTTGGTAGGATGCACCAGTCCAAGAGATATGCGTCTTTCAGCTTAGAAAATATCTTCCCTAATAGTTCACTGTCTTGTGATCTCGTAGAATACTTTTCACAAGAGTTTATATATGACTTTCTTTCACTGGCATAAATTATTAATAGATTGTTAGTGTAATATTTTAATTTCACATTCCAGATGAAATTGTAAAAGTAGCACAGAATCTAAATTTACAGTATATTGATAAAAAGAAAAGAGTTATAGAAGAGAATGCCATTAACAGGTTTGTATTGTATGATTTTTTTTAGTTGCCTGAGTAGGGCCATATGATCTATTGCCATCACCAGGTGTCTGTTGTTGCCGTCCATTTTGTACCATCGATAACTTAAAAAAATATATTCTTCTAAAACCACAGGACCAATTTCAACTAAACTTTGCTGAATTTACCTTAAAGTATTTGGTATACAGATTTGTTTTTGTTCCAGCGAATTAATCATTATGTTCATCATGGCTAAACATAGAACATAAGGGTAAAATGCTAGTAATTGTCAGTTATCTTAAAGGGGCATTAGCTACGAGATATAGAAAAAAAAAATATGATTTTTTTTGTTCAACCATTAATGAAAGTGAAATAGTGAAATAATAATTAGCTTTTAACAGCCAGTTTGGTTTTGTTTTGTCAAATTAAGCAAAGAAACATGGCTAATGAATTATTTACTTGCAAGTGAATAATTCGACCTCATTGAATCCGTATTCATGTGAACTTAAACTGATCCTTATAGCTAGAGATGGGTTACGCATGAACTAGGCGTGTTCAGTTATTAAATGGAAAAGAATGTAAACATTGAAAGTGAAACAAGGGTAAACCATTTGGTTCACTGGTTTGATCCAGAAAAGCTCATTCATTTACAGGTAGAAACGATTATTAACATATTTTTTTAACCTATGATATGAAATCAAACAGACCTAGAAAAATCCAATGGCGCAATCTATTTAAATCTATGTTTATGTTTATATTGGGTTATATGACTGTCGGCAGTCTTCGGAGGTCACCTCAATGGTTAATTAGATGGCGTCTAGACTAAAATACACACGAAATGCTGATATGTAATATTGAGTCTATGCATCGTAAATTGTTTATTTTAGACTTTTTATAATTTGGATATGCGTTTTAGTAATTGTTTTAATAACACTTTTGCAAAATTTTGCTATTCCAGTAACTGTAAATAACCAAATGGTCAGATGACTTTTTCAAGGAGTTATTGCCTCTTATTGATTTTTAACCAATTTTAGCATTTTTTGCAATTGTTTTGAAAATTTTATACAGTAGATAGTTAGAATTTTTTTCACCAAAAATGAGATCTACCATGGTTCCAGGTTAGATATAGGGTTGAGGGCTCACAGACATGTTTACACAAATTGTCAATCAACTCCTGAAAAGGACAATTTTTAAACATGTTTTGCAATACAGTTAAATCAATTGAGTAATTTATGCTTTAAGCAAGAGACCCAAATGAAGGAGGTGAAAAGGATATAAAGATGTCATTTCTTCAAAATAGATAAATGAGACTTCGACTTTTCATTCAACCTGTTTTGTCTAACAATTCAATTCGTTTCATTAATGGCCTTTAAAAGGATCAAATAACATGATTCTTAATTAAAAAAAACTCTTGACTAGAAGATGGCAGAAAAAAGTTAGCTCAAATGGGGAGAAATTATATACATCCTATTTGGAGCTTTTGTTCTTTGCCTTATTCTACTATTTTGTTTGCAGCTTTAGTGTAAGTTATGCCTCCTTTTCAGAATGTTGCTGACACTAAGTTTCTTTCATCTTGTGAAGCAATATAAATTTGATGAACAGTAACACTCTCATTTCTGTTTACATTTACAGAAAATTAGTTTGTAGTAAGGAGGGTATGTCATGGAGTATACATGCTGTTTTAAAGATATTAGCGATGGATTTTACTGAATTGTAAGTTCATTTATATATATGTTGTTAATAATTGCTGTCAAGAAAACAATTTTTACAAGTTTTAGTTGTATTTTCCTCAATCATAAAGAATTGTGAAATTGGTGACCATGCAGGTCCATGGATTCATTTATATTCGTGGATACAAATTTTTGTGGATTGGGAAAAGATGTAATCTATAGATAGTTGATTTTAGGGCTTTAACTAAGTCTGCATAAATATCTATAGGAAATGTGTATTTTGTTGATCACTTAATCCATGGTCCACTAATACCTACAAAATCTACAAAAATTAGTACCCCACAAATACTTGTGAATCTACAACACCATGATTCAATATTAAACTTTACTTGTGAATCTACAACACCATGATTCAATATTAAACTTTACTTGTGAATCTACAACACCATGATTCAATATTAAACTTTACTTGTGAATCTACAACACCATGATTCAATATTAAACTTTACTTGTGAATCTACAACACCATGATTCAATATTAAACTTTACTTGTGAATCTACAACACCATGATTCAATATTAAACTTTACTTGTGAATCTACAACACCATGATTCAATATTAAACTTTACTTGTGAATCTACAACACCATGATTCAATATAAAACTTTTTGTGAATCTACATCATCATGATTCAATAATTATATTAAACTTCACTTGTGAATCTACATCATCATGATTCAATAATTATATTAAACTTCACTTGTGAATCTACATCATCATGATTCAATAATTATATTAAACTTCACTTGTGAATCTACATCATCATGATTTCAATAACTATATTAAAGTTTACTTGTGAATCTACAACACCATGATTCAATATTAAACTTTACTTGTGAATCTACAACACCATGATTCAATATTAAACTTTACAATACTGAAAGCTGTAGTAAAAAAATAGATGTCTTTTAATTTTGGTTGAAGTTTTGAGTTTTTGCCTCATTGATGTTGATGATGGCCCATTTTGTTCTTTATTCATATTTCTAAAATTTAAATTTCCTTTACTATTATGTTGGTTTGGCAAGTTGTTTTTATAGAAGACAATTGTGTATTTTGGCAATGGGGTGATAGCACAATTTTCTTTCTTTTCTTAAACAGTTTTAACTTTTAAGGTGAATTAAAAGTACCAATTTAATGAATAGCTGCTTCTCTCATTGTGTGTTTATCAGTACTCTTATTACAGATAGCTTGTTCAGGACTTGAAAAAGTAAATAAAAAAAATCACATTAAGATAATGTGTTGTCTGGCAGTGCGTTTGCATGGTTGAAAAACAGATACTTGCATTAGTGATATTTTGGATTTTCTTCTGAAAAACAGCAAGGTTATTTCTATTCTGTTTGATCAATGTAGAAATAATTAATTTGCTAAATTTTATAAAAAAAAGTAAAAGGTCTACAGTTTGACATTGTTATTTGTTCTTAGTAAAAAAAATGTAATTATTAAACAGAAATGAAGGACAAATGTTAAAAAAGTACAAAACAAATACATTGATTATCTGAACAGCTACAATTTCAGGTTTAGTAAGTACTTAACTCTGTCATTCCATACAAATGTTTTAAGTGCATACAATACTAACAGTTTTTATCATACTGTGACATTTCTACAAAAATTTGCATACACGCTCATTTACTAGATCAATTCAAAAATGCAATAACAAATATATTTTCATGAGCTGATTTTAAAAATAATTTGTGCAGAAAAGAAGATATTTAAGTATGCTCTTAATTTGTTCAACAATTCCTTGGAAATCATTCAAATTTATTAAATTGTATGAGTTTAGAAAAAAAACAGTATTTTGGGGGATATTCATCTAATTTTTAAGAAAATTATCTCTGATTTTTATTTAAAACTTGATACAAATAATTTTCCTACATAATTAGGCCAACTTTCAATTAAAAAATAGGGGTCCATGTTCTCGTGTTCAAGCTAATGGTTAAAAAATAGCATTTTATGTTAGCAATGTTATTACCTCCCGTGTAACTGCATCTTATGTGCTAAAAGGAAGCAATATTAAAATTTTACATAACAGACTTTTTCTGAAAAATAAAAATCAGTATATTTCAATATACAGGGTAATCAAATTAATAAAAAAATAATAATAAAGGAATATATAACATTGGTTGGACATACTGTGATTTTCTAGTGAAGTGAAATAAAATCCAATAATTTCACATGTGAAATAAATCTGACAAATTCACTCATCTGACATCAAATATTGATGATGTTGAATCAAAACAAGTTAAGAATGCATAGAAAAAGATATAGTTTCTTGAAAAAGTTGAAAGAATAACTAATCCAAGAATTCAAATATGAAAAAAAAAATCAACTAATGTGACAGGAAAAACACTGATAATTAACTCATACACACATTTGTGAATTAATGTGTCATTCAGTCAATTGTTGAATATTTTTTCTATATTCAAGTTATTGCATTAGTTTTTCTATAATCAATCATGATAATAACTTTAAAAGCTCTGTTATAAATAGAATAAAAATCGATAAACAAAATGGAGGTATTATCTTCAAAACCTGATGGCATTTATACCATAATGTCCAAATGATTGTTTCTCTAATTTATTTTACAAATTTCAGAAACAATATGCAGTATGGTTCAAATGCCTTCATAATCTTAAATCAAAAGAATGTTATATGTTAAAGATGTTTTTGGTGACAATAGATTATATAGTTCTGTGCACATATGTTCAAAACAATGCAAACATTTTCTTTGTTGTTTTCAGAAAGAGTTGGAAATTAATATTTAAAGATGATACCATATCAGTAACAAACCAAAAAGCAGTTAAAAACATGAGTCAGATTATTCTTCAACAAGAACTGCTTGAAATAAGAAGTGTGTTTGTCAAGGTATGAAACAAATTATTCATGTGAACATAAATAATAAATGTTGTCATTATTAGACTGAAGATGTTTTCTGCATTCTAAACAAAATTTAAGAAGGAAGTCTGCATTGAGGGACGGTAGGAGGGGGTGTCATCCTGGATTCCTGAAAAACATCAAGTATTCTTTCTTGGATCCTTAAAAATTAATAATTAATTCCAGAGTCCCTATAGGTGTCAATCCCAAATTCCTGTGAAAATAAAGGCCAAATCCCTAATTCCCGCAAAAATAAAGGAATGCATCATGAAAAAGGTCCTTCAACCCCTCTGCTGTCTTTTTGTTGAAATAATTTTTGTCATAAAAGACTCAGTCACAAAACAGTTTATTAGGCAAAATAAATATTTAAAACAACTTTAATCCAGTAATCTTTTTTGTAATAAAACTTGAAACAAACACTGATGAATTTCCTTACTTTGGACGGACCAGGTGGATTAGGGGGAGGGGTGAAGAATCATTTTAGGTTTTAAATTGTTGCAAATCCCTTTATTCTACTATTCCTAACTCTAAACTTAAATTCTGATTTAAAGAATAAGTTCAACTTAGTTTATAAAAAAAGAATAGAAAAACATGGATAGCAAACAGACTGTAAATTTTGCTCAGTCCTTTAGACCAATGTGGTCTTGTAAAAAAGCAAAAAATATCATTTAGCCTGCTATTTAAAAACTTTGTGGTCCAATGCAAAGAAAGGGATTTAATAACAAAGCACAAAAAAACCAAGTGAGTTACTTCCCTGTAGCACAGACAACATATTTTGATTTCCCTTAATGGACAGGTAATTAGTCACCTGATTTATGTTAAAACATATAAGCTTATTTGATGTAACATCCAAACCTTAAAGAAACATTAACAGATGTAGACATTTTGATTTTAAAAGCCTTCATGTCAAATAAGGTTAAATGACAGTAACTTACTACTGTATCAACATATTTCAAAATACAATTTTTGTCTCGCCTGCGAACAAAGTGGCAGAAAGCGAGACATAGGGATTGCTTTTCCGGCGACGGCATTAACAATTGTTAAGTTTTCTACTTGAGTTAGTTTGATAGGAACTTCTTGTGATAGATTATTTATGTTTAATAAGAAGTTGCAATACTATCAGTACAGATCAGTTTGAAGACTAATGGCATATGGAAGGAAAGAAGACTTAGAGATTGGTAATGTTGAATCAATTTGGCTTCAGATCAATTTTCCATCCACAAAACCTATTCTTTTGTGTTCAGTTTACAGACCACCTGATATGAAAGTAGACTGGATAGATGCTTTTGAATTAGAAATAAGTAAAGCATCAAGCTTAGATTTAGAAATTATTATTATGGGTGATATAAATATTGACTATGCTCAAGGATGTAGTAACAACAAATGGTCCCATATGATACAGTGCTATGGTCTTACACAACTTATTGATAATCCAACAAGAGTAACAGATAAAAGTAAAAAGATCATTGACCATATATATACAAATAAGTCCGATAATATAATTGAAACATATGTACCTTATTTGGCATTAAGTGACCATTACCCAGTATGCCTTACAAGAAAAACAAATGTTAAAGAAATACCTGATTCTAGCCACAAGATCATAACTTATAGATGTTTTAAAAAGTTTAATGAAGAGAATTTTATAAAAGAACTTCAATGTAAACCATTTAATACTGTGAAAGAAGAACATGACACAGACAAAGCTTTAAATATCTGGTATTCTCTTTTCAATAATGTTTTAAATAAGCATGATCCAACAAAAACAAAGCGAGTCAAAAATGTCCAAAGGCCAGAATGGTTAACCCCTGAAATATTAACTGCCAGACAAAACAGGGATTATTACCATAAAAAGCATGATCTAGACAGATACAGGTTCTGGAGGAACAAAAGCACATCACTTATAGATGATGCAAAAAACAATTTTTATAAAACATCTATTGAACAGGCTAAAAATCCAAAAGAATTATGGAAATATGTCAAGGGGCTCAACCAAACTAAAAGTTCTCCTTTTCCATCACAACTTAAGATACACAATGGTGTTATCACAGAAACTCAGCATATAGTTGATGCTTTTAACAAACATTTTATAAATATTGCCCCGAAAGATAGCCTATCAACATCTAAATCATACAAATTTGATAGTAATAAGATTTATGAGGAGGTAGCAGCAAAAGTACCTCAAGATACTTGGTTTTACATCCCCTTGATTACAGTTGCTGAAGTTAAGGACTGCCTTAGCAATTTAAATGTTGCAAAAGCTACAGGCATTGATCAGATCAGTCCTCGCATACTTAAACTATCATCAGAAGTTATTTCACCGTCAATAGCTTATATTATAAATAGGAGTATCACTGCTGGTATATTTCCTTCTGAGCTTAAAAATGCCCGTGTCATGCCAAGTCATAAAAAGGGTCCTAAAGATACTGTCGACAACTATAGACCAATATCTATTTTGCCTACTCTTTCAAAGATTTTTGAAAAGCATGTCTGCAAACACCTATACCGATACCTATTAAAATATAAGCTCCTTCATGCAAGTCAGTCTGGATTTAGAAGCCACCACTCTTGTCACACTGCTTTACTAAAACTTATTGATCAGTGGTTGAAAGCCATTGATGATGGAGAAATTATAGGTATTATCTTCCTAGATTTTAAAAAAGCATTTGATCTGGTAGATCACATTATCCTTCTTCAAAAACTGCAGTGCTACAAAATTTCAAATTTATCATGTAACTGGTTTAAATCATATCTATCTCATAGATTCCAACAAGTTGAAAATGGGACAATCAAGTCAAAGGCACTAGAAATAAAATCTGGAGTACCTCAGGGCTCCATATTAGGCCCCCTTCTATTTTTATTGTTCATTAATGATTTGCCCCTTCATATAACCTCATCTGAAGCAGACCTCTATGCAGATGATACTACCATTCACTGCACAGGTCGTAGTCTAAATACCATCCAGGACAGCATTACAAATGATTTAGACAGAATTGAAGAATGGTGCAAGGGAAATAAGATGTATATAAATCCAACAAAAACTACATCTATGGTTATTGGTTCTAGACAGAAACTAGCAAAAACAGACCATGTTCTTAATTTGACTGTTGGTAACTCCCACATTAGAGATGTTAATGGCGAAAAGCTCCTAGGGGTTTTTATTGATGAAAATCTTGAGTGGACAGCCCAAATTGACACTTTGTGCACAAAAATCAGTACCAGGCTAAATCTTTTGTCTAGGATAAAGAAATCCCTCCCTCTGGAAACACGAAAGTTATACTTTAATGGTTATATTCTCCCTATTTTGGATTACTGTTGTACAATTTGGGGAAACACCAGTGACCAAAATACAAATAGATTAGATAAACTTCAAAAACGAGCAGCTAGAATTATTCTTGAACTTCCTTATGATACCCCATCTAATACAATGTTTAAAAAGTTATCATGGCTTCGATTTACTGATCGTGTAATTTACCACAAGGCCTTATATGTTCATAAATGTTTATATGGATCTGTCCCAGAATATTTGTCTAACAAAATCTCCTATGTTACAAATAAAAATGGAATGCAACTTAGATCAAATACTACCCAATTACTTAATATACCAAAGGCAAGAACAAACACATTTAGAAGATCTTTTTCATATTCTGGCCCAACTTTATGGAATAAACTACCAGAAGCACTAAGACACATGTCAAACATAAATACTTTTAAAACAAACTGCTTTAAGTTTTTACTTGAAAATCCAGGAATTATTTAAATGATAATGTATCAATTTTGATTATGTTTTCTAATGTTTATCTTTGTTATGAAGAAATTGTGTGATGCATTGTGAGTGGAGTGTGAGGGCCTCAAGGGAGAATAGTGTTTGTACTAATTGAGCATACCCTCTTGAAATAAAGATTATTATTATTATTATTATTATTATTATTATTTTGAGGCCCTGTCCCCAAAGTCATGGTCCAGTGACTTTGAATTAATAAGGAAAATCCTATGTTAAGTTTTCTGCTTAAGTTAGTTTGATAGGATCTACTTGCGATAGATCAATGATATTTTGTATGAAGTTGCATTACTATCTGTACATATCAGTTTGACGACTATTTCTGGGCCCTGCCCGCTAGGTCATGGTCCAGTGACTTTGAATTAATTAGCAATTTTCAATGTTAAGTTTTCTGATTAAGTCAGTTTGATAAGAACTACCTGTGACAGATCAATGATATTTTGTATAAAGTTGCATTACTATCATTACATATCAGTTTGATGACTGTTTTGAGGCCATGTCACTTAGTACATGGTCCAGTGACTTTCAATTATTTACCAATTTTCAATGTTAAGTTTTAAGCTCAAGTTAGTTTGATAGGTTCTACTTGTGATAGATCAATGATATTTTGTATGAAGTCGCATTACTATCAGTACATATCAGTTTGATGACTGTTTTGAAGCCATGCCACTTAGTACATGGTCCAGAGAATTTCAATTATTTACCAATTTTCAATGTTAAGTTTTCAGCTTAAGTTAGATCAATAGGAACTACTTACAATATGAAGTTACATTACTGTCTGTAAATCTTGATTTGTCGACCATTTCGAGTCCCTGCACACTAGATCATTATCCAGAGACTTTTAATAAGCAATGTTGCCTTCATCAGATTGTCTTTTTCTGAATTTTATGCCAACAAGGCGAGATATATCTTTGTGTCAACAGTTTTTTATTTTTTTGTTAATATTAGTTAAAAAGTCCAAACTGTTTTCAAGAAAAAAGGAGCATTTCCATCCTATTTGAAAGCCCAGCACAATACTGTGATCAAAATCTCAATATTTACTTGTTTAAATTTCCTTTGTCCACTTATATTGACTGTATTTAAAACAATAAGCATCAGGGGTGGATCCAGCCATTTTTAAAGGTGTAATACCACCAAATCATAGTACGTCACATCCGGTTGCATACGAAAATAGGTCGAAAAAAAATATTCCCTTGAATTTGACAGTTGTAGGTAAATGATCCTACATTTCATTGCAGTAAAAAATTTCTGGGTCATAA
This sequence comes from Mytilus californianus, assembly GCF_021869535.1. Classification (NCBI taxonomy): domain Eukaryota; kingdom Metazoa; phylum Mollusca; class Bivalvia; order Mytilida; family Mytilidae; genus Mytilus; species Mytilus californianus. The sequence continues at coordinate 29,301,942 of NW_026262626.1, read as the reverse complement.
ACATATATCTTGGGTATTTCAAAGTATCATTATTTTTTTATTTGGGGTTTCTATAGAATATTTTGGAAACTTGAGGTTACATGGTTACTAAAGCTTGTACACAGGTTAAAAAAGTGGGGAAATTTGATTGGTTAACTTCCAGTGATGGTTATTTTCTTATATGCAATGAAATGTTATGTGAAATTTTTTCTATAGTACTGAACAGGATAAAACTTTACTCATGCCTAGTATTTCTTTATTTGAAACAAAGATAAATTCTGCACAATTTTTTGAAAAGTGCAAATTTAACAAAGACTAATAGGAGAAAATCAATGGTGGTATTACACCTAAAAGGGGGGGTTCCCAACCCAGCATAAAGGGGGGTTCCAACTATATGTCCCCATTCAAATGCATTATAGTCAAGAAAAAAGGGTGGTTCAAACCCTGGAAACCCCCTCCTCCCCCTCCCCCACCCTCATAACCAACAACCTATTTTCAAATTCTTTAAAGGACACAAAACTTAAAGATATAAAGAAAGACAACCACTCAGTATCTTCCTTTCATTGAAATTCCCATCAAAGTGGTGAAGGTGAAATAGTTTTTAGAACAATCAAACTCTTCTTTTTACCTTGATCTGTGGAGTAACAAAAGATACACGTATAGAAGAATGCACAATAAAAATCAGTTCCAAAAAATTATTTTATAATAAAATTGAGAATGGAAATGGGGAATATGTCAAAGAGACAACAACCCGACCAAAGAGCAGACAACAGCCGAAGGCCACCAATGGGTCTTCAATGCAGCGAGAAAATCCTGCACCCGGAGGTGGTCCTCAGCTGGCCCCCAAATAAAATTGTGTGCTAGTTCAGTGAAAATGGACGTCACACTAAACTCCAAAACATATAAATGAACCAAAATCAAAAAACATACAAGACCAACATAGGCCAGAGGCTCCTGACTTGGGACAGGCGCAAAAATGCGGCAGGTTAAACATGTTTTGTGAGATCTCAACCCTCCCCTATACCTTTAGCCAATGTAGATTAAAAAAACACAGAGCAATACGCACATTAAAACTCAGTTTAAAAGAAGTCCGAGTCCGATGTCAGAATAGGTAACAATAGAAACTAAGCAAAATGACAATGATACATAAATGTTTGGATTACAAGGATCTGCATGCAACATCAGTAATGGGAGATACTGTTTTCATCGGATTGATGGTTAGTCTTTAGTTCTCTGTGCAATATTTAGAGGAATTTTATTTGTCCATGTTTTTAAATCCTACAATTAAAGTAAATCAGGATGTTGAGGGATTGGTGTGTCTGTTTGTCTGTGCATTTCTTTTTAAGTTTTACCCTTGTCCGTCTGTACGTCCATACGTCCCAAAATTGGTTTCCATTCTCTAACTTGAGTTTGCCTAAACAAATGTTATGAAACTTATACATAATGCTTATTACCACAAAATACAGATCAAGTTTGAATTTTGGTGGCGTCACATTAACCGTTCTAGAGTTATGCCCCTTTATTAATGGAAAAATTCCAAAATTTTTAGTTTCCGTTCTCTAACTAAAGTTTGCCTCAACCAAATGTTATGAAACTTATACACAATGCTTATTACCACATGATACAGATCAAGTTTGAATTTTGGTAGCGTCACTCTAACCGTTCTAGAGTTATGCCCCTTTATAAATGAAAAAAATTACAAAATTTTTAGTTTCCGTTCTCCAACTTAAGTTTGCCTCTACCAAATGTTATGAAACTTATACACAATGTTTATTACGACAAAACACAATGATCAAGTTTGAATTTTGGTGGGGTCACTTTAACCATTCTCGAGTTATGCCCCTTTATAAATGGGGGGAAAAAAATGCAAAATTTTTAGTTTCCATTCTCTAACTTAAGTTGTCTCAACCAAATGTTATGAAACTTATACACAATGCTCATTACCACAAAACACAGATCAAGTTGAATTTTGGTGGCGTCACTTTAACCATTATTGAGTTATGCCCCTTTATAAATCGAAAAATTGCAAAATTTTTAGTTTCCGTTCTGTAAAAGAGGGACGAAAGATACCAGAGGGACAGTCAAACTCATAGATCGAAAAACGCCATGGCCAAAAATAAAAAGACAAACAGACAAATAATAGTACAGATGACACAACATAGAAACTGTTATGAAACTTATGTTATGAAACTTATACATAATGCTTTTTACCACAAAACACAGATCAAGTTTGAATTTTGGTGGCGTCACCGTTCTAGAGTTATGCCCCTTTATAAATGGAAAAATTGCAAAAATTTTAGTTTCCGTTCTCTAACTTAAGTTTGCCTCAACCAAATGTTATGAAACCTATACACAATGCTTATTACCACAAAACACAGATCAAGTTTGAATTTTGGTAGCGACACTTTAACGGTTCTAGAGTTATGCCCCTTCATAAATGGAAAAATTGCAAAATTATTTTCCGTTCTCTTACTTAAGTTTGCCTAAACCAAATGTTCTGAAACTTATACACAATGCTTATTACCACAAAACACAGATCAAGTTTGAATTTTGGTGCATCACTTTAACCGTTCTAGAGTTATGCCCTTTATAAATGGAAAAATTCCAAATTTTTATTTTCTTCTAAATATCAAGTAATTTTTAAAATTTGAGTTATCTTCCTTTGTCCATGATTATAGTTGAATCAACTTCAATCAATGCTTTATACAATGCAATGTTTAATTTTGACTTCCACTGATAAAACACAGATCAAGTTGAATTTGGGTAGTGTCACTTTAACCATTATTGAGTTATGCCCCTTTCTAATCGAAAGATTGCAAAATTTTTAGTTTCCATTCTGTAACTTAAGTTTGACCCAACTAAACATTATGAAACCTAAACACAATATTCATTACCACAAAACTTAGATCAAGTACAAATTTTTTGTTTCCGTTTTCTAACTTTAGTTTGCCTCAACCAAATGTTATGAAACTTATACACAATGCTTATTACTACATAATACAGATTAAGTTCGAAATTTGGTGAGAACACGTTTACCATTCTTAGTTATGTCCCTTTATAAACATAAAAATTGCTGATTTTTCGTTTCCTTTCTCTAACTTTAGTTTGTCTCAACCAAATGTTATAAAACTTATACTCAACCGTTCTAGAGTTATGCGTGTTTACAAATAGAAAAATTGCTGAATTTTTAGTTTCTGTTCTCTACTTAAGTTAGCCTCAACCAAATGCTATGAGACTTACACACAATGCTTATTACCACAAAACTCAGATCAAGTTCAAATTTGGGTAGTGTCACTTTTACCGTTCTTCAGTTATGTCACTTTATAACTATATGCTATGCAAGTGGAGGTATCATCTGTGTCCACATGTGGACACTATCCACATTTATTTTTATTTGTTCTTTATTTTTGGCACTCTTTCCATCAAAATCCATGATTTATTTTAGTGTCACATAAAGAACATTTTAACATTGTGCACTTTGTGGGTTTTTATAAGCTCTTCAACTTTTGAACAAATTTTGGCCTCAAGCCTCACTGAAGTGATATATATTGTTGAAATGCGCATCTGGTGCAGTAAAATTGGTACTGTTAATATTATCATAATTTATGTTGTCAGGTTTCTTCAGATCAATGTTTATTCCCATCTTTGTTAATTGAAAAAAATGTCTTCTGTATTTGAAAAAAAAGTTTTCCATTATAACCTTACCCCAAACCTCAGTACTGAAGTAGCAATTATAATTGCACTACTTGTATCAGTTAAAGGTTTGATAATGGTTTAGGGATGATGCTGAAACAACAATAAATATTACACTAGATTTTATATTAATTGTGATTGTTTTTTTGTAGTTTCCATCAAAGGACAAAAGCAGACTGACCCGACATCAAAATCTTGCACTGGATTTGCTGACCATTGAAGAAAATATTTTACAACAGTCAATAAAGTTATTACAATAATTTGTCTTATTTGACGTGATCAATGAGTTGTCTCAGGAAATGCTGTGGAAACTTGAGATATTGGTGTTACTTTACTAACGTCCTCAGTGGCTACATTCATCATTCATCATTTATCTAATGTTATATGAAATATAGTGCCACTATTTGAATAGATGATGGCTCCTGTCAATTCCACTGTTGATAGTTTTAGTCGTTGCCTATGAGTATTACATTGGAATAGGACAATAAGTGTAGCTTTGCCAGCATCAAATGGGATTCATTTCACTCTTGAATACTTGCATACATATATATCTTAACTGTTTTATTTTGGTGTGTTTGAATTTGGCTCTTTCATCTTAGTTGCCAAATAAACCCAAATAAAACTACACCCAGGGTTAGTGAGAGGGTTGAGTGCTCACAAACATATTTAACCCTGCCACATTCTATAATATATGTTCCTGTCCAAAGTCAGTAGCCTTTAATTAAGTGGTTGTCATTGGTTGCTTTTGTCACATTTGTTTTTCGTTTATTGTTTTGTCATTTTGTCATGTCAGGGTCTTTTATAGCAGACTTTAAGGTAAAGGTTTGCTCATTGTTGAAGGCTGAACAGTTGCCTATTATTGCTCACATCCAAGCATTTTGGACTCTGGTGGATATTTGTCTCATTGGCAATCGTAAAACATCTCCTTATTTCTATATTTGGAAGCTTATATTAGTGTCTAAATGTGTATGGGTGAGATTGACAAGGTCTTGAATAGTAGTGATTGATGGTGGTACTGCAGCAATTAGGTACATGTATGCATGTTATTTAATATGTCGCTAGATGTTTTAAGATTTCTTTTCAAGAATCCAACACTTTATTGCGTTTGTATGTGGGGCCATTTCAAATAAGTTTGCAGCCTGATGCCAATGTACTTTTCAGAATTAACAAGACTAAATTGTGATTGTGTGTTTGTTGGAATTTTCTTGATTGTGGTGGTGAGTACTGTACATTTGTTAGGACGAAAAACCACTGGCCAGTCTACTTCCCACTTTGATCAATGTTCTTTCAAGGTTACTTCGATAAATAGTAATACAATTGAATGAAAAGATTGTATTCTACACAAATATATTTAATCATAGGTCAAGGTTATTTTTTAGCTTATTCATCAGACAAGGGAGATCACAGAAGAATGTAGACATTGGACCAAAAATTATTTGTATTTAAAACTGTCCCTAATTGTAAAAAATAAAAGTTGATTATATATACTAGTACAAAAAACAATGTATTAGGTTCATGTGGACCCTTTGGCAAAAACTGCTGTGTAAATGTAACAGCCACTATGTTCCGTCAGTTACATTGTTCCGGCGGAACTTTTCAACTAGTTATTTCGTTCCGATGGAACTTTCCAACTAGTTGTTTTATTCCGAGTGCAGTCGAAAAGTTCCGGAAAAAAGTAGCTAGTTGAAAAGTCCCGGAACAATGTAGCTAGTTGAATAGTTCTGTTGGAACAGAACAACAAGTTACATCGTTCCGAATATACCATATTTCGTCCTTTTTGTAGAAAGAGGGGGAAGAATGAGTATCAGTATATAAGAGCAAATCATTAATTTACAAGAATACCCAACGCACTGAAAGGGGTTTCTTTGGGGACAAATATACAAAATTTAAGTTGTATTTCATAGCTCACATAAAACGGAATAAGTTGCATTATCATGCAAATTTAGTATTCATAGTACCCTCAAGAGGGGGAAGAATACCCCCCTCCTCATGTGGTTCTTTGCAATTCTCCAAATGGAACTTTGTGACTGGTTGATAAGTTCCGTCAGTGGAACTTTTGGGCTAGTTTGTTAGTTCCGGTTTTGACTTATTTGCCAAAGAGGAACTTTGTGGCTAGTTGATAAGTTCCTTTTGACTTTTGTAATCAGTATCTTGGTTTCCCTTTGAAAGGTTCAAATATAATATAAGGGACCGGTCAAAATTTCTCAACGCATGGGACCGGTGCAAAACCAAAATGAACTATAAAAAAACTTGAAGTCCCATGGTAATGCAAGTGAAGAAAAGGTGTTGTCCCATTATATTTTGCAACAAAATAAGTTGGTGTCCCATGTTAATTCATACAGTACAAGTCCTTCAAACCAATGTGCCAGACAAGCATACATCATTCAAATAATGCCGACATTCTTTATTTTTAATTTTTTGAAGTTATTATCTGAGGTTTTTCTTTTGCGATTTGTTTACCTATATATTCATGTCCCGCCAATTTTGTTGTACGGTAATTAGTTATTTTTACAAATCTTTTTGCTCTCTGGCCATTCTAATATTTATTATAAAAAAAGCTCTTGCCCAGGTTTAGTTTATTGCAAAAAAAAAAAAACTTGACCTGCTATTAAATAATCAGAAAACTTACATATATAATATATATCAAAACTTAATATATATGATGTTTTTTTTAAATGAAATATGTATATACTTCAAATTTTAATTATATGATTGTTTTCGTGTTTACTTGTCATCAAATTACAAGAAAATCTCCAATAACAGACATTTGGACCTGCATGGTATTTGGAAATATACTGCATTCAGATTGTATTACCAGTACATGTACTTTTACGGACTCTGGAGGAGGGATGGGCCAGTCCATTCTCATTTTTACTGAATTTTATATTTATTTGTGTACATGTAATTCCACATGGTTTTAATCAAGTAACCATATGTAGTCTTTTTACTCGTCCTGTTACACTAAAAGATTCTAATTATGCATTGTGTTACTTCATCTTTCTTGATACATGATACTTAATGCATCAATCACTCTGTGTAATCATTTTCAAAATTTATTTAAATGAATATCAAATTATTAATATGGATATAAAAGCTTAATCTTACTCATGGTCTTAATTTAGAAGCATTGATGGAACAAAGTAAACCAGACTTTAAATTGTTTTCTGATCATGCTGATCATCAATGGGGATTCTTTTAATTCAGTGTTCCTTGTCAGTCATAAATTTATAGAATATATGTATGTAAATTCAATTTTCTGACCACAGTACAGAAAATATTGACTTTGTTCCTAGAACCATCCTCCACCTCCCCTACCCACCACCAACCCCACTCCCCAAAAAAAAAAAAAATCTAAAAAAAAAATCAAATTTCTTCAAAACATCATATATAAGAATCAAACAAAAGAATTCTAGATTAAAATACTATCCTGTTTCATATATTTCATAACCTTATTTAAACAATGTTTTCACCAATAAGTGTCAAAACAAAACACCCTATTCACATCAACAACACTCATTTGTGCAGCCCCTCCCCTTTTTAATAAAAAAAAAAACAAATCAAACAACCCTGAAATTCAAAAGACTTATAACCATTTACTAGTAGATATTTGTATAAAGGAACTACAATATGAACTCACAACAAAAGATTTTTGAGTTATCAACCTAAATAGTCAAATATAGCACCATGCACATCCTGTGTTTGTTTTCCTTCTGGGATGAATAGGCGCAGGGGAGTGAAACAACGGCTCTTCTTTAGTTTAATGTGGGACTGATATTGTTCAGATAAAATTGGAATAACAAATTGTAGAAAGATCAAAACTAATGAAGAAAAAAAAATTATTTCATACATTTATTTCGTCAATTTCAAGTGTACATAAATACATCCTAATTTGAAAATAAGCTTAGTTTAAGAATTATTCCGACAGTCCATCTTTGAAAATGACCATTACTTTTTCATATCAAATGGCATTTCCATAACACTTGAAAGCTATCTTCAATATGTTCTTGCAAGTAGCAAATTTTATTTTCATAAAGATATTTTTTGCACTCAATTGTATAAAGTTATATGTGAAAAAGAAATTTTTTTCTTTCAGTTGGGATGAAATCCATATTCTAGTTGACTTTAAAAAATTCTTGAAAGTTCTGCTTCAAGCTATCTGAGATTTTCGTAAAGCTTGATCACTATCTCCTTTTTATATTGTTCTTACAATGGCAAAATTTGTTTTTCATGTAGATTTATTACTGTCAAATTTTATGCTTTATAAAAAGGTGAAAATTCCAGTTGGGAATAAATTTAGCTACCAATAGTCATCTTTGAGAATTTCTACAACTTTTTAAAATGACTTGAGATTTTCATAAAATTGAGCCATTATGTCATGTATATACTGTTCTTACAATATGCCAAATCTTAATTCATTTGGAGATCTTCTATGATAAATAAGCAAATTATATAATTGTTTTCAGTAAATGATGATTGTCAATGATAGAGATTATCATTTTCTTTTCAAATTATTTAAGATTCTTATAGACATTCACAAGTATAAACGGTCCCTAATATTATAAATAAAAAAAAAATGAAGGTCCCATGCACATTTAACTTGTACAAAATTCAGGTCCCATGGAAATTTGGCTTTAAAAAAGTGCATGCCCCATGCTCATTTGCACTGGTCCCATGCATTGAGAAATTTTGACCGGTCCCTAAGAGACATATAATATAGTGTATATGTAAATGCTCTTTTGTTCCGACGTTGGAAAGTTCCGGGCGGAAAGAACTAACTAGCCGAAAAGTTCCGTTGGAACTTTTCAACTAGTCACTTTGTTCCGGTGGAACTTTTAAACCAGAGGAAGAACAAAGTAACTAGTTAATAAGTTCCTCCGGAACTTTTCGGCTAGTTAGTTCTTTCCGCCCGGAACTTTCCAACGTCGGAACAAAAGAGCATTTACATATACACCACACAATTTACTCCGAGTGCAGACAAACCTGTGCATCTGGAAAATTTTTAAGGCATAGCATGCCTAGATATAAAAAAATTAAAATTGTCCAAATGCATAGGTTTGTCTGCACTCGGAGTAAATTTTGTGGTGTAAACACAGCCTTTTTAGCCAAAGGGTCCACATGAACCATAAGTTTTATATATAATCTTTCCATGGATAGTTGGATATGTACAGTTGTAAATTGAGAGTAGACTAGTAAAATGACAAAATTTGGCCCACTCTTGACTGCTCAGACTCAAATATGTCTGATATCTATAGAAATAATAAATGGCACAACCGCCGTCAAAAAATATTCACACAGAAAGTGTTTTTTTTAAGTTCAGTAGCAAAAAAATTTGGAACAATTAATGCTGGTCATCTATATTAATAAACAGAGAGGATCTAATGAGCATAAGTCCAACGATTTCGGCCTTGTCGTCTTAAGTGTAATTCTTGGCTTGCTTTGGGTCATGCTATCTTAAAAAAGGAGTTCTGGTATATGATTGACAATAAGACAACTATACACCAAATACCAAAATGACATAGATGTAAGCTACTATTGGTCATCATGGCATACAATCTTCAATAATGAGCAAACCCTTACTCTATAACAAGGTATAAAAGGCAACGCCATGAACAAATGTTTAAAACAAATAAAATGAGAAAACCTATGCCTGATTTAGGCAAAAACAATAAACTGAAAAAATAATTATTACAGACAGCAACCAACGAATACCACTGAATGACAGGCTCCTGATTTGGGATAGGTACTTAAGATATGAGGGCGGGGGTAAATATGTTTACAAGCGCTCAACCGTACTAGTATTGAACAATAGTGTAAATGCATTGTAAAAATCAGTTGAAATAGGCCAGATGTGTCTGATTGGCACGAAACACACAAAAAAAACTAAGTTAACAAAAGGACAAAAGAAACTTGGTACGTACAAAAACATCCCTTTGATAGCCAACTGTGTCAACAAGATTAAACTAATGTGTAGAAGTTTCTAAAAGTATTTCTTTAAAAGTGTAAAAATGTGATTAGTCCCTTGAAATTACAGGGTCATAATGCATCTTCCCCTGTAATGTTCCACATATGTAAATTAATGTTGACTTGAATGACTTCAAAATAAAAGTCGCTATGTTATTGATGCTTTAATTTATTCTGAATGTGATGATTTTAATGAAAATCCCCAAAAGTGAAAATGTCATTTTCTTTGAAATTTTCACGACAATACTGGTTCAGCAACATCCAGCAAAATGCCATTTACATGTGTCTGATTGAGTCAACAGGTTTTCAATTAAAGATGCTTTACCGTAGTTAAAATCAGGCAAATTACTGACGTTTGTGTCATTTTTTGATAGTATGCAGGGGTGGTTTGCGTATTGGAGGAATTTTAATCAATTATCAGAGTGAACTCTAACGAGATCAATTCTGTAATGTTATCATCTGTTAAACATAAAAAAAATAATCTGGATTGTTTATGTAAAAGGTTTGAATGAAGGAAAATGAATATTTCGAAAAATAATAAAAATCATTTAAACCATTTAGGACTTAATAGGGGCATAACCAGGGATGAAAAAAGGGAGGTGTCAAAATGGTGAATTGTTAATGCCCACAATGGTCAAAATCTTAGAAATTTTTTAAAAGAGTTTTTGAGAGAAAAAAAAATCAATAAAAAGGCTATATGCCCTCTATGTCTCCCCGCTCCACCCGGAATCCGCCTTTTATTTGTCCCAAAATACTTTATAATTGACATATTTTCTATACACAGGATATAAACTGTAATATTTAGAAACAAAACCGTATGATAGTGTTAGCAGATGAGCATCTGGATTACATCAGGTCATCTCAGTTCACAGACCATTTCAGGCAGCTTTAAGAAAAACTTACAAAAAAAAAAGACGGGCACTTTTAATACCATTAGCAAAAAAGAAATCTTTTGAATGCTTATCCAATTTTATTCTTTTAATTAACCATATGGAACTTTAATATTAAGAATACAATATACATTATATCACTGTTAGTCCGGATTTCCGTTTGCATATGATATAATTAGGTCTTCTTCTTTGACATTTCCAATTCAAATTCCTTTAAGTTACATTTTACCATTGCCATAGCAGCATATTACAAAAACATCATCATTGATAAAAATGTTTTATATAATTGGCAACGGTAGCCTTGCTTTGTATTTGAAACGAACAAATATTTCCTAATCACACTTTTGCTCTAGGTGGCCTGCAAATGTGTATATTTTTGTTTATTTTGGTACGCTCTTGGAACTAGTAACTATGAGGAAACATTTTTCTTTAGATACATGACGTACTGACAAATAAAAAGAACATTTGTATCTTTCACATATTCTCAATGACACAGCAAATCATTTATGAACATTTTAAACTTAATCTAATTTTTGCACATTCAAGGTTTGTACAGCATGAAGCTCAATGCTTATTGACATGGCCTCTTAAAAATATGTAAACATAACAGTAGTAATTGAACACAAAACGTTAGATGACACCAAAGAGACAATCAAAAACCATAAGAAAAAAAAAGACTATTGTCAAAAGAAAAAATCCATAAAATTACACAGAAAAAATAAGATAAATCAAAATGAACCCTGAACAAAACATGGTGTGAACTAATGTGCTCCGAATAGGTAAGCAGTTCCTTGCATCAGTTGTGTTACTCATGATGTTTGATTGTTAGGTTGTTTTTCAGAAGATTTTCGTTTTTGGCCCACTAATTATAAGCTTAGAAAATAATACAATTTTAAGTAAGTTGTTTTCTTTTATATCATGCTTTAACTGACAATTAGAAAAAAACTATAGTTCAGTTCCTGGATTTTCGTGAGGTGCAGGTAGTTTTAGTCCGCTAGGATCTACATCCCATATATCTCTGGCATATTCTACGATGGTCCTATCGCTGGAGAATTTTCCTGAAGCAGCTATATTCAGCAGACATTTGCGGGCCCACTGTACTGGCTGCAGGTAGAGGTCATTTACACGCTGTTGACATTCAATGTAAGACTGGTAGTCTTTCAGCAGACAAAACCTGTAAAAATGAATAGAGGAGTGTCTGTTAACAATATTTGATATTTTGGTTCGTTGTAATGAGTATATGTCCACTTGACATAATTTACACCCCCACCACGTTTGAAATCAAATTCTTCAGTTTGGAACGCTTGAAGCAAAAATCAAGTGCTTTGTATCAAATTTTTGGTGTTGAAAATTTTGATTCCGTAGTCTCCATGCAATACAAGATAAATAGGGATGGGAAAATGGAAATATGTACAATAATACATTATACTTCAGTTCTACCAATCATATCATGAAATACTGTATCAGTACCAACCATAACGAATTTTGCTTTTACTAAATTTTGAAATGTTTAATCTGTTTGCAATGTACACTATGAAAAGAAAAACTCGTTTTTGAACAAATGTGTAATTTTGTTTTAGTTTTAATTCGTTGTAATATCAATTTTAAATATTGCATATCCCATTTAGATGACCTCATATCCACACTTTTGAAATTGATCTGGTAAGGTAGAATCAGGTATTGTGTTCCTTTGTAAATGTGCGTTGCAACATGTACAAGAAAACAATATTTGGCAGGCAGATTTGTTTTATAAGGAGTAAATACCCATTAGCCACGTGCCATAAATCGTATGATCTTGACTTTATTTACATTCTCTAGTAGTGACGGTTATTTTCTCGATTGCAACCACAATGTATGTGTGAAAGTGCATGTAGTACCACCTAGGTTGGTCCCCTCCGTAAAATATTCAGTATGCCTTCGGAATATACAAATATTGTCAAGAATTTCAATAAATGCCGGATACCAGTCTAAGTACCACCACACTTAGAGCGTTCCCAATAACGACCAATCCAGACAAGAGTTTTCGGACGAAACAACTGATGTATATTTGTTTTAAAGCATATTTGATTGAATGTTAAACAGAGTTTGGTCCGATATTATGCTCACAAGCTACTCGAATAATTCAGTCGTTAAATTCCGCTGCTTTACGAGGCTCTTTTGAGTGGGAGATATCGATCACGGGGAGGGTCTTTGTTATTTAATATTTGTTTTCTCTCCAAAAGTGTTTTCTGGATCTGCAATTTCACAGATACTTGTAGGTTCAATTCTATGTTCAATCAACAAACAACATCATAACTTGAATTCTATGCATTTCAACGCTGATCAATAAATATCTGCTTACCTGTCATCAAACACCAAGCTGTTGAAAAGATCTCTAAACAAACCAGTGTCCTCTGGAGAAAATGTGCCATCGTTGATCTGATCAAGAGCTTCTTTGAGCTCTGCATTTTGGTCATAATACATTTTAGAGTAGTATCCTTCCTTCTTTATCTTTTCCACTTCACCCACTGTCATCCCGAAAAGAAAGAAATTATCCTCTCCTACTTCTTCTCTCATTTCTACGTTTGCCCCATCAAGAGTTCCAATAGTCATAGCACCATTCAGCATGAATTTCATATTTCCTGTCCCAGAAGCCTCAGTTCCAGCCGTCGAAATCTGCTCACTAAGGTCTGCAGCGGGTACCACCTTTTCAGCCAGTGATACACGGTAGTTTTCAAGGAATACAACCTGCAATCGCTCGTTCGTTTGTGGATCATTATTCACAACATTTGCTATATTGTTGACTAGTTTGATTATTAACTTAGCAATATGATAACCTGGGGCAGCTTTCCCGCCAATCATTACAGTTCTTGGGACAAAGCCCTCTGTCTCATTGCGCTTTAATCTGTTGTACATAGTTATTATATGAAGACAATTTAACAGCTGACGCTTGTACTCATGAATTCTTTTTACTTGAATATCAAACATGGTGGATACGTTTACCACAATATTACACGTTGCCTTCAGGTAAGTTGCCAGTTTTGTTTTATTGTATAATTTAATAATCATAAGATCATGCAGAAATTTTTCATCGTTGCTATACTTTTGTAACTGCTGTAGTTTGTCTAAATTAGTGGCCCAGTCACTGTCTAACTTTGTAGATAACAGCTCTGAGAGTCCAGGGTTACACATCAGCAGCCAGCGACGAGGGGTTATTCCATTCGTTTTATTCTGAAATCGTTCTGGAAACATCTCATAAAAATCACGAAAAACACTGGTTTTCAGAAGTTCAGAATGGATGCGAGCAACACCGTTTGTTGCGTGCGTTCCAACAATTGATAAAAATGCCATATTAATTCTTTTCTCGTCGTCTTCTTCGACCATAGACATTCTCCTAACCCTTTCCATATCACCAGGCCAACGGAGTTCAACTCGTTCTAAGAAAAGGTGATTGATAGCAAAAATAATCTGCAAATGACGTGGAAGTAATTTCTCTATTAAAGCCACCGACCAACGTTCAAGAGCTTCTGGAAGGAGTGTATGGTTTGTGTAGGCACATGTTCTCACAACGATATCCCAAGCTTTGTTCCATGCAAGACCTTCTTCATCAACAAGAAGCCGCATTAATTCTGGAATAACCAACGATGGGTGTGTATCGTTCAACTGGATAGCAGCTTTATCCGCAAAACATTCAAAGTTATCTCTTTCACGCCTCGCTTTTGTGTGTTTGTACCGTCGAATAATATCCTGCAAGGATGCTGAGACGAGGAAATATTCTTGTTTCAACCTTAATTCTCTCCCTTCAAACATATTGTCGTTTGGATACAAAACTTTACTTATGTTCTCGGCCAAATTTCTATCACACACCGCTTGCATATACTCTCCACTGTTGAAAAATTGCAGATTGAAGCTATTTGGAGCTTTTGCGGACCAAAGACGCATTGTGTTTACAGTATTATTATTAAACCCTGGAATAGGTGTGTCGTAAGCCATGGCATATACAAGCTGTGTATCAACCCATTTGCTGCCTTTATCTGTTGGTTGAACACGTCCGTAGAATTTGACTGGAAGTACATATTCTGGCCTCGCACGTTCCCATGGATTTCCAAACTTTAACCATTCATCGGGCTCTTCTGTTTGCCATCCATTGTTTATCTTTTGTTCAAAGATCCCATAATCATAACGGATTCCATAACCATATGCAGCTATTCCTAGTGTAGATAGAGAATCCATAAAACAAGCAGCCAATCGTCCAAGTCCACCATTTCCTAATCCAGCATCACCTTCTACTTCCTCTAGTTCTTCTATATCCAACCCAAGCTGATACATTGCTTCATCGCATGCGTTTTCTAGGCCTAAGTTGACCATTGTGTTATTTAACGTTCTGCCCATGTAAAACTCCATCGATAAATAATACACTCGCTTTGGATCCTCTCGGAAGTAATGTTGTTGTGTTCTTATCCATCGGCCGACTAAGTGATCTCGAACTACATGTGCTAAAGCTTCGTAGTAGTCCCATGATGTAGCCACATCACGGTCTTTAACCAAAGTATAATGCAGATGTCGATTGAAAGAGTTTTTGATGTTACTAACATTTTCAACCGGTGCAATCCCTCTAATACTTATTTGTTTGCGTCGCTCATGGTCATAAGCGGGTTTCTTGGCCGCCATTTCGGGATATTAGACGATCGGAACCATTGACAACGTTTGAAGTTATCTGTGACGTTACGTTAGAGCACAGTTGCGTTACGTTAGAGCACAGATACCTCTAGATCTGCAGGTGGCCTATCCATCAGCTCAATAGTCAGTACTTTGATACGACATGATTTTTTAAATAAACCTTTCTAAAAATTGTCCGTTTATAAATTTTGAAATTATAAAGAAACTAAGGTTTCAACTCCCTAAAGCAAAGTTGACCTTAAATGGATTTGGCTATTTCTTTATCTCCTTTTTGTTTATATAGCTCCCAACTGTTTCGGTTCTTATACATCCTTGGCTTTCAAATATTCGGCTGTGAGCATTCCTGATGACTCGGTAAATCCAGAAAAGCGCTTCGGACGCATGAAATTAATAAAGTGTTAATTTAATGTTTTGCAGCTAATCAGTCAATTCTGAACAATTTCCACATTGAACGTATTTTAGAATGCTAGGGAATCATCCTGCAGTTAATTGAGGTCGTTAGTCACGAGCTTCGACTACAATATAAGTTACGTATTTATACATCTCGATCAGCCAGACGGAGAGACTGAGACAAATTTCTATACACACGTATAATATCTAAAAAGGGCTGTTTAAAATAGACTTGAATATTTTTAGAAATATTTTAGTAGGTCTATATTATCTCATCTATCTTCAACATGTCCGCGAATAAAATTTTTGAATAGATCTCCTTATTTTAATTTTAAGTATCACCTCAAAATTGAAACATACACGCTTTATTTTATTTTTTATTTGAATGAATGCATTTCACATTAACAGTGAAACCGTAGATTCAAAAACATTTATTACATTTTATTATTGTGTGATATCTATAACTACCACATGTACCCGCACAAGCATTAAGATACACCAATACTACATATACATGTGTTCATTTATCTTTTGAATCGTTTAATAAAAATCCTTTTAGTTTCATGTCAACCAAATATTGACACTCAATTTACATTTGTACGTTTTCTTTGATATCAACAACCTGGGTATTGAATGTAGTTTACATATCTCTTTTAACAAAACAGTAAGATTGATAGCTGTATTCTCAATGGATTTTAAAATCCTGACATATCTAATCTACCGTCAATAGACTTCAGGTAGTTTGTAGAAATTTGATAAATCTTTTTTAATATTATTAACTGGGATGTAAGGCGACATCAGAGAACGTTCACACGGAATAAGGTACGTAAGCGTATGTCTTCTCGGTGTGCTCAAAGAGTTCAGGAAGCTGGTAATGAGAAACGGGTAAGGAATGAATTGAAACTTGTGTCTGATCAAAAAAAGTATAGAGAACAATTGATGTTCAGTTGTACAAAAAATTTACTCAGTTTACTTCGTTGTTCCACAGTAGTGCTTAAAATCAAACTTACAGAAGTACATACGTATTTGAAAGGTTGAAATATGATAACAAGAAGAAATTAAAGGTAAATATTATTAAAATATCGTGACTGGGATTGTTTGATTGATACATGTATGTACTGGATATGCTAAGGAAAATGGTTGAATACAGCTACCCCATGCACATAAATGGATATATAAACAATTATAAACAAGACCAAGCACCCCTCCACTACAAAAAAGAAAAATATTTTTCTGAAAAATAACATGTAACTATTGTCGTCATAGAAAGTTGCTATTGATCGCTTTATGATCGTTTAGTTTCATATGGAAGTCGGAGTACGATTTCAAGTGCATGCAGCGGAAATCCAGGTAAAAATACGCCAACTGCAACAAATAAGTTATATTGACGAAAGTTAAACCGAAAACAAATCTGCATTTATTTCAAAAGGGAAATTGATTGAACAAACTGATTAGCAGGAATTTACACAAGTTATTGGAAAACTAATTGGTTGTCTCCATCCTTCCAAACAATCTTCCATATTAAGACTGGAATGTTGTCTAAGAAAGGTAAGAATTTGTGGACATTTCATTTTTAAGTAATGATGTTAACAGAGTTCTAAAAGGTTTGTATCTGCCTGTATAGCAAGTGAAAAAGGAGGGTTTCTAGTTTCGTCTATATTTGTTCACTCATGGAGACTAAATCGGAAATCACTTTATGGAATTTGAATATTAGGAAGTCTTAAACATGTATATTTTACAGAAAAGATTTGTTAAAAGATTTAGATACATCTATAAAATGAACAAAAATCAGCACTTTACATTACTGTTTTAGACCATTCTAATGCAATATTGCAATTTTGGATTATTTCTTGTTCAATGTTGTATCTTTTGGAAATTACTTGTGTCTTTAAAACAATGCATTATTTCACTTCACATAGCGTTTGGATTTGGAATATCCTTTATTTCTATTGGCGACTGGCATAGGATTCCTGAGAAATACAGTGCTACGCAAAATATCTTAGATGACGCCGTGTTACTGTGAACGAAGTGTGATAAACTTTTGATGAAAATGGCCCTCAACTATGTGAAATCAATTTAGAGAAAACTAAGGTGGGAATGGTCTTTCCTCTTTGGTTGCATCTCAACATTTGTTTGCTTATTTGCCGTTTATGTTTCGAACCCTATACTCGGAACGCCATTCATTCTCGCGGCCCACCCGACGACAAATGAAATAATCGTCAAATAATTGCTGATGGAAATTATACTAGACAAACAAAAATAAATCATATTTCAAAACTGATTGCATGTATGTTGGACCATATTGTGTAGACACTCACAGTTGTTCAATAAACATTTTCATAATCGCAACATCAGCCATTTTCAACATGAATAACAAGACAAAAAGTGAATTTCAACATTAAAAAAAATTTAAAATTGGGGAACCGGAATTCTATTGAAAACCTGGGAAAGACCCGTATGATCTAGCTTAGAAACGCATCCTTTCATTTTTCTTGACTTAGAATTTTCTTCCGTGAGTACCATTGAAATGTCTCGGAGTTAAAGCAATCATGTAAGTTGAGTGTATATGATGAGATTTGTTTTGGAGGTCAGGTCACCACTTTCTTTGCAGTTCGTGAAATAAAGAAATCCTTTTCTGACATGTTTACCATTTCGTTATGCACTAAATAACACCGAATTTAGGATTGAATGAAAGTTGAAACACAATTATGCATTTGTAAAGATTTTTATTACTGAATATGAAAAGGGGTTCATCTATACATATGATAATATTTCTCCAGTTAAAAGTCAGCGAACAAAGAAATATTCTGCTCAATGTACAAATAATTAAGTAATTATGATATTACCCTAACTCATTATTGTGGGAATTTAATGTTTGTTCGTCGGATTTCAGATGTTATGAGATAAATTATGTGTATATTTCTAACCAATAACAACATTCATATTGTATTTTTACAACAAAAAGCAAAATTTTTTTTGTCACTTCCAGTGGCATATCTATACTATTATGACATAAATACTCACTGATGTGCACAAACTAGTAAAAAAAATGAATAGGAAAAAATGAACAGGAGAGATAGTGATCACGTCAGGGCAGCATTATAAAAAAATACCGAAGTCGCTATTTTTACTGCCTGTTACCTACATGCATTGAAATCGTAAACCATATATATATTACAGTCCCACTAACATATATGGTTGGAGATGTCCTTTCGAGCTTTTGAAACTGCATACAATTCTTTATATGATTAAGCCGTTAAAGTGGCCAAATAATACGTAACATTGCCGTCAAAATCTAGTTAAACTGGGCTTCTGCATTATAGGACAAACCTATCTTTTAACGATATACACGACATTTAACGTGTAACTTAGTTTGATCAGTTCTTATACCATATATTTAACGATTTAATGTTGCATTCTTAACATTCACAGTCATACTTCACGCATATTTCGTACGGGTAAAGATTAATACAATAGGTCTGATCTGTTAAGTTGGTCGACTTGGATGAAGAGTAGGGCATTTGGACTGCCACTGGAAAATAAGGGTATAATAGATGGGACAAGAAAGTTTGCAATGCTACCTACGGACCCCTCAACAAATGTTACAAAGGTTCTTTAAAGTGCAGCGAGTCTGTCACTTTCTCTGAACACGTCATCGGATTTAACGTACCCATTCCGATCGGACATGGCTGCGAATATGTAATTCAATACTAGTATCCCGAAAGCCAAAGGGTGTCACTCTAAAGTATGGGACTTTTTACGAGATGGGACAAGTATTTGTGACAGGGCGTTAAACTCATGCCAATACAGCAAGTTTCGCTCCAATAACTAAGTCATAGTAAATGTAAAATTATAAATTAGTATCATGTCGGTCGTTCGGCCTACATATAGTGCAATGGTTTGTAATGTTTGTCTCAAATTAGTCAAGTTACTCAGAGTTTGTTGTATTACTTGAGTGTCCTTAATGGTTACACGCCCGCCTCTGTTGTCTCATGGTGTCTTTCTTGCCTCGGGCACTTGAGATCAAGGGTTTGATCCCCGGGTAGGACTTCGTTGCTTTTCCGCTAAGCATGCGACATTTAGGAGTATAATTACAAAGACGGATCGGATTAATGTGTCCGGGTAGTTTGACATTTTCTGTTCGGACTGTTACCATGTACCTTCTACATTTCGGTCTAATATATTCATATTCATATCATATCAGCATATTCTTGTCCAAATATGCTCGTGCTATTTGCCACTAAATATTTAACACCGATCCATACACCAATTAGTAAACTTGACAGCATTTTATTATACTGGTGTTCTAATAAGTAAAAAGTCATTAACTTATCAAACTTTCTCGTCCATCTATCGAGGTATAACTATCCTCTATCATTACAGACAATAATCGCCTGAAGTCTCTCTGATCTGTCCTATTTAATCTTTTAAATTCAATTTTAAAGATTAAAGAGGACAGACCAGAGGGACTATATAGGCGACAGAAACATTTTGCAACATGGATTACATGCTCTTATCTCTAAATCTTCGGATCTTCTTGGGCATTTGCTCAACGAACCTACTGGAGCATTTGCCCCTGGACCCCTACCAGAAACTGCTATATACCACACAGAACCTTGCTACGCCATTGACATGTGAGGGTCATTTAACGGCTTTGTTGCCATTTTACATTTTGGTTATTACTAGTTCTTTGGAAGATAATAAGGAAAATAACGTGTAAACGTATTGATCAAAAGGGACATGAATAAATTTGTTTTGGAAAATTCGATGAAAAAACATTTTTGAAAGAGCACTGCTTTTCGTTTCCGAAAGTTAGCTGAATTATCTTAAATAATAAACAAGTCTCGGGTGATCTAGAGCAATATAATTCGACCGCGATTACTTTCCTCTGTTCTGTTTCCTTTATAAAACTACAACTATATGATCGCAAATGCTAGCATGCAGTGCTCGATAATGAACATTGCTGAATTAAATAAACATCATAGAATGATCGTCATGTATGCAGAAAGACGATACGACCCGGTGTTTTAATGTCGGATAGGGGACATGAAAACGATTAAACTCCAAAAATGAAATCAACTAAATCTGCTAAATCAAGTATTAACTAAATGAAATCTTGATATAAGTCAATTAGACAACAACCCAACGACACAAAACCAAAAATACACATATCTGTGAAGATATGGCTTTCAAAAATGTCTACAGCTAGGTGTCTATAAAAAATGCCATTCTCTATATCGCCCGAAAGTTCTTTAAATTTAACAGAGACTATCAAAGATATATCACAACACCGGATTCCCAGAATGATTTTTAGATAATTCTATTTAAGAAATAATTCATGGGGGCTTGAATATATCGTGATTTTACCACGGGTTGGCCCTTTATGACAAGTATTTTACCCTGAGCGATAGCGAGGGGTAAAATATCGGCATAAAGGGACAACCCGTGGTACACTGAAAATTTAAATTAGTCACTATGACTATTCAGTTAGTCAAATATTAGCCGAAAGGTAGTCAACAGCATATATGACTACTAATCAAGTCATTGTGACTACCTGCACGGTCAATTTGACTATGTTAGTGGTCACAGCACCACGTGGTGTAGAGTATCGGTTTTCACGCGCACTCTTTCGCGTTCCCTTTGTTCCCTAAATCGTGTAGATGTAAACAAACCAGGAGGCACGAAACTGTTATTTTGTCAATTAAACCAATTGTTTAAAGTAAGTATCATGTTTATATGTTTTAATTCTAACTTACAAAAATTAAATTTAAGAAAAAGAAGTGTAATGAATGTAATATCGGCACATGTTGACGAAATGACAATAAAAAAGGGGGAGATATGTATACGGGATATCAATTTTGATACACATTCAACGTATTGTCGATTGAAAAGAGTATTTAGCGATATCTTTTTTTTCATCTGACCAAAAACTGTTAAAATAAACACTGCAATCGATATTCACAACAATAAATTAAAAAAAAACCTCAGGGTGGCTGTCAAGACCCTGGTGCTTACATTACAATGCTGTGATATAGGATGGGTGGATGTCAAGATCCTGGTGCTTACATTACAATGTTGTGTTATAAGATGGGTGGCTGTCAAGATCCTGGTGCTTACATCACAATGTTGTGGTATAAGATGGGTGGCTGTCAAGATCCCGGTGCTTACATTACAATGTTGTGGTATAAGATGGGTGGCTGTCAAGATCCCGGTGCTTACATTACAATGTTGTGGTATAAGATGGGTGGCTGTCAAGATCATGGTGCTTACATTACAATGTTGTGATATAGGATGGGTGGCTGTCAAGATCCCGGTGCTTACATTACAAAATAATGGTATAAGATGAGTGACTAAATCACTAGATCAAAGATTTTAAAATTTGCTTTTTTCTTTTAACTTTTAACATGACTGATATACTTGTTTATTGTTATATTTTAGCTTCTAAAATGATATAATTATATTTTTCAGCAAATGAGGACATTGCTATTTGTATGAGCACAGCTGAGAGATTTTTGACCAGAGAGAATATTACACTGACACATGCAGAGTTGATACCGACAAAATATCTTAAATAAACACTTCAAATTCTGACATACTGAAAATGTATAAAATATATATTTAAGTTGGGATATCATAATGTATGTAACAATGAGTTTATAATAAATACATATTCTTTATTTGATTTTTAGACTTTTAATATATGTCACTGAGTAATGGTAACAAATGGAAACTTAAGATATAGGAAGGTTTTGAACATTGAGCACTAAAATGTGGTCCTATACTGTTGTCATTGTTAGTATTGCTGCTGTGGTATTTTTATGATATTATATTCCAGATACATTTGTCAATCCTATGGAAGAGAAACAACATAAAGTAGAATAACAGAAGAAATGAAACACAAAAGTACAGAACGGATAGAAACACACACAAAGTAAAACGGTAGAACAAAAAACACAACACAAATTAAAATAACAGTCTAACAGTCGTGACTATTCACAGTAATCATGTTGACTAACCAACATGGTCACTTTCGACCATTTCAATAAGTCATATGGACTGCATTCAATTGTCAAACTGACAAATGTGCACAGTCAATTGAACAATCCAATTCGTCATAACGAGTATAACATATAGTCATTTTGACTTCCTAACATAGTCATAATTACCACCCTACTCAGTCAAATGTGACTAACCATCTAGTCAAACGACTAAGAGCATAGTCAAAATGATTAAAGTGCATTGTCATCTAGAGGACAGTCAAAATGACCAATTAAATTGGTCAAATTGACTAATTTAGGTTTTCAGTGTAAAATCACGATATATTCAAGCCCCCATGAATTATTTCGATTCTAATAGGACAAATACGGCAATTCTTTTGGATCGAAGCGCTCTAGGTGAAGGCATTATTTGCCGTTCCCATGAAATGAACGCACTATTAAATTGACGTAAAAGAACGGAGCAAACTGAATAAATGGCATGCTTAAACTATTTACAATGACATATTTAGATAGGTTTGAATAAATCTAAATGATAATTGTATTTATATATCTTATATGGAAACAAAAAATGGCTTATATAACACATTTTAGCACCGTTTGTTTACGTTTCCTTGTTGTGATGATTTTCGGTTTCACAAGCGTGTTTTTTCCCGAAAAATGCTTATATTCTTACGTCATCGTTCTATGACGTCGGGTAGCTCATTCATAAAAAAGCATATGACGCGGGAGTACGATCGGAACAGCCCAAACAATATATTCATATTTTACCACGGGTGTGTACTCAAAGCGTTTGAAGAACGTCATGTTAGAATAAAAGACAACCACTGGATAGGTTCCTGACTCGTAAGCGCATGAACATGTGAAGGTAAACACTCGTTGTTTCGGGATTTTAACCCTCTTTAATATTAATCAGTTTAAATCAGTACAAACAAAATACTGTACTCTATATATATAACGGTATAATAAATAACAAAGACAGAAATACAAGAAAAATGAAAATAAACAATAAGCGAGCGTTTGAATTTTTGATTCGAGCGTCACCGGATGAGTCTTTTGTAGACGAAACGCGTGTCTGGCGTACACAATTACAATCCTGGTATCTACGATGAGTTTATTTACGCAAAAAAATCCACTAACTCCACCAATTATAAGGATTGACGTCCTATATATTTTTAGGTTGAGGCAAAATTTGATTAACGTATTACGGCGAGTTGTGTAGGGCATTTTTATTTTGATGCATTCAAATTTATGCTTATTTTCTTGTAAATTTCCTTTCGTGCATGATTATGAAAGTTCTTGCGCTCTGAAATCGGTATCTCACATTTCTCCGCTTTATGTGCAGGATTTTGTAGAACAAAACAACGCTCTCTTTAGAGAAGCAGCAGGTAAAAGTTGGACACCAGTGAACAGAATAGCTTAACTTTGGATATATATTTACTGTGAACATTTTTATTTTTAATAGAAATAGTGCTAGATATTGTCACTCTCAAATATTTTACGGCTGAATGTTATATATTGACTATTCGCGTTACTAAGCTGAATGGAAGCGATATCTATAAAGTTACGATCTAATTTGCAGTTTTGATCCTTGGGTCTGGTGACACATTTCTATTGAAATTCATACGTCGTGTTGCGGCTTTTTGTGGGGGGGGGGGGTTAATTTTTGTGGTGTGTTAATTCATGTGGTGCCTCTTTTGTTTTTATTTAATAAAAATGTTGATTCCGACTGCAGGAGCAAAGTTTTGGTGAACAGCATTTCCAAAATGTACCAGTGTTTAAAGATAATATAAAAATAAGGAGATGATGTATGATCCACCAAAGTTCAAATAAAGTGGATGTAAGCAATTATAGACAACCGTACGGCCTTCAACAATGAGAAAACCCTATATCGTATAGTCGGCTATGAAACGCCCCGACATGAAAAACATGAAACAATTCAATTGAGAAAACTAACGGCCTAATTTATAACAAAACAATTAACGAAAAACAAATATGACGGACATGATTCACGACAACCACTGAACTACAGGCTCCTGACTTGGGACAGGCACATAAAGAATGTGGCGGGGTTAAACATGTTTGTGCGCGCTCACCCTCCTGGGACAGTTGTGTAACAGCACACTACAAAAATCAGTTGAAAAAGGTTTTACTTTTACAGATGTGAGAGTACTAGCAGTTACTGACAGCTAGTTCAAAGCCAAAAACAACTAATAAAAAAAAAATCATGTATCTAAGACTAAAATATCAATCCGCCTAGCTTTACTGAAGCACATCTCTGTTCTATTCAATTTTTAATAAAATAAAAAAAAATAAAAATGGGAATATAAAAAAATATATCGTTGTATTTTTACTTCGTTGTGTCCTAAAAGCCTTTATTTTAATAATATATATACATGTGTGTGTGTTTTACAGATCATAATCCACAGAAACGGAAACATGATATAAGTATGAAACAGAATTATACCAATATGATGTCTAAAAGATTCCATACTCGACCGCTCGGACATATTGTACCAGAAAGCAGGGTTGAGCTTCAAGTGGAGAAGGCTCTTTTTAAAACTAATATGCGTTTGCTTTCTGACATGATCACAACAAGCAGACATCCCCAGTCCTTATATAGTCCTTATTATCATCAGGAGCAGACAAATAATTTACAAAAGCGCTTTTTCCAGACGAGAAGCGAAAGACTACATAAGGTAAACGATGCTGAGTATCAGGCTAAATTCACAACAACCATTCAAGACAGAGTTGTAAGTGCCGACCAAACAAGGCTTGATACATTAAGATTGCTCCAATATCAAACCCCAATTTGTGACAGGCATTATAGACATGATCGAATAAAAAATAGACACGCACACTGTGATGTGTTAGGCCCCTATTATTGTACAGACTGTATTCAGTTAAAAAAGAGAAAAACAAGCGCAAAAACTCATCAGAAGAATTTTCCAAACATTGAAGTGCATCCACGAAGTCTTGTTGCTCCAGAAAAAATTGACAGAGTTCTTATGTCAAGAGAAAAACTATTACTGAACGGATTTACGTCTCCTGTTATGAAACCTGAAATTCCCTCGACCTACGATGAAAATGTTTATCTTCCAGTTTATACCGAAAATGAGATACACGAAAGACTTCGCAATTCGCTCAGGGATAAAAGTTGTAGCAGCTCACCTCGTAGTCCAAGGTCACCTTTGACAACATACCGAACTTCCGTACCGAAAGAACTGTCTGCTTCGTCTAGTACTTTACCTCCAGAGATGAAAGTATCCGTGACCTTTGCACCAAATAGAATGTAACTGTAGGTGGGATTTTTAAAAATAAAAACAGTTTTCTTGGACGGATTTAAATATTAAAACAATTAAGGAAATGAGCGCTTAAATTTGCGATCTCGCGGATTTTTTTATTGAATCTTGCAAGCAACTAGACGAAGTGGAACTGCATATGAAAAAATTATATGTTTATTTTTTTATAATTTCCGAGATAATTGAAGGATAACTAATCCACGAATTTGAATATCAAAATGTTTTGTCAACGAGATATTTAACATTACATTAATTCAAGAATTCGCATGAGTTTTATAAATTATCAGTGTTGTTCGATCACGTGTTGAATATTTTTTTTAAATATTTGAATTCATTAAATTATTCATTCCCTTTATTTCACTGATTTTCAATGTGAATAAAGTAGAAAATACAAGCTACTTATTTCTTTTCTACGTGTTTTCTCTTCGTTCTAATACAACTACTTGATCACGTTTTGGCAACATTTATTGTTGTATGACGTAAGAGGGGTTAAATTAATTTTTTTACTAGGGAATGACTGTATTTCATTGCAACCAATGTTATAATATATGAATAACACATAGCTGAGAGGGTGATAGAGCAGATTAATTTGTTATCCCGAGAAAACATTGTAAACTGAGGCGAAGCCAAGGTTGACAATGTCTTTTCGAGGGGTAACAATCTGCTCTATCACCCTCTCAGATATGTGATATTTAATTTATTATACTGAATGTTCTGTTATTACTGTCTATTGAATTTCAAATTCAAAGTAATAAACTATGTCGTCTTGTACATTACAATCATCCGTATTTATTAAAGCGCACACTTGAGCTAGCGTCTCCGTGAAGGGTAATAGAGTGTTTGCCATGGGATAGAGTAAATTGTCTTCCTCGTATTAAGCAATCAAAATCTGGCATTTTGACATGAAGTATAATAAATCAAATTAGCTATCATGCAGATAAAAGTGCAAATATATACAAACAAAAGTCATGTAGAATGCACGTAAATATCGCAAAATATTGATTAATTATATAATATACAATATATTATATTCACTAATTTGACTTTAAATACGGCTTAAAAACCTGTCCTACGAATTTTCTATAGAATGATATGTTATTATCACATTATTGTTATGTTTTTGTGGGGTTCCCCCCGTATAAATCAATCAAGTGCATGTGTCTTATCGACTGAAAAACAACGATATATTAACAACCCCGCCACATTATGTATGTGCCTATCCCAAGACAGGAGCCTGTAATTCAGTGGTTGTACTTGGTTCATGTCTCTTATATTTGTTATTTGTAAGTTAATAATTAGGCCGTTAGTTTTCTCTTTTGAAGTGTTTCACATTTTTCGTGTCGTGTCGGAGCCTTTTACAGCTGACTACAGTTTTTCTCATTGTTGAACGCCATACAGTGACCTATTGTTGCTTAAATCTACGTTTTTTGGACTTTGGTGAAATAGTTGTCTCATTGGCAATCACACAACACCCCCTTACTTGTATAATGATAGTAGAGTATTATCTCAAGATGTTCATAGAAACCAAGTACGTTAAACATGTTTTCAATCATTTTACATTTTCTTTTTAAAAAATGTTGAAAAACGATATATTGAAAAAAACCAGGTAGGATAGTCCAACAGGATAAAAACAAAGACGAAAGTTACAGAAATCAGAGATAAAAGTTACTATTACTTGAGAACTTCTGTCTTGAGCATTATTTTACGCCTTAATAATGTATAATTGTGTTTTAGTTCCCGAAATAACGACTTTTCGACAACCGATAGACATTTCCGATTTTAGTATGGACCAGGGAATTAATGAAAAGAGAATATATATACATAAAATTTTCTGTCCAAATGTACATTGAATTGTATACAAATAATTAACTATAGACTATAACTATGGTCGACGTGTTTATCTGTGTGTTACTTTACATAAATCGCTTGCCAAAGCTGGGACTATTATACTAACAGTTAGTATAATAGTCCCAGGCCAAAGTTACTATCCTCAATATATTTTTTTTTAAAGTTTTGCTAATTTTGAAAAGGGATGTTTAGACCTAAACCTATGACGATTATTAGAATACCAACAGAGTTTATTGTAGTCTGCTTAATTTTTGACAGAATAGTATATTTGGTGAAATAGTACAAGAACAAATATCGTGTTCGGTCTCGGTCATTCTAAAATAATAGTAACGAAGGTTAGTTTGTAATTCGTTTTAAACCAGTGAATTTTTCGATGTTTTGAATATTACACATGCACTTGAATGTTTTATACAGCAAAACAGAAATCAATGAACAATTAAAAATTTGATATCATTAAAAAGAAAATTTAA
Source organism: Mytilus californianus (assembly GCF_021869535.1). Classification (NCBI taxonomy): domain Eukaryota; kingdom Metazoa; phylum Mollusca; class Bivalvia; order Mytilida; family Mytilidae; genus Mytilus; species Mytilus californianus. Next base: position 29,273,755 of record NW_026262626.1, on the reverse strand, counting down.
ATGACAATGTTCATACCATAGCAGAACATTTCATTTTAAAGAAATGTATACAAATATTAAATTTGCTTCATCTGGAAAAGAATAAAAGTTGCATATTATTTTTTCGATATCCGTATGCACTTCCTCGTTTCCTATATAGTTCTCATAAAAATCTGTGAGGTCGCCCATTCACATACCTGTTACCCTAGAACGTTTAAATGCAAAAGAAAGACTGAGTATGTTTTGAAGATAAGATATTACTTCCTCCAAGGCAGAAACTAATTGAACAATACATTATAAACATTCCTCGTCACCCTGATGGCATACAATTTATTGTCGGTAGTTTTATAAATCTTTTCATGAAGGTTCTTGGAAGAAAAAGAAATGTGAGGCTTGTCAAGACTTTCTCTTTCCAAGACACCGTGATAGAACTAATATGTTTTTCGAAAGCTATTTACTGTTTTTCTTTTTCATTTTTGAATAGGTCCTTAGTTTCCCACTGTTCCCACTCATTCCTCTTAAGACCACGAATTAATTGGGACTCAAATTAAGGTGGTACATAACACTACAGGGAGATAACTCTGTAAAAATCAGCTGAACGTTTTAATATTAAGTTTCTCAATGATCAAAATAAGTGTTTGTTAAACTGCTAGATATATTAAATGCAATTTTTCCGATAAAGTGTGTGGTTCAAGTTTTTTGAAATTTTATATTTTTGTCAAAGGGTCAAAGTAAATGTTTTGTCAAAATTTCATGAAAATCAAACGAGTCGAATTAATTTTAGTCAAGGTGTTTGGTACCACCTTAATCAGATTAATTGTCGCTCATAGTAAAGGGAATACTAGTAATGATTGACGGATTGTTGGTGTTTAACGTCACTTTTCAGCACTACAGGCCATATCGTGGCGGCCAGTTATTATTGGTGGAGGAAACCGAATTATCCCGGAGAGACCGTGACCACGACCTTCAGCAGGAATAAGATGAATAATTTGTATGAGTAGAGACATCTGTATCATCTGTATAGTGGAAAGTAAAATAACAAAAATACCGAACTCCAAGGAAAATTCAAAACGGAAAGTCCCTTATCAAATGGCAAAATCAAAATCTGAAACACATCAAACGAATGGAAAAAATCTGTCATATTCCTGACTTGGTACAGGCATTTCCTTATGTAAAAAATGGTTGATTAAACCTGGTTTTATAGCTAGTTAAACCTCTCACTTGTATGACAGCCGCATAAAATTCCATTATATTGACAACAACGTGTGAACAAAACAAACAGACATAATAGGTAAAAAAATGAAAAATAGGGATACAGCAGTCAATATTGTGTTATAATCTTAATCACTAGAAAAACAAACAAACATGTCAACAAAGAAAAACAAAATGGCATATAGACAAAGCACATATTAAGCAAAAATGAAAGACAAGAACACAAAAATTGACCATTGGACAATAACACAATGACGGGATGTATAAGTACCGAGCCACGCCAAGGATACATGTATATCTAAAAATGGACTAACAGTAAAGGTAATAATTTACAAAGACAAACAAAAGAACACTATAACAAGTAATTAAGATGATAAAAAACGTCAGTACCTAGAATCTATACTTCAAGACCATCATGTTTTATTTGTGAAGTTGATACGGAATACTTGTCGACAAGGTCTTGGTATCTCCCGATGAACTTTTTTTTAGAAAAAGGACGAGACGTTCTTTGACACAACCCTGGTTCATCAACTTTCTGCTCAGACACTGGTGACGTTTTATAAAGTCTGAGTAGCAGCTGCAATCTCTTGAATACCGAATGAGTTGGGAAATGTATATCCCATATGCAGGTGAAGTTGGTATATTGATACTAAGGTGGGGGAAATTGATAATTTCAAAACTAAAATCGTCTCGTTTGTCAAAGATTCTGGTACTGAGATGACTGCTTATGTTAAATTCGAGGTATATGTCTAAAAATGATGCGGAGGAAGCCGTGTCTGTTGTTTCTTTAATTTCTAGTTCTGAAGGATATATTAATGAAACCCAATCAGAAAAGTTTGGATTGTTAATGGAAAGAACATCATCAATATATCCAAATGTTAAATTAAATTATCTGGCTTCTTTGATCTTCTTGTTTTTGACAAGTGTCTGAAGGAACTCTGATTCATATGAAAATAAGAAAAGATCAGCAAGGAGAGGAGCACAGTTCGTTCCCATATGAATGCCGACAATTTGTTGAAAAAGTCTTTCTCCAAATTCAACAAATATGTTGTCAATAAGAACCCCCAGCATACTGATCACTTGTTCCTCTGTGTAGCATGTTTTATCTATTTGTTCACTATCAACAAAATATGCCGTATGGTATCCCAAAGTAATAAATTTATAACGTATACTACCATTTTTATATTGAAAAGCATTGTGGATTATTTCTTTTAGACGATTTTTCAATTTCACATGGGGAATGGTGGTATACAGGGTTGAAAAATCAAAAGTTTTGATAGAATTAATTTCAGAGAAAGATCGAGATTTAAAATTATCCAGAAGTTCTTTCGAGTTTTTTAGAATCCACACTTGGTTAATACCACTACGCGAGTAAACAGTTTCACAGTATTTCTTAAGACCCTATTTCACTGCGGACAGAATTTTTGTCAATCTAATGGACAATTCCTTCGTAGAACATGCAGATGAGCCGGCAATGTACCGTTGTGTGTACGGAATTTTGTGAAGCTTGGGTATCCAATACAAACAAGGTAAGTCCTCAGATTTGCTGTTCAATGTAATGTTCATTGAAGGACTTATGATTCGCCAAAATCTCATCCTTGTCAAATGACATGTTTTTGTATGTGGGATTACCTGAGTGCTTATTTATTCCTAATTCTTTCATAAGACACTCGCAGTAGTACGATTTACATACAATGACAATATTATTTGAAGCTTTGTCCGCAGGAACAACAACATATTTATCGTGAAGAGATGATAGACATTTCACAGCTTCTTTGTCTCTGAAAACGGACTTTGGTCGATCATTCACACAGTTTTTCAACTCATGAATTCGACGTTTTATCAGAGACCTGAGTGTTTTGACCCATTCTGACAAAGTGTCCAGTTCAACTCCTTCTCGTTTAGCCCATGCTCTGACGTAGTCCTCAATGAAATCCATAGTTGTTTTCAAGTTTTGGAACATCTTATCTTATTGCAAGACATAGAATTTATTTGGAAATGCACAGTTTTAAAGATATCTATATAATGAATTATACATCACTAATACCACTTAATCTGTATATGGATAGTTCTTACAGTTTAAAAAAAAGAAGGAATGATATATATTTAAGAAAAAAAAACCAGTTTGATCATGTTATTTATTGTTTAAATGATACGAATTCAGCATGAATCATAGTAATCATATAACTCTGCATCATATATTTAGTTGAAAATACAAACATTGTTTATTCGTTACCGATTAAATGAAGAAACCAATATCACATAAAAAGCAGGTCACATTAAAAATAATCAAACTGCATTAACGTAACGCGTGTTGGTATTGCTGGATGATAACAAAAGAAGAAACTGGAGTATAAGATTATATTGACAATGTTTTGAATAACAATAAATATATGATAAATAGAGCAGTGTGTTGGTTTTCCATATCACAGTCCATATCAATCCTCGACCTATAACCAAGCCCTCAAGGTTAGCATACTTGATTACATGAACATATCTGATTTATATAGAATGCATTATGAAAAACCACGTGATCTATGTTTATCCAATTATTGTACCAACAGTAACTGGTACTGGGCCTGTGTATTCATAATAACAGTAATGGAGTTCGTGGTTCCTGTTACAGTTCGGATCATATGGATGAGCGCCAGAGCATTTGTCTTTATTGAAGAGATTTTCTGTATCTACAGAGAAGATTTCCTCTTTCACAGACATTCCAAAAACTTCCTGACAGGTACTGGTGTATCTCATCAGATAAAATGGTCGATCAATTGGTAGTAAAATTTTTCTCTTGGAAAATCCATCGTGTCTGCAAAAAAAATATACGTTAAAGTAGAATTCTACAGAATGTGATCTTGTACCATCATTTACTCAAGTCATATAATAAATGTATTGAACAAATCATTTTAGCAAGTAGAAAGTTGGCATAGCCAACCTATGTTCACCCGAACACTACATTGATGGATGGTCCCCATCATAACCAACAATATTGTTGAAAAAAGTCACAGTAATCTAGAAACTAAAATTATAAATAAAACTTGCTACAAATCCATAATACTGTATTCCGATCTGATAAACTTTGTGGAGCACACCCTTAAACAAATATTGGCAAGAGTTAACCTGGCTAACCCGCCGGGTCTGGGGGTACATGCCCAATAAATTGCCAAAACCTATTAAACAAGATTCTGGTAAAATTCAAATCAATGTATATCTGTCTTGTGTTTAAAATATTTGGTCGATAGTTTTGATATACAAAAATGCCCATTTGAACCACATGCCCAATATATAAATATTCCTAAAAAATTATAAGACATAGTTTATAACCTAAAAACCAACATTTGACAGAATTTCATACGATACAAAAAATAAAGAGATGTGGCATGATTGCCAATGAGACAACCATCCACTGCAGAGTGCAAATGATGTGGATGTAAGAAACTGTATAATATATAGCAGTATTTTTTTTGTTAACGTGACCTTTACACTTTGACCTATTGCCCCCAAATCTTCATGTTTTGTATCCCTTCCTACTACCTACCACTTGTATAAGTTTAACTAAAATCCGTTTTAGTAACGACGATCTTTGAATTTGACCTGATTACAGGCTTTGTTCCCCTCCCTCTTTCTTCGATAAATTTTAATTTCGTTATAATAAACTGTCTTGAACTAATACTCATTTAAGCTGAATTTTGTGTTGCTCAATAATTTTTTTGTGTGTGTAGACTTCCAAAGAATGTTGTCTCTCTTTCAGGCGTTGTTTCTTTTGATTCTGTGTTGTCTGTCTTTCCTGATTTATGGTTATTTTATTCCCATCCCTAGTGTGTAAATACTTGATTAAAGATTGCTTTTATCAAATTCAAAACAATTAACCATACCGCAATATATATATACCCATCAGCACTGTAATAATTACCTGCAGCAGAAATCTATCCGTGTATTACTATCGTACTCCCCGTCAGGTAAAGTGCCACTATGTCCATTGGCATTACTAGAGTCTTCGTCATCCCAGTAAACTGATCCACCTGTGAATCCTGTGAGTATATTCAAACAGATCAGCAAAACACTTTTTCGTTGTATTTATGCGGTGATACTAGAGATTTCCAATAAAATGACTTTACTCGACATAACCGACCTAACTCAACGTATTTCGTCCGATTGCATTGAAGCATGACGGAGGGGAGCATACACTGCATGCACTTTTTGCTTTTTGAACACGCATTTTTTGCTGATATAGACTTAATGTAAAAATCAATCCCAATACTTTTTTTAATCTTTAAATATTTTGTTATTAAATTTTGGATGATTTAATTGACAAAAATATTTTAATAGAATACTTAAGCTATCAACTTGTAATCAAATACACCAATCAATTCTTGTCATTTCACTTGACCCATATTTCGGTTCTTCTCAAAATGTGAATTTTAAAAACTACCAAATAAAAATTTAGCATAAAAATATTAAAATAATGAAATCCGAAGCGAGAAGTTTACCTCTTTTTTTTTTCTTTTTCTTTAAGTTTTAACGTTTAAAAAGTAGATTCCAACACACCCGAATGTAAAAGGTGTACGCGACTAACTTTAAAAAAAAAATCTATAATTTAATTCAAGTTATTTGACAGAAATTTATATCATTGATACATTTATCAAATAGTATTTTTAAGTCTTCAACTATAATAATGCATGGGACGAGGTTTTTGTCCACGTATACCTAAACGTGCATTCGCAGATACAGGGGTAGAGGGCGTACTCCCCCCTTTCGATCGCCAAATAATTTTGAAAATCTCACGTTTTCCACGTTACCTATCTATACAAATGTTTAGTATAAAATCGTCTAATTTTTTTTCGCGTTGCTCCGCTCGGCAGTATAAATTCAATTATCGGGAACTATGCCCTCTTTCAAATATCTTGGATCCGGCCATAATCACAAATTGTATGGCACCAAAAAAAAATAAATGAGTGTCGTTTGACTTTGATAAATACGTTTTAAAAACAACAATGTTTGAACATTAATTTAGACATCTCGCACGAGATTTAAAAGTTTAAGACTACAAACTGAATTGGATTTTTCCTGGATTTAGAGCTCACTTAACACGGAAATGCGATACTGGCGTGTAATCTAATGGACACATATTCTCGTTTCTGATGTTTCTTTTAATATAAATATTCATTTATTTAGCTATATATAATTCCACTAACAAATAATCATGTATCTTTTACTGATAAATTATCATTACATTTTATAGAAACTACATATAATCTGCTATACAGTTATGAACACTAATGGTCCTGCAGACACTCTGCTTTTGACATGACACAAGGTCTTGCTTTTCTAAAGTTTTTATGTACTTTTTTTACTTAATTTGTGATATGTACAAAAAAGAAGATGTAGTATGATTGCCTATTCGACAACTCTTCACAAGAGACCAAATGACAGAGAAATTAACAACTATAGGCCACCGTACGACCTTCAACAATGAGCAAAGTCCATACCGAATAGTCAGCTATAAGAGGCCACAAAATGACAAATGTAAAACCACTACAACTATAAAACTAACGGCCTAAATAATGTACAAAAAAATGAACGAAAGCACAGCAACAAACGATAACCACTGAATTACAGGCTCCTTACTTGGGACAGTCACATCCATACATAGTGTGGCGGGGTTAAACATGTTAACGGACCCACTTACCTAATACAGTGGTGTAACAGTACGAAATAATTGATTAATATTCTAGACTGGATAATTATTCTGTATTTATTAGTTGTAGTTGTTTTTAAGATAGTGTTCAGTAGCTGTGAATACTCTAAGATCGGTACATGGAGTTTATTTGGAAATACTAGTAATTGCTGTTTTTGTGCTTCGTTTTAGTTGGACGAGTCAATCCCTTTCTAACTGTTTTAATTGTGAGTAGACATGATCATTTGATAAACATACTTCTATGATCTCTATTAGCGTTAACTTGGACATTTATAAAAACTATGTAGAAAAGAGATGCATGCGTAAAATAAGTTCTCGACATAAATTGGCTAAAATATCAGATAAGAATTTAGCCTCAAGCTATGATACTTACAAGCTATAATAAATACGACGAATATTTAGCCTCAAGCTATAATACTTATGATGATGATGATACTGATGTTTGTCTTATATCCAGCGACAAATATTACATATATATTAAGGATGATGAAATGATAATGATAAATGATTATACCTTTTTGTACATGACCAACACTTACAGTCACATTTTTATATGCTAGGTAAATTAGCGTACCCGATACAAAGACACACTTGTCTTTGATTAAACAAAACGCCTGCTCTTACTCGTGAATGCATCATGCTTGGTGTTGAAGCCGAAAAATCCAGTCTTAAAATCATTCGATCAGGGGGTCCAACAAAATAATTGAACCCGTAATCGAGGCTAACCTGCTACCAGTCAATCCCATATTTAATAAAACCTGTTTATAGATTTTATGCTTTATGTGCATATATTACTATTCTAGCAACACTTGTTTTGTTGCATAATTTGTTTGGGTTTCCCCCTTGTTTCTTTGTATCAAAAAGCTTAGTTTTTTTATTGTAAAATGTGTTTCACAGCTTCCATTATCCTTGTGACTTGCTATTGTATTAATATCCAGTAGGCATGCAATTATTATTCTAAATAGTATAAAATATTTTTTAACAAGTAAAGATTACCCCGTTTTGATCCAGACTTCCTTACCACAAGCATCTAAGATACATACATGTACACTGATAAAATATTGTACCTGCACTCATATTGCAATCACTCTGTCTGTCCGTCCGCCAGTCTGTCCCGATTCAACAAATATTTTCAATTTTCTCTTCAAAAGCATTAGTTTGCTTAGCATGCATTCTTTTTTCGATTTATTCCTTACACTCCGACATGTATATACCTGGATCCGTTTGGAGCGTCCAACTATCAAACAGAGTCCAAATGGCGTGAATTACGACTACAGTGGCTCGTGCTGTCGTCAACAATAAGCAAATACTCATACCGTATTATCAGATACTATAGTATATAAGGCATTGACTATGAAAAATGTAAACAGTTCAAACGAAAATAAACATTTTTACAAGTTAGAGTAAAATTAACCCAAAAATGACAGAAAGTAACCAACGTCATCCACTGAATTGAAAGCTCCTGACTTGGGAAAGAATTTGGCCTGATTAAACGCGTTTACCAGCGCTCAACACTCTGGTGTAACAGCACAATATAAGAAGAAAAAAACCTGTAAAATTCAGTTGGAAACAGCTCAACTAATCAATATTGAATTAAGCCTAAAACAATTACAGTTTTATAATGAATGACAAAGAGTACCGATCTTAAAGTACCCACAGGTACTGAAAGCTAATTCTTACATGTTAAATTACCTGAGAATATTAAACGTATTTAGTTAAAAAAAAAAAAAAAAAAAATAAGAAGATATGGTATGATTGCCAATAAGAAATGAAGTGGATAAAAGCAATGATAGGCAACCGTACGGCCTTCATCAATGAGAAAAATCCATACTGTATAGTCGACTATAAAAGGAACCAACTTGAAAAATATGAAACAATTCAATTGAGAAAACTACCGGCCTGATTTAAAACAAAACAATTTACGGAAAACAAATATAACAGATATGAACCAACGTCAACAAGTGAACCACAGACTCCTGACATGGGACAGGCACATAAGGAATGAGTGTTCAACCCCCTCCCCCTAAGCCTGGGACAGTGGTGCAACAGCACGACATAAGAACAACCTGTAAAAACCTTCCTTCAGAGAGCTTGGTTTACATATGGAATTTTTGGTCCTCAATGCTCGTCAATTTTATACTTGTTTGGCTTTCTAACTATTTTGATCTGAGCGTCACTGATGAGGCTGATGTAGACGAAACGCGCTTCTGGCGTATCAAATTATAAGCCTGGTACCTTTGATAACTATATACATATTTAAAGTAATTATTAATATAAAATGTGTTTTCAGCCGTGTATCACCTTCACTGGTGATCCTATGCATGGATGTGTCGTAGAGTTTAACTTTTATATATAAATATATACCTCTAAGGCAAGACAAAAATTGAAACTAAAATATTTTGCTTAACTCAATCAATGTGTGATAGTTTTAGAATCCACTTCTTATTGGATTAGTAAGAGTTGTCTTAATCCAAAAACAACTATGACAATATCAAGCCTTCCTAATTAAAAGTACATTTTAAAAAGAAAATTACTGTAAAGACTGAAGTGGCATTATAGTTGTCTTAAAAATGTAACAAGTATATAAATTGGCATTCTCGTCCACTTTTAATCAGAGATACTTGGGGACAGGACATTTTTTTAGCCAATTACTATGTACTATAAATTGAAAGTTTACTATCCACAGCGGTCAATGTTTATATGCAGATTAGTCATCAATTGCTAATCAAGTACACCTTCCAAATTACAATCTATATAACGAATTGGTGTACACATTTATTTACATATATCATTATTAATTACAAAATTCTTTTTTTTAATGTTGACTTTCATTTGAAAGAAAAGTGTATGTCAACTGTTAAAATTTAAAGAAGTACAAGAACTGTATTAATATTTTTTTAAATATACACATCCCTTTGTCGAACGTTTTCCCTGGGGAAAAAATCGGAGATTGTAAAAAAAACAAGATTAACTGCAGAAGAAGAGACCGTTTGAAATGATGCTTAACAAAGTATGATGCAATCCCAGTTATCAACTTTAACAGAGACAAATTCTGACTAACACTTTGAATTCGATATCTCTGAAATTGCTAGAAAAATCTCTGTCTAATAATAAATACCCACGGAAATTAAATATTATAAAACATTAAGAGACGAAAGGAAAAAGGGACACCAATCTGATAACGAAAAATAAAAGCATGTCAAATATTAAATAATAAAAGGTTCATTTACAAAGTATATCGAAAAACAAAGTCATGGTAAAAACCATGATAGACGACTCAAATCAATTGTATGATAGGTAAAGATACGTGTATATACGTGGTCTTATGACAGTGAAGTTTTGGCGGGAATCTCAATAATCACGTGATATATAAAAATCATGATTTCTTTCGTTTTTCATCATCTTAGAAATACTTGATATTGATAAAATTTATCATGAATGGGTTTTTTGTTTAGAAATACTTAGTAAAAACTTAAGTGACGCATTTAACAAAATTAATAGGTTAGAAATAACTGGTCCCATTACGTGCGTACGTCGAGTTTGGTACGTATATCATTTTATTGGAAATCTCTAATATAACATTATACACTTATTTACTGGCTATGAGGAAAATAACAAGTTTATTGTCCCCAGAGGCACCACCTTACTATTTCCAGACGCAAAGCGGGTGGAAATATAATTGCTGTCGACAGAGACATATGATACAAGAGTCTTGTATTATATGTCTCCGCTGTCGGGGAGTACAATAAACTTGCTATTTTGTGAATAGCCAGCATACAAGTGGTTTAATATACAGAGAGAAACTGTTATAACATTTCGAAACAATGTATAGTTATTCTCTTTTAGTACTTTTTTTTTTTATATCTATGGGTATTACCCATCATTTTTTAATTTGAAGCGTGACGTCATACTTATTTGACTGCGCAAATAGCACAGTTGCAGTATAAACAATCATTCCGAAATTTCGAGAGACGAGTCAATTCAAATGATACAGAAAGTACGGGAAAATTTCCCGTAAAAAGACTATTAACCGGTTTTAATAGTTTTTAAACTATTAACCGGTTAAGTCTTTTCAGACAATTTCGTAAAAATAGTGAATTTATTCGTCTATAATTTTATAAAGAAAATACATACTGAGGTATAAAAATAAAATCTCAAAGCAATAACACTAAGACACGTAATGTTTATTTGATCGAGATCTGCAGTACAATTAATGAGACCGTTGTTACAAAACAGATCAGCTTGTTTGCCTTAATCAATCCAATCAATTTAGATAAAGAAAAACAAAAACTAAAAAACTTTACATGTAACACCTGGGGCGTGTTTTTAGTTCTTCTTTAGTCAGCCAGAAGAGGTCCATTTCTGTTTTTTTTTTTTGCATTGGGAAGATCTTCTGGCTGACTTCTACCTCTTCCTTTTATATAGGTAGTCCAGACGGCAGAGGCACATAACAAACATGGCGTCGATTAGTCTAAATGACACTAATAAATTTATGAATGCAGATATAATAGAGAATATGAGATGAGTGATAAACGTTTTTTATGGTATGGATGCCTTAGGACATCCCTTTAGGGACGACAAGACGGATAGAAATAAAAGCTACACGGACAATAACAGTAAGGGCACGACTATTTGATATTTTGGGGAGGGGGAGGGGACAGGAGGATTTTTTGCGGATTTATTATTCATTTTTAATCTGTCGCTAAGCATGCCTATATTTTCAGCTCTTACCATGCCACCAAATTATATTCAAATCCCCCCCCCCCCCCCAAAAAAAAAAAATCAAATGGTTTTACCCTTATTTAACACGAGTTTAAATTGATTGACTGTTGGTTGCTTATTTTTAACGTCCAGTGACAAACATTTCATGCATGTTCAAGAAAACACGAGTTTAAAAGTCAGGTATATTACATGTATATAAAAATAAGGAGATGTGGTATGATTGCCAATGAGGCAACTATCCACCAGAGTTCAAGTGAAGTGGATGTAAGTAATGATAAGCTACTGTACGGCCTTAAACAAAGATAAAAACCCATACCGTATAGTCGGCTATAAAAGGCCCCGACATGAAAACTGTGAAACAATTCAAACGAATGCAACCACTGAACTACAGGCTCCTGACTTGGGACAGGCACATAAAGAATATGGCTGGGTTAAACATGTTTGTGAGCGGTCAACTCTCCCCTAAACTGGCACAGTGGTTTTAACAGTACAACAAAAGAACAAACTGTAAAAATTAGTACTAATTTTCTGCACCAGATGAGCATTAACTCAAAAGATTGGTACGAGACACACAAAAAAAAAAGAAAAAAAAAACACCATTAAGACAATAGACACAAAGCATCGAAATAAGAGTATTTGCAGTTACTGAAAGCTTGTCTAAAGCCAATTAAAACTAACAAATAAATCATGTCCTTCGAGACTAAACTATCAATCAGTACACTACCAATGGATATAGTCCTATATAAACAGTCTGAGAAACGTTTGACCTTGTATACCTTGTAAACATAACAATTAAGGTTCTCGAAAAGTGGTGGTCCGAAGGTTTTGACCACCAAAGTTTTGCAAGGACCGACAGTGACACAATTTTGGAATTTTGCAGTAGAAACAACAGTTAGTACCAGCAGATTTTCTTCAAGGACCACCAGGGAAAAAGATTTTGAGAACTCTACGGATGTTTTTTATTTACAAAAATAATCCAGTTTGGTTACTTTAAACTTCTTGATATACAAAATGTCCTTTTAGATCATATACCAGACAAATATTGACAAATTATTATACAGGCTAAGATTATTCCTGAAAATCAAATGGTCGGAGCCTTTAAACCAGATTTGTTTAGCTAAATTAAGTAAGTAAAGCTAAAGCATAAAGAAAAAATGTCACGAACATAGCAATTTTTTTGCAACCAATTTTCTTTTTTATTACACTTAAGTTATTACAAATGTACATCAATGCCAAAACAAAACACACTATTACAGGATTTACAGTCATGTCTACCAAATGAACTGACGTAACTAAATTTTCTAATAAATCATCGTAAACTTCATTTATGTCATCCAACATAAAAAAAAAAATCTGCTATTATATTCGACGGCAAATTGAATTTGTATTTTATTGCTTCTTCTACAGAATATCTCCAGAAGAGGTCCACATTCATTTTTTTTGGACTCTTCACCCGAAGACATTCTGGAGATGTACAGAAGAGACCAATAAAACACGCCCCAAGTGATAACACAAGCAACGTTCTAGATCAATATTCAGTATAACAATATCGTGTTATCAAATCTGCAGTTTGAGAATTTCTCGTAAATTTCATTTGATTTGTTAATGTTATCCGAGTTCAATATTCGATTTGAATTCATTACTTGTAATACAAATGTTTTCATCGCCCGCTATCACATTTAGTAAAAGACCCCAATTACTTTAGAATCCAGGCTTGTTAAGGATAGTTTAAAAGCAATATACCTGTAGGACAACCGCCTTTTTTGAGGATGCAGTAGTTTCCAGTCGGCCAATTTCTCTCATAATTTGAATTTTCATTGGCCGTTTTCATACAGAAATAAAAGACTGGCTTGTTCTTTTCCATAGTACCTGTAAAAAGTTATGACACCAAGTTTTCCGTGTGTACTAATTAACACATCTTCGATATCACGGCTGGTAATCTACACACGCAGAACAATTGGTTCTGCAATGAAAACCGTGAGAGGATTTTCCGGTTATGCTTGAGTGGAGTAATTGTCACCGCTTCGAAAGGTATGTACATTTCTAAATCGCAATTTTCTAATTCAATTGATCAAACTATTGAAAATCGGAGAATGCTATGCTGTGGTGAATACGTTAACGAAGAGACGCATGTATCATTTACTGTTGTGCATGGAGTAAAACTCCTACAAAACCAATCGCCCCACGAGTAACTGCCGAAAAAAGTGACATTTAAATTTTCAGATGGTTCTATTAACAGACCTACAAGTTCAAATTTAGTTTTTTTTTCTGTCAACGGGATTGAATGTCGTTTTGGGCGGCGTGTACGGTTTTCATTGCAGAACCAATTGTTCTGCGTGTGTAGATTACCAGCCGTGATATAATAATATGAAACGTAAGTCTCTCAATGGAATTTTTTAATTTTTTTTATTGCCTGTGTTAGTTTGTTCTTTGTTTTGTTTTTATATCTATGTCTATTTGTACTATCATATATACAATGAGAAGTGGGGTGAATTTGAATGAAAAAATAACCTATCAACACAAACAAACCAAAACATACATTTCTAAAGGTAACCATACGATGTTCAATTAAGCATATATATAGCGTCGATTGAGAATACCAAAGTCTGAAATTGGCATTTAATTCCCGTATGAACAAAGATGGCAAGAAACAATGACAAAAAGCGGCAATATTCCTTTAGATTGAAGAGGCATGTTTATATGATGCAGGATTATATCTTTTGTGAACACCAAACCCTATTCTATATGTCGATCAGTGGTAAAATAAGGGTGAAATCGTTTGTTCTTTCTCAAAACCTCGACAAATAAATTGAGTAAAGATTTTACCAGCTAAGTGTATATCTGAGGTCCAATAATTAGTATTCTTATCATCCTCCGCATCTTGTCTTCGCCATCCCTCTGCAAATCTACTGGGAGTAATAGGACAACCAGTCCTTGCTTTATAGAAACCGTATGTACCATGAGGCCAAGTGATTGGAAGTTTCATTTCCGGATCTTAAATACAATCAAATTTATTTTCGACTTATGAGTTTGAATGTCCCTTTAGTATCCTTCGCCTCTCTTTTTGAAATCAATTGGAAACAAATTAAAAAAAATCTGACGTTCTTTGTATTCTACTATTTGAATTTGAGTACAGTACTCAACTGCTTAAGTTATTTAATGTTATGTTTTACACACGACAGTACTGTTCTCGAAAGTATTTACGTTCAGCAACCTAACAATATTCAACAAACAAAAAAAAAGAAGATTAAAAGGTCGATGACATTCAATTCTGACGTCAAAAACAATAAAATTAAATTATATTTCGGAAAACTAAAATCAAATATTAATAATCATTTCTTAGTATCGACTTTGTTTCTAAATTCAAATTTGCAAATGGAAACAACACCTAGGCAGGACAAACTGTATCCCTGTCTATGCAGAGTAAGTGGAAGGAGCATGTAGT
The DNA here is from genome assembly GCF_021869535.1 of Mytilus californianus. Classification (NCBI taxonomy): domain Eukaryota; kingdom Metazoa; phylum Mollusca; class Bivalvia; order Mytilida; family Mytilidae; genus Mytilus; species Mytilus californianus. The sequence goes on along the minus strand of NW_026262626.1, from coordinate 29,258,699 downwards.
ATTCTGCGGGATCTGACTATAGTTTTTTCTTTGTTGGTACAATACGCATTTATGGTAGAAATGTCATTACAAAAATGGTTATTATGCAATTAAATTTCACACTTAAACCATTAAGTCATGCTCTTTCCATATGGTTTGTATATAGACACGGTATACCGAATGGTATTGGTTCATTTGCAAAAAAAAAATAATTGGAAACAAAGTCGGGAAAATGGACTATTGTTTAATTGTGTATATATCATTTGCAAGTAAACTTTTTAAAAAGACGAAAAAGTACAGAGCAAGCTATTTCAAACCTCTTGGTTCAGATATTATCCCTTTAGCAGCAGCATATTCAGCTAGAGCCATGATAGTATTGTTTTGTCTGTTTGGTAAATACAAGGTAACTCCTTCATCACAGATACCCTTATTGAGGAACACGGATGCATTGTTGAAAAAATTTTCATGTATAAACGTAGCTATGGTGGCCAATTTATAAGCTATTGGTTGTGGAGAAGAAGCTGTTCCAATAGACAAGGAAGCGTCTTTTTGTCCGCCATGCATTTTATGGTAATCATTGTGGTGGAAATCGGAGATGTTTAGGTAAACAACAGAACCATATCCCATGTAATCTTCTACAGAAACGGAACCAAATTTAATGTCTTGCTGAAAAAAAGAAAGATAAAACTAGGCATTGCTGCTTTGATATTTTGAATTTTTTTTCAGAAAAAATATTACTGGGTACAGTCTCAATTGTGGAAAATAAGGCTGAAACCTTTTTAACAATGGTTATTCTTAGCCCCTTGTTTTTTTATTATAATAAACTTATAATCAGGAAAAAAATAACCTTTTTGCACTATAGGTTGATATTCCACTGAAATTTACACAATCTATCTAAAAAAATAACCAACAGAATCAATTTTAAGTTAAAAAAAATGATGATTTTTCGCGCCATAAAACCGGTGTAATCCTCTTATCTCCTTCAGAAGTGCCTATTTAAAGTCAGATATATGAGTAATTTTCCTTTCTTTTCATTAAAAAGATGGAGAATATACAATGAGATAATATAACAATACGTCGAAGGAAAACAGACAAAAAACAGTACATAGAAAACTAAAGACTGACCAATATGAACCCCGAGTTAAACTCAGGTGTTTCGGAAATTTCAGAAGTCAGTCCTGCTCGACGTGTTACTCCTGTTTATATACATTGATAAGTCTTATTCAGTTCTGAAAAATCATACAACAGCGGATTTGTAAATGTCTCTCTACACCTAAGACATTACAAATTTTATAAACCAACTGTCATGTTAATCAATTCAAACCTTAAGATTCGACTGAATGTGAAAATTTGAAATGAAAACACGGTTTTCGAAGACAGAGGATAGACAAAACAAGACCGATGAAAACAACGCAGGCATGTTAACATGAAATAGAACAACTTTTAAACACTTAAAACTAAAGTAACAGCAACAACACCATATTTTAAATTAAACAAAACAAGGGGTAAACTCGGATGCTCCGGAAGGATTAGCTGTTCCTGATCTACTAGTGGCACCCGTCATTTTACTAATTGTTTAACTTTAGTTTGTGACGTTCGAGTTTTGATTCCAGCAAAGATGTTTAGTGTTAAAACGGAACATTGAAAGACGGTTTGGAATTTTCTTGTTAAAAATTAAAAAAAAAAAACACGTAATGGTATTTGCATTTGCCTTACGCAACTTGCCACTATCTTGTTACAACAAGTTGCGATGAATTATAATGGTGCTATGCAACTTCTGATCATTGTGGTTCAATCTAAACTTTCCAGCTTTGCCATGAAATAGATTTTGCCCGGAGTATCCGGCTGAAATACGCTTAACATGATGATTGACCTTTTTAATTTTCGAAAGAGCTGCCTCTTCTTTCATCATTTGGCCCATATTTATGTAAACCGACAAAGCATTTTGGGGCTGATGCAGCGTAGAGCCAACACCAATCAATCAATCAATGTAAACCTACGTAGGTTATAAAAATTCTTGAAAAATAAAATGATTCGTTTTAATCTGACGTTTACCTACCGACAAAAGAAAATCTGCAAGCTGAGAATCTGATTGCTCATATCTTGTCACATTTTTTGTTCCAGTTTCAACTCCAACAATGACGTGCTGTAATTAATATTTTGAAACTTATTTGCATGTTTGATATATTGTATGTACCTAGTATTTTAACATGACCAATTGTGCTTCCCATGGCTACTATGAACTAACATTTACACTCTGCTTAATTTGATTAGTACAGAAGCGTATTAGAAACACAAGATTAGCATTGATATGTTTTTCAAAGCCTAAAACGTTGACATTTAAATGTCAACATTTCGACTCTAACTAGAAATTTTCACTTTCAAATCTTAAAATTTCAACTTTTATGACTTTTAAAATCGAAATTTTGACTTTCTAAAAGATAAAATTCACTTTGAATTTTCTATATTTTTAAAAGAAAATCGACTAATCAAATCTATATAATTTCGTATTTTACGACTTGAAACTGAAATTTCTAGATTTCTTTTCCTTTCTGCTCCATTTTTTTAACACATTGTAATAATTTAACCAACTTTGAATTTTTAAACGAACAAAAATGACGTAATAAATATCACTTGAAACTCACAGTTCCCCAGATATCTAGAAACTGTCGGTAGGCGTCTTTGTCATATTTTACAGGAAGGTTGCACACAGCACTTGCAAACTCATCACTCACATCATGGAGACTGCTGTAAAGTGGTGGCATAACATACCTGGTCCGGCCTCCATTACAAACACTGATGGTGTCTCTAATTACATTATGGTTTACAGAGGTTCTATGTTCAACGTCCTTAAAAACTAGAATATTTGTTATAAAGGTATGATTTGTTTGTCAATTATCGGTAAGAACACAGCCAAATAATGGATAGTGCTCATGCTATTTTTTTTTTACGAACCAACGCTAAAACATGGTCTTCTATTCAAACTATCAATTAGACCCTATTATTACTAAGGTCATGCAGATAACAATATTATTATCTTGAATTATGCACTAGAAACAACCATGCACGCACTGGATTAAAATCATGAAAAAAATATTAAACAAAAGCGTACGCACTATAAGTACTCTGAACTGACTTTCCTTCAATGATTGTGAATCAGAATATCATTGAATTTAAAAAAATCAGGCATATTCGGACTGATTTCAAGTATAAACAGAGTTATGTTGACCAGACCTGTTAGAAGTTAGATTCTATAGTGATCAAACATAAATGATTACTGATAGAATTAAGTTAAGGTACCAGTCTTGTATTACAATTTCAGTTTCCGGTGCATGTCAAAACATGGAGTTAAATAAAATAGTCCCAATTTTTCTGATTTTTTTTCTGCACTGCCTATAAACTGTTTGATTAAAACTTTGTGATGAATTGAAAGTACTATTTAAATGTAACAAAAATATTGCATCTTTTTTCAGAAATTAAATTAGGAAGGTGGAAGGATCTAATGTTTACTAGAAGTGGTGCGGTCGGATGAAAACAGCAAACAGAAAGTAGAAAAAGGAAGTTTTGACTTCGAGGTTGATTAACTTTTTATTCTTCGTGGCAAGGTGCCCTTTTTTTTGCATGAAATCATAGTATAACATTACTAAATGCATGATCTGTACACAAAAAAAAATTTCTATGTAGCATTTTTGAATAAAATTTTTTTGAAGATCAGCTGTTTTGCATGTAAGCCTATGGAGCAATCAATTACAAGACTGCAACCTGGGTAGTGATTTTTGGAAAATTTTTTCATGTTAAAAATGCAAATTTCCCAGGATGCTGCAACTGATTTACATATTCTGGGTACTATACTACCTCATGGTATTTTTAAAATGGATCCTCAGTGGAAAGTTGTGCAATTAGCAGGCTTAATTTCAAAAATTGACCAACATGTTCAAAATTCCAAGGGTTGCCAAATTTGGTCGACAGTATTTGCAGTCAATCAAAGAGAAAGGGGTTTAACTCGTGGTCCAAAATATGGTCGTCTAAAAGTAAAGTGGCCAAATGGAAGAAAAAAATTTTATCTGGCTCACAGATTTATGTTTATGTTACAAAATGACCTAACAGAGATAGCTGCGGATTTACATGTTTCACACCTATGTCACAATAGTTTGTGTATTAATCCTGAACATTTGTCTCTAGAACCTCCCAATATAAATAATAGCAGGCAAATATGTAAAAATTTAGTTCCACAAACCTGTCAGACACATGGAATGTACCCAGAATGCATAATTTAGTTGCAGTATGTAAGTAAAATACAGAAATGTCACTTTGTATAAGAATGATCAGCACGAGTTCTCCGTTTACTTCTTAAAGTTTTTTCTGAATCCAAAAGATCTTTCTGATATGTCTCCTTTTCTACAGATTTTTCATCGTAAAGTTCAAATCTTTCAAGTTTCGAAACAGTTCGTTCATGTTTAACAACAGGATTTTTTTTACGCAACTGGTGGTATTCATAAATTTCGTCTTCCCTTTTCAGTTGATGAATCGGACGCGAATTTGGAGAAAGTGGTACACCAAGAGCTTCACATTTTAAAACAGCTGATTCTCCAGGTCTATGATTAATTCTATGTGCAGTGGAGTGAATTCTAGCAGGAAAATTTCTCTGGAAGGTAATATCTTTAGGATTAGACTTATTATATCCTCTGTTTGTAGCTTCACATTTTTGCGTACTTGTACCGAATCGCGTTTTCTCTAAGTTCTTTCTCCCAAATCTAATGTTCATACAGTTGCGTACCAGGTTTTCATCATCCTCTGTCATGTATAAGCATCTGGCATGTTCAGGCAAGAATTCTTTTCCCCAGAAATCACCTTCTGTCCCTTTACAAATATAGGAATAGGCGCGGCATGTATCTCCACAATGTCCTGTGTAACAGTCAATTATACAATCTGCTACATAACTTAGTCTATTTACAAGTCTATTCAATTCCCCAGCAGCCTCCTTGATAGCAAAGTTATATTCCACAGTGCACCTGTTGGTTAAATCCAAGGAAAATCTCCTGTGAATCTTCTCACGGTCTGCTTTTGTCCTTCCGGGAAACATAAATTCACTAAAATCTGCCTTATCAATGCTACGCAATTGGGTTGACGCCAAGTGTCTTGGATCGCGCAAGTTTTCTGGTGTCAGGTTAACAACTTCACTATGTTTCTTGCTGAATCCTCTGTAGGCATGGCTGTCCCCATCTGTAGTTAACTGTCCAATAACTAGAGGCTGTTCATCTTCTGCTAACTGATCTGCCAGTAATTCACCATACAATTCCTCATTACCAATAGAGTCCCATGGTTTTAGGTTTGCCGAACAGTGGCCTTGGTGTCCAGGACAAATTGCGTTCTCTCCAGTTGACCTTAGATAACTGGCTGTTTTGCAGAGCTTATTGGCATCATGTACAGCAATGATCTTCTTCCTAGCTGTCACATTTTCAACAATAGTGGTTGTTGCTTGTGTCCCAGGTTGAAAGGGAGTCCTTGTTCGAGATCCAAACAACGGATTGTTGTATCGAGTGTCACACTCAGCAGGTATCGGTGTGTCGGTTGGGAACCCTGAGCGCTCTAATGCTTGTCTTACAATTTGTCGCTGCTGTTTCATATCTTCTCTGTTCATATTGACCAACATCTCACCGCATTCATTGGACTGTCTCTGCATGTCGGTCCTCGATGGAGCTGGATGGCTAACGGTCCGCATCAATTGGCACCATGCAGTATTTGAAATACCTGTATCCGCAAGTCCAATTTGCAACCTTCTGTTGGGGGCACCTGCTTTCCTGCCCTTTTTTCCTTCCTCCCCTATCTCTTCATACAAGGGGTACATCAAGGACTCATATTTACACATGGTACAAACCACTTTTTCTCTCCAACACATGGTTCTCTGCTCTTCGGCATCATAGTCAAATTGAAAGTTCCCCTTACAGCCTGGTGACTGCTCCAAATGTTCATGAAAGGCTCTGGTGAATAGTTTACAGGTTCTATCTGCATGTAAAAACCTATATGTGTTCTTGTCTCCTCTGATTAAGTTGTCTGTATATCTTTCAAATACACTGGGTTCCCCAGGCTGTGGTCTCAGTACAGATATAACTTTTGAGTTATCTACCTTGGTTACATTTTCCTTCAAAATTGTCAAGGCTTTGTCATTCAAACTTTCTTCTTTGGTCTTGGCAGCATCTGGTCTAACATATTTCTTCCTAATTTCAGTCTTTTCATCCCACTCAACAACAGGAATTTGTCTCCTATCATCATCACCTTTCTTAAACTGAACACTTTTGGACTTACTTGTATATGGCATCTTTGAACTCTGATGCCTATTTTGAAAATACTTCTGAATTTATACTTTTCCAACATCATCAATCAACTGTGTCAAAAGTCAAAACACCCAAAAAATGCAACTGACAGCATTCAAATGCCAGATATGGCAGCCTCTTAGAACCTTACTGATGATAATGACAATTCAATAGAATTCCACCACATGACAGTAAAGACCCAATTCTAACCTAGGTGTGAAGTACCATAAAATCATCAAGCAGTCAAAAGAATCTACACACATTCTGCTACACAGTGGCTCCTAATTATCAAGAATTAAAACAAACACTAAGAAAACAATCTAACTTTTATTTGACAAAAAGCAATTTTTTTACAATACAGTAATTAAAAATACATAAAAATTACATAATATTAAAATATACAGTTTTTTCTTTAATAATTGCAAAGTTCAATGTATTATGTACAAATGTATCACACATTAGGCCAAAAATCTCCAATAGAAAAAATTTACAAGCAAAAATTAGAGTTGACCCTATATACAAAAAAAAAAAAAATCTTAAATATCCCAAAAAAGGGTACAACTCTAAAAAATGTAATTTAAGCTGCAATTTAATGGTAAAACAAAAATAATTTGGCATACAAGTCAGAATATGGTTCTTCTTTCTTAAATAATTTTTTCGTAATTTTCCGAGCAATGTTGAATTGGTTGTAGGTACCAGTCTTGTATTACAATTTCAGTTTCCGGTGCATGTCAAAACATGGAGTTAAATAAAATAGTCCCAATTTTTCTGAATTTTTTTCTGCACTGCCTATAAACTGTTTGATTAAAACTTTGTGATGAATTGAAAGTACTATTTAAATGTAACAAAAATATTGCATCTTTTTTCAGAAATTAAATTAGGAAGGTGGAAGGATCTAATGTTTACTAGAAGTGGTGCGGTCGGATGAAAACAGCAAACAGAAAGTAGAAAAAGGAAGTTTTGACTTCGAGGTTGATTAACTTTTTATTCTTCGTGGCAAGGTGCCCTTTTTTTGCATGAAATCATAGTATAACATTACTAAATGCATGATCTGTACACAAAAAAAATTTTCTATGTAGCATTTTTGAATAAAATTTTTTTGAAGATCAGCTGTTTTGCATGTAAGCCTATGGAGCAATCAATTACAAGACTGCAACCTGGGTAATATAACATAGATGATTAATTACAGAGATTGTCCGGAATGGCCAACGTACTGTAACTGTTAGAAGTTAGATACTAAAGTGATCAAACACTGCGAATGGCAGTGATTGATCGGACTGGTCAACATAACGTTTTCCAAGTTAGATACTTTATTGATCAAACATGATTGATTGCAGAGATTGACCGGACTGGACAACATAACCATGAGAAGTTAGATACTATTGTGATCAACAATGATTGATGAAAGAGATTGACCGTAATGGTCAACACAACTGTAAGAATGATATATTATAGGGATCAAACATGATTGATGGCAGAGATTGGCCGGACGGGTTAACATAACTGTTAGAATCTAGATACTAAAGTCCTAAAACATGATTAATTGCAGAGATTGACCGGACTGGTCAAAATAACTGTTAGAAGTTAGATACTATAGTGCTCAAATGTGAATGGTTGCATGCAGTGATTATAAGGACTGGTCAACATTACTGTTAGAAGTTAGATAAATGTACTTCTAGTATATGGTCATACATGATTGGTGGCAGAGATTGACCGGCCTAATGAACATTACGGTTAGAAGTTAGATACTATAGTGATCATACGTGATTGATGGTAGTGATTGACCGGAGTGATGAACATTACGGTTAGAAGTTAGATACTATAGTGATCATACATGATTGATGGCAGTGATTGACCGGAGTGATGAACATTACGGTTAGAAGTTAGATACTATAGTGATCATACATGATTGATGGCAGTGTTTGACCGGACTGATGAACATTACAGTTAGAAGTTAGATACTATAGTGATCAAACAGGATTGATGGCAGTGATTGACCGGACTGATGAACATTACAGTTAGAAGTTAGATACTATAGTGATCATACACGACGGATGGCAGTGACTGACCGGACTGGTCAACATAACGTTTTCAAAGTTGGATATTATAATGACCAAACACGATTGAATGCAGAGATTGACCGGATTGGACAACATAACCATAAGAAGTTAGATACTATAGTGATCAACCATGATTAATGACAGAGATTGACCGTAATGGTCAACATAACTGTTAGAAGTTAGATACTTATATAATAGTGATCAAACACATCGGATGGCAGTGATTGACCGGACTGGACAACATAACGTTTTCCAAGTTATATACTATAGTGAACAAACATGATTGATTGCAGAGATTGACCCGACTGGTCAATTGCAATATTACTGTTAGAAGTAAGATAATTATAGATCAAACATAGATAATTGCAGAGATTGACCGGACTGGTCAACATAAATACTAGTATTAGAAGTTAGATGCTTTAGTGATCAAACATGATAAATGACAGAGATTAAGCGGACGGGTCAACATAACTGTTAGAAGTTAGATACTATTGTGATCAACAATGATTGATGACAGAGATTGACCGTAATGGTCAACGTAACTGTTAAAATAATATATTATAGGGATCAAACATGATTAATTGCAGAGATTGACCGGACTGGTCAACATAACTGTTAGAAGTTAGATGCTTTAGTGATCAAACATGATAAATGACAGAGATTAAGCGGACGGGTCAACATAACTGTTAGAAGTTAGATACTATTGTGATCAACAATGATTGATGACAGAGATTGACCGTAATGGTCAACGTAACTGTTAAAATAATATATTATAGGGATCAAACATGATTAATTGCAGAGATTGACCGGACTGGTCAACATAACTGTTAGAAGTTAGATACTATAGTGATCAAATGTGAATGGTTGCAGAGATTAAAAGGACTGGTCAACATTACTGTTAGAAGTTAGATAAATGTACTACTAGTATATTGATCATACATGATTGGTAGAAGAGATTGACCGGACTAATGAACATTACGGTTAGAAGTTAGATACTATAGTGATCATACATGATTGATGGCAGTGATTGACCGGACTGATGAACATTACAGTTAGAAGTTAGATACTATAGTGATCATACATGATCGATGGCAATGATTGACCGGACTGATGAACATTACAGTTAGAAGTTAGATACTATAGTGATCATACATGATTGATGGCAGTGATTGACCGGACTGATGAACATTACGGTTAGAAGTTAGATACTGTAGTGATCATACATAATTGATGGCAGTGATTGACCGGACTGATGAACATTACAGTTAGAAGTTAGATACTATAGTGATCATACATGATTGATGGCAGTGATTGACCGGACTGATGAACATTACAGTTAGAAGTTAGATACTATAGTGATCATACATGATCGATGGCAATGATTGACCGGACTGATGAACATTACGGTTAGAAGTTAGATACTATAGTGATCATACATGATTGATGGCAGTGATTGACCGGACTGATGAACATTACGGTTAGAAGTTAGATACTGTAGTGATCATACATAATTGATGGCAGTGATTGACCGGACTGATGAACATTACAGTTAGAAGTTAGATACTATAGTGATCGTACATGATTGATGGCAGTGATTGACCGGACTGATGAACATTACAGTCAGAAGTTAGATACTATAGTGATTATACATGATTGATGGCAGCGATTGACTGGACTTATGAACATTACAGTTAGAAGTTAGATACTATAGTGATCATACATGATTGATGGCAATGATTGACCGGACTGATGAACATTACAGTTAGAAGTTAGATACTATAGTGATCATACATGATTGATGGCAGAGATTGACCGGACTGATGAACATTACGGTTAGAAGTTAGATACTATATATACGGATCAAACATGATTGATGGCAGTGATTGACCGGACTGGTCAACATAACTGTCGGAAGTTATATACTATAGTGATTAAACATGATTGATTGTAGAGATTGACCGGACTGGTCAATTGCAACATTACTGTTAGAAGTAAGATAATTATAGATCAAACATAAATAATTGCAGAGATTGATCGGAGTGGTCAACATAACTACTAGTATTAGAAGTTAGATACTATAGTGATCAAACATGATAAATGACAGAGATTAACCGGACTGTTCATCATAACTGTTAGAAGTTAGATACTGTAGTGATCAAACATGAATGATTGCAGAGAGATTGACCAGACTGGTCAATATCACTGTTAGAAGTTAGATACTATAGTGATCATATATGAATGATTGCAGAGATTGACCGGACAGAATATTCCTTGGCACGTTGACTGTCAATTTGCAGTGTCCTCCGGACGAAATAACATTCATCAAACAATTGATCGTGATTCTACTTGTAATTCTACCTCCTCCAGACCCCCCCCCCCCCCACCCTCCCCCCACCCAAACTTCTTTGCACTTTGCATCAAAGAGTTATGGGAAACAGTTCGAATTGTTGGGCAGGAAGAAACGTATTTGCAAGAGAGACACATGAAACTATGTTAGATATTTTGAGGGATGTAGGAGCGCAGTTCCACCAAAGGTGCGGCCGACCCCATAAACTTTCACCACTGAACAGAGTCCTGTTTTTTGTTCTTTGTCTCCGCTCTTATCCGTCGTACCATTTTCTCTCTACTTTATTTGATGTCAGCGTATCAACGGTGTTAAACGAAATAACGGTTTCTCTGGCAATTTTTAAAGAAAAGTACACCCCTTTGATTCGCTGGCCAACATTAGAAGAGTGGGGAAGTCTGGAGGGTGCCTGGCATAAATTACCATCCGCACTAGGTGCAATCGACGGAACATCAACAGAAATATATCGTCCTCAGACAGACCCACAAGAACACTAATTTTCTGGCCACAGAAACTTTCACTGTATTCACACACAGTTTGTTAACAACAATCAATGTAACATAGTTTTATTGGAGACAGGTTTTCTGGGACATCAGAACGATGCCCATCAGTTTAGATTAATGCGTCAAATAGGGAAAGACGAAAACCTTCCTTTTCCATTGAATAAATATATACTTGGTGATAAAATATATTCAAACCGCTATCCTGTTGTAACGCCTTACACCACCAGACAGCAGATAACAAGAAACTGTAGAAAGACAAAACAGACTTATAACAGAATACCGAGTTTCCGTTGAACATGTTATTGGCGAGTTGAAATGCTATAAGGTCATGGGGACTCTTTGGAGACATCCTCGTCACAAACTAAAAGCCATTGTTGAAGTTTGTGGGAGTTTTGTAAATCGCCGAAAACAACTTTTCAATTAGTATAAAATGATTAAAGCACAATGTTTGCAATATTTTTATTGTTTTGAGATCGCCCCCGTCATTTAAACTGTCTCACTATGACTCGTAGTCTGACTCGGGTCGGAGTCAGACAGTTATTGTAAGTTATAAATTGTAAATCTCTATTATTAGTAAGATATTATAGACCAAATATGAATGATTGCAGTGATTAACCGGACTGGTCAACATTGCTGTTAGAAGTTAAATACTGTAGTGTTCAAACATCAATGCTAAGAATAAAAGAAGAGAAAGAACAAATTATGATTGAACATTAATGTAATAAATTAAATTCTAGAAAGATTAAAAGGTCAAACGTAAACGGTAGCAGTTGTGGCAATTGAAGAGTAGATAAGACATCAATACCGAAGCAATTATGACAGAAATAAACTGAATTAGTATAAACAACCCTAAATATTGCTGGACATCGTCAAAATGAGGGACAATAACTGACAGAGATAAGTATAATTACTTACCAGTACTACCCGTGAATGCGAATGGTTTAATACTGCTGTCTCCTTCTCCTGAAATAAGAAAAAACAAAACAAAACAGATATTTTTGGTATTTCTGCAAAAAACTAGAGGTACTGCGAGCAAAGCTTACAAAATAAACGACATATCCTCGTACTTTGCAAAGTTAACCCTTTGCCAAAAAAAAAAAAAAAAAAATTGTAACACAGTCGATGATTTGAAAACGAACCATTTAATCTTGTAGGTTAAACAATGTTTCAAATATTGTGATCAACAGACCGATTGTCTAAACTATCTTGGTGAAACAATTCTCATTGTGCAGTTCTACATGTCATTTGATCTATATACCCAGCATCTAGTTTAAAGATTGTGGTTTTTCTTTCTTTTGTTATTTATGAACTTACTTATTTATTTTCATTTAACTATCTAAATTATCATATTTTTCTTTTAATTTCATCAATGTGATTACATACCAAACGTCACTATATCTCCTAAAAGATACTTTTGATAAGACTTGGCGCCATAGAAAATTGAAGTTGCATTACTTGGGGTAACACATGCTCTTCCTCCATCATTGACTATAAGCTTCGATGTAGTGCCCGGTGAAATACGTAATATATGTCTGGTTGTCTTTATTCCAGGATCAACTCCAACTTCGGACAAATCGCCACCATCAGGGTTTCCGAGCAAAATGTTGTATCCAAGACCAATGAAATGACTATCACTCACAGAACACTCCACATTGTTAACGGCGACAGCAATGCTTATTATCAGCAGCCGTGTTAGTAATCGATGCTTTAAATTGAAAGAGACATTTGTATATAATATTTGATTTTTGATTGCTTAACGAACAGCGCATCACAATATAAACATGAATAGAAAAATAGAAAAATGATCAGAAATGCCAATGAAGAAGTAATGATTAATTTCGCTAATACGTAATTTTGGGGTAAAGAGGATTATGTCTTATAAAGCAAGAATCTTACAATCTGATTGGTTAATTACCAAGGTGTAAATAACAACTCACCCCAGTTCACCCGGGGATGAAATTTTACCAATATTTCCCAAAAATTTCGAGAAAAAAATAAAAAAGGTAATATTTGACAATGCGTAGCAACATCGGTGTTGAAAAAAATGTGCAGTTTTTCATAAGACCTTTTCAATTTTATTCCCCGGTATAAAAATTCGTTATCTTGGTGCAATCAGAAGTGTACGGAATTTTACACCGGTGTTGAAAATGCATACACCCTTCGGCTGCGCCTGAGGGTGTATGAATTTTCAGCACCGGTGTTAATTTCTATACACTCCTGATTACACCAAGATAACTTATAATTTAAACGCAACGTAAAAAAAACCCTGTTTAACCACATTTTTTCTTTCTTTAAATAAGATGCATTTGAGGGCGTATTTATCTTTCATTGTATATTAATTTTCACTTTTATTGATTTTTTATGCTGCGACTATTATTCATCTTAAACATGCACTGCTATATTTAATAAAAAGAGTTAGAAAACAGCCATTGTCAAAAGTATTTTGAGGAAATTATGTGTTCTTACCATTTAGTTGTATGTAGTTATTCAGATGACGAATATTTGAGAATGTCTGTTATCTTGTTTACGAAAGTGACAGCTGTTTGGTTTCTTTAACATGTTAAAGGGATTGTGAGGTTTGTCTGCACTGTGATACACTTAAACTTTTTTCTACTTCCTGATTTGTCTATCGTGTAAATGACCATGGCTACGTCAACTGTTTAGATCACGATCATAACTAGCCATATCACTTCATAATCGTTTACTTATAGGCGGTTTTCGAATTTTCACAGAAAAGTTTGATTGAGCGATATCGAAGTCTGAATCTGTGATATATATTATATATACATATATAGTTCTTTTAAACAAAAATCAACAATGGTGCTAAATTATAGAGAAAAATGAAATTGAAAAAGCTAATAAACGAGAAGCTCATGAAGCTTGTATCGCCTTTATGGCTAAAGGATACAATAGATTTGTGACGATAAACATACAATGGACTTTGTCCTTCAAAATAAACAGTTCATAAAATACATATAAAGGTAAAGGACATGTGGAGTGATTGCAAATCTTTGTATTTATGTAAGTATTTAATACATGTTCCAGTATAAATTTGAATAAAGAAGATTTGGGGAAACATGTATGTCAATGAGACAGCAAACCTACGACATCAATAAACCAAAACACACCCAGAGATCAAAATACGCTCTTCAACGACAAAAAACGGGTGTCTGTTTCATATCTAGCTAATTATTCGGTTCTCTTAAACTTGTGACTGCCTGAGACCATATTGAATTTGCGTGTTGAAGGCCTCACTGTGACTGAGATGACCAAAGTAATACAATCACTGATCGTTGACTTTTGTCAAGATGTGCAGTGAATTTATACAGTTTTTTTTCGTCATAGTCAGGCTCTAGATCGTTCCGAGTGAAACATGTTGATAAATTGAGCAAGAAAATATCAATAAATTGAAATTGATTATAAAGACTCAAAGAGCACAACTTGTGTATGACAACATATACAGTTAACAAAGAACGAAAAACATATTTTGAAGATGACTCTTTCGTCAATCGAAACTGTTTTTTTCCACGACTACATAGTTTTATCACGTTTTTAGTTTGAAAAAAAAGGGTTGTGTCTGTTCTAACGTTCATGGTCTTTAAAATAACAGGTAAAATCGTGCTGAAATGTTTATTTTTTTATTAAATGGCATTATGGGACTTTGTTTTGTGTCATTTGTCCTGTATAGGGCACACAGAGAGTACAAAAAACCAAGAGCCGAAGAAGACACGTCTATAAAAAACTTTACGATTTGATATTCTGACAAAATTGGCTTTAATATGCATGAAATATTTGCCACTGGATTTTAAGCAGACAACAGTCAAATCAATTTATATATTATACAAAACATAACTGGTAGTGCTGCTATCCGATTTATATTATAATTCTTGTTTTTTCTTCTGCCAACAGTGCGCAGTGAAGATTGTTATGTGTGAATGAATGGAGATGTGGGGTATAAGTATATGAGACAGCAACCCACCGACAGAAATAACCAAAAAGACACCTAGAGGGAGACGTATAGTCCTCAACAATACATAGGTATCCATAAAATATGTGTCGCCTCTCTAAATTATCTCGATTCTATCTCAGTTGTAAATAAATTTCAAACATTACGATACTACTTACGACAACTACCAACAAGGTTCCTGGCGTGTGACAGAAATGAGAAAATGTAGCTGGGTTAATATTAGACTGTATCTAAGTCCCCTTATCAGTTAACTATGGAAAAACTAAAGACTAAGCAACACGAACCCCACCAAAAACTGGGGGTGATCTCAGGTGCTCCGGAAGGGTAAGCAGATCCTGCTCCACATGTGGCACCCGTCGTGTTGCTTATGTTATTACAAATCCGGTAAATAGTCTAATTCGGTAAGTCACATTCGTGGAAGGGTATTGTAGTTACGACATAAGGAACATATCCGATATCATCTGTGAAACGGTTATTCCATAACGGTCAACCAACTCGTGATGGCGTCCGTAAAATTTACGAAGGGATGATTTCAACTTCACCATTTGGAACTCTTGGTTTAATAGCTTCCTTGTGAGCAGCAATCCTCTATCAAGGAAATCATGATAGGAAACACAAGCCCGGGAATATCGTATCAATTGGGAGATATATACTCCGTATGCAGGCGCTGCTGGGATGTTGCTACATAGAAATGGAAAGTTCACAATTGGGAAGCTGAAATCATCTCTTTTGTCGTAAAGTTTTGTTTTCAACCGACCCTCATTGTCAATTTCTAGATGTAAGTCAAGATATGAGGCAGACTTAACTGTATCTGTAGTATCCTTTATCTCTAGTTCGATGGGATAGATTCGTTGCCTCATAATAATAAAGAAACAAGTCGGCAAGAAGAGGGGCACAATTGGTTCCCATTGGAATTCCGACGGTCTGTTGAAAAACACGTCCTCCAAACGTAACAAATATGTTGTCAATCAAGAAATCAATCTTCTTGATAATGTCAGTTTCAGAGAATTTTTTGTTTGAATCAGAGTGATTCTTTACAAAGTAGGATTTATCCCTCCCCAAGACAAGATACTTGTATCTACGTTCGCCATTCTTTTTAATGAAACAAAGTAATACCAACTCTTTCAATTTGTCTTTTAGTTTGGAATGGGGAATACTTGTGTAAAGTGTGGAAAAGTCAAATGTTTTAATACTATTGCAAGATGAGAGAGTCTTAGATTGTATGTACTCTAAAAGATCTTTGGAATTTTTTAGTATCCACATCTGATTCACGCCACCTCTAGAATAGGCAGTTTCACAATAACTTTGGAGCCCGGCTTTGATTGCTGATAAAATAGATGTTAATAATTTAGAAAGAGGTTTCGTGGAGCACTTGGAAGACCCAGCAATATACCGTTGTTTGTAAGGACACTTATGTAGTTTAGGTATCCAATACAGTGATGGAAGATCCAGTTCTTCATCTTTGGTTGAAATTCCAAAGGAACATAGAACAGACCTATGATTATCCAGGATTTCCTCTTTGGTAAGTGTCGTGAGGGTATATGTTGAGTTTCCAAGTGAATTGTCAATACCTAATTCATTTATCAAGCAGTTTATGTAATGATATTTACACACAAAAACGATGTTGTTTGGGGCTTTATCTGCGGGGACAACAACATATTTGTCATGGAGGTAGGTCAAGTGTTTTGCAACATTTGGGTCTTTAAAAATTGATGTTGCGTGGGTATTGATATGCCCATTTAGTTTCTTAATTCGGATTTGTATCAACGACCTCACAGCCTTAATCCATTCAGAAAGAGTATCTACGTCTTCTTTCTCGCGTTTAGCCCATTGCCTGGCATAATCCTCGAAAGTGATCGAGCCATAAATTCATAATATTTCAAATTGATATAATATAAATATATTTATTTATTGATGAATCAAAAATTACAGACAAGTTATTTTGACTAGTTATTGTCGATGTTTGAGTCTTTTCTTGATATAGTATATAGAAGGTAAGCTCAAACCAGTACAATTATAATTGTAACTGTCTGTTTTCACAAATATCCTGCGCTTGTAATCTAAATGAATGCATAGATTAACCTCTAAATGCTGATGAATTGAATCCATAAAAGTTGACTCGTTTTGAATATTTTCCGTTGTCTCTAAGATCTGGTAGTGGTTCCTCGTGGAGGCTGTGATATCTGAAAAATATAAAATATACCGATATGTGATGATTTTAATTTTCTTTCTTATTAATATTTGTTTGATTTCCCTGAGTTTTTTCATGCATATTATTAGGTTACTATACAAATAAGACTATGTTACAAACCGTGATGTATAGCGGGAAGATCTAGATCAACACAAAGCAGACAAGCTATTGAAAGCATATGCAATAAAATTGTACAGCTCAGAAGGAGTGGAGTTATACTGTTTCCAGATTCATCAGTCATCAACATTCTGTTAAACTAATAATTTCTCTTTATATTCTAAACATGACCTTGTATGAAATTTTCATCGCATATCGAGGGAAATACAAATCAGAGTTTCCTGAAATTTGTTATGTGGTTTCTTCATGTCAGCATGCTGTACCATTAGACATGGCTTCATGTCAACATGCGATACCTTGGGACGTGGCTTCATGTCAGCATGCTGTACCATTAGACGTGGCTTCATGTCAGCATGCTGTACCATTAGACATGGCTTCATGTCAGCATGTTATACCTTGGGACGTGGCTTCATGTCAGCATTCTGTACCATTAGACGTGGCTTTATGTCAGCATGCTGTACCATAAGACGTGGCTTCATGTCAGCATGCTGTACCATTAGACGTGGCTTCATGTCAGCATGCTGTACCATTAGACGTGGCTTCATGTCAGCATGCTATACCGTGGGACGTGGTTTCAGATTCATCACTCATCAACTAACTGTTTACCGAATAATAGTCATGTAAGACATTTTAGTCGTGTCATAAACACCATTTCTTGTTTGTCCGTGTGTAACATAAAATAATGTCCACAATGAAATATTGTCCGTACACAATATGTTATAACCGCTCGCGCGGATGCACTCGACTCCAACTTAATTGACTAGGATTGTCAGTTTTACTATCGAAGGTCGGTGGTTTTCTCCGGGCACTCCGGCTTCCTCCACCAATAAAAACTGGCCGCCACGAAATAGCCCAAAAGCGGTGCTTAAAAGTGGCGTTAAACACCAAAAATCAAAATCAAATCAATATGTTATAATGAAATACTGTCCAGGACAATATCTCATTATGCATCGAAATTTTGTCAGGTTCTTCGGATTATATATCACTGTGAAATAATGTCCCTGACAATAATTCACAGTGAAATACTGTCCATAAAAATATTTCCTAATAAAATTATGTCTTCCCTGGGAAATCTTACTCAATGAAATTGTTTCTGGAATCTTTGAAATACTGTTCTTAAAAAATACGTGTATAACCGTGAATAACTCTCATCTATCATGCATGTCTATAGTACACAAGCATGACTTAAAGTCAAATATGTTAATAGTACCATATTACACTGTTTAAATACATTGTATAAGTAAAGTACTGACAATCACTTATAATATATGTTTGTTATTATCAATAAAATAAAACACTTTGATGATATCATTGCCCAAAATATTAATTATCATAATCTCCCTTTCATAAGACAAAGTTTCATGATACTCCATTAATGAACTTTAATGAGACAAAATTTCATTACTATTTATCTATGAAATATTGTCCAACATGAACATTATTTTATATTAGATTTTGTCCTTCTGTGGAGATTTTTTTCCTATCATGATACATACTCATGAAATATTGTCTTGCTGGACAATATTTCATAGGACAACATTTTGCTTTACACCTGTGTCGTTCGTGTGTTGTCGTCAGAATTATAATTTCAAAGCAGTTTACTTTTAATTTTCTACTTTTTGAATATTTCCACCAAAAAAATCTGAAAAGAATAGCTCTTACTCTCTTAAGGGCATCACTAAAGTGACTTTATTTCGAAATGTGCATCTTTTGCAGTAATATTAGTACCGTGTAATGTTATTACTTATTTAGTTAACCACTGCAGTATTAAGCTTAAACATACAGATATAAGGTATCTTATATTCAATGGTATCAATTACCAAAAAGTGCTCTGTCAATATTGATACTTTTTATGTGCTTCAAATTTTCCTAGAGGCAGATTTGAACTATGTATCACTGTCATAAAAATTCAGGTCTATAAAACCTGGTTGACTTCCAATTGCAGAAACGCCCGTATTACGCCAGGGGTATATGACAGTCAAAGGCAAATAGTTTAAATGATGATCACCTGAAGAGATCCTCCTTACCCTCAAAGTGGCCAATATATAAATATAGATAGGAATAATGACTTTTCAATTATACATCGGACTTTTGTAGCGTGACCTGATGATTTGATTGACATACCTTTGTTGAGTTCCAGCCTTGTCCGATAGCTTCAGTTTGTGTAAAACTGACGAGTTTTCCCATTCCCCAACACAAGGTTCTGGTATCTCCCGAACAACCGACTCGCTGACCGTCTCTTGGTGTGTTTTATCGTATTCACATATATTCATTTCTGTTTTCACCGAGTCCATAAATACGCCAATTTTATCTGGAACTGTTGGTCTATGAAAAATTCTTTGTGGATGTAGAACTTCCTTTTTATCTGCCATCTCTTGCAATTTTAGTAATGACAAATAATCTTCTTGCAAATGGTCGTCTGGTTGATGTAGAGAAGATGGTAGTCTATAGTTGTATATAGAAGACAATAAAAATGGGAAGTTCTGATTGAAGTCATCGACTCGAAAACATGAATGTTGGACATCATTATCATTAATTTCTAAACTGTCGTCTTTTTGCGGAAATCGTGAAAATAAAGCAGCGTTCGATGTATGTCGCGTTTGGATACACTCCTCGTGTTTGGGTGTTTTAGGACACTGTATCCGGTTAATGTTGAATAACTGTATTTCTGTGTTTTCTTTATTGGCTTGATATTTGCCGGGAAGGAGAATTTGGTATCGAGATTTTTCATACAGTTTACATCTGGTTGCTTCAAGCGAATTTCTTGTTGCTTCTGACAACCTGTACTGACCTGTCAAATTAAAACAAATTTAGAGAGCTATCAGTACAACACATTATATTTCCCTTCTTAGTTGTAACATCTCAGTCAGACTTAAAAATATGGTCTACTCCGGCTACCATAACAAATAGGGTACATGAATTGCTATACAGTTATGAACACGTTTGTTCCTACATTCTGTCGATATTATGTACCTATATTGAGGCATTGTACAAGGTCCTGACGTTCTATGACTGTTTGTGACGTCTATTCACTTAATCCGTCGGATGTTTACTGATTGATACTTTAGTCTGGGAAACATGATTTGTTGATTAACTTTGAACTAGCTTTCAGTAATCGACTAACTGCGAGTACTCTTATGTTAGTACTATGCGACTTTTGTGTTTATGTTAGTTGTTTTTGAGTTTCGTGCCAATCTGATTAGTCAAACCATTTTCAACTGATTTTTACAGTTTGTTCTTATGTTGTGCTGTTACACCACTCTACCATGTTAGGGGGAGGTTAGTGCTCAAAAACATGTTTAACCCCACCACATTCTATATTTGCCTGTCTGAAATCAGTTCAGTTTTTAGCGTTGGTTGATGTCTATCGTATTTGTTTTTAGTTAATTGTTTTGTAATACATCAGGTCGTTCGTTTTCTCGTTTGAATTGTTTCACATTTGGCCATATCGGGGCCTATTATAGCTAACTTTACGGTATATAGGTTTTGTCATTATTGAAGGCTGTACGCCGGCCTATAGTTACTTATATTCGCGTCATTTGGAATTTGGTGTATAGTTGTCTGATTGGCAATCATACCACATCTTCTTATTTTATACAAACTGTTTTATCACATAAACCTTTTTATATGAAAATCAATACGAATTTAAGAACATTATATTTAACTTAAAGTGTGTAGTCTGAATAGGTTAGACCCCAAAGGGTTGACTGAAGTATAGAAATGTAATCCCTGGACTTATCTCGTTCTGGCACTAAAAGCATGGCTAAAATGAGGCGTTCGTTTGGCTGTAAGGATTGTGTAAATTCGTAGTCCCATCCAGTCACAATGGGAACATTAAAAACCAATGCCAATTGAAGGTTAGTACCACGTTATAGGCACGTTAAAGAACCATTATAACAACTCTATGAGAGGTAGGTAGGTAGCCTAATGCAAGTAGATATAGGAAGATGTGGTATGAGTGCCAATGAGACAACTCTCCGTCCAAGTTATAATTTATAAAAGTAAACCATTATAGGTCAAAGTACGGCCTTCAACACGGAGCATTGGCTCACACCGAACAGCAAGCTATAAAGGGCCCCAAAAGGCATGTATTCATGGTATTCCTATAATTTGTTATGTTAGAGGTCAGAATAATATGGAAATATGTGTGCAAATGACAAAAACAAACTAATAGTCTGATCTACAAAAACATCTTGAAAGCTCTTACTGAAAATAAATAGAAAACTCCACTGTTTAATAAAATAAAGAATAAATATACAATATTAAAAAAAACTATAAGTGTATAAGTACTTGAAATCACCCCCGGTCAATTTGGGTGGGGTTCGTGTTGCTCAATCTTTAGTTTTGTATGTTGTGTTTTGTAGACTGCTGTTTGTCTTTTCGTCGTTTTCTTTTTTGTAATGACTTTGTGAGTTTGTCTTCGACTTATATGTTGACCCCTTTGGTATCTTCCGTCTCTCTTTAACATGTACTTGGGCCTACTATAAATTTTGAACACCAAAATAATTTTTTATTTGTTAATTTCATTTTAGCGATCATGGATTAGCAAAAGAAAGTGATAGACAAAGGAAAATTCCCTGAGATTGGAGACTCTGTACAATACCTTGTCCATCCTGTCTGCTCGGATCATGCTTGGGAAACATCTCCAAATGTTCACCACGGTCTACACGTCTTGTAGGAGCTGGTAAATCCTTTACCCGACTTCTAAAAATAGGTCAGATTTACTGTTCATTTATCTCAGATATATTATTGTTAGTTAAGATAGAAATGTGTTGTCTTGCAATGTCAATTTAACAAGATCTGCAGTTAAGTTATAAGTTGTGGTTGCTATGGTCATATAAAATGAAGAGAACATTGTTCAAATACTCCCTCTATCAGAGGGAGTTTCTAGAAAACAATAATAAAAAAACCTAATTTCAGTTTATGGGACAGCATTTTACCATGTGAATGCACTTCCAGTTGTTTGGTGCCAATAAGATCTAAACGTTTTCACCACGGAAACCGTGATAAGTCAAAATCGAGACAATTATGGGTTTTAGGCTTATGGTGTATGTTTATAGATAAATAATATTCAAATAGACCGTACATACTTGTGCTTTTTGTCGAGTCTGCAGCGACATTTATGTATAATGAGTTCTGGTTGTTGACGCAGACAGTCACATGGCTGCTTAGACAACAAGGGTACTCCATAAGTCAACTGCTTGGCAGCAGAGAACAAAAGAATCATATTTGGAAAAACGCATTGTATACAAACAGAACGAGATCACCAATCACAAATTCCATCCGCTAAACTCAAATAACAAAATTACTATAGCCTTACCTCATATAAACTTCAAATGGTTTTGGATAGCTGAAAGAAATAATGTAATTTTTAAGTACAGTGCTTCATCAAATAAATCATGTAAATCAGTCACATAGATCTGATTAAGCTTAATGTGAAGGAATATACATTTAAGACTCTGACCACTTATAAATTGTATAAGTCTCAGCTTTAAAGTGAAGGACTGCCAAATACACATATTGCTAGCCAGTAATAAGAGAACAGAATGAATTTTGCTAAACATAAATCCAAGAACTCAAAAGGAAACGATTATTATTATTATCATTATAATATTATCATTATTTGCTGATTTTGTTTTTTGTATATGTTTCTAGTAGTATTAGTAGTAGATGTAGTAGACATAGAATATACGTACGCTTCTAGTAGTATTAGTAGTAGATGTAGTAGACACAGAATATACGTACGCTTCTAGTAGTATTAGTAGTAGATGTAGTAGACATAGAATATACGTACGCAAATCCTTCTAAGTACTTCACTTCATGTTCTATCGGAAGTTCATGGCAAGCATCAAAGTTTGAACGACTGAAAAAAAAGCAGCAATACGGCAAAATGTAGATGTGTAAATATATATAATTCCCTTGTCTAAAATACATGTAAATCTAGTCAGAGATATAACGAACCATTTTATTCTATTATTAGCTTAAATTCTAGATGACATACTTTACACAAAGTTTAAGTGTTTGTAAAAAGAGAATAGATTACTGAACAAGAGGTTCCTAAGAGCCTATATTGCTCACCTTGTAAAGATGCGCAATTTTGATATTAATGTTTACTTTGTTACAATCAGTTATATTATTTCGTAGATCATGCATTGCTGATCATTGCAGTGCACAGTTTGTACCTATCTATTATGGTTTTCGAGATAATTCAAAAATACAAAACTTGATTCGTCAAAAATCGTCAAATGGCAATGCCTCGTTAATGAGTCATCGTATGACATTTTTGTAACTCTTGTATAGCTGATCATTTTTGTAACTGTTGTATAGCTGATCATTTTTGTAACTCTTGTATAGCTGATCATTTTTGTAGATCTTGTATAGCTGATCATTTTTGTAACTCTTGTATAGCTGATCATTTTTGTAGATCTTGTATAGCTGATCATTTTTGTAACTCTTGTATAGCTGATCATTTTTGTAATTCTTGTATAGCTGGTCATCATTTTTGTAGATCTTGTATAGCTGATCATTTTTGATATTTAAAGTTTCTACATTTCTACAATAGTTTTCAAGATGGTTTGCAAAATTATAAAACTAAGTAATACAATTAAGCAATTGTTTTAAGAGCAATAAATCATATAAGGATTCGTCCAATGGATTTTTGTCTTAAGCCTTTCTTGTAGACCCTATATTGCTGATGTGTTTTTTTTGGTGCTTACAATTTTTATCTATCTGTTATAGTTCTAGAGATAATTGGCAAAACATAAAAATTAGTCAAAAATTGTCATTTTAGGACCATGCATAACTTCTTCAGGAATCGTCCAATGGTTTCGGTCATATTGGCCTGTTTGTACGGAAGCCTTTTAAGGCCATATTAATTTACTTTTTCCAATTTGATATAACAATTAATTAAGGATGTTCGCTCCTCTGTTTCAAAATAACAAACTTTTTTAAAGACTGTTATAAATTAATAGTATATTAATAATGGAACTTAAAAAGCAGAAAAAAATTATAGGTCCGTGTCCTTGTTTTTGTGATATAAGCAATTGAAAATTTGGCGGGAAATGATTCTCTCTAGATTTTTCATACATTTAACATTAGCACCTTTTTTCTTTCAAAAACTATGAAAAAATAACAAGGATGATATAAAATTTTCAAAAATGGCTCTTTAAACTATATGTAATAAAATTATGAAAAGAAAAGTAGGGGTTAGTGGGCAAAATTTGTTTAATGGCAATACATGGATAAAACCAGAGGATTCAGAAAATATGGCGAAAATTCAAAAACAAGAGGAGCAAACATCCTTAATTTGATATAACAGATTATCAATTTGATATAACAGATTTTCAATTTGATATAACAGATTCTCTAATTCTTCGTCAATTTATCCCTTTCTGCACCCATTGTATAAAAAAAATTTAATCAACGTGTGGTTCGTTTGATCTCAGTTCTTCATTGGTTAAAATCCGATTATGACGTCGAATTTTCTTCCTTTCCTCTGAATTTCATATTGTGACGGCATGAAAAAAGGCGACCCTGCCTGATGACGTCACATAGAAAGAACACATCTTTTTGCAGATCATTCGAAAAGAAGGAATAAATTTGCCTGCGTATTGTTTGAAAATCATTAGAGAAACAGATTCCACCACAAAATCTCGTGTAATACGATATTTATCCACTCTCGACAGTTAAATTTTAAATATTTAAAACGCTCGGCGAGCCTCGCGTTTTAAATTTGAAAATTTAATTGTCTCGAGTGGATAAATATCGTATCACACTCGATGCAGTGGTAGAATCTATATTTCTCTAACTCTTCGTCAATTTATCCCTTTCTGCACCCATTGTATAAACAAATTTTAATCAACGTGTGGTTCGTTTGATCTCAGTTCTTCATTGGTTAAAATCCGATTATGACGTCGAATTTTCTTCCTTTCCTCTGAATTTCCTATTGTGACGGCATGAAAAAAGGCGACCATGCCTGATGACGTCACATAGAAAGAGCACATCTTTTTGCAGATCATTCGAAAAGAAGGAATAAATTTACCTGCGTATTGTTTGAAAATCATTAGAGAAACAGATTCCACCACCAAATCTCGTGTAATACGATATTTATCCACTCTCGACAGTTAAATTTTAAATATTTAAAACGCTCGGCGAGCCTCGCGTTTTAAATTTGAAAATTTAACTGTCTCGAGTGGATAAATATCGTATCACACTCGATGCAGTGGTAGAATCTATATTTATTAATTTGATATAACAGATTATCAATTTGATATAACAAATTATTTATTTGATATAACAAATTATTTATTTGATATAACAGATTACCAATTTTAATATAACAAATTATTAATTTGATTTAACTGATTATTAATTTGTTTGTATGTCTTGTATAGCTGATCAGTTTTTTCATTAACAGATTCTACATATCTATTATAGTTTTCAGGGCGGCAAAACAGAATAATTTGTCAAAAATCGCCATTTAATTGTAGCAACATAATCTGCTTTTAAGCCATCTGATAATTGTGGTTAAGAAGGCAAAATAGGCGGATTTTGACATTTTGAGCATTTTGCCCCGTCAGATTCACTCTATCTATTAAAGCAAGATATAATATTTGTTTACTGACTGAAAAAGAAACCAAAAGTTTATACTAGATACCATAAGGATCATTCATCCCAAGTTTGGTTGAAATTGGTTCAGTAGTTTCAGCGGAGAAAATCTTTGAAAAAGTTTACGACGACGGACGCCAAGTTATGTCAATATCTCACCAGCCCCATATGGGGGAAAAAACTAAAAATTGAAATAATTACTGATTGGTGTATGCTCTAATAAATCGCTAACAGTGACTGATGGGCAGCCATCTTTCAGTTCATAACATTTTTCAGTAACAAAATATAACTTCTTGATTCATACGGATATTTTCCAGATCAACACTGTGGTAAAAATTACCATGATTCAGATTTTTGAAATGATGAGTCTCTGACTTTCTTAGTCAACAAGAATAGAATAATCCAGATTCTAAATTGATTACTAATACTCTACAAGATATTAACATTGATAGTTTTCCGCTACCTATTGATGCAATACAAACTTGCAATACTTTTTCATCTTCTTAGATTGTTAGTCCTTAGATTAATGTTAATGTAGTGTAAATCAGAGATTTCATATTAATGTAGTGTTAATCAGAGATTGCATGTTAATGTAGCGTTAATCTGAGATTTCATGTTAATGTTTTGTTAATCAGAGATTGCGTGTTAATGTAGTGTTAATCAGAGATTGCATGTTAATGTAGTGTTAATCAGAGATTGCATGTTAATGTAGTGTTGATCAGAGATTTCATGTTAATGTAGTGGTAATCAGAGACTTCATGTTAATGAAATGTTAATCAGAGATTTCATGTTAATGTAGTGTTAATCAGATTCATAGTAATTTCTTCTTTTATTACTGTACTTACAACTACTGGAATCCATCCAGATCAGTTACTTTCCGCTCCATATTAATGACTGTACTTACCATTTAGAGTATCCATCAGTAGTTCTGTAATTCCTTCCGTGTTCTATGTCATCTTGTTCGCCCCACCGAGGACACGGACGATCTGGTGGCGAGTGCTCTGTTTCCGGTCTCATTTTGCTTATTGATTTCCAAAACAATTTGATGAAAATAGAGGTAAATAAAAGTAAAACCTATTATCAAATAATTATACCGACTAATGAACATCCCTGTCAGTTTTTTTCTTTCAAACAATTTCATGTACATATGTTCAAGTATTCATGCAGTGCCTTGAAATTTAATGCTACTTATTTGCACAAGACTTCCTTTCGAACCCTCCCCCTTCCATGCATGTCTATTCTGTCGATAAAGGGTGATTAAAAGTAGTAGGTCTTTCCCTTATCCGTCTACGTGTTACATTGTGTTATATTAATATGTGACTTAAATTCAACTGATAACAGATTATGTTTCTATTCTTTCACTTTTTTCAAAAGACAGAAAACTAAACACGTTCCGTGATTCTAACTTTGCGAAGGTGTTGTTATTATCTGTGACCAAGTTATATATTTAGTAACTTCGCTTAAAACATCAAATAATTTTTTTCATAGATCGTGTATTGCTGATCATTCGTTTTGATACTGACTTCATCAGCAAAAATATCTACGAACCCGCAGATTTACCAAAAAGATATTGTGATATTCTAAGATAAAAAGAAGTGAATGGTCACTTACAACTTTTAACAAACAGATAATGTGGTTTATGTTGTAAAAGGAAGTACTCTGTCCATTTTAGATGATGGAATGTATAATACATTGCACTTTCCAAAAACATTTTGAAGAATTTGGTTTAGATTGTACTGAATAATAATCCTAAGAAACCTTCATATCATCATGATATTAATAACAAGAATTTAAATTAAACAGCTTGGTAAATAACTCTAAACTGTTTTTGTTGAGCCACGTGAAAACTGAAATAAAACTAGAAGACTGTCTATAAAGAGAGACTAGTTTTAAAATTAGACAATTATTCGTTAAGTATTGTGTGTCATTTACATCTAAAATATAGAAATAAAATTTAAACAAAATGTTTCGTGGGAACACGGATACAGTAGGGGCACTGAATTAATCGAAGTTAAAGATAAACCTAATGTCCTCCTTCATTGTAAAATAATATACAATGGAGAGATGATTTGTTCAAAAACTTCGAAAAACAATATAGAATTTAGACACAATTTGTCCTAATTTACAAATACAAGAAATTCTTAAACCTAAATTTGAACTTTACAAACAATCGTTAGCATTACGAAAATATGATCAAGAGTTTAATCTTTCGATATATATTTGTTAGTTTGTTGTGTTATTTGTTTGTTGTACATACATTTATTTTTTTTTTATTTTGCCATGGCCGACTAATATAATTTAAATAAAATTTTAATATATTTCAAAGATATTTGGTTTAATCAGTCAATTAATGAATCCAATGAAATCTCAGAGACAGGAATTACCCGCTGAGATCAGTAATGAAGACAAAAGATTGTGCAATTCGCATTGATTAGTGTCTCGTCGATATATTGGACTCCTTTGGTGACTATCTCTGATACCGCATATGGTATTTGTTATCAGTCACGTGATTTATAACAAGTCTGGTAATTTTGAATACCTGTTATATTTTTAAGAGGTGCGCTGTTATAGTATTAATGTATGCACTTTTTATATTGGCCCTGTAACATGCCCTTGGTATTAATAATGGCCTCGGACAGTTGTAATGGCCCTCGGCGTTGCCTCGGGCCATTACAACCATCCTTGGCCATTATTAATACCTCGGGCATGTTACAGGGCCAATATGAAATAGTCCATATATTGATACTTTTATTAACCAACTTCATTCAAGAACAGTCAGAGTCCATAATTAATATTAAGGATATATGTATCAGGGCCAATAAGAGAAAAAAAAAACATATGTACTTTGGTGCTTCTGTTGACAAATTTTATAATTAAATATATGTTTGTTCATAAAACATGGCATTATTTTTTAGATGGAATTGGTTTTTATGTGTGTGCACTTGTTCTTTGAGTTTCATTTTTGACAACTGGAAAAAACCATAAATCAATTATTCTTTTTGCCTTGATTTAATCGATGTCTCGTTTCATCTGTTCATAATGCATGGCTGTGATTTCGTAATGCACGGGTGTGATTTCGTAATGCATGACTGAGATTTCGTAATAACTGGCTGTAGCAATTTCTCCGTTCATAATGACCAGTTGTCGAAATTTTCCATTTATAAAGCATGGGCATTTCTATACATATTGTAGTAAGTTGGTTAATAATATATAATAAACGCCTGTTTTATTTACAAAAGGTGCGTGGTGCCTAACTTCTGGATGCTGAGAGAAATCGAGAGGTTATACTTAAACTTAAACTCAGACAAGAAGTTCGTAAACTTAAACAGACGTACATGGTAAGTTATTTTGCTTTTTTTCTAATTTCTTTGTGTTTTTTACTGTTTATATTAGACGTGTTAGAAAAGTCGTTACGATTCTGGCGCTGCTGTTAAATACCAATGCTACTACACGATAGTGAGGATCATCTCAAAAAGCAAAGATAATCATTCAAAAGACATTGCTGTGTGGGTGTGTTTGATACTGCTGATATGACTTAGAAACAATAAAATGATAACAATTTATTCCACAGTACACAGACGAGGATCATGCAAAAATTCGGTCATTATTTGTATATTCATATATTATTGTCATAACATTGCATTGTTTCAAAGTAATTAAAGATCGATTAAGTTTAAGATCGTTGGTCCCCCTTTTCTTTTCATTTTGTTGAACAACTACAAGAAAATTCTGCAAAATGATCAAAATAAAGGAATAATAAAACATCCGAATCTGATTTTATTACTTTACATCGATCACTCTTTTTTTCAAAATGTTCGTTTATTTGAAATTTGTAATTCATGCCAGGGTCTTTTGTAGCTTTTTATGCGGTATGGGTTTTGCTCCTTGTTGAAGGCTAAAGTACGTTGACCTATAGTTGCAAACATTTACGTCATTTGTTCTCTGGTAAATAGTTGTCTACTTTGGCAATCATACCACATCTCCTTATTTTATATGTTTATAGAATAGAGAAATGTGTAGTTTTAAATCCTAATTTAAAGATTATTTGTGTACTTGACAACTTAAAAAAATAAAATAATGAAACAAAAAGCATTATACAAGGGATTCCAGTTTATAGCTTTCTAGGCCGGTAAATTTAATGAACTCACACTCACAACCCTTAGACAATAGTCATACCCCTGTAAACATGATACAATAGAAGTTATTTGCATTCCCTCAATATATTTTTTCCACAAAGCCCGATATAATTTTCATACCGAAAAAAACTATTTTAAAAATTGGATATGGTGTAAAAGACGCAAATTTTACAATTCAGTTTATCAAATTAAATAAGCAATGCTTGTATACATTTCTCTGAGACTCCTCGCCTTGATGACGAATTCCATCATAACTGTTCATTCAAAATCAATTTTTAACCATATTTTCTTGTATGCTCTAATTCAAAAAACTTTGTCATTGGTCACTTCGGGTTGTCTGTGGAGTCGTGTATAATAAATCAGAAAGAGGAATTATAGAAGTACCATTTCTGCAAAATATGGTTCCAATTCGAGGATTGTTTTGTCCTTTTCCGATTCTACTAATTTTTTTTCATTTTATCTAGAAGTTTAAGTTATTCTGTATTGAAAGGGACAATACCTAATACACATTTTCTCTGACATTTTCTTTTTTTATCAACTTTAGTCAGTTAGTTTTTTTTCCGGACAGATGAGGTGATAGAATAAAGTTTCAAAAGATTACCACATCCGGGCACTATTCAAGCAAAGTGTTGAATTTACGATTCGGTTAAGGGTCTGTATATTTTTATAGATATCACGGCTACCTCCACCTACAAAACAGGACCACACGATTTAATCGAGATATTTTTGAAACAGACATAAAACCATCATAAGTATCTTTTGATCAGGAGTTTGAAACGGATTATTCGTTTCACTTGTTACAAGGCCTGCTTAATTATTTGCCAGGCGAACTTTTTTCGATTTCCTTCATTTTGTTTTACCGAATATTCATTATACACTCCGCTTTCTAAATTGGACGGTATTTAAATTGGTGTCAATTTTATGTTGTACACGCCATCAGACGTTTAAAAAACATTCAGGGTTGTCGGAACTTTGTGGAGACATCCAAGAAACGAATTAAATCAAATTGTTGAGTTGTGTGCGGGACTTGTGACGAGACAAACTGAGTTATTTGACTTAAACATATTCTACTCATATCATTCAATGTATGTATTTAGGCTTGTGGCAGTAAAATCCATTTTAATTTATCTAGAAGTTTAAGTATTGTTAACTGATAATGAGGTTTTCTTTGTTTATAACGATGACATGACCCTTAATTATTTAAGTTGATTAACGTATGAATTAGCTAGTTTATTAAATAGTACTAATGTTTTCATTGTCAAATTTCATTTCTTTTAAATTCTTGTTTTAATACTTATTTGTTGTAAATGACAAGTTAGGTAGATAATGAATAATAATTTTGTCATTGTAAGTATTATATCTGCTTTAGCTTTCAGACATGGATTCTGAATTTAACTGTCGTTTGTGTGGAAAACTAGAAAAGAGAACCACGCATCATTTGCCTTGTAAAAAATCGAAGTACGCAAGAGACATCAAATTATCTTAAGATGTTGACGTTACAAACGATCCAACTTATTTTCCAAATTTCACATGTGAAAGCTGTCGGTGTAAATTATATAGATGGAGAAAAGCTCTAAATAAGAACAAGAAAGCCAAAATCACCATTAAACTAGTGGCCATTAATACAGTCTAGATAGAACTTCCAGGTTGAAAGTAAATTTATGTGTTCACATACCTCTTGGTCATCTTATGGCGTTAACAGTGACATTGTAACCATGTCTGAACGTTACCCACAGCAACACTATAGTGACGTCTAACAGTTATGTGATAAATTATTCTCATAAAGGTTTTCAGTCAGTATGAGTTTTTATGATACAATATTTGTTTTTAATCTAAAATTTGACTACAGTAGCATACGTATTATTACCAAAATTGTTTGTAACATTAGTGTGTTATTGTGCACACTAACTATTGTTATTAAAGACCACAATCGTGAAGCACATGTGTAATGTTTTCGCTAATATATTAATGTTTATCGGTTTACTGATAATACAGGTTTAATAAAAGTTATAATTCCGTATTTATTCTCGAGTCCCCCCTTTTTTCTTTGCATTCTGAAATTTGACCGTGTCTGTCACATGACGTTAGCGTATTGTGGCTTGTAGTGTCAAGACAAGATTTTATTCCAAACGATGTATTTAAAAAAATAGGACAAATGTGTAACATATCCTGCCACCCAAACATTATATGAAATAACAAATAATTGTCAAGTTCGGGTCTTTTGAGAATTTTAAATAATTCTGTAGAATTTATTTTGAATTATTAAAACTCTTAGAATGCAAGCTTTAAAATTCATTAATTATCATAGATAAAACTGTTCTGTTGTTTGATACTTTCACTTGCTCAGTTTTTGATAATAATTCATACTATAAAATCATTTCAGGCATTTTATAAAATTTTATAAAATGCCTAAACAAATTAGTCATTGTATGAAATGCCTGAATCTTACCGGCATTTTAGCAAATACCTAAAGTTTTCAGGCATTTTACAAATGCCTAAATTAAGAAAACGCATGTAACATATATATATTAAATGTTCTAACATGACGTTCTTCAAACGCTTTGAGTACACACCCGTGGTAAAATATGAATATATTGTTTGGGCTGTTCCGATCGTACCCGCGTCATATGCTTTTTTATGAATGAGCTACCCGACGTCATAGAATGATGACGTAAGAATATAAGCATTTTACGGGAAAATACACGCTTGTGAAACCGAAAATCATCACAAAAAGGAAACGTAAACAAACGATGCTAAAATGTGTTATATAAGCCATTTTTTGTTTACATATAAGACATATAAATACAATTATTTTTTAGATTCATCCAAACCTATCTAAATATGTCATTGTAAATAGTTTAAGCGTGCCATTTATTCAGTTTTCTCCGTTCTTTTACGTCAATTTAATAGTGCGTTTATTTATGGGAACGGCAAATAATGCCTTCACCTAGAGCGCTTTGATCCAAAAGAATTGCCGTATTTGTCCTATTAGAATCGAAATAATTCATGGGGGCTTGAATATATCGTGATTTTACCACGGGTTGTCACTTTATGCCGATATTTTACCCCTCGCTATCGCTCAGGGTAAAATATTTGTCATAAAGGGCCAACCCGTGGTAAAATCACGATATATTCAAGCCCCCATGAATTATTTCTTAAATATTCGGTTATGGACAATGATAAGGCAAACAATCAACACAGTAACAAAAATAAACAAGAGGCTCTATTGATTATATGATAAATAGTCTTAAGTTATTTAAGAATCAACATTCTAATGAAAATTAAAAACGTATTTGACAATACAAAAATAAGGAGATGTGGTATCATTGCCATTGACACAACTATATATCCGCCAAGACCGAAGGACAACATCAAGTCACCATACGGCCTTCAGCAATGAGCAAAACTTAAACCGCATAGTAACTTATATAAAAGACACCGGAAACAATTAAAAATAGAAAATTATGAAACCGATTCTGAAATACGTCATGGTTGTATGTAATTAAGAATAATACAAAGGATTGAAAAAGCTTAAAACCGCACGTACAACAACAGGGGGAACTAAACTTGCGAATATCACCTGCTTAAACTCAATGGAAATGCCGGAGCGTTACTATCATATATATAATCATAAATTGATACATTTTTTCTGAAAACTATTTTGATAAAAATCCTAAAACACTTGTTGAAAATGTTTTTTAATGCCAGGTTAAGTAGAAAATAAAATCAAGGAGGTTGTACAACCTCCTTGGTAAAATGAACAATAACACCATTTAAAGAAAAAAAATATCTAAAAAATTAGTACAACCACTCGCTTGCATTCTGAATATTTCTCTGCATCATTAAAAATTTGGAAAAAAAAAACGTGTACAACATTTTTAGTGGTTCGCAGATGTGTTGTCGCTGGGTGAAATTTCTGCCGTTAACAAACATTCTCTCATTTTCCAGTGGCAATCTAAAATTTCCGCCTTTAAACTACCGGTCGACCCATTTTGCAGCGCATAACTGTAGGATTTGTCAATGTTTTCTCATATATATGAATTATTTTCCACTATGGACGTTATGTAAGCAACAAATCATCAATCCTATTAGATATAAGAGGTGTCGGACTGAATCAAATGCTGTTGACGGAGTAAAGGGAAAACATGATATAGGCATTTCTGCAGTGAAACTTGTACACGCAACTGCTGAGAAAAAGTACAAAGGTACCTAATGTTACTTAGTGGAATAGGAACAGCAAACAGTATAATAATATTTGAATATGAAATTACTGTTGACATCATCGAGTACACTTTTGACGGGAAAGGACAATTTATATATGACTTCGCTTATACCATGTTACGGGCTAGGTGTACTATTTTATGTTACCGACTGTTTGTAATATATAAGGTGGAGAATATGAGTTATAATGCAAAGTGTCCGATTAAAATCGTTACCATTTTGACCGCCTATAATGATTAATGTAAATCCAAAATAGTTATGCTATAAATAAAGCTCCGTCTATATATTTTTAATCCTTACAGACAGGATGCACGTATATGTATTTTATTACAGACTCTGGCCTGAAGACAAGATTTTGCGGTTTTGACACATTGCTTTTTTAAAATGTTTATGTCCGTTTGTCTGTACCTAGTCGGGGCCTCGGTGGCCGCGTGGTTTAAGTAGTCCACTACTGTACCACTAACCTGTCAACACTGGGGTTGTGAGCTCGAACCCCGCACGCGGCGGTGTATTCGACGCCAATCTTAATTGAATAGGACTGTCAGTTTTCCTGCAGAAGGTAGATAGTTCTCTCCGGGCACTCCGACTTCATCCACCAATAAAACTGACCAACACGAAATAGCCAACACCTATCAATAAATCAATCAGTCAACCAACCTGTATCTAGTCTTAGAACGACTTTTAAAAGATCTTCACACATTTAACATCATATCCGTGTCTGAGATAAACCGTAGAAGAAACTTTCCTGTTTTGAAATGTAAATTGAATAAAAAACAACAACAACAACAAAAAAAAACTAATATTTTAATGTAACATTCAATAATTATAGAAAAAAAATAAAAACATTAACATAGCAAGATAAAATCAGTATAAACAAACAGCTGATCTAATTCCTATTACCAAAACAATTAAACAGTGACATAAAACATTTCCCAGCCTTTTTTTGTTTATGCAATTCACTTTGAAATTCATCTTTTTCTGTAGGTAACATTTCCCATGTGTCTATATCTGGGACGCTAATTGGAGATTCCTCCTCGGTTGGTTCAAAGCTCCAGAAGTCTTCCTCGATCGGTTCAAAGTTCCAGAAAGATATATCTAAAAACTCATTATCAAGATTAAAACTTGATTCCATAAATCCTACAATAGATAAATCAATCAATCAATTAATCAATCAATATTATCACACTGTATTGGGTAGTAATATATTTTTTCTTTACATTTTTTACTTTTACAAAGTATTAAATAAATAAATAGTCCGATAG
This sequence comes from Mytilus californianus, assembly GCF_021869535.1. Lineage (NCBI taxonomy): Eukaryota > Metazoa > Mollusca > Bivalvia > Mytilida > Mytilidae > Mytilus > Mytilus californianus. The sequence continues at coordinate 29,222,998 of NW_026262626.1, read as the reverse complement.
CGTAGCACCTTTATTTTTAGTACAACAACGTCCGAAATCAGTCTGGGTTTTTTAAAAATGGTAACAATTTTGAAATACTTATAAAATATGCTTCTAAAAAGATCTTTGCAGTATAATTTCAGTTCGTATTTGCTTTGGTTCAACTTGGAAGATGTACAACGGAAAACAACCATATAGTTTACATGTAATTACGAGTAAAAATGATGTTATATATGTATATGATTTTACGGTTATCAAATGTGATTTACCTTGCTGGTAGAATTCTTCTTCAAATTCAAATTGTATATCATCGCGGTTTCTCTGGCTTCTTGAATATGATTTGCACGTTGTCATCAGCTAGAATTAAACAGAAATAGTATAAACAAAAAATTCGCATATATTTGCAGAATTATATTCCTTGGTGGCAGACGATAAAAAGAGCGATGTTCAATTATAGTTATGATCCTACATATAAATACAAAATTTAATTAATGCACACATAATTATGACAAATAGATAAACATTCCGAAGTATTCTGAATAAATCAGGGAATTACATTTCACGACATTAGCATCACCACGGGACAAACTTAAACTTCCCTAAATATTATAGACATAAGTGTATGAAGATTATGTATATCAGCGTTATTACATTTAAGACATTCTTCACAAAACGCCTCATTGGATTTTGTTTTTTCTTCTGAATAATGTTCTGAGGTCTGGTTGATGCTATTCCTTGTCCTGAAAAAAATAATTATATACTTTTTATTGATACTCCTGATGATTAAATTTACGTCAGAATAGGATTGCAGAAGATTATCATTAGATTCAACGTTGTTCAATAATACATGTAGTGCTACAAAAAAAAAACCAAACTAATCAACTCAATTTCTGATCAGCAGTTAAGTAGTTTTACTTTGCTCTTAGTAACTGCGATCACTCTTAAACACGGTATAATATCGTTTAATAATTTGAGTTTATTGTGATCCATTATACTGTTGTTTTAGAGTTAAGTGCTTTTATCTATGTTTTTACTTTTTATTGTATGTTTTCACGGTAACTACACTTATAGAGAATAAAGAGGGAGACGGTCGATATCTTAACAAACTTGTTGAACCCCGCCCAATATCCACGTGCCTATAGGAACCTCGTCGGTGTTTGTATTAGAGTATATACAATAAAACCAAAATTGGCATATATAAATACAAGTTTTTAAGACTCTAAACATACATTTCTTGTAATATCATGCCAATGCAAGTGAATTCTAAGATTCGAGATAGCAAAGTTTCTACAAATAAAATTTTCCTCTTCGTTAGGCATAAGAGCATAGATTTGAAAAATATTATAAGTTGAAAACAGGAAAACAAATTTTACATTTTCTGTCGCTTTATCTAAGTCTATCAGTATTATTTTGATACATACCTTCGAACGATTTCTTTGCTAAAAATTGCCGGAAAATACTTTGTTTCTGAAAAATATAGTACTGGAAATAACAATTATAAAAAGAAAATTAGACAAAAATACTAATATCAAAATCATGTATTTTCAGAATTACTTAAATAGAGGATGACAAAATGAAATATTGTAATTTTTTGTTTGTTTTATTGTTCTGAATATGCATGGGATATTGAATGTTGATAAATGTATCAATTTTCTTGTCTTGCTATATGTTTTCTTTTTTCTATCTGAATTAAGTGTTTGGACCTCCTCTTTTATCAAAAAATGTATTTAGAAACGTATTGTAGCTCGGAATGCATGCAATAGTTAAAAAATAAAAACTCGTTTTGATGATATTGCTAATTTCTATTTATTCCAAGTAAAATTATCATTCTTCGTTCTAGTCTTTCACGTCTGAAAAATTAGCACGGTTTCTGTTAACATAGAATTACGCTCCGTAGTTAGTGAGGACTACTTCCGGAAAACCCAAAAATAACATAAAGTCGGCATACCCAATCATCCATGGTACGCAAAGCTTAAGATCATACTTTGGTTTATCACAATCTCTTTCCGAAGAAAATGGCTTAGGTTGATTTGGCTAACATGGGAACACGAACATTAGAATCATAAATAAATAACAATAATTATTGTAATTGTTTGCTTCATCAATCCTAACATACCTTCTGTTCTTTCCCGCCATGTTGTTTACTCTTGCTGCAAGCAACATCATTGAAACAAACTGGTCCTTCTTTCTCCATATCTGCCTTAAAATAGAAACAATGAATGTCAGCTAACGTAGAAAAGAGACAAAACAGATAAGATATAAAAAAGGAGTTTGTTTGCTCCGAGATTTGAGCTGATCTAATATCTTTTCAAATGTCGCGTTTAAATTAAATTATCTGTTGATAATACTTACCAAAATCTACAGTTTTCTTGAATACGTCGATGATTGTTTGATATCGTAAGTAGAATGATCTTTGCTCTTGACTGCAAACGTTACCAATGAAATACTATGACGTCCGACGTCAAATAAAGTCATGTGACAAAACCAAAGAACGTTGTTTTAGATCCATTGCTGCGAAATCAGTTTTTAAAACCAAAGTAATTTTATTTCTGGTTAACATTCTTGGATATTGAACGTATTCCAAGGTTTTCCTGTTTTTTTTTGTATTATTAATTTCTGAATGCATCAATTTACTCCTCCATACATTTATAACCGTTTTTCCCCTGTTATAATATCTCGTATTTGGAATACCAATCCTTTAAACTTTTTTAGCAGGGTCCGAATACTACCAGAACCAAGACCTAAATTTACTTCAAAGTAACATACACATATAGTATCTATAAGAAAAGATTAGTGTCCAACGGATTAATTAAACAATACCATTAATTAATCATATAAAAAGTAAAAGGTTAGATGGTTTATTCCTTTAATGCTTACATCCTTTGATCTGCCGACAAATTACATGTAAAATTATGTTTGGATTCAAGGAATAATATTAATAATAACTAAATTTTCCATTGCAAGCAATAGCGGTCTGGCAATTTCCACTAAACGGCAGCCATTTTTAATCAGTGTTTGCACATATATGCATACGACAAATATTTCTGTAGATTTAAAAAAAAAATGAAGCATTTTTCATTGTTTTCCTTTATTTGCTGTTTCCATGGTAACTGCAGCTATTTTGAAAATCCCAATTTCAAAATCAGCATATGCCAATTTAATTTATAAGTTTCATTACGCTTGGAGCTTTAAACAAATTTTCCGAGTTTCCTGTTTTCATGGTTACGGTGGCCATTTCGAAAATTCCAACAACAGCAGCCACATTGACTCATGCCATGTTACATATCCATAAAGTTCCACTGGGTTTGATCAAATATTCTTTAAGAAAATGCTGCTTTAATGTGTTTTTTCCATAGGGTCAATGTTAAATTTCCATGTTGGCCATCTTGTGCACTACAAAGTCAGGTGCTCGACTTCACGTGGTGGTCATAGTTTCATTAACATTGGTCCATTCAATTCCGAGAACTAGCGCGGACAAAAAGTGTGGAAGAAGAATAATTCTTAATTATGTTAATTTCTAAAAGACAAGGAGATGTGGTATGATTGCCACTGGGATATCTATCCAACAGAACCCAAAGAAACATTGTAATGAAATCTTTTTTAAGGAATGACAAAAAGAACTTTAATCTCTTGAAGTCTCGTACACAAGCTCACTGAATTAAGCACATAAATATCAAAGCATATATCACATTCACATATTGATTAAGCACACGAATATTAAAAATTTAAAACCTTTCATCAATTTTACACTTTTTTTTATATAACAGTCTTAACCATCATTTCGGTAATTCTATTTAGTAAACATCTATATATACAACTTATTTCATTTACTTGTTTCAATCTAATTTTTCGAATATAATTTAATTACGTTTTCCTTATTATTCCATTCCATTAAAACAACACCTATTCACTAAAAACAATTAACATCAATTCAAATTATTTTGTTGTCATTCGAGAAATAGATATGTTATAAAATGGATGCATTCCTGGAAGACACTAGATGGGTCAAGATGCGCAATTCATATCACGTCGCCGGTAGTGATAACCTTTTCTTCAATTCCTCTTCCCATATCGCAAACATGGATATGTATGATGGCTCGTTTCGAAGCTGAAACATTTTCAAATATGCGGAAAATTTTCGGGGTAAGAAGTGAGATTCATTTTTCTGTTATTTAGGATACCCCGAAAAGCCTTTGTGATGCTGCTTCTCGAGGTAAAAAAAATCACTTTTTTCAAAAATAAGTTCTTTGCATACATTGAATAACTCCATATTTTAAGCTCAGTCACTTGTAAAAAAAACATGTCAAATATCACTGCACAGAGATTGTTTTGTTTTCCTACTATACTTGAGTTCCTAAATATATATATATATATATTTTTCATCACATGAAGTTTTATTTCATGTCCAGTAGGTTATGTATGTGCACTTTCAATGTGTGATTTTTTTTTACAACAAACACTAGTTACTTTTATGGTATTTGGACGATTTGCATGAGCCGTTTGATTTGATTTTAAAAATATCTGTTTCAAGTCAGGATATCGAGATGAAAGCTTCATTCTGATTAACCTTATTGTCCTACTATCGCTCGATATATGATTTTAAAACTTGAAATTACAACATGTCCTACATCTTGTCTTTTATTCTTTCCTACATCCGGTTCTTTATCCTGTCCTAAATCCCGTCCTACATCCTGTCAAGCATATTATCCTACATCCTGTCCTGAATTCTGTTCTACATCAATTCCTACATCATGTCCTACATTCTATCATACATTTTATCCTACATTCTATCCTACATCATCTCCTATATTCTATACTACATTATGTCTAACATTATATCCTACATTATGTCCTACGTCCTGTACTACATCCTGACCTATATCAATTCCTACATACTGTCCTGCATTCTATCATACATTCTATCCGACATCATCTCCTATATTCTATACTACATCCTGTCCAGCATTCTTTCCTACATTTATGTCCTACACCCTGTACTACATCCTGATCTAGATCAATTCCTACATCCTGTTCTATTTTATTTCCTACATCATGTCCTACATCATGACCTACATTCTAACCTACATTTTGTCCTATATTCTATCCTACATCCTGTCCTGCATCATGTCCTACATTCTATTCTACATCCTGTCCAACATTCTTTTTTACATCCTGTCAAACATTCTATCCTACATCCTTACAAACTTTCTATCATACATTCTGTTCTACATCCTGTCCTACAATCTATCATACATCCTTTTCTACCTCCTTTCCTAAATTCTATCCTAAATCCTGTCCTACATTCTATCCTACATCCTGTCGAAAATCCTGTCCTCCATCCTCTCCTACATCCTAATATACATTATATCCTATATTATATCCTACATCCTTTCCTACATTCTATCATACATTTTTTCCTACATTCTATCCTACATCCTGTCCCACCTTCTATCCTACGTCCTGTCCTACATTTTATCCTACATTCTATTCTACATCAATACATACATCCTGTCCTACATTATATCCTACATTCTATCCTATATCATCTCCTATATTCTATACTACATTCTGTCTAACATTATATCCTACATTATGTCCTACGTCCTGTACTACATCCTGTTCTACATCAATTCCTACATCATGTCCTATATTCTATCCTACATCATAATCTACATTATATCCTATATTATATCCTACATCCTGTCCTGCATTCTATCATACATTTTATCCTACATTCTATCCTACATCCTGTCCTACCTTTTATCCTACATCATATCCTACCTTCTATCCTACATCCACGCCTACATCCTCTCCTACATGCTAAACCTACATCCTGTCCTACACCATATCCTACATCCTGCATCCTATCCTACATTCTGTCCTACATCTTCTCCTTCATTATATTCTAGATTCTCTCCTCTCAGCTGCCCTACATCATGTCCTACATCTTGTCCTACATTTTGTCCTAAACCCTGTCTATCATTCTATGCTTCATCATGTCCTACTTTCTATCCTATATCCTGTCCTTCATCCTGTAAAATAAAAGTAATATAAATTCTATAAACCATAGTCGAGCTTCATCTGCGAGGATTATCCCGTTGTCAAAGTTTAGCTACGAATATTTTATTGGCAATCAACACCATTCATCCAAGAAAATAAGATGTGTTTCTTCATTAGTTGTTGCTTTTCACATGGAAACAAATCTTTATCGAAACGTACAATCATGATTTCTTGAAAACAAAAATTGATATAGATTTAAGAAATCTTATAAAATGAGATATTTCACATCCTGATTTTTTGTAGAAATTTTCTTTCAGATATTTTGTTGTTGTCGGTTGACTTAATAGACATATTGTTAGAATTTATATTACCTATATATACTATCATTGAAAAATAATTAAGTCTTGTATTTGTTGGTTACATGCATATATCAATTCTCTGGTACATACATGTGTTTAAGTTTTTTTTTATCTACATTGAAATACTGTTCAGATTCACGAGGGGCATTGGACAAAATTGTGTCTTCTTACTCTGTTCTTGACGTTGTTGTATGAAATCTGCTCAGAAGTACAGAGATCAATTGCGGATTATAGGAAAACATGGTTTCCATACAAGCAGGTTAAGATCTATTAGCTAGCTTTTAATGACTGCAAGCCTTTTTTTTATGCTTAAACAGGTATAATTATAAAAGTACATCATTGAAAAGCTAACAATATCCTTATTTAATATATTAGAGTTAAGTTTCTTTCATCGGTTTCGGTAAGTTTATTTGTCATACAAAACAGACGTTAACAGCATGTATATTCACAAGACAAAACACACGTTCAAAGCACGTATATTCACGCTTTGATTAACTCTGTTGGTTTATTTCCATATCGCCATCTTAATAAAACGTTCTTTTATCTTGACCAGAAAGTATTTTATTCCCGCTCTTTAATAGCAATATAAATAGGCGAAAAGGCGTTGAATAGGAATTTATATTTTTTTTTCGGATTACCCAATAGGCATGTAGATGCAGATGTAGTAAGCTTAAAATAACCCCAATATCCCCAAAATAAAATATGGAAATGAAATGCATTCTCAAACGTATACTATATTGACGGTTTCAGTGAAGTTAGTTCGAACATTGTCCAGTAATGTCTATAATAGTGAATTTTAACAATGACCGAAGAATCTTTTTCAACGAAGATAAAAAAAAAGCAAGGAAAATGTAGGCACACAGCTTAGCACTTAATGATCAATTTCAATCGTTTATTTTTGGATATTCAGAATTTAAACTACTATTATATATGTTTTTTTTTTAATTGGTATCAATTATAATCATTTTTTCCTTTTTCAAATAAAAGTTGAATCTATCAGACTTACTTAAAAATAAAAGACACATTAAGATTCATCTTAATAATCTAGTTCTTACTTATTCGCTCATTGTTTATGGGATATGTTTCAAAGTTATTTTATAGAAGGCAATTTACCGAGAATGTGTTACATGTACAGTACACAAAAGGTAAAAAACAATATGTATTATCTTGTATAACATATTCAAATTACAAATTTTGCCGTTTGTAATGAAGGTTATTCCATCACTTGTTTTTTGCTCTAAAATCGGTATCAATGGTTTATGCATAAATAACTACAAATTGGCCAGTAGCAAATCCATTGCAAGAAGTTTACAGTTTTGGATTTTCAAATCATGTTAGCCTCGAGCATCACTAAAGGGACATAACTGCTCGAAATGCACATCTGGTGCAGTAAAAGTGGTTCCGTTATTATTATTACCTCAGAAGTTCAGTTTGTTCTGTATGGACAAAAGGAGATGTGTGACCTGCGTCAATGCGACAGCAAACAAACGACACTAAAAACCGAAAAGACATTCAAGGGGGTCAACATGAAACAGTGTAAGCCTTTTTGTTTTGATACCCACAAACATCTTTTGAGATGAGGGTATCATCTTAGAAGTCAGCGCTCGCTGGCATGATTTATAACGTCCCTTTCTTTAATTCCTCGTTGAAAGAATACGAAATTATTAAAAGAAACTCCGGTTACAACTCCCTCAGGCAGACATGGGGTAATTGAAATATGTAATTGTAATTGGCTGTAATTACTTACAATTTCTCAAGTAATTGAATGTAATGTGTAATTGAGCATTTTTGTCAATTACAAGTAATTGAAAGTAATGAATTACAAAGCCAAAATTGTCTGTAATTGACAATTACTTTTCAATTACAACTCAATTACATTTGAAATTTTAGATCAGAAAGATTGAATATTGTGTTTTCTCAAAAAAAATTATGAAAAGCCATGACCTTAGCTAATGTAATTAGCTGACAAAGCAAAGCATACACAGTATACCTTCTGTTATTACACAATCATGGGAGATTCTTTATTTTGTAATGAATGAACAAAAAAGAAAAAAGAAAAACAAATTGTAGAAACATGCCATAATTTGTGTATAAAAGAAACCTTAGTAAGTCACTGTCTTATACTTTAATTAGCTTGTTACCTACATGTATATTCAGATAGATATTTTTAGATTCATAAGACTCATCAGTGACGCTCAGATCAAAATAGTTATAAAACCAAACAAGTACAAAGTTGAAGAGCATTGAGGACTCAAAATTCCTAAAAGTTGTGCCAAATACGGCTAAGTTAATCTATTCCTGGGATAAGAAAATCCTTAGTTTTTCGAAATATTCAAAGTTTTGTAACAGGAAATTTATAAAAATGACCATATAATTGATATTCATGTCAACACCGAAGTGCTGACTACTGGGCTGGTGATACCCTCGGGGACGAAACGTCCACCAGCAGTGGCATTGACCCAATGGTGTAAATAGTTATCAAAGGTACCAGGATTATAATTTAATACGCGAGACGCGCGTTTCGTCTACATAAGACTCATCAGTGACGCTTAGATCAAAATAGTTATAAAACCAAACAAGTACAAAGTTGAAGAGCATTGAGGATTCAAAATTCCTAAAAGTTGTGCCAAATACGGCTAAGGTAATCTATTCTTCGGATAGAACCTCTGGCTATTTGTTTTATCATAAACTATAACAACAGTTATGTTTGCATGTTAAACAGGTGTTATGCCAATTAGAGAGAGATAACTATACCCCTAGGTACATGATTTTTTTTAATTTATTAATTGTGATTAAAAGTACAGTATATTTTTAAAAAGTCAGACTTTCTAAATCATTTCTTTAGGAAAAATAATTTTAATAATAAGTTGTGATCAAAATAGAAAATTAAAATTTTATCTATAGGGCTCTCTTTTTGTATCATTTTCAATGAAATACATTAAAACATAAAATTTCAATAGGTAATTAAACAAAATTTAATATTTTCAAAATATTGAATAAGGCTTTTTATCATTTTGAGCATTAAATTAAACCAGACATCTAGTCCTAACGATTCCTCATAGACAAAATATTATGTGCACTTCAGATTTATGTTTGTTTTTTTCTTTATTGCCGCCGGTAACACACCAGATATATAACTTTTACTCTTCTTTGATACTGGCTGAATTTCAAAATAGTCGCTGTAGATCTCATTTGTTATTACTATTGAGCAATGTATGATACTTATGTACATATAGAATAAATGCATGTTTTCAATATTTTATCTAAATTTTTCTTTCAAAAGTAATTGAAGTAATAAATTACATTTGCCAAGTAATTGGAAAGTAATTAATTACATTGGTAAAAAAAGTCAATTGTAATGTGTAATTTAATTGAAGATTTTGTAATTGTAATTGAATGTAATTAATTACATTCAAAAGTATTTGACCCCATGTCTGCCCTCAGGCATAGTTAACCTCAGATGGATTTGGCTTGTTTCTTAAGACCCCTTTTAGCTCTTTTAGCTCTTTTTTAAGTTGTAAAACTTGTGACTCATCCGTTTGTTTAGTTCTTGAACAATAAAATATGTTTAAACTAAACTATATAGCTCCTTAAAAGAGAAGCATAAGATATCAAAGGGTTATTCAAACTCATAAATCGAAAACAATCTGACAATGCTATAGCCAAAAAACGAAAATCGACGAAAAGACCAAAAAAAAAAAAACAAAAAAAAAACAATACACAAAGCACAACATTGAAAACTAAAGACTTGGCAACACGAACCCCAAAAACCGGGGATGATCTCAAGTTCTCCGGCAGGGTAAGCAGATCCTGCTACACATGTCGTACCCATCGTATTGTTTTTTAAGTACAAACCCGGTGATTAGCATAATTTACAAATAATATTTGCAAATCCTTAACTTTGAAAATCTTGGGTGTAAGTGATCCTGATGAAGAAAAGTACATATCAACGATTTCCTATTGACTAAGACTGGTACATGGTCGTTAATTGAATATTGTACAGAGGAAACCAGCCTACTATAGATTATATTGGTGTAACACCACTAATTCGGCTAGGCCAGAAAGCACATACCAGAAAGTAGAACATATTTAACACAAAATAGTTCCTACGCATGAGTGTAACTTTCAAAATATGTAGAATATTTAGGTATTGTTGGTATCAAATGAAAGCTAAATGACTGGTGATCATTGTAGAACACTTTTTGACTTATAATTTTGAATATTAAAAAAACTGCACCAAATTTTATAAAGAGGGTACTTTTTGCCTGTATGTCAGATCTGAAGTACCTGTTTTGGTACATCCGAAGTTCCGGGAACCAGTTCTTTCTTATATGCCATTAAAGGTATGTTGATTTTTCCAGTACAAGACACCATAAAGTGTTGCTTTGACATGCAATGATTGTCACTTTATTTGAACTTGAAACAAAAGAGCTGTGTCTGCTTGAAATTGAGGAATTTAACATAGAAAGCAATGGGCCATGAATTAGTGGTGTACTTCCTATCTAAATATCATTATTGACGCTGTTTTCTGCCATGATTTATTTGCAAACCAATGAATCGCGCTATCTGTCATTACAATTCTTATATGATTTGCATAATTAGGAATCTCTTACTGCTATGTACAAGTACATGTAGTGTAGGAAGTGATTTTGCTTTGTATTTTTCAATAAACCTTGGTCACAACCAATATAAACTACATGATGGCTTGAATTCACATATTTTCGACTGATCGGGCGGAGCTTACCATGACAGTCTATTTACTTTGCGAATAAACTTATACTAGTGTTAATATATTTTAACCGGATAAATGACCATAACTGGATACTTCGTTGATTGATTGTTGGTGATCGTCCAGACGGATACTTCGATGATGAACTTGTCTATAGATGGACTGATCTATGATTATTGATCCGATTAAGCCCCACCCAGTTAATTGAAATAAATCAAGTAACATTTAAAAAAGGAAATACAATTCTGATTATAGCAATAAAACACTTTTTTTTTCAGAGTATAACAGCATTCGTTCCTTCGGACTTTTATTTATTTGTTTGTGAATTAGTCCGGTTTCATGCAGTAATATAACAGAGAAATATAACACCAACATACAAATTAAGAACACACTTGCAATACGACAGCAAAGGCGTATAGAAAATTTAAATATTTTACATAAAAGAATCCAACTACATATCAATTCTAATGTAAAACATTTTTTATATGAAATTTTTGCTAGGTCAATCTCAATACTATACTTTAAATTTTTTTATCAAACTTAAATTAAGAGAGTCTTTCGGAAAGTTCCACATTTTGTGGTTGATTTCATTGTTATAAAAGAGATTTCAATTGAGAACGTTGTCCTTCGGAAATGATTAACTACTTATTTTCTCACATCATGCACTTCGAGTAGTTGTGAAATCAAATTAATTTCATGGATATAACCCATATCTCCCCCACTGCAAATATAAGTGTAGTTATAATTAAGCAGACATGAATAATTGAAGACATTTATTAGGATAAATCACTTCGGAAATCATATTATCAGCATCCACTGGGTGATTAAATTTTGATATCAAATGGGCAAAGTTTCATATAAATTGAAATATCACGAACTTGCGGATTTAACTGATACGAGAAAGTGACTGTTTTTTGTCATGAAATAATCTCTAGTTTTACACGTCTCAATGTTATAATTGTATCATTTTAAATTTGAATACTATAAATAAGAATTTATGTATCTTCTTTTTGTAAATTTTTTTTTAAGATATAGACAGTTTCAACAGAAATTTCCTCAGAAAGTAGAATATTAGCAGAAGTATGAAGACGTGGCACAGTTTCAACCTTAATATTATAAGTTTTAACCAAATTTCTTGAAAGAAGTCGATTATATAAAAAATTTTAAAGACATGAATTAAAAATTATCAGACATTAAAACCAAAATTGCTTTGGTTGAACTTGGGTAAATCTGAGACGTTAAGAACAAAACTGCCATGCTAAGGTGGAACTTGAGTAAATCTGAGGTTAAGTCATCCATCTGAAAAGCCATTTCACACGAGCAATGTTGATTTTATAACGTAAATAATGTTTAAAAATACATCGTACTGTAAAACTAAGATTGATTTAAACAAGTTGCTTGAACGTTAGTTTAACATTTGTTTGAGGTTTGGTGTAACGTAATACGAAATTGCTAACAGTTGTAATAGTATGTATTACATACAAGAGTTAATCGTTTGGGCCGATTCTGTAATTCTTACAAATTCTTAAGTTCAATGTATAGTAGGAAACTGTAGTAACGTATTATTGGTAAACGTGGAAGTTAGAGATTGTTTAAATAACAGAGACTCAAAGGAGAAGAGTTAAAACGGACACAATTCACGAGCAAGAAAAAAATTATTATGAAGTAAGATATAATCTGTTCGACAACATATAAGCACAGTGCATACTGAAATCAGTACAGTATCTGAACTATAAAGACCAAAAGACCAATCCTAGAGCAAAGACGCAGTGTCAATTTCTCTGAAATTATTCAAGTCAATGCCATTTAAAAAGTCTTTCAACCTTTACTTACCTTTAAGTTAAAGCAATTAATTAATATAAATTAAGAATTGAATAAATAAACTTTACCAGTAGTCATATGGCCTTTCTTGGTTTGTCAGAAATATTTTAAATAATATCCACCTACTTCAAAGTTATAAATATGCCACACGAAGCCTTGTTAGCAAAGAGAAAAATAATATACTTGTGTATCATGTTTTGGCGCCAGAACAAACTTATCGCCCTAGATTTCGTTGTCTATAATTGCCCATATTTTGAAAATCTTTCCATCATCTTTATTTGTCTCACTTTTTGCGTTTTCTAGGTATGTACCTTTTTATCATGTTTTGCAATTTCTAGGTATGTACCTTTTTTTATCATGTTTCGCGTTTTCTTGGTACGTTCATGACAGAAATTGAAATAAAGTATGACGAAAAAAGACAGTGCGGAAGAAGTGATAAGGTCCAAGTGCTATGTCAGGCGTATTTTTTTTTTTAAAGTTAGGTTTATGTTTGGATTTAAGCTGTATTTTGCACTGACACACATATTTTACAGAAACCGCTTATACATTTTTTAATTTGACAGAATTTTTCTAAAGAAACATAAAGTGATAGATAATATTGGTATACATGCTTTCCATGGGACTGACAAATGAAGTTCAAACTATATAAAAAGAAATTGTAAATATAACCACTTCATAGTGCCTTACACACATTTAGTCTACTTGCTTCAATACTTTAGAAATATGTTAATGTCATTATCTAATGCAATATGAATACTTTATAAGAGTTAGTGCAGAAATGTCAATTTAAAGTCACGTAAGATAAAAGCCATAAGTAGCATATTTTACTGGAAGTGCTTCTTCGGTATCCTGTACATGTATGTTTTACGGTATTACTACCGCTAGGTCCTTGCCATTGATGTTGTATTGCAAGTCCTATAAGACATCACCTCACGGTTATCAGTTATTTGGTACAAATTTTTAAATATTGACATTTTAGAAATTTTCTGTTACAAAAGAATATTTATTGTGAAAATATCTTGTAGCAAAATATCTTGTTTGGAAAGAAAAGTTTCAATACCAGTTCAAAGATACCAACAGCAAAACAAAGCAATTTTAGAATTTTCTATAAATTAATTGAGCACAAAAATCATATATCTAAGACAGAAGAAGGCTTCTCCTTGATTTCTGACATACTTAATGATTAGACTTGTACTTCTTTGCGGTTTTGAACCAAATGGCCCGACATACGACCTTGTTATATATATTCTTATGGACTGTCATTGCTTTAATCTAAGATGTAAGCTTCATGATGGGTTGTTAATCGGGTTCCAATCAATCCCAAGTTTGGAAGGGATTACAGAATTATTTTACCTTCGACAAATAGAATTATTACAGTCTTGGATTTATGAAAACCATTATGGGTTTTGGTCGTTGTTTTGGTCATTGTCTCATTGGCAATCGTACCACATCTTATTTTTATAAAAAAAAAAGAACTACAACTCGTCTGAGGTTGAGATTATGCAATAAATATCAGACATCACAACAAACTGCATCAATCAAGAAAGGAAGCACTCTCCTCACATACAATATCATAAATCGTGTAAAGAAAGTTGATCTCATTGGAAGCATGCTATGTGGACACATGAAATTGTGTTGAATCTTTTATCTTGAAAATACCACAAAAGTCATGTAAAGATTATAATATCCGGGTTTGGTTTCCGGCTCAGAAGAGCGCCACAGAACCATGAAAGGTTTAATATATTTGCCATTCTAACACCGAAGTTTTTAAGATGACCTGAAATGATATTCTTATTTTTCATGCCCCCACCGTAGGCAATGGGGGCATTAAGTGTTACCCTTGACCTTCCTTCCTTCCGCCCGTCCGTCTGTCCTCCCGTCCGTCCCATTTTCGTTTCCGCACTCTAACTTAAGCGATCCTCATCCAAATTTTATGAAATTCATACACAATGATACGAACCACAACACGCAGACATTGTTCGGATTAAGGTAGTGAGTCATTCACCGTTCTAGAGTTATGCCCCTTTTTAATTTGGAAAATTGCAAAATTTGAGCGGAGGCATTCGTGTCCTCAGAGACATTCTTCTTTTATTTCAAAGTGTTTTTTGATAAAATATAGTTTAATGTATGGATGTTTTTTTTTATAGGAACACAATGAATTTTAACAATAAACTACCCCGCAAATAGACATTACGGTGACCTATAGTTGTTAACTTCTATGTCATTTGGTCTCTGGTGGAGGAGATATGTCTCATTGGCAGTTATACCACATCTTCTTATTTTTAAATATTTATCTGAAGTCCTTTGATATATTAGGAAAAAGTCCAAGTACCCCAAAAAATAATAATCTGTGTAATGAAGTCTTGTTGTGAACCAGTATTGCTTCATATGAAGAGATATATTTCCTTTCAAATTGCAATTTAAGCTTTCGGATATTTCTTTCAAACGAGAATGCTAAAAATGCTCTGTTAAAAGACACCCAATTCAACAGTATAGGCATATGCAACTAGCTACACGAAAAACCATAATAAAACTAGAACATTGACAAGAACAATGACAAGAACATTGCAAAGTGACGACATCATAAAGCAAAGCATTTCGTGTTAATTGTGTTTCGAAATCATTGTCACAAACTTTTTCTTATAATAACACACAGAAACGCAAAAAAAAAAATAAACTCTTGACATCTTTATTTAGATAATTTATGACTCAAAATAATTGAAATCTCAGAAGTAATCACATGGTTGGAACTTCATATTCATAATTTCATTTTCTATTTATAATACCATTTATACGGAAATTTTCATAAAATGGTTTTCCCAACAAATGCTAATTTTTTAAGCCGAAACAAATTTCTACCTTAAACTTAATTCTGAAGCTATGATGTTGAAAATTGATTTTTTTTCTGTAAACTGATAATCCGAATCTATAGTTAGTTACTTTCTTTTCCTATTTACTTCTTCAATCTTCTACTTCTTTCTATGTCTGCTTAGATTATTGTGTCATTTGATAAACTTGTCGAGGAAATCAAAAATATATCGAAGCCTCGATTGATCAATTTGGTACCTTCTTGGGGGTCTTTTCAGGGACCACGTAGTGAATGATGGTACGGCTTCCTTAAAAAAAAAACTATCATATTACCCAAAAATATTATTATATCACTTGTTCACAAACATTTTTTTAATTCTGTATCCAATAAGGACACACTCTGGTCAATATATGCAATATAAGTTTTTTTTAAGAGAGTTAAACAATGTTATTCTTCATTTTATGACATTAAATAGTACTCAATTCTTAGATCATGTATAATTTTGATTAAAAAAATATCAGAATCAAATGATTTGAAATGGCGACAGATAGAATAAAGTAAAGTTGTTCATAAGTAAAATGTGGAATTTAAATATTGTTTGCACCATTTAATGTATTATTATTATTATTATTATTATTATTATTTACAATATTTGTATAGCGCTTTATCTAATTAAAATTACTCTAAGCGCTTCACATAAAAACAATCAATGCAGTTAAAAGAGGTGTTTAACATTAAAACCGTCAACACAATAAGAATGAATTAAAATTTTGAACACTTATAAAAATGGAAACAGAACAATTTAAAAAAAAATTAAAATAAAATTGAGAATGGAAATGGGGAATGTGTCAAAGAGACAACAACCCGACCATAGAACAGACAACAGCAGAAGGTCACCAACAGGTCTTCAATGCAGCGAGAAATTCCCGCACCCGGAGGCGTCCTTCAGCTGGCCCCTAAACAAATATATATACTAGTTCAGTGATAATGAACGCCATACTAAACTCCAAATTGTACACAAGAAACTAAAATTAAAAATAATACAAGACTGACAAAGGCTAGAGGCTCCTGACTTGGGACAGGCGCAAAAATGCGGCGGGGTTAAACATGTTTATGAGATCTCAACCCTCCCCCTATACCTCTAGCCAATGTAGAAAAGTAAACGCATAACAATACGCACATTAAAATTCAGTTCAAGAGAAGTTCGAGTCTGATGTCAGAAGATGTAACCAAAGAAAATAAACAAAATGACAATAATACATAAATAACAACAGACTACTAGCAGTTAACTGACATGCAGCTCCAGACTTCAATTAAACTGATTGAAAGATTATGTCTTCATCATATGCATATACTACCACGGAAAGAACAAAGATAAAAGTTACTGTCAGTATAAGAAGTTAAATATAATCACTAAAATAATGTGTTTTCAAATTTTTCTTAAAAAGTTCGATGGAGACTTGAGTGTTCATGTCTTAGATGGCTAGGAAGATTGTTCCAGAGGCTCGCAGTAGCTTTGCCGAAACGTCTTTCTTCGTAATTTTTGGTGCGTACACGTGGTTGTATTAGTCGCATTGCATTTTCCGATCTAAGAGATCTTGATGGTTGATAGGCGCTAATAAGTTCCTCAAGATATACAGGCGCTAGGCAATGTAGAATTTTGAAAGTATATAAAAGCAGTTCATACTGTATTCAGTACTGCACCAGGATCCAATGAAGTGACATAAGAACTGGTTCCATATAATATGATGGTGTTTCTTGGTACGTGTAACGAGTCTAGCTGCCGTATTCTGTACTCGCTGTAACTTATTTACTAATCTGACATTCCCTTGTCGCCATCTTATGGTGTTTATATATCTCAACTTGTTCTATTCGCTCGTGTATGTAACAACGTATTTGATTTCAACGAAAGAAATCTCTGTATTACTGTAAAATTATTACACCAGGGTTTTCGATATTACAAACTAGTCAAAACATTTACTAAATTTTATAATCGGTACAAGGACATCATTCGTAAATATAAATCAACATGCAGACATCTTATACGTTCAGGTATTTCACATCCAATATTTTATGGTAATATTCTTTACAAAGCACAAAAATGTCGGCATTCACCTCAAAAGCTAACCAAACCTTTAAACAGACTTGTTCGGAAAGGATATAGTTACGATACTGTTGTCAGGTCATTAAGGATTGCATATTTTGGTATTAATATTGATTCACTCATAGGGTCTTTGCATCGGAAATAAACACATTTATTCTAAAACCAGTTGTTGGCATGATACGGGTTATGTTCTTCTTATATATTTTATGATGGTATGATACTAAACCCCTAACGGGAGGGATTGTACTTGATTTTCATATGATGAAGACATAATCTTTCAATCAGTTTAATTGAGGTCTGGAGCTGGCATGTCAGTAACTGCTAGTAGTCTTTTGTTCATTTATGTATCATTGTCATTTTGCTTAGTTTCTTTTGTTACCTATTCTGACATCGGACTCGGACTTCTTTTAAACTGAGTTTTACTGTGCGTATTGCTATGTGTTTCTTTATTCTACATTGGCTAGAGGTATAGGGGGAGGGTTGAGCTCTCACAAAACATGTTTAACCCCGCCGCATTTTTGCGCCTGTTACAAGTCAGGAGCCTCTGGCCTTTGTTAGTCTAGTATGTTTTTTAATTTTAGTTCATTTATATGTTTTGGAGTTTAGTGTGGCGTCCATTTTCACAGAACTAGCACACGATTTTAGTTAGGGGCCAGCTAAGGACCACCTCCGGGTGTGGGATTTCCTCGCTGCATTGAAGACCCATTGGTGGCCTACTGCTGTTGTCTGCCCTTTGGTCGGGTTGTTGTCTCTTTGACATATTCCCCATTTCCATTCTCAATTTTATTCACTTCATATAGCAGAGCGTTTCCGTAGTGTAGACGTGACGTCACAAGCAAACAGACGAACGTTTTACGTGATATGTTGCCAAATTCGACCAATGTTTCGAATTTGGATGTAGCATGACTTCGTGACGGCATTGACTTGCTTTTCCATGCTCAATGTCCTATCAAAATAAACGCAAAGGTTTTTGACCACCGATGCATTACTAACATTTGTTCCATGAAATGACAAATGACAATTCGAAAATTCCTTCACACGAGTTTCTGGTGTAAATAATATCAGTTCCGTTTTGTCTCAGTTCAGTTTTAGCAGGTGAGGAGAATCAGATGTGGGTTATACGTCAATTAACAACAGCCCAACGACAAAAAAAAAAAAAAAAACATCTTGATGCAGACATTAAGTCTACGACAAATAGACAGGTGATTACACATTGTCGATATGTCTCGCTCTAAACTATCTCGATTCCATGAAGGATATACATAAATTCAACAGAAACAATCAAAGATCTGCTATAAACACTCAATTTTCTAAATAAAGGGGGAGGGGGGGGATTAACATTACGATATGATATACGACCGTTAACGGAAACGTTCCTGACGTGGGACACACACATTTAAGAAAATGTTAATGGGCTATTATACTTAAGATTCATTTAATATATCTAACATCCCCCTTTTATCGTACAACATTCCTACGAAAAAAATGAGGACAAGTTACAGCTAAGATTTAAATCTGTCGCCTCCACGTACGTACGGGATTCACTCCGTCCCGTCGAGGGCTACTGTTCCCAACAGACCTAGCCAGTAGTTACTAGACTGCGGGTTGATAACAAAACATGCAGTGCAATCTTATATGTACAAATTATTCAATGAAAAAGGTACAATATATCAAAGTTTTACAACATTTGTGTTTGTTATCACGAAAAAGCCATGGTAAAGACTCATTTTATGATTGAGTCGTTGTTTAAAATTTTTTGGGACTATTAAATTGAAATCTGTGCAGATCACAACTTCAAAATAGACGAAAAATGGCAAAAACCTACAAACGTATATAATACGTATATAACTGTCCAGATTTTTGCCAATACCTTCTCTGAGGAAATTTTGCAAATTGTGTACTATATAAGGGTTTCAAACACAACACATCGTATGCTTACCTCTGAAAGACGAAGCTTGTTTTGTTACGTATTATGTCGGGAAAACGATTTTTTTGTGTTTTTTGTTTTACTTTTGCTTTTTGCATTGTATTGGTATTATTTTGTTTTAAGAAAAGCTAGGGGGATGCCTTGAAACAGATTTTTCAAATGATAAACATCAGCTATAAAATGCGAAATGCTTTCAATGTTTAGTAAATTGGCAACAACTTTTCGACACATAAAACATTCATAAGAGTAAAAGGAGATGAAAGGCATACATCAATAAAACAGCTAGCCAACAACACAAAACTGAACGGTATGAAATTCGCTGTTTTTTTTTATTTTATAAGATTCTCAGTTAAATATACACCACTTTTCACGTACAAGGGGTGGAGTTTCAAAAAGAGTCTGACTATTGTTGATATGAAAAAAGAAATAATCAAGAAAGAAGGAGATTTTTTTTTCTGTTTGGTCATTTTCCTCATCGTTTAGTTTTTGCTTATTTGTATTTGTCTCCAGGAAATTAGTGACTTACGTAGAGCTGCGCTAATTTCCCAAACTTGTGTGTGCGTTAATTCCTTTGTTTTTCGCTTGACATCAAGAAGGTATATAACTCGGACCCGGTCACAGAGAACATACAAGAAAGTAGAACATATGTAAAACAAAATAGTTCCTACGCGTAGCTGTAACTTTGTCCAAAAGTAAAAGAAAATGGGTAATTAATTGATATCAAATGAAAGGCTCTACGTCTTAGGATCACGGTAGAACCCTTGATGGAAGTTTCTCATAATAATAAAATAGATATATGAAATTATGATGGGGGACATGTTTGCCCTGTTGCCTAGATCGGAACTACCTGTTTTTATACTATCCAACTTTCGGGAACCAGTGAGCTCTATTATGTAATATGTTGATTTTTTCAGCACAGTCAAGTCGGGATCAGATAAATTTGCTATGAAATAACTGCCGCTTTATTCTAATTAAAGACGAAATAGCTATGAATGCTTAAAATTGCATAGTGGTTTTATTCCAGAAAACAATTTTTTAAGCAAGTGCGCGTCTGCGTTTCTATAGAATTCTGTTTTTCTTCACTCAGAAAATAAAAAAAAGCAAATGTTTAAGTAGACTTGAGGTGAATTTCTGACACAATGGCTTTAATATGCATGGAATATTTGCCACTGAACGTTAAGTAGAAAACATTCAAATCAATCCACTATACCTGATACAAAGAAAAACTGGTAGTGCTTAGCCTATCAGATTTATATGACAATTTTTGTCAGCCATCAGTGCACACGGAAAATTAAGTGCTGTGTGAGTAAAAGGAGATGTGAGCTAAACGTCAATGAGACAGCAACCCAACTACAGAAATAACCAAAAGACATCTAGACGGAGACGTGTAATCTTAAACAATAGACAGGTGTCCTAACAATATGTCACATTAGTGCTATCCGATTTATATTTTTTTCAGCCAACAGTATAAACGTAATATTAAGTTTGGAATAGAAGGAGAATCAGATGTGGGTTATACGTCAATTGAACAGCAGCCCAACGACAGAAATAAAAAAAAAAAAACATCTTGATGCAGACAGTTAGTCTACGACAAATAGACAGGTGATTACACATTGTCGATATGTCTCGCTCTAAACTACCTCCATTCCATGAAAGATATATTTCAACAGAAATAATCAAAGATCTGCTATTAACACTCAATTTTCTAAATAAAGGGGGGGGGGGGGGGGGTAAACCTTACGATATGATATGTGACCGTTAACGACAACGTTTCTGACGTGGGACACACACACACATTTAAGAAAATGTAAATGGGCTATTATACTTAAGATTCATTTAATATATCTAATTTCCCCCTTTTATCGTACAAATTTTCTAGGACATAAAGAGGTCAAGTTACAGCTAAGATTTAAATCTGTCGCCTCCACGTAAGTACGGGTTTCACTCCGTCCCGTCGAAGGCTAATGTTCCCAACAGACCTAGCCAGTAGTTACTAGACTGTGGGTTAATAACAAAACATGCAGTGCAATCTTATATGTACAAATTATTCAATGAAAAAGGTGCAATATATCAAAGTTTTGCAAAATTTGTGTTTGTTATCACGAAAAAGCCATGATAAAGACTCATTTTATGATTGAGTCGTTGTTTAAAATTTTTTGGGACTATTAAATTTTAATCTGTGCAGATCACAACTTCAAAATAGACGAAAAATGGCAAAAACCTACAAACGTATATAATACGTATATAACTGTCCAGATTTTTGCCAATACCTTCTCTGAGGAAATTTTGCAAATTGTGTACTATATAAGGGTTTCAAACACAACACATCGTATGCTTACCTCTGAAAGACGAAGCTTGTTTTGTTACGTATTATGTCGGGAAACGATTTTTTTGTGTTTTTTGTTTTACTTTTGCTTTTTGCATTGTATTGGTATTATTTTGTTTTAAGAAAAGCCAGGGGGATGCCTTGAAACAGATTTTTCAAATGATAAACATCAGCTATAAAATGCGAAATGCTTTCAATGTTTAGTAAATTGGCAACAACTTTTTGACACATAAAACATTCATAAGAGTAAAAGGAGATGAAAGGCATACATCAATAAAACAGCTAGCCAACAACACAAAACTGAACGGTATGAAATTTGTTGTTTTTTTTTTTTTTATTTTATAAGATTCTCAGTTAAATATACACCACTTTTCACGTACAAGGGGTGGAGTTTCAAAAAGAGTCTGACTATTGTTGATATGAAAAAAGAAATAATCAAGAAAGAAGGAAATTTTTTTTTCTGTTTGGTCATTTTCCTCATCGTTTAGTTTTTGCTTATTTGTATTTGTCTCCAGGAAATTAGTGACTTACGTAGAGCTGCGCTAATTTCCCAAACTTGTGTGTGCGTTAATTCCTTTGTTTTTCGCTTGACATCAAGAAGGTATATAACTCGGACCCGGTCACAGAGAACATACAAGAAAGTAGAACATATGTAAAACAAAATAGTTCCTACGCGTAGTTGTAACTTTGTCCAAAAGTAAAAGAAAATGGGTAATGAATTGATATCAAATGAAAGGCTCTACGTCTTAGGATCACGGTAGAACCCTTGATGGAAGTTTCTCATAATAATAAAATAGATATATGAAATTATGATGGGGGACATGTTTGCCCTGTTGCCTAGATCGGAACTACCTGTTTTTATACTATCCAACTTTCGGAAACCAGTGAGCTCTGTTATGTAATATGTTGATTTGTTCAGCACAGTCAAGTCGGGATCAGATAAATTTGCTATGAAATAACTGCCGCTTTATTCTAACTTAAGACGAAATAGCTATGAATGCTTAAAATTGCATAGTGGTTTTATTCCAGAAAACAATTTTTTAAGTAAGTGCGCGTCTGCGTTTCTATAGAATTCTGTTTTTCTTCACTCAGAAAATAAAAAAAAAGCAAATGTTTAAGTAGACTTGAGGTGAATTTCTGACACAATGGCTTTAATATGCATGGAATATTTGCCACTGAACGTTAAGTAGAAAACATTCAAATCAATCCACTATACCTGATACAAAGAAAAACTGGTTGTGCTTAGCCTATCAGATTTATATGACAATTTTTGTCAGCCATCAGTGCACACGGAAAATTAAGTGCTGTGTGAGTAAAAGGAGATGTGAGCTAAACGTCAATGAGACAGCAACCCAACTACAGAAATAACCAAAAGACATCTAGACGGAGACGTGTAATCTTAAACAATAGACAGGTGTCCTAACAATATGTCACATTAGTGCTATCCGATTTATATTTTTTTCAGCCAACAGTATAAACGTAATATTAAGTTTGGAATAGAAGGAGAATCAGATGTGGGTTATACGTCAATTGAACAGCAGCCCAACGACAGAAATAAAAAAAAAAAAAACATCTTGATGCAGACAGTTAGTCTACGACAAATAGACAGGTGATTACACATTGTCGATATGTCTCGCTCTAAACTACCTCCATTCCATGAAAGATATATTTCAACAGAAATAATCAAAGATCTGCTATTAACACTCAATTTTCTAAATAAAGGGGGGGGGGTAAACCTTACGATATGATATGTGACCGTTAACGACAACGTTTCTGACGTGGGACACACACACACATTTAAGAAAATGTAAATGGGCTATTATACTTAAGATTCATTTAATATATCTAATTTCCCCCTTTTATCGTACAAATTTTCTAGGACATAAAGAGGTCAAGTTACAGCTAAGATTTAAATCTGTCGCCTCCACGTAAGTACGGGTTTCACTCCGTCCCGTCGAAGGCTAATGTTCCCAACAGACCTAGCCAGTAGTTACTAGACTGTGGGTTAATAACAAAACATGCAGTGCAATCTTATATGTACAAATTATTCAATGAAAAAGGTGCAATATATCAAAGTTTTTTGCAAAATTTGTGTTTGTTATCACGAAAAAGCCATGATAAAGACTCATTTTATGATTGAGTCGTTGTTTAAAATTTTTTGGGACTATTAAATTTTAATCTGTGCAGATCACAACTTCAAAATAGACGAAAAATGGCAAAAACCTACAAACGTATATAATACGTATATAACTGTCCAGATTTTTGCCAATACCTTCTCTGAGGAAATTTTGCAAATTGTGTACTATATAAGGGTTTCAAACACAACACATCGTATGCTTACCTCTGAAAGACGAAGCTTGTTTTGTTACGTATTATGTCGGGAAACGATTTTTTTGTGTTTTTTGTTTTACTTTTGCTTTTTGCATTGTATTGGTATTATTTTGTTTTAAGAAAAGCCAGGGGGATGCCTTGAAACAGATTTTTCAAATGATAAACATCAGCTATAAAATGCGAAATGCTTTCAATGTTTAGTAAATTGGCAACAACTTTTTGACACATAAAACATTCATAAGAGTAAAAGGAGATGAAAGGCATACATCAATAAAACAGCTAGCCAACAACACAAAACTGAACGGTATGAAATTTGCTGTTTTTTTTTTTTTTATTTTATAAGATTCTCAGTTAAATATACACCACTTTTCACGTACAAGGGGTGGAGTTTCAAAAAGAGTCTGACTATTGTTGATATGAAAAAAGAAATAATCAAGAAAGAAGGAAATTTTTTTTTCTGTTTGGTCATTTTCCTCATCGTTTAGTTTTTGCTTATTTGTATTTGTCTCCAGGAAATTAGTGACTTACGTAGAGCTGCGCTAATTTCCCAAACTTGTGTGTGCGTTAATTCCTTTGTTTTTCGCTTGACATCAAGAAGGTATATAACTCGGACCCGGTCACAGAGAACATACAAGAAAGTAGAACATATGTAAAACAAAATAGTTCCTACGCGTAGTTGTAACTTTGTCCAAAAGTAAAAGAAAATGGGTAATGAATTGATATCAAATGAAAGGCTCTACGTCTTAGGATCACGGTAGAACCCTTGATGGAAGTTTCTCATAATAATAAAATAGATATATGAAATTATGATGGGGGACATGTTTGCCCTGTTGCCTAGATCGGAACTACCTGTTTTTATACTATCCAACTTTCGGAAACCAGTGAGCTCTGTTATGTAATATGTTGATTTGTTCAGCACAGTCAAGTCGGGATCAGATAAATTTGCTATGAAATAACTGCCGCTTTATTCTAACTTAAGACGAAATAGCTATGAATGCTTAAAATTGCATAGTGGTTTTATTCCAGAAAACAATTTTTTAAGCAAGTGCGCGTCTGCGTTTCTATAGAATTCTGTTTTTCTTCACTCAGAAAATAAAAAAAAAGCAAATGTTTAAGTAGACTTGAGGTGAATTTCTGACACAATGGCTTTAATATGCATGGAATATTTGCCACTGAACGTTAAGTAGAAAACATTCAAATCAATCCACTATACCTGATACAAAGAAAAACTGGTAGTGCTTAGCCTATCAGATTTATATGACAATTTTTGTCAGCCATCAGTGCACACGGAAAATTAAGTGCCATGTGAGTAAAAGGAGATGTGAGCTAAACGTCAATGAGACAGCAACCCAACTACAGAAATAACCAAAAGACATCTAGACGGAGACGTGTAATCTTAAACAATAGACAGGTGTCCTAACAATATGTCACATTAGTGCTATCCGATTTATATTTTTTTCAGCCAACAGTATAAACGTAATATTAAGTTTGGAATAGAAGGAGAATCAGATGTGGGTTATACGTCAATTGAACAGCAGCCCAACGACAGAAATAAAAAAACAAAACATCTTGAAGCAGACAGTTAGTCTACGACAAATAGACAGGTGATTACACATTGTCGATATGTCTCGCTCTAAACTACCTCCATTCCATGAAAGATATATTTCAACAGAAATAATCAAAGATCTGCTATTAACACTCAATTTTCTAAATAAAGGGGGGGGGGGGGGGGTTAACCTTACGATATGATATGTGACCGTTAACGACAACGTTTCTGACGTGGGACACACACACACATTTAAGAAAATGTAAATGGGCTATTATACTTAAGATTCACTTAATATATCTAACATCCCCCTTTTATCGTACAAATTTTCTAGGACAAAAAGAGGTCAAGTTACAGCTAAGATTTAAATCTGTCGCCTCCACGTAAGTACGGTTTTCACTCCGTCCCGTCGAAGGCTAATGTTCCAAACAGACATAGCCAGTAGTTACTAGACTGCGGGTTAATAACAAAACATGCAGTGCAATCTTATATGTACAAATTATTCAATGAAAAAGGTACAATATATCAAAGTTTTGCAAAATTTGTGTTTGTTATCACGAAAAAGCCATGATAAAGACTCATTTTATGATTGAGTCGTTGTTTAAAATTTTTTGGGACTATTAAATTTTAATCTGTGCAGATCACAACTTCAAAATAGACGAAAAATGGCAAAAACCTACAAACGTATATAATACGTATATAACTGTCCAGATTTTTGCCAATACCTTCTCTGAGGAAATTTTGCAAATTGTGTACTATATAAGGGTTTCAAACACAACACATCGTATGCTTACCTCTGAAAGACGAAGCTTGTTTTGTTACGTATTATGTCGGGAAAACGATTTTTTTGTGTTTTTTGTTTTACTTTTGCTTTTTGCATTGTATTGGTATTATTTTGTTTTAAGAAAAGCTAGGGGGATGCCTTGAAACAGATTTTTCAAATGATAAACATCAGCTATAAAATGCGAAATGCTTTCAATGTTTAGTAAATTGGCAACAACTTGTTGACACATAAAACATTCATAAGAGTAAAAGGAGATGAAAGACATACATCAATAAAACAGCTAGCCAACAACACAAAACTGAACGGTATGAAATTCGCTGTTTTTTTTTTTTTATTTTATAAGATTCTCAGTTAAATATACACCACTTTTCACGTACAAGGGATGGAGTTTCAAAAAGAGTCTGACTATTGTTGATATGAAAAAAGAAATAATCAAGAAAGAAGGAGATTTTTTTTTCTGTTTGGTCATTTTCCTCATCGTTTAGTTTTTGCTTATTTGTATTTGTCTCCAGGAAATTAGTGACTTACGTAGAGCTGCGCTAATTTCCCAAACTTGTGTGTGCGTTAATTCCTTTGTTTTTCGCTTGACATCAAGAAGGTATATAACTCGGACCCGGTCACAGAGAACATACAAGAAAGTAGAACATATGTAAAACAAAATAGTTCCTACGCGTAGCTGTAACTTTGTCCAAAAGTAAAAGAAAATGGGTAATTAATTGATATCAAATGAAAGGCTCTACGTCTTAGGATCACGGTAGAACCCTTGATGGAAGTTTCTCATAATAATAAAATAGATATATGAAATTATGATGGGGGACATGTTTGCCCTGTTGCCTAGATCGGAACTACCTGTTTTTATACTATCCAACTTTCGGAAACCAGTGTGCTCTGTTATGTAATATGTTGATTTGTTCAGCACAGTCAAGTCGGGATCAGATAAATTTGCTATGAAATAACTGCCGCTTTATTCTAACTTAAGACGAAATAGCTATGAATGCTTAAAATTGCATAGTGGTTTTATTCCAGAAAACAATTTTTTAAGCAAGTGCGCGTCTGCGTTTCTATAGAATTCTGTTTTTCTTCACTCAGAAAATAAAAAAAAAGCAAATGTTTAAGTAGACTTGAGGTGAATTTCTGACACAATGGCTTTAATATGCATGGAATATTTGCCACTGAACGTTAAGTAGAAAACATTCAAATCAATCCACTATACCTGATACAAAGAAAAACTGGTTGTGCTTAGCCTATCAGATTTATATGACAATTTTTGTCAGCCATCAGTGCACACGGAAAATTAAATGCTGTGTGAGTAAAAGGAGATGTGAGCTAAACGTCAATGAGACAGCAACCCAACTACAGAAATAACCAAAAGACATCTAGACGGAGACGTGTAATCTTAAACAATAGACAGGTGTCCTAACAATATGTCACATTAGTGCTATCCGATTTATATTTTTTTCAGCCAACAGTATAAACGTAATATTAAGTTTGGAATAGAAGGAGAATCAGATGTGGGTTATACGTCAATTGAACAGCAGCCCAACGACAGAAATAAAAAAAAAAAAAACATCTTGATGCAGACAGTTAGTCTACGACAAATAGACAGGTGATTACACATTGTCGATATGTCTCGCTCTAAACTACCTCCATTCCATGAAAGATATATTTCAACAGAAATAATCAAAGATCTGCTATTAACACTCAATTTTCTAAATAAAGGGGGGGGGGGGGTAAACCTTACGATATGATATGTGACCGTTAACGACAACGTTTCTGACGTGGGACACACACACACATTTAAGAAAATGTAAATGGGCTATTATACTTAAGATTCATTTAATATATCTAATTTCCCCCTTTTATCGTACAAATTTTCTAGGACATAAAGAGGTCAAGTTACAGCTAAGATTTAAATCTGTCGCCTCCACGTAAGTACGGGTTTCACTCCGTCCCGTCGAAGGCTAATGTTCCCAACAGACCTAGCCAGTAGTTACTAGACTGCGGGTTAATAACAAAACATGCAGTGCAATCTTATATGTACAAATTATTCAATGAAAAAGGTGCAATATATCAAAGTTTTGCAAAATTTGTGTTTGTTATCACGAAAAAGCCATGATAAAGACTCATTTTATGATTGAGTCGTTGTTTAAAATTTTTTGGGACTATTAAATTTTAATCTGTGCAGATCACAACTTCAAAATAGACGAAAAATGGCAAAAACCTACAAACGTATATAATACGTATATAACTGTCCAGATTTTTGCCAATACCTTCTCTGAGGAAATTTTGCAAATTGTGTACTATATAAGGGTTTCAAACACAACACATCGTATGCTTACCTCTGAAAGACGAAGCTTGTTTTGTTACGTATTATGTCGGGAAACGATTTTTTTGTGTTTTTTGTTTTACTTTTGCTTTTTGCATTGTATTGGTATTATTTTGTTTTAAGAAAAGCTAGGGGGATGCCTTGAAACAGATTTTTCAAATGATAAACATCAGCTATAAAATGCGAAATGCTTTCAATGTTTAGTAAATTGGCAACAACTTTTTGACACATAAAACATTCATAAGAGTAAAAGGAGATGAAAGGCATACATCAATAAAACAGCTAGCCAACAACACAAAACTGAACGGTATGAAATTCGCTGTTTTTTTTTTTTTTATTTTATAAGATTCTCAGTTAAATATACACCACTTTTCACGTACAAGGGGTGGAGTTTCAAAAAGAGTCTGACTATTGTTGATATGAAAAAAGAAATAATCAAGAAAGAAGGAAATTTTTTTTTCTGTTTGGTCATTTTCCTCATCGTTTAGTTTTTGCTTATTTGTATTTGTCTCCAGGAAATTAGTGACTTACGTAGAGCTGCGCTAATTTCCCAAACTTGTGTGTGCGTTAATTCCTTTGTTTTTCGCTTGACATCAAGAAGGTATATAACTCGGACCCGGTCACAGAGAACATACAAGAAAGTAGAACATATGTAAAACAAAATAGTTCCTACGCGTAGCTGTAACTTTGTCCAAAAGTAAAAGAAAATGGGTAATGAATTGATATCAAATGAAAGGCTCTACGTCTTAGGATCACGGTAGAACCCTTGATGGAAGTTTCTCATAATAATAAAATAGATATATGAAATTATGATGGGGGACATGTTTGCCCTGTTGCCTAGATCGGAACTACCTGTTTTTATACTATCCAACTTTCGGAAACCAGTGAGCTCTGTTATGTAATATGTTGATTTGTTCAGCACAGTCAAGTCGGGATCAGATAAATTTGCTATGAAATAACTGCCGCTTTATTCTAACTTAAGACGAAATAGCTATGAATGCTTAAAATTGCATAGTGGTTTTATTCCAGAAAACAATTTTTTAAGCAAGTGCGCGTCTGCGTTTCTATAGAATTCTGTTTTTCTTCACTCAGAAAATAAAAAAAAAGCAAATGTTTAAGTAGACTTGAGGTGAATTTCTGACACAATGGCTTTAATATGCATGGAATATTTGCCACTGAACGTTAAGTAGAAAACATTCAAATCAATCCACTATACCTGATACAAAGAAAAACTGGTTGTGCTTAGCCTATCAGATTTATATGACAATTTTTGTCAGCCATCAGTGCACACGGAAAATTAAGTGCTGTGTGAGTAAAAGGAGATGTGAGCTAAACGTCAATGAGACAGCAACCCAACTACAGAAATAACCAAAAGACATCTAGACGGAGACGTGTAATCTTAAACAATAGACAGGTGTCCTAACAATATGTCACATTAGTGCTATCCGATTTATATTTTTTTCAGCCAACAGTATAAACGTAATATTAAGTTTGGAATAGAAGGAGAATCAGATGTGGGTTATACGTCAATTGAACAGCAGCCCAACGACAGAAATAAAAAAAAAAAAACATCTTGATGCAGACAGTTAGTCTACGACAAATAGACAGGTGATTACACATTGTCGATATGTCTCGCTCTAAACTACCTCCATTCCATGAAAGATATATTTCAACAGAAATAATCAAAGATCTGCTATTTACACTCAATTTTCTAAATAAAGGGGGGGGGGGGGTAAACCTTACGATATGATATGATATGTGACCGTTATCGACAACGTTTCTGACGTGGGACACACACACACATTTAAGAAAATGTAAATGGGCTATTATACTTAAGATTCATTTAATATATCTAATTTCCCCCTTTTATCGTACAAATTTTCTAGGACATAAAGAGGTCAAGTTACAGCTAAGATTTAAATCTGTCGCCTCCACGTAAGTACGGGTTTCACTCCGTCCCGTCGAAGGCTAATGTTCCCAACAGACCTAGCCAGTAGTTACTAGACTGCGGGTTAATAACAAAACATGCAGTGCAATCTTATATGTACAAATTATTCAATGAAAAAGGTGCAATATATCAAAGTTTTGCAAAATTTGTGTTTGTTATCACGAAAAAGCCATGATAAAGACTTATTTTATGATTGAGTCGTTGTTTAAAATTTTTTGGGACTATTAAATTTTAATCTGTGCAGATCACAACTTCAAAATAGACGAAAAATGGCAAAAACCTACAAACGTATATAATACGTATATAACTGTCCAGATTTTTGCCAATACCTTCTCTGAGGAAATTTTGCAAATTGTGTACTATATAAGGGTTTCAAACACAACACATCGTATGCTTACCTCTGAAAGACGAAGCTTGTTTTGTTACGTATTATGTCGGGAAACGATTTTTTTGTGTTTTTTGTTTTACTTTTGCTTTTTGCATTGTATTGGTATTATTTTGTTTTAAGAAAAGCTAGGGGGATGCCTTGAAACAGATTTTTCAAATGATAAACATCAGCTATAAAATGCGAAATGCTTTCAATGTTTAGTAAATTGGCAACAACTTTTTGACACATAAAACATTCATAAGAGTAAAAGGAGATGAAAGGCATACATCAATAAAACAGCTAGCCAACAACACAAAACTGAACGGTATGAAATTCGCTGTTTTTTTTTTTTTATTTTATAAGATTCTCAGTTAAATATACACCACTTTTCACGTACAAGGGGTGGAGTTTTAAAAAGAGTCTGACTATTGTTGATATGAAAAAAGAAATAATCAAGAAAGAAGGAAATTTTTTTTTCTGTTTGGTCATTTTCCTCATCGTTTAGTTTTTGCTTATTTGTATTTGTCTCCAGGAAATTAGTGACTTACGTAGAGCTGCGCTAATTTCCCAAACTTGTGTGTGCGTTAATTCCTTTGTTTTTCGCTTGACATCAAGAAGGTATATAACTCGGACCCGGTCACAGAGAACATACAAGAAAGTAGAACATATGTAAAACAAAATAGTTCCTACGCGTAGCTGTAACTTTGTCCAAAAGTAAAAGAAAATGGGTAATGAATTGATATCAAATGAAAGGCTCTACGTCTTAGGATCACGGTAGAACCCTTGATGGAAGTTTCTCATAATAATAAAATAGATATATGAAATTATGATGGGGGACATGTTTGCCCTGTTGCCTAGATCGGAACTACCTGTTTTTATACTATCCAACTTTCGGAAACCAGTGAGCTCTGTTATGTAATATGTTGATTTGTTCAGCACAGTCAAGTCGGGATCAGATAAATTTGCTATGAAATAACTGTCGCTTTATTCTAACTTAAGACGAAATAGCTATGAATGCTTAAAATTGCATAGTGGTTTTATTCCAGAAAACATTTTTTTAAGCAAGTGCGCGTCTGCGTTTCTATAGAATTCTGTTTTTCTTCACTCAGAAAATAAAAAAAAAAAACTTGGTTAAGTAGACTTGAGGTGAATTTCTGACACAATGGCTTTAATATGCATGGAATATTTGCCACTGAACGTTAAGTAGAAAACATTCAAATCAATCCACTATACCTGATACAAAGAAAAACTGGTAGTGCTTAGCCTATCAGATTTATATGACAATTTTTGTCAGCCATCAGTGCACACGGAAAATTAAGTGCTGTGTGAGTAAAAGGAGATGTGAGCTAAACGTCAATGAGACAGCAACCCAACTACAGAAATAACCAAAAGACATCTAGACGGAGACGTGTAATCTTAAACAATAGACAGGTGTCCTAACAATATGTCACATTAGTGCTATCCGATTTATATTTTTTTCAGCCAACAGTATAAACGTAATATTAAGTTTGGAATAGAAGGAGAATCAGATATGGGTGATACGTTAAGCACATCCATTTACTAATGTCAGCTAAACAATTCTCTAGACGTGATGATATGTTGTCCCAATTATTGAGTGGGTTGATAACTAGGTAAACTTGAGTGTCATCAGCATACCCATGATAGCTAAAGTTGTTTCGCAGACATATTTCACTGATCGATTTTTGCAAAAATACAATACAGGCGGGGGTCCCAAGACCAAACCTTGCGGAACGCCATATTTAATGTTAATTACATCTGACAATACGGAGCCAATTGCAACATCTTAAGTTCGAATATCAAGATAGGATCTCATCCACGATAGCGCTGAGCCAGTTATGCCGTAAGAGTATTCTAAACGATTGATCAGAATGGGGTGGTCAAAAGTATCGAATGCAGCTGATAGATCGAGCATAAAAAGTACCGCACAACAGTTATTATCGAGTGCCAATGCTATGTCATGGTGGACCCTCATGTATAAGCTTTGTAGATTACTGAATAAAAACCGGAATGTTTTTCTCTGCTTAACATTTAATTCAAATAAATTAGGCCCGGAATTTTAATCAGTCACATGTGATTTAAAAAAAAATGTTTGTTGTTGGCTCACCTGGCCTAAACCTGAGGCCAAGTGAATTTGTCCATCACTTGGCATCCGTCTTCCGCCCGTCCGTCGTCTTAAACTTAAAAAAAAACTCTTCTTTGAAACTGCTTGATCAAATGTACCAAACTTTATCTGAATGTTCCTTATAGAATTTAGTTTAAAATTTGTATCCCGTGAATTTATCTATCAACAAACATGGCCGCTGTTTCTAAAAACAGAATATATGGGTAAATGCAGTGTTAGCTTATATCTCAAAAATGTAAGAAAACTGACAACGGTTTAAATAATCATCATGCAGGTTAAGGTCTATCTCCTATTGAATTTGTCTATTTGGAGTTATTGCCCCTGAAATGTAAATTTTTGCAATTTGTTTGGTTTATATTATCTTGAAAACTATAACAGATAGAGGGAAGTTTTACATTTTAAGAAAGAATAAAATCTACAAATAAGTCAACAAGACAGAAATAGACCCCTTGTAAGAGTTGTTGTCTTTTAAATGATGATGTTTACTCTTTTTTCTTATTTGCATCCTTATTTGCGGAAAGTATAGTAGATGGAGCGAACCTTTGAGTTATATAGATGATCAGCAAAATAAAATTTGCAAATGAGTCAACATGAACGAAATAGTCAAATTGCCCCTGATAGAACAAAATTGAGAATGGAAATGGGGAATATGTCAAAGAGACAACAACCCGACCAAAGAACAGACAACAGCCGAAGGCCACCAATGGGTCTTCAACGCAGCCAGAAAATTCCGCACCCGGAGGTGGTCCTCAGCTGGCCCCTAAATAAAATTGTGTACTAGATCAGTGACAATGGACGTCACACTAAACTACAAAACATATAAATGAACTAAAATTTAAAAAAAACATACAATACTAACAAAGGCCAGAGGCTCCTGACTTGGGACAGGCGCAAAAATGCGGCGGGGTTAAACATGTTTTAAGAAGTTTTCATCCGTGAAATAATAATTTTACCAAATTTTGCGTTTTTTCTACTAACTATAATAAATAGAGACATTGTAAATATTCAACTATACATTAATCTAAAAAAGAATATGAAAATTAATATATTCAAATTTTATATACAAGATTAAAAGATAGAACTATCGGGATAATAGACCCCTTTTAATGGTATTCGATCGTCTCTGATGAGTCTTTTGTTGACAAAAACGCGCGTCTGGCGTATCTTTGATGAGGTTTGATAAACGATTGTAAAAATAATCAAAGTATTAACTTTCAAAAACGATATATTACCTTCAAAAAAGGATAATTCCTTTCTTCGAAATTCGTATTCGCTCACGCCCGTAATTTGTCATGGAGAAGGCGATTACCATTTTTTACATACACTTGGTTGAAAATAAATTCTTCTAAATATGTTTAGCATCTCCCATTTACTGTTCATTCCCTGACCTTAATAAGTGTAGTATTCTCCCGCGCTAGCAATTTTAGTTAAAATACTGCTAATTAGGAAACATTGCAACTCTTGAACTCGATTCATTCTACTTAATCATTACTAACAATGCCTGCCGGTGATGGAAATGAACATGCATTTTACCAATACCACAATAATATTTGAAAAAAAAACTAATTCGTTATAAAAGGGTCAAAAAACATGTTTAACCCAACATATTTTGCTGTTTTCATGTATAGAAGTTCTTTCAAAGAAAAATCCGGAGGGATGCTTTGTATGCGTATTCATTTTCTTCATGTTTTTTTCTGTAATTACTGATTATTATTATAAAATTTAATTTTATGAATTGTTGATTGACCTTGTTATTTGGATTTTCCATTCTTTTTTCCAGATGTTTTGCTGCAAGTTAAAGTATTTATTTTGTTTCATAGAGAAGACTAGGAAAACAAGAGATCGAAGATACCAGAGGGAGAATAAAACTCAAAAGTCGGAGAAAAGTGAAAAAAACATGGCAAAAACGCATAAAGACGAAAGGATAACAACAGTCTCCAAAAAAAACCACATAAAGAATTAAAGATTGAGCAACACGAACACCACCAAAACCCCATGAAGACATTTAAAAGACTTTAGTATATCAACTATATGAAAATTCGTCTTTGGAATGGCATTAAATATTTGGATGCCTGTGTGGTATTAGATATTTTTGATGCTTAAGGGGCATTTAATATTTCGATGATCGATAGTACAGCAAAAAGTAAAATCACAAAAATACTGAACTCCGAGGAAAATTCAAAAAGGAAAGTCCCTAATCAAATGGCAAAATCAAAAGCTCAAACACATCAAACAAATGGATAACAACTGTCATATTCCTGACATGGTACAGGCATTTTCTTATGTAGAAAATGGTGGATTAATCCTGGTTTTAAAGCTAGCTAAACCTCTCACTTGTATGACAGTCGCATCAAATTCCATTATATTGACAACGATGTGTGCACAAAATATACACAATAGGTAAAAATGTCACAAATAGGGTACAACAACAACACGAACCCCACCACAAAGTGGTGGTAATCTCAGGTGCTTCGGAAGGGTAAGCAGATTCTGCTCACATCTGGCACCCGTCGTGTTGCTCATGTTATTACAAAGCCGGTAAATGGTCTAATTCGGTAGGTCACTTTCGTGAAAAGGGAACGGGATTGTAGTTACGACAACAAGAACATATCCGATATCATCTGTGAAACGGATATTCCATAACGTATTACATATTACTACTAGGAATGATTGCTAAAGAGAAAACTATGCGACAAAGACCAAAGTAAGGTAGAGATAATCAATGTCTTCATTTCTACAAGTGAACTCAATTCATCAATTTTATAAAATTGTACCCCATCTTTGAAGACGAAAAAAATATAAGGGTATATCAGTTCAATTGTTGTTTTCCGGCATGTCCGGGCGACAGGAATTTTTACAAAAAAAAAAAAAAAAAAAAAATCCAAGCATTCTGATAGCCAAGGATGTATGGGAGGTGTAGTTAGCTATAAAGCCAGGTTTAACCCCCATTTCTTCGGAATATGCCTGATATAATCTAACGTTTGATGTACGTTGTCAGTTTTTGTGGACTCCCTCATTTTTGAATTTACCTTGGAGTTCGGTATTTTTGTTAAAACTTTTTTCAATATTGGAGAAGCTATATGACCAAAAGGACCTAAAAGTATAGCGTCCCCCCAAAAAAAAGACACAGCTAAGGTAAAACTTGTCTACGAATGATGCTCAGAGTATTGTAACTGATCGAGTAATTGTTTGTATTTCATGATAGCTATTTCAAGTTGATAGTAATTTCAAAAGATCGTTTTTCGATAAATAGCATATGAGTGAGACCTTTTTCTTGATGTCAGCTGCTTCAAAAGTTTCACTGCGGTTGACTTGGTTGCAGTTCATAAATTGATGACCACGGACATATTTCATTTGTGGTTGCAATAACCCTGTTTTCCTTTCTTCGTCTTTGACTTATCACAGGATATTTTCATGTCATGAGAAACGTGGCGGGTGCCACTAATGGAGCAAGAATACGAGACACGAGAGATCATCCTCGCATTTTGGTAGGATTGGTATTGCTTAAATATGAAGTTGACATTGATCACTTATAGGAGTTGTTGTCTTTTAAATGATGAAGTCTATTTTTCTTCGACTAATGATTTGGATTGCTCCTTGGTTAGTTCTAATTTTGTGTAATATTAAAGATATTATCAGTATTTTAACAGCTTATGGATCTTGTATGATGATAACTGTTTATTGAAAAGGACTTTTTTGTGATTATTCATTCAAAAGGTATTTATGAAATCAACTATTACATTGTAATGTTTTTTTTTGCAATCTTCACACTATTTAATTCAATATCAATACGCAACTGAACTACATCCTTGTACTTTTCATAGATTGTTCACATGTTTTCTTCTTTGTTAAGGTTTACTCTCTTCCTGGACATTTTGGATTCTGTATATTGCTAATTAACGTCAAA
This sequence comes from Mytilus californianus, assembly GCF_021869535.1. Classification (NCBI taxonomy): domain Eukaryota; kingdom Metazoa; phylum Mollusca; class Bivalvia; order Mytilida; family Mytilidae; genus Mytilus; species Mytilus californianus. The sequence goes on along the minus strand of NW_026262626.1, from coordinate 29,185,592 downwards.
GATACCAGCGGTAAAATGATTAAATTGGCATACGTGTGGTAACTTTATAAAAATAACAGTAATTAGGGAGAAATTTAAGACAATAAAAGAACATAATCAGTTACCTTTGCAATGAAATTTACATAAAATCTGTATATATCAAATGTTGCCAAGAACCTTTCCTACCTCTATGGCAAGTATGTTGTTGTCCCCGTAGATCAAGCCCCCCCCACCCTCCACCCAAAAAAAAAAACAAAAAAAAAACGTCGTTTTTGCAAGTAAATCGCATTACGTAACCAGCTTAATAAAGGAACTAGGTATTGGATACTCAAACCCACGACACTTACCGTGGAGGAAATTCTGAATAATTACAGGTCTGTTCTATATTCCTTTTAAATTTCAACTCAAGATGAAAAACTGGATCTTCCTTCACTTTATTGGACGTTTAAATTATATTATTCAGTGTCCTTATAGAGAAATTTATTTTTGCTGGGTCTTCCAAATCCTCAACGAAAGCAACCTCTTTCTAAACTATAAATATCAATTTTATCAGCAACTTAAGCTAGGCGTAAGAGTTATTGTGAAATTACATACTGTAGGGCGGTATGAATCAGATGTGGACACTAAAAAATTATAAAGATAGTATGTTAGAGTACATAAAATATAAGTCTTTTTTCTTTTGCCAAAGTACAAAATCTTTTTACACTTTATACAAGTATTCCCCATTCCAAACTTAAAAGACAAAAGAGATCGTTTCAGCTTCCAACTTTCCATTTCTATGTAGCAAGATTCCACAGCTCCTGCATATGATGTATATATCTCCCAGTTGGTACGATATTAAAGAGCTTGCATTTCCTATCATGATTTCATTGATTGAGGATAGCTGTACACAAAGAAACTATTAAACAAAGGGTTCGAAGTGGTGAAGTTGAAGTCATCCTTTTGTAAATTTTACAGACGCTAACATGAAATAGTTGACCGTTATGAAATGTCTGTTTCACAGATGAGGACGGATATGTTCCAATTGTCGTAAACACAATCCCGTCCTCTAATAGATCTTTTCCTTGAATGTGACATCGCCGAATTAGATATATCATCGAATTTTTACCTACATGCACAACACGACGGGTGCCACATGAGGAGCAGGATCTGCTTACCTTCCGGAGCACATGAGATCTACCCCGTTTTTTGGATGAATTCGTGTTGATAAGTCTTTTGTTGTCTGTTGTGTTTTGTAAACTGTTGTTTGTCTTTTGGTCGTTTTTCGTTTTTTTTTTTTGCCTTGGCGTTACGAGTTTGCATATCTCTTTGGTATCCTCTGCCTCTCTTTTCTACTTATAATCAAATGTAAAAATCAACCTGGTAGGACAACTAATATGAAATATGTACTTTTTATTCATTCTTTTAAAACTTCAGCTAGTTTGTAAGTAACAAGATCGAAATAGTTTTAATGCGAAAGTCCCTTGTAACTCAAGACACAATTTTTTCATAAAGAAAAAAAGTCATAAATGAAATTACAAATTGTGAAATAGAAATTCTTTACCAACTCGAGTTTTAATATCGATGAATACTAATATACTAATTTGACTCAATAAATTCCTACTTCCTCCATATGATTTTCTACAAACCTAGAATAATGTACCATGCATATATCTTACGGCACTAGAGATGATATGAATATCTACCAAATGATTGAATATGAAAAAAAAAAAAAAAAAAAAAAAAAAACATCAATGTGAACTTATTTTCCATCAACGTTTTGAATTTTACAATCTACGAAATGTATCACCTGTAACTATTCTTCCAATAGACATATAATAGAAATTAAAAAGAACAGACAAAGCAACATATACAAGACAAAGCCAAACATAAATGCAAAGACAAAATGAGAAAAAACTCGGTACACACAGAAGACATCGTCACAAACTAATTTAAAACTTGAAACCAAATTGTTAAGTAATATGATTAGTAAAAGAAGCAACAGTAGTATATCGTTGTTCAAACCTCGTAAATCCAGTTTTTAATATACAAAGAAAGGTAAAAAGACCAAGATAATCGATAGAACTCCAATCGGAGCGACACTGCGGAATATTGAATATAGAGTACAATATTAGAACAAGACAAATAAAATGTAATAAGACAGATGTAAACTCCCCCCCCCCCCCCACCCAAAAAAAAAAAAAAGAAGACAATAACTGAAACTACTGGATCCATTTCATAGAGCTTTTTTGTATTATTATTGCCGGGTTAGTTTACGCTGTAGAATGAGTGAAAAGAGTAGGGCAATTAATTAGTCAGAAATACCCAGTGATTTCCTACAATATTTTCTTTTGGAATTGAATAAAAGATTATTTTTTTTGCATATTGAACATATACTTGCTACAGAATAAGTAGCATTACAATTTCAATTCTGTAGCTTTCCTCTCTCCGGTGTTTCAGACGTGTAATGCACAACATTCAAACGAAGTGATTTCTGACCCACAGTATTCAAAGGAATACTAGTAATTCTAACATTAACAACACATCACCTTCCAAAATGTATTCCGTCTTCAATTGTTTCAGGTAAATTATGATTAAGTGTCTCCGGCAACCATAATGACAATATTCCAGCCAAGATGGACAAACTTCCAAAAATAACAAACGGTAAAGCACGTCCCAAGTTACCTGTTATTAGTTTATTCTACAAAGAATTAAATAAAACAATAATTATAAAGAACAAAGATTGCAACTTGCAAGACATTTCAACAATATAATAAAGCGTATTAGTAAAACAATTCCTTTTTGAATTTGTGCGTTAAAAGTGACCAAAAGTGTGTTTATTTACCGCTTGTCATATTTCAACGGATATTTGCATGTCATGGGGTGCCACTTGTCAAGCAAAAACTTCCCTTATTCTTTAGCTTACCCTTCTTCAGCATTTTCTGTGTAGCGCTCATTAGATTGTTGTTTATCTTTTCGGCAATTTTCTTTTGTTCACGGTGCTGTACGAATTCTTTCGACTTGTGGCTTTATTTTATTTTGATTTTGCTTTCTTGCTTTAAGTTTTAAATTTTATAATGATTACGTAAAATTGTGGCCTGCAAATCTATACATATGGCTGATTTGTTTAATTATGTTATCTCACTTCTTCATAATGATGAAGCATGTGAGTCTATGACCAATTGTCAATTAAGAATACCGATAAAACCAAATATTGTTTACGCTGTGCAGAAATAGTGTCAGGAAATAATTAACGCAACTATGTATTTATGTGTTTTTAAAATCTAGGACAGTAGTCTAATATAATAATCCGTGTATTAATATACTTGTATATGATATTATTGAGAACATATATTATTATTTCAATACTGAAGTGCATGATGATAGTACATACAATATCAGCTATATATGGGGATATCATAGCTCCAATATTCCCAAAAGAACAACCTATGCCGATTCCAGTGTTTCTGACCACGGTTGGATACAGTTCTGCCGCCCAAACATAAATACAAGCGAATGACGCAGCAATGCCTGTCTTTCCAAACATGGATAGTGCTACCGTGATCGGTTGCAAACCTGAAACATGAATATAAGTCCATATGCTAGTGATTTCTTCAGGATACTGCCTCAATCATTCCAGGCTTTTATTTCTTTTTTCAGATACTTTCTTGTGAGATTCAAAATCCTGATTAATCTAAAATTATTTCCCGTTTTCTTTTAAATGACGATTTTATCTCTGACGGAGGAAAAATGTAACTTGTTATTCTTAGGTTATATTTATAGGGGAATTTTTTTTTGCGTTCGAAAACATGTAAAAGGTGCCTTTGAGTGGACTGTTAGAAGTTACTTCGTGCTATGTCAAATCTTTGTCAGGATGTAATGAAATAAATATGAAAAAAGGAGATGTGGTATGATAGCCAATGAAACAACTATCCACCAGATAGCAAATGACGTGGAACTAACCAACTATAGGTCACTGTACGACCATCAAACTTATACTTATTTAAAGAAAAAAAGTAGCCGTTTATAAAGGAAAATTTTTTATGCAAGAAATATAAAAAATCGTGGTTGGCAAATTGTATACGTTAAGTCCAATGATAATGAATATCTTGGATAAGGGCAAATGAATCGTGTCATTTCTAAAACGTGTGTGGATCAAAATGGAAGTGTGTTCAATCCACTTGCAATCGAAATGTCGAAAACAGTCGCGCATTTAACATGGTAATAAGTACTTTAAAAGTAACTGTTTTTTAATAAGCTACTCAATGCTACATGTAAAAGACATAATCTAATGAGAATCCTAAAGTATTAGATCATGCTTACTTTCTTCGGCATACAACATAGTAAATATAGTTGATAAGCAGGCAAATCCACCAATTATTACACAAGATGCATGAAATTTCTTTCTACCAACCCTATCCAGAAAAACCAAACACAAAGTATATGCGATAAATTCTGTTATTCCTGACAGTATAAAGTTCAAGTAGAAGTTTCCACTGAGGTTGTGAGTACTGAGAGACAGTCCGTAATATCCCATGCTGATACCTATCCTGAAAATAAGAAATCAATCACCTTTACAATTATCAATTTGAATATATAACTTCTTATAAAATCCAGATGTTATATAACCATTATTACTAGCAGAAGTTTTATAGACATTTTCAGATGTCCTGTATACACAAATAGACGGAAAGTCATTTTAAGGTGAATTCTAGGTAACTGAAGGTCCAACTGTGACTGTGTACTTCTGAATACTAGTATGAAAAAAAAAACATTTTGGGATACGGTGCTCAGATAAGAAACATTTGAATCTTTTTGTTTTTACCAGTTTAGTTTATAAAGGAAATCTGAATTCTATAGGGATAAATTCAGATCGATTTTAGTATCATCTTTATCGGGCTAGTACACGTGAGTTTTAAAATGATCACTGGTTGTAAGGTTTTATGAGGTTATACGGTTTTAAAGATTTGTTTTCATTTCGACGTTGTAAACATTCTGCCAATTTTGAAAAGTCATCTATTTGATCCTCAGGAACGAATACATTCTTTATTTAATAAGGCTTTCTGGATATACTGTAGTGGGCTTTTACAAAGAGTCAAAAGGATGATAGAGATGTTTACAAATTATCAATCAAAAGCGTAAATGAATAAGACAAATACCGGATAGACCTGCGTCGCTGCATGCAATTGATTGAGGTAACATGTAAACTGTAAAATAACAGTTGGCAATCGTGAAGTGGATGCACGGCAGATGTAAAAACTGGTTACATGCTACAACTCATTATCAAGGTGCAGTCCAAATATAAAATCATTTTTGGTTGTTATAGGTCGTGGGATCGATCCCCGATCGGATTAATAAAAACATAGACACATCGTATCGGCTAACCAAATCGTGATGGTGACCGTAAGACTGTTGTTTGTTGATCTCAAGTCATTCTTTCTCATTATAAAAATAAGAAGATGTGGTATTATTACTCTGCTTGAGGAATTTTTGTTTTAAGAGAACACCACTCTTAACGTTTAAAGGCCACAAAAACATGAAAAACGTATTCATTGAGATAGGAAAACGCCATACCATGGGGTTAGTTCTGAGAAATAAGAAGATGACAATGAGAAAACTGAAATCATCACGTGTGTCGTAGACCTTAGTCTGAAGTTGTCCATCTGTGTACATTTTAAGAAAAAATCCAGATATGAAGATTTTTCTGCATTCGTTAATGCCTAAAATGTTTTGAATAAGCGTGGTTTTTCACAGTCTTTTCGTCACTTTATACAAGTACGAATACCATTTGGTTTTGTAAAAGAACAAACGGAATTTTTTAATTCGAAGGTTTAGTCGATCTATCAAATCAACACGTTGAATATTTGTGTAGAGTATGGAATAATCTAAGCTGTTAACATTGTTGCATAATTTAAATGATTGTGATTGAAAATTTTAAAGTAGATATTTAAGAATAATAAGAAATCCACATTCAAAATGATTCTGATTAAAAACTGAAAAATAGAATCCATGACAAACGCGATGTTGAATTTGGTTTTCCTTTTGTCAATTTCCCATTCCCGAGTAATAACATGCCACCCGTCACACCCTATGTCTTAAGGTATTACAATAAGTTGGGCCTATGAATTGTTCTTTTTATGCCCACGTCACTTACAGACGTGAGCTTTTATCTAAAAAAAAAACTACTCCGACAAGGGTACGTTGAAAAACGATTGAAATTATCATTGTATAAGCCGCCAGGATATGCAATATTTAGGACCTTCTGGTGTTTATGGTCTCACATGACTTTCTACACTTTGTTTAACAAAGCATGCATTAAATAAAATAGAGTATGGAAATGGGGAATGTGTCAAAGAGACAACAACCCGACCAAAGAGTAGAAAAACAGCCCAAGGCCACCAATGGGTCTTCAACACAGCGAGAAACTCCCGCACCCGGAGTCGGGCTTCTGCTGGCCCCTTAACAAAAATGTGTACTAGTTCAGTGAAAATGGTCGTCACACTAAACTCTGAAACATATAAATGAACTAAAATTGATAAAACATACAAAACTAAACAAAAGCCAGAGGCTTCTGACTTGGGACAGACGAAAAAATGCGGCGGGGTTAAACATGTTTTGTGAGATCTCAACCCTCCCCCTATACCTCTAGCCAATGTAGAATAAACAAACACACACATTAAAGTATATATTACACTTAAACCAACACTTACCAATTGAAAAATATGATCAATGTTCGGAACAGAAGAACTCGGTTAGTGAACAAGTCACACATTTTCCCAGCTTGCACCGGGTCCATCTTTGTATTTACTTGGAACTTATTTGGAATGACAGTTTTATTTCCAATTGCAATTGTTCTTAATAAAGCGTCCGCCTCAGCCAATCTTCCTTGCTGTACAAGCCATCTGGGTGATTCTGGTAATAACCTTTGAAAACGTTATTCAGTTAATCATCGAGATATAGATAGGACAAGTTCTAAGTTGCATACTGTATAAGTAAACTAAAGAGATTTCGAGATCTAATTAGTTTACTGACCTTCGAAAATAGAAAAACGTAAATCGTCGCGTATATGTAATACTTGGATCTGCTCTTTTATAAATACCAACGAAGATTTTGAAAATCGCTCTACAAAGAACAAAATGCAAAAAAAAGATAATTTATTTGTTTCATTTCATATATTCATGCAAAATGTACATGCTAGAATGTGTTTATTCTACTCGCAAAGTCAAAAAGGCAGTCATGTCATATTTTTAGTATAACAACTTGTATTTTGATTAAGAAATGCATTAACATTTTGAAAAAAAAAACAATTATGCTGATAACTCATCTTGTGTGCGAATATGTTGTAAAATTGATGCCCTCTGACGAACTCAATTGTTTTGTAATAGTTGCATTATATATTGACTTTATTGAAATTGTACGACTGGTCAGAAGTTTCTTCATAATCAATAAGAGTTCACTGCACTGTTTCCTTACATGTTGTAAATAAATAATCCACGGCGCAATTCAACAAAACGACACTCTGATACAGATGTAAAAATATTTCTATGGAATAAAGAAACGTAACTAAGTTATCTTTGGTATGAGATTGATGTATCTTAGATAATTTTGTGGCCTGTAAAAAATGTTACCTACGCACATTGTATACGACACATACGAAATCTACCTCGATATAAACTGAAAATTTCCTTACTAAAACACAAGACGGAACATAGTTTGATTAGGATTTTTTTACCACCAATAAGACAAAAATATAACAACAGGAACCGACACTGCAATCTGAAGATACATCCAATCTCTTATGAAGTATGCCACAACTCCAAGGAGAACAAAACCAGCACCAAAAAAATAGTTCAATATTATTCCAGTCCATATCCGTTTAGAAGGTCCTACTATTTCCATGCCTGAAATACATTCCGATAACAGTAATGATATACCAGGACTATCATGCTTTCACATTTATTTTTTTTTTTTAAATGTCTTTCTTTAAATATTTCTATCATGCTTGTGCATTTTTCCTACTTTATGAAGTACTTTTATTGATAAATTTTCATGGTTTCTTTTATCTATGCAACCAAATCATAAATATATTAAATCTGAGAAGCAGTATTTATTTTTCCAAATGCAAAGTTTATTATTCTGATAAGTATTTAATTCAAACCGATTGTTATCAACATTTTTTATTATCAGTTTTGTATTTTTGTCGTTGGAGTAAATACTTTTGAATAAACTATATAAAGTATAACAAACCTAATACAAATGAAGTTACATATAAACCGGTACCACACATTCCAATTATAAATCTAAACAAAACAAAAACCCAGTAAGATGGGGACCATGCTATCGAAATCGTTGACAATATTGTTAAACATACAGAGAGATACAAAGTTTTCTTTCGACCAATTCTGAAATCAAAAAGAGTTTAATAATTGTATTGCACACTGCTAAAATGAACAGTTGCAGTTTTACAATATATAAGCAAGTTATGACTCAAAGCAATGTTAAATTGTTAGTACTTTGCTCTGTTGCACTAATCCAGAGATATGCGCTATGGATTTTATAGGATTCAAATAACTAATGTATAGTATCTTAAGATTAGTAAGTATTCTGTTAACGGATTTGGTTAAAAGGGGCAGGACAAAAGAAGCACCTTCGATTTAATTGCTCAACTTGTTTTCCTCTTCTATGCCACCTTCGATCATCTATATTCAGATTGGCATTGTTTGCAGGTTATTGTAGTTACTCATGCATATCGACAGTTTTTAGTGTATTGGAAAAAAAGATATGTGCGAAAGTTAAAAAAAAAACATCACTAAGTAGATACACCACCACAGGTTGAAATGTTTGAGCCATTGCCCTGTCTTTTCCATCTGATTAACAGTTTTAATAGGATTTGATATCTTGATTATTGTCGAAAACGCTCTGAAAACACATGAAATTTCGTTTTGCATTCACTTAGATTTCGACTGCAAAACAACAGAAACAATCAAAAACATGCCACCAATAATTAATTCTCAAAATAACAAATACAATTAAGATTTGACAAATGACAATTACTGACGAGGCTCATGATTTGGTACTAGCAGATGCATATGTATAACATTACCGGTGCCAATTTAACTGCACCAGTTGCACATTTTGACAATCGATATCTTTTCAGTATTGCCCGAGGCCAAAATACTTGAAAATCAAAAATTTATTAGAAAAAGGAAGAGATTATAAACAAAAAAAAGGACATACAGTATGGCCAATTTGAAAGTCGGACAAGGAAAAGCTTTGCATGAGGCGTGATTCAACTAGTGTACTATCTCAATCCTCACTCTTTTTTTTTATATCGATCAGTAGATTGATAAAACGTATAATAAAAACCAGTACAAGAAAATCCAAAATAAATCCTCCAGGTTCGCGTCCAAAAAATGCGTTCTCGGTGTACTGTGACTTCCATTTTGCAACATTACTTCACAACAGGACATTCAGTTTGGTATGTTACTTTTCCATACTGAATTATCACTGTTTAGTAACAAGATGTATTAAAGAATAAATTTTGCATATATTCATTGGACATTTGCATAATAATGATCCTAATATTTTAAAGTATTTGGTGTATTGTCTGAACGTCCTATCGCGTTCCAAGAATTTTGACAATTTAGTTAGAAAGTATTGTTACAAATGCCAAAGCATGAATTGAATCCCTCGCCAAAATCATTTATCTGTAATATCAAACAAGCATGATCCTTAATATTGCTTTATACTTTTACATATAATGAATATACATAGTCGGTTTAGTCTGCAAGTGTACTGGGATTTCGCATTCATTTCAGTCCTGTGTACTTCTTGTACAAAGCAATTGTGAATGTACTGTGGCTTCATGTAATTTTAATTCCTTAAAAAAAATTTCATCTTTAGGCAGCTCTGTGTCTTTGGGACAACATAAATTGGGTTGCTATCATTTGACCTTTATTAGTTTTACCAAGAATCTGTAGGTTGGGACTGAATTGTAGCATTCATTCTAACTGTTTGTTTGTTTGTTTTTTGTTGTTTTGTTTTATCTTTCTTTATATTCAATTGTGCAGTACCATTGTGTCTTATAAAGCTATGCCGTTAAAGACTTGATTTATTTTTTCACTATAGTCTTGTCAGGTCCGTCCTTGTCTGTCTATTCTTGTGTGTCATGTTCCACACTTTCAACAGTTACTGCTTGTTAATCATTCCTCTCTTCTAAGTAAAAAGGTGTACATGACTACTCAATCCATAACTATAGATAGGTATAGTTTATGTTATCAGTACAAACATAAAACATATTAGGTTTATACAAAACTTGTATTGGTTCAAACTTGGTTACGTTCCGACACATTTTTTTTACTGTACTGTTGCAGTGAATTCAATTCTGCTATGCTTTTTTCGTGCATGTTCGATATTATTTTTGCGGCTTCGTGTGCTTGTTGGGAGGAAATACATGACATGGATGTATATTATATAAAATACTGTCTAGTGAAAGAGAACAATGAACCAAACGTAAACATCGACTATAATTTCTTACCAAGTTTGCGGGGTTATAATATGGTTAAACCAAAATTACAAACCAATATGGTCATCCTAGGACATGAAAGCTGATAGCTCTGTCAGAAAGGGTGAAAGCAATTCGGTCTCTGATACAAAGTTGAATCCAAAAGTTGAACAAACTTTGTAAATGTTCGACATAAGTCCGTATTGACAGACAATGAAGCTGTGAAAGTATATCCTCTCTTCGTGATAAATATGCTGTTGTTCCTGCTGACAAAGTTTCAAACAATATGGGTTTTTTGTCTGTAAATCCTATTCTTATGAGTTTCACATCAATAAATTATAAATAAACGAACACTTGGTTAAGCCCACGTGCAAAAACGTAGCTTCTGATTAGGATGAGATCTAGGCAATAACAAGTCGTTCGTGTCCTCATTTAATATTACGTTTAGCAATAAATCTGAGGACTTACCCTGTTTGTATTGGATACCTAACTTTACAAAACTCCGTGCAAACAGCGGTACGTTGCCGGCTCATCTGCATGTTCTTCCAAGGAATTGTCAGGTAGATTGTCCAAAATTTTGTCTGCACCGAAAGAGGGAATGCTGTAATACTGTTTACTCGCGGAGTTACATAATTCATATGTAGATTCATAAAAAACTTCTGATAAATTCTAAATATCGGTCCTTCTCTGAAATAAACTCTATCTTAATCTCCGATTTTTCCTTTACTTATTTTTGTATTTTTGTGATCCTTTTGGTCGTACGACTCTTGACGTGACTCGGTATTTGTGCATCCAATTTCTGGTTTTTTTTTGGCTTTGGGAGTTCCTGGTGTATATTTCCACATTTTTACTGCTCCATCCAAATTATTGTCACAATTGCCTCTGTTTGGGTTGCTCACTCAATTTTGTCAACATAACGAAACACTGTAATACAAGTGGGAGGTTAAGCTAGCTATAAAACTAGGCTTAACCCACCATTTTCATCGGAAAAAGCCAGTACCAAGTCAAGAATATGACAGTTGATTTCCTTTCGTTCCGCTGTTTGATATAGTCGAGCGTTTTTGGTTTTGTCAGGTTTTATGGACTTTCCCCTTCTTGAAATTATCTTATTGGTATATATTTTGTTAATCGTTCTACCACAAAGGAATGTCACTGTACACAAAAACGTGAACGCATAGTCACAGTACAATTGCAGACTTAACCGACTATGTATATTTATTCAATGTAAAAATATACATCAATAATAAGAATCATGGCATTTGTAACAATTTTTTCTAACTAAATTGTAAAAAATCATGGCACGCGATCGGACATTCAGACAATACACCCAAATACTTTCAAAATTGTATTATTATTTTCATGCATACATGTAATTAATGTATGCCAAATTCATCCTTTTATATACTATGTTATTAAAAAGTAAAGAATCAATATAGAAAACAAAGAAAACATACCAAAATGAATGTCCTGTTGTGAAGTGGTATTGCAAAATGGAAGTCACAGTACACTGAGAACACAAAGGCACATTTCATAGAGGACACCGTTTACATAGTTCCTTTACATTGTCGGAAAATATGAAATATAGTTGTTTTCGATTCAAAATAGGAGAAAAGCTCGTTTAAACTCGATTTTCTTCCAGGTTCTAGTTATTAAAAAAAAAAGATTTTCCGAATCTGTGCAGTATTGTTTAATCATGGACCTTGTCTTATGTACATCAAGTCCATATAATTTGTATCATCTTTATTAAAATAGATCGAATATGAACATTTATCAAACGGGTATACCTTATATAGACAGTTTGATGCATGTGTGAGAACATAATTATTACTTACAGATCAGATAAGTAGCCGAATCCGTTAGCACTCACTATAACACCAGCAAAATAACACATTGACTAAAGGGAAGTCTTGTATCCATCATTACATACTATGTTATTCCGAAACAAAAATTGAACGAAAGGGAACTCTTTAATCCATCATTACATACTATGTTATTCTGAAATAAAACATTGACGAAAGTGAACTATTGTATCCATCATTGCATACTATGTTATTCAGAAATAAAACATTGACGAAACGGAATTCTTGTATCCATCACTAAATACTATGTTATTCTAAAATGAAATTAAATCAACAGATTACCGCGATACTCCATCTAAATGAGAGAGAAATGGAAAAAAAAACCATTCGAGAACCCTATCCTTTCTTTAGATAAAGGAATGCGGTCTTTATAATTTAAAATAAACAATTCATCATTTTTAGCACTCTAAGTGCTTTAAAAATGTTCTGCTGTTTACTAAATATGCTTTCCGTATAAAATAGATAAGACATAACGCCGAAGTACCTCAGTTGTAAAAGTAGACTGGAACAACGTTTTATCATACACCCATCTTTCACATGTCCTCAAAGTTCCGTTGTCACCGTATATATGGCATTGATCGTACACTTGATCGGATGACCTTGGTATGGTCTTGTTGATTATATCTTCATGATGTTTGTTCTGGACTATATACGTATCATTTGACCATCCTGGTATAGCACATCTAAAATAAGCAGGTATACCCATTTACACGGAAAAACTGAGAAACACTAAAAATTTACAAGTACTGATTTCTTTTCTTCAAGAAAAGGTAAAAGAAAAAATCTACCAGAGGAGAAAGTTCAACATAAAAAAAGGAGATTAAAACAATGAAATAAAGGTGAGTTGATTGCTTCTAAAACTATTTAAACCTGCCATAATCTGACTAAAATCAGATATTTCTCTGATGCTCCTTTAGATTTGCTTTTCGCTCGTGTAAGATCTGAAATCATCCAATAATGTGTCATGTTTGGTGACCTTTTAGTATCAATTCAAATCTTTCTCTTAAAAAATATATCTTTTACTATGGAATTCAAACTATATTGTCGTAATAAACTGCGAAATATTTCTTATTCTTTGTTCTAAAAATTAAAATTTCCAACATTGTTCCGATTTTATGTTTCTCAACTTAGCAAAGCAGTGAAGTTCATTGTTATATTCATTTTTTTGCATAGTAAATAAATCGTAAGTCGACAAAAGATTTAACCAATATACCAGTAGTACTTGTGTAAGTCTGTGTTCGCCATTACGCGCCAATATGTCGCTTGCAATGATTGTTGATTGGAAGACAGACATATTTTCATGCAGATCTTTCACGAGCGCAAACGAAATCAAACGGTATAAGGTGCGTAGCTGATTTTAATCAGACTGACCTAGCCAATTGTTCTTGTTACTGTCCAAAGAAAGAAATATCGTATATGGATGTTGCTATCGCTACATACGTTTACCCTACATCTCATTGTATTTACATAAGAATTGAGAAAATATACATATAAAAATGATTTATGCAGTTGTGGCTATTGGCTTTGAACTGGCTTTCAATAACTATGAGTACTCTTGGATTGGTACTTTGTCTATATGTTAGTTGTTTTTGTGACTCGTGCAAATCTGGCGAGGCAAACCATTTCCAACTGATTTTTACAGTTTGTTCTTTTGTTGAGATGTTACACTACCGTCCAAGGTTACTAGGGTAGGTTTCATCGCTCACAGACATGTTTAATTCCGTCGCCGTATTCTATGTGTGCTTGTTCCAAGTCAGGAGCCATGTAATTCAGAGGATGTCCTTGATTGCTGTTTGTTAACTTGATTTTCGTTCATTGTTTTTTTTTTCATAAATCGTTTTCTTTTTGCTCTAATTGTTTCATATTTTGTCATGTCATAGCCATGTAAAATAGCTGACTATACGGTATGGCTTTTGTTCATTTTTGAAGGCCCTACGATAACCTATAGTTGCTGAAATCCACGTCATGTGTACTCTACTGGATAGTTGTCTCATTGCTAAATCAAACCACATCTCCTTATTTTTTTTTATCAATCAAACATAAAAAGGACCTGAAAGTAAAATTACAACATGACTAAAGAAACTCATCATAGATACCAGGATTAAACTTTTGTACGCCAGATGCGCGTTTCGTCTACAAAAGACTCATCAGTGACGCTCGCATCAAAAAAGGTTAAAAAGGCCAATTAAAGTACGAAGTTGAACAGCATTGAGGACCCAAAATAAAATGAGATATGGATATATACATAGGTCAACGAGATAGCAAACCAAAGACTAAAACAACCAAAATGCATCTCAAGGTCAACAATACACGGTAATTTTTCATCGCGTCCAAAGGAAGTTGAATTACAAGAACATTTTTCAGCACTTTAAAATTACGTTCTTACCTGTGCATAGGCGTTGCAAGAATGAAGGTTGAGATAAAAATCTGAAATGACGTCACAAATGGAAACAGACATAGTAAAAAATAGATTCTCTTCTGATATGGACCGAATTCTCCAATGACTGCAAATATACTATCGACATTCATTGTCATAGTTCATCTACAAAATTACAATTTTACGATAAATAAAGGGAGGTGTGTGTTAAAATCAGGGTACTTAATAAATAAAGAAAGGATCGGAACCTAATAGTTGAAGCAACGACGAATTAGAATAGTGGGAGCTATAATAGTCAATTATCTATATACTTATTTAATTATAAACTTGACTCGATTAAAACTTAATTCATGTGTTGTATGTGTCTTATGCACATGAACATAGCTGTAATTCATGTATTGTTTGCATTTTAACCCGTTAGGGTTTTACTTTTTGCAATAAAGTTATCTATTATAAATAAAGTAGCCCCAACAGAACACTCAATACAATACAAGGCCTGTGAAAGAAGAGTTTACATTCTTAATTTTGTTATATACACCTTAAGATATTTTTTTGACAAATTTATGAAGATTTTGTACATTAAATATTCATCGCTTCATATGATGTCTTCAAACAAACAACATGGATCAATCAAACTGTTATAATCAAACTCCTAAATGAGATGATATTTCTTCACTATGATCACTGTTAAAAGAGTATGTTTTTGTGCTAAATCATGTAGGTTTGACAATTAAGTGCTATTTAATCAACTGAAAAACTATAAGTGTCCAAATCCACACTGATAACTGTGAAACATATGCAATATATTTTTATGGTCTAGTAGATACAGAACCAGGTTCGAGATGAAAAAAGCCTAAAGATAGACTTTAAAAGCAAATTTTGAACAGTCAAAACAATTGTTGTTAGAAAAATCCGATACAGCCCGATCTCCCATTTGAAAAGTTAAAGCAAAAATCCATGTTTTGCGATGGGAAATTCCAGAAATCATTTAAATCAAAAATTGTAGTGGACTACTGAAATAAACGAAAAAGAAGAAAATAATATTCAAAGAAACATTTGATATCTTAATTCAGCTAGCAAACGTGTCGCTATCTATCTTTAACTTATTGAGTAAAAGTAATTTTGTAGGTTACCATTGCAATAATAATGTCTATCAGTTAGATGTTTTTTTTTCTCTTTGGCGCTGATTAAAAAGGAAAGAACGAACTAACAAAACAAAAGGACGCAATGATCAAAATAAACCGCTCTTAGTTAAGCTAGGATATAAAAAAAAAAACAATGCGTAGTTATGATTCTGCACACGTACAGTTCACATTTGTATGCAACAACATTATGATATTATGGGTACATACACATATCAAGTTTCAGTTGGTAATTACAGTGCAGAAGATAGGATGAATAACAATATTACTGTATACGTGTAAAGCCCTGACTTGCATTATAAGGATTTCACGAAAAGAAGCGGAAGAAATTGTGTTGTTCTTAATGTCTAAGCATAGTTCTTTAAGAGTAAGAGAAAGCAAGACTGTGCGGCTCGGAGTCAGAATAATGATTCATGTCTTTCAACTGATTTTTACCGTGTATTCTAACTACATTTCAAGTCCGGTCTTGTACAAAGTAGTGTGCATATTTGTATAACATCATTGTGATATTATCTTTAGTAACATTAAAAATTACCTGCTTAAAGTTAAACACTCATTCGTCTACAATGTCTTAAATAATTCAAGTGCTTTTCGATTTATTACACAGTAAAATTACCTGCTAGAATCAAAATTTCAGTTATAAAATAAACAAGTTAGGTTCCAATAGTAATTCTAACATATTTAACTTACGAAACTTCAGCCAGCCATGAAATAATCAATGCAAATGAAACGTTAAAAAACTCATTATATAATCTGAGGTAAAACGAATGTCAAGCTTTCCATCAGACCGAAAAATCGACATGAACTATTGAACGTTAACGTTCCACTTCTCCGGTTTTGATTTTTTACAGTCAAGCGAAACATGTAAATATATCACTTTTTAAATCTTCTTAAATGAAAGTAATAATAGTAATAATTCTAGTTATTATACGCATTTAAAGAACTAGAGTGCACTGATATTTAGAAAGTTTCTACAAGAATACAAAAACTAATATGCGGAAAGTGTGAAACGAGAAATAATACATTAGTTATAAATGTGTGAATATCGAAAAAAAAAGATTGATTGTGAACGAGCAGAGAATACGGCGGATTTGGGTTCATTGTTATTTGGTTATTGAATGTACCGTTTTCCGGTACCGGTATGCAAAGCATTCGGTGTATCGAGAAAACGATCGTGAAAGTATAATAACGTTGATCAAGTATAAATTCATGCGATCGGATCGTGAAAAATCCTTTATCGGAAATAATTGTTATTCCAGGTTAGCGGAGGGTAAAGCGATCACAAATATATTCTATATGTGCCTTTCCAAAGTCGGGAGCCTGTATTTAGTGGTTGTTGTGTGTTGCTGTCTGTCATATTGTTTGCCATAAATCAGGCCTTTGGTTTTTTTTCGTTTGAATTGTTCCACATTTTGACATGCGGGGACTTTTATAGCTGACTATACGGTAGGGGTTATACTCATTATTGAAGGGCGTGCGGTGACATTAATATAGTTTGGTTAAATCCAAGTCATTTGCAATCATACTAAATCTCCTTGTTTTATACATACGCATGGGCTATTTCATAACATGAATGACAGAATTATTTTTCTCTGAACAAGGTCGCTTAATTCCAGTATCAATGTTTCTCTGAGAATTGTTTTGCAGGAGCTAATTCACACAGTTTGCAAAAAAAAAAATAAATAAATAAATAAAAAACCGCAAAAAAGTGCAAAAATATGATATTCCTGATTGCGAAAGCTTCCTGGTCGTGAAAAGATGATCAGGTACCGCATTTCTAATCGTGAAAGAACACAGCTTTTTTTGATTTTGCAAACATCATTCGAAGTGTTCTAATCATCATGTAATTGTAATTTATAAATGTAATTGGTATTATAAATGACTTGCCTAACATGGCTATACCTGTTCATTTTTGTCGGAAAATATGTCATTTAATTGAGTCCTTCATTTTAATCATGAAATCGTACATATATCATTTCGAAACCCCTTTAGCAGAAACTTTGATCGTAATGTTTGAAAAAATATATATTACCTTCGACCTCTTAACATTTCATTGTATGAAGCGTAATATGTGTAATATAATTTTTTGAATATCTTTTATTTGATTGCAAAAATGCATACCATCATTGCTAGTTTATGTAAAGAACAGCACTAATGTCTGACTTAACTTTGTTACATTTATGAGATGATATCATAGTTTTTAATATTACCGATAGTAACTTTTAATATTACTTATATGGTGTCACGAATCCTCCGCATTCACTGCAACTTATACTGGATATGAATAAAAGGAAATGTGTATTTTACATCAATGGAACAGCAACCCAACATAAAAAATAACAAAAGGACATCTAGCGGGCAACATACAGTTTTCAGCAATAGACAGGTGTTTGTACAATGTGTCATGCCCTATACACTAAAATGTCCGATCAAATCAACCTCTTCATTTTTTGAAATTTTTGCTATTTTTGCCAAATGTTGGTTCTTATCTTACATCCCCCTTTTTGACTATGAAAATTAACCAACAACCAAAAAGTGTTAAGCAGTATCAGAAAATTTGAACCAAATACATACACACGATTTATGAGAACACAGCAAACATTGAGAATGAACACACATATTGTGATTGGAAATATGACTTACGAAGTCATCAGGTACCCATTATCGTTGTCTTTATATAATCATACAAAAACAACATATGAAAAATAGTTTCAAATCTTAACAAAACGTATCGCATTTATGTCGACATATTTTCAATTGCGTTTTGATCAAAATGGCAGTTTAAGTCAAAAATTTACTTACATATACTATGAAAAATCATGATTCTTCAAACAAACAATTGAATAGAGAATGTTGTTTATGTTCATAGTAGACTTAGCAGGCGTCACACGGATGTTACTGTACGGAAACGGAAATGTTCTAATTGGTAATTTTGTTTTGCTGTCGCTTCATATATAGCTCCTCCATTGTCAATTGATAGGTGTATGTTCAGATATGAAGCAGACTTTGTTGAAATGTGGTTTAATTCATTTTTTGGCACATTTGGATAAAATAAGAAGACTGTCCTGATCAGAAGTTAGTCGATCGTAGGCGGGTGAATGCGTCATAAGTGTCAATGAAAGACAAATATATTTTCATTTGACGTTTGAAGCTCATCGAATAATGGACCATATACAGACAGATCATTACATATAAAAAAGGAGATGTTACATGCATTTCAAATCCTAGTAGAACACCATTAGAAACAACCTTTACAGCGAAAGTTAGAATTAAAACACGTTCTTTTGCTTGTTATGCATTGGTCTTTGACTGAAATATTGGAAAAATTAAGTGCTTACTCTTCCGGATTATCGCAATTCACTCCTGGTTTTCGGCGGGATACATGTTGGTCAATATTAAGTTTTCTTTGTAGTGCTAGAGTAATTAACAGTTATTCGTCTGTTCTTTTTTTTTTGCACGATGTTGTCTATCTATCATAGCCTAACGGTTTTTGATTGCTTCCTTGATACTGCCCCTATCTTCATATCTTTAGTAGTGTATGTTATTTGTTCACAACTTATCTAGACTCTGGAAGACTTAAAACTTGATAAGGAGGTATTGTATAAACATTTGTCTATTGATTTCGTCTGTAGGTGGATTTCTAAATGTCCATTATCACAAGGATACAAATAACAAACGCATTGATAGCTGTTTTCATATTGTTAACTTTTTATTCTTGAGAAGTCACAAATTTCCCCACTCTTAACAGTTACGTATCTAATTTGATTTGATATATTATATCTTGTTTCCCCTAAGATTGTTTTAAGTATACACACACGGAAAAAGATGTATACACTAACAAATACATAGTTATACACTAACAGAGACATACATCCGTTTTTAATTGTATAACTGTAAAGATTGGTCGCCAAATTGAATTGGGTGATTGTTACGGTGAATAATTTCATCCCTGTTAATTTGACATTGTTGCGAGTTTTGTCATATTACTAGCTTTGACACATA
Organism: Mytilus californianus; assembly: GCF_021869535.1. Classification (NCBI taxonomy): domain Eukaryota; kingdom Metazoa; phylum Mollusca; class Bivalvia; order Mytilida; family Mytilidae; genus Mytilus; species Mytilus californianus. Next base: position 29,165,750 of record NW_026262626.1, on the reverse strand, counting down.
CTATTTGAGTCTGGAATCGTATGACAGATGATGCTTACAAAGACATGAATTGAATTGGTCATTTATTCTAGTATTAAAATATCATTTTTATATATAGTTCTATAGTAAATCCTTGGCTTTCATTTTTTTGGGGTTTTTGCATTCCTAATGTAGGTAAATCCAGAAATTTGAAGCGCTTTTTTCGCACCAATACTTTAGAAAAAAAGTGTTATTTTCCTTATCAAGCCCTGGGTAGAAACTGCTGTAGGTAGACTGATAGTCCTAGAGATTATCAACAGCTGAGCAGTCAGCTGTGCTTCGGCACTGACATGATTATAACATACCTTTCTTAAATTTTCCGTTGATAGATTTAGAAATTACCTACTGTTACCAACCAATTGGATCAGTGATACTTATAAAGTAAAAGAACTGACACCAACTGAAGTCATTGAAGAGACCGACACCAAAATACACACGATCGCATGAAAAACTACAATTTAGAAACTTTTGCTGATAGCTATCTACATGAAAGTTTACATTTACAATTGGTAAATATTGAAAAGTTATTATTTTACCGAATTTCATGGCATGGGTCTTATCCCTATGTAGGTATACAATAAGTATTCAAATACATTTTATCAACACAAGAATCGAATTTATTGTCCGACCAAAGTCCATTTTGACTACATAGACATAGTTTGTCCAGTCACGTAAACTAAAAATACTTACATTGTATCGTTTGTAAGAAACTCCATTCATTGGAGATATCATAATGAATTAAATACATCTCATGAAGTCGACAATTCACAAATCTGTTTGCTGACAGTATACATATTATATTCATCACAGTTTATATATACACACAATGTTGACGGCTTGCTAAATTAAATAGAACTTTCTTACAATTTGTACGTACTCTTGACAAATCATACGTAAGACCCGTTTGAAGGATCCTTTATTTTGAATTTTTATTAAAATGTGACATATTTATGTTATCTTAATCAATGCTGTCATGGGACGATGGCATTTTGCCTCAAAGTTTGCCCATCAAGGACCAAAATACTGCTTGCAACGACATATGTCAAACACGAATTTTCATGCGACATAGGAATTTCGTGACATACAATGTACGATGTAAAAGTGTAAAAAAAAGGTTGAAGGAGATAACTCAACAAAATTTGCTAAACATAAGACTCGTCAGAGGAAGAAAAAAATACCCATTAAAAATTGTGCTCAACTAACCCCCTTCCAAAAAAAAAAAACTTCTTTTCATTAACAATTCTAAGAAAATACCAATGCAAATATATTGCCTTTCTCCCAGCCAAAAAAAGATTTAAAAAAATTACACAAATACAAAAATTTCTACCTTAATTGTAAAAGAGAGGCGAAAGATACCAAAGGGACATTCAAACTCACAAGTCGAAAATAAACTGACAACGCCATTGCTAAAAAAAAAGGCCAACAGACAAACAATAGTAAACAAAACACAACATAGAAAACTATAGACTGAGCAAAAACTGGGGGTGATCTCAGGTGCTCCAGAAGGGTATTTGCGACCCCCCCACCCCACCGATAAAAAATAGTGAAATTGACACCCAAATCATATTACGTTTAATCATCCAGATGGTTGTAAATGAACAAAGCAAGATCTGTTATTAGTTCATCTGTAACTAGATCTCAAGGGTGGATTTAGGATAGGGTTGCACCCGATCTGTCTATACTCGGCAGACACACCCCTAGCCTTGGTCTATTAAATGCACAACTAAACCAGAGACAGAGAAGTTTAAACCACCTGCGACAGTTTTCCCAGTTTAACTTGTTGCTTGTTTAACTTTTTTGTTTTAGAACACTTAACGTTTGTTATACAGTGTGGACAATATAACGTTCATATTGGACTCTATTTGCATTGAGTTGGTGATTATATATTTGTTGGTTGACTGTTTTCACGTAAACATTTATCTCATGTCTAAATCAAAGCTGTTTGTGACGGTGTGTGTGCCTGTGTATGTGTGTTAATCATTCCCCTTCAATTGACATGGGATTTCACTTATTCGCTCGTGTTAACATCTTCTGTAAATGCCAAATATGCACCACTGATTGGTCCACAAGAAATAAATGATTTTAAACTAATTAATGACGTTTAAGAGAATGAAATAAAAAAAGTCGTGCATCTAGCATTCACAGAAAATATTAATAGTTGAAAACAGACTAAAAATCATTTGGGGAATAGAAAGGCAACGACCATTAATTTTTAAGAGGGGGGATAGTTTTATCCCGTTTCACATTTGCTTCATAACACGGGTTTAATTCCTATATGGATATATATATATATATGATGTTTTGTCAATACAAGAATGGAATTCTTTGTCCAGCCGTGAGTCCATGTCAACCTATTAATGAACTACTTGAAATCATTCTTTACAAACAAATGCATCTTTTAAAAATATTAAAGACGAAATGAACACTTTGAGTGATCGGATTGTTTTGTTTTTCATTCGTGGTATTATATTCAGTCTCAATTGATGGATCAAACAAAACTTAAACATTCGAGTATTATTTTTATCGAATTTGCTATCACATATGCTATGTTATATGAATCAGTTATTACTTTGTAACATGTCACGTGTCCTAGGATTTCATATACAGATGGAAATGTTTCTCTAGATCAAATATCAAATTTCGACACATGGCAAATCGTCTTCAATTTTGGGGATACTCAATATGGTAACTTGTACAGGCAAAAATACGTTTCATATTTCTTTTTCGGTAATGGTAATATATTTTGGTCATATTATTATCGTCCCAAAATGTCCTGAGTAGTTAGGATGCATAAGAACCTTGATTACTCAGCAGCTCTATTTCATGTCGGTCTATGCCCACCAAGATCTACTCTCATGCGGTACCACGTGGAAAATCAAGTAAGGCTATGCAGCTCGGGAACTGCTTGATAAAGTACAAGTAGGCATGTGTATGCACATACCCTATGTTGACGTATTTCTGTCAAAGATATGCGGCTAGCGCAGACACAGTATTTTAGAGGCTAATTATGCTTAATTGTCTGAGAACACGCTGTCATCTAATGTACTATAATTTGTTCATACTGTGTGTTTAATGTGTCTACTGCGGGTGGGATGTAACAGAAAAACAAAGGATATGGGGTATACATCCATGACACAAAATCAGTACATGCACAGCAAAAAACACACAACAATTGAACGGCCACGATAACAGACTTTGTAAATGCACCAATGTAATAAGGTTAAACCAGTATTACGTGCGCGCACGTCTCCCTGTTTGTCTATCTAGACGATATACCGTAACAGTAAAACACACACTAAACACAGAAGGGCGACCTTTAACTTGAACAAGGAAATAAAAGACGGTAAATACTTTGGGTCAAATTGTGTTCGCTACTACAAGAAGCAAGTTTATTAAGAAGAAAAATAACAAGAAACGGCATGTCTAACTGGTTTAATTGATTAAATTTTATAGAATTTGGTAGTTTTTGAGAGGTTAGTAACTTAAAATCGTCAGAAGATCGAAAGAAACTGAAATAATCAATGTATCACTCATGTAGCCCATGCCGTGCTGTTGGAAGATGTAAGAATTTTCCCGTGTTGAAATATATAATGTTTCAATATTTTAGTCTTTTTTACGATATTGTAATATGAAACAGGGTAAGAGATGCCGTTTAATATTAATTTTGCACCCGAAACAATATATTTACAAATGGAACGATGATAGATTGTCAATTCTTTTTGAAAGTATGAAAAAAAGTCTATGGTTTCTATAAAATAACAGTAGCTTTTGTGTTAATGAAAGGTTAATTTGCTCATTAAAGTCAGCTATAAAACGAAATATCTAGTAAACTGTTCAAGTTGTACACGTCATTGAATGATACTAGAGGAACATCGCCAATCTAATAAAGAAAAGTATGTAATGGAAAAGTTGCTATTGTATCTTTCGTCGAATATGTAAGTTTGAGTATTGCTATATTATACAGCTATGTCTAGAATGGACAACACTGACAATTTTCATTATATTCATTTAGTCTGATGTTCTTTTGAATAAATTTGTACATGTTTAATAGTACACCATCAACAGTAACGACCCAGAAGAAGTAAAACGATGTAGGGGTTACAGTAATGAAAACCAGCTGTTGGTTTACGTATCAAAGTTCATATGAATAGTACAAAGCAATCGTACATCATACGTAATGCTTTAATGAAGTAGTTATCATTAAATTCATGTATCAATTCATTTTAATATGAATATGAAATATTGCATACAGAATTTTTGTGCTTTTTTTCACATTTGAGTAATTGATGAAAACAGTTGCATTTGCTAACTGCATTAATTGCACAAAACCTGTTTTTGTCGACGAAAATGAAAAAGAGTTTGTCTGAAAGAAATAATCGTAGTTTAATATTCTCCGTTTGGTCCCTACTGAGTAAACATAATAAATTTTCTTTCAGAACATCATTCTCTTTGATCCTCAGCAGGGAAGTTTACTGAATTATGAAGACATTAACATGATAATGTCAATAATTTCATCAGAAATTCGTATAACGTCTATTGAAAATATGTCCCATGATGGTCAAGACAAAATTAGAAAAAAACAATCATCGAATGAAAATTTTACTAGAAGAGTGATTTAGATACAATGTATTTTTCAGATTTCTCTCAATTGACGAAACAGTAAATGCTTTCTATAATGCTAAATAAATAAATCTCTTTGATTTGGCTATTTTTTTCTACTTTTATAACCAGGGAATAAAAACCTCAAGAATATGTTCATAGTTATTCCAGAGAAATGACAGGAGATACATTTGTGTGTTATATGTAATTCAATTTCATTCTTTTGAGTATTGTCGCTTGTATCAAATTAGTAAATATTTAAGATTGATTACATGGTTGTTGCTTCTCTTTTGTGGTTTATTTTACATTAGAACCTTGCGGTGACGTGATACATGTATAAAATATTATCTACAAATTTGAGTTTTTTTTTGGGTGTAGAGAATGAAAGAATTCTAAAGCGACCGTGCAAATAGGAAAACAAAATAATAGAGGCAATATCCATTGACTCTATTTTCTCAATTATAGGAATGCATTTATAGTATATCATATAATTTCAAATAGTATTAAAGCCTACTGGAATTCAAATATTAGATATGAATGTAAATCTTAAAGCATTTAGTTTTTTTCAACATATGGCCTAGATAGGGTAAGGTTTATGCGCGCGTAAAACTGATCAACTCCATCAGATTGTGTACCTTTAATAACTCAGGCTATCTCAGGACCATGTGTTGTTCGACGTTGTTTGTCTTTGTTTTTACATCTGAATCGGGTGTTGGTTGTTTGGTTAGTCTATTGTACAGTCAAGTTATTTTTATTTTGGTGACTCCTGTTAACTTTTGTATGCAACATAAAATAAGTTTTACATTTTTCCTTAGGTTAAAATGTTTTATATTTCTGTTAAGGGCTATATTGTCAACCAAAAAACTCATCAAAGATACCAGGGAATATGCTCTTTAAATCAAGTTATTATTGTAAGTAGTAGTATACTCTTCAATATGATAGACTCGCACATTCAGGTTGCGCTTATTTAATTATTATTTTGGATAGTGTTGACCCAGATTGTATAATATTTCAGTTTTACAGTCTTATTAATTTCCCCCATCAGAACATTGTGCTGTTCTTTATTCTTTGCTGTATGATAGCGCTTATTTAGCTATAAAACCAGATTTAACCCACCATTTTCTTGGAAAATGTCTGTACCAAGTCAGGGAATACGGCAGTTGTTTTTCATTTGTTCCATTGATTGATAGCGTTTGATTTTGTCAGTTTTTATGGACTTCACCTTTTTGAATTTGCATTGGAGTTCGGTACTTTTTTTTATACTTTTTTATCTTTTCAGAAGGAGTCATTTGTTGGTTGTTTGTGGGTTCTGTTGTCTTGTCCAATATTTTTTTTGTTTTTTCCTCTAGTCCATTTATGTATTTTTCCCCAGCTGTATATTTAAGGTACTTATCTTTCATTGAAAGATGTTACTAGTGGAGCAGATATTGTTAACACTTTCAGAACACCTAATCTTTTTGTAAGGTTCGTCATATCAATCTTTAGCTTCTTTTGTAGTTTTTTGTTGACATCTGTTTATCATTTTTGTCGTTTGTGGTTGTCAAGGTGTTTTTCTTTGATTTTTTTATTGCTTGGTGTCTTTTTACTCTTTATATGGTGTGATAATTTGTTAAACTATACAAACAGGAAAATGTTTATGTCACCAAAACGTCTACACTGCTTTACAATCAACTACTAGTTATGATTTCAAACCATTAAAGCTAAAACATGCATTAGATATACTCCTGATGACGTTATCTCGATGGGGGATAGATATTCCCATCAGGTGTTATCCCGATCGGTAATATCTTATTTACATCAAGATATTATGGTCAATATAAAATGATAGCTTTTTATAATTTAGAAAGAAATGTATCAGGAGTTTGATACAGCATGATACATGAAGGAATTCATTTACATTTATTGACCGCCTCGGTGCTGTAACTGCGTCGTTGGTTTGATCCCCGTCAGGTCAACATTAAGACTTGAACATTAGTATTTGCTGCTTCTCCGCCTAGTATCGGGCCTTAAAACTGGGTGGCTCGAAGTCAATATACATGTTATATGTTATAATTTGATGGAATATGTCCTCCTGTAGACCATTTGTTACCTAGTGAATAGTCCAGCGTGTCGGTGTATTACAAACCAAGGTATGTATTCAGATCAAATTAATATGTTCCCGTCCTGCTATACATGTATTTGTTTTCCACTGGACGTTAAACAAGATATAATCATCATCATCCTCATCATTAATGGCACCATGTTACAAGTAAATATGGACGACACTAATTTTCTGTTGGCCTTATCCAAAGCAAACTGTTAGATAATAGCCATTTAAAAATTGCTACTGTAATACCAAACAATTAAAATGTGATGTGTGAACGTTGTAAAAATAGAAAACAGTCCAATACTATCAGGTTTATTCTTTTTAACAACAGATAGAATAAAATTAGACAGAAAAAGGAAAAATAGATATTTTATTTACATTTAAATCGCATTGATACAAAGCAAGAAATTGGCATGGACGAATATAACTTAATTTCTATCTTTTTAATTTTATTTGGGTAAGAATAAATTGTTGAACTTCATTTAGTATATGTCGTAAAACACTAATCATACATCTTTATATTTAAAAGTTTAACATTTATCACTTTGGATAAGTGCTTATTGATGAAATTTGCGCGGCACAGATATTTGAAACGATCAATTCTCTAATAATTATAATACTCAATATTGATCGTCAACTTTAAAGTAAGTACTATTATTATAGCATTTGTGTAGAAATAGTATTTGTGTAGAAAGGTATCTTCAAAATTATTTATTTTATGCATAGCCCTTTCCAGAAAGACATTTGCGAAGGCTCTAAAACTATCATCTGATTCGAGGTCTCCCCCTGTTAGGCTAGTAGTATTGGATTGCTGCTACAAAAAAAAATAACTTGGAGCAGTGTAAGTATACTACTAATTACCTACAAATACAATTGTTTTCTGCTTAATAAACTAGTTTTGTTAGACTTCTGTTAAAAGTGAAAAGACCTTTATGTAGTAATAATGAAAATTACATAAGCCGTAAGCAATCATCATGGTGCTTTACTGAAGAGGACAGAGAAATCTGGTTCTCATCATCGTTCACTGAAGTCAACACATACTACTTTTTATGAAATGATCAACTATAGTTTTGTTTTCGGAAAATGATTTGTAATTTTGAGGTGTCTATCTAGATTAAACTTTTGAAAGACGCACTATCATCTCTTAAATGTTTCTATTTTCTTCATTCCTACCCAGTTTTATGACATCTGACAAATTATTTCATTGGTTTAATATTTTCATTGATTAACTTTTATGTAAACTATCATACACAATTGAATGAAAATCTTTATTTGATCTGTCTTCAGCCAATAACAGCAACATTTATCATACAAAAGAGAGAAAACAGCGACTTTCTAAAAATAAAAATTATATGTGTGTATGTGTGTAAGTTAAAGAAATAAAAAAAAAACCATTTCGTTTCATTAAGAAAATATGTAATTTGTATTTTAAGGAAAATAAAAAAAAAATTCTAATAAAAAATCATATATCTCTTCGGTATGTTTATGACAAACAAACGGTAAATTTGACTGACTGTTCGAACCATGGACCTTAAAAATCATAGTAGCTAAATAAATAGAAAGAGATCTTTGTCTCTCAGTCACATCACTCTCACTTCCGGACATTTCCTTTACATAAATCAGAACGAAATACATATACTGATATCAGATATAAGAAATAACATTTTAAATTAGGACAAAATAGCAAACAATAGACGTAAACAATTTCTCTAGAATAAATAATTTATATTTCAAGATATTTAAACTGTAGAAACATTTTTGAAAATACGAAAAATGAAAACTTCAATGGAACATAAAAGTCAAAATGTTTTGTTAAGCAATCAAGTTGCTTAACAACAACTTTAAACATTAGGATATTCAGATATTTCTGTGTATTGTGCATTTACACATGCGCACTGACATGTATCAGGTGCAAGGATTCACACCATGTCGACGTCATTTGCCATTGCTAGATCCCGTAATCTTTGACGGTAAATCTGAAAGAAAAGAAGTTACATTAAAAAAAACATTGTTTTTACCACAATTGTTAGGACATATATAAAGTTAAACAGGGATTGCTTAGTGACAATTGTTAGGTACGCTTTCTTACAAAAGAATATGATATAAATCAAATTCAACAACAGAAAAATACATTAAAACAAATCAAACAAATAAAACTATAACGACAGCACTTCTTTAATACAGTTTAATCAGGTAGGATCAACGTTCCGTTGGATCAATGCTTTGTAACAGCAGCTGAATCAATAAGTACCCATAGGAGACAACAACTGTTTACCAGTATTACAACGATAGTAATTATTTGAATTTATATGCAAAGGATACAAAAAGGTCTATAATTTATAATAAACTCACACATACATATATATAAACCAGTATTAAACTTTACACCAGACGGGCGTTTCGTCTACATCAAGACTCACCAGTGACGCGCGAATAAAAAAAAGTTAAAATGAATAAATAAAGTACGAAGTTGAAGAGCCAAAGTTTCCTAATGGTGAAACGTTACCACAGTTAAGTATAAATATAAAGTGTCAGCACTAAAATACTTGTAGTATACCAACACGAAATGAACGCACTTTTCAATTTATCAATATACAGGATGTTTCCGTCCTGACGCTGACTCCCACCTGCAACAATAAATCGAAAGGCCGATCGATTTATGCCAAATACATATTTTGAATAGTTATTTAAAAAAAAAAATAGATCAATTGTCATGGCTGCCTATGTTATTATACACTTCTTTCAGATATATTATGGTCAGTACCTTTATCTTTGTTGATTTTTTTAAATGACATTCAGTTGAAATCAATAAGAGTTTATAATATTTCTCAATATTAAGTAAGGAAAAAAAGTGTCAACCTACAGCAGAAAATCCTATCATTTCGTTTTTGTACTGCTGACTCTTACGTTAAATTACTGTAATAGATTGTTGAAATGTGAAAGAAAAGTATCTATGAGGGTACAAATTGCATTACTCGGCAATAGTAAGAAGCATCAATCAAGAGGTAATTTGGCTTTACTGACGTTGATAATAGGAATAAAAGACCTGAACTAAAAAACGTGGTCAAATTCATTCCGGTGAATGAAGGGAAAAAATGAAGGCTAGATATTTGAGCCTAAGTACAAAGAAAGATAAGACCATAAATCTGTAAGATTAGATACACACACACGAGCGAAGGCCAAACAATTTACATTATTGTTCTTGTATTCATTAGAACACAAGCGTATACATTAAAGCCAAGGTTACAGAATAGTTCTACCTTCAACTTAAGCATTAATTCATTGAGCGTTTATTGTACCTTTTTATGGCGAGCAAAGAAGTTTCTATGTTAGTAAAATCTTTAAATAGGAAAGAGTTAACATTATATCCGAAAATAAAAATGAAGGCACATATTCTTTGTTCTTTTTCATTCTATTTGTCTTCCTTTGAAAAGTGCTCATGTCAGTTATGATGTTCCATAATTCTATTTGAATGCTGAATGTCTCTTAATAGTACATGTGTATATTTCAAATACACGTGAAAAATTACGAAGATAATGTGACCATGAGAACATGTACTTAGTATTTGGAATTCAAATGAACCAAAGTTGACTTTTTAATTCAATATTTCACAGTTCAACTGTTCATTTAATCTATATTAATCTCTTATATATATATATATGTTTTTGCACAAACGTCATCCATAAAAATCAAATATCAAAATATGTCAAATAACATTTACTTGAATGTCTATTCGAAAATTAGGTAATTACAAACTATGCCAAGCTATATCTTAAAAAAAGATATCTTTATTAAGTTATAAAGTACACTATAAACACTAACGACAAACATTTCTATTTATTCTCAGTCTTTGAGATCGTTTAATATCAGACAATAATTTTGTCCTTTTATTCATTTCTGTTATTGAACATTCCTTCGAAACCCTTTCGCGATAAATCATCAAGTATTAACGAAAATTAATTGTCCCCATGTCATTATGAAATTGAATAGGAAATCAAATTAGCATTCAAATTGTAGCACTAATTCTGTATAGATGTCCCTTGATAGCTATTGATGTCGTGCATAGTTATAGACTGAAATATAGTGATAGATAAAAGAAAGCAAGACACTGCGTTGCCCCAGCACTTTACATTAGTTATATCTATTTGAAATTGTTTTTGATAAATATTTCTTTTATCGTGATATGAACTTTTGTCTCTTAAACTATTTCCTTTATCCTTTCTGCAAATTATTGTACACGTATTCAGTAATTTTGTTTACTTAAAAATTATATGGTGAATCGATAATGTAAAAAAAGCTGTTAATATTGATCGAAATCATAGAATGGTATTATTTGATTTGATGCCGGATATAATATAATGAAACAACATTAGATTAAAATCACAATATTTGTCAAATAATATTAATATATCTTATCATATAGCCAGATAGAGGTCGTGCGATATTGTTAATATTGGACTGAATGGTGCGTCACGTGTAATATGGCAACTATTATCAACACTACAAAATTAATTACTATCAAATGTTAACTATATTTATACTGCACAACTTAAGTGAATAACTCAAACCAAATGAGAACACTCTTTCAAGTATGTCTGTTTTAGTTCCCCACTCAAATTTGTCAAAATAACGTAACTATAAACAACTGTCATACCAGTAGAAGGTTTATCTATCTATGAAACAAGGTTAAACCCACTATTGTTTTCGGAAAATGCCTGTAACAAGTCCGGAATATGACAGTTGCTTTCAATTCGTTCCGTTGGTTGGAATAGTCTAATGTTTGACTTTATCAGGTTTTATGGACTTCCTCTTTTTGAATTTACCTTGGCGTTTGGTACTTTTGTCGTTATATTTTTCAGAATCATAACCATGAATCTACATGCAATACTAGAAATAATACAATATCATAACCTCGAAATTGATAAATATTGAACAATGGTAAAAACCAAAGACAAGCTTATGAATATTTTAATTTCGCAATTGTACTCCTTCAACTACTAAATGCAATGAGGTAATATTCAGAAAACATTAACCACAAATCAGAAGCTTCTGTGCGAATAAAACAGATATGTAGGCAAATTTTTTTACGTTGTTATCTTATCATGTAAAACTGTTATTCCACAATCAAAGCGTAATCTTACAAATCATCATATATTTACACGTATCTGTAAAAGTTAATATATATGTCAAACAATTTCCAATTAATAGTTTTGGTAATAGAAAAATTGTGATAATGCTTAAAGTAATAACAAAACAAGAATGAAAAAGCTGCATTTTTATCAAACCTTGAAGCTTAAAAAGAAAAGTATGATAAACTTAGAAGACAGTACTTAACCGATGTTCAAATCCAGTAAATCGATTAAGAAGAGGCAATCAGGATAACAAATAAAGACTGTAAAAGTCTTTGTAATACTATTAACCATAATACTTGAATAAAAAGCTAAATGTGTTATAGATGAATTATTGGCATTGTGACTTTATGAATAATAGTATGTTCGGTCAATTTATTTTAGATATAGGTGTATTAAAACATTTTACATATACATTATATATATATATAAATATAAACAAGTCTAAATTGAATACAACGTTCAAACATATGATTGCGTTGGATAAAAACCGCAATTTTTATACATGTGCATGCAAAACAAATTTCTTGTTAGAGGGGTCTAAATACAGCACAAACAACATTTTCCAAAAGACCACAAAAGTGAAAAAGTATATTTTAACAAAACGCATTTGACTAACAGGTCGAACAACAAATGTTCTTAAACCCTGCTGACTGCCATTGGCGATTGCCAAATAAACGGATCACCGATGTAATAAATGGATCTTAATTATAAATTTAACACTAAACAGAAAACAATAAACTTGCGGAAAAGATGGTATACCGCAAACAAAAGGTGCAAAGGTTTTTGTACACCATATCCGGATTTCGACAATTAATGTCTCTTCAGTGATGTTAGGAATCGAAACGGTTTTTGGAAAGCCATACAATTTACCTCAATTTAGGATAGACTCTTGAATTTTGAGGAGTCAAAATAGGATGAACGGATCATATAAAACCCGAAGGCAAATATAATACAAGCCCAAACGAAAAAATATAAACAAGTCTAAATTGAAAACAACGTTCAAACCTATGATTGCGTTGGATAAAAACCGCAATTTTTATACGTGTGCATGCAAAACAAATTTCTTGTTAGAGGGGTCTAAATACAGCACAAACAACATTTTCCAAAAGACCACAAAAGTGAAAAAGTATATTTTAACAAAACGCATTTGACTAACAGGTCGAAATATATATATATATACTATAGTATATACCTAAATAAATGTACCGTGGGCTGGATGCCTTCCTGTTTTGTACAATAAACTTGGTGTCTTGTAGGGTCTTTTACAGCGTGCTATGCGGATTTGTTCATTGTTGAACGGTGACCTATAGTTGCTAACCTTCTACGTCATTTGGTCTCTGGTGTAAAGTAGTATCATTGGCAGTTATGCCACATCTACTTATTTTTATATTGATTTTTTTTTTATTTGATTTTATATATATTTTTGTTTTTGTTTATCATAACTCTGATCAATATTACTTTTTTTGATATAAGGAGAGACCTTTATATTAGAATGTTAACCTCAATGGAAACTTCTTTCTTTAGAGGTGGTAAATATCTTTCATTCAAAAACAGTGCTTCCATTTCCAGCTTTTAAAATCGGACGTTTCTCAATCAAATGTTGAGTTGGTTTGAATGTTAAATCTTATAGAATCATAAGATTATCTTATAAAACATGTTTGTCCTTTCCTGAAATTAACGGTTGCTTTTCAATTGAGGTTTGGTACTCTGCAAACGTTTAGCTTGAATATAAAATATTTTTGTAGCTTTTCCATTGAATTTGGTTGTGTTCTTTTATACTCATGGTTTACCTATTCGGAAATGACTGACTCTGCCAAAAAATAATTCTTCATTAAAATTTGCAGTTTATAAATCATTAAATTTGTCCAATATTAACTGTAGCATTTTAACAAAAGTCTGCTGAGCGTTTGTGGATCAATCTTACAGATTATTTGTTTCGGGAATATCAATATACTAGTAGAGTCACAACATTGTGCCGAATAAAACCATCATTTGTAGTTTTAATATAAACATAAAGATAATCAATTATCTGATTTTTCTAATCCTACGGTTCAAACCCCTTCAGGTAAAATAAACTACTAGGTTTAGCTCGACTGTTTGTTATTTGTAACTCTCGTTCCCCCGACATTTTGTTTTATGTTTTGTTTTCTCAACACCAGACCATAATCATGCATGACATAGTTTAATGACTAAACATGTCGTTTGTATTTTATTATTCATTTTTGATTTTTTAAATGATATTTATGAAAAAATTTTGCCATATCAATTTTCAACAATGGATAAGATTGAAGATATTGAGTTTTTACCTTCTCGTTGGTTTAACCCATTTTGTTTTGTTTTAGTTTCATCAATCAGGATTATTTGTTATTATCATTTATCATGTTTATATGTGAGTCATCCTGAAAAGTAATCTTTATTTTTATTTCTGAAAATAAAGAAAGAGTATATGCATTGTATTTATTCATTCATCTATTTTATTAAGAAAATAAACAAGAAACCTACAATGTTATTCATTATATTCATTCATAAGATTTCAAACGTATATGTCTGAAGGGCAGAGTGGGCCGAAATTAAATTGTCTATCATTGTAAAACAATGAATGATGGAGTTAATTGGAAAACAAATCTGTTTAAAGATACAATAACTTGCAATGTCGAATAAGTAAGGCTAGAGGTTTGTGAATTTCTTTTGTACCGATGTTCACAATTGTAATATAGGATTTAATTTCTATTAGACTATTTTAAAAACATTGATAAATCGTACTCGCTCATGACTCTTAACAAATAATAAGAAGATATGCACAGCCATTTCTTTGCAATACGATGTAAAAAAACAATGGGGAAATATCTGTTATATAAAAAAAGAAGATGTGGTATGATTGCCAATGAGACAACTATCCAACAGAGACCAAATGACATAGAAGTTAACAACTATTGGTCACCGTATGGTCTTCAATAATGAGCAAAACCCATACCGCAAAGTCAGCTATAAAAGGCCTCGAAATAACAAATGTAAAGCAATTCAAACGAGGAAAATTTAACCGATTTATGTATAAACAATGAACGAACAAAAAATATGATATACAGCAATAAACATCAACCACTGAATTACAGGCTCCTCACTCGGGACAGGCACATACAGAATGTGGCATTGTTTAAGAAAGGCACTCGAAGGGGATTTTCGTTTATCAAAATGAAAACTTATTTTGATAATGATTAGAGAAAGAGATTCTCACATAGATACTCGTAGATTATTGGATGTATCCAATCTCGATAGTTAAATTATGAATTTTAAAGTCCTCGCCGAGACTCGGACTTTAAAATTCGATGATTCAATTATCTCGATTGGATACATCCGACAATTCGCTGGTACAAATGTAAGAATCTATATATAACTGAAAACATCAGGAAGAAAACTGCATAATGTACATTAGAATACTAATACACCAAAATATCTCTTCTTATGCTGACTGTTAAATCCATAATATTGTTTATCGTTCCCCGAATTTGTACTTTTTTCGATATGTTACTTATTGTCATTTGAACTTAAATTTAAGAGACCGAAACGATGTATTAACATGTTTATTCTTTGTTAAAAAACCAAACACATAGCTCTAATATACTAATTTTAAAAATAAATGAATGTTAGATAATATCATACTTAAGCAATGACTTCATAACATGTGTACTTAAAATACAAAATGCCAATACGAGCAATTAGGCCAAGTTTTTTTTGTTAGACCTGAAAAGTAAAATTGTTCATATTCGCCACGCGAAACTTATGGCTAAACCACTCGGGAAACTATCGTGAATACAACTTGTGTGTTGAATCAGTGATTGTCATTGCTATTGTGCTATGTCGTTATAACAAAGACTTGACCCTGCTACACGAAACACTGGTCAATGGCAAGCTGAAGTCACTCCACACTTCAAGGTTCACCAGAGCATAACTCCACGCCTTTGGTAGAGTTCAAATCAAACTAGATCAACTCAAGATTTCTCTCCAAGCGGTAGGTCACAGCAGATACCAACTTTACCGTCACCAGAAATTGACCCAATTCATCGTATGTGATTGTCTTTTACATCTGTTTTCAATACCCAGTATGCCTTTCGACATATAAGCTTAGTATTCTAAGACATTGCTTAAAAACTTCACAGAGTGATATTTTGATAAAACCCTTTTAGTTTTGTCTTTTTGCACAGAAAATACATAACTAAACATATTTGTCTTCAAATGAATTTTCTTATAAAGTTACAGGAAATTAACTTTAATAAATGAGGAATTGGTTTAATTATTACATTGGTTGAAATGAAATACCGTGATTTTCCTGTTTAAAAAAATCTACTATTTCAAATGTGAAATAAATCATGTAATTACACTCCTCTGATGTCATGCAACAATAAGTGTGGTTAAGATGTTGTCAACAACGTTGCAACAAAACAATGTGAGAATGCGTAGATAAACATATAGTTCCTTGCCATTTTTAGTTCGTTTACATTGAAGTCAATAAAAATAGAAAAAAAATAATAACCAAATTTCGAAATATCTACAAATATTGAACTCGACAAAACAATTCTGATTTAAACTCATGTGCTGCGCGCATTCATGCCTTACTGTGTGGTCCAGAACTATATTGAATCTTGTTCGATACTTGAAATGTTGAACTAGTTATTCTATAAACCATCAAATTTGGTACTGCTTTTTGTAGTCTGTGATTTTGAACTCTAATTACTGTGTTTGCTGAAGTTCCAACCTATTGCTTTCTTCTGCGTCGCTTTTATTCAGGCGATTTCAATTTCATTATTCATCATCTCATACCAGTGTACTTATATTTTGGTGATTTCATCTCTATTATTCACTATCACACAGTTTTCATTATTAATAATTCTACTGGAAATAATAACTAAAAGCGAGTAATAACTGTATATTTGTCTCATTCTTAGCCATAACGTAATCGCGTGGTCGCATCATTGATAAAAAACGTCATCTAAACAACCTCATTTCTTTTGATTTTTCTGATCTGTCGATGATAGCAACAAATTGGCAACATCTATCTAGTATTTTGATTATATCTCGATGTTGTGTCATAGATCATCTTTTTGCTAGACAATTTGGACAAATGAACTGATTTTATTTTGTTAAATAAATGTTATAAACAACAGAAATAATATTTCATCCGATTCGCTCCCTTGTTTTTAATCAGATCTGAGACGTGAACATAAAAGAAATTAAATGAGACGTTTACGATCATCTGAATCGGATAAGTCAATTTCATTTAAGAGAGGGATTGGGAATTTCCAACATGGTTAATTTAAAAAAAGCTTTGTATTGAATAAGCGAAAGAGAAGAGAACAAATGAAAATGAAAAGTCTACAATATTATAACAAAAAAGAATATACCACCAAAATGCTGACAAAGGATAGTTTGGTTTGTAATTCAGAGTAACACCAAAAGATTGGTTAAAACACCATATTGATTTTTCATATCTAATTCAGTCCAAAAAGACGTAAAGTCCAAGAAAACACACGAATGTAAACAACGTCTAGTTGTTCCTCTCCCATATGTCAATTTTTGATAAATATATTTATTGTGTAATTTCGTCTTCAAAACCTAATATTTGGACTTTAAACATATCTTTTTAAATGTCTTGTGCATTGCGTTGGAAATAAAAGTCCGTGTGTGTATTTTTTTCTACGTATTTTTGTTTACAGGATTTTGCTTGGTGCAATGTCATAGCTATTAAAGGTGAACAAATGAAAAAAAAAAGAGACCTAACATTACCATGTTTTATGGTGAAGTGGACCGTTAAACTATTCTTCTCAATTGTCTGCACGATGTGTTTATATACAATCAGGCCATGTCTTATTCTAAATATCTAATTAAATACATGTACATTACTATAAGAAAGAGTATGTACACACTACAGCCTTTTCAACTACCCTTTAAGGAGTGAGCCACTGCCGATTGAGGACGTCGACTCAAATATAAAAAGTTGTTTCCCAGAAGATTGTTCAAAGAGATTTTCTTAAAAACTATTGTATATATTAACATGTATTTTGTAAAAATTATCCACATTAACCCATTTGTTATTCACTATTCATACAGCCAGACTAATATGTTCCTATTGCCTATAGCATAAACGCTCTTTTATAGACTTAGATAAGCGCTATGTATGTTTTTGAAGTAACGTATAGGATAATATATATATTTCAAAGTCTTAAAAAGGTCAAACCAATTCCCTGTTTACCTCTCGTTTTGTTATAGAGAATTTCTTATTCCTAGGGGCGTGAGTGGAACAGTAATCTTACTTATTTTGTCTTAACTTAGATATATCTTTATTTAGGATTTAGTGCGGAGTATGGTAAAAACGAAACAAGGCCGTAAAGGAAAGGTACCCATTTTAAATCCATTGGGATGGAAGTTATGACAATTTTCCTTTAGTGATACTCTTCTCCTCCTCAAAAGCTGACTTTATCTGTATACAAAAATCGTGTTCCCGAAACTAGGAACTCAAAACCCAATTTTATAAGTATATTCAGAAGAATGCTTATAGTATCTTTATTTGTAGCTAGTTATATTAAGAGAGATAGAACGCACAAATCTATTCGTTCCGAGTCGTCTGCATCAAAATAGAAAATTGTAAATAACGACTTCGGGAAGTAAGTTTTGTGTAAAGTCTTATAATCAAAGGGATACTGTTTTATGTCCCTAGTATTGTTTCAAGATTTATTTAGATTCTTTCAAATATTATTATTTGCAGAAAATAAAAACTGAACATTATTATGTCCATTTAATACTGTTTAAATGGAGCTCTTTACTATCTAGTTTTTCTTCAATCCAAAAGTTAAAACGTTTGTTTTGTTACACAAAGGCTTGCGTGTTTAGATACAATCGGAAATTAAACATTCTAGTATAATGTATTATATAAGGAAACCAGCATTATCATAAAGCGAATACAAATTGATGGACTTGGATTTGCAGTAATTTTGTTTGAGTATTTTCCTTTTATTTTATTCTTAAATGCATTTTTCTAAATCAATTATTGTATTTGTCTAGCGTATGCATAATACTGTGTGTTAAGCAGAAGGGTGTGGATTACATAACGAATAACAAAACTATAAAGTATAAAGCAATTAAACATATTGTATTCGCTTAAAGTTCATCGACACTGAAGCATACATGCAAAGTATATAGGTATCTTAATGACCGAACGATCATGAAATCATTCGCGACACTTTAACATTAGTTTTTTTTAATAAAAAAATGTATCACGGAGAATTCATAAAAAAGTACGTTATAAATCATAGCTTTTCGCTTCTTTTCTTTAATATTTTTTATAATAGGTACACGCTTCAGCTTCAAATAAACTTCTGACTTTAACTGTAATTTACATTCGAAAGCTATTATATTTCATATATCAGAACAAAGCTTTGCGGTTTCTTTTATACAATAAAAAAAAAACAAAAAAAAAAAACAAATGGTTATAATGTAATCTTGTTACTCATAAAGAAGGAAAACACAAAATTTGTGGCTCATATAAGAAATTGTATGCATGAAAAAAAAAACCAATCCTGCAACTTTGTAAGCAACAGTCTACACTGTGTCTAAACTAACCCGGCAAAAAATGTTTGGACTCGATAGTATCTAATGTCCGGTACGGTGACGGACAATCAACAGACAGAGAAAAGGTAGAATTTCTGTTTATTTATTTGTTATTTAATGACATTGAAGAATAAACATACACATATAACTATTTTCGATTGTGTGATGTAATATTATCTACAACCGTTCTAGATTAATGGAGAAATAAGTAAAAAGGCACACAAAAATGGTGAATTGAGTGAACATTGCTACAAATTTGTTTAATTTCTCTTTAAATTGTGCACATTGTACGGAAAGAAAAGTACGGAAAGAAAGATATTAACACAGAGATTGCATGGCTAGTCACTATGAGCACCTCAATATTTGCACTTCTGTGCATGGAACGAAATAAATGGGTCATGTCAAAATGGAAGGACCCTATTTCGTCAATGTTGTTTATTACACAAGGACCCTGTTTTGTCTCAGTATAGGACCCGGTTTTGTTTTGTTTTGAAACCACAAATTTATGAAAAGCTACGTTAGCACGGATCTGGACATTGCCCATCGGAAGAAATTAAATATTTGAGTCAAAAAGATGTTATAAAGATGTTATTGCAATACAAACATGTGTTAAAATATATTTCAAACGGGAACTTTTCGAAATAGGGAGTAGACATTTTTGAATGCTATACGTATACCTTATTGATCTAATCTTCGAACTAAGTTTAAATGGAAATAAATGCTTTATATCATGTTCTTACATTATTTCCTTATGATAGAAAAAAGAAGATGTGGTGTGATTGCCAATGAGACAGCTCGTCACAAGAGATCAAATGACACAGAAATTAACAACTATAGGTCGCCGTACGGCCTTCAACAATGAACAAAGCTCATACAACATAGTCAGAAATAAAGGCCCCCAAATGACAAGTGTAAAACAATTCAAACGAGGAAACTAACGGCCTAATTTATGTACAAAAAAATGAACGAAAAACAAATATGTAACACAGCAACAAACGACAACCACTGAAATACAGGCTCCTGGCTTGGGACAGGTAAATATATACAGAATGGGGCGGGGTTAAACATCTTAGCGGGATCCCAACCCTCCCCCTAACCTAGGAAATTGGTGTAACAGTACAACATAAGAACGAACTAATAAAATCAGTTGAAAAAGGCTTAAGTCATCAGATGGATACAAATAGAAATACATCTCAAAAATGTTTGTTTGTTTTCTATACTACTGTAATGATGTAAAAATAAGAAGATGTGGAATGATTGTGTAACCATGCATATCAATTTATCAAAATAGTAAGGACAGTATGCTTTACTACACTATACGCTATGTTTACAAAATATTTACTCATTCGTTCATCCATTGACGGACAGTGAGAGAAAATGCTCCGTTTTGAAGGCCGTACTTTGACCTATAATGGTTTCCTTTTTACAAATTGTGACTTGGATGGAGAGTTGTCTCATTGGCACTCATACCACATCTTCTTATATCTATTAAAACGTTTTGGATATCTCAATCAAAATGGTTGCCTTTCGAACGTGTATTTTATGTCCGCTTCGAAATACACAAGTTCTAAACTTCCCCATTAGAAACAAAATAACTCTATCATGCCATGCTCTACGCTCATTTTAACATAGGTAGACATTATATTTGTCAATATTTTATACCTGGCTAACGCTTGGTTTAAAAATTTTAACAAATATAATGCCTTCCTATGTTAAAATGAGCATTGAGCATGGCATGAAAGAGTTATTTCTTTTTATAAATAAAAGTTGGTTTGCAACATTATAACGTCCAATATCTTCGTCTTCGTCTTCGTAGAACAACCTATAATAGGCAATTTAGCCCGTGAAAAATGACAATGAGACAACTTCCCATCAGAGACCAAATGACGTATAAGTTAACAAATATAGAACACCGTATGGCATCCAACAATGAGAAACGTCCATACGGCATAGCAAGCTAAAAAAGGCCCCGAAATGAAAACTGTAAAAAAAAACTTATGTGGAAACTAACGACCTAGATTTATGTACAAAATAAAAAACGAAAAACAAATACATGTATGATATATAGCAACAAAAGACAACAACCGATTTACAGGCTCCTTCGGTACTGGTACATACAGAATGGCGAGGTTGAACGTGTAAGCCCCCCCCCCCCACGCTCCCCCTCCAAAAAAAAAGAAAAAAAAGTGGTATAACAGCACATCATATGAACAAACTATAAAATTCAGTGAGTTGAAAAAGGCTTAACTCATTTGATTACAGAGCCCCTATAGTAAATATGGGATTGGCGGCTGTCTCTGTTTTTTCGTCTTTTTTTTAAATTTTATGATGGTATACGATATAGTTACATTATATCAGTGGCGGATCCAGGGGAGTAGAGGGAGTACGCCGACCCCCCCCTTTTTGGTGGCTAGAAATAATTATTTTATCATGTTTTTTTACGATTTATATATGATTTTTTATTTAGCATAAAATCGTAAAAAAAAGTTCCCCTTGCTACGCTCGGCGGTATAAAATCCGTTTATGAATACGTCCCTTTCAAAAATCATGGCCTCGGTCCGCCCTTGCATATTGACAATTTTAAACTTGACCAAATTGCTTAAATTGTAGAACATTTGTCAATGTACGATAATCATTATACAATGAAGAGATAAACCTATATATAATAGTTGTACTATATAGGGCAGTTGTTAACAACTTGATACTAGTGCATTAAAGAATTTGTTAATGTTAAAAAAAAAAAAAAAAGAAAAAAAAAGAGAGATGAAACATCGTTTATTTATATAAATTACTAATCAAAAAATCATTATTGCAATTTCCGGATGGCCTAAGACTTTTATACTAATTTATACTTAGTATTATTATAACAAGGAGGGGTAAACAGATTTTTAACGCACTATTATTGTGATCCTTTGCGCCGCATGGAAATTCCTTTTCTTTGGCGATTCTGCATGCAAATACATTTGTCTTATTCTCTTGCATTATAAAGAACGTTTAGTTTCAGAATATTTATTTTCAAACGATTATACTGTCTTCCCTTTAAGTAGAGCGGAACACTAAGATAACCATCTTGTTGTCCCAAAAAATCGCATATCAAATGTGCGTCCTTAAATTTTCAAGGCCGTACACTAATTAAGTTTGAACACTTAAATTTACATAGATGATATAAAAAAATCTAATTCCGTTTCAAAACCTTCATTTCTTTTTAATTTTTCCTTTTTTTTTATACAATACAAAATTGAAATTTGCTTTGTTCTAATATAGCAGGAGTTCAAGTGTTTACTGATTCAAACAGGTTATAAGTTATCCTCTGAAAGAAAATGTTTTTCAACGATCCCTCAAACTGCTGTTGAACGCCATATTCTAATTTTCGTCATGCGATTATGCATTATTTTCTATGACAAAACCGGGTCTGCTTTGTGAAATATAAGGACAAAACCGGGTCGTACACATTGACAAAACCGGGTGCTTCAATTTTGACATGACCCACTTCTTTCATTCCATGCACAGACATGCAAATATTGAGGCGATCATAGTGAAAAGTCTTGAAATCTCCGTGTTAATATCTTTCTTTCCGTACCTTTCTTTCCGTACAATGTGCTCAATTTAAAGAGAAATTAAACAAATTCGAGGCAGGGTTCACTCAATTCACCATTTTGATGTGCATTTTTACTTACTTCTCCATAAATCTAGAACGGTGGTAGAAAATATTACATCACACTATCGAAAATAGTTATATGTGTATGTATATTCTTCAATATCATGAAAACAACAAATAAATAAACAGAATTTCTACATTTCTCTGACTGTTTATTGTCCGTCACCGTACCGGACATTAGATACTATTGAGTCCAAACATTTTTCGCCGGGGTAGTTTAGATACAGTGGTCTAACATTTGGTAAAGCTACCTTTATTTAAAGGTATTTGTGTCATAATGTTTTCAAACTATTGGATACAGTTTATCTTACTTAAATGGATAAATATTACCAATTTGGAGATTGTAAATACATTTGTTTATGTCTAATCAAATGTCTAAAACGTAATTAAACATATTTAACTATAGTTGTATAAATTATTTCAAATTAGAATACTTAACATTAAATCTTTAACTTTCAAGAATTAAAAGTTAATCGGATATCATTTTTGGTATTTGAATTAAAATAGTTTATTCCTTTGAATTTTCATGTATTAATGAAATCATTAAGCCCATTAAAGGGGCACTAGCTGTCAAATTCATATTCACCGATTTGACTCAAATTCTCATATTTGATTAACAACAATGTAAAACATTTATCCAAACTATTAAAAGTCTAAAATAAACAATTTACAGGGCATGGGCTCGATAATATGTAGCTTCGATTCGTGTGTATTTTAGTCTAGACGCCATCTAATTAATTATCGAGTTGACCTCCGAAGTCCTCCGATGACCATATAAGCGATGTAAACATAAATATAGATATTAATAGATGAAGCGAACTCGTGCAATTGGATTTTTTTAGGTCTGTTTAATTTCATACAATAGATTGAAAATATATGTTTATCATCGTTTTTACCTGTATAAGAATGATTTTTTGTGGATCGAATCAGTCAATCAAATGATTTACCTTTGTTTCACTTTCAATGTTGACATTCTTTTCCTTTAAATAAATTTACACACACTATTCATGCGTTATCCATCTCTAGCTAAAGGGTTAGATTGAAGTTCACATGAATACGGATTCAATGAGGTCGAATTATTCACTTGCAAGTGAATAATTTATCATCAATGTTTCTTAGCTTATTTTGACAAAATTGAACCATACTGGCTGCTAAAAGCGAATAATTATTTCACTATTTCACTTTCATTAATGATTGAAAAAAAATCATATTTTAGATTTTTTATATATCTCGTAGCTAGTGCCCCTTTAACTCAATTAAGTAAAGTGCGAATCAGTACATACGTTTGAGGTTTTTACGTAAGTAGGAAAGTTTATAGTATTTAAATAATATAATTATGCAAAAATACCAGTAAAGTATTAAATGTGGAATCACTTATCATTTTAACTGCGATAAATCTTTTTCATTTTTTTTCAATTGTTTTCTCCATAAGAAGAATTTCAATGTTCTACTACGAAATTTAAATTAATTCAGACTTTTCGTTTCTGGTCAATCAGAAAATTTTCAAACTATTCTAAAAACTTTATGAGTGTTCAGTAGCTGGTATTAGTATAATACCAAATTGACCAAAGAGTGATCGAATTGATTTGATTTCAATGCAACTGACACACCAGAAACAAATCTGCTAAAGTTCCGAAAATCATATCAAAGAGAACTCAATCGATTTTGATCTGGTAGATGTAGGATTAGCCAATCAAACTGAGGGTTTCCTCAAATGGATTGACCGATTCATTCTTACACTAAAGCTATCTGTGTCATATGAAAAACCATTGAAGAAAGTAACACTAAATTTACAACATATTTCTATATGCACTTTAGGTAAAACCTTTTCATTACACTACTTGAATTGTGTTGAGTGCACAATACTTATCTGGCCTCCAAAAAAATTGTGTATGTCCATTTTATGACAAAGGTCGACACTATACTATTTTATCCAAGGTCTGCGGTTGTCAATTTTGCAAAAAGTAATTTGTATTTGTCTTACTACATATTTTTTCACCTTAGAAATATCATTTAGATGACCTCACTATGTTAATTTATTCTGCTTGACCCATTTTTAAAGGAATATTTCTTTGTTTTGATGCCATTTATGGTGGGCTTCGTGTTGCTTAATCTTTTATTTTCTATGTTGTGTTTCGTATACTTTGTTTGTCTTTTGTTTTTTTGTTTTTTCTTTTTTTTGCCATGGCGTTGTCAGTTTATTTTCGACTTAAGAGTGTGATGTCCCTTTGGTATCTTTAGTCTTTCGTTTACAATATTTGAGCGCAGGTAATTATACAATATACCAGATACGATAGTCGAAGATGTTCACAAAATGACATAACCTTTTTGGTTCAAATTTAAAAATCCATTTTAAACTTAAATTTAATTGCAGAGAAACCTCTATGCTCAACCTAAATACAAATCTTTTAAATAAATTAGCGATATAAATAATGCAGATATATATTGCTAAGGTTTTTCTACCCTTGAGCATATATTGTTGTAGACGTATTTGGCACAACTTTTCGGAATTCGGGTTTTGATGTTCTTTAACTTCGTTTTTGATTCGACCTTCCAACTGGTTTGTTTTATGCGGCACTGGCAAGTCTTATGCTGACAAAACGCGTATCTGGCAGACTATATTATAAGCTTGGTATCTTTTTCGTGGATCAATACAATTAAATAACATAAGCGATACATATTTTTAATGATACAACCGCTTTCTTATTAAATTATCCGTGCCATGTATACCTTGGTTTTTGTTTTCAAACTCCTCAATGTTGGTAACTAAACTCATTTAAAGAAATACATTTTGAATTTGCAAACTTCGAAATCAGAATAGAAGGCAATTATTCTTGAGGACACATAGCGACGCTAACACTGTCGAATCAGTCGGTCTATCTTATTTTTGGAGTTCATAGAATTGTCCCTATGGTTTTGTTTTACCTTGATTTGTATCCTTTTAATGGATTTATGAATGGATTTGAAAATCGGTAAACTCCTGTTGCCTCTAATTTATTTTAATTAAACTTGTGATTTGACGTGAATTATCATTGATATGGTCAGAATTATAGAACTGTTAACAAAATTTTGAATTATTCAAAATACTAAGATTTTATACCCCTGGAATAGATTACCTCACATGTATTTGGTTAAACCTTTCGAAATTTTGGGTCCTCAATGCTCGTTAACTTCGTACTTTTTTCGGCCTTTTAAACTTTTGTCACTGATGAGTTTTTTGTAGACAGAACGAGCGTTTGGCGTATAAACATTCTATGTATCCATGATGAGTTTATTTATAATTATTCCGTTTTTCAAAGGTTTCATCGTATCAAAGAAAAAATGGAACATGCTTATCGACGTTGATCCGCTGCTCTCTAGTGTGACAATACTTTAAGTGAATACAAGTGTTGAAAGCCGTACAGTTTACTATCTATTAACATTCTCGTCCTTTGGTCTCTGGAGAATAGTTGTCTAAATGACAATCATACCACTTCTCCTTATTTATATACATAATTTTAATTTATCTTAAAGACTGCTAAATTAATTCAAGTCTCAAATGGAACCAAAGACTTCATTGCTTTCCCATCAATAAGTTTTAAATTAATCATTCCTCATTTAACATAACTCGAAACAATTTCTTTTCCAAAGTGCTTTGGAAATCAGAATCAAACAAAGATACAACCACCAAACTTAAAAGGGAAAACTAAAAACAAACGAAAAACATAAATACAAAATACTTGGTTGTTGTTCTTTGAAATAGTTTGTTTTTGCCTTAATACAAAATTGCGTTTGTAAAATATGTAATGCTGTCAAATAACCATATAGACTTACCAATTCTTGTATCAAATCACTTAAAGTTTTCAAATCTTCTAATCCATTGTTTCCGGACGATTGTTCTTCTAGAGGTTCACTAGGTGATAAATCAAAATTTCCTATTCCATAGTTATTAAAATCTGAATTTTGCAGTAATATCTTTTTAAGTAATAACTGATCATTTTGATTGTTTTTCGACAAATCTGTTGGTGGTCCAGAACGTTTTCCATTTCCTGAAACAGATTCAAATTTATTACGTTGAAGGGAGAAACACATTCTAGCTCTAAATAAGTGTTTATAAAACAAGAAGGGTTTTTAAAACAAAAGGGCTTAACAAGTCGCCCAAGTTGTCCGAAATAAAAAAAAAAATCCTGCAGATGATGCAATTTAGTTTTGAAGTTGTTTATTGATGTATATTGTTAACATTTAAAGAGGCTTCATACATGTGTCTTTTTAAATCTGTTTAATGTATGGATGCACACAGTCGTGTAATGGTATAATATTTTTCTATCTCTATCATAATCTTATCTGATGAGGGAAAACATTTTAGTCAATGTATAGTTAGTCCAGGCGGTAAGTTTAAACGGCCGAATTACGAATAGAAGTAGTAGTCTTAAGGTCAAGTAACAGTAAATGGGCTATGTCACAGATTCTGGTAAAATTTTACATACAACTTTGGCTCGTTGAATTATATCTGAAAATCAAAAAAATAATGCCTTTATCTCTTTTATTTTCTGAAATATTACTGACTGAAATTCTTTAAAAAAAATGGTGAACATTTGTATAAGAAGCACATCAAATAGACGAAAAACGTTAATAAATTTGTCATAAAATCACCAAATTTCCAATTTTTAATACCTATATTTTTCTTAAAAAACCTATGTGCTATTGATACATAAATTTCCGTTTTAATGATATAAAATAAGCATATGGTCACCGACTTCGTTTTTGGCGTCTAAACAAATCTGTTACTTTGGTGGTAGTGAATAACGTCAAAAATCGACGTCTTACGACCTACAACGCGATCTTACGATTATTTCGACATTTTGTGTTATTTTTTCAACTAGTACCCCACTTTAATTGATGTATACTGTTAAAACGAAGTCGGTGACCCTATTATTATTTTACATCATTAAAACGGAAATTTTTGTACCAACAACATATAGTTTTTGAAGAAAAATCTATGTATCAAAAATTGGAAATTGTAGGTTTCAGACAAATTTAAGAACATTTTTCGCCGATTTTATGTGTTTTCTATACAACTTCTCACCTATTTTAAAGAATTCATTCAGGAATATTTTAGAAAATAAAAGAGATAAAGGCGTAATTGTTTTTCGATTTTCAGTCAAAGTTCAACGAACCAAAGGTGACCTTAATGTATATTTAGATTAAATCTGATACTATTTTGAATGTTCATTGATCAGTTCAAGTATACCCACAAGTGAAAGTGTAAATGGTAAATTGTCATGAAAGCCCATGGAAACATTGTTACCCAAAGGAGATCAGAGATTAGTTTGGTGAGGTTTTATCTCAATATTAGATTCGCATTTCAACTGTTCAAGTACATGTTATGTAATTTAGCTTCTAAATTTTTTGAAACACGACTACGCCTTGTACTTCAAATTTACTATGTCTGAACAAATTCATATAATATTTAACTCATTATAAGGTAAATACATTTTTCAGAGACATTTCTAAAATATTAAAACAGATTGCCTACGAAATCTTACAAAATTGCCTCAGAATAACCCTTGACACTATGTTGCTTTTTAGTCTTGGTGTTTCAGATAAGATTGTTAAGGAAAAATTCGCCAACAGATGCAATGCAGGTAGAAGCTCCTACATGATTCAAATGTGGTCAGTGATTAAATCAGAAGATAAATTATTTCTAAATGTGCTGTTTAAATCAAAGAATACAATTTGCTTACCACCATAGCATGCATGTATAGCCCATCGCCCACGACATTTGTTGGTGAAACCTGAAATTAAAATAAAACATCTAATCATGCTGTTTTGCATAGAAAATTAATCAATTCTACTTCAGGATATACCTGGTTCGGCGGTCTCGTGGTAGCTTGCTGGCCTCAAAAATCTTATGCTGTTGTTGCGATCCTATGCTTGGTACATTAAAAGTTGTCGAGTCAGTGTTTAGGGCTTCTCTTCTAAGTATGGAACATTCGAAATCAAGCGCAACAATTGCCCTATCCGAATATGAACTGGTCGGTTGAAATGCCTTTCTGTTGATTGTTAGAAATGGATTTCCCCTTTATATGATGGAAAGATAACCTGGTGGATGTTAAATGCCCAACCTACCAACCTTATTTTTGAGAGAAAAAAAACCCAAATAATACAGGCATCGTTAGACTACAAACAGCCAATTATGATTTTAATCACAACAGAAACATAACCTAACAACTTCTCGAACACAATATTTGTTTTTTACACCATAAAAGAACAAGCCATAATGGATTTAGAACTTAAAGTCAAGACAATGGCAGACAATGGTTAAAACGTATGGAGTGTAATCGTATATCTTCTATATTCAACAAATAGTTTACTTGAAAAGCCTGATTTATTTACGCTCAAAAACAAATTTGTTTATAAACGTTCAAAAAAAAGAGTGTGTTATATCGATTTCTACATAACACTTAGATTATAAAAACAAGGAATTTATAGGTTTAATCACATATCAAAGCTTGACATGGTATCATTAGAGCATGTCTAACAGAAGAGTCTGGTTGATACTAATATTCAACGAAATTATATATATTATTAAAGTTTGATCTCATGAAAACTTGATTAAAGATTATTATGCATAAGTAAATAAATGAAAAAGTAAAATAATGATAAAAAGAATCACAATAGAAGATTGCATACAAAAACGTATCTTTTTATGTTCTTTAATTTTCAAAAACAAACAAAGTGCTCTTTTTAAAAGATATATTACTGAACACAAAACAACCTAAAGAGATTTGTTCACTAACAAGGAAAATATTTCTGACGAAACCATGATTAAGTGTGATACATTTCTTAGAAGTTCGAATAAAATCGTTTAGAGTGCAGTTTGATAAATAATTGCAATAACCATATTATATAAAAAAGACGAGACAATTGAATAATGAACACCACAGTCTGAAATCAATATTACAGTAAAGAAAACTCTAATATAGGAAGAAAATAACATCAGTGTATGGAAAAGAATACTGATACGGACTTTGAAAGATTGCTTTTTATATCAGACACATATTTTTCAGTTGGGGGAAGATAATTGCATCGGAAATTAAATTTTACAGACATTTTAAGAAACCAAATATTGCAAATTTTCTAAGCACAGTTCTATAAGAGTTGCCTCTACAAAATAAGTAAAAAAAAAAAATCCCAAAAAATTCCAAATAATATAAAAATAAGGAGATGTGGTATGATAGTGTTTGTTTAATCTGCTTTCAAGACAATCTTCACCAAAAAACTTAATTATATATTTCAATATCTCAAAATATCAATATTGATATATTTTGAAATGCTATGTGGTGGTATTATCATATTATGCAGTAACTATTTTATAAGAAGATTATTATCACAAATATTTATAAATCTATTGAATATCATATTTGATTTTGAAATTATATGATCACAAAAAGAGAGGCGGAAGATACCAAAGTGAAATGCAAAGTAGATGACAAACTGGCAACATCATGGCTAAAAACGAAAAACGACCGAAAGACAAACACCGTTATACAAAATGCATCATTAAAAACTATAGATTGAGCAACACGAACTTACCAAATCCGAAATGATATCAGGTGCTCGGAAAGAATAAGCTGATTCTGCTCCATATATGGCACCCATTGTGTTGGTCATGCACATTCAAATTATGTGATAAGTCTATTTCTGTGTGTGTGTGTGTGTGTGTGTGTGTGTGTGTCTGTGGTGTTAAATACGAGGAAAAGCGGGTTTGATTAACCTTTCGGAATTTGGGGTCCTCAATGCTCTTCAACTTAGTACTTTATTTGGACTTTTTAACTTTTTGTTTCGAGCGTCACTGATGAGTCTGTTATAGACGAAACGCGCGTCTGGCGTACAAAGTTTTAATCTTGGTATCTATGATGAGTTTATTTATAGTTACGACATTGGTACATATCCGTCGTCATAAAAAGATAAAAGAAAGTCTCTACTAGATTTATTTACATCTGTTCTAGATTCTAAGAGATTAACAGATCGACATACTGAATAGACACCTACTTTTTGTGTTGAGCACTAGTTGTTTTGTATGTGTCTTTGGTATGTCGTCTCAAAAACTTATACCTCAAAAACAAAAATTATTCTTCGTCGTTCACTATACAATGTAAACTGATAATATGCTACACTGTGAATATTTTTTTTAAGTAATTCGGTTTTTGTTCACATTTATAATTAGAGAACGAATTAAAGCACCGAAGTCATGCAGTAATAATTGGATTGTTATGTATTGAATATTTATATTCAACAATATCAAATGCTTGGTTTTGAATAGTAGAAGTACAAACATGAATGTATTATTTATATGATAACAAAAACAAACAAGGTGGAATGGGTTAGGATGACAATATAAATGTATATTGATTTTTATTTTGAAGCTGATCAACGTCTGTGGTTGTCACTTAAATTTTAAAATGTTAAAGGTCATTAAATTATTATGTGACAAGGCACACAGATAGGAACGTTGTTAGGTGCATATCTTAAGATAAAGAAACAATAAATTAAATTTAAATTTGAATTTTACATAGTTAAATGTGCATTATTAAAAAAATAGATAAAACACTGTAATACATGCTTAATTTTAGCAAAAGTATAAACTAGATACATAGTTTTCAATGAAACAATGTATCTTCATAAAAGAGAGGCATTTATATACAAATATAGAAGAAAATGCCATCAGCATGCTTAAGAATAACGATTCTATTAAAACACTACATGTTTACGACATTTGCTTGAATTAACTCGGGGTGATTAAGAGCTTGAAATAAAGATATTTGTCTATTATTGAAGACGATATTTTGACACCTAGATGTCTGTTTATTGTTTTGTGTAGGATGATTGCTGACTCAATATCACATTTCACAATCCTCATTTCATTCAAATTCAATATAAATAAAAAGCTTTTGAAATTTAGAATTGATGAAGCCGACGAACCATGTTTTGTTTATTATTATTATTATTATTATTATTATTATTATTATTATCATTATTATTAATATCTATTTATTTTTATTAAAGATTTTGATAAAACAATTAGAACTTTGAAATTAAGAACATCATTGATGGAATTGTTTTTTATTTACCCCAAAATGTAAGAAATAAGTGATTTTTAGAAATGTTCTTTGGTTCCTTTTTCCTATTTCTTCTTTTAATTCAATTTTCAATGTTATATCCCATAAAATAAAATAAATGTTCGGTATATATTGATAAACTGTTCAACATTCATAAATACATATGTCCATATGCAAGCATAATACAAAGTATGAATAGTGCCTGGGAAGTTCAATATATAAATATAATGCGTTATATGCTATATGCAGAAGCGGACATGAATGCGTTGCCGGGAAAATATAGCTGAGATCAAGTGACATTTCAACCATGTGAACAACTAACATATATACAAATGCTAAAAATATTTAATTTGAATGGTTTGTTATGGTTAAATTTATAAAAAAGTGTATTGACTACACCATTGTCTTTTTGAAATCTTTTACGAAAAGTAAATGCATGAATAAATTAAATTTTTCTAATCGAAAGTGTTTTCTTCGTTTTTAAAATGTATTGCAAAAGGCAATTTCAATGAAATATTGAACAAAAACAACAGTTTTCCTTTTTTTGAACGAGATTCACTTAATTAGTATGCTCACAGGTCAGTATCACTGAATCGCTTTAAGTCGTTCTGTAAATGACTCTCTCTCTGTCATCTTATTTCTGCTGATTGCTATCAACAAATATTTACAAAGCATATGGGACATTAATAGTGTAACATAATCTAAATTTTTAGTCGCATTAACAATGAAAAACTAACAGTTGCGGTCATTATGATATTCATTTCTTGTATAAAAGGCCCAGAAAAAAGTATTTACAAACGACTCAAATACCTTAATGCGCATATACTCACCCGGAAGTAAGGCAATATCTTGATCAAGTCTTTCACCTTTAATGGACATCATATTGTCCGTAAATTATTTCAAAGAAATAGATAATAAAATACGCATTTACACTACCAGATAAAATAAAATCATTATTCACGACTTTTAAGCAAGTAACAAAATGATGGCACACCTGCAGACTTAGGATGAAATCGTATCAATAATATTGTTACATAAACATATATACGTTTTTTTTGTATTTGCTTTTCTGCGCCGCTTGAAGGTGGTGAGTGAATTAAATGAATAAGGGTTTGCTTTTTTTCATGAATCGAAATGCAACATAAACGTGTACAGTGCAGACTGTCACCTCTGAATGAACAGGTGACCAGAATACTTTACCTTTCCAGAACAGCTCGTAGTTAAATTTGACTCCTGAATTATAAATATAATAATAAGTAATACTGTTTCATTTCTAATTTTACTACACACTTTGTTGGTATATGAATCGTGTTTGCACAATTACCACAACGAAAAAATTACATCAGTCATTAGAGTTCATGTGTTATTGGTCTAGGCATTTTGGATATGTGTCATCTTAGACATAGATTTACGATATGTTTAAACGTCTTGGTTATATAAGGATTCATTATTTACCATTAAGATGAATATTTTTAAGGAAAAATAATAATCTGTCATTAGATATATAAGGTCATTTGTTGCCTTTAAAATGGGTTCGGTTTCTGATTGGTTTGATAAAGTTCGAAAGCAAAACTGATTTTATTTGTTTCGGAAAATCTAGAAAAACTGATTAACCTCTTTGTGTGGATTTAACTGTTTAACAAACCAGTATTAAATCTTTTAATTTAATGTAATAGAATTTAAAAGTGAATACAAACCTTAGATTTCCACTGAACGGGACCATTGATACAATTAAATAAAACTGGCAATAGGATTTCAATGTTCCAATGCCAACAATTGACATGTACATTGTCATGAGATTTTGTCTTTCCTTTTAGTGTTATGTTAATTTGTTTTCATGTTCATGGTATCCAATTTATATGTGGCTTTTCATTTTTGCCTCCATCATACAAAAGAAGTCTGGTTGTCCAGCATTACTTGCTCTGCAAGTGGCATCGGTCGTGTTGGTATTGGCAGTTTAAATCCGATTACAAATTTTTTTTTTACTATTTGATTTCGAATATTGCGATGATAAATGAATTAATGTTCGAAATGCAACATAAGAGAATCTAAATAAAAAATTGAAATAAAACGAAAGTTTTGTCATATTTACTTTCTGTCCATAAGGAATTAAGCTAATAAGTAACAACGGACCAATGTCTGCTATGAAATTAAATGGTGTAAACATTTACTGGTGTTATAATATACCAACTGTTTTATTAAATTTCTGACTTGATTGTCATTGAAGAGGAGGTTAAGACCTAATTCATTTATTCTTCCGGCAATTTTTCCACGTTTCAATCAGTTTTGACGAGCAAAATTACAATCTAAATTGCTTTGTTTCCGTTGTCACAGAGCCCTCTGCTCTTCCGTTAGCCAATGTGGTAATAAAAATATTGCTGATTTGATTGGCGTAGTAATAGGATATAAATGGTTGATTTGCATTAAAGTGATTTTTATATCTCTGACAAGATAGAACAGCTATTACTTACATTGTATAGTTTTGTTACTCAATTGTATTTCTATTTAACCCCGGTCGTCGTTATTGCGACAAGATAATCACTATGTTATTCTATTATATGGTGAAATTACATTGCTACATTGTCTAGCAATCGGATCATGAGGATTCAAAAATAAAGTGTCTATTGACACTTCGCTTTTCTTCATCATCAATTTTAATAAGGATCAGTCTGAAGGTCAATTAGTTGGTTCCTAACTTTTTGTAAAGGACGGTGTTTTATTCCATAAGTTTTGGTTTCGTTTTCTATCATGAGTTGAAAGGGTAAAAGCAGAGAAATTTGATCTCTGGTTAGTACATATCACATCAGAATAAACATGAGAATGTAGAACAGAAGTTCGTAAAAGATGTTGGATGTGTCATATAAAAAAATACTTTGATAAACACGTTTAAGACATGTTGATATCTCTTCCCCAATAAAGTAAAATATATATTGATCATCATGTTTTGTTAAATATTTTGATGATACTATCGTAATTCTATGCAGATCTTTGACTCGTTGAAAAAGTAATATGCATCAGTTTACACATTAATTTTTGATAAATGATTAAAAAATACATTTAAAAATCCATAAAAATGATATCAAATCAGATGAGTTGGCAGGTAAATGTTTTATAAATATATCACTTAATATGTTTTTAACGTTTTTTTATTACTTTTTTATCCTTTTGGGTAGGGGAAGTGATGTCGTTGTAAATCTTCATTCTTTTTGTGTTGTTTCAATTGTCTTTCATAATTAATATGAGACGTAAATATGTTCTAAAATAAGTTCTAATAACATCAGTTTTTTACAGCCAAAAATAAACTGATGACGTCACAAGTTCTCATATGAAGTACTTATAAATTATGCATATACAACACGAAGAAAGAAGGTAACATGAATGTTTATATTGCTTATAACACTAATAAAATTTAAAATTTTCAAGTTTCAATTTTTAGCAAATGCCGGCAATAATCGGAGAAATGCATCATAAAATATAGTTTATTGTTTTTATTTCAATCTAAAAGTCGTGAGACTACACTAAACAATATGTTTATTTTCCAAATATCAAATATTCAATCAATCGATTTTCTATGTTTATTATTAGCATATCCCTTACACTTTGTTTTAGAAGAATCCTCTCTCAAGTGATTTTTTTAATGAAATATCATACGTCATATTTTTCAAGATAAAATTATAGTCATTAACCGTCACACTTCCAGAAAACAACATGGTAACTTATGATGCTACTGTTTCTATTTAAAAATTCTTTTGTTAGCTGGAATGATAGTTAGTATTAACATGCAGAGCTCTGATTTACATGATAATATCTCTTTTTTTAGAACAATTTCTTTAATAGGTAATGTGTTTGCTTCCTTGGATAGAGATATTGTTCCATTCAATAGTTAGGATGAAAAAACTTCAAATACTGCTCAGTGTTTCAAAAAAGAAAGAATAAATGTTTATAAATTTATACTGAAATGGATTGGAATCTAAAAGATTATAAATTGATAGTTTTGTCAATTAAGAAAGAACTATGGTTGCAAATTTTCCAGGCAAACTTTACAAACAAAACAAAAACAACACTGACCTCACTAAAAGCCTGCGGATAAATGCAGGTGCTCATGAGGATAAGTAGCTCCTGTTAGAACAATTGTTATAGTTCAGGTATGTAGGAGAACAAAGCTTACTCTTTAATGGTCATTATATATCTTGCCAAAATAAAACAAAGGAAACGTTCTGAGTCATTGTAATGTCTCCTTTAGTTAAGTGTTACAAATTGTCTTTGTTTTATTATATCATTCTCCTGGTTTTAGATAAAATCTTACTATACAAATATAAAACTATAATAAGGTGATCTAGACTAAGTGATCACGGATACTCCCGCCTCCTATAGTGTACTCATCAAAGCTAGCAGGATTATAAGTTTGTACGCCAGACGCGCGTTTTGTCTACAAAAGACTCACCGGTGACACTCGAATAAAAAGTTTAAAGCCCAAATAAAGTACGAAGTTTAAAAGCATTGAGGACCCAAATTTCAGATTTTTTTTTCCAAATACAGCTTAGACAATAAATGAAAACAAAATTAAATACATTTCATGCGTCTCAAGGGCTTTTCTAGATTTACCTTCATTAGGTACGCTCAACGCCGTGATCAAGGTATCTTTCATATTTGATTTTGCCATTTGATAAAAGAAAAAGTAAAATAATAAAAATACTTAACTCCAAGGAAAATTCAAAACGGAAATTCTCTTATCAAATGGCAAAATCAAAAGCTCAAACACACCAAACGAATGGAGAACGACTGTCATATTTCTGACTTGGTACAGGCATTTCCTTATGTAGAAAATGGTGGATTAAACCTGGTTTTATAGCTAGCTAAACCTCTCACTTGTATGACAGTCGCATAAAATTCCATTATATTGACAACAATGTGTGAACAAAACAAACAGACATAATAGGTAAAAATGTCAAAAATAGGGGTACAGCAATCAATATTCTTTTATAATCTCAATCACTATAAAAACAAACAAGTCTGTCAACAAAGAAAAAAATAAAATGGCATATAGACAAAGCACATAAGCAAAAATGAAAGACAAGAATACAAAAATGATCATATCACAATAACACAATGGCGGGATGTATAAGTACCGAGCCACACCAAAAGGATATAACCAAAAATGGACTTTACAGTAATGGGTAATCATTTACAAAGACAAATAAAAGAACAATATTACACGTAATTAAAGGACTTTCCGTTTTGAATTTTCCTTGGAGTTCGGTATTTTTGGTTTTTTACTTTTTTCATGTCTCCTTTTCCTAAATTTATATTTTTTGTCCGTGAACAAATTGCATTTGTTTTATAATATCATACTCATCTTTTTTGAAAGAATCTTTCTATTCAAATTTTAAGATATACTAAAGTGATCCAGACTTAGTGATCACAGATACCCCCGCCTTCAGAACAGGATTGCTACTGGATAGATTAGTGAAGTTGATTTTTATTAATGAGCTCTTTGTATAGAGGTACCGACCGTTGCAAGACCCTCATGGGTAGTCAAGGTCGTTAAAAAAAACCTCGTCGTATAGAGATTATGTGCCAATAATGTAAACAAAATATATTTATACTACGGAATAAATGGGAAAACAAGGTTCTTCTACACAAGAATGACTATAATCCTTCTAAAAGCCAAAATTTGTTTAAACACTTTCACAAGTGGGATAATAAATAATAGTATCATGGTCATAGTTTAACATTAGATATCTAATAAAGATATTGAAGAGACGCTTAATTTTGAACAATATTAAATTAGCAGAACAACTGAATATTCAAAGTCAATGGAATGATAATTGAATGACATAATTTCCACCTGACGGTAAAGGTTTGAAATCACTACTCAATTTGCGAGCTAATTAGCCAAATAGACATCATCTTGCTAAGTAGAATAGATCATTTGCTCGTTTTTACCAAATAATTATCGAACTAAAATGAGCGTTCTATGACATCTTGACGTAATTTCAAGATGTAAGCTGAATCAATATATTGGTATCATTGACAGCTTTGGCTCGATATTCAATATGTCAAATTATAATATAAAACAAAAGGAAGAATCATATACTAAATGCTTTTCTGCTGTATATTACAATATAAAGTCAGACATGATTGTTTAAAATAGCAAGTAAATATTTTATTTGTCGATATTAATAATGCAACCGTGTTATAATAACATTAAATGGCGCTATTTAAATTCATTTAGATCATAGGGGCGCTCGAGGCTTTATAATTGGAAATCCAAAAAATGTAACCAAAAACGATGAACAAAATATCCAATCCCGGACGAGGAATCGGAGCTTTGCACGAGGGAGAAATATTTCAAAATTTTTTAATGATTTCCTAGCTTTATCACTGTAACATTCACCAATACAATATCCGTGTTGTTATGTTTCTACAGAAGCAGGAAACAACAGCAAATTGATTTTAATTGAAAACGGTACTTTTGATCATGTTTAACAACATGTTCAGAGTGTTAATTTTGTCAAATATAAGAGTGACATTTCCACTTCGGAAAAATTAGAACTGTTTAAATGTTTTACTTTCCATTGAATTGTGTTAAGTGCATCTTCTTTTTGACGAATGACTGTATGTACCTTAAGTTATGAATAAACACTAAACGTTGTTTTACTGTAGAGGTTTAAATTTATTATTAAGCGAACAAACCATCAAAATATTATGAAGGTACTGTCTGAAAATAACAGGTACACGGAGGAGGTTCGAAATCAATGGTTTAAAACGGAACTCAAACTTCATTATCCAGAGGACCATTCACGACCAAGATTAATGAGAAAATATATATGTAAAAACTTATCGAAATAGCAGGTTACTTCGCTTGATTTTATAATTATATGGTTATAAAAGTTAATTTTCAATTATGGCTCCAACTTAACTTCGGTAACATCAAAGTGAAGTTAAAAAAGATAAGTATTGCCAAATTATTGTAATCTTTGAAAATGTTTTCGACTATAGTTACTTACATCAACCTAATTTGGACTTTTGTGGATAATTGTCTCAATGGCAATCTTACCACATCTCCTTATTTTTATATTATAAGGACATTTTTTAGTAATCTCCATTAGAGCACTAAGATAATTATTGGTAAGTTCTCTTGCAGCATTTATGCTGAAGGTATCCTAGCTATTATGTACATTTTTGGCATTGCATAAAGTCCTACTAATCTGTTTATGACGTCTTTATACTACATCCATTGGATGTGTACTGATTGATACGTTAGAGTGGGAAAACTTGATTTTTTTATTAGAAGTTATTTGCACGAACTAGGGTTCGGTAACTGCGAGTACTGTTAGATCTGTGCTATGTGTTTTTTTTTAATTTTATGTTACTTGTTTTTTGCTTCGTCTCGATCTGACGAGGTTATCATTTACAACCGATTTGTTTTCAGTTTCATCTTATGTAGTGCTGATATACCACTGTCGCAGGTTTTAGAGAGGGTTGAGGGCTCAAAAACATGTTCAACCCCACCAGATTCTATATATGTCTGTCACAAGTCAGAAACCTGTAAGTCAGTGGATGCTGTCTCTCATATTTGTTTTCGTTTTTTGTTTTGTCATAAATCAGGCTGTTGGTATTTTTGTTTGAATTGTTACACATTTTGACATGTTGGGCCTTTTATAGCTGACTATTGAATTGGTTCTGGTAATTGTTGAAGTCAACATATAGTTGCTTTTATCCGCTTCATTTGGACCCATGTTGGAAAGTTACCATTGGCAATCATACATAATCTATTTATTACATAATGAAAGAGTGGTTAGCGAATTGTTGGAATTATAAATACTTTACCTTAATGAAATTATAAAAACTTGAACAGCAAAAATATATGTGCGACTTAAGATTGTTAGCTATATCGGTTATATTTAGATTTTGTTGGCTTCGAATTGACCTTTTCAGTTTTAAATTCATTTACCACTGTTATGCTATTACCTTGTCAAGTGAAGTCAAGATTTTTATCGTTTAAAGGGGCACTAGTTGTCAAATTCATGTTCACCGATTTGACTCAAATTCTCATATTTGATTTATAACAATGTAAAACATTTATCCAAATTATAAAAAGTCTAAAATAAACAATATTCCTGGCATGGGCTCGATAATATGTAGCTTCGTTTCGTGTGTATTTTAGTCTAGACACCATCTAATTAACTGTCGAGTTGACCCCAGAAGACCTCCGATTGCCATACAAGCGATATAAACATAAATAAAGATATCAATAGATAGCAGACTCGTGCATTTGGATTTTTCTAGGTCTGTTTAATTTCATATTATAGATTACAAATATATGTTAATCATCGTTTTTACCTGTATAAGAATGATTTTTTGTGGATCGAATCAGTCTATCAAATGATTTACCTTTATTTCACTTTCAATGTTGACATTCTTTTCCTTTAAATAATTGAACACGCACAATGCATGCGGTATCCATCTCTAGCCAAGGGGTTAAATTGAAGTTCACATGAATACGGATTCAATGAGGTCGAATTATTCACTTGTATTCACTTGTAAGTGAATACTTCATCCTCAATGTTTGTTAGCTTATTTTGACAAAATTGAACCATACTGGCTGCTAAAAGCGATATATTATTTCACTATTTCACTTTCATTAATGATTGAACAAAAAAAATCGTATTGTATATTTTTTATATATCTCGTAGCTAGTGCCCCTTTAAATCTTTGGATGTTTTTTTTTATTTGCCTCAATCACACACAAGAAGATTTTCTTTCATACTCGAAGAGAAATTAATTTGGAATACAGCTTCTATTAAAGGACATAATACATGGCCATAGTATTTGTTTAACATCGAATCAATTTGTAACAAAATCTTTGAGTTTTGTTTAGGAAGTGAAATTTCAAAGACGAAATGGATAAATGGAAAACGCACAGCTTACTATTTGTAAATTTAGATGTTCTTTTAATACCAAAAGAATAAGCTTCAACGATATGACTCAAATTGAATGAATGATTTATACAGCAAAAGTCAATGTTTGCGGATTTAATTTACCTTAATCATAAAAAGACTTTGTGTATTACATTTGTTTGTACTTTTCGATTTCAATCTAATTTATTTTAATCAATCTAATTTTGATATTAAAGCCCTTAATGGTAACTTTTGAAAAAAAAAAAACTTTTCTAATCAATCTGATACTCTCCTCCCCTGCAATATTTTTTTCATGGACTCTTTGGATTAAATCGAGTGTTTTTCCTCATCCAATTTTATATATCTTAATATGCAAAAAAAAAAGCTTCTTCTTTATTAAAAGCACAAATATGATAAGATACTGCAAATAGGTTTTGCATTTTTACCCCCCAAAGAAAACCCATAAATTCAGTTTAATTTTTTTTTATTTAAAATATTAGCACAATACTTTGGGAAATATGTCAAAGAGACGATATGGATATATTTTTGTTGTTGTTGCTTTCGAACGGTAAATATCTGGAATTTTTTAATTTAACTTATATATAAAACTGATTATTAAAAAGTTATTGGAAAAAAAAACCAAATATCTTGTCGTCAATCATCCGTTCTGGGAAGTAATGGAATAAAATCTGATTAAATAGTGTAATTAAATCGTACTTATTGATACATATCTTTTATCAATTGATTGATTGAAACTAATTACAAAATGAACAATCTTGTGAATAACTCTAAATGAAATGAACACAAATAGTTCAGATTTGTTTCAATCCTCGTAATACTTATTGACTTGTGGGAAAATAAAGTTTGTTTGCAGTAATGAAATCTCTTCATATTGATCATCCTAAAATCAAAAGTCAAATAGACACTGACTTAACAAGAAAACTTCACCGTAAATACCAATTACCACCCTTATATAGAACACTGTTAATTATGAACGCTCTAAAAATAAACGAAAAAAAAGCACTTGTTTGCACCTAAATTTTTCAGTAGTTTAGTACGTTTAAGTAACTTAACACACAATAAAAATGATATGCTTACATAAAGTTAAGTTTGTAGCGAGAAATATGAGTAAAAATATTATTTGATTGAGTAATAGACAATTTGAACCCCGTTAAAGGAATATGAAAAATACACCGACCGCTAGGGTTACCGTAGTTAAAATTAACAAAAATGTCTTAAATAAGAAACCAGTTCAAAACATACAACCTAAAGGAAAAATATTAACATTTCAGGTTTGATATTCCTAAATAAAAGGCCGTTTGATTTTTTCATCATCCTGTCATTAAAATATCTTACCTGACGATGTTGACGAAAAATATGTTACAATTATTGCAATTAGCCACCAGGTATTTGTAACTTTCATCTCCTGTTAAATCCCAAGTTCTAAAATTCTTTTCTAATTCCAATTCTATATAACGTTAAGTTCACAAGAATATTAAATGTAAATTGAATCTTGTGTAAAGTGAAACAATGTTTGAAACCAATCTGCTATAATCTATAAGTCTCACGCCTCCACCATGGACCAGCTATAGAGAGTTAAGGTATTGGATATTAGTCAGATCTAGAACTGCCCAGTATTAGTTAAACAAAGTAACCCCAAGTTTACGTCAATATAAAGATAAAAAGTGGTTTACACTGTAGAATATATGTGAAAAATATTTGATGTCGCAATACCCCGTGTGGAAAATAGATTTGACATTGTTAGGTGGCTTTAGAGAATTGTTTATACAACCAATAACAGTATATAATTATTATATGTTCCTACTGAATGGTATTATTGGATGAAAAATTGAGGGAGGAGACAGCTCGTCAACTCTGTCAAGAGGAATAATTCAATAACAGATATTATTTCATTTGTAATTATGACCAAATCACCGTTAAATTAACTTTATCCATGGTGAATAACCTGGTACTGCTACACAAAGGATTTGCCTTGAAACTTTGTGTATGTGTTAAACATCTAGTTTTAACCTTTAAACAGTGAAATTCTATTTCACAAATAGGTGATATGAGGGTCATCATTTGGACGCTCTTATGTGGGTGAAAATGTTTCCTGAAAAGATTCTAAACCTTCCTTAATTTTTTTGTCAGTAAAAGCATGACGTCACTTGTAAGGGATCGTTGTTCCAAGAATTCTATACTAATAAAAATAATCATATCAAGATTAAGATAAAACTGAAAGTAAAACATTTGAAACGGATATGAATAAAAGGAAATGTGAAGTATACTTCAATGAGACAACAAAACACCACAAAAATAACCAAAATATATATAGAGGACAACATACAATCTTCAACAATTGACAGGCATCTGTGCAATATGTCAAGATCTATATCGACCATAGTCTATAAAAGTTGTGAGTTTCCTCTAGTTTCAGAATTTGATGTTGTTGAATAGACGTTCATTGAACTATAATTGTATTCTTTGAATTGTTTAACAGTTTGTTTTCCCGGAGCCTTTCATATCTTTAGATATAGGGTTTACATATCATTTATGGCCCTAAGATAACATGAAGTTGTTAGTATCCTTTTCCTTTGGTTTCTGTTGGATTTTGTCACATACCACATTTCCTTATTTAAAGATGTGTATTTGAGATAAAAGATACAACAGATACAGTTAAGCCTGTTTCATATCTTGACGTACATCTTTGCCAATGAGGGTCGGTTGTACCCAATTTTTTTACATTTTTACATATTATGTCTATTTGTTTTGCTCACACATTGTTGTAAATATAATGGAATTCTATGCGACTCATAAAAGTGAGAGGTTTATCAGCTATAAAACCAGGTTTAATCCACCATGCATTTTCTACATAAGGACATGCCTGTACCAAGTCAGAAATATGACAGTCGTTTTCCATTTGTTTGATGTGTTTGAGCTTTTGATTTTGCCATTTGATAAGGGACTTTCCGTTTTGAATTTTCCTTGGAGTTTAGTATTTTTTGTTATTTTACTTTTTTTTTTTATGGAAATAAAACTTAACAACAATGAGATGATTTCAGCTTCCGAAGTGTGAACTTTCCATTCCTATGTAACAACATTCCAGCAGCGCCTGCATACGTGTATACATTCCCAGTTGATACGATATTCCAGGACTTGCATTTCCTATCATGATTTCCTCGGTTGCTGCTCACAAGGAAGCTATTAAACTAAGATTTCAAAGTGGTAAAGTTGAAATTATCCCTTCGTAAATTTTACGAACGCCATCATAAATTGGTTGACCGTTATTTCACAGATGACGACGGATATATTCCAATTGTCGTAACTACAATCCCGTCCCCTTTTCCCCGAATGTGACCTACCAAATTAGACTTATCACATGGATTGTACTTACAGGATCAACACGACGGTTGTCACATATGGAACAGGATCTGCTTACCCTTCCAGAGCACCTGAGATCACCCCAGTGTTTGGTCCGGTTCGTGTTGCTCGGTCTTTATTTTTCTATGTTGCGTTGTGTGTACTGATTGCCGTTTGGTCTTTTTCTTTTTTAGTCAGTTTATTTTCGACTTTTATGAGTTTGAATGTCCCTTTTGTATATTTCGCCTCTCTTTTTTATAAATGTTTTTTTTTTCAAGTTTGACCGTCTCAATTAAAACCATTAGTTAATAAAGAAGTCAATAATACCATTATCAATCGATGAAATACTTATAGCTTGCATTCAGGAAATTGTGAGCATTTTGTTATATAATATTATAAAAGTATTATTTTTATTTACTCGAATTTTGGTATTTTGTTATTCTGGTATAATTTCAATTAATGTTTTTGTTTTTTGTTTAATTCGTACTGTGTATTTTTTTATTGT
The DNA here is from genome assembly GCF_021869535.1 of Mytilus californianus. NCBI lineage: Eukaryota > Metazoa > Mollusca > Bivalvia > Mytilida > Mytilidae > Mytilus > Mytilus californianus. The sequence goes on along the minus strand of NW_026262626.1, from coordinate 29,120,786 downwards.
ATCGTCTGTTCTTCCAGTGACCAACATGCATTAAGATTGAGTACTTTGTGATCTTGTTTATTGCTTGATCATCTCCATGTAATTGTTCCAAGTCAGGAATCATGTCAAGTAATGTCACCAACTCCTTCTGTTTTTCTCCAGTGGGAACTGTTGGACTATTTTCAATGTGCATTTTATTAGGCTGTGTTTTCTCTCAAAATACTTATAACGTTGTTAAATGTAATTTGTCTATCAGTGAACGTCTGTTATTAGAGTGAAAGAATGAATGATTTCAACAAATAAAGCACTAGTACTGAAAACATAATTTTAAGTTCAGCAACTCTTTCTTGATTCAAAATTTTATATCATTATAGATATGAAATATACGTCGAGGGTACATTAACCTAACAACACAGAAAAATAAAATATCTTGAGGTCATCATACGGTCTCACACAATAGACAGTCTCCACAATATATCATGCTCTCAATCCCACTACGTTTTAAAAAAGTAAAACATGCACATAAACATGTGACGATGGTTAAAATAGTTTTATTATTATTTTATCTTAACCCTCATCGTTTTAATCTGGATGAGTGGAATGATAAAATTCAGTACACGAAAAGCACTTCATTATAAAATAACATTACAATAAATAATAAATAAGTAAAAAAAATGATAAACAATACCATACCGTATCAAATAATGCTGGCCTTTACTGAAAGCATTCTGAGTAAGATCTTTCAATATTGTCTTTAATCTAAGTATTATGTACTAACATTAATTTTAATCGATATAAACGTAACTATTTCTATTGAACAGTTATGAACTCTTGTGGTTCTAATTCCTGTCGATAGTTATATTTCGGCATTGCCCAAGCTTTACTAAAACTGCTTATTACGTCGTTGTGCCAAATCCGATGAATATGTACTGATTGATACTAATGTCTGGATAATTTAGGCTGAAACACATGATTTATATATTAGTTGCAATTGCATATGAACTAGCTTTCAGTAACTACATCAATCTTTGATCGGTTCTTTGTGTCTTATGTATTTTTGTTAGTTTTAGTTGTGCCGATATGACGAGTCAAACCATTGTCAAAAGTTTGTTCATGTTTCATGCTGTTCCAAGTAAGGGTTGAGCACTCACAAACATGTATAACTTAGCCTCATCCTTTATGTGCCTACCCCAATTTAAGTGGTTCTTGTTGTTTGATGATTGTCATATTTGATTTTCATTCATTTTCATTGCATAAATCCGCTGCTTTTCTTGGTTAAATTGTTTTTAATTTTGTCATGTCGGAACCTTTTATAGATTACTAAATGGTATGGTTTTTGTTCATCGTCGAAAGCCGTACGCGTTGCTAACATTGACGTCATTTTTTTCTCTGATGGATAGTACCCTCAAGGGCAATCATACCATATTTCTTTTTTTTATATTTGTATATAGTACCAAACTACTTATATGAAATCAGGTTGATATATCCTCTGTCGGTGACTGTGATATACAATTACAAAACCTATCGGCTTAGAATTTTTATGTCAAATACTAAAAAAACGAGTTACATTTTGCTTCAATTTATAAATTAACTAATTAATGTTTCAAAATGTACAAGATGCAATGAATGAACAACAATAGTTTAACTTGAGACTACATCAATACATTTATAAAGTAAAAAAGAAGAATTTTCACATTGCTAGCTTTATAAACATTATTATCGTAGTAAGCTAGGTGTCAAGTACAATGTTTTTACTCTTAATTCCGCTCATTGAAATCTGAGACGCCACTACAAACACTTAAATATCAACCAATTGATAAAGGTACAATTCATAAGGATCCAACTGAAAAACACCATGAAGAAAAGAAAAATAAACAATAGGAAAGGAACAGTCTTCCTAATATCATAACAAAAAAACAAAACACAAATGACTTTATTTTACTTGCTTTGATAATTTGCGTCCTTTTTTATATTCTAATACTAAAAAGGGGATTGCAACGACTGCAACAGGTATAGTTTCAGCAAGATGTATCGAGAGAACAATTTATAAAAAATTAAAATAACACTTTATAAATTTTAAGCGTCTGAAGGACTTTTCTGGACGTACCTCCACCAGGAACGCTTAAAATAAAAGAAAATCAATGATGTATTGGGACTTAATATGATATTCAAATCCGACTAAGGTCAACTGTGCATGAAGGGATTGGAACATTAGTTTCTTGATCATTTCTAAATTTATAAACGGACAATTAAGAAAGGTATAGTGTTAATCATGTCAATACTGAGCACTGATTACTGAGCTGATGATTACCTTGGGGGACTAATTACAAATTAGCAGCGTTATCGATTCAGTACTATAAAACATGAAAATAACTATTTATAAAGTTTATGCTTCCGAAGCTCTTTTCTGGTTTACCTACATCAGGAACTATCAAACAAAATATTTGAAAGACAATAAGGTACAAGTACCGAAAAGTTTCCCATTAAATACTTTTGTGTGTTATTTTAATATATGGAGATGAGTAGTAAATACTGTCATCAGAAACAAACTTACCTTTTTAGGTCTGTAGCTTATCCAAGACTCTCAAAGAATACTCTTTTTATTCTAAGCTCCAGGTATAGTTTGATACTGCTATTAACGTAAGCTTTGTAACAATATTTTATAACGAGTATCTATTATAAGAGCACAATTTAAAATAACCGGAACATGTGCAGTTGAATATTCACTGGTTGCAGATATAAATGGATATTTATTAGTTTTATAGTGTAATTTAGGAAGCATTTTCATAGTTATAAATGAGAGGCAACAGTAGTAAATCGATTTTCTAATCTCATAAACTAATTTAGAAGACACAAATAAAAGTAAAAGACAAAACGTAGGACACCGCATTAACTAAAAAGGAACGAGACCGGATGACAGGGTTAGAGTCTCCTACTATGCATGCATTACCCGTTATGCGAATCCCCATTCAATCAAAATGTCACAATTGGCAAACGGTAAATTTATATATCCATCTGGTATCTTATTATCTTATACTGCGAATGCATGTCGATAGCGAGTTAAGACAAAGACTTATCGTTTTGATCAACAAGTTCCTGATGGTGGCCGTAAGATCATTCGTAGAGTCAATTTCGCTCGTTTTTCCTCATTACTCTGCTAGAACAGTGTTTGTGCCAAGAGCACACGTATATTAACGAAGAACGTCTAGTGTGAACATGCAAGAGAGTGAAACATATCAATTGAGATATGTACGCTATTCGATGGGGCTCAGGGTACGTTACTGCTGAGAAGTAGAAAATTGTTCTTTTATTCATATGAGGCTGACTTCATACTAACTTCTTAGAAGGAAGAAAAGAATTCAGCAGTATCCTTTAACTTTACTTTCCTCTATAAAGATGATGTTCTTTCAATAAATAATCTCTCAAAATTTGGTGACTATGTTGAACGCATCTATCCCATCGAAATTGAGATAAGGGTATCATAGATACAGTTAAGGTTGCCTCATATCTTGAAACATCTAGAATGTCGTTTGAAGACAAAACTTTACGATAAAAGAGATGATATCAGATTTCCAATTGTGAACTTTCCATTTTTATGTAGCAACATTCCAGCAGCGCCTGCATACGAAGTGTATATCAACTTGATACGATGTTCCAGGACTACTTCCTATCATGGTTTCCTTGATAGAGGGTTGCTGCTCACAAGAAAGCTATTAAATCAAGAGTTCCAGGTGGTGAAGTTAAAATCATCCCATCGTTAATTTTACGGACACCATCACGAGTTGGTCGACTGTTATTGAATTTCCGTTGCACAGAGGACAGCGGATATAGCCCAACTGTCGTTATTACAATCCCGTCCCCTTTTCCCCGAATGTGACCTACCGAATTAGACTTATTACCGAGTGGAGCAGGATCTGCTTACCCTTTCAGAGCACATGAGATCACCCCCAGTTTTTCGTAGGGTTCGTGTTGCTCAGTCTTTAGTTTTCTATGTTGTGTTTTTGTACTATTGTTTGTCTGTTTGTCTTTTTCTTTTTTTAGCCATGGAGATTGATCTAAATCTTTGTTCCAGATTTTGCAGTGACTACCAATACTCATTTATGCGGTATTATTCATATACTTGTATCTGTGGTTGGGTATTACAGGTTTGGGTGGTTTTTTTCTGAATCTATTTTGTTATGTGCATTTCTATGTACATTTTATTACCGCTGATCAAGATAAAACAAAGGTTTGGTTTACTACTAGTTTATTTCCATAAGATGTTTATGTGCCTGTTTAAGTAAAGAATCCCGTCATATATTCTCTTTATTCATATGATTTGTATTTTTGTTTGCAACGTTGGTTTTCTATTCAATTTATTCTCAACCTTTCTTGACAAACGGAGATTAAGAGTTTGGTACGTTAGTTAGTTAGAATACTTGTCAACCTAAGTTTTAATAATATATAAACTCCTACATGATTCAATTATAAACGAAAATGACATATTTTTGAAAAAAGTTGACCTTTTTTAAGACATAAATTCCGCGCCATACTTTGTTTGTTACATATTAAAAAGTTGTCCGCCCGCACCTTTCTCCTGTAGTGTGAATTCTAATCACATACAATATGAGAATTAATAGCTTACAGACATATTAACATGCTGAATTGTTTACATGCTCCAAATGCCCCCAAACTGTTTAGAGAGAGAAAATCTATTATCTGTCAATCTAATGGACTTCTCGAAGACTATATTGAGTACGCCTGTTACATATATGCAGTTATAGTTAAGAATGAAAAGTTGTGCGTTGATTGTTAACATTCACATTGATATATACCATACGGTAAAAGTGATCAGTTTGATTTGTGATAAAACGAATAGTCTAAGGATTAAATCCGAATATCTTAAAAAGCAAATACCAATTCGTCAATGCTTGTTCGAAATTTTTTTTTTATCTTTTTCTTTTTTAATAATCTCTGCAATAGACTAAAAAACTATACCTCAAGACAACTTTCCCTTTTAAAACTATATTCAATAATATCAGATTACACGACATTTATGAACAATAAAAACTGCATTCTTTTGAGTTTACTAAAAAAATAATTAAAGTGGTACATTGTACATAGATAAATATTTTAGACACGATTTTTCTTGTTTCCTGTAAACGATTTAAAAACTGTCATGTCTTAAAACAGTCCTCGACACAATTTAATTCATTATTAATATGGACAATACACTTTGAGTTGTATCATCTTCTAAGACAGCTATATTTGGTCGGTGACAGTCTTTTAGCAAATACACGTCAACTCCATACCTACAGAAGGTCATGAAAATGTTGCTTGGCATTTTTCAGGAATGTATAATGTGTTTGTTACAAAAAAGAAAAATTGAAACCTCTTTGGGCTTTCACATACATTTTTCGTTTCCCTAAACTGAAATTCAATATGGAAAATTAATTAAACTTTGATGATTTTCCAATAACCGTTAATGGTATAAATAAATGACTCTATTTCATGTCTCAATGATCATATAGATGTTTTAATCAAAAGTAAAATATTTAACTTTCGTTATTAACTATATCTTAATAGAATTAATTACTTTTAAAAAATCATGATTTCCTTCATTTTTATATTGGTACGGTTTAATTTGCGTATGTTTTCATTTGTAAAGAATTATTTGAACCGAATCTGTATGAAATTTGTTTTTAATTACTTTTTTTTTCTCACACGAGACAGTATTTACTTTGTCTTATTTCTCGCTAGCCATGTACGAAACTATGGTTTTGTCAGAAACGGAACAATTGTATAGACAAAAAAAAAAACAAAAAAAAAATGACGGAATCTTATGCTTGTTGACAAGACTGTGTAAACGTCAAATGCAACATTTCATAAACTTAAATTGATTTTCTTCAAAACAGTATCACAATGTTTCAAAGTCAATTTTGCCTACACATTTTCCTTTTCTGTCTTGAAATGCAGATTTTAAGTGTTACTGGTGGTTTATAGAGTAAATTATATTATTTGTTTCAATAGAAACGATGTAAAAATGTTGCTTCAAGACACGATTTTCTTACATGTCTAAATGAATTATTCCAGAAAAAAACTGTCAGTATAGTGATAAATAATACTACCAATATTTGTCCCAGACATGGATAAAACATCGTTATATATATGTAGTTTTATGTTTTACAAAACAATGAAGTATTTAAAATGGTTTGCTATGTTGACTGAGGTTCAGATTAAATATTTTTAGAGTATCACCGCTTGGCATACTTGTAACAAATAAACATACAATACAATACAATACAATACAATATTTGATTGAATTGTGTTTAACGACACTTTCAGCACTATTGCGCTATTTCGTGGATATCAGTTTTATTGGTGGAGGCAGCTGGAATGCCAGGAGAGAACCACCGACCTTCGGTAGGAAAACTGACAATCATAGTCTATTAAGATTGGAGTCGAACGCACCTGCCACGTGCTGGATTCGAACTCACAACCTCAGTGCTGACAGGCTAATGAGACAGCAGTACAATACACTACATACAAAGTATTAACACAATACACAATCTGATTGATATTAAATTTTTCACTCTGTTCCGTTAGATTTGTATAGATACCCGAATGCATAAATAGCTATATGATCAAACGGAACCTTAGCATTTTTTGGCAAAACTTTTCGTGATTTTGATCCTCAATGCTCTTCAACTTCGTACTTTATTTGGCCTTTTAACTTTTTTTTATTCGATCGTCACTGATTTAAGCAATCAAGTTGGTGTATAAAAGGAAAAGATGTTAGGAAATTATATAGTTAGAACATCGAATTTTTAAACCAATTCAGAAAACAATTGCGACAATTGTTATGATAGTCCATAAAACTTTTTATTTGACAGATTTGATTGGATGCTACAAGGTCCTATGAAAATGATCCCTTATGCTTTAAATCTTACACGTCACGACAAACAAGTCTTCGGAGGAGATTGAAAGATCTGTTTTTGAATCAAATTGACAAAAGACAATAGTTCTTATAAGTAGTAAACCAAAAGTGTTCAAAAGAAGATGTCGACTTTTAAATTGAAAACTCTTTATTGAAATATCTTTTTCGCTCTTTCATCAACGATTAGTAATTTTTTTGAAGGTATACCGCGTTTTGAGATTTGTTCCTTCAAAATTTACGGAACATTATCTACAAATAGTAAACAAAAGTTAAATAAAAAAAAAGAAAAGGAATCAAATAAATCCGATATATTTGTTTTCTACTGCCTATAAAATATCATAGTTCTTTTAAACAGTAGAGAAACTACATCTCACCAAAAGTGCTGGAATCTAGTTACACAAAGCTAAAAAGAAAATAAGAAATAGGAACAAAATACACACATTGAACTTAAAACTATCCGAACAAGAGGACAAGAGGCCTCTGGACACGAAACTGTGCGACAATCGTTATTTGGTAGATAAATAAATATGCTTTTCTGAGTAGTAATATGTCTTTACCACTTCTATGTTGAATACCCATTTCAACATAAACATGTTTTGGTGTTTTTTATTAGCCTCATTCGTGTGTTCTCTTTTAGATTATGATTTTTGTTAACGTAGTTATTTTGGTCATTTCTCTTTTTCTGAATCACCAAAACACACGCACTAATACGTCTCAACATAAATTAAATATAACAGTTAGAAAGGTAAACGTAAGTTAATTATTTTATTTGATATATTTTGAATATAATGATTTATAAACCTTGTATGCTGTTATTCCAAACCCAACATCAATTTACATGCTAACGTGACATGTAGATTAAGATAAAATACAATCAAATACATCTTTTGCATTTTTAAAACCCACATTTTCTTCTACTTTCAGTACACAAGTCATTTTGCTCTTAAGATAGATGTAAAGAATTTTGCTAAAGGCTTAGTTCCAATTTTGGCATAGCCATCATTTCATTATTCAATAAATGTAAGGATTACAAGTATAAGTGGTAACGTTAAAATGAAATGAATACAGTTTGGTGATTTTCAAAGACATCTTCCTAATGTTTAGTCGTTAGTGTATGTGTACGTATGGTGTCTAATTGTTCCTTAAAAGTCTAGCTATGTTATTGGGAACATCAATAAAATGTTTTACATTTGAATACGATTATATGTGAACCTTTGTAAGTCTTACCAATAACGTATTTAACTTGAAAGTAAGATATTGTATCGCCAACCTGAATGCCTGTAAAAAAAATTTGTAGCCTTGATGCTAGTTGTCTCATTTTTGAGGTACAGCAATCTAACCAATATGAACAACTTTAGGAAACTTATCCAATCAGATACAGTTTTAACGTTTTTCCTTCATGTTTTCAGACAGAGTCATCCATTGATGTGTTGTGGTAAAAAAAGACAAAAAGAATGATGATTCTTAAGTACTAACGTGATCAGTTGTGAAATAATATATAAATGGGTTAAATTGAAGATAACATGAATTCGCATTCAATGAAGTTAAATTATTAACTTGCGAGTCAATAATACATCAGCGATGTTTTTGATCTTATTTTGACAAAGGAGAAGGTCCGGTAAGGGCTAATTTTGGCCTAAAATTCAAAGTACCTCTGATGAAAGATTTTCGACAGTTTTTAAATACTTAAGTGTCTACTTCAATCGATTCAATTAGTTTATGTTGAAAATTTGATCTGATTTTGGTCATTAAAGACCCTCAAATTCAAGCTTAAATATGAAAAATCTATCAAATATTACATGAAACGTCACTTGTTTTGCAGATGGTTTTTGTCTAAAATGGAAGTGGCCGCATTCTTGTTCAGTCTCAACATTTATATATGTTATGTATTATCATTAAATACAACGTATATCTAAATATTAAGACTGAACGTGCGGCCACTACCATTTTAGACAAAAACCGTCTAAAAATAGCACAAATGCTAAAATTGTGGAAGATTTCAGTATTTTTGCATGAAATAATGATGCTATTACCTGATGCATGTCCATTGTATTGTCGAAAACAACAAAAGTATTCTACTTTCCAATAAGTAGCTAAAGTTTACATTTTTCACAACTTTGTAAAAAACGTTATATTTTGGGGCAAAAAAGGGGTCTTACCGGGCCTACTCCTTTGGGTCAAACTTACTACCTGTAACGAAATATTATTTCAACTTTCCGCTTTTATCAATACATTTTGTACTTGAATAAAAAAGAATCGTATTTTTGTCTAAAACGTAGCTAATGCCCCTTAAAACAATAAAATTTGTTTAATATCATTTGTACTTACATTATTACAAAATTATTAACTCAATAGCAAAAAAGTCCATTTGTTTGCTTGGCTATGACTTAAAGTTTCAATTCTACATGATATAGAAATTGAAAAGCGCTGCACAATTACGATTAAAGACATTCTTAGTGATATTTTGTAGTGAATTAGATTGTGTGGTGTGGATTTAACTATCAAGGGAATCGCCATAATATTATAGATATTGAACAATAATGTTTTGTCCAGACAGCTTATTTGTAATAAGTATATAGATGTCGTGCACAATAACAATGAGTCAAAAATTACTCAATCACCGTTGTCTTTTTTTTTGTATTAGATGCTGTATTGAATTTAGGCCTGTGAGAACAATTTAGCAAACCATTGACTGTGAGCCTCTTGAATCGTAGGGAAATATATGGTAAAATGATGACGACTAACATTTATCAGTACAAACTTATCAACTACAATGCGAAGCAGTCATATTATGCTATACATTTCTACAAGATTTGGTAGCTTGTTTTTTTTTTACTCTGTCTGGTCTATCGTATTCTGAATTTTTACAATTGAAAAAACAAAAAACAAAACATTTAACGTGAAAAAATACGAAACTTCCATATTTTCTTTTCACTAAAAATTGATTGAGGTAACAAAGACATTTGTTGTGTTAAAATGTTTGGCAAAGGATAGGTATAGCTAAAACATTACCATTCAAAGCCTAATCTAGATGATATGCCCTGAAATTAAACTTTATACTTACAAGGGAGTTGATTTCATATTGTAGTTTGTCATAGTTGCTGTGTTGTCAGTCGGGTTTGAAATTTGGAAACCAGGAAGCATAACGTTCACAATTACATCTGTCGTCCTGTGTGATCAAAGAAACTAAATAGAAGGCAAAAGGTTCTGGTTTTTATAACTTTTTATTTGTCAAAATTAGATTTAATTTTCAAAGATTCAGGGCAATTTAGAGCTTTGCATATGGAATAGACAGCTATATCTTGATAAAGACAGATACAAAGGTTTTATTCTAGTTTTGATTTTTTTCTGTTGCTCTCTTGGACTTATATCCGTCAATTCAGCTAATCATAAAGTTAAGGTAATTGTCTTGCATATGTGTATTGAATTAACAACTATTATTAAATTTGAAACGCAATCAAAACAATACAACGTTAAGAACTGATTTACCAAACTCTTAACAGTGTTGTCGTTGGGGGCATTCTTCCCTTTAACGCTCTTCAACTTCAATGTAATTGATTTGGTCTTTTAACTTCTTCGATTGTGGCTGTACTGATGAGTCTTTTGTAGACGAAACGAGCGTCTAGTGTAAAATTATTAGGCTAGTATCTTTGTTAAGTTTGTCTTGTAAAGAAGCGTAGCATTATGTCACCACTGTTTCGGAGTGTCCAAAATATTGATCCTCTTCGGATGATTACTAAAATGGGTACAAGTTTAACTTATTTTTTTGTAGTATCAATCGAAAAAGTGAAAATCTCTACTTAACACTATTTGTACCTAAGAAAACAATTAGGATAATAATAAAACAGCTGCGCTAATCAATACAATTTTGTAAGTGTGACGGACGATAAGATCCCTATTACATCTATTGAACAATATTTCTATGCAAGGTTTCGGTTACATCTGTAATGTCTTACAACACGTCTCTGTACAAAACATTTCTCAACTTGGAAGAAAAAAACACAACTTAACGTTACCGAATTTCTTTACACCAAATATTGCATTTTACTTCATGATTTGCTAGTTTGTACCGATTTTAGAGCAACCAATGAGTCATTATGAATATTTACCTTTAGATATGCTTCAAACCAATATTCTGGGAAGCCAAACGTATGTTTCGAGACATTAACACAAAGAGTGCTGAAACATTATAGCTGTCTATAAATAAACTATGCATGATAGAGATATGACAATGTCTTGGTAATAAGGTTTTAAAGTAGAATGGTAGGATAAAAAGTAAAGGATTTAAATTTGTTAAAATGTTGTTTCTATCATGCTATTTTCAAAATATTATAAATGTGCAGATTACCATACTTGCTTACAAGCTACAGGATGTTTTGAAATAAATGTACAATAAATTTCTCGCTATTTGCCTTGATATAAAAAGTATTATACTGATAATTTGATAGTAAAAATTTGCAGACGTGCCACTGTACATTGCTAGAGAATAAAATATTACCTATATCCATATTTTGTAGATTGAAATGGTGCAAAAAGAGATTTATCGATGAAAACACTGTTTACTCAGCATTATCTGTCGAACTCTAAGGAAGAAATGATTAATTAGTACTCGCTGTATCATAGTAGCCAATAAATATTTACCGGCATATATTTGTGAATCAAAGTTCATATGACTGATAATTGACAATATTTGTGATCAAGTTATTGGAAATTATCAGGAAATGTTCACATATATATTAAACATCAAAAGGTTTGCATCCTCTAAAATTATTTCAAATCATACTGAATTGTCAGTTATATGTTGTTAGCATCATAACATTATAATTACGTGCACTCTTTACTATACACAATGGTACTACTTGGTAGTTTCCTTTTTATCGGAAGTTATTTTTGTCACAAACAAACAAACAAAATTATTGCATGTTTGTACGAAGGTATTCTCGGTATACGCAAAAACCGTTAAGATTTGAAAATAAAGTTCTATTCATAAATACAAATAATATGTCTTAAACAAATAACTACCATTTTCTTTCATAAAGATAAAGGGTTTAAAAAAAGAGAGAAAATGTCAAAGCAATGAAAACAGGCAAAATTTTGTTCTTATGTTGTGCTGTAACACCACTGTCCCAGGTTAGGGGAGGATTGGGCGCTCACAAACATGCTAAGTTAATCCCGCCACATTCTTTATGTGTCTGTCCCAAATCAGGAGCCTGTAGTATGGTGGTTGTCGTTGGTTCATGACTGTCATATTTGTTTTTCGTAAATTGTTTTGTTATAAATTAGGCCATTAGATTTCTCAATTGAATTATTTTATATTTTTCAAGTCGGGGTCTTTTTCAGCCGACTATACGGTATAGGTTTTTCTCATTGTTGAAGGCCTTAAGGTTGCCTATAGTTGCTGACATCCACTTCTTTTGAAATTTAGTGGGTAGTTGTCTCATTGGGAATCATACCACATCTCCTTATTTTTATAAAAACACCATGGCCCAAAAGAAAAGGGACCAAACGACAAAAAACAATTACAAACACTACACAGGAAACTTACTGTTGAACAACACTAACTAGGACCGGAAGTAAATTAATGTTCTCCGAAAGGGCAAGCAATTTCTTCTACACTAGTGGCATCCGTTGTGTTACTCATCTGAAAAGAAAATTATTCGGTTATGTCACATTATTTGTTTTTGTGCCCAATTTTTAAAGTCGCATTTTTTTAATGTCCTAAAATTATTTGAACCAAAAGACAGGAGATATTCTTATAACATTAAAGTCAATAATCTTTATCATAAATTTATCAAAGTTTTAATATTAGGCACATTTCAGTTATAATACCTTCAATATTTTAGAAATGTAGGATTTGATTGGACATTATGATAATAACAGTAGACAACAGAGGGCGCAAATTCTCACGGAAATGGTCTTAACGCCATAACTTGTACAGTAGAAGCTCATAATATAGACGTTAATCATTAATTATTTATAACAATGTGTTATGTAACTGTACCATATTGTAATAATTATATATTTTCTTTACCAAAATTTCTCATAATTTTTCCTAAGATAAGATGAGACAAAAGGTATATTACTGCTAGGAAATGTGACGTTGACAATTGGAACATTGAAATTATCACGTTTGTCATAGTTCTGTGTCAATATCTTGGAAGAAAACAAGATATCAAGCAGACTTTATAGTTTTTGAAATGTGGGTTATAGATTGACTGTATATCAACAGTGTATCTTAAAAGTAAAATAACAAAAATACCGAACTCCAAGGAAAATTCAAAACGGAAAGTACCTTTCAAAGGGCAACATCAAAAGCTCAAACACATCAAACGAATGGAAAACAACTGTCATATTCCTGACTTGGTACAGGCATTTCCTTATGTAGAAAATGGTGGATTAAACCTGGTTTTAAAGCTAGCCAAACCTCTCACTTGTATGACAGTCGCATAAAATTCCATTATATTGACAACAATGTGTGAACAAAACAAACAAACATATAAGTAAAAATGTCAAAAAAAGGGGTACAGCAGTCAACATTGTGTGATAATCTTAATCACTATAAAAACAAATAAATATGTCAACAACAAAAAAAGACAAAGCACATAAGCAAAAATGTGAAATTAAAACACATTGCGACATTTGCTTTTCTTTTCATCTTTGGGAAGGTTTTGAATAAATTCTGCTTCATATGAGTACAAAAATAAGTCATCCAGTAGAGGTGCACAGTTAGTACCGTTTGGCATATACCGGCTGTCTGTTGAAATATCAATCCAACAAACTCAACAAATATTTTATCGATCAAAACGTTCAGCATTTTGATGATAGAAACATTCTTTCTCTGTGAATGTGTTGTTGTAATCATTGTGGTTCTTCACAAAGTAAGATTTTTCATTATCTAAAACAAGGAATATGATCTACAATTCCCCTTTTGAATATAAAGCTGTTTAATGAGACCATGTATTCGATCTTTCAATTGAATATGGGTTATATCATTGTAATTCGTATTAGAATAAAAAGATTTGATATTGCTGCAGAATTGTCATAAACTATGCATTAGAAATCAAACGTAAAGCTTGATTTAACTTGTGATTTCATGTTTATAACATTAACATGTAATTCCAAATCTTAGAATTGAATGCTTCTTTTTGTAATTTAATAAGGTTGTTTAAACATTGATCGCGCGCACATGTTTAATATGAAGCTTCGGTCCATACTTTTATATCCACAAAACATTCCAAAAGAAGCACTCAATTAGCAAATAAAAAAATGTCTGAATATGAGTGCAACGGGAGATTATCAGAGCATGAGAATAAGACACACTTCTCGCTTTCATTATCATTTGAGAGGGGTATAAAATGACCCTGTTTACAGAAAAAGCTAATAGATTTTTATATCCTACATTGACATTAACCCCTCATCCCCTTTTATTCAAAGGTCCATTTTCCTGAGAAAGATCAATTTAGTTTTTTTTACAGTTGATGCGGTAACAAAGATAAACAAAATAGTCATGGGTCCAATGTATATTATTGTATATGATATGATGTACAAGTTAATGACATGGTGAAATGCTTTAGGAAATTGATAGTCGAGAAAATATTACACGATATCATAACAATGAAATGATAAAAGTCAATATAATCCTTTCATTTAAGCGTCAAATATATATATGACGTATAATCATTGAATAATTAATACTTAAAAGATATTCTAATAATCTAAACTTCACTAAAACATGCAAATCTGATTCATGCTGAAAATAATTCTTCGATTGATATTCGAGAATGTTTCTAAATAAAACTACGACAAGCTCGATTTTTACGTCATTTCGAAATACTAGATTGATTTTCTTTTACGTACATGTGATATACCGAAGTATGATGCTGATGAATGATTTACACGAACACAAATCACAACTTGTATTTTTTTTATAATTTTCCCGTATTTTATAGATTCACTGACTACAGTCCATACTTTTTCATCTGTTGCATTTAAAACTTCATATTTAACATTTTCGAAGACGAAAAGAAAAAAAACTCCTTGCAACTCTTTTGGTTTCCCGTTCAGATATGTTGATTTTGTCCTGTCAATTAATTACTCAAATTTAAGTGAGTACTTGTATGTCAAATATCGCAGTGAGCTAAGCATTTACAATACTGTCGTAGCTAAATGATCTGCTTCATATCTAAACAAAATCCTGGAAAATGACATAGATGGACAACTTCAAGCCAGGATCTATGACTTGAACCCAATTAATGCGTTACACGCGTGCATGTTCACAATATACGGACTTTATTTATAGGCGGTAAATCCTATCGCAGTTACTTCTTGAACAGGGGTTTGAGGATAACCGACAGTCATCGACACTACACAAGTTCTGAGGTTGACAGCGAAAGACAAGTTTAAACAATATTAAATTGCACAAAAAGGAAAACATACGAAAGTCACCTTCACATTAAAAGTTTAAACACAAAAAAAAATGTATTTACGTGACGCCTGAAATATTTATGGGCAAGCATTAATCTTTTGTCTTTTGTTTGGTTTTGTTTGGGGTGACCTCTTTTATGGAGAGGGGGTTGCAAATTAAACAAACTTTGGATCTTCGTTTCACTGAATGATATAAACTTTTTTCTTTGTGTATATCTTTATTTTTGTTGTTGTTACATGAATAGGTTTTATATATATATAAAACATAAGAAGGTATGGTTTAACGATACAACATTCCGCCAGAAAACAAATGAAGTGGATGAAGCAATGAGCAAAAACCTTATCTTATAGTACGCTATAAAATGCCCCAACATGACAAATTGTAAACCAATTCAAACGTGAAAAACAACGGCCATAATATATATACAAAACAATAAAAGAAAAACAATGATGTAATACAGCGACCAACGACAATCATTGAATTACAGACTTTTGACTCAACCCACCATTTTTTTCTTAAAATGTCCTGTACCAAGTCAGGAAAATGGCCATTGTTATATTATAGTTCGTTTCTGTGTGTGTTACATTTTAATGTTGTGTTTTTGTAGTGTCGTTGTTCTCCTCTTATATTTGATGCGTTTCCCTCAGTTTTAGTTTGTAACCCGGATTTGTTTTTATCTCTATCGATTTATGAGTTTCGAACAGCGGTATACTACTGCTGCCTTTATTTATTCGGAACGTGCATATTCAACTTTAGTAATTGCATCTTTCTATAATTATTCATTGGTCCATATCACGCAGCTATTCATTGACATATAGCGTGGTATCGAGAACATAAGACTAAAGAGTAAAAACAGATTATACAAATCAATTGTAAAAAACTATAAGAGACTTATCACAAGGAAGCTATTAAACCAAGAGTTGCAAGTGGCGAAGTTGAACTCATCCCTTTGTAAATTTAACGGATGCTTCCACGAGTTGTTTGACTGTTATGTAATATCTGTTTCACAGATGACGACGGATATGTTCCAATTGTCGTAACTATAATCCCCTCACCTTTTCCCCGAATGTGACCTACCAAATTAGATTTATCACCGGGTTTGTACTTATATGAGCAACACGGCGGGTGCCACATGTGATGCAAATATGATTCCAGAGCACCTGAGATCACCCCTAGTTTTTGGTGAGGTTCGTGTTGCTTAGTCGTTAGTTTTCTATGTTATGTATTGTGTGCTGTTGTTTGTTTGGCTTTTTCTTTTTTGCCATGGCGTTGTCAGTTTATTTTCGAATTATTAGTTTGCATGTCCCTTTAATATTTTTCGCCTCTATTTATCAAATACACAAACTGAGATCTGTTTACTGACTTGGGAAACAACTATTTTTTGTTTGTTGATATTTTTCACCTATTATTACAATTCACGCGAAAACATAATTGTAAGAATGTCAGTATATTGTTTTGTCATTAAGACTTTAAATCGTCGTTATGTTAAATCAGTGACGTATGTTAGTAAGAAATCCTTGGTTATAAAAAGAAAAACAATACAACGAAAGTTATGCTTTTCTTTGAAACAATAGAAAAGACAGATCTTCTCCTGTCAAAAAGTCAGTACTTCAAATTATTAATTCATTGGAAACATAAAACTTCTTACAACCTTAAGAATTGCGACAAATATTGAAAATTGTGTATATTTAAGGCGACAAGAGTTCTGCACTTGAAATTCTGAATCTTACGGTATGAAACAAACTGATTTGACTAAAACACTTGAATCTGTCACATCTATTCAACAAATTAGAATCTTTTCATTAGCTTTTGAAATAAAAGTACTGGATGAAAATTGTGATGAATGATCACCTAATCCCGAAACAGCAAAAGTAAACCAGATAGCAAAACATATTTGATAAGACTCAAAATCTACGGTTGAATAAAACACTGCACTAAAAGAATCGTAAGTATTTTGTATAAAGCTTTATGGGTAAAGTTCATATTTCTTGTTTTGACTATTTATTATTTTATGTTTTTATTTGCCATATATCATTATGATTAAAATTATTAAATTTGTAAGACGCGATATAAAAAAGACTCAAATCGATTTTATGATATAAAAATAGTAAACAGATCAACCAAAAGAAATTTCTATAGAATCCAGGAACAACAAATATAAAAAAAAAAACAAGAAAAATAAGAAATAAAAACTCAAAAATAGAATATGAATTATTATTTTTTAGGAGTTAAAATTTTCACTAAAGCAAAATATAATATATGTAGAAACTTTTTCAATGAAGTGAACATTATGGACATTAAGTAGACTTTTTTTTGGAGTATATTCCTTAGTAGTATCTCCCATTTCGATAGTTGATGGATATCTTTAATTTTGTTTTAATCGCCATCAACGTCACCTTTACAGAACTTAAAAAGAGAAATTGCCACATTATTGTGTTTAATACACTACAGTTGTATAAAAACATTTTTAATAAGTATCAAAAAGATATTTGCAGAATAAAGACTATGGGTACCACTAGCCCGACTCTTTAAGAGTATATGTGTTCACCCTCGGTTCTTGGTAAGTTCGTGTTGCTTAATCTTTAGTTTTCTGTGTAGTGTTTTGTGGATTCCTGTTTGTCTGGTCATCTTCTTTCTTATGACTATGTGTGGTATGTCTCCCTTCGACCAATGGTGTTCGATTGTCCCCTTGGTAGCTTTGATGTTTGTTGAAACAGTTATTAGATTAAATTTCGCTTTTGAAATTCACTATTCAATGCCATATTAAAAATGAAAACAACACGTTATTAATTTTATGTGTCCGAAGCGCTTTTCTGGATATACCTTCATCGGGAACGCTCAAATCGTCGTTTTGCGTTTTTTGCCAGGTCATTGACAGTTTGTTTTCAATTTCTGAGTTTGTATATCTATTTGGTATCTTAAGCCTCTTTTTCAGAATTTAAAAAATATCTTGGTCCAAATATTTTTTTATTTTATAAAAGAGAGGCGGGAGAAACCATAGGGATATTCAAACTCGTAAGTAAAACAAACTGACATTATCCTGGCAAAAAATGAAAAATTACCTAAAACTTATATGAAAGTAAAACAAATGGGAACACATTCAGATAAATCATATGATAGATATAAAGGACATGTTTGCATAACAGCCATAACAGAGAAAAGCGTATGCAACTTTAAACCACAACTACTGAACCTCTGTTCATTCAAACATCGCCTGTTTACGGCAACAATATACATACTTGAAAAACACTGCTGCTTGATAATTATATTGAATGTTTCGAATACTTTCAGAAATGTAATGCAAACCTGAATTAAATATGTGTTGATAAATTATCTTACATTACATACTAAGTATGTAAAAGCTCATCAAAGAAACACTCAGATATTTAACTGTGTATTCAATTTCTCTACAACATGAATGACGTATATTTAATATATCAAACAGTAGAATATTTTGTATAGTAGTTATCAAACACGACACCACATCACTGTGTATTTTACAAGAATGGTTTACAAGATTACTTAAATTATTTGTCACCATTGCGTTGAATACTAATTCGTGAAAAGAATCCATTCATTCATCCCTATTTTAGAAACTTGTTTGCCTTTATTCATGTGGTTGATGAAACCGATTAGAACTTTAAATTTGAAAATTGGATTAACAAACAATTGTTAAGCGTGAGATAAATAGATTCTGTTAAACTTGTAGCATTTAAATTTAATTCAATCCAATTTAATCTTGATTGTTCTGAATTTATCAATAGCAGAGTCATGAATAATACTATTTATACCACCTAAAACATTCGATGCATTTTTAGTTTGCCAATAATTTGATGTTGATGCTATTATTGTAAACGAGTCTATTAGAGGTTTCCCAGCTTTTTCATTTCAAAAATAAAAGTTTGGAAATGGAATAAAGACTATAATGCAAAAATAAAACTTATCAAAGGTACAACACCAGATGTAAAAGTAAAAAAAAAATATAAAAAGCTGAAAGACAGAAGATTCCAGTCCAGTTTTTCAACCACAAATAGAAAAAGAAGAATTTTATTTTCCTTGCTTGATTTTGTCATTTGTGTATCCTACACAGTGAAAAATGTCATCTTTGGAAAGCCGTGATTGGATGTATAAGTATAAAATAATCCTTTATTTCTTGATGAATAACTGCAGTGTGCATAAATTAAGAAATAATTCATGGATTTATTTGTTAGAAATTTACACATGGCCTGGGCCGTGATATTCGAATTTTATCCAGAGCGTTAAGGAGTTGGACAATATATATGCAAATGAAAAGCATTTGTCGTGTAAAATTTTGATTTGAGTGTCACTGATGAGTCTTGTTTAGACGACAAAAATAAAGATAAAAATATCGAATTCAAAGGTTAATTCAATAAGGCGGAATTCCATAAAACCTGACAAAATCAAACGCTCGATTTTATCGACCAACGGAACGAACGAAAAGATAACAACTGTCATATTCTTGACTTGGAACGTTACAAAAAAATATGCCTGGTATCTTTTATTAGTTTTATAAGGTGTACTTTTTAGGGAAAAAAGGCCCGGTTTATGCTAAATTTTGATAAATTTATACTCTCATGTGTAAAAAATTGTGAATTTTATTTCCAGTTCATGCAGCAAGATTTCAATACTGCTTCAGATGATAGTTTCTGTCTTTAATCATATGAAAGGAAATGAGTACTCACAAAGGGACATGATTCAGAAATTTTACAGATTAAAATAGGCATAGGCAACTGTACAGCTGTGTGTTTTGCAGATTAAATATTTGAAATGTCCAACATCTATCTATATATCATCTGAAGACAGTATTATGGTTTTATAACAAACTCTGCAATTTTGGACCAGAATATGTCATATAATAAGTCATAAAACGGATTTTGTACGAAAAATCTAGATTTTGTGCTTATTTGACAAAATGAATACAAATTACAGTTATTTTATTCTGTTTAAATGTTATTCTTTTTAAATAAGATGAGAAATGATTGGATACATGGAGGTAGTAATGTCTTATCTGGAAGAAACACAGAAAAGAGGTTAACCAGCATGTAGGGTCAGCGACATAAAGTAATGATTTTCAATCAGTAATGGTGACAGACATGTAATCCTTATTGCAAATTATTTGACAATAACTCAGCTTTTCATTGATGGTGTCATAATAATTATTCAAATCTTTGTAGTACAACATAGGACATAATTAGCATTTCATTTTCCGTGCTTTATGTTGGCCTTTTTTGTCTGATTCCTTGCCCGGCTTTGGATTTACTTTTTGTCCCTTTTTTATTATAGTTCTTCATCTTTTTAATAAGCTTTGGATTTTCAGATATTTTTCAGATAATGACAATTCATGAAGCAATAAGGCATTAAGGCAGCTGAACGTCTTTTTATTGAACATTGCTTCATTATAAAAAGTATTTAGAAAATGGAACAACATATATGATACCTTACTTAAACATAAGGAAATGCAATAATTTTTATTTTACCTATGTCAGTTTTTGTATGACGTGTGAACTGGAAGGATCATGTTAAAATAACCAACTGTCTTTTGTCTCTATATTAGTTGTTTTTGTGCATCTGATATGCAAAGCCAATTCCAGCTGACAATTACAGTTTGTTCTTATATTGTACTGTTACGGCACCATTGTTCTATATTATGGGAAATGTTGAGTATTCTCAAACATGTTTAACCATGTTCCATTATTTATGTTCCCATCCAAAGTCAAGAGCTTGTAATTCAGTGGTTGTCGTTGCCGTTGGTTGCTTTCTGTTATAACTGTTTTTATTTATTGTTTTGTCAAAAAATTGGCCGTTGAATTTTTTGTTTGAATTTTTTAACGATTTGTCATGTCTGGGTATTTTTTTGGGTTGACTATATGGTGTGGTTTTTGCTCATTATTGAAGGCCACACAGCGACCTATAATCGCTAAGATCCACGTTATTTGAACTCTGCTGGATAGTTGTCTGATTGGCATTCATACCACATCTCCTTATATCATTAAGTTGAACTTTGAATGAAATTGGTTGTTCTTTGTAGGACAATTTGGTCATGAAGTTCTTCAAGTATACAGGTATTTATATCTCCTTAGTTTTATTTTTTGGAGCATTTTTGATGAAGGTCAATTGAGAAAGTCGCTTCAGACGTATCAATTGTATAAATTGTTATTTTCATTTTAGGAACTATGAAAGTGAATCAGTCATACTTTACTATTAAATTACGTTTTGTATAGATGTGCATCATAAAAATGGCATTAAACACAAGTAACAGTTGATAATTTTTGTTCATCGGAAGAGCTTGTTTTGATTTACAGTCACCAGGAACGCTGAAATCTAAATATTTGAAATCCAGGGGTGTAATAGATACGTAGAAACTTTGGGAGCTATATGACCTAAAGGGACCTAAACATAATAATGAAATTTACCATAGGTCAAATTTGCCTTAGGGAGTTAGAACCTTAGTTTTTCAATAATTTCTTAATTCATTAACGGAAAATTTTTGAAAAATTTGTTGTAAATCTTGCCAGAACAGAAGTACTCACTATTGAGCTGATGATGGCCTCGGTGAATAACAGTCCGCCAGCAATGGAATCGACCCAGGGCTAGTAAATGAAAATAATACTTTATAGATTTCGTTCGTCCGAAGCCCTTTCTGGATTTGAATTCAAATTAATTTTCTAAATTTAAGTTCAGGTCACAATTAACAAAACTTAAAACAATAGTTTACACAGTCAAAAGTATTGTATATGGGCTATGATTTTTTTAAGATAATTATAACGGCAAATATCTAGCAACAACATCTATAATAAAAAACATATAGGGACTGGTTATGGAGATATAACAATTTGAAAGGAATGTTTACAACAGTTCACTTGTATTGAACACAAATTTGTCTATCTTTCGTGAATTTTAATTCTATTTCAGAAGAATGAAAACGATAATTTTATTGAATTTTATTGGTCGTGAATATGCAATTTCTACGATAGACTTTGTTGTATTAGTTTGAGAGTTATATTTTGTAACTGTTGATATTTGAAGCACAAAATACAATCAAATGACTTAAATATTAGCTAATTATAATAAAATTCATAGATAAATACCGAGCTATCACCACAAATCACAATCATCAAAATTGGAAGACATTGTTTATTTGATTTGAATAATGTTGATTATGTGATGTTTTGGTACGCCTCAGACTTGTTCCATCTAAGCGTACATAAAAAATCGGTTTGGAGAGTACCTTCGGGGAAATTGTTACATTATTTGGATGGATAAAAAAAATTATTACACAACATGTCGGCGTAACTGAAGTGAAATAAAATTGAAAACATTTGAAAAAGGCGTTGATTTTTAATTGATTTAAGTGATTGAGAATACCAAAAAAAAACCACTTTTTTATGATACAAAAAAATTAATGAACGTATGTTGTCGTGTTTTACTTAAAGTAACAACATCTTTCAGGGAGCCATATCATTTTGGTAGAAAATATATGATAGGTGTCCAGCTAAAACTTCTGTTTTCAATTTAAGTCACACAAATATATGAACATACTTTTTTATAATTTCTAAAAGTTGCGACATCATTTTATATCTGATGTTACCATTAAACAAGATTAATTGGTTTTAAAACGAAATGACTGTGTCTTTGAACAAGTAAAATGGACGCCTTGTAAATTTAAGACTACCAAAATAAAGTGAATGAACTGAATAAATTGAAATTATCAAGTTATTTTTATTTTTAATGAATGAAATACGAGATGATTAACTTTTCCACAAGATTTGATTTTGTATGCGGTATATAGATATGACTTTCAATGATATTCACGCTCGTCATTTTTGTGATAAAATAGATTTTAATGCGGCTCCGAAATCTTTGAACTCGTGAAAAGCCATTGAAAGTAATTTTTCAGTGTATTGATGAATTGCTTTAAGCAGTTATAGGGTTCCGTTGTAAAAATATGAAAACCTATAATTATCTCCTACAGATTACATCATTTTCGTAGTTCAAAGCAAGTTTTCAAACATGTGGTATTGACATTTTGAACTGAAATAATTTGTATTTTACAGTAGAACTTTTCAATTAACAGTGTCTCAAAGCTGCAAAAGTACATGTTATTTATACGTTTTTTTCAGTTTTGAAAACAATCTCGATGATTAACTTGATAGTACACTAGATAAATTCGTGTCGAATTTAAAACACAGACAATTGTCATTTCCCGTGGAACTTCGTTACTGATATCAATGCACACTCCTCATTTTAAAGTAAATAAAAGGTTGGTGTAATGACTATGCATTTTAAGAAATAAACAATGTGTTGTACGTCATTTAGAATTTAGAATAAACAAAAATAATAGTTGAATGACTGTTAAAGCCATTGGACTTTTATTTATTGACATTAAAACTTAGATTTACAAAGAAGTTTGTTTACTTGTCTTAACAGGTAAATAAGAACATATTCGTTAATTATTCTACTTTTATGTCTACTTTTCTCGAGAGAAAAAAAAAAGATTTTTATATGACACACCTTCAAGATTTGTCGATGGCGGTAACTTGTTTTCACGAACAATGTTTAAGATACATATTTTGAATAGTGTTCGTTATTTGTTACAGCCATATAAGTATGCAATATGGTTTTGTCCATGTTACAGTTTTTCTTTAGTAAACAAACTCATTGCCGTTTATCCCTCTTTTATCCTGATCGTCCTCAGAAGGGTTATTCCATGAAAGTGACATGAATACAAATAACAAATGCATGTCTAATTGTTATAAGTAACTAGCAGATTCTGAAACAAATTCTATGGAAACAATAATTATAACATTTTTCAAAATTCCTTTCCCGATCGTATATTAATGATAGAAGTAAGGTTAGAAATATATATTTAAAAAAAATTACTACAAGTATTTGATATCTTTCTTTCTACAGAAACATTATCTTTATTGATCAGCATTTGTAAATATTTAATAAGCATATAGTGTTCACTTTTAGCGTAAATTTATAATGATCTATTTTGAGGCCTATAATACTTTGCCCCTGTGTTTGAAGGCGATGCGTAGAAACATGCTTTTACTCAGATTTAATTCCAAAACTGTTTGGTGACATATGACTTACGTCTAAAACTGGAGTGTCTTTGCTCTTCCTTTTTAACAATTGCGTGATATTACTTATTTGTGAATCGGTGAGTTTTACTGCAAGTTTACTAAAAAAAAAATGCAAATACTTTCAATTATCAGTTTCACCTAACATAAAGCGTTATGTCTTAAATCTGCTAGCAAATGTGAATTTTGAAACTATCATAAAAACCGAACCTTAGCGTTTGATGAATGAACGCCGAAACTGTTTACTTCATTCATATCGGGGTTACCGCGCGTTATTTTTACAACCGGCACAATTATATTCTTATACATGTTCTTAACGCTTAATTTTGATCTGGAATGATCTCTTTCATTTTAAACAAAAGATTATTTGTTATACGTTTTCTGGTATGAATAAATGCCACTATAAACATTTTAACTCAAGTAAACATGTGTAACTTACAGGATTTTTCTCACGGAAGAAATGCAACTGAACCACAAACAATTAGAAATACGAACGTCAATTTTATATACTATGATTACACTGTATATTAAGAGTTAACAAACTTCCGTGCATACATGTTTGGCCCGAAAAATTAAGCCAACTATATTTGTCTGGTGGATTTACTTGATCCTTTAAGACCAATGCAGGTAATGACCTATTTGCAGATATTTGACTTATTTGCCATTAGTTAAGATGGAAGTATAAATTCCCTGCCACGTTCGGTCGGTTTTTTTGTTAGTTGTTTTTGTTTTTTCTTTGTATCGATCTGATGAGTTAAACCCTTTTCAACTGATATTTACAGTTTGCTCTTATGTTGAATGTACTGTTACACCAGGTGACCGAGGTTAGGGGAGGGTGGCGCCTGCAAATTTGTTTAAACGAGCCATTTTCCTTATATGCCTGTGACAGTCAGGAGCCTGTAGTGCAGTGGTTTTCGTTGTTTCATGTCTGTTATACTTGTTTTTCGTAAATTGTTTTGTTAAAAATTTGGCTGTTAGTTTTCACAAATTTGGCTGTTAGTTTTCTCAATTGGATTGTTCCACATCTCATGTCGGGGCTTTTTATAGCCGACTATATGGTATGGGTTTTTCTAATTGTTGAAGGCCGTACAGTTGCCTATAATTGCTTACATGAACTTCATTTGAACTTTGGTGGATAGTTGTCTTTTTGGCAATTATCCAAGAGGAATCGCTATATATTAAAAATGTGAACACGATCAACGCTTATACAACCCTATAAATTACACAAAGAAGCTTTTCATTCTTAAATTATAGATATGGTACACATTTCTGCATTATGTTTTTAACATCCAACTTCTAGTCATAACAAATTCATAAAAACAAAACTGAAATCGGACAACTTTTTTTTAAATTATTAATCTGGGCATTAACTTTATTAGTATTTTGTAAAAAATATTAGCACATCTTAATTCCAGGTCTAGACTTCAGAAAAATGAAAGAAAATATATAGCTTTGAGCAAATATCAGTTCAGGATAACTAATTAAAATTACGCTCATAATTGAAATCAGTACACACAAAAAAAAATACCTTGAGGATTTTTGGGATAATTTGAAATCAGACATGCTAATTTTAAATTATTCATCGATTGATAACAAGGAAGCAATCTCAAATTAATTCAAATTAGCATAACCAATAGAAAGTTGATCTTCGTTATCATTTTTTCTGGAAATTAATTGTAAAAACTAATGTTTGTTTTCAGAGAGTATCAAATAAAACTAATTTCATTTGTTTATCTTGTATTATGATGCAACGAAATAGAATAAAAATTCATCTATTTTTATTAATTATTCAAATAACAGAAAAGATATTAGCATGATAACTGCATCACGGGGCCAATATTTCATTTAGGCTTGACACAAGGTGTCCATAATTAAAATGAAACACTATATGCTTAATTGTTTTCATTTATCATTTTCAGAATGGCATACCCAATGACTTTTCTTTCATTTGACACTAATCAATTAATTCAGTACTTAATAGGAAACATACATTACACAAATAAAGAAATGTCTTTTATTTTACGCTTCACTGATTATTCCTTTTTTGTATTTTAAACAGAAATGAATACTATTTCCGAAACACACACAAGCCCACACAAAGTATTACTTTTCAATCCTGTTAAATATACATGTATACGTGTTTTCCCTTTAAAATTACATTATGCTTGATAGAGAATTTGTTTTGTGTTTTTACGAATCTCTGTGATTCATTTGCTGTGATTTTGAGTTTTTTTTTATAAACTGATTTTAACATAAATGGATTTGAGATTAAGGATTTAAGACAAACTTTTGGGATTACTGTTTATGTTATATTTATAAAGCAGTTTTTTGAAACTATTCAATGCTTGTTTGTTTCTATTAGAGCATCTTAATTGCTTTGGGATCAAATAAAGTGATAGTATCATTTTGACGTATATGTATTTTTATAGTTTGTTCTTATGTTGTTTTGTTACACCTATGTGCCAGGATAGGGGAGGGTTGAGCGCTCACAAACATGTTAAACCCCGCCACATTCTGAATGTGCCTGGCCCAAGTCAGGAGCCTGTAGTTCAGTGGTTGTCGTTGGTTCACGTCTGTCATATTTGTTTTTCGTCAAGTGTTTTGTTATGAATTAGTCCGTTAGTTTTCTCAATTGAATTGTTTCATATTTTTCACGTCTGGGCATTTTATAGCCGACTATACGGTATGGGTTTTTCTCATTGTTGAGGGCCGTACGGTTGCCTATAATTGCTTAAATCAACTTTATTTGAACTTTTGTGGATAATTGTCTCATTGGCAATCATACCTCATCTCCTTATTTTTATATGTAAATATTTTTATTTTTATTTTTTTCCAAATATAACACTTTCCACTACATTTGATTTGATTTCATTTTCGTTTCTCTTGATACCAAGAATACTATACGGTATCCAGTGCAAATCTACATAACCGTATTATATTCTTTCATTAATCAAGCGGGATTACAAAATTATCAACTTTACGTTACATGAAAGACGACGTCTATGCGACTTATTGACACGTGACAGACAGAAACAATCTGCAGTAGCCATCAAATGCTTTATAAAGCTGAAAATCATTCATCATAACAAGTATCCAGCGATTTCCTTGTCATTAACTGTATTTTTAACTGTTGTCGTTAGTGAAAGAAGCACTTTCAAGTAGTACAAGTTCATTGGTACATGCTGGAAATTAAGGAACAACGACCATCAATTGCAAACCAGATCCATAACCAACACTATTGACTTGTTTTGTACAACCATAACGGTAAAGATCAAAACGAATTTCTCTTGTTTGTAAATTTTTGTTTCATAATGCCTTTTGATTTATTAATGTAAATGGCTTACAGAGTAATGTTTAACTTCATGTTTTAGATGTGTAATGCAGGTTTGTGATTATATTGAAATAGAAAAAAAAAACGTTCAAAGAGGAAGATACAATGTTGTTGTTATCGAAATATATAAAACATTGTTAGTATTTCCTGTTGTAATATAATGTCAAATATCTTTGGTATAATTTTTTTATTTTTTGTATTAATTAATGTTACTTCTTTGATAAACATGTGACCAATAGTCAATTTGGCCTTTGCAAAACAACTATTTGCCAATTTTGTGACATTTATTTTGTAGAAAAAGAACCGGTCAAATATTACAGAATCTTAGTATATCAAACCTTGTTGTCGGCTGTTGGAGTTATCCACAGAGGGTATAACCAGCCCAGTGGCTCAGAACTTCGATATTGACATGAAAATGCAGATATATTTTATTGAAATGTATTTTTTTATAAAACTTAGGAAATCATTTTAAATAAAGGAAATTCAATGTACCTCCCTAATGCATAGCTCTGATTCCTTGTTCAGGTTTGAATATACTTTTGGTCCTTTTCGATTGTATCAGCTGTTCAACGTTTGTTTAAGGTTTTGAATTTTCAAAAGTTTGGCTGAACAGAAATTTATTGTAGAAAGTTCCATCGGTGCAGTAAAATTGATATCGCTAATGTTTGCTGTATAAAAACGTTTTACGTTTGAGCAATACATTAAAATGACAGAAAATTAATTTGGTCTCAATAATAGGCCCTAAAATTGCATTGCTCGCCTTCCATGTTGTATTGAATTATACTTGTAACGTAGGACATGAGGATAAATATATCTGTTAAATTTCTACTCGATTAGTGAAAATTACAGTTTACATATAATTTCCTAAGGATTTTTTAGAGAAAATGTTTTAGTCATTTATTTACACTTAACTCGTTTATTTTATGAAAGAACAACATTTTTATATCGTAACCAACATTTAATTTTTTCAAATTTCAAGTTTATGAATAACAAAATATGTATGTATCGGACTGAACCAAAATCAAGGTAGCAACTTCCCCAGGCAATGTTGACCAAGTATTGTTTTGTTATTGTTTGTTGTTGTTTGTTGTTGTTGTTGTTGTTATTGCCACTATCGTTAACTAAAAAAGGAAATTCCGGAAAGAATTGTTCTGCTCGATGAAATGTGAATACATACTGATTCAAGGGATTTTTTATCTTAAGTGTCAGCTATCGAACAGCAAAGTTTATCATTTTTGTGCATGATTACATCATGTACGCCATAATGTCTACGGTATTCCATCGGTACAAACCTCATGTATAACATTTACCATCGTTTATGCAAACATATAAGTTAATTGAAGATAGTGTACTGTAAATGAAAAGGAACATTTTATCAAGTGCAATGATTTACTGAACATTCATATGTAGTGTAGATTTAGAGTCATTTATATGCAAATAATCTGAAAAAATAACAAAATGAAGTAGACGTCTGAAGGTCACCGTTATGGATTTTTATTATAAACAAAAGTCCAATCCATTTGGTAACATCTTTCAGCGTTTCCGCTTTTAAGTCATGTCTACTTCTTTCAAAAACAAATTCAACGATTGGGATGGGGGAAAAATGTACAAAAATTAAATGCAGGATAAAGACAATAACTGTTGAATGTCTTTAAATATCAGCTATATTTGTAAGAGGCTAAGAAACATGTGTAATGCGAGCTTCAGCGAGCTATTACTCCTGTTTCGAGCCGAGTACAAATATAGCTGATATTTAAAGACACTAAACAGTTATTGTCTATATATCCAACTAGTAGCATAACGCCATTTTCATTACCCTCAAATCTTTAAATTCTGAAACACTTAAGTTTGCCAACATTTAGAATTGCTTTTTTTGCCCCGACTATTTACCCTTCCTTGGCGGACCCAACTGATGAATGTTGCAAACTTATTAATAATAGTTTACCTTGATTAAAACAAGATGTCAAAACTATTAAATATCACCATGTATCTCCTCAGGAAATAATAAAAAAAAATAACAGAAATTACTTACAGATTAATTTGCCCTTAAGAATTCTTGAACATTTTCTAAGAATGGCGATAATTATACCACTGATTAATAGTCAAATAATTTGTATAATCAATCAAAGTACCAACATGATTACTTAATCAAATAGAATGAATTCTTGATGGACAGTAAATGAGATTATGTTTACAAGTACAGAATGAACAAATGAGATGTGGGTGGTTTATGATGAGCCATTCATGACGTATGATATTATTTGTGTCATTCATATTTGATAATATATTGGCGATATCGTTTTTATTGAAGAAACGATAACGACTTATCGCACCTTTGTACTGTTCGAATTTAGAATATTTTAGAACAAAGAAATTTCAGATTTGGTAAAATTATAGATTAGACCGACCCCCCAAAAAATTGACAGAAAAGAAGGACAAAATATCAGGTTCTGGAATAAAATATAATTCAATGAACTAGTCGACGAAATTGGCTTTTCATTTTAATTATGTAATTTTCGTACGATTTTCGACAGCTATACGACAGATATAGACATAAATAGATATAAGAAGATGTGGTATGAGTGCCAATGAGACAACTCTCCATCCAAGTCAAAATTTATAAAAGTAAACCATTATAGGTCAAAGTACGGTCTTCAACACGGAGCCTTGGCTCACACCAAACAGCAAGCTATAAAGGGCCCCAAAAATTGCTAGTGTAAAACCATTCAAACGGGAAAACCAACGGTCTAATCTATATAAAAAACGAACACTTATGAACCACATCAACAAACGACAACTACTGAACATCAGATTCCTGACTTAGGACAGGTGCAAACAATTGCAGCTGGTTTATTCGTTTTAATGTTACCAAACATTCACCCTTATCTGAAACAATAGTGTAACATCACAACATAGAAAGACACACTATAAAATATCAATTGAAATGGCTTAACTCAATCAAAAGACATATTAACACCAGTGAACATACACTGAACAAATAAATTTGATCTATGATACAATGTAAATACAAAATAAATAAACTAAGGGGAGAATAATAAAAGTAACATGTTATACCGCTGTGAAATGTTAAACAATTTAAGAAAAACAATATGCTTGAACAAAAATATCAGCCATTTGCAATTACTTTAAACACAGGTAAATGAAAATAATTTTGTTGTTAGGTTTACAAAATAAATAATTTTGATGTTCATAGAATGAGGAAGTGAAAATTTATAGTAATACCAAACACTTATCAAAGCTGGTATATACACCAGATATAACTCTGAATAACATTAAATAACAAAAAAGCATTACAATTAGTATCAACAGGTCAAATAAAAAAGAAAGTACGATTTGAGAGTACTCGCAGTTACTGACAGCTAGTTAAAAGCCAAAAACAATTAATGATAGAAAAATCATGCATCAGAGACTAAAATCAACTAAAACACATCCCAGGGATTTAGTATTTCAACGTCATGGACAGTCAAAGAAGACATGACTTGTGCAAAGCCAAAAATAAATGTATCGACAGGCAGTAGGATAGTTAGGAGTTAACCTCTTTATAGATCAAAATGAACGTGGGTGTGTCTTTATACATCCCGTTTGAAAAGAATACAAATTTAGTTATGTTTTAATTTGATGATGGCAATATCGATATTAGTGCCAATGTAAACTAAAGTCCGTTTTGCACACGTATAGAAATTGCGGTTTTTATCCAATGCAATCATAGGTTTGAACGTTGTTTTCAATTTAAATTGTT
Organism: Mytilus californianus; assembly: GCF_021869535.1. Lineage (NCBI taxonomy): Eukaryota > Metazoa > Mollusca > Bivalvia > Mytilida > Mytilidae > Mytilus > Mytilus californianus. The sequence continues at coordinate 29,089,271 of NW_026262626.1, read as the reverse complement.
TATATTTTTTCGTTTGGGCTTGTATTATATTTGCCCTCGGGTTTATATGATCTGTTCATCCTATTTTGACTCTTTCAAAATTCAAGAGTCTATCCTAAATTGAGGTAAATTATATGGCCTTTCAAATACCGTTTCGATTCCTAACATCACTGAAGAGACATTAATTGTCGAAATGCGGATATTACATCTTGTGATTCGTTTATTTGGCAATCGCCAATGGCAGTCAGCAGGTTTTAAGAACATCCGTTGTTCGACCTGTTAGTCAAATGCGTTTTGTTTAAATATACTTTTTCACTTTTTTGGTCTTTTGGAAAATGTTGTTTGTGCTGTATTTAGACCCCTCTACCAAGAAATTTGTTTTGCATGCACACGTATAAAAATTGCGGTTTTTATCCAACGCAATCATAGGTTTGAACATTGTTTTCAATTTAGACTTATATATATAAAATGACTGAATAATAGCCAACGATAAATCTTACGGGGCGATGGATCATATAATTATGATACAGTAAACTACAAAATATAATATATAACAAGTCTAAAAGGGTACAACATCACCAAAAAATAATAATAAATTGAACAAATGTTAAATATTTCGGATAACAGATATCCTTCATCAGTATGATCACAATGTAAAATGAATTATATCAATCTAGTCTGATAATAAAACTATAACAATCTTGAAATTTATACAATAAAACATTCAAAACTGAACACCATAGAGACGCTTGTATTATTCTAAAATTTTTAAACATGACGCAGGTTATGTAGCTATTTAAAATAGAGACTGCAAAGATATGCTTTAAAATAAAAATAGTAATGTGCGATATGAACTGGTACAACTCTAAAATTTCAAAGGTGACGACAGTTAAGATGTTACAACAACGATTGCGTGGAAATAAATTCCCAATAAACAGCACTGACCGATCCAAGCTAGTATAATATTTCAAATATGACAAAGGTAGAGTAATTAAAACAGAGGCTGCGTATATAAACATCCGAAATAGAAAGCAGTTTGATAATGATTAAAAAAAATAATAATAAATTTTGACTAAGGTTAAATAATTGAACGTGACTGCGTACTTATACATCCCTCCCAAATGAAAAGAACCCTGTAATTTAAACTGGTATAATTAAAAAATTCCTTAAAACTGTAAAAGTCCAGTACGGAAGCCTGAGTTACTGGAAACAAGTGATAGTAGGGAAAATGAGTGACTCATTCTATGTTTTTTTTTCATTTATGCCCTCCGGGGAAACTGTCCTTAGCTTTCTTATCCAAAACCTTTCCCGAGCGAGTCTGTCGGCCCTTGACCAACCCTCTTTGTGGTCTATGATTGTGATGGTAAGGTTTTTGAGATCAGCTTGGGCGTGCCCAGGTGATCTCAACTGACAACATACGGGGAGGTCGGGCTTGCAGGTGTAGTCACATCGATGGCCATTCATGCGTTTGTTGAATGGCTGTTCTGTCTCTCCAACGTACTGCATGCCAGGTCGACACGGAAGAAGGTATACAACATTCTGGGTTTTGCAAGTTACATTGCAAAATATAGTGTACACAGACCCAGTGGAGTGGCAAGTAAATGTTTGAGTATTCAGTATTTGTTTGCAAGTCAGACATCGTCTGTTACCACACGACTTGCACCATCCTGCAGTTGAACCGCTTTTACTAGAGGAGACGTCAGCTCTCACAAATAAGTCTTTCAGACTTGCTGGTCTCCGAAAAGCTAAGACAGGAGTGTGGGAAAGATCTTGGATAATTTTGGGTGCTTGGCAATAATTTGCCAATTGGCACGGATCAAACGTGAAAGGTTAGTAAAGGCGGGATTGTATGTTAAAATAAACGGAACTATTTTACTGGGTGCCTCTTCTGTTTGTATGTTGTATATATATATATATATATATATATAAGTCTAGAGATTTGCACAACGATACTTATATAAGATGGTATTATACGAAGATGTTGTTATTAAATCGTGTTGACAAATATTTCGGCTTAACAAATAGCCTTCTTCAGTGTCAATTATTTTAACAATACTGATTATATGTAAAAATAGCTCAATAATACAGGTAAGTTTTGGTCTATTGATTTAATCCAAAATCCTGAACATCATAATATAAAACAAAACTCAATACTCAAATATACGTGACTGTGTATATTTACATCCAAAAATGAGTGAAAAATAAAACTTAGTATTTTTTATTGATGCCGTTTGGATGATGTACATTTAGTTCCTTTATCCAAAAGCTTTCCCGAACCTGTCGCTGGGCATCACTCCAGTGAATGTTCTGTTCAATCACAAACCATTATAATAGTAAATTAGCCGGCAAATTTAATATGTACCGGATCATCTAGAATAGACGATACTGCGCAGATAAGGAAAAAAATATACAAGTCTGAAGATATGCACAACGGTTCTAATATAAGATGGTAATATACGAAGATGATGTTATAAATCGTTATATATATATACATATTAAACTTAAGAGCTTTCATAGAACTATACAATTTTTTCCCGGCATCCTCTACTTGACTGTGCCACTTTTTGTGCAACCTATGTTGTCGTGATGAAAACTTCTAAATAAACGAACAAAGATGCATATTTAATCAAATAGGTTGATGGTTTCTTGGGAACACAAGACACTGGTGATTATCCCACGGTCGTTCATACATATACCTATAATATAAGTTAATGGTACAAAGTGGTCCGTTGACATTTAATTGATTTTAGATTTTGGCATTACTCCTTAGTGTGTCATGTCAGAGCAAAACTCCCATACTTTACCAAAAATCCAATAATTCAGTTATAATTCAGACAATGCGATGTCACATGAAACTATCTATTTTGTCTGTCATATATCTTTAACTAATGAAATTCCCTGGAGGATTTGTAGAAAAAGGTGGGCAAGGTAACTTGCAGAAGTGTACTTTAACTTATATAACTGTCAAGAAGAAAGATAAAACTCAAAATGTCTTCTTTAGAATACGCACAGCTTTCAATGTCGTGATCAAATACATTTTAACAGATTCTCTAAAACCAATTGAGGTCAGCTTTGCCTTTAGAGCTTACATGTACTGAACAATTCATACCCGTGACATCACCCTCGATATTTGAAATAGATAAATAAAATAGTACTTTTTTTTCAGAAAAGTTAAAAAAAAAGAAAAAAAAAAGCGACAGAATACAGGTAGTATGGTTGCCTCTATGTCAATCATTGTTCATTACCACATCTTGCCTACTATGAATGAAAGTGTCGTAACTTTTGTGTAATGGCCGTGGATTGTTTATCTTACAGTTTTTATTTAATGACATGTGAAAATAAGGTTCAATTCAACTAAAATTTAGTTAAGTCCATCGACTCCAATGTATGCCCCATTTGATGGTAATAGACCACACAACAATAAATATATCTGATGTCACACTTTTTTTAAATTATCACCGTTTTGTCCATACAAATTATAAGAATTTTAAGTATGTAATTAATCAATGAATTAAAGAAAAGTGAATTATAATACTGAAGGAGTGAATAACGGCACGAAGACCAACTAAATAAAGAGTCTATTCGATAGAATGTTTCAATGATGTTTGCTAAAAACAATTAGAAATTATAATAATGATTTTCAAAGATTTGAACGGTTTGATTATACTAATTAACTAAAAAAAAAATGCTCTTGTTTACGTGTTTCTCTGGTTTTGATTTTTAATAATTTCATAAGTGGAAAGACATTCATCTTTTAAAGATTCAATTTTGAATAAAGCTTTCGATTAAAAGTTAATTTTATCTTTGTATCAAATATTAAAAAAAATGTATATTTTATGTTTGAAAGGCTTGATTAATTCTATTATTTTTGAACTTTTGAGGGCCAAATATTGGTTTTTATCATACCCCCTCCTTTCCTATAAGCGTTGAGCACTTATATTGTAAACATTTTATAAATTTCAAAGGTTTCAGGTAACTATTCTTTGTCTGAATTTTCTGAAAATTCTGACTTCGAACAAATTCTTCGTTTTGTTCATTCTAATGAAATTGACAAAAAAAACCTTTCCAAAAATATGCAATAAAGTAAAAAAAATGTTATATGGAATTTCTCTCCTATTAACCTTTTCTAAGCAAAAAAATCTATTTGTAAGTTCTGTACAAATCTGAAAAAGATGAACCATCTAAATGTTCAAAAGTATATAGAATGAAAAAGAAATTGAAAAAAAAGTGCTATGAATTATATATGTCCCTAGAAATTAACGTACAATTCGAACATGCGTAATTAAGCACCTTTAAACAACCATGCATTCCAGAAGGTAGACGTCACATCATATTCAATGATGGCATTTTAATGTAATAGTTGTTTGTCATGAAAACTTAAATTGCTTAAGTCGATGACGTAACACATATCTGTTCCTTTTAAAGCGTGCATCATCAAACATTCATATGCAATCTAGTTGTCCTTAGAGCCTGCATGCGTTGCTCACCTGTCCTGTGCAATAAAGTCTACTGTTCGCTTCTGACATTATATTGTACTATCTAATAAGTATAGATGATATTTACGAATATCATTCAATCATACATACACTTATTTAAGTAACTGTTTTTTCGAGATGACTGACACAAAATAAAAAAATCCATATGGTTCGATGTGGAAATACTTGTCACCAGAACCGCATTGTAACCAGTTTTCTAGCAAGGGTCGAAGGATAGAGGCAGCAGTTTTACAAAAAGCGCGTTTAATGGTGCTTCTTCTTTTTTGGTCTTGTGTTTTTTAAGATTTTTGTTTTATATATAATCTTGGGTTACACTTTGGCGCATGAAGAGGTAGGTACGATTACCTCTTCGGATCACCCAATGCCATGCACCCACGTCTAGTAGCTTGATTCACGTGTTTTAATGTAACTTAATAAAGTACAATGTTATTTGGTGCGTATATGTCTTTGTAATTGATTGAATGATCTTAATGTGTGTAAGTTGGGGGAAAGGAGGGGATTATGTTTTTTTTTATTTCCTAATGCATTGTTTTCGTTTTAACCTGTATTTGTAACACGATCGCTCGTTCCTCTTCGTGATTATGCGAGATTAAAATAGAAGATTGGCATTTAAAACATGAAATGCGAACTACTAAAGATATGTAGTAAATGTGTCCTATGGAAGTAAATATAACCATTACAAGAGAAATACAATACATTTGATAGTATAAATAATTAAAGAATTATATGCACCTATAAATCTAATAAAATGTTTAGTTTTCATCATAGTAAGTGTTTTAGAAAATAAAGCTCAATGATTGACTGACGTGATAGAAGCAATTGTAAAGTAAACAAAAGTTATGTTTTATCAAAATGAAGATTACCAAACAGTGAATAGCTTTCTTCATAATCTGAAGCTTAGCTAGGTCTTTATCAAATATTACATTAGCTATTATTTCCCCCATCTATAATGTTGAAATATGGAGAAAAAATATATAATCATTATTTTAGTCAATGTTTTTCCGAAGCGCTTTTCTGGATTTACCTTCATCGACAACATCAAACTCCTAAAAACTTGAAAGCATAGGATGTATTTAAAGAGCTATATGTATATGTAATCAAAAGGAACAGTGTATAACCAAATTACTTATTTTTTATGTATATAGACTTATACATGTATCACTCTGACTGATTCTTCGTGATACATACGGTATCCTACAAATACATGTACAAACATTTTTTTCGGAAATTTGTATAATACAATATCTGTGAAAAAATTAAGTATTGTTTTCTATAGATACAGTTAACATTTTAAAAAAGGTTCATCTACATCCCACCCATAGACAGTCTTAGTCCGATTGGTTTTCAACGTAGTATAACACCGTAATTGATTTGGCTTTCAAACTTATTGATTTGGGTGACATTGATGAGTCTTTTGTAGACGAAAGGCGCGTCTGGCATCCTAACATTAAAAGCCTCATTTCTTTGATGAATTCTTCCCTATTTATGTTACATTTTTCAACATCGCACAAATTCTGTACTTTCGCACAGATTAAATCGTGTTCTATTGAATAACAATTATAAGCAAAGTGAAAATACGTTTTTTGTTTGATTTTTAGTTTCCTGTTCTTACAATCCTAATTTCCGGTGCCATAAGTAAAACAGCAGCAACTCAGTGTGCAGAACTACTGTCACTAGATTGCAATGCAGTAACGTTTAAAAGCGAAGTCGTCTGCTTTTTTTCATCCGATGAACTCTCATTAAATGTATTTATTTTTATTGATAATCGGGTATGAAATGTACTTTTTTGTTATTAATTTAACAAATATTCATATCTTTTCCCTGGAATCTTCTCATGTGTAAGACGAGCTACCTGTAGATTTGTCAATTTCATCAATTAACTGCAATTATCGGATCGATTTTCAGTGATTTATGGCGAAGTTATCGTAGTGACATATTTTAAACATCCATATATCATTTTTTTTCAATTGTAAAAAATATTTTTATATGGTAAATTCAATGATGATTATGGAAAATATGTTATTTTAGAATTAGTTCATAGTTCTAAATTGTTTAATTAGTTGCCATGAATTTCTTAAGCGTTAAAAGAACGACGTAAAACAGTCATATATCATGTATGCACTATATAACAAACATTTTGTAAAAGAAATTCATGATTTTTTGATTGATAAAAATATCCATAAAATGAAAAATAAAAAAGGTACTCAAACGAAGGAGTACACCAAGTTTATAAGTAACATGAAAACCTCATTACCCGATTATAAATAGACATAAATATATATGATAATCTTGTTGGTCTCATTTTCTGACTGTTACATTGAAAGACTTTTTTTTCTGTAAAAATGTCGGCATAAGTTTTAATAACTAAGCTTGTACTGAAATCGAGGTCAATAGCACTTGGGGAAAAGTGGGTAGTTTAAGTCGCAAGCATACAAAGAATGTTGAAAATATGATATTGATTGATATTAATATTAGTTGCGTAAATAAAGATTCAATAATGATTAAATGTCATTGATGCTGCCGAAGATTATCTCCCTTATATATCAGTAAATCTGTAATTTTATAGCAAAAAAAATCAAACAAAAAGTACAAAAATTAGTTTTGATAGAAAAAAGCCTTTGTGTATTGGTCAATGAAACAATGTTTAGAACTAAGTACTTATAAAATGTCATTAGGATAGATGTTTTCATATCTAATTCAATTTTTTTTTATTCAAAGAATAGTTCCTGATAGAAGATGTTCAAAATTTCACAAAACAGACATTCAAACACTGCAAAAAGATGGTTAGAAAAATCTTTATTACAAATGTACACTGCACTTGTTTCGTACTAACAACATTTTAAAGAGATGAATTCAAACTGCAATTTGTAAAACTATTTAGTCAATTTGCATAGTCGAAGATATTCAAAGCGATGAAACCAAAGGCAAAGTAAGTATCTTTGCATCAATTTGTGAACCTAGACAAACTTTGCTAATGTTTGGTTAAATCGATGAAACGTGCATACCTATTTATTATGACAACATCATTTAAACATAATAAAACAAAAACGACACAAATAACAGGCCGAATTGTTTATAATCCATCTACAGAATGTATATAAGTAATGCCAATACCCGAACATTTCTATAATGCAGTTGATGTTACCCTCTTCTCAAGAACTAAAAGTCTACAAGCAGTGGTATCTTCCCATTGGAAGTGATTGAAACAGTTGGAAACGGAGTGTTTGTTCTATATAGTGTACTTTATTGCTGAAAACTATCCAGCAAGTTTCACTATTTTAAGTTTATTGAAAGCATTATAAGCATATCTGTTACCACATTCAATCATTTCTGATCTTCACGTCAAGTTTAAGGCCTCACTGTAACTTTGAGATGAGGAGCAATTAAAGCGCTGTTCCTTTGCTTTTTTTGTTTTTGTTGTGAATGTTTTGATTTTGTGTCATGGATGGATACCCCCATATCATTTATTTTCTATTATGAAAATAGAATGTGGTATGTGATTGCCAATTAAGGCAACTCAAACATACATGTTGAAAGCATTCCATTCCTTAGAATTTAAAGAACCTGTAAACTAACTCTTTAGAATGGTCCATATTTGACCTGCTGTAAGGCAGAACTTTGACCTTACCCATTTCCTCTTTTTATTTCAGTGGTAATCTTCCTATCTCTAGGTAAATAAAGGTCATCGTTGATTTCAAACTCTGCCATACTGTTATTCTTAACCTGAATATGCATAAATAGTTGTCTCTTAGTAAAGTTACGGTATTACTAAGCTTAACCTACAAAAATGTTACCATTATCAGCATATATCAGTTCCGCGTATCTTAGACAATTTGTCTGGCCTGGTTGTTTCATTAAATGTAGTTATGGACTTCAATAAGAAGAACATACAATATTTTTTTCCCTGAGTAATTTAGACATTACATACGCTATTTATCATGATTTTTTCTCTATTGGAAGGGGAATACTTTAAAGGTAGCAAACACTATAATCAATCAGGTTTAGCTTCTCCAACGTTTGTCCGTGAATAGAACGTCTGGTAATTTTCGTATTAGGTTAGTGTGCAATTCAAACTCGTCCTCGAATGTAGTAATGGACTTAGATAAGAACACACTATATAGATAAGTTTTTTAAACGATTAAAGATTGTGTTAAGAAATTATTTCCCAAGTCCCCATAGTTTCCATGAACACAATATCGCCACACACAAGCACTCCTTAGACAATGGTGTACTTCGCATACAATCTGATAAGTTTATTCCCTTTGCCGGACAATGAAAAATGTAGAAAATATGCAATCATCTATTAAACATCTAGGGGAAATCTCGAGAGATTCCGACTTTGATAGCAATATTTATCTACATTAGCGTTGCCTCCACATCAAATTTAATTATAATCTGCGAGAGAAACTATCATCGATTCCTTTGTGTTATATTTTGTATAAATATTCACCTTTATTTAGATTGTTACGAAAATTAAGCCTTCCACAGGTCGCTTATAATGTCTTTATTATCGGAAATGATAAAAAAAATTTAACGATACCACAAAGAAAAAAATATTTTTGTATCCATCGTAATCTACATAGATTAAAAAAATTTTTTTTTTCTTATTTTCATTATAGAGTTTAATAAAGTCATTTATTTCTTTTTACCATTGTTTAATAATATTTACTTTTTGACATTTCCAGTTCAATTAGCTTCATTGCGGATGATTCATTACTCTTATTTCATGTCTATATAAATAAAGGGAATATGTTCTCTTGTGAAGTCATTCTTATTGCTAAAATGTTACCAATTTTCAAAACCTATTTTTAAGTTTTTTATTTTGGGTTAATTTCTATAAAATATCTGGCTTCTTTAAAATTTTTTATTGATAATTGAGAGCGCAGTTTTAAAGGCAAAGGAAAGAGGAAAAATTCTCAGAAACTTAATTTTTTTTACTGGAGAAAATACACCAACATTAAACATGTACTAATTTTGATGTACCCAAAGCATACTTCAAGAAGAAAAACCGCGGGGAAACAAAAACAAAACTGCGGTATGGGTTTTACTCATTGTTGAAGGCCGTACGGTGACCTATAGCTGTTAATTTCTGTGTCATTTGGTCTCTTGTGGAGAGTTTTCTCATTGGCAATCATACCACATCTTCTTATTTTTATATATATGAATAAAAAAAATAATAAATTAAAAAACAAAAAACAAAAAAACAAAAAAACAAACGATTCCAATGTGACAAACAAAAATCAAAAATCAAATAAGAAAATACAAACTAACAACACCATTAACAAAAGAATAGTCACAATAGTCCACAAAAACTTTGGAGATAACCAAAATTGAACGAATCCTACGAAAAACCGAATAACGAAGGATGTATAGTGACTAAAAGCAGTTTACATCATCTTCTTTTAGTCTCTGTTGGATAGTTATCTATTTGCAATTATACCCCATCTAATTATTTTTATTGGTACGCAGTTTCTCTGCTTCAATGGTGTCGGCCGCCCTTTTTGTTTATAACAAATTATAATTCACACATAACCTGAATTCGCTCAAAGACAAGGCGTGATACAATGAAAAGAGGATAAGTTGTCGCAGCAAATATAACAAGTATATTGTATATAAAGCAATCAAACATTTTGATGATGTTACTTAAAGAACTTGTTGTTAAGATCAGAGAGATAATGTCTTTATCGAAAGCAGGATTTTTTTTTATCTACGAACGGCATTTTATTTTATGGAACAATCACAGTCTTTCCCGTAATGATGGAATCAAAAAACAATATAAATCAAGATCAACAATTTTAGCAAACGCCAAAGAGCTGGAAATATTTCAGAAAGACAAAAAAAAATAGAATTTAATCTAAGACAGTTATAGATATGCATTCTAACTAGTAGCCTGTATTTCCAAAAGAATGTCTGCATTTGATCATTGCGACCTTTTAAACTTCTGTATTTACCTGTCTACAATCGTCACATTGTTAAGATACTAATTGGTGTGTGATACCATAGGGAGCTGATTCTCCACCAGCCAGAGATATCAACCCAATGAGAATTTTAGGATTGACAGGCTAAAGGGTTCATTTACATTTTTATCAAACAGATAATCTCTAAAACCTATTCCGTTTATTTGCAGATGACACCTCTCTTTCATATTCTGGTAGCAACTTTCAAACTGTTGAAAGTGATATCAATAATGACCTTTTTAGTTCAAATGAATGGGCAAAAAATGGCTAGTAGATTTCAATCCCAAAACAGCCAAGGCATTGGTAATTGCAAATTTTGAACCACCGAAAGAAAGCTAAAATAAATTAGAATAAAATACAACTAGAAGCTGCGAGGATAGTAACAGGTCTTACAAAATTTTCTAATTTACAATTCTTACATTTCAAAACTAGCTGGGAAACTTTCGGAAAAAGGCGTAGACAACGAAAATAAACAATGTTCAATAAAATGGATAACAAATCTCTTGTCCCTTATATCTAATCGACTGTCTACCTCTAGTTACATCTGATGTCTGTGGATACAACCTAAGAAATAATGATAACTATATACCACTAGGTGTAGACTACGAATAAAAGTCATTCGTACAATCTACTGTAATCTTTTGTTTCCTATTCTGACATCGGACTCGGACTTCTCTTAAACTGAGTTTTACTTTGCGTACTGTTGTACGTTTGTTTTTCTACATTGGCTAGAGGTATAGGGGGAGGGTTGAGATCTCAAAAACATGTTTGACCCCGCCGCATTTTTGCGCTTGTCCCAAGTCAGGAGCCTCTGGCCTTTGTTAGTCTTGTATCATTTTAAATTTTAGTTTCTTGTGTATAATTTGGAGTTTAGTATGACGTCCATTATCACTGAACTAGTATACATATTTGTTTAGGGGCCAGCTGAAGGACGCCTCCGGGTAAGGGAGTTTCTCGCTGCATTGAAGACCCATTGGTGGCCTTCGGCTGTTGTCTGCTCTATGGTCGGGTTGTTGTCTCTTTGACACATTCCCCATTTCCATTCTCAATTTTAATCTACTGTCAGAATATGGAATAATGTAAATACAACTACTAGTACAAGAGAAACGTACGAAGTATGCAACAATTTTAACGGGAAATAAAGGGTGAACTATTCAGGCCTCCACAAATATTCAATGAGATGTGGTCAGCTTTACAATGAGGAACATTTGGTTTAGTAGCTTCTCTAAGCACTAATCCTCTTCCATTAAAATCCTAATAGCAAACACAAGCTCTTAAATATCTTAACAAATGATTATTCACCTTATCGCTATTTGTCCGCCATTACTGGATATCACAAAAATTCCCGTAAAGTTTTGACGTCATAATATAAAATATCTGACGCCACAATGGAAAAGTGATTGTTGTATGACGTCAAAAGTTCAAGCGGGACAGATTCTCGGGTCAAGCGGGAATAGCGATAAGGTGTATTCCAGATAGAGGTGCCACTTGAACATTGCTATCTAGATTTTAAAGTTAAAAACGAAAAATAGAAGTTATCTTTTTCGTCGAGAAGTTAAGGAACTACACTAACTTATTTCCGTTCATCTTCAATATACCGTTTATCAAGTAAGCCCTATACGAATTAAGGAACAAGATGCCGAATATAGTTGGTATACATTGAAATGCTGAATATATTCTGAAAAACACGTTAAGCGAATATAACAAGTATATTGTATTTAAAGCAATCAAACATCTTGATGGTGCTACTTAAAGAACTTGTTGCTACGATTAGAGAGATTGTGTCTTTATCAAAAGCAGGATTTTTTTTTATCTACGAACGGCATTTTATTTTATGGAACAATCACAGTCTTTCCCGTAATGATGGAATCAAAAAACAATATAAATCAAGATCAGCAATTTTAGCAAACGCCAAAGAGCTGGAAAAATTTCAGAAAGAAACAAAAATAGAATTTAATCCGAGACAGTTATAGATATGCATTCTAACTAGTAGCCTGTATTTCCAAAAGAATGTCTGCATTTGATCATTGCGACCTTTTAAACTTCTGTATTTACCTGTCTACAATCGTCACAGTGTTATGATACTAATTGGTGTGTGATACCATAGGGAGCTGATTCTCCACCAGCCAGAGATATCAACCCAATGAGAATTTTAGCATTGACAGGCTAAAGGGTTCATTTACATTTTTATCAAATACAAATGACATCACAGATAATCTCTAAAACCTATTCCGTTTATTTGCAGATGACACCTCTCTTTCATATTCTGGTAGCAACTTTCAAACTGTTAAAAATGATATCAATAATGACCTTTTTAGTTCAAATGAATAGGCAGAAAATGGCTAGTAGATTTCATTCCCAAAAGAGCCAAAGCATTGGTAATTGCAAATTTTGAACCACCGAAAGAAAGCTAAAATAAATTAGAATAAAATACAACTAGAAGCTGCGAGGATAGTAACAGGTCTGACAAAATTTTCAAATTTACAATTCTTACATTTCGAAACTGGCTGGGAAACTTTAGCAAAAAGGCGTAGAAAACGAAAATCAACAATGTTCAATAAAATGGATAACAAATCTCTTGTCCCTTATATCTAATCGACTGTCTACCTCTAGTTACATATGATGTCTGTGGATACAACCTAAGAAATAATGATAACTATATATCCCTAGGTGTAGACTACGAATAAAAGTCATTCGTACAATATACTGTCAGAATATGGAATAATGTAAATCCAACTACTAGTACAAGAGAAACGTACGAGTTATGCAACAATTTTAACGGGAAATAAAGGGTGAACTATTCAGACCTCCAAAAATATTCAATGAGATGTGGTCAGCTTTACAATGAGGAACATTTGGTTTAGTAGCTTCTCTAAGCACCAATCCTATTCCACAAAAATCCTAATAGCAAACACAAGCTCTTAAATATCTTAACAAATGATTATTCCAGATAGAGGTTCCACTACAACATTGCTATCTAGAATTTGAAGTTAAAAACAAAAAATAGAAGTTATCTTTTTCGTCGTGAAGTTAAGGAAGAAAACTAACTTCTTTTCTTTCATTTTCAGTATACCGTTTATCAAGTAAGCCCTATAAGAACTAAGGAACAAGATGCCTAAAATAGTTGGTATACATTGAAATGCTGAATATATGCTGAAAAACACGTCAAGCAAATATAACAAGTATATTTTATATAAAGCAATCAAACATCTTGATGATGTTACTTAAAGAAATTGTTGCTAAGATCAGAGAGATTTTGTCTTTATCAAAAGCAGGATTTTTTTTTATCTACGAACGGCATTTTATATTATGGAACAATCACAGTCTTTCCCGTAATGATGGAATCAATAAACAAAATAAATCAAGATCAGCAATTTTAGCAAACGCCGAAGAGCTGGAACAATTTCAGAAAGACAAAATAAAATAGAATTTAATCCGAGACAGTTATTGATATACATTCTAACTAGTAGCCTGTTTTTCCAAAAAAATGTCTGCATTTGATCATTGCGACCTTTTAAACTTCTGTATTTACCTGTCTACAATTGTCACAGTGTTATGATACTAATTGGTGTGTGATACCATAGGGAGCTGATTCTCCACCAGCCAGAGATATCAACCCAATGAGAATTTTAGCATTGACAGGCTAAAGGGTTCATTTACATTTTTGTCAAATGCTAATGACATCACAGATAATCTCTAAAACCTATTCTGTTTATTTGCAGATGACACCTCTCTTTTATATTCTGGAAGCAACTTTCAAACTGTTGAAAGTGATATTAATAATGACCTTTTTAGTTCAAATGAATGGGCAAAAAATGGCTAGTAGATTTCATTCCCAAAAGAGACAAAGCATTGGTAATTGCAAATTTTAAACCACCGAAAGAAAGCTAAAATAAATTAGAATAAAATACAACTAGAAACTGCGAGGATAGTAACAGGTCTTACAAAATTTTCAAATTTACAATTCTTTCATTTCGAAACTGGCTGGGAAACTTTAGCAAAAAAGCGTAGACGACAAAAATAAACAATGTTCAATAAAATGGATAACAAATCTCTTGTCCCTTATATCTAATCGACTGTCTACCTCTAGTTACATCTGATGTCTGTGGATACAACCTAAGAAATAATGATAACTATATACCCCTAGGGATAGACTACGAATAAAAGTCGTTCGTACAATCTACTGTCAGAATATGGAATAATGTAAATCCAACTACTAGTACAAGAGAAACGTACGAATTATGCAAAAATTTTAACGGAAAATAAAGGGTGAACTATTCAGACCTCCGAAAATATTCAATGAGATTTGGTCAGCTTTACAATGAGGAACCATTGGTTTAGTAGCTTCTCTAAACACCAATCCTCTTCAACGAAAATTCTGATAGCAAACACAAGCTCTTAAATATCTTAACAAATGATTATTCCAGATAGAGGTGCTACTTGAATATTGCTATCTAGATTTTAAAGTTAAAAACGAAAAATAGAAGTTATCCTTTTCGTCGTGAAGTTAAGGAACAAAACTAACATATTTTCGTTCATCTTCAAAATACCGTTTATCAAGTAAGCCCTATACGAATTAAGGAACAAGATGCCGAAAATAGTTGGTATACATTGAAATGCTGAATAAATGCTGAAAAACACGTCAAGCAAATATAACAAGTATATTTTATATAAAGCACTCAAACATCTTGATGATGTTACTTAAAGAACTTGTTGCTAAGATCAGAGAGATTTTGTCTTTATCGAAAGCAGGATTTTTTTTTATCTACGAACGGCATTTTATTTTATGGAACAATCACAGTCTTTCCCGTAATGATGGAATCAAAAAACAATATAAATCAAGATCCGCAATTTTAACAAACGCCGAAGAGCTAGAAAATTTCAGAAAGACAATAAAAAATAGAATTTAATCCGAGACAGTTATAGATATGCATTCTAACTAGTAGCCTGTATTTCCAAAAGAATGTCTGCATTTGATCATTGCGACCTTTTAAACTTCTGTATTTACCTGTCTACAATCGTCTCAGTGTTAAGATACTAATCGGTGTGTGATACCATCGGGAGCTGCTTCTCCTCCAGCAGAGATATCAACCCAATGAGAATTTTAGCATCGACAGGCTAAAGGGTTCATTTACATTTTTATCAAATACAAATGACATCACAGATAATCTCTAAAACCTATTCCGTTTATTTGCAGATGACACCTCTCTTTCATATTCTGGTAGCAACTTTCAAACTGTTGAAAGTGATATTAATAATGACCTTTTTAGTTCAAATGAATCGGCAAAACATGGCTGGTAGATTTCAATGCCAAAAGAGCTAAAGCATTGGTAATTGCAAATTTTTAACTACCAAAAGAAAACTAAAATAAATTAGAATAAAATACAACTAGAAGCTGCGAGGATAGTAACAGGTCTTACAAAATTTTCAAATATACAATTCTTACATTTCGAAACTGGCTGGGAAACATTAGCAAAAAAAGCGTAGACAACGAACATAAACAATGTTCAATAAAATAGATAACAAATCTCTTGTCCCTTATATCTAATCGACTGTCTACCTCTTGTTACATCTGATGTCTGTGGATACAACCTAAGAAATAATGATAACTATATACCCCTAGGTGTAGACTACGAATAAAAGTCGTTCGTACATTCTACTGTCAGAATATGGAATAATGTAAATCCAACTACTAGTACAAGAGAAACGTACGAATTATGCAACAATTTTAATTTAATTTAATTTTAAAATTCAGACCTCCAAAAATATGGTGAATTGTCCAGAAAATTCAATATACTGCAGACAAGGCTAAGCACCAATGCAGATCCCTAAATGCTGACCTGAATAAGATACATGTAACGATACTAAATTCGCCGGCGGTTCTCCTGTTGAAAATGCTATTCAATACTTTCTAGAATGCCAACTATATTACAACCAATGAATATCTCTGGTTAATGATCTCATAAATATGAACATACACATTGATATTGAAACGCTATTGTTTGGAAAAGAATCATATAATTACGAAGCTAAATCTAACATTGTTGATAAAGTTCGATGTTTCATTAAACAGTCAAAACTATTTTAATACTCCAAGTCAGCAGTTTTGTCTGTTTGTTTGTTTTTTGTTTGTTTTTAGTTATTTTTCTTCTACCATGCCAATGTGGGACTCATTCCTTCGTTTTCTATAATAAAAGCTTTATCATAGTTGGTTTTGTTGTCATCATATATGTGTATTGTATGTATAAGGAGAGCACTTAATATAAGTTGTAATAACTCGTGTTCAATCCTATTGCTTGATTATTGCAATAAAATATTTTTAAATCAAATTTACTTTCACATTAAAAGCAGTATAAATACACCGTTGAAAGTTCATCTAAATAAAGATAAACAGTACTGCGATGTACTTTTCATCAAGTACTTTTAATATCCATACTCGATTAACAGGTGTTACATCGAGGAGCATGAATCATTTCTTTTTTCTTTGAAATTAGAAATAAACATGGACAAAATAAACTCAAAATAAACTTGGTGGCCTTCGGCTGTTATCTGCTCTTTGGTCGAGTTGTTGTCTCTTTGACATATTCCCAATTTCCATTCTCAATACTTTCGTTCATTTTTATCGAAGAAAAAAATATCGATGATGAACTTAATATTTATGCTGTTATATATTCTGTTGGCCATAGAATCTCATCATACAATATACACCATGAAATATCTGAAAAAATAGTACACATACAGGACTTAATCTACATTCACATCGCTGTAGACATTATTCTCCATTTTTACAAGACCCATGTTTTCAGCTTTTCTATTGTCAACTAACCGTTTTTGATTACGTCCGTATGATATATGTCTCTGGTCATACACCGTTTCTATCTATGTAAGTGTACATAGGCATCACTGATAACTTTCCTTCTACCATGTATGTCAGTATTATCAGGGTAATACTATCCTAAATTAACTCTTTATATTTTGTTTGCGTTCAAAGCGCTCTACTGGATTGACCTTCACCAGGAACTTACAAAATTAATATCTGAAAGCAATGGGTACCAAAATACCTGAGGAGTCATATGACCAAATGGGGCCTATAACAAATAGACAAACCGTCTAAGGTCACGTTCTCTTGAGGGAGTTGAAACTTTAGTTTCTTAATTATATCTAAAACTAATAAGTTTTTGTTATAAATCCTGTCAGTGGCGAACCTCAGACTACTAAGGCGTAATAAGTCCATCAGTGGAGGCTTCGACCGAGTGCTAGAAAATACATTGATACTTTACCAAATTGGTGCATCCGTGGCGCTTTTATGGATCTACCTTTAGCATGAACGATAAAAACCGAAAATTGAAAGCCAATGGATAAATAAATATTTACAGCCGATTTCAATGAGTGTGTAGGCAAAGGTAATATCTTTGGTTAGCTTGCTTGCTAGCTGAACCGTGAAGTCATTGTTAGGTTAGGTAAACTATCCTCTTTTAAGAGTAGACTAGTCCGACAGATAACCAATCTATCTGTCTGTAGGACTAGGCTACTTCGAAAGGAGGGTAGTATACCTTACCTAACAATGACTTCACGGTTCAGCTAGCAAGCAAGCTAACCAAAGATATTACCTTTGCCTACACACTCATTGAAATCGGCTGTAAGGAACTATATGACCAAGAGACAGAAGTTCATTGGGATTATCTTACGATAAAAAGTCACCAACATTTGAATTATTCAGCGAGAGAACTTTATACATAGCGGAACATGAGATTAAAGTATAATGCTATCTTCTATCCATTCTTCTTGAAAAAAAAAACATATTTGAAGCCTCCTCAAACGAATAATGAAACAAGTTGAGGAGAAATAAACATTTATTCGAGTGCCGATTGTCTGTTGAAAAACACGTCCATCAAGTGAAAAAATAATATGTTCACTGTCACCTTCCTCTAAGAAGATATGTTAGTATAAAGTAACCATTGACCCGCCAGTATATAGATACATTATGGATTCTAGGTCAATGAGACAGCAACACAACACAAAAAAGGAAGTCATCTTCAGGTCAATGATGACAAGGATGATTCAAAATATCCATAATAAATAAAAAAATCATTAAAAAAATTAGAAAAGTTTAAAAACTGATGACATGATTTAAGTGCGCACAGCATGTGTTTCTTGGATGACTACATAATTGGCTTAAACAGCCAATACCGTATAAGGTCCTTCAAATGGCCTTCACAAAACAGCTAATACCGTCTAAGGTCCACACAATGGACATTACCAGAACAGCCAATACCGTCTAAGGTCCACCAAATTGACATTAACAGAACAGCAAATACCGTCTACCGTCCATCAAATGGCCGTAACAGAACAACCAATACCGTCTTAGGTCCACACAATGGACATTACCAGAACAGCCAATACCGTCTAAGGTCCACCAAATGGGCATTAACAAAACAGCCAATACCGTCTGAGTTCCATCAAATGTGCCTTCACAGAACAGCCAATACCTTCTAAGGTCCACCAAATTGACATTAACAGAACAGCCAATGCCGTCTAATGTCCACAAAATGGCATTAACAGAACAGCAAATACCGTATAAGGTCCACATAAGTGACATTAACAGAACAGCCAATACCGTCATAAGCCACAAAATAGACATTAACAGAACAGCAAATACCGTCTAGGTACACACAATTAACATTAACAGAACAGCCAACACCGTATAAAGTCCTTCAAATGGCCTCAACAGAACAACCAATACCGTCTAAGGTCTACCAAATGGGCATTAACAGAACAGCCAATACCGTTTAAGGTCAACAAAATAGGCATTAACATAACAGCATATAACGTCTAAGGTCCACAAAATTGGCATTAACAGAACAGCCAATACCGTCTAAGTTCCACCTAATGTGCCTTCATAGAACAGACAATACCGTGTAAGGTCCATTAAATGGCCTTAACAGAACAATCCAATATTGTCTAAGGTCCACACAATGGAAATTACCAGATCAGCCAATACCGCCTAAGGTCCATAAAATGGGTCTTAACAGAACAACCAATACTGTCAAAGGTCCATCAAATTGGCCTTAACAGAACAGCTGAAAACGCTTAAGGTCCACCAAATGGCAATAACAGAACAACCAATACCGTATAAGGTCCACCAAATGAGCTTTAACAGAACAGCCAATACCGTCTAAGGTCCACACAATTGGGCTCAACAGAACAGCTGATACTGTCTAAGATCCATCAAATTGGCCTTAACAGAACAGCTGAAAAAGCTTAAGGTCCACCAAATGGCAATAACAGAACAACCAATACCGTCTAAGGTCTACCAAATGGGCATTAACAGAACAGCCAATACCGTTTAAGGTCCACAAAATGGACATTAACATAACAGCATATAACGTCTAAGTTCCACCAAATGTGTGCCTTCATAGAACAGCCAATACCGTCTAAGGTCCATCAAATGGCCTTAACAGAACAATCTATACTGTCTAAGGTCCACACAATGGACATTACCAGAACAGCCTATACCGCGTAAGGGACACCAAATGGGTGACAGAACAACCAATACCGTATAAGGTCCACCAAATGAGCTTTAACATAACATCCAATACCGTCTAAGGTGCACACAATTGGCCTCAACATAACAGCTGATACTGTCTAAGATCCACAAAATGGGCCTTAACAAAACAACCACTACTATCTAAGTTCCACCAAATGGGCCTTAACAGAACAACCAATACTGTCTAAGTTCCAATACCGTCTAAGGTCCACCAATATGGCCTTAACAGAATATCAAAAAACGCCTAAGGTCCAAATGGGCCTTAATAGAACAACCAATATCGTATAAGGCCCACCAAATTATATTTAATAGAACAGCCAATACCGTCTAAGGTCCTCACAATGGGCCTTAACAGAACAGCCAAAAATGCCTAAGGTGTACCAAATGGGCCTTAATAAATCAACTAATTCTGTCTAAGTTCCACCAAATGTGCCTTCACAGAACAGCCAATACCGTCTAAGGTCCACCAAATGGGACTATACAGAACAACCAATACCGTCCTAGGTCCACAAAATTGATATTAACAGAAAAGCCAATACCTTCTAAGGTCTACATCATTGACATTAACAGAAGAGTCAATACCGTCTCAGGTCCACAAAATGGACATTAACAGAACAGCCAATACCGTCTAAGTTCCACCAAATGTGCCTTCACAGAACAGCCAATACCGTATAAGGTCCACACAATTGACATTAACAGAACAGCCAATACAGTCTAAGGTCCTTTAAATGGCCTCAACAGGACAACCAATACCGTCTAAGGTCCACCAAATGGGCATTTACAGAACAGCCAATACCGTCTAAGGTCCACAAAATGGACATTAACATAACAGCATATAACGTCTAAGTTCCACAAAATGGGCATTGACAGAACAGCCAATAACGTCTAAGTTCCACCAAATGTGTGCCTTCATAGAACAGCCAATACCGTCTAAGGTCCATCAAATGGCCTTAACAGAACAATCTATACTGTCTAAGGTCCACACAATGGACATTACCAGAACAGCCCATACCGCGTAAGGTCCACCAAATGGGTGACAGAACAACCAATACCGTATAAGGTCCACCAAATGAGCTTTAACATAATATCCAATACCGTCTAAGGTGCACACAATTGGCCTCAACATAACAGCTGATACTGTCTAAGATCCACAAAATGGGCCTTAACAAAACAACCACTACTATCTAAGTTCCACCAAATGGGCCTTAACAGAACAACCAATACTGTCTCAGTTCCAATACCGTCTAAGGTCCACCAATATGGCCTTAACAGAATATCAAAAAACGCCTAAGGTCCAAATGGGCCTTAATAGAACAACCAATATCGTATAAGGCCCACCAAATTATATTTAATAGAACAGCTAATATCGTCTAAGGTCCTCACAATGGGCAATAAAGGAACAACCAATACTTATAAGGTCCACCAAATGAGCTTTAACAGAACAGCCAATAACGTCTATGGTCCACACAATTGGCTTCAATGGAACAGCTGAAACTGTCTAAGATCCACAAAATGGGCCTGAACAAAACGACCAATACTATCTAAGTTCCACCAAATGGGCCTTAACAGAACAACCAATACTGTCTAAGTTCGAAACCGTCTAAGGTCCACCAATACGGCCTTAACAGATTATCAAAAAACGCCTAAGGTCAACCAAATGGGCCCTAATAGAACAACCAATATCGTATAAGGCCCACCAAATTATATTTAACAGAACAGCCAATATCGTCTACGTTCCACCAAATGTGCCTTCACCGAACAGCCAATACCGTATAAGGTCCACACAATTGACATTAACAGAACAGCCAATACAGTCTAAGGTCCTTTAAATGGCCTCAACAGAACAACCAATACCGTCTAAGGTCCACAAAATGGGCATTAACAGAACAGCCAATACCGTCTTAGGCCCAAAAAATGGATATTAACATAACATCATATAACGTTTAAGTTCCACAAAATGGGCATTAACAGAACAGCCAATAACGTCTAAGTTCCAATACCGTCTAAGGTCCACCAATACGGCCTTAGCAGAATATCAAAAAACGCCTAAGGTCCACCAAATGGGCCTTGATAGAACAACCAATATCGTATAAGGCCCACCAAATTATATTTAACAGAACAGCCAAAACCGTCTAAGGTCTACCAAATTGGCCTTAACAGAACATCTAAAAATGCCTAAGGTGTACCAAATGGGCCTTTACAGAACAACTAATTCTGTCTTAGTTCAACCAAATGGGCCTCAAAAGAACAGCCAATACCGTCTAAGGTCCACCAGATGGGCCATAACAGAACAGCCAATACTGTCTAAGGTAAAAAAAAACGAGTCTTAACAGAACAGCAAATACCAGCTAAGGTCCACCAAATGAGCCATTGAAGAACAACAAATACCGTGTTAGGTCTACCAAATTTGCCTAAGCATTACAGTCAATACCGTCTAAGGTCAACCAAATGGGCCTTAAAAGAACAGCCACTACCGTCTCAAGTCAACCAAATTGGTCTTACCATCGCAGCCAATAATGTCTAATTTCCAACAAATGGGCCTTAACAAAATTGCCAATACCATCTAAAATTGACCTTAACAGAACCGCCAATACCATCTAAATTCTACTGAGAAATTTCTACCACTGTCATAGTAAGAAAAACTTGGAAATCAAATGACTATCTTCAATTGAAGGGAATAACTCATTGTAAAAAAAAATCGTGTAAAAAGAAAATAAATCAGATATGTTTCAATCAGATTTTACCATACAGGGATAAATTTAATCAGAAGAGACTGTTTCATTTAGTGCGACATGCATTAACTACATCCAGTCAGGAAAACTCCAACTTTATTTCTTCTCTTTAAATTAATTTGCCCAATATCCAATTTGTTGGATATTCCGTAACTTTGTCTGAAGACAAATTTCTGTAAAACAAAAATTACTTCATGATGCACGATATCGAATATTTGTGTAATTGAACATTCTTGATATTTTGATATTATCGTTTTGATATATTGTATTTGTTATAGGTATTAACTATTACATATATTACAGTCTTTTATCATGACACTGCTTTAACTCAACTGAATTTTTAAAGCCGAAGATTTGTATCTAAATAGACCTCAATAAATCTTACCTTATTTTTATAGCAGAAACACCAAAAGAATACCGTTATTATATCTATATATATATATCTCTTTTATTTACCCAGATCACGACAAAAAATCTTTGAGTAGAAATAAAAAGATGAATTAATAAAGAAGAAAAAAGACAGACAAAATAAATAAATAAATTCATTATCGAATAAATTAATCAATAAATAAACGTAGCTTACTTATAAGCTAGTGCTTGCGGCTTAAGAGCTTAATACCAGTTCTCATTATAGTAACGGGACGAGACATCTTTGGGAAGTTTTTTTTCTCATATTAATAGATAATTCAATTCGTTATGTTTTAATCATTATTAGATGTCGATATTTGAAATATATTTTCATCATAAGGTTAATATGCCTTAAAATCAATTTACAGCTGTCTATCGGCACAGCTACACCAAAAAAAAAAAAATCGTGCTAATCTGAGACAAAAACTTTCCTTAACGGTCAGACGGTACAGGTGTCCGTAAATCTTTCAATTGAACGTTTTAGGACCCTAAAATATAAACCATTCCATTTTAAAATAATTCAAAAATAAATATATCCCTTTTCTTTAATGCAAGTAATATAACATATAAGGCAAAATTGAGAATGGAAATGGGGAATGTGTCAAAGAGATAACAACCCGACCATAGAGCAGACTACAGCCGAAGGCCACCAATGGGTCTTCAATGCAGCGAGAAACTCCCGCACCCGGAGGCGTCCTTCAGCTGGCCCCTAAACAAATATGTATACTAGTTCAGAGATAATGGACGTCATACTAAACTCCAAATTATACACAAGAAACTAAAATTAAAAATGATACAAGACTAACAAAGGCCAGAGGCTCCTGACTTGGGACAGGCGCAAAAATGCTGCGGGGTTAAAC
This sequence comes from Mytilus californianus, assembly GCF_021869535.1. Taxonomy (NCBI): domain Eukaryota; kingdom Metazoa; phylum Mollusca; class Bivalvia; order Mytilida; family Mytilidae; genus Mytilus; species Mytilus californianus. The sequence goes on along the minus strand of NW_026262626.1, from coordinate 29,065,292 downwards.
GTGTTTTTTTAGATCTCAACCCTTCCCCTATACCTCTAGCCAATGTAGAAAAAACAAACGTACAACAGTACGCACAGTAAAACTCAGTTTAAGAGAAGTTCGAGTACGATGTAAGAATAGGAAACAAAAGAAAATAAACAAAATGACAATAATACATAAATAACAACAGACTACTAGCAGTTACTGACATGCCAGCTCCAGGCTTCAATTAAACTGATTGAAAGATTATGTATTCATCATATGAATATCAGGCACAATCCCTCCTGTTAGGGGTTTAGTATTATACCGTCATAAAATATATGAGAAGAACATAACCCGTGTCATGCCAACAACTGGTTTTAGAATAAATATGTTTAATTCAGATGCAAAGACCCTATAAGTGAATCAATATTAAAGCCAAAATATGCAATCTTTAATGACCTGACAACAGTATCGTAACTATATCCCTTCTTAATAAGTCTGTTTAAAGGTTTTGTTAGCTTATGAGGTGAATACTGACATTTTTGTGCTTTGTAAAGAATATTACCATAAAAGATTGGATGTGAAATACCCGAACGTGAAAGATGTCTGCATGTTGAGTTATATTTGCGGATGATGTCCTTATACCGATGATAAAATTAAGTAAATGTTTTGACTAGTTTATGATATCGAAAACCCTGGTGTAATAATTTTTCAGTAATATATAAATTTCTCTCGCTAAAATCTAATACGTTGTTACATACACGAGCGAATCGTACAAGTTGAGATATATAAACACCATAAGATGGTGACAAGGGAACGTCACCATCTAAAAATGGATAATTAACGATAGGAAATGAAAAATCATCTCTTTTATCATTTTTTTTGTATTAAGCTTCTCGTTAATGATATAGATATCAAGATCGAGGAAAGGACAGTGGTCATTGTTAGTAGTAGCTTTATCTAAAGTAAGGTCAACAGGATAAATTTCTTTAGTATACATACTGAAGTTGTCATTATTGAGAGCCAATATATCATCCAAATATCTAAAAGTATTGTTAAATTTTTGTATCAGATGTTGTTTCGATGGGTCTTTGCTGATTTTAGTCATAAATTGTAACTCATAACAATACAAAAACAAATATAAAAATAAGTGGTGCACAATTAGTCCCCATTGGAATTCCGATAACTTGACGATATACGGAATCTCCAAAGCGAACAAAAATGTTATCAAGTAAAAATTCAAGGGCAGATATAGTATCAAAGCATGTCCAATTGACATAGCTAATTTGTTTGTTGCTACTGAAATATGACCTAAAAGAGTTTGAACATATGTATTCGCATTCCGACTTTTTAAATGCCCATTTAATTAGGAGTGTGCATTTTTTCTTAATAAGAATATGAGGCAAAGTGGTATATAGGGTAGAAAAATCAAAACTTTGAACAGATTCAAAATCACCAATATATGCATGCAATTTATCAAGTACTTCCAACGAGTTTTTGACACTCCAAAAGTAGTTAATTCCACTATTTTCAAAGGCCTTATTTGAACAATTTATTATCAGGTTTTTGATTGTACCAAGTGTACTAGTAAGTAGAATAGACAATTTAGTAGTGGAACAATGACTTGAAGACGAAATAAATCTATATTTGTAAGGTGATTTGTGTAGCTTCGGAAGCCAGTACATAGTTGGGACTTTCATTGTATTTGGTTCTGCTTGTAAAGAAGTAGTTAATAGTTTATGTTTGTTACAGATATCGTTTTCTGAAAATGAAGTCAGTTGGGATGTTGGTGAATTCGTGATTTCCTTTTGCAGAACCTCAATGTAAAATTTACGTCAAACTATAATGATATTATTAGCAGCTTTATCAGCCGGGACAAAAACAAATTCCTTGGCTAGTTCTTTTAGTTTATGTTTAATTGAGAGATGGGATTTTTATGGTTGTTGTTAAGAGTAAAATGTTCTTTAAAATGTTGTATACGTATATCAACTATCTTCATTACTGAATTAAAAAAAGAGTCCAAAGATTTTTTGTCAGCTTTTTCCCGTTTTATCCATTTCAAACAGTAAGCACGAAGTGAGTCGTGGATGATATTACGACACTCATTCCAATTAATAATTGACGGGGAACGATATTTAGGTCCTTTACTGAGGAATGATTTTAACTCTCGGTCGCGAACGATGTTAAGGTCTCCTGTTATAACATGGGAAATGGGGCCATAAGTGTATTCGGAATTACTACAATTACATGACGGAGGTGTATTTTCACTGATATTTACATCTTTACAGACTTGGCTATAATTAAACACAAATTTTCGGGTAGATTTCCTGTAAATATAACAAATAAGAGGGAGTTCAGTATTATCAAAATATCCAGGCTTTTTTATAAGGCCAATGTTTATAACATTAACGGTACCAAGTTGACTGCACCAGATGCGCATTTCAACAATAACTGTCCCTTCATTGATGATCAAGGCCAAAATATCTAAAAATCAAAAACCTAATACAAATGTTGAAGAACTTATATAAAGAAAAATAAAAGACCAAACATAAAGCAATATCCTGACAAACAATCAGAGCTATGCAGAAGGGAGATACACTCCTTAATTAAAGATGATTTCAAAAATTTCATAATTGAAACTTTAAATAATTTCACAGGCTGACGTATTTTTCATATTATTCTCATTGATTAACAAACAATTTACGACAATCAAATTAAAGAATTGAATGAATGAATGTTATATGTTGATTTTAAAGAGATCGTGTGTACTGTGGATAAGCGATGTGGGTGTTGTGAACAAAATAGTGACTCTTTAAATCTACGAAAAGGGCGAGATGCAATTCTCGCGAGATTTTCAAGTAAAGCATTATTCTATGCAAATTTGCAAAGTTCATTCCCATTCCTCTAAGGCATTTTCATTTTACTTAAATACACATCCTTGTACTTTATTTTTTATAATTTTCATGCTTAACTCAATTTTTAAATTTCAGTAAAGATTCGTTCAATTATATATGCTATATTATCCTTCCATGAATATTTCTTTTGATAGAAATGTATACCATTAACTTTTATTTTTATTATATTCTTACATCAATAGAGAATGAACAATGTGAATAATTACCATCTGAAACAGCAGATCATCAAGTTCTATATTCTTTGTCAGATTCGTTGTGTATTTGGGAAGCTATGTAAGCATGAAAGTAACAAGAAAACATTGCATACATGTTTAATGCTTTGGAAAAGTCATTCTAAAATGTTCTTTGTCAACGGAAGTCAATTTTAAAAACCATTCTTCGTTAAAACCATTTTCATAACAGAATTAATGAAAAGCATAACAAAATCAATTACTTTTTTATTTGTTGGTGACATACATGGGATTAAAAATTGCAGAGAAAACAAATTGCCGTATCTGTCACTCAGCTTGAAACAACTATTTCTTGTGATTTTGGAAATTGAAACGGAAGTTAAGTAATCAAGTTAAGTTGGCGTAATTTATTGTACCGCATTGGCACATAATATCGTACAATTCTAGAAGCTAATGAAACGTTTTATAGAAAAATATATCAATCTTTCAAACCACTTATTCCTTTAGAATAAAGTCAACAATAGCAATCTTTGCGCCGGAAGCTTCGAAGATTGGACTTTGTATCATTTATAATATTTTTATTTACTGCCATGGAGTGTATTTCAAACTGTCATTTTCCCATTCATATGCCAAAAGAGATCATAGTGTCTTCACTATATTAAGTTTATCTGATAGTGAGTATAGAGAAAGGTTAGAATAGAACGAGTTGCTTCATAACATTTCCCAACACCACTGATATATCTGTAACTATAAATCAATGCCTGACAAGAAAGGATCGTCCAATTTTATTTGTCATGATATGTTGAGCATATTTTACTAACATTATGACTCAAATTAGATAAACTGTATTCGCAAAAAATGGTCTTTTTCTTGATTTCTTATTTCTGATTAAAGCATAACGTGAGATTGATTATAAGGTTGGGAATGGAACTTTGAATAAATGTAATTTTTTTTTATCGTTTTATTCGTTTTTTTCTTTTCATTCACGTTAAGAAAATCTTAACTAAGTGAAGTCTGTGCTAACACTTGTTGCTTTTAAGTAAAGTAAATTTTAAAGTAAAATGAGTTTCAAATTCATTCCTTCAAATTGTTTCCAACGATCAATATAAAAGAAAGAAGGTTTAGCACTCATAAAACTAATCTTATCCCGCCTCATGATTCTGTACCTGCCTCAAGTTAAAAATGTCACAAAAGTGGCTGTCCTGTGCATGGAAATGTATACTTTTCTCGATGTGCATTAAAAAATCAATTTAAAGTCAGATTGTCATTTTACATCAAAGTGTTGTTTTTGTGGAAACCTTATTATGTAATAGTTATGTAAGTCTTTTGATTCATTTGAATCTTATGACAGACTCATGGATACTGTAATTTACATTTAGCAGATGAATAAATAGTTTGGGAAGTTTTGACTTTTACAAACCTGTACATGACAATCACGATAAAATCTGCCCCTATTTTTGCATCCTTTATCGATTTATTAATAAAAGTACATAGCTCTTATCCCAAACTCGTAAATATCAAAACGAAAATAAAAATTAGAAGATTTAGTATGATTGCCAACGAGACAACTGTCCACCAGAGACCAAATGACTAAGATGTAAGCAGCAAAAGGACACCATCAAAGGGGATTTCACAAACATGGTGAAATCTTTAAGAACTGTTCAATTCAAGAGAGTCGCAAAGCAAAACTGACGTAAGATGATTTAGGTTGTTAGGATAAGGTCCTCTCTGGTTTTGATGATCTCAAACGTTATAGTTTATATTATTTCCGATACTATTGGACTCGAGAATGTACCGTAGATGAAGGTTTCTTCAGAAACACGATACAACTCCCGAGTGCACTAAAATCGCCATTAGACGTTTACATAATACTACAACTTGTTCGGTTTTGCTATCAGTGGAATGGTCACGAGGGTGCCTTCAAGGAGCCAGAATCCTGGTATTACATAGTACAGGGTATACAATACAATACATTATGTGTTTATTTCAATTAATGTGCCTCATGGGGCAATGACAAAGATAGTCATAATTTGGTTATACAAACAATACAGTACAAGAATACAATGTATAATACTGGTGTGGTAATAACAAATACAATAAGATTATTCTAAATGTTGAGTTATCTGCAATAAGGATGTTTGCGGCAGTGCGACCCAAGGGGAGACACACATTTTGATAAATTGGTTGCTTAGCTGGAGGTCCCTCGACATCATGGGACACGGTTTAAGAATCATAAGCATATTAATCTCCTGAATCCTGGTATAAGCATGTTCCAAAGGATAAATATTGAGTTAATTTTAATTTTATAAAGGATCAAAACTTCACATGTTAAAGTTATGTCTGTGTTATTGTGACCTTTTTATGTTTCATTTTCTAAAAGTTTCTAAATATTTTGGCTACTCAAACTTTTGGCTCGAGCTTACATAATGAAGGCTATTGAAAACACAAATGTCATGCGCATTTAAATTAGTCTCAAACGTTTACCCTACAATTCATCATAAAAAAAAAGAATATAAGAGTCCGACATATTAATCTTGTTTATCATATTTCATATGAAATAATTTTTAATGACCTTCTGGAAAAAACTTTAGACGACTAAACTGAATTCGGTTTTGACCTTTGGGTATAACGATTTGTGGACTTAATTAGATATAATACATTGGATATGTCTACTTTGATGGACTGAAGTGGTCCCTTTAGCACCTGAGGTCGAGATAGTAATGCGACATATCTAGCAGTAATGAAATCTTCACCAACATGAGGAATAAGCGACAATTTGTCAAGACACACTTTATTAGATTCTAACGACAATTAAAATCACGAGCGGACATTCAAAGATGGCCGACTTGGGAAATCACTGACTTTCTACGACAACTTATTGAGATGATCCAGCAATTACCTTCCTACTTTTCATCATAAATGTAATAAGAAAACGCTAAACAATCACACTTAAGAGAATTTGACTATTTTTTATTTTTTTGTCGTGTGATAATTAGCCAGTAAAGAGACGTGATCGCAACACTATTTCGTTCGATTTCTCTCTTGATAATCAAAGCAAAACGAACGGAATTTATTCATTTCTGGTTTACCTTCCTCAGAAACGCTCAGCGCTCGAAATTAAAAGTTTATCAAATCAAAAATGTATAGATGTGATATATATAACTCAACTATGGCAAAGTAGAATTAATTTTGTCTAATGACGACGTCACACAATTTTGGTAAAGAATGCTTATATATGATGTTTTTCAAATTGTACGTATATCATAATTATGACAATACCTATATGTGCTTTCCGTATGAAAGTTGATAATGCGCGAGAAATTTATAAAAAGTATACGAACGGGCTCAGTTCGCTTACAAAGAGAGGCCAAAATTGTATAGGCAAACAAATGGAAATTATCAAAATTATGTAAAATACCTACCAAAAAGAACGTTGATTAAAATTACAAAAGAATGTAAATATAAACATACACTAATCAAACGTAACACAGCTACAATGTCGTTTTGTAGTTGCAAGGAAGTTGTGGAGCCTAAAAACAAATCTCTAAATTTAGAAGGACAAAATAAATTGATTAGTTACTGGTTTATAATTGTAGTTTGTTTTAAATCCCACAATATAAAAAAGAAGATGTGGTATGATTGCCAATGAGACAACTCTCCACAAGAGACAAAATGACACAGAAATTAACAACAAGTACAGTTATTATTTCTACGGTTGCGTTTCAGTTGCTCTTAGTTTTTCCCTTATATTCCTTCGCTTCAAAACTGTTACCTCTTACCTTCCAGTTAGCTTTATCCAGCACAACACTTTTGTTTGTCAAAATACATGTATGTAAGCATTATACAATATATATTGATCGGATGTTATGGTTCTAAATTTCACAAGCGAACATCAACCAGAAAAGTCACATTATATTATATGACCCAACAATCTAAAATGTTGTTATTAATAGATTCAGATATACAATTGAAATAGTTTAAAACTTATGTATAACTTATAGTTCTTCCCCATTGGTATCTGCTCCATCTTTTTCTAACAAAAAGGAAGCGTAATTTAAAGGGATATTGAAATAAGTTTTTTTTTTTATTAAAACATAATAAGAGTAAAATTATGTAATAATAGTTCGCTATAATCAGTCAATTTGGTTTAATTTGTCTAAATAAGCTTAAACCGCTAATGTATTTTGTCTTGCAAGTCACTAATTTAACCTCATTTGAATTTGATTCATGCGACCTTCAATTTGACCTGGCTTACGAAAGAATTATTCGTTGACTGATTCTTATACAGGTATAACATATGATTTAGATATATTTTTACATCGCGATGACCGTGAGGGCATTCCGATGTATTGCTATCGCCTAGATTTCCATTACGTAACTTTCGTTTTGGGTTTGTAACCGATCTATTAACAAGATAAATACGCGGATATTAACGAGTGCAAACTAACATTCCTTATCGTTTGTTATAAATACATCTCTTCAATGAATACTGATAAAAATATTTTTGTTTAGAACATAAATTAATAATATGAAAATGTTTTGTCGTTAGATATATATTTATAATTAAAAAATCATTTGATAATATCTTTGCACACGTACCGAAAAATTGTGTTAAAGCATGCGGAAGAATATCTCAAGAACATTTTGCGACAATCCCGGCAAGGACCGATAACTCTGTAATTGTTTTTGCTGGAAAATATGAATGCCTACTCATATCCAATCTTTTAGAAAAATCGAATTTTTACAGAAGAGTGTCCACCATGCACTTGCACTGCACTATTATTAGAATAGTAGAATAGAATGATATACAAACGGATGAAAATTATATATACATGTAACTGTTATATTAATAGAATATATAACAACAAACCAGTGTATACTGATTTGTATCACTACAATATAATAGTTATTACGGTGAGGTTGAATTTCATGTCATTTATTCATCATCCACGCACGAACTTGTCTCAGAAAAAAATATATCTCTGTACATTAACTTCAGTTTCATGTATAGAGATGCGATTTTTTTCTGTGACAAGTTCTTTTGACCATCCACAAGAACTTGCGGTCATCCGATGTTCAGTACTTCAGTACTTTGATTTAATCTATGACATGAAATCAAACAAATTTAGAAAAATCGGCATTATTCGGTTTTTTTTTTTGGGGGGGGGGGGGGGTATTTATTTTTATATTTATCTTTATATCGGGTCATTTACTATCGGAATTCTTCGGAGTTAGTCTCGATTGTTAATAAGATGGCGTCTAGTCTAAAATACACACAGAATGCTGCTACATAATTACGAGGCTATGCATTGTTGATTATTTCTTTTTGTTTTTTTTTTTTTGTAATTTGGATGTACGTATTAGTATGTTATAAATTAAATATGAAATTTGAGTCAAATCGGTAAACATGAATTTGACAGTTAATATCCCTTTAAGACCTGGCTTTAAAGGAGAAGAAAATGAAGATGAAATTATCTTGACAACTTAATATGAAAGGATGCATTATATGAAATACTATTCCACAGCTAATTCATTTAAAAGTTAACAAAATATATAATTTTACCCGTATTCTATAAAAAAAAACCGCACCTATTCAATGACAAAAGATAAACGGTATTTGATTATTCTTATAGCGATGAAAATGGAAAATATGACAAAATAGTATCTTGCCCACAGCTTAGATATTTGGGGACTCACGAGACTGGAAATGCGTACAAAATTATAGTTTCCTTTTATTACCCACTTGAATCGTGATTTAGTGTAATTAATTACAACTAAATTTTTGGAACAAATTATTTTGGAGTAAAATTAATTATATAAGAAATGGCAAAATAATCAACAGAAATGAAAATGAAATAAAATAATTTCCAAATGTCTGAATAAGAGACAGAATAATTAATCTGCTTTCTGTAAATCTTTTGTAATGAATTCCGTGTGAAAGCCCCATCAACCTTGTTGAATTTCAGTCTGTTATCTACAAGATACACTGTTACATCTTATTACTTAACTTTATCTTCAGAATAGTTTGAGTAATTCTCTACTATTGTACATCGATTCTTGTACAGCTTTACAGCTATTGGTTTTCACTTTAATAGCAATAAGGACAAATGATACAAACATCTGGCATTCAGACAATAAAATGTTGATGAAGTAGTATCAAGGGAATTATTGATATTTTTAATTTAAGTTACTGTTGAACTATAGACTTAAGGATAAATATCTTTGTTGTAAGTAGAATGTTTCTTTAATTTTAATAAAATGTTCAATACAACAATTAGCAACTTTAACTTGACACGCAATTATTCACATTTTGACTGGAACAAAACAACAAATTTAGAAACATTTTCAAATCTTGAAGCAGTACTAATTCCAATAACTTTCTTGATAATATTTTTGTTTGGAATAATTGGTAATGGAGTACTTTTATCATACATGGTACGTAGGCGGAGAATGACGTCACCTCACAACATATACGTCATCAGCCTTGCTGTAGGAGATTTGTTAATGCTAACTGTTTCTATGCCTTTTATGTCAACTATCTTTACTTTTGAAGCGTGGCCTTATGGGAACATTGTTTGCAAATTGAGTGAATTCTTCCATACTTTGTGTTGCTCGGTAACTGTATGTATGTTGACTGCTCTCAGCATTGAACGGTTCCTTATTGTATCCGGTAGATGTTCGGAACACCGAAACAGTATGGCAATAATCGCTGTATTTGTTATTTGGGTATACTCTTTTATGTTTGCCATTCCTGATCTTGTGTCATCAAATCTGTACGAAGAACCGGGCTATGAAGTATGCGTCCTGTACAGACATTCGTGGGGTGAAGCCTATGCTAAAACAATGACAATTCAGAAACTTGTCTTTTTATTTATTGTTCCAGTTATGACTTCTGTTCTCTGCTACACGGCAACTCTAATCAAACTTTTACAAGCATCCTCTAATTCCTCAACTGTACAGATCAACACTGCTAGAGCAAACGGCAAAAAAGCGCCTTTAATAATCCTGATCTTTATACTTATAATTGTTTTTGTAATCAGCTGGTTGCCGAGGAGAATATATTTGATGTGGTATTACTTTGATCCTTCGCCTTATAACAATTACTGGCATGTTATGAAACTAACAGGATTTTGTTTGATGTATGCAAATTCTGCCTTTAATCCGTTGGTATTCTTTGTCTTAGATCGGGATTTCAGAAAATTCTCGCTGTCTAGTTGTGAAAAATGCCGAACACAACAATACGTCCCCGTTGATAGCGCCAATGCAAAGAATGGCCAAACCATGATTCTTACCGAACTGGCACAGATAGATGAAATCGGTTCTATGGTTTAATTTGATTTATTTACAATAGATTTGTTAAATATTACGATCATATCTAAACTGTTATTTTTATAGTTAAATGTTTATACAAAATTTGTAACAAATGATATACTGTATATATATATATATATTTAATTTTTGGACATAATGAACAATATTAATACAAGTGTTTAAGTATTTGGAAGCTTTTATTAGAAAAAAATGTATGTTAGTATATAGAATAATGTATGTCAAATATATTGTAAAATTTACATTGAATGAATTTACTGATGTAATTGTATATTTCTGTATCATTAATTTTGTTGGGAAACGTGCCTATTGACATGTACCCATTGCTATTGTATGGCAAGCCGTTGAGGAATTAATTCGCTATTTTTTTTATTTAAAAAAAATCATTTATTGATATAATCTATTTAGCAATATATGAACAAAGTGTAATAAAACGATTTATTACATCTCGTTGGTATATTAGTTTCTTATATGACTCTTATAACAGTATCGTTGCAAAAATCGTAAGACTTTTACATTTTTTTTCCATTTGTGTAGTATAGCCTATTCTGGACAATCCGATACCTATTAAATTACCTGGTTGGTGTTTTTTTAAAGACTTTTTAATCTAATAATCGTATATACTCACACGTATTTGTAATTTACATATATTTATATAGTACTTTTGAGTTAAAAATGTTTTCATAGTAGAGCTTTGCCCTTTCTTAAATAATATTTTATGACTTATAAATACTTTTGAGAATTAGCCTGTTTTCTATTAATAAATTGATGTGATATTATAGTTACTTATGACTAGTGTCTGGTATAGTATTATATTCCAATTACAGAAGTATATTGGGCACTGAAATGTCCTTTAAGACACATCCAGATCAGGATCAGAAATTTTATAAGAAATTTTTCTTCTTTCAAGAGGCGTATAAGCCTCTTCACGTCTTATATTTTGATTTTCACGTCCCTAGAGTTTAGAAAAAAATGAACGATTGCTCCATTTCTAAGTTATTACCATAATGTTGTTACAGCATTTTTTTTTAACGAAAATTTGAATCGTACAAACGATGAAAGTTATTATGGATAAAAGGAGATATGGACAGATTCCATTAAAATTTTTGACAACAACCAGACGACATAAAAATCAAGACACCTAAAGGTCAACATACGTCTTCAACAATGGAGAAAATGTCAAGCTCTAAATCTTTTCGAGTCGAGAAAAATGACAAGTAATCTATATAGAAACTATCAAAGATCTTCTCTGAATACCAGGGGCCTCGGTGGCCGAGTGGTCTAAGTCGTCACTAGCCTGTCAAAATCGAGGTTGTGAGTTCGAATCCCGCATGTGGCAGGTGCGCTCGACTCCAATCTTAATTGACTAGGATTGTCAGTTTTCCTACCGAAGGTCGGCGTTTCTCTCCGGGCACTACAGCTTCCTCCACCAATATAAACGGACCGCCACGAAATACCACAATAGTCCTGAAAGTGGCGTTAAACACCAATCAATCAAATCAAATATTTGAATACTAAATTCACTTAACGACAAAGAACATTAAGATACATTCAAAGACACAGCAGAAGATGTCCCCGACTAGAAGGAGGAAAAAAAGATGTAGTGTGATAAAACAACTTTATTTGAGATCTCAACCTTCCACTTTCAATCGTGATGAGTGGAATAACTTAAATGAAAATCTAAATCAGGAGAATCCCTCAAATGTATATGATAAACATTATCGTATTAAAGAATTGCCGAAATTATTATTTTCTTATAAAAAATATTAACTAGTGTTTCTCCAAGGAGAATAAAAAAAAGAAGCTAGCATTATTCTTTAACATGACTTTCCGCCATATAAATGATTTCCTATAATTGAATTACTTATATTGATCGTATATATCTCATTAAACTTGGTATGAATCATGCATTAGTTACATATATAGGTTTTTTTGATATCTTGACCTACACCCAGAAACTATCGGTGAGGTCAATTAAGAACTAATATATATATAACTTCAATTTTTCCATTGTGAACTTTCCGTATTTATATATCAACTAACACATTATTATGGAGAAAATATTTTGATACGATATTCCATTGCTCCCTTTTTTGACAGAACCTTGCTGTTCTTGAGTCAAATGTTTCTACATGGTATGTTGCATTCATCTATTTAAAGGTTGTATGGACGGCCACATGATTTGGTTGACAGTTTTATAATATCTGTAGTACAGACGATATGTCGTAGCCACAAGTATTTCTTACTTTTCTCATTTTTGACATCTTCGAATGCGACTTATCACTAAATTAGTACTTGTCATAGGCAACATGGTGGGTTCCTGTGGTGAAACAGGAACTGCTTAACCTCCCCGCACAATCCGGTTTACTTCGGTTGGTGGGCTTAACCTCCCCGAACAGTCAGGTTTACTTCGGATAGTGGGCTTAACCTCCCGAACAATCCGGTTAATTCGGTTAGTGGGGGTTGCATTGCTCAGTCTTAAGTTTTCTATGCAGTGTGTCTCTTCGTCTTTTTCTTTGAGCCATAGTGTTGACTTGCGAATTTTGGTTGCACTTATTATTCCAATGATTGATCAAGAAAATATTTTTAAACAAGCGAAAGCAAGTTATATTCTTTGAAAATTTTAATTTTTTATGATATTTTATAAACGTTCATTTAAAGTTTTTTTTTTTTATTGTTTTGAAATAAAGCATAGTTTGTGGAACGACTTAATAGTATTGGATAATTGCTAAAATAGTTTTTAGATTTACTGTCGAAAGTTCATTCAAAGACAGAATGAACAGGTCATGAAAGATGGTATAAATTATTATTTATATTCTCTTTTTCTGATTTTGCCGGCAATTGATTTAAAAGCCTGCGAACTCTTTTATTTGTACTTGAAAGAATTTAATTTTCGTTTGATCTTGTTTATTTGTCATATGAAGAAAAATAAGCAATTATTCAGACACTATCTTTTGAAAGGTCAAAGTACATTTTAATCAAGTTCTAAATGGCAGAACTTTTTTTTTCGTGTATTAGTAAATTGGTAATTGCATATTGCTCTAGTCATTCGGATATTTCATACACTAACGTGTTGGTGCAGTGTTTTGTTTCACCTACACATATTGTAAAAGCATTTGAAATAGCGCAATATCTAAAATGTCAACATAAATTCCAGGCATACAATTATATTCCTACCGAGTTTGGCTCTTTACGTTCTTCAAAAGGACGTTATGGGTTTTCAGTTGATTAGAAATAAAATAGAAATCAAAACAGCCTCATGCAGGAACTGCGAGTATATACTCTCAGATCTGAACTTAGTGTCTTTTTCGTTGTGGGGATGTATAAATATCCTGCCACGTCCGGTCTGTGTTTTTGTTAGATGTTTTCTGCTTTGTATTGATCTGATGAGTTAAGCTCTTTTCAACTGAATTTATAGTGTGTTCTTATGTTATGTCTCAGGTTAGGGACAGGGTTTGGCGCCAACAAACAAGTTTAACCCCGGCACATTTTTGAATTGTTTTACATTTGCCATTTTGGGGCCTTCTACATGACTATACGGTATTGGTTTTTTTCTAATTGCGGGTTATTATTTTGCGTTACAAACCTGTGAAGGACCTTATGCATCTAGGTCTGTTCGATTAGAAGTTGTTACACAAGCTGTTTAAATAATTAATTGTTGGAAGAATTTACGAATCATTTTCATGATTACTGACAGATTAAAAATATCAAATATATATAACAAGAAGTTTTTGTACAGAACATTCATTGGCCAGTTGTAAATGAGGTATGTATATATATATAGGGTTTTGATTTACTCATTTATAAAATAAAAAATCGTTATTTTGAAAAGTTGGAATTCAGAAATATAAATTTACCCCTCAATTTTTTGAAACTATCCTATGGTGTTATTTTAAGGCTAAAAAGTTTATAATAAATAAATAATTAAATGATGAACTGCCATTTAATCGGTCCGTTTCCAATGCAATTAGGTAACTGTTATTTGTATTCGGACACGGGTCGGATTTCAATGACACGTGTTAGCACAAAATTAGTTCACTGGAACCAATAAATTGAAATCTATTTCGACTTTTTGGAAAAGGCACGAGATTCAAGTGCAATAATCAAGATAGAAGATATAAGCAATAATTATAGATTATTGTTGGCTATCTCAACGAGATTGATTTTCTCGCTTGAGCCGTACGGCGAAAGTGAGAAAAGCAATCGAGTTGAGATGATCAATGATAATCTGTTTATCGATATTTTTCCTATGAAGACGGTTGTTAATTTCCTTAACAACGGCACGTGTTCCCTTAGTTTCTAGCGATAATTTTCATATCACTCGACTCCGTTTTCATATCACTCGACTCCGCTGAGAAAGGAAATTATCAGTCAGCAAGATCAAAGGAAAATTTCGTAAAATAGCGATAATCGATTATATCGTTAAAGCTTTTAATGGATAATTACTTTAATTTTGTAATGTAGTTTGTGAGTGTTATTCTTTCTCTCGTTTACTTTTATATCAATGAACTCTTATCGTCATTGTACCAAATCCAGTTTGTGTTTACTTTTATATCAATGAACTCTTATCGTCATTGTACTAAATCCAGTTTTCGTAGATCGTATGAGTGGCTATATCTTAGTTTTTAAAAGTATTGTGGACGAAATTAGAACGTTATCAACAGATTAAGTAGTATAAAACTTATTCTTAGTTTGAAGTAACTGAATGTATTTATATCGTTGTGTTATAATTTCAACGATGTTTTGTTGTGTTTCCGTATTTTATGGTACTTTTATAATTAAATTAAAAGCTTTTCCAACCTTTATGTGCATCTATTTCTTTTCGTATTTTGTTTTATATTCCATTGATCGAGGTAAAAATCATGGAGGATTGAGGACTAGTTAGTTTTACAAGTCAGGAATCTCTTCAGTTCAAGGCGCTGTTTCTATACTTTGTTTATTTAGAATTTTGTGTTGTGTCATTTATGTTGAAATTTTTTACAGCTTAACGTGAAGATTTGTCATCATACGATGTACGTCTTGTCTATTGTTAAAAGCCGTTTGGTGATCTTTAAATGTTTAAAGGTAGTGATAAAACCAGATTTTGGTTCGCTAGACCTGCATTTAGTCAAAAGAAGCCTATATATGAAATCGACATGATAAAGCTTCTTTTGTATAAATTGTTAGATACAATGATGAAAAATTAGACGAACTATATTACATGGTCGCTACCAAAGTATAGCAAATGCGTAAAAAGTTATGAAACTTGTATAAAGCTTCTATAAGCTTGATTTGTGTTGCTCAATCTTTAGTTTTCTATGATTCTAAATCTTCTATTTTGTCTCAAAGTATTGTTTTTAATCAAACATCTTTGTCAATTTCTAGATGTAAGTCAAGATATGAGTCAGATATAACTGTAGCTGTAGTGTCCTTTATTTCAAGTTCGATGGGATAGATGCGTTCAACACAGTCACCAGACTTTTAATTATTTAGTTAGTGGAAATCATCTATATAGTAAATTTCAGTATGATGGTAGCTTCCTTTACAGTTTATTCAAAGGATCAATGAGTTCAATGGATCGTATCTAAATGTACGGGCTCTATAAACAACATCACCGTAAATATTATAAGATGATATTCCGTTTGTAATAAGAATTACTCAGGTACCCCCAAACTTCCAAATCATGTATTTGTATCTATGAAACAAAATGGTAAAGTTTTAGGTCATTTGTGGAACAAGCATGGGGTAATCGTAATCAGTAATTGTGAGAAGCTGTAATCGGTGACATTTTGCAATGTAATCTCATGTAGTCAGTAATCATGCAATTTCTGATTACAAGTAATCGTAATGTAATCTATTACATGTAATCTATTACAATGTAAAAAAAACACGTGTAATCATGATTACTTTTAGATTACTTTAAGATTACATTCGTATGATTACTTGCTGATTTGTATATGAAAATAGTTTTTGATATACAATATAAAAATAAGAAGATATGAAGCATGAATGATAAATGAACAAACTAGTATTCACTACGATGGATCGTTGTTCAATGTGATTGATCATATCATCTATATAACAAGTTTAGAATAACCAGGCTTGGCATCTAGAGTGAAAATGTGTGAATTATTTTGTAAATAGTTTACTAAAGGAATTTTGAGGTCTTGTGATACATGAATATGCTTTGAAAAGCATTGTGTGTTCCTTGATGGAACACTTCTGATATTAACTCCTATTTTAGTAAAAACGATATTTTGATATAATAGTTAACTTCATGTATATTTATTTAGTTCCAATTTTGAATTTGATGATCGACATAAACGAGCCCACTTAATTAATAATGGAATTTAGAACCAAATTTTATTTTTTTACAATTTGTATAAAATTTAATCTTGTTTTCCATAAATATTTTGATATGTTCATTGTAACTTTATCAAATATTGAAATTTGACCAACAGTTATATACGTAATGAATATAAACTACTTATAACTTTATTGATATTGCACTTAGACATAATTTTGAATACCCAAGCTCACCTATTGTTTGTCAAACAAATTGAAGTAGTGATTAAACATGTAAAAACATATGGATGTGTCAATTACATCCCCACAGACAGTAAAACTATTTAATTTATATTTCAATATTTGCTAAGGTTGTATTGTTAATTGGGCAGTTGGTTAAACATTTTATAAAAACAATGTTATATCTTTCACACTGAAAAGGACACTTGTTTATGCAATCAAACTTTACACATGTTACACTGCTCCTAGTCGTCTGAATTCTTAAAAAGATAAATACATTAAGGATTAAAAAAACAACACAAATTTTCACAAAAATTAGCTTATTCGTGAAGATAAAAAGTTTATAAGAAATTCTTTAATATTAAAATATACAATGTAATCATAAGTAATCCAAAGTATTCATGATTTCTTTAAAGAAAAGTAATATAATGTAATCGATTACATTTGCATTTAGGTGTAATAATAATGTAATCGATTACTTCAAAATAGAAAAGCAATTGTAATTTAATCGATTACATTTTAAAGTAATCGACCCCATCCCTGTTGTAGAACCGAAATCCTTGACTCAATAATTAACCAGTTTTACATAGATAACGTTCAATGGAATCTAAAACGTCACTACATACATGGACATGACAAACGTGTACGGAAATAGAAACACCGTAAGAAGGGAGAAAAGTAACATCACCGTCCAAAAAAAAAATAACAAAAGAGAACGATCTATCGTCTCTTTTGTCATAAATATTTGTAAAGAGTTCCCCGTGTGAAACTTAAATATCTGAAGCAAGAAAAGACAACAATTGTTGTTAATATAAGTTTCAGTTAAAGTTTTCTCCATTGGATAAAGTTGCACACTAAAGATGTAGAATTCTTGATTACTTAAAGCAAAAGTACCATCAAGGTAACGGAAAGAGTTATGAACTTATCATCTTACTAGAATTTAAACGGATGTTTACTGAGTTTGACTATAAACTTTTAATTACATAGCAATACATAAACAGATCTACAGTACCATTAAGTTATGACAACTTAACTTCGTTATTTGTTTTCTGCAATATTTTATAAACAGTTATGTAAAATCAAGTATGTACTGGCTTCCGAAGCTGCACAAAACACCTTACAAATATAGATTTATTTCGTCTTCAATCCATTGTTCCACTACTAAACTGTCTATTCTACTAACTATGATAAACAGCTGCGCCATGAGCGCATGATACGCCCGTCGTCTTGTGTGTGAATTTTTATGCAATAATCATAAATAGTTTCTGACATACGGCCTTGACATGCGAAAACCCCCTTTTTTTTTACAAAAAACTCAATATCTCTAAAATAAAATTTTGAATCAAAATTAAAAAGTATACAGATCTTTAGATTAATATAACTAAGAAGTGTGTAAAATTTTAAGCAATAGTCATAAATCGTGTTTGAGATACGGTGCGACATGTGAAACCCCCCCCCCCTTTTTTTTTTAAATCAATATCTCAAAAATAAAATTTTGAATCAAAACCAAAAAGTATACAGATCTTTAGATTAATATAACTAAGAAGTGTGTAAATTTTAAGCAATAATCATAAATCGTTTTTGAGATACGGCACGACGTGTGAAAAACCCCTCCCCCCCTTTTTTTTTTACAAAATACTCAATAACTCAAAAATAAAATTTTGAATCATCACCAAAAAGTATACAGATCTTAATATTAATATAACTAAGCAGTGTGTAAAGTTTTAAGCAACAATCATAAACTGCTTTTGAGATACGGCGCGACATGTGAGAAACCCCTCCCCCTTTTTTAATAAAATACTCAATATCTCTAAAATAAAATTTTGAATCATCACCAAAAAGTATACAGATCTTAAGATTAATATACTAAGAAGTGTGTAAAGTTTTAAGCAATAATCATAAATTGTTTTTGAGATACGGCGCGACATGTGAAAAAAACACATACCTGTTTTAGTTACTAAGTCCCGTAACTCAAAAAGTTTTAATCTTATTTTCACCAAAAAGTATACATTTTACGTTTGACCATCATAAGAAACAACTATGTTAAGTTTCATGAAATTTGGATAAGTCGTTCTCAAGTTACGTGGCGACATGTTTACGCCGGACAGACAGACGGACAGACGGACAGACGGATAGACGGACAGACGGACAGACGACATTTGTATACCATGATACGTCCCGTCAAAATTTTGACGGGCGTATAAAAAAGAAGATGTGGTTTGATTGCCAATGAGACAACTCTTCACAAGAGACCAAATGACACAGAAATTAACAACTGCAGGTCACCGTACGGCCTTCAACAATGACAAATGTAAAACAATTCAAACGAGAAAACTAACGGTCTAATTTATGTACAAAAAAATGAACGAAAAACAAATATGTAACACATCAACAAACGACAACTACTGAATTACAGGCTCCTGACTTGGGACAGGCACATACATACAGAATGTGGCGGGGTAAAACATGTTAGCGGGATCACAACTCTCCCCCTAACCTGGGACAGTGGTGTAACGGTGCAACATAAGAACGAACTATAAAAATCAGTTGAAAAAGGCTTAACTCATCAGATGGATACAAATAGAAATACATCTAATAAAAACACAGAGTGGACGTGGCCGGGTACTTGTACATCACTAGTACACTTTACAATTAAAAACATGGTAATCAATTGTTGTTCAAAGAAGGCCTTTGAAAATAGTGGAATTAATTACTTTTGGAGTGTCAAACATTCGTTTGAAGTACTTGATAAATTGCATGCTTATATTGGTGATTTTGAATCTGTTCATCTGTTCAAAGTTTTGATTTTTCTACCCTATATACGACTTTGTCTCATAATCTTATTAAGAAAAAGTACGCACACCTAATTAAATGGGCATTGGATGGAGAGTTGTCTCATTGGCACTCATACCACATCTTCTTATATCTATTTAAAAAGTCAGAATGCGAATATATATATGTTCTAACTCTTTTAGGTAATTTTTTAGTAATTACAGACAAAAGAACTATGTCAATTGGACCTGCTTTGATACGATAACCGCCCTTGAATTTTTACTAGATACCATTTTGTTTGCTATGGAGATTCCGTATATCATCAAGTTATCGGAATTCCAATGGGGACTAACTGTGCACCACTTATTACGGACCTGTTTCTGTATTGTTATGAGTGACGATTTATGACTAAAAACAGCATCGAAACAACATCTGATACAATAATTTAATAATACTTTTAGATATTTGGATGAAATATTGGCTCTCAATAATGAAGACTTCAGTATGTACACTAAAGAGATTATCTTGCTGAACTGACTTTAGATAAAGCTAATACTAACAATGAACAATGCACTTCCCTGGCTCTTGATATCTAAATCTTTAACGGGAAGCTTAATACCAAAATTTATGATAAAAGAGATGCTTTTTCATTTCCTATTGTTAATTATCCATTTTTAGATGGTGACGTTCTCTTGTCACCATCTTATGGGGTTTATATATCTCAACTTGTTCGATTCGCTCGTGTATGTAACAACGTATTTGATTTTACCGAAAGAAACCTCTGTATTACTGAAAAATTATTACACCAGGGTTTTCGATATCACAAACTAGTCAAAACATTTACTAAATTTTATCATCGGTACAAGGACATCATTCGTAAATATAAATCAACATGCAGACATCTTATACGTTCAGGTATTTCACATCCAATCTTTTATGGTAATATTCTATACAAAGCACAAAAATGTCGACATTCACCTCAAAAGCTAACCAAACTTTAAACAGACTTATTCAGATGGGATATAGTTACGATACTAATGTCAGGTCATTAAAGATGGCATATTTTGGTATTAATATTGATTCACTCATAGGGTCTTTGCATCGGAAATAAACACATTTAATCTAAAAGCAGTTGTTGGCATGATACGGGTTATGTTCTTCTCATCTATTTTATGATGGTATGACTAAACCCCTAACGGGAGGGATTGTGCTTGATTTTCATATGATCCAGACATACTCTTTTAATCAGTTTAATTGAGGTCTGGAACTGGCATGTCAGTAACTGCTAGTAGTCCTTTGTTAATTTATGTATCATTGTCATTTTGCTTAGTTTCTTTTGTTACCTATTCTGACATCGGACTCGGACTTCTTTTAAACTGAGTTTTACTGTGCGTATTGTTGTGTGTTTGTTTATTCTACATTGGCTGGAGATATAGGGGGAGGGTTGAGATCTCACAAAACATGTTTAACCCCGCAACATTTTTGCGCTTGTCCCAAGTCAGGAGCTTCTGGCCTTTGTTAGTCGTGTATGTTTTTTTAATTTTAGTTCATGTATATGTTTTGGAGTTTAGTGTGACGTCCATTTTCATTGAACTAGTACACATTTTTGTTAAGGGGCCAGCTGAAGCCCGCCTCCATGTTCAGGGATTTTCTCGCTGTGTTGAAGACCCAGTGGTGACCTTCGGCTGTTTTCTGATCCTTGGTCGGTTTGTTGTCTCTTTGAAACATTCCCCATTTCCATTCTCAATTTTATTGCTCTTATTTCGCGTCAATGTTTTACAACATTAAGATTGGGTGTCAGTTGTACCAGTTTTTTTTTTGTTTTTTTTTGGTTGCAATTTTCTTACTACTATTCTACATCTAACTTGATCATAATCTTTTGTACTAAACCTTAGTGCAAAAAACATATAGTACAGTGATACAACTATATGAGCGTAGAAATAGTAGCATATGATTTCGATATTTAAAAAGTATAAAAATTAGAAGCAAATGATAAATACCGTTGGAACTTAATTACTACTTGGTATTGTTGCCAATTTAAGTATAATTTTACATTTCCACAATAAAAGAACCAATCCAAAATTAGATGTGCAGGTTTACTTTACCTAACTGTACAATTATGAAATATTAAGCATGATTGATAGTCTCAGTAATCTTTAATATTCCACCTACTGTCTTGAAAAAAAAAACCCAGTATCTATCAACACAAATATAAAGTTATTCAATTCACAGCAGCTATCAAGTTGTATATCATCTTAGTAAGTACGATGTATAAATCATTAATAAAACAGTGTTAATCATATATGTTGATCAACAGAGAGAACATACTTTAACATAACCAACAGAAAAAAGGACAAATGCAATCATAAAACACTAACAACTAAAGACTTACACGAACCCTTAACTATACTGCCCTTCACCTACTGTCCCATTCTTCATTTCTTACTGAGACTTTAATCAAAGGACTTTTCAATAACACTAACAATGGCAATATAAATGATATGCTTATGATAACACTTTTTTCAGCTTATTGACTTCTGAAGAGAATGTGCCCACTTCAAAGAGTGTTAGAAAAAAGCAATCGCTGTCATATTGACCTTACAGAAAGGATTATGTTCAGACTAAACTAATAGTACTACGACTTTGGCGATCGTTATCAGACGCATGTTTCACAATTGATTGCATACATATGTTTCGCCCTTTATTGTGTTAAAGGGCAAAAATATCGTTGTCTAGAGTTAATTTAGACTTCTGCCATTAATACTTATAAAATTAATTGCGACTAAGCTGATAATAATAGAAGCATTTTTTTTTATAAAATCATTTGATTGTAAAAGTCGTGACAATCATTGTTAATATCCCTTCTGTCGTTTTCACAAACAAATATGACAATATTATAGAAATCAAAAAGTATCCTTATATTTGTTAAACTCTTTGATGTTGAACAATAATAATGACACTGTGAGACTTAGTTCTCACTTGCTTGTAAAAGGGTTAAGGGTTAAGAGCTCATGATATTTTCATAATTCGGAACCATAAATTCAACCTTTAGGTGATCTGTTACCTATGAGATGCATATTAGTTTTATAATGTTGCCTTACTTGTAGGACGATCAAGTACGAAAAGATGGTTTCAAGTAAAGTTCATAACTCTGACATGAACATTCCTCTTGTGTAAACATTGGAAAAAACAAATGTACTTAAATATAAGATTCTGTTTCCATAGGACATCATGTCCATCTCTAGGTTTAACCCACGATTTTGGAAAAATGAAGTTATATTAAAGTGTGGTCACAATGTTAATAATCATTTATTTTATAGGATTGCATTAAAAAATTAAAAAATATTCCCCCAAAAATGTTTAATCTTTTTAATGAATTTCAAATTCTATATTCGTGTCATTTTCAAGATGAGAAATATTTCAATGATAACTCGATACATTTGAGAGTTCTTTCACATTTTCTAATTCTTCCGAATTTCACTTTAATTCGTTTAATTCAAGATCAAAGATAGTTCATGTTAAAAAAAACTATACCACATCAAATATTTATGTCTTAAAATGAATAAATGTAGGAGTGCTTTACTTTGAATTAACCAGAAGAGAAAGGCTCATGAATTACACGACATAATCCCGAGCAAAATGTCATTTATTCAAAATTGATCATTAATTGAGAATGACATATTAACAATATCAATAGTAGCAAATAAATGATAATGACATTAAAAAGCAAGGGTGGGGTTTAGAAAATGCCACAACCAGTATATCATACATTACAGTAACAAATAGTAAAATACTACTACAAATACAATAAAAATAATCTTGTGAAGCATCACATATCTAGTATCTCAAGATGATTAAATAATAACTGTAAAAATTAATGATTAAAACTGTCATTAAAATTGGGTGGAAGATGGGTTGGTTTTTGAAAAAAGTTACAAAATATTTTCCAAGTTTCAAATAAAAGATGTTTCTTCTTTAAGAGAAATTAGCTGAATGACTGCATGTCCAAGTTCATGCAATAATCTGATCTTAATTGTCCCTCCCAATAACTGGCTAATCCACTTCCTTATTTGACCATAGCATACATTGGCCTCAGGCGGGAGATAAAGTTTCTACACTCATGATGTACAATACTGCCCTAGACCCAAGATGGCTAATCCCCAGATAAAATTACTACACAGTAGATATTACTTAATCCTTAATGATTATCTTTCGTCTATCTTGCAGACAAAAATGTTTTACTTTCCAACAAATTTATTTTTGACAGCCAAGGTTCCTCAAGATGATGTTCAACAAACCTATAAGGAGGCCGAGCTAAGTTTGCTGTTAATATAAAACTCAAGTTGAGCAAAATGTCATTTATTCAAAATTTACCATTAATTGAGAATGACATATGAACAATATCAATAGTAGCAAATAAATGACAATGACATTAAAAAGCAAAGGTGGGGTTTAGAAAATGCCACAAATCCCCAAAAGGGATCCCCACCCGAGAACTCCCTGTCCAGAACTAGGGAAGACAGTATATAAAGCTAAGGAAAATAAGCCATTACTGACCACTTAAATGCAGAGCAAGCCATGTTGAACTCTACTGTCCATATAGACGAAAATACATGTGAAAATAAAAACAAATTGTTAATAATAGTCATGTAAAAATGTTCACTAAAAATTCTAGAATATAGAAAAAACGAACAAAATATATTTATTTCACAAAACACCATGTATTGGACATGTTGAATGAAAAACAAATGTAGAGCAAGCCATGTTGACCTCTACCCAAATATACTAAAATGTACAATAGACTGCAGAGCAAACCATGTTGACCTCTACTAGTAAGTCCAGCATGTTCGACAAAATAAAAACAAATGAGTTTATCAGTTACAGATTCCAAAATTGAGGTGGAATGTACACAGGAGAAGGATTTAGCCATGGAGCTATCCGATGAACTTTTTGAAAAGAAAAACGAGACAACAGGTCACAAATTACATTGGTCTTTCCAGGAATAGGCTTAGCTCGAAAATGAATATTGTATTTTAAAGCAGCTAGTACCAATTTCCGGACCAATTTCATAATATTCTTTTCTTTTGAAGATGTTTTATTTATAATTGCAGCAACCGCTGCATTATCGGTTAAAAACAAAATTTTATGGTTGGCTAAAAATGAACCCCAAATATCATTTGCCAAAACAATTGGAAAAAGTTCTTTTATTGTAATGGGTCAATTTCCCAGCAGCATCTGAATAAAGTTATAAAACATCTGAGGAAACCCATTTGTTATAGAAAAAACATGATTTGCCATTAAAATCTTTAATAAATAAATCCCATAATTTAAGATCTAGTCTTGCTTCAGAATTTAAGTTTACTCTATAATGTGGAGATGTATGACCTATAGTCAAATCAAATAATCTGCGTAAGAAAACTCTACCTGGAACAATGACCCCACAAGCAAAATTCAAAAGACCCAATAATGACTGTAACTCTCTTGAAGTTACACTACGTTTACATTTGTATTTATTGAGTAATAGTGAACTTTTTTGAATTTTTTCATCAGGTAAACGAGCAACCATCTGTACGGAATCAATTTCAATCCCATATATTACAAGACAGGTTGTTGGGAGTTCTGTTTTTTCCATTTTTATGGGAACCCCCACTTTCTCAGCAAGGCTCATAAAAGTGTGCAATGCTGTCAAACAATTATTAGTACCAAACTTTTCTACAAAGAAAAAATCATCAAGTAAGTGATATACCCCATGAATGTGAAATTTCTCATTTAAAATCCATTGAAGTGCCGTTGAAAAAGCTTCAAATAACTGACAGGACGAGGATGTCCCCATTGGTAGAGATGCGTCATAATAATATTTACTATCCCACTGAAATCCTAATAAATGATGATCCTTTTCTGAAATAGGAATTAAGCGAAATGCGTCTTTAATGTCACTTTTAGCCATTAGACACCACGAACCATACAACTGGACTAATTCTATAACTGTCTCAATATTTTGGTATTGCACTGCTGAAAATTCTGGAGTAATACCAGAATTAACTGAATTTCCTTAAGGGTAGGACAAATCATGAATTAATCTAAATGAATTCGGCTCTTTCTTTGGAACTAACCCTAAAGGGGAACAAACAAAATTAGGGAAAGGTGCATTTTTGAAGGGACCTTTAATACGCCCCAACTTTAATTCTTTTTCAATTCATGATTGTACTACAACTGGATCTTCTCTGGCGCTATTATGATTTCGAGGAAAATTTAATTCAGATCTTGAAAAAGAAGAATTTATTGAAAATACATGTATAAAACCATGTATCAATTTCTCTTTCAACTGTTGATTGTAACCCGATAAATATTTATTCAATTCATGAACTTTTACTGGAGAAGGAAGGTTTGGCAGAGGTTGCTCGTTTAACTTGGCCCTCTGTACAAGTGAGGGTACAATGTCTATTGCTGCAATGGACACAATTTTGTTTAAGTTTACAGTTTTTTTAGGTACATTCCCCTGACTTACAGAAGGCCCAACAATAGCCGATGGGGAACTGAAATTGTTGTTGGACCCTTCTTGGAAATGTATTTTTAGAGGTATTCATAAAGGAGCCCCTATCCTGAGACGTGACACTGTTAGACCGTTCAGTCAGAGATACAGACCTCCATAACTCGTCATTTATGGTATCCCATCTCAAATGTAGAATTTTTCTAACCCTTCTAAATTTCTCATCATATGTTTTAGCTGCTTGAAACCCCAAAGATTTACATAAATCACGAATAGTATAACCATACTTTATAAAGGCCAAAGCAGAATTCAAAGACTTTCCTAAATAAATGGGCATACATATGTCAAAAGCATTCAACCACTGATGAATTGATTGGAGCTCCCTTTTGTTTTTCCTATTTGAAATAGTAATGTTAAAATTTTCAAACAAAGTTGAGGAATCTTCCTCAATATTAGACGGTAGCAAAAAGGCAAAGTTCACATAATTGTCTGCCCAAACATCATCTTTTAGCTTACAATTAACATGAAAATCTATTGGTATAGAATGTTTTAACATATGACATGCATAGGGAGTGTCTACATTAGCAGAGCTTGAGTGGAATGGCTCACCAGGTATGACATCCGGATCCGATGATAAGGGTGGCTGAAATAATGCTAATGATGAGTCATGGTCATCACTGTTGTCATGTTGTATAGTTGCCAACGGTGGTATACTTGTAATAAATGGAATCTGCATAGACTGTGCTGAGCTTGCATGACCAGTTTGTGATGAAGGATTCAGTATGGCTGAAATCTCACTGGTCGGCATCACGTTATTGTCGTTTACTAGTTGAATGCCAGAACTGTGCAACTTTGCAAATAATGCTTCAGCAATGTAATTAGCGGATGGACTGGTATGAAGATTATTGTTGGAAGAACTCATAATAATATTGTCCGGCAAATCAGCTCGTTGCGGTTGTGTCCTAGTACTCCTTCGTTTCTTTGCCCTGGGTCTATTTAATGGCGGCAAAGCAGTAGTCTCCATCTCAAAAACATCCCCAATTGTCGCCTCAGTCAAATTTCCGGGAGCAGCTTTCCTTTTTGTTCTTTGCTTTGGCATTCTGACTGAAATAATTAAAAAAAATATATGTGCATACTATCTTAATTGTTAGTACAATATTTTCTTAATATGGCCAATTGAGGAAATTATGATCCAAAAATTTTTAGGCATATTTGTAAGCCTATACATGTGTAAATAAATACATAGATTCAACCAATATTGAATTTAAAATTTATATATACTGATATAATAACTCCAGAACTACAAATATTATATGTATAGAAAACATGTAAAATTAAATTTTACAACCAATTTGCCCTATTGTGACACAACCATATAGGGTAATGAACCATTTAGTATGTTCCTCTGCTTGAACCAAAGTCAATACACATGTATGTACATGGAAAATGATTAAATAGTTAATCCACATGATAAACATAACATGTAACTGAACCATGTAATAATATAAGACATTAGTAATGTCAACCATTCTTGTGTCACAACCATAATAAACCAAAGCAAGACAGAGGAAACATATGTTAAATAATATAAATTAAGTAGTAATGGAGTACCATATTTTCACAGAATCAGTAAATAACCATAATATTTTGTCAAGTTACCACAGGACAAAAGACTCCATATCAAATTTTTGTATATTAGATAATTGCATCAATATCAAACAAAAGTGATAAAATAACTATTTAACTTCGAGCTGGACTACCTACAGCTGCACGAATACTCTTGGCATATTTGACCATACCTATAGCGTTTAAATGCACCTTGTCATTTGATAACAGTGCTCGAGTGTTTTTCCAAAAACCCCTGTGCTGCCAGTAGCTAATATCACAACGTTGATATACATTTTTCGTAGCTCTTTGTTTATCTCTATAACTTTGTTCTTATAATTGTCTTTCAAACCCCCGGAGTATCTCGGGAGCAACTGACCTATAATCACGTGACGAACATTATAGCATTTGATTATGTAATCGGCAAAAACTATTATATCTCTTGCTAATCTAGCGGGATTTGATTCAGCGGATAAATCATTGCCGCCAATTTGAAGAAAAACACAATGAGGCTTATAATCATCAATAATTTTGATAAATTCTTGCCTTTGAACGCATTTTGGACCCGGACGAATCGTAGTTCCACCCAAACCGAAATATTCTACTTGAATGTCTGTACCATCAAACCCCAAATTAAACCATCCCTGATAGCCATTTTTAAACACAAATGATTCCAATCTATAAATAAAGGAGTGACCAAAAATTAATGCACGTCTGACCATGGTTCAAAGGCAAAAATTGAAATTATAAATAAAGTGATTTAAGGTTCGCTTTTATTTGAAATATAGCTGTACTTTCAACAAAGATGGACCTTCCTCAGATCTTGGGAATTTAACAAGTAGTTGGAAATCAGCTCTGGCAAAGTCTTTAAATGCAGTCAGCTCTCTGAATCTCACACCTCCTTTTTTGAAAAAACAACTACAACCTCACAATTTCAGATTCAGCTATACTCAGCGATTTTTGCAAAAAGGTACAAAATATTTTCCAAGTTTCAAATAAAAGATGTTTCATCTTTCAGAGAAATTAGCTGAATGACTGCATGTCCATGTTCATGCAATAATCTGATCTTAATTGTCCCTCCCAATAACTGGCTAATCCACTTCCTTATTTGACCATAGCATACATTGGCCTCAGGCGGGAGATAAAGTTTCTACACTCATGATGTACAATACTGCCCTAGACCCCAGATGGCTAATCCCCAGATAAAATTACTACACAGTAGATATTACTTAATCCTCAATGAGTATCTGAACTTGCAGACAAAAATGTTTTTATTTCCAGTAAATTTATTTCTTTCTTTTCAAGCTGCAATATGCTGGTGAAATTGAAACAAAATTTACCAATAGATTCAAAACCCATCGAACAGAAACTGCTCATCATGAAACACTTTTTAAAAACATGACACTCCTTGGAACTATCATCTTTGAATAATAGAGGTGAACAAAAATAGAGGCAAACCAGCTAAGCATAAAGAAAGAGATTTTGGAAGCATCAGGTGTGTTCTCTTCAACTAGTTAAATTGAATTATAACGATGGAAAGAATGTTATCTTGAAAGTTTAAAGTGTAAGTGAGTAAGCTGGAAATGTATTACATCACCCTCAAGATTACATCAGGTAAGCTTCATGCTTTTGTTATCATTGTATTTCTTATCCAATATTCTTTTTATACGTCTTTGTTTGGTATTGTACTACGCAATATAAGGAAACTATATATAATTGTCATACAATTGGGCGGTTATGCTATCTATAAAACTAGGTTTAACCCACGATTTTGGAAAAATGAAGTTATATTAAAGTGTGGTCACAATGTTAATAATCATTTATTTTATAGGATTGCATTAAAAAATTAAAAAATATTCCCCCAAAAATGTTTAATCTTTTTAATGAATTTCAAATTCTATATACGTGTCATTTTCAAGATGAAAAATATTTCAATGATAACTCGATACATTTGAGAATTCTTGCACATTTTCTAATTCTTCCGAATTTCACTTTAATTCGTTTAATTCAAGATCAAAGATACTTCATGTTAGAAAAAAACTATACAACATCAAATATTTATGTCTTAAAATGAATAAAAATGTAGGAGTGCTTTACTTTGAATTAACCAGAAGAGAAAGGCTCATGAATTACAAGACATAATCATATAAACCTCTTTGTTGGGTGTTTGACGTGCAATATGTTGTCGTGACAGCTTTATTGTTTAAGTAATAAACTGTAAAAAATAATGGTCTTCCCGTAGTCGTTTGAAGGGCGGAAAGCATTATAGGTATATAACAGATATAACAAATATAACAAATAATATTTTATGATAGATAAAGACGATCAGGCGAAGAACAGAAGATCCACACATTAATGCATTTCTTTTATTAAAACATGCGATTGCATTTTCTAAAACTAGCATTTCTATTCCATTCATAGCCTTGTGTTATGTGCAACATTTTTGATAATTTGTCTTTTATGTAATATTTACATTTAAGGAAGATATGCATCTTAGTGGCAAAAATTAATTTAGGATATTAGTAATTTTTGACAATTTGCGTCAGATTATTTTTTTCTTCCAATATTAAGTTTTCAGTATTTGTCCAGTTGGTTCCTTCTCCCTCCTTTTGTTATCAATTGAAAGAAAATAATTGTTCAGTCATAATCTGAATTCAGTCGGAATTTCTTATAATGGTCATCCCTAGTTTGAATGTAAATATATTTTCAATATGTTGTTATGCATTTCTCTTGACATTCCTTATGAAATCCCTATCTGTTGTATGTCAACATGTAGTTTATATCATATCTGAAATGCAAGAGCCCTCTTGTGATTAACCCAGTAAATTCCAACTTCATTATTATTTTAGTGTTGATGATGAGCTCAGAATAACCTTATTATTACAGTGAGATAAAATTTATAATACAATTGTTATAACCTTAAGAATAGAACAAAACCATAAAAGAATGTATCCTACTTAATAAGATATAGTAATTCCATCGATGGTTCTTTTTAATTTTGAATTGGCACTTTATAATATGAATAAAGTGTCCTATAAGTAAAATTATTATTTAATGTGTTTTATCTTGAAAATTACGAGAAAGTGGTTATTCCAAAAGAAGTTGTAGTCCATCAATGAAAAAAAGTAACTGAAACAGAAAAGAACAAATACGAAGACATCAAGGGTCCAATCAAATATCATGAGTCATGGAATGACAGACATGGCCAAAAGACATGGGTTGTTTTTCGTGCATTTTTTTCTTCAGGAAATTTATTTTCCTAAACATTCTCATTGATCTTATTTTTCTTTGTCCCTCCCAAGTTATTATTTATGTTTCTTTAAAATCGATCCAAATTGAACATTTAAAGTTTATCTGCGAACATTAATCAAGTCATTGAACTGAATACTACAATTTGCATACACTTATCTCTGGTCCATTTCTTCCATTGTTCACAGACGAATCAAACCATAACTAAAATGATATTTATTTGTGCAACATAATTACATAATTTGCTATAAATCAAATGCTCTTTCTGTAACTATACAGAATGGTGCAGACGTTATAGGAATGATTAGTAAGTTGTTTTGTATCTCTGTTCGTTTTAATACACCATTTCCCTTTAAAAACAAAAATAAAAAATACATTTGTAATAGTGTAATTTTATTTTTATGAGGTTGTGTTTTCACTTCCCTTGATAAAGGGGGAAATCTATTATTCAACGGTCTTCAACTCTTTTTCAAATGCTGTTTTCTAACCTTATTTTCGTTATTTTAGAATAAAGCTAATTAATTAATTGATGGCTTTTAATGCATTATTGTTTTACGTTTGCATCGAACTTTGCTCCTTTTGGACAGAGAAGGTAAATAACAACTAGCTTCATATGATTGATGACCGCTCCGGTTTTTGTTACCACTGTCAATAAAGCTTTGCAGATTAAAACCAAAATAAGACTTCGGATAGATTCTGATTCAATAGTTGATACAAAATATAGATGATTGGAACATGTTGTCATTCTGTGTGGTCAGTTCATGATTTATTGCTGGATAATAATATAATGTTTGAAAAATTATTTCAATAGCATTTTGTCAAGATTTTATTATTAGAATAATTAAACTTTGTAATCGTTATAATTTAGTGAAAATCTGCCGACAAAAATAATCGTAATTTCATATAAAGCGATTGTACAACACAGTTATTCAAAGTTTAATTCTGTTTTAGATGAAAAATGTGTCTTTTTTGTTCTCGCTTTTTTATTTCTATCCTTTATAAAACTTTCCTTTGCCATCAATTTAGGCCATATCGTTCACCATAAATCAGTTCATCCGAAAATATCAGCTACTTTAAATATCAGTCTGTTCCTACAGCTAAACTACACCAATAGTGACTAAATTTTTACTACAAATGCGTGTTGGGGATCTCAATGTTGCCGACTTCAAGTCTAAACCTCATGATTGCACCTGTGCTAGTTCACGATTCATATATAATCAGGTTTGGGACGCTATTGCTAACTGTCTTGTGACATAAATAACAATTCACTTGGTAACTCAACATATACTCCAACGATCGACACTTACCAAAGAAAGTTATCCTGAACAGCCAAAGGTCTGTTTAATGTTCCTTTGGAATGAAGAACTGGATCTCCTTTCACTGTACTGGATACTAAACTTACATAAGTTGTTACAATTTAAATGTTATGTTGCTGGGTCTACAAAATGCTACAAAACTGCTTTCCAAATTTTATCACCATCTACTTTTTAGATACTGTGAAACAATCTACTGAAGGGGTAGTGTAAATCAGATGATAATGATAATGAATTTTAAAGGTACAGATGTAATTCTATTTCCTGATGTAATAGTATAAAGCATTTAAATTCTCTTTGCTTTACACTAGTATTCCTCATTCAAAACTTTAAGGCAAATTGAAAGAATCAGTTTCACTTTGTTTCATGAAAAGAATGGGCAACAAAGATACACAGATTTTGTTGAAGGAAGATGTAACTCATACTTTGGAAAAAAACCACTCTGATTCAAACAATACATTTTTTTAAAATAACATCATCAAGATGATAGATTTCTTTTATTGACAATATATGTATTACGTTACGTTTGGGGGACTTTTTGTGAACAAACAATCGGCACTCCAACAGGAACCAACTGTGCCACTCTTTTTGTCGACTTGTTTCTTTATTCATTTGAGGCAGACTTCATACAGGAGCTTCTCAGGAAGAATGAAAAGAAGCTACCATTGTTCTTTAATTTCACTTTCTGCAATACAGATCACCCTAAAAATAAAGAAAAAAATGGTAAACTCATCTTTACTATTGAACTTAAAATAAAGATACGGTTAATTCTGTCACATATTTTGACTTGCATATAGAAATTGACAATAAGGGTCGGTTGAGACCAAACCTTTACGACAAAAGATGTGATTTCAGCTTTTGAATCGGGAATTTTTAATTCCTGTGAAGGAACATTCCAGCCCGCGCCTGTATATAGAGTAAAATTATATATTTCCAGTTGATACAACATTCCAGAAATTTCGTTTTCTAGCATGCTTTCATTTATGGAGGGTTGTTTCTTACACGGAAGTTATTGAACCAATGGTTCCTAGTGGCAAAGTTGAAGTTATCCATTCTAAAGTTTTACGGTTGCCATTATGATTTGGTTGATTGTTATGGAATATTTGTTTCACAGATGTTCATATTGTCGTAACCATTCTCCATTCCTTCTTTCCTTGATTGTGCTTACCATGAACTACACGACGGGTGTCACATGCAGAGCAAAATCTTCTTTGCCACCTGAGCATCTGCGATCTTCCCGGTTTTGTTATGGGATTCGTATTGCTCAGTCGTTCTTGAAAATGCACGTATATGTAAGTGTAAAAATGGGATCCATTCTCTACATGCTGTTGTTGAGATAAAGCTTTTATTCAGTATTGGTTTTGTTCGTTGTTGAAGGTCCTACAGTAACCTCTAGTTCTTTGAATTCTCGTCCTTATTTCTCTGGAGGATAGTTGTCTCACTAGCAATCATACCACATCTATTTTTTTATATTCATGTTATAACATTGAATTTTTTGGCATGGCTAAATGTTTAAACTTTCATAAAGATAGGAGCACCATCAGCAACAAGTTATATTAGTAGTTACATTGATTTCATCTTTATCTAGTACCGCTTTGGTAGTCTTTCTTTCCATGTGTGCGGGAGGTTGCACTGGCTGGTTAGATCAAGGAATTGTAAATGTGTTACCTCTTCTCCGCTTAAAAGTGTTAATTAGGAGTAAGAGAAAACAAAGTTAACACGGAGTTTGAGCTATGTGTCCGCATACGGTGACATCTCTTCCTAAAGACTATGCCTTTATAGTTTGCATTTTCAAAATCCGACTCAAATTGCTACGAAAAGGGGTATAATTGTTGCTGGATATAGCAGTCATTGATCTATTATACAATTTATTAAGATATCAATCAATATTCCTCCAAAATATATAGATGTAGCAAATTCAATTATAGTTACTGCTGAATTACGACAATCGTTATTATGGTTCAAATTAATTTTACTGTATCTGGACACACTAAGTTAATAATCGCTGGTTTCAATTGAAATATGTGATATCGTTTACTTCCTTCACTTGATCTTTTCATTTCTATGTAGCAACATTCAACCACGAATATGTTCCGATTGTAACAACAATCACATCATGTTTTTCTCAAATGTGACCTATAGAATTAGACTTATCACTAAATATTTTTTACTAACATAAGCAACATGACGGATTCCACGTGTGAAGTAGGATATGCTTACCATCCCGGCGCACCTGAGATTATCCGCGGTTTTGGACGGGGTTTATGTTTCTCAGTATTTAGTTTTCTATGTTGTGTTTTGTGGACTGTTGTGTGTCTCATGGTCGTTTTTAGTTTTTAGCCATGGCATTGTCACTTCGTTTTCGACTCTAGACTTTGAATATTCATTTGGTATCTTTCGCCTCTCTTTTATATATTCAAACCAAAGACTTTCCTCAGATACTTGTAACTGAAGAAATACTATTGACAGTTATTAAAACATTGTGTAGATCAAAATTATGTAAAAGGATAACATTTCACTCAATCTTTGTTGCTGGATTTCTTGTTTAGGAATAGGTAAACCATTACATTTAGATATTATTTTAAATTATAAGAAACTAAGGTTTCAACTCCTTCAGGCTAAGTTGACCTTAGATGGATATGGCTATTTTTTATGTCCTTTTTGGTCATATAGCTCTTCAACTGTTATACATCCTTGGCTTTCAAATATTCGACTTGGAGCGTTCATGATGAAGGTAAATCAAAAAAAAAAAGCGCCTCGGACGCATGAAATTTATAACGTGTTGAGTTGATTTTATTTATCTAAAACATTTGACGAGAATATATGGTCATTCTTTTCCAATTATCACATAAGTGATAATA
The DNA here is from genome assembly GCF_021869535.1 of Mytilus californianus. NCBI lineage: Eukaryota > Metazoa > Mollusca > Bivalvia > Mytilida > Mytilidae > Mytilus > Mytilus californianus. Next base: position 29,030,123 of record NW_026262626.1, on the reverse strand, counting down.
TACAAATACGCACATTGACTTAAGTATTTTTTTTAGTTCATAAATACTGATTTTAAATACAAAATGCGATATCTTTTACTTTCCTTCACTTGATATGTTCACTTCTATGTAGCATCACTCCAGAAAAATTGGGTTAAAGAAATCGGATTTTCTAAAACATCACAAACATTGTAATCATATGCTACCTGTTCAATTTAGTGCGTGATTCTTATCTTGGAGTTATTCAGATGATTATCAATGTTTTCGCTGTGTTTACAAGAAAATCCTCGAATACTATGTGCTCTATATCTTGATTTTGATGTTTCTAAATTTATAGGTTTCAAAATGTATTGACTATTTTATAACTATTTATGTAATGTTTAGACCATTAGTATGATTTGTACGAACGATACCTTCATACTAGTATATAGTGCTAAATTATTTGTTTTGTACATAATATACGTACAATCACGAAGTGGATGGGACACTACAATGTTTCTTCGTTAGCCCGTCCTTCCATCCTTTATTTTTAAATACATTCAATCAGTTTTTGTATCATTGAATTGTTTGATATTTGTTATGAATTTTAAAATGTGAAAATGTACATGTTAGAAATTTTCCAACCGGGCAGACAGTCATGTTCGGATTTGAATTCGCCATACTCTCAGTGCATGGAAGTTTTAGTTACATCTAGATCGGCTACTGCATTCAGGAGTGATTTGATATTTAGTCTGGAACTTAAAAAATGTTAAGTAATATCGTGTTATCTGTTTTCAGATCTACACTTTCTTTTTGACGATACACTGTACTTTGAATTTTAAATATATCACTGAGAGATAAATTAGAAATATTCAATATCAAACAGGGGCATACTTTACACCACATCCCATGCAATTTAGTTTAGTATACTTTTACCCATGAACAGTTACCAAGTATTGAATAAAAATAACATTTTGGAGAAATGACTATATGTGCAAGCTTAGTAAGTTTATGATAACTGAAAAATATGGAATATGAAAATGAATATAAATTGAAGTTTTTTTTAGCACCTAGATCAATCAAATGGAAAACACATAGAGATAAAACATGAAGATTAAATATCGCCTAAACAGTACATGAACAAAAATTCTTCCAGTTTCCTTTAATTTATGAATAAATTCCTTAAAATTGTACCACATTATAGATTACTGAAAGCAATATCTTCCAAGAGTATAAACAACCTTTGCGTTTCCAATAATTCAAAATATTGTAAACAGTAAATTTACAGAAAATAAACATAAACCGAAAATAATTCATGTTGAATTAGGAGAGGAGAATATGACTACAACAGAATGACATTTTCCCATTAGGAACTCTTGCTTGAATAGATACTTTGTAATCACTGACCGATCCTCTGTTAATGGAACCATTATAGAAAATGCAAGCCCTGGAATATAGCATCAACTAGAAGATATATACATCAACTGGCACATTTGCACTCCATATGCAGGTGCTGATAGAATGCCGCTTAATCACAATAGAAAGTTTAAAATGGGAAACTGAAGTCATCTCTTTTCTTTAAATTTTGTTCTCAACTGACCCTCGATGCAAGTCAAGATATGAAGCAAACTAACCGTGATATCCATTATTACAATTTCCATGGGAAGACATATGAAATCACATTTACGTTGCCAAATTTACATCACCAGATACGCATTTCCAAAACTAATATCACTCCAATAATGCTTGAGGCCAAAATATTCAAAAGTAATTCGGGTTTGCTTTTGCTAAAGTAAAGAATTCACATTTTCCAACTTTATTTGACATTTAGATGTATGTTTGAAAAACATGAAATGTTGTTATTTAAAAAAATGCACTTAACATTGAAAACGTCGTTGTACGTACAGAATTTGCAGTAATATGCAATGATATATCATATCTAAATATCATACAGACTTTACTATGATAGCATCGTTAAACTAAATATTACCTGCATTTATAAGATATATTGTACTATTATTTTTGGTAAACGGACAGAAAGTCACAGGACAAAAAGTCACAGGACATAAAGTCACAAATTTGATAGGACAAAAAGTCACAGGACAAAAAGTCACAAATAATTTGTTGACAATTGTTTGAATATATAAAAGAAAGATCTTGAAATATTTATTTTTTATTACATATATTCATTTTTAAGTTTAGGAAATTGTTCATAAGCCTTGATAAATGAAAATTTATTAAATTTTAATCATGCAAAGGATATATTTCTTGGCACAATGAAGCCATTTAAGTACCAAGCCACTTTGACATTTTGTTTTCTTAACAATTATTTGATCATTATTGATATATATTGAATTAATTTTAATTACAAAGTTGCTTCATATATAATAGTTCAAGAAAAAACAAAAATTTTATTTTTTAAATTAGTGTTTTCTTGTTTAAAGAAATATAATCTCAAAACTGAATTGTGACTTTTTGTCCTGTGATTTTTTGTCCGTGACTTTTTGTCTGTGACTTTTTGTCCTGTGACTTTCTGTCCTACATGACCTTGTTAGTCACTACGTCCAAGATCAAGGTCATAGTTACTTTGAACAGACTGAAATTTGTGCAGGAAAGTTGTTTCCGGGTGCCAACTGAGATTGCAACTTTACATTTAATGAGAGGAAGGCCCATAGCGATGTTTAGGTCACTACATCAAAAGTCCAGGTCAAATCTACCAAAATAGACTGAGATTCGTGACAAAAAAAAAAGAAGTTTCCTGGTGCTTAATCAGATGCTTCATTAGAGTTTGCAACCTTGTTTTGATATATGGTCACATATAATAAGATATATTAGGAATAACCTAGTTACCTAACTGTCCTTTGTGGTATTTAATGATGATGGCGTTTCTTCGGTAATTCTCTGTTAAATTTGCTCATCACTTTTCAAGTGTTAGACATGTTGGAGAATATGATATATTCACTTATTTAGTATTGAACACCGTAGGTTGATATCTTGCCATAGAAAAATATCAATGCATCAGCAAATTTATATCGTCCCACAGAAGCGTTCACAGCTAGCTGCAAAATATCTCCAATATCATAACAACTTCGTACTTTATTTGGCCTTTTAACTTTTTTATTCGAGCGTATCTGATGAGTTTTTTTGTAGAGAAACGCGCATCAGTCGTACAAAATTATAACTTGGTATCTTTTATGAGTTTTTTACACATTCATTTTTATCATGGAAATCTCGATTAGGAAAAAAAAACTCCAGCAAAAGGTAACAAACTTAAACTGAGGGAACTCCAAAAGAAGCGAGATCGGGTGCATCGACAGGGTAATTGTCTCCTGTTATGCATGCTTCACCCGCTATACGAATTACCACTTATTAAAAATGTCACATCGAGAATAGTACCCAATCGGTAAAATTACAGATCAAACTACATTACTGGTATTTTAAGATCTAAAACAGCAAACACATGTCACCAGTTAGTTGAGACAACGACACATCGATCGTATTGGTCAACCAATTCGTGATGGGGATTGTAAAACTTATGCACTATGGGGATTGTAAAACTTATGCACTGTCAATTTCAGTCGTTCTTCCTCACAACTCTGTTATAGCAGTTTTTGCATAAGGAGCACACCCCCTGTTAATGCAGTACGTATAGTGTGAACATACACGAACATATTAACTGAGTTATGTAAACGTCATACGATGGTGCAAAGGGTATGTAAATGCTGAGAAATGGGACGTTGACAATTGGAAAGTTGACATCAACATGATTGACAAGGATTCTAGTTTGAAGTCGTCCATCTGTGTCAATATCTAGAAAAAGATCAAGACATGAAGCACCCCTTTCGGTAGTATCCTTAATTTCAAGTTCACTAGGATATATGAAACTAACGCAATGTGTCAATGTGGTTATTCATATGAAAATGCTCAAGATTATTTCCTTTCATGTAAAAATAATACAACTCCAAGGAATATCTTATTTTTTGAACTTAGAAAAGAAAATATACCTACTGACTTTGAAACTTTAATGTACGGTAATGATATGATTAATATGAACATAAACACGCTAATTTTTACAAAAGTGCAGAATTATATCAAAGAGACCAATCGCTTTTCATAGTGTATAGACATTATGGTTAAATATATAACAATAATAATGTAATTACTTTTTGTTGACTTCGAATGAAATTGTTCATGTTTTCCAAAGACATGGATCATCAATTTGATTTTATATATTAAATCCTATCAGTTGACAACAACAATTTAATTTAATTGCTTTAAATTAATAACTTACCTTTTGAGTGAATATTTATTCCAAATTTAAAACAACCTACTAGGTCTATCATAAATAAATTTACGGTCAACTCGACTTTTAGAAATCGATGAGCCATGTCGTTTAAATTCTTGTTAATTTCATGTCTCCATATTAATATTGTTTATGATGTTATTATTATTTATTTTATTTTGTTCGGTTATTTATTATTTGTATGTAATGGAGAAGACGTTCTAAGTTGCAAAACTTGTGTCTAATCCTATTGTCAATGTTTTTGGACAATAAAATATGTTTAAACTAGGATATATGAGATGTAGGCACTCATTGAAATGTGGGCTATTGAGTGACAGAACATCATCAATATATCTGAAATTGGAGTCAAAGAACTTTTGCAATATGCCTTTTGCTTGTCTTTGAGAAGGTTCTGAATGAATTCTGCTTCATATGAGAACAAAAACAAGTCGGCCTGTAGTGGCGCACACTTAGTACACATTTAAATTTGCTGCTGAAATATCAAGTCACACAAAATTCAACAAATCTGTTGTCAATCTTAAGTCCAGCATTTTGATGATTTTGTCTTCCGTAAGATTTTACCTTTTAAAACTGTAAGTACCTGATAATTAAATAAGTTGACATTTTATAGCCCAGGATGTTACTTAAGAATGGTTGACACGTTCTTAATGAATATTATTTACAAATTGAATTCTAGATTTAGAAAAAAACAACACAGTGTCATATATTCTCTCCAATTGCAATGTTCATCTTTATTTTATATGTTTGTGGTAACAAAATCCGATTTATTGAATTTTTCGTTCATTTGATCAGTTGTAAGATAAAAAAGAAAAAAAATCTGATTTGTATGCATATATTTTATTCAGTTAGTATGACTTCATAAGTATCCGATTCTGAATTTGATCCGATTTATGAATCACCTGACCTCTTCAAGATGAGATATATTTTTCTTAATAAAAATTGTGTAATTTGATTCTTTCAGATTTGATTATGGATATTGACAGAGTTTAAATTTCAATAAATGATAACGGAATGTATGATGAATGGTTGCTTTATAAATAGAAATGCATGTACATGTGCCGACAGTTATTGTCAAAACATTTCAAAATGATCAATATACCAGACTTGAGAAGTAGTCATGTCACAACGATATTCCTTGACCACACAGTTTAGTTTTAAGTTCGTCGACAATTCGGAAACAGGTCGTGTACATTCTTATCTTGTTAGTTGTCTACATGCTACCTTACATCATGTACTTTGTTAAAAACTCATGTAAAACGTACTACATTGCAGAAATGACATTGTTGGGCTACATTTGAGACGAAGTAACCGATTTAAGTCCCAATTTAAGCTGCATCAAATTATTTGTTATTTTTGACATAATTTAAGAATGGTTAATTTTTAAGGCCACACAGTATTAAATGGGAAAGATAGAACCATCTAACGTGCGTTTGACCTACAGAGTTATTCGGATATTAGATGGATAACATTTGAGCAACTGACGGTAGATTTAAATCCTAACTCGGTGGACAAAAGAAAAAAATATGAAAAGACATTAACCTTACGCCACATAGTTTTATACAAAAACTATAGTTTGAGCAATACCAAAAATATAGACAGAAGATAACAGGGAACAATAAACACCATACGTCGATAACAAACATGCAAAATCAGGACCAGAAAGAAAAACGACAAAAAGACAAACATCAGTCTACAAAACCCTTCAGAGAAAATTTTAAACTGAGCAACACGTACCCCACCAAAAATAGAGGTACCCATATGTGTTTGGGTGGAAATACAGATGCTGTTCCGCTACTGTCGCCCATCGTATTGATCTTGTTACAAATTTTGTGACAAGTCTCATTCGTTGATTTAACAATTAATTCATGAAAGGGACGGGATGACAAGAGCAATATTTGGAACATATATGTGGTCATTTGTGACACGGATTTTCTATAACGGTAAATCCAGAATTGTCTAGAGGATGACTAGAACTTCATTATTTGGAACGTCCTTATTGGCAGCAACTCCCAATCAAGGAAATCATGACCGCGGTCTGCTTGAATGTTCCGACTTAAAATTTAAAGTTCAAAATGAGAAAGCTTAAATAATCTAATTTGTCGTAGAGTTTAGTTCTCAACTGTATCTGTTATGTCCTTTATTTCAGGTTTGATTGGAGAGATATAACAACTTAGTCATCAAACGTAGAATAATTGTGTGAAAAGAGAGTTCTTTAAATAGCTGAACGAATTCAAAATGTTCGTGTTACCTCTTTTAATTCTTCACGAGCGGCTCTTGTATGAAGTCTGTCTTGTATGAATAAAAGAACTGTCGACAAGTAGAGGTCAACATCTGTTTTCAAAAGGAATAGCGTTTGTTGAGGTAAAAACGTCCTCCATAAAAACAAGCATATTGATCAACTTTTAGTTTGTATCAGAGTCAGATATTTACAAAGTGTTATTCATCCCGTCCTAAAACAAGATATTTTATATAAGAACCCTACCAAGACGACGATTAACTCTGGTATTCCTGACGATTAAGTAGTTCCCGCTCTAGTGGTGGCACCCATCATTTATTTCTATTATATAGAAGTATATTAAAACTAAAGCAAGCTTTTGAACAAAATTCCAAATATAGCAGACATATCCTATCAAAGTACAAAGACAAAACGCCTAGTACAACAAATAAACAGTTGTTTCAATCATATCGTAATAACCAAGCGACTTCTTTTTTGTAGACGTCTTAAAGGTTACAGAACATTTAAATTGGTCATACATAAGATGATACCAGTAAGCTGTATAGTATAACGGGGTATAAATCAGCCAAGCCACACTTTGAAATATAAAAACTAACTACACTAGAACCTTATTAATGGGAAACGTTTAGAACAATTTGCTACGATAATCAAATGTTTAATTTCTTGGACTGGTGATATGAATATTTCGCTTCCTTGATGGTTATAATTATTCATGCATATATACATGCAATGATAATCTTACTGAAATTGACCATATTAATGAATTAGAATTTGTGAGGACACGGTAACCATGATAATATGGTTATATCATGGCGTATAGATTGAAAATCTGTCTTATTTTGAACTAAGAAATAACACACTCTTGAGGTGGACATGAGGGTTACGGCTTATCAATGCTTCAATAATACTAACAGAACCAATTTGACTTCATCAGATGCGCATTTCGACAATTGATGTATCATCAGTGATGCTCGAGGATAAGTTATTTGTCGATCTTAAAGTCCAGCATGTTGATGATTTTGTCTTCGTTAAGAATTTACATTTTAAAACTGTAAGTACCTGATAACTATATAAGACATTTTATAGCTGAGGGTGTTACTTAAGAATGGTTGACACGTTCTTAATGAATATTATTTACAAATTGAATTCTAGATTTAGAAAAAAAAACAAACACAGTGTCATATATTCTCTCCAATTGCAATGTTCATCTTTATTTTATATGTTTGTGGTAACAAAATCCGATTTATTGAATTTTTCGTTCATGTGATCAGTTGGAAGATACCAAAAGAAAAAAAAATCTGATTTGTATGCATATATTTTATTCAGTTTGTATAAAATTGAGAATGGAAATGGGGAACGTGTCAAAGAGACAACAACCCGACCATAGAGCAGACAACAGCCGAAGGCCACCAATGGGTCTTCAATGCAGCGGGAAACTCCCGCACCCGAAGGCGTCCTTCAGCTGGCCCCTAAACAAATATATATACTAGTTCAGTGATAATGAACGTCATACTAAACTCCAAATTATACACAGGAAACTAAAATTAAAAATGATACAAGACTAGCAAAGGCCAGAGGCTCCTGACTTGGGACAGGCGCAAAAATGCGGCGGGGTTAAACATGTTTTTTGAGATCTCAACCCTCCCCCTATACCTCTAACCAATGTAGAAAAAACAAACGCACAACAGTACGTACAGTAAAACTCAGTATAAGAGAAGTCCGAGTCCGATGTCAGAATAGGAAACAAAAGAAAATAAACAAAATGACAACAATACATAAATAACAACAGACTACTAGCAGTTATTGACATGCCAGCTCCAGACCTCAATTAATCTAAATAAAAGATTATGTCTTCATCATATGAATATCAGGCACAATCCCTCCTGTTAGGGGTTTAGTATTGTACCATCATAAAATATATGAGAAGAACATAACCCGTGTCATGCCAACAACTGGTTTTAGAAAAAGTGTGTTTAATTCCGATGCAAAGACCCTATAAGTGAATTAATATTAAAGCCAAAATATGCAATCTTTAATGACCTGACAACAGTATCGTAACTATATCCCTTCTTAATAAGTCTGTTTAAAGGTTTTGTTAGCTTTTGAGGTGAATACTGACATTTTTGTGCTTTGTAAAGAATATTACCATAAAAGATTGGATGTGAAATACCCGAACGTATAAGATATCTGCATGTTGAGTTATATTTACGAATGATGTCCTAATACCGATGATAAAATTTAGTAAATGTTTTGACTAGTTTATGATATCGAAAACCCTGGTGTAATAATTTTTCAGTAATACATAAATTATGACTACATAAGTATCCGATTCTGAATTTTATCCGATTTATGAATCACCTTACCTATTCAAGATGAGGTATTTTTGTCTTAAAAAAGATAGTGTAATTTGATTCTTTCAATTTTGGTTATGTATATTGACAGAGTTTAAATTTCAATAAATGATAACGGAATATATGATGAATTGTTGCTTTATAAATAGAAATGCATGTACATGTGCCGACAGTTATTGTCAAAACATTTCAAAATGATCAATATACCAGTCTCGACAAGTAGTCATGCCATAATGATATTCCTTGACCACACAGTTTAGTTTTATGTTCGTCTACAAATCGGAAACAGGTCAAATACATTCTTATCTTGTTAATTGTGCACCGACTTATGTAAGTATTATTCAGGCGTTGGTTCGAAAATGCTTTCACAAAGTTTGTAGATTAGTTATCGGCACATATGCGTATGACGTAATCTTGTTAAAATATGATTTTAAGCTACTAGCATTCATTTTTTATTCAGTACTAATAAAACTTCATGAGTGTGAATTCGCTTGGCGGATGCTACATGCAAAGTAGGAGAAGATTACCCTGCCGAAGCATTCGGTCCCGCTCCTTTTGGAATTCATGCGAATTCCCTCGTTTCGTTTTGCTTGTTTCCTTGATTTTTCTCTTTTTGATCAATTTACGAAATTTGAACATGGATGGAATGCCTTGCAGGTGCGCTATTTGTGTCTGTTCTAAAGGATGACAATGATGTTCTGCAAGATATTCCATCTACATGCTACCTTACATCATGTACTTTGTTATAAACTCATGTAAAACGTACTACATTGCAGAACTGATATTGTTTGGCTAAATTTGAGACGAAGTTACCGATTTAAGTCCCAATATAAGCTGCATTACATTATTTGAGTTTTTTTACATAAGAATGGTTAATTTTTAAGGCCACACAGTATTAAAAGGAAAAGATAGAACCATCTTAGGTTAGTTTGACCTACACAGTTATTCGGATATTAGATGGAAAAAATTTGAAGCAATTGACAGTAGATTTAAATTCTTACTCGGTGGACAAAAGAAAAAATATGAATAGACATTAACCTTACGCCACATAGCTTTATACAAAAACTATAGTTTGAGCAATACAAAAAATATAGACAGAAGATAACAGGAAACAATAAACACCATACGTCGATGACAAACAGGCAAAATCAGGACCAGAAAGAAAAACGACAAAAAAACAAACATCAGTTTACAAAACCCTTCAGAGAAAATTTTAAACTGAGCAACACGTACCCCCCCCAAAAAAATGGAGGTGCCCATATGTGTTTGGGTGGATATGCAGATGCTGTTCCGCTTCTGTCGCCCATCGTATTGATCTTGTTACAAATTTTGTGACAAGTCTCATTCGATGATTTAACAATTAAGAAAAGGAACGGGATTACAAGAACGATATTTGGAACATAAATGTTGTCATTTGTGACACGGATTTTCTATAACGGTAAATCCAGAATTTTCTAGAGGATTACTAGAACTTCATTATTTGGAACGTCCTTATTGGCAGCAACTCTCAATCAAGGAAATCATGACCCGGGTCCGCTTGAATGTTCCGACATTAAAATCTAAAGTTCAAAATGGGAAAGCTTAAATAATCTAATTTGTCGTAGAGTTCTCAGCTGTATCTGTTATGTCCTTTATTTCAGGTTTTGGTAGGAGAGATATAACAACTTAGTCATCAAACGTAGAATAATTGTGTGAAAAGAGAGCTCTTTAAATAGCTGAACGAATTCAAAATAGTCGTGTTACCTCTTTTAATTCTTCACGAGAGGCTCTTGTATGAAGTCTGTCTTGTATGAATAAAAGAACTGTCGACAAGTAGAGGCCAACATCTGTTTTCAAAAGGAATAGCGTTTGTTGAGGAAAAAAAGTCCTCCATAAAAAAAAACATATTGATCAGCTTTTTGTTTGTCCTAAAACAAGATATTGTATATAAATAAAAGAACTGACAAGTAGAGGCCAACATCTGTTTTCAAAAGGATTAGTGTTTGTTGAGAAAAAAAACAATCATATTGATCAACTTTTAGTTTGAATCAGAGTCAAATATTTACAAAGTGTGATTTATCCCGTCCTAAAACAAGATATTTTATATAAGAACCCTACCAAGACGACGATTAACTCTGGTATTCCTGACGATTAAGTAGTTCCCGCTCCAGTGGTGGCATCCATAATTAATTTCTATTATACAGAACTATTCTAAAACTAAAGCAAGCTTTCGAACAAAATTCCAAATATAGCAGAGACATATCCTATCAAAGTGCAAAGACAAAACGCCTACAACAAATAAACAGTTGTATCAATCATATCGTAATAACCAAGCGACTTATTTGTTGTAGACGTCTTAAAGGTCATAGAACATTTAAATTGGTCATACATAAGATGATACCAGTAAGCTTTATAGTATAACGGGGTATAAATCAGCCAAGCCACATTTTGAAATATAAAAACTAACTACACTAGAACCTTATTAGTGGGAAGAGTTTAGAACAGTTTGCTACAATAATCAAATGTTTTATTAACTGGTGATATGAATATTTCGCTTCCTTGGTCGTTATAATTATTTATGCATATATTCATGCAATGACAATCTTACTGAAATTGACCATATTAATAAATCAAAAATTGTGAGGACACGGTAACCATGCTAATATGGTTATATCATGGCGAATAGATCGAAAAATCTGTCCTATAGACCATTTTCATATTACCGACTTTTGACTGCGGAATATATAATTTTTCGACAGGTTACCTACTCTGCGGTAGGACATCCTGGTACTCGGTAAAGTAAGAGCAACCATAAAAAGTAAAATCAAACATATAATCGGTGCAATTTAGGGGGAAAGTTTACTGTTTTCCGATGATTTTGTCGTGTATAGAAAACTAAAAAAAAAAACCAGCTAATTTTTTCCCATAATTGTACCGATTGTAAGCTTGATTTGACTTCTTTAAGTTGTCTTTACTTGACCGAGTACTAGGATGTCCTATCGCAAAGTAGGTAACCTGTCGAAAAATTATATAATCCGGAGTCAAAAGTTGGTAATATGAAAATGGTCTATTGTGAACTAAGAAATAACACACTTTTGAGGTGGACATGAGGGTTACGGCTTATCAAGACTTCAATAATACTAACGGTACCAATTTGACTGCATCAGATGCGCATTTCGACAATTGATGTATCATCAGTGATGCTCGAGGACAAATTATTTGAAATCTAAACATTATTAAAAAAAATGCAAATTTCGCATTATCCATATTTTCATGTCTGTACCGAAGTACTGGCTAATGGGCTGGTGATACCCTCGGTGAATAACAGTCTACCAGCAGAAATATCGACCCAGTGGTAGTAATACATGTAATATTAACGGTACTCAATATATGCAACATAGCAAAAACAAAACTTTTTTCATTAGAATATACGTGCGTTCATTCTAAACTTCGCTTCGTGCACGTAATTCTCATATTATTCAGGATGATCAAAGCTAAGATATAATCTGACGTCATACAGATGGCTTATTTCTAATATTCGTGGTAAAGATTTATCTTGAATCTATTTTTGATTAAAAATATATGTGACATATTCAACTGTTTTTCGGTTAATTAGTATCGGGTATCTAATTCTAGCAACAAAACACAGAAACACAATCTTGTTTACCTCTAAATGTTTGATTAAATTTTCAAAAATATCTTTTTTTGTGACGTCGTGTTCGCCTTATTTGACTCTCTAGTGTCTTACTTGACAAATACTAAGTTTACAAATCGTAATTCTATAAAAACATTTTTTTGTGATTATTTAAGACCATTTTTGGCTCTTAAAACACCTCATCCATTTGAATAAAGCTATTACATGATAAAGATATTTGTTTTTGTTTTTATTTCATGACGACAAGAAAGTTGTTTGTCTTTAAAATTCGAAGACCTTATTTGAACCATTCGTTTTGACGGGGAAAGGTATACTAAGTTACCTTAATACAGCTCAATTCATTTAAGACAGTTGGTCATTAATTGCATCTGATACGGAGCCTATGTATGTAATAAATTGCAAATGACAGTAGACTAGTTACAATGTGACGGTTTGCTGCATGGAAATGACTCGGATATTTATTACCATTTATCATGATTTCTGACATATTGATACATAAATTACGTCTATCTTTGAAGCATTTGTCAGCCCGTGGCAGCAATTACTGCAGCGGAATCAAATAATTAGCCAATATTTCACCGACGATAAACATGTATCTCAAATGATCGCACATGGTTTCTTCCAATTTAATGTTCCTAATTGATCTTTTCATTCGGAATACTACTCTGGAATTTGGATCAATGAAATGTTTAAGGTTAACTTTCTGGTCGTCATAAATTTGGCGGGAACTGAGAGTGAATTAAGTTTATACGTCTGCCTAATAAGAATTGTCGATCATAACTCTGACAAATTGACACAACAATTTATTCCAGGACAATTAATCAATCTCAATTCAATATGAATGAAGAAAACATGAACGGAAATATATCCATGTTTGCTTTGTCGAACACGCATGGAATGGTAGCCTTTAACATGCAGAAATCACATTACTGTCTATTTGTGTACATCTCCCACCGGAAGTTTTCTTGGTTTTGGTCATTATTAGTCTCACATCCAACATACAAAAAATTCAGCATAACAGTTACAGTATTTTAAAAATCAAATTGGAAAGCTTTTAGAGTTTTCTGCCATTATATTCACGACCATCAAACATTAATTTCACAATTATCATTAAATCTGCAGGAAATGCATTTACACAAAAAGGAAGTTATTTTTTTTATTTTACACATCGAACAATTTTTTGGGGCAAATTTGACAAAACTTGTTTTCTAACATTAATGCTTAAAATTGAGATGTAGTATGCAATGATTTTGCTATATCAACGTTCTCTGAAGTTGTGTAAATAAACTCATCGTAAATGCCAGGCTTAAAATGCTGTACACCAGACGAGCGTTTCGTCTACAAAAGACTCATCAGGGACGCTCGAATCAAAAGAATTAAAAAGGCCAAATAAAGTACGAAGTTGAAAAGCATTAAAGACCCAAAATTCCGAAAGGTTTTGCCAAATAAAACTAAGGTAATCTATTCCTGAGGTAGAAAATCCTTGGTATTAAGTAGCTGTCACTAGATTGTGATATAGAAATACTGGTGTACATCAATGAAGAATTGATCTGAATGATTTGCATAAATTCAAATTCTTAAATGAGATTGGTTCGTTAAAATTGTTTCAATTGGTTTACACTTCGATAGACGATGTTGCCAAAACTTCTTTCAAAACCTAGTATTGTGCGATACACATGCATGGGGTCCTTGGGATCTAAGAAAATTGAAATATTGAAACCAAAAAAAAAACTGTTATTCCTGTTCTATTGCATCACAAATATAAATAATGCATTTAGAAAAACATGAGGTCATACGAATGAAAAATCATAAGCTGAAGGTTGTTCCGTTACTTGTCAGCTTCGTATTCGGATAATATCTCATTACAATTAAGTTTTTGATGAGGTGTTGTTTCATTTTCAATTTTATTGCATTAATCGAACATTTATGGATTCCAGTCAGTCAATATGGCGGCTCACTCCCTATTTATGGCATATCAACTACGGATTTGACAGTAAATAGATTCCAATGACAAGCAAAAATAAGGATTAAACACATTTTTCTAATGGTTATTGATATGTAAACTGTGCCAGTTGTTGAGTTACTCGCCCCTGTTTACACATCAATAACCTCTGAAATTTTTTTCTAATCCTATGATATACACAATAATAGTGCATTGACTTGACATATCAACGATATAAGGATTCGGCCCGAAACGGGGAAAAGGCTCGGCAGAGCCTCGCATTTCCCCGTTTCTAAGCCTCATCCTTATATCGTATACTGCAATCTAAAAAAAAAAACATTTTCAATTGTTGTTTAATGTGTTAATGTTATTATTTGATTTAAATATTGGGAAACTTCCCCCTTTTATAAAAAGGCCTCATATCATGCAGGCGGAGAAATATACAACACAATGAAATGTACATTACCTGTTGAAACCCGCAATCGATGGTGAACGAATTTGTTCGAGAATGAACTAAAATATCAACAATAAGCATAAAACATAATGATTTATAGTTTGCAAACCAAAAATATTAACAAGTGAAATATGTTTTTTTTTTTCTAAAAATTGCAAAAAAAATAAGTTTGAGTCGTTGTATACATTGGAAACAAGAACAGGTTGAATAGGTCGTATGAATAATTAATTATAATTTCGGCAATTTCTATTTAAATATTCATGAGGAAAAGTGATATCAGGACAGTGACTGTATATGACATAGAAATATACGGTCAACGCATTTTGACTGCTCAAATAGAACGAGTGCAGTATAAACATTGATAGCTACATATGATAATCAGAACTTTTTGGCATATAAAAAATAAAATATCAAGCGGGCAATAAAAGTATGAGTGATCAATTATTTGCTTAAGTTCCATAGTAAATATTTCGTTTCGATTCAGATTGGTTTGATACACTTGAAAATCTTCTTGCTAAGGACATTTACATGTAAAGATATCCTCGTCATTCGCTGTATTTTGCAAAACCTTTCGAAATTTTGCGTCCCCAATGCTATTCAAATTCGTCGTGCGAAACGTGCGTCTGGTGGACAAAGTTTTTAGTCTGATATATACGATGAGTTCATTAGGTTGTGATACTGGTTAATGCTAAGTATACTCAGAAGTAACTTTGATCACACAATGTAAACGGTGTCCTCTATGAAATGTGCCTTCGCGTTCTCAGTGTACCGTGACTTCCATTTTGTAACACCAAATGACAACAGACATTCAGTTTGGTATGTTTATTTAGTTTTCTATATTGATTTCTTACTTTTTAATAACATGATGTATTACAGAATGAATTTTGCAAACATTAGTGGCATATTTACATAAGAATGATAATACAACTTAAAAGAAGGTGTGTGTATTGTCTGAACGTACGATAACATTCCAATATTTTTGATAATTTAGCGAGAAAATGTTGTTACAAATGCCAAAATATGAATAAAACCCTCTTGAAAATCATTTATCTTCGATATTAAACAAGCATGGTCCCTCGTATTGCTATATTCTTTTACTTGTAATGCATATACATAGTCGGTTCAGTCTGCAAGTGTGCTGAGACTTCGCGTTCATTTTAGTCCAGTGTACTGTGACTTCTTGTACAATGCTACTGTGAATGTACTGTGAATGTACTGTGACTTCATGTACACCAACTACAGTTTAATTTTATTCCCTTAAAATCGTTTCATAATTGGCAGCTCTTGGCTTTAAGACATTATTTGGAGTTGCTCTCATTTGAACTTTCTTAGTTTTACGAAGAATCTGTATTTTGTGACTAGTAGCATTCATTTTACCTTTTGAGTCTATTTTAATTTTTTCAAATGTATGTTTTGTCGAGTCCACCATGCAAAGGACCCATTCAGTTGTCATTTCTGCGATCTGAGGTCATTGGCACAGAAAGACATACTGGAGCATACCATAGCCAATCATGGAAATAAAGAGTTGAGATGTGAAAAAAGTTGAATTATCGCCAACCACTGTTTAGAAAGGTACTCAAATTTAAGTAATGTGACGTTAGAACATATGGGAAAAAAAGATATATGCATAGATATCAATGGAAAGTATTTACAAATGCATCAGTTTTGAAATCGCTGTCAACAGTTAATGATATACTGAAATTTTACAAGATTTGTGTAGACGGCACAAAAATGAACATTTCCTCTCGGTCATTGTTGACTTGCATGCATGTCTATCAAAGTGCATGAAAGATAACAACGAACTTCTCCATTTCATGAACGAACACAGTGATGGTACTTGTAATCTTACGACAAATAAGAGTAAAAAAATCCTTAAACTTAAGGGACCTAAAAGAGATTAACGTGAATTTACCCAAATTGCACCTATTTTGACAGTTTTTTCACCTACGTTTTTTTTTATGATCCAGACAAAAGTTTCCATTCTGTGTTTATTTTGTAGATGTGTCATTATTTACTATATAGTTACACCAATTTAATTTTGAATCTATATTGAATCATAGAAAAATTATAGTAAAATTACAAGGTTTCCGTAGATTTTGCTTTTTCCAGTGAATACTAAATATCTGTTTATATATGCGAACGTTTTGTGTATATCTATATATATTTAGCTATATTGAAAGGCGTGCATAATGTAAAATCACAAAAATACAAATTGTTTAGTCTCGAAGAAAAACTTGTAAGATTTCCGCTGCTTTTTTTATTTTTATTTTTTTAATGGGTGCAATTTGGGTACTCGGTGCAATTTGGGTACTGTGACGTTAGCGGTTTCAATTGAGGAAATTTTATATATTCCTTAGCGTTAAGGCACATTTCATAGAGGACACTGTTGTCATCGTGTGTTAATGATTATATAATTTTACTCATATCTAGTATATTTTCAAGACCTACGATCTTTTCCAAAAGGGTAGATTTTCAATGAAATAGCTATCCATTAAACCCTAAAGAACACAGATGTGAACAATAACGGCCTTCGACCGTGATTAAACACATACTCTATAGTAAAATTAAATACACTTTAGTGTAATATATGGTATTCTGAGATCAAAGTGAAGCCATATCGAATTTAATGTGCTTTTAGTCTTCATTAGCACTGCTCAATACAAAGCCTTGGAATGTGAGAGATGTTTTTTAAAAGAATATATAAATTATGTCCAAAATTAAAAGCTCATCAAAGGCATGAGGGAACTTGAACTTTACTGGATATAACTTCATCCAATCAGAAACAAATAATCCACAATAACATATTCTGTATAAATCAGCATTGAATAGAGACCTCTACTAACGTTTTTCATTATAAAATTTTGGTTCAATATATTTTTTTTCATTTTCCCCAATCAGTATCTTATGCAGTAGTATATCTACATGTACAAACTGAATTATGCTAGGCAATGGGCTAAACGCGAAAAAGACGTAGATACTCTTAGACAGCGAGGTCGTTGATACAAATTAAGATTAGATAATTGAATGGGTCTATGAACACTCATGTTACCTCGATCTTCAGAGACCCAAATGTTGGGAAGTACCTGTCTTTACTCCATGACAAGTATGGAATTTAACCAGAGAGGAAATCTGAATGATCACAGGTCTGTTTTATGTTCTATATATATGGTGTGTTTATTCATTCTACTGGATACCTAAAGTACATACGTGTCCTTACAAACTTAACACTGCCGAGACTTCTCTGCCATGTGCTTTGCGCGTAACATATTTCCCAAATACTAACATTAATTTGATCAGCAAATTATTACGAAACTACCTACTTTAGGGGTAGTGTGATACTAAAAAAATCCAATGATCTGTTAGCGAACATACAATATAGGTCTCTTTCCTCTTGCAATTGTATAAAAAATATTTGACTTTCTACCCTTTACACACGTATTCCCCATTCAAATCTACTTAAAAGAAAGACGGACTAAAAAATTGGTCCAACTTCGTTCATAATTAAGAAAGGCCAACATAGATTCAAATATTTTGTTTAAGCAGAGACATATATACTTAGTATATATGTCCCAGGTTTAAGGAAGGGATAAATTATACTTGGTTGAAAAGGAACACATTCAAACAAAAAAATCTCTAAAATTGACATTATCAAGATGCTTAATTTCCTGATTTACAAGTATGTTAATTACGTTTGAAGCAGGTGTATCGTAACAAACAATCGCTATTCCTATGGGAACAAGCAGTGCTCCTCTTCATGCTGACGTATCCCTTTATTCATATGAAGCAGACTTCATACAGGAGCTTATTATGAAAAATGAAAACAGGCTAGCTTTATTCTTTAACATCACTTTCCGCTATTTCGATGATCTCTTGTCGCTCAATAATCTAAAGTTTAGTGATTAGTTCAACGCATCTATCCCATCGAACTTGAAATTAATGATGCCACATATACAGTTAAGTCTGCCTCATATCTTGAATCTAGAAATTGACATGGAGAGTCGGTTCAGGACAAAACAGATGATTTCAACTTTCCATTTCTATGTAGCAATATTCCAGCAGAGACTGCATATGAGGTATATATCTCCAAGTTGATTCGATATTCCAGAACTTGCGTTTACTATCTGTATCATGATTTTCTAGACAGAGGGTTGCTGCCAACAAGGAAGCTATTAAACCAAGGCTTCCAAGTGGAAAATTGAAGTCATCTCTTTGAAAATGTCATGGAATCCATCACAAATTGGTTAACCATTACACAGATCACGTCAGATACGTTCCAACTGTTGTCAACACAACCTTGTCCTCCTTATCACCAAATGAGACTTATCAACAAACTTGTAATTACATATGCAACACAACAGCTGCCAAATGTGAAGCAGGATTTGCTTACCATTCCGGTGCACCTGATATCACCCCTGGTTCTTGATGTGGTTTGTGTTGCTCGTGTTGCTAAGTCTTTAGTTTTTTATGTTGAGTTAAGTAGACTTGTTTGTCTTTGTGTTGTTTTTCGATTTATGCCCTGGCGTTGTCAGTTTGTCTGCATCTTTGGCTTCTAATGGTGTGAAATTTTTGACTGTACCAGCTTTGTGTAGAAACAACTAGGTGTAGAATTTTAAATGATCATGCATTTCATTAAAGATCGGGTCAATCAAGCTTCAGTTTTAAGAAGGGTTTGAAAAGAAATCCATTCATAAGAGAAAAAGTATCGATAAGGCTGTCCTGCAGACTGGCTCCAGTTTGTACACACTTTGTAGAAAAAGTTAAAAAATGTGAGGAATACTGTAATGAGAAATCATTACTACCAACTGATAAACAATGTCCAATTAGAGGCGGATCAATTAACAATAAAATGCTCCGCTGGGCGCAGCTTGATACGACCGCTGAGGTCGAACCCTGAACAGTTGGGGCAAGTATGGACACAACATTCAAGCTTGATACAGCACTGAATTTGGATTGTGATTAAACATTTGACACAGCATAGGTTTCTGACACAGAATGAATGTGGCCTAAGAACTTAAATTTTTTTAATTTACTTATTCAAACCATATCATTATTATTTGCTTTTATATATAAATCATAAAAATAACCAACTTAAACAGAAATTTTAAAGAAAAAACAAGGAAAAAAAGGGAAAAACCCAAACTCAATCCCAGCCTTCCCTTTGTGGTATGGTACCTTGCAGTACAATTTCAGAGAGATCCATACACTTGAACACAAGTTATTGTCTGGAAACTAGAAAAATTCTTGTTTTTTCCCCCTTTTTGGCCCCTTATTCCTAAAATTTTGAGGCAATTACCCCCAAAATCAATCCCAGCCTTCCGTTTGTGGTATGGTACCTTGCAGTACAATTTCAGAGAGATCCATACACTTGAACACAACTTATTGTCTGGAAACTAGAAAAATGCTTATTTTTGGCCCCTTTTAGGCCCCTTATTCCTAAAATTTTGAGACAATTACCCCCAAAATCAATCCCAGCTTTCCCTTTGTGATATGGAACCTTGTAGTACAATTTCAGAAAGATCCATACACTTACACATAAGTTATTATCATGAAACTAGAAAAATGATTGTTTTTTGCCCCTTTTTTGGCCCCTAATTCCTAAAATTTGGAGGCAATTACCCCCAAAATCAATCCCAGCATTCCCTTTGTGATATAGAACCTTGTGGTACAATGTCAGAGAGATCCATACACTAACACACAAGTTATGTCTGGAAGTTACAAAAATGCTTATTTTTGGCCCCTTTTTCCTTAACTGTTGGTACCATAACCCCCAAAATCCACCCCAACCCTTCCTTTTGTGGTATTGAACCTTATGGTAAAATTTCAAAGAGATCCACTCACTTAAACTAAAGTTAGAGTGCGAAAACCAATGTGTCTTCGGACGACGACGACAACGACATACCAATATACGACCGCAAAATAAAAACCAATTGAAATGCGAGCTATTGCTAAACCCCCACTACTAAGTATTCAGTAGACAGGAAGTAGATGCACAATAGATGTGAAAACACATTACATAGTAAAGCATGATAACATGAATGTTGATACCAGACTTTAGGGTGCTCTGATGCATAGGTGGAGACATATGCCCTGTTGATGCTTGCAGTTTCTCTCCTATTTCAATTTATGTGATTCTATCAGGTTTTTTTTTATAGTAAAGTGACACATCAAGGCCACCAAACATATGAAAAGTGAAAAATTTCAAGGACATCTTTTTGGTAGTATTTATGCCTAGTCTGATTGAAACCCACATTTTATAGACTTTAAACGATCAGGAAAGTCTCACTGTTAATTAAGTGGTCCTTTGCAGTCTTTTACAATATATTTTGAATATCAAACTTGCACTTTGTGCAATGATCATGCAACTGCATCACATAGTAAAGCTTGCGCACATGACGCTTGATACTTAATTTCAGGAAGCTCTGATTACTAGTTCCAGGGAAAACGCAACAATTGCATGGGACCTGCAGATGTGCAGATGAAATGACAACCAGAAACATGGAGGGAGGGCCCCGTCCTCTAGAAACAGTGGTATAATAAAAACTGCATCTATATTTATACTTCTGCTTCAAATTAATAAAAAAACACACTGCAAATTAGAAGTTATTTATTATAAAACATACTATTAACATTTGTCTACTTTTCAAGGCAAAGAAAGACAACTCTAATGCAATTACTTCAATGAAATATTAACATTTATAAATAAAAAGAGGTATGGCTTCCATGCAGTTAATTGCATACACAAATATCAAGTAAAAAATGGATACAAGATGCACATAATGTTGCAAGGATATCTTGAAAACAAATACAACCTAATATGTTTTTCATTCAAGCTGCACTTAAAGCTCAATGTTTCATTTTCACAGAATAATTGTATAGTTTTGCATGTAGAAATCAAAATATCACTGAAGTGAAAAGATATTTCATTACTATAAAGTCTTTCTTTTTTTTGGACTACTAAAATGTAAACACATTTCTAAAATTCTCTCAAAGTCTATATCTTGCAAATTACAAACATCAAAACCAGATGTTCATTTGCTTTAAATGAAGATTTACCAGAAGAAATATATGTTTATTTCAAGCTTTATATTGCACTTATAAAATAACAACTCAATCAAAATAGCTTTTTAAGAAAATAAACAATACTTCAACAGTCCCTGGCAGCTTTGACTCAAGTAGAAACCTTATATACTGACATTTTTAACATAACATTTAATTCAGATTGCAAGAAAATGATACATTTTCAACAAAAAACAATTTTAATTGATAGTTTAATTGCAAGCCTTTCAATGCCACTGCACAACCTTATGAAAGAACAGAAAGCATTAACAGTATGTTTCATAACAAAATTATTCTATTAATGAATATACAGTTTGTAAAATGAGCCATTTAATTCTTTTTCTTATAAAAATAGACTATATAAAGTACTCAGTACTTAAAGCTGTGAATTTCAATGAAGGTAATGAATATCATATATATATTACATGAAAGCATGTTTGTTATTTAAGAATTATGGTTTTGATGATATTGTGGTAATATTCAATCTGCACCAAATACCAGGGAATGCTTTGTATGGTTCACAAGGCTGCACCAAATGCCAGAGAATATTTAGTTGGTTTAAACTATTATGCACCAAATTCCAGAAGGTTAATTTCTAATCTTACAATCTTTGTTTAAAAGATGAAATTGTTTTTTTAAATGATGTCATCTTTCAAGTTTAATGAAGGTGATTAAATGGAGTATTGATAAATATCTATATGATTTTGTTTTTTAAAATATGATGGATTAATAATGTCAAAATAAAAATGTCTAACTTTCTAAATGTGTGACCATTTCATTTTTAAAAAATCAATTAAAAATACATTAAGAATTTACACAAACAAAATATTTCTACAATGCATTTCTATATTTATGCACTTTATGATATGAATTAACCTATTGCAACAAGACTCAATTTACAATCATCAAATCTTGTATTGTTAACTTAGTAATTGTTAAACTGAAATAGTGCTATGTAGAATGTTGATGATTTGTTTTAATAAACCTTAAATTACAGTTGTTTGGTTTATAGTATATGATAAATGATAAATAGATCTTCATAGATTAAATGTTTTTCTTTTTCTTTTTAGTTCCTTCTTGTATGAAAATGAAATACTGAATATAAATTCTATTCATAATGCTATTAAATATTTGGCAAATCACATGGCTCAAAAATACAAACTGTATAATTCATCAGTAACAATGTATATATAAATTAAATGTTGTCTAGATTCCACTTGTGTAAGCATGTTATTTAATCAAAATTTTCTCTGAATGCATAACAATAATTTGAATATAAATAAAACTGTTCCTAGATTCCTCTTGTGTTTATCTTGTAGATTCCACTTGTGTTAATGTTGCTTGATAAAATGACGCCAATTTATTTTTTGTATCCAAACTCCTTAGCATCATCTTCAGTGAAGTCTCCGTACCGCCAAAGATTCAACTGAAAATAAAAAAAAAAAACACATAAAAATAAAGAACTTATCCAAGTTTTGGACACAAGAAGGTTCAACTACCTGGAGACATTTCTTATACAATTTGTGCTTAATTTATTTGTATATTGAATCGAACTTCACTGGAAAAGGGCATACAATCAGATACTGCTTCAATTTCAATTTTTGTTCTATTTTTACTTTGTTATTTCTTTTCAATACAAACACTGTCTAAAAGTTAAGCATTTGCCACAAAATGTATATCTTACAAATAACCTGGATAAAACAAAGTCGCTACATAGCAATATTCTTCAAAATTCTGTGAGAATACTTCGCTGTTCCTTAAAAATCCTGGCCAATATTCTTCAATGCAATAGATTCATTTTCATTTTTTTAACTTCCTCATTTATTAATCATTATTTCAGATTACAAGCACAACTATATTTGTAAACCAATTTTTCTTGCAACTGGAAAGTTGAGTTTGAATAAAGCTATAAATGTTATGTGTTGATTCCATAACGTTCATGTGAAATAGTTTGCTCCATGTGATTTAACATTAAATTTATCAGTGTTCCACTTGAAGAATTTAGGTTTCAACACCCAACAATTTTCAAAGGTTCTTGTTGAAAAATATTATCTTTAATATGACTGTCTGCCTGTAAAAAACAAAATGAAATACTCACTCTCCCTGCTTTGGCTTTCTCCTGAGCCTTCTGGTAATCAGAAACCAACTTGGCAAGTTTTTTTTCCCGCCTTTTTTCAACGATAAGATATCCATCAGAAATGAGTCCTTGAGCAACATCCTGGTCTG
Source organism: Mytilus californianus (assembly GCF_021869535.1). Taxonomy (NCBI): domain Eukaryota; kingdom Metazoa; phylum Mollusca; class Bivalvia; order Mytilida; family Mytilidae; genus Mytilus; species Mytilus californianus. Next base: position 29,005,963 of record NW_026262626.1, on the reverse strand, counting down.
TATCCGGGTACAACAGAACCACATAGGATCCACCTGATCTGTATTCTATATTCAACTTCAATTCCTTGTTCACTACACTGTCATAGAATTGATCTAAGGCATCTTGTTTGGCATCCTCCTATATAACAAAACACAGTTGTTAAATCTTTATCATAATATATCAAATATAAATCTGCTGACACAGAAATATATCTCTCCTACTTTGCAGCAAACCAGAAACTGTATTATTACTGAATGCATATATATGCAGTAAATATCTCTATTTAAGTATTTCAAAAACTTACATGATTATTCATGAAATCTTAAAATTGAACAGTGTAATTACTTCAAATTTAGTAAAGCAGGACTAGAAAATAACAGCCTCACATCATCCAGCAAATAAGATACCTGTATTAATACTTAATATAATCAAATTCCAAATATCAATGGCCTATTGGAAGTATTTCAGAAACATGTCTTAATAAACAGCTGCGCCATGAGCGCATGATATGCCCGTCGCGTTTTCAAAGAATAAAGTTCAATAACTTCTCAATGTCATATCAGAAATTTATAAAAAAAACTAAAGGGAGGTTATCTTAATAGATATAAAGCAGTCGACAAAGTTTAAGGAAACTGCTAAAAGCATTTTTGAGTTATTGTCCGAAAACTGGAAAATCCCCCTTTTTTTAATGAATAAAACCCCACAACTCAGAAACGTAAAATCTAAAATTTATAAAAAATGAAAGGGAGCTCATGTCAATAGATATTAACAATTCACCAAAGTTTCATGCAAATTGGTTAAAGCGTTTTTGAGTTAATGTCCGACATGTTGACAACGGACGGACGGACAACGGTATGCCATAATACGTCCTGTAAACGGGCGTATAAAAAAAACTTATACATTTAAAAATGTAAAAATTCCAAAGTTAGTAAAGCATGACAAATAGGTGTAGCCTAAAATTCTTCATTAAACTGAAGTAAAAGTGTGTAAATGTAAACAATATATCAATTGTCTGGTTACAAACATAACAAATCAGTAGACAAATATATCTGACTGTCTGCTACTTACATCTGGTGGTAATGCTGCACATGCCAATGTGAATTCTGTTGCCTGAGCTGGTAATGTTTGATAGGAAGCTGGCAGCGTAGCAAGTTCTGTTGATGCTGTTTTCTCTCTCTGTAAATAATTAAATTTAAAAATAAACTAGAAATTAGAATCATATTGTGCAATAATTGTTGATAAAAGAAAAATTTCATGCCATGCTATTGTCACTAACTTCTCTCAATATTTCTTTTACTGTTTATTCCATGTTTTACTTATTTTGTATAAAAAATATTTTTTCTTATTTTTGTACCATTTAAAAACTTTAACTTTTCAGGTGTCAGAGAAAAGGGAAACCTAATGAAACTATGTACAGGTATATTTCCATGTTCAGCTAACTGATAGAATTGTGACTCACAGTTAAGAAATATAGAATTGTTATTTTAGAAACACTGATAATACAAGACAAAACACACATTTACATCATGATCAGCTAGTACACAATATATCAAATAATGAATTGAAGTAATCTGCATATAGACAGTAAAAAAGATTTAACATCTTTCTTTCTATTTTTAACACTGAAGTACTGAAATTTCATTACTATCAATTAAATGGGAAAGTTCAACTATGATTTTACACATAGGGACAGCTTTTTATTTAATTTTCAACATGCATCTTTTCGTTTTGAACTATTATGTCCAAGATTGATAGAAATAACAAATTAGAAAAAGTAAGGAAATGTAATTCCTTCTGTTTATGTGTTGGGACACTTCATATTTAAATTTTTCCCAATTTTACAGAAAGTGTTCAAACATCCAATCCCCTGTACTTACATTGCCATAATCTATAAATAGAACTGTAAATTTTCCTTTCTCATTTTTCTCTACTTTTGCTCTGTACCTACAGTTAAAAATAAAAAAGATCTTTAGAAAGCTCTTACTACCAAATATATACAAAACATCATAAAAGCCATCTATACTACTAAAGGAAGAGACCGATTTCATTGAGCCGCAACTCCTCTGAAACCATACAAAGTCAGAAATATTTGTGATATGACATATAAATGTAGTGTTTTGTACTTCCTAAATTTGTCTTTGAAACAATCTTTTTTCCACAGAAAACGCCAATTTTTTGAGAAAATATCCAAATTCGGAGACCGTTATTGATCCGTGTCTTATACACTTTCGTGCATGCTCAGTCGAAGTACTGCCCGCTGAATTCAACTTTATATATAAATAATATATGACAATGGTGTAGATTAAAAATTACACCATTCCAGGCCCTTTTGTTTTCCACATAATTAATATTACCAATAATTATTATAATGCTATAAACACAGGTAATAATCACACCTGAACTTCGTCATTATACAGGGAATAACTGTGCACCTTATAATCAGCGTGAATTGACCAAATGACAATACGAATTGAGGCTAAAAATAAGGCATAGGTTCTTTAATTCAGACACGGAAACGCGATGTCGCGACTATGGTCTAGTAGAGTTAAAATAAACATCATATAAAAAAGCACATGAATCAAAACTACAATAACATGTCACATAAGCATATCATTAAAAAGGTAAAGCAAATTAAATTCAAAACAAAGCAGAAATGTAAGCATTAGCAAAACATGAAGCTAATAATTAAAAAAAAATGTTAAACATTTGCTTATTTTTTTTAACAATAGAGTATGTAATAAATCATAGTAAAAATCCAGGTACATTTTAACCTTCCTATGTGTGTTGCACTGCAAAAATATTTGGAGTGCAATGCAGAAAAATTGCTCGATAATTTTATTATAAAATGCAGCTTTAAGAGTCTGGTCATGTTCTTCTTATCTATCTTCTTTTCAAAAAACATGTTCATTGATTTTTGTTACATCGTTAATTAAATGAACCAAGTAGATTTGTTATCTCCCCTTCTGATGAAATATGTATTATCTCCCCTTCTGGTGAAATATGAATTAAAGATTTTTTTTCAAAACCAACTTGAGGTGTCCATGCAATATGTACAGTTATGGTGTTAACATATGCAACAGAACAACTAGAATGTTGGATCTCACTGTAACAAGTCTGATGATCCACATAAATTCTGTCCAAATAAATCAAACATGGACACTTCCCTACTTCAGTTGCTGCAGGCTGATTTTGAAAAGTATTAGGACAAGCAACCTTAAGTAAGAAAACTCTTACTATCATGTTTATTATAGAAACGCCTGTTTAGCAGACTATCTGCTTCTTAAGTAAAACACATACCGTGTTCAATGAATTTCAAAGCTTAAATAAGTTGTTTTATAAATGTGTTCTCACATTTTGGTAATTTTTGCAAACAAATGGTCAAGTATTATACAAATTCCTTTCCATTAAACATACACTAAGCAATTCATTTATTTAGTTCATGTCAAGGCATTTAACTTAAGTAATATAGTACTGATAAGCTTACCATTGTCCATCCTGAGAGAATTTAGCTGCACACAAATCTCCTTTCTTTGGGCTATAAGCACCAGGTAGAGGTGGGTTGGACTCCATTTCAGTCCTCAATTGTTCCATCAATTTTTCTAGCTGTGGACCTGGAAAAGTACGGCAAAATCAACAAATTTACTTTATGAAAACAACTATTATTTAATATACATTTTATATAAGAGGAGCATCTTTAGTTGGTGCTGTGAATTCATTTAATATTAAGGTAAGCATTCAAACCATGACCATCATGTGTTCATGTACATAAAAGTAAATTTGGAATTGATACAATCTTCTAAGAGACATTTTATACCTCCTCTACCTAGATAACAAGTAAAACTGTGAGCTACTGCTCACTGATGATACCAAAACCGAAATATTTCGGTAAACAGGAAGTTGTTGAGTGATGAATCTGAAAACGCATCACACGGTGTAACTTACTTATATAAACCCTGAAACCAAATTTCAGAAATCCTTGTCAAGTTGTTCCTGAGAAAAATGCGACGAAAATATTCATGGCACGGACGGACTGACGGATGGATGGACTGACGGAAGGACAGACAGAGGTAAAACAGTATACCCCCCTTTTTTAAAGCGGGGGTATAATAATTATACATAGTATTGATTGTTCTACTTAACAATTGCTTGGCCTCCATGAGGGATTTACCACAAGAAAAATTCTAAAGGGGTCCAATCCACAAACAAATTATTATTTATGAGTGATAAAGATTTGAAAGACTTTTGAGAAATTGAAAATTGTTATTATTTAATTAATTCTTTTTTCTCTTGAACAGAAGAAATATATTTTTATTTTTCTTAACAAAAAATTATCTGAAATAATGTAATAATCCAAATTCTAAATTAATGTTTTAAACAGATTACAAATTGAAAGTTATATATCTACAACTCACAACAACAATTATGTTAAGCTAGAAAAATAATATATTACCATTGTCCACATACTGTGCAAAGAAACTAAGATCCTCGTTGACTTCAGTGACAACAACATTTTTATAATTCACTTCCCTTTCAGATTTATCGTCTACAATTTCTTCATGAACACTTGTGTCCTCAACATAATCTTTCCATAACTAAAAAACACAATACATTAAGGATAACAATTATTGTTGGTCTATTCTTCTTCATTCAATTACTATTTATACAGGATTTGTGCTTAATATCCAGCAGGCAATCTTTCAACAGTATCAATTAAAAGAAGATACTCATGTGACATGTCACCCTACACTGACATTATTCTGACTCAAGCCAACTAGCCTTTTTAAATCTTTCTCCAAACAAACAAAAAACATGCTTAGCTGAGAAACAAAGGTATGTATATTTTATTCACTTGCATATCTTCAGAACTTCATTCAAAATGAACTTTTTTTGTTTACCAAAAACCCAAAATGGATTTTTTTTATATTCTATTAAGAGATATATGTCACTCACTAATTATTTATTTAAAGGGCCTCCATTTCAACGCTATCCTTAATTATGTTGAGATTGTATACCTTAATTCAATTTGGCACACCATATAAATGATTTCTTTCACAGATAGAAATAATGAGGATTGATTACTAACAAATAAACATTAACCTCAACATTAAAATGTACATGTACTTGAGCAAAGTCCAGAACTCATTGTTTCATTAGAAGTCATTGTTTCCTGATGTTTTTTGCTATCTTGAAATCTTGGTTTTTAAGTCAGAGCTTAGGTGTTTACTTTTCATCACAACTGGTGAGTGATTTATAGCTTTACATATTTTATGCACGCTTGTCCCTCAATGAAAACTGTATTACAGGGTTATTGCATGAATATTGTTCAGAGTAGATATTTGAAGTGCACTGGCTTAAGAGTACAATACATATTCTAAGAGGAATAATATTCACTACCCTTTTATTGTATTCCAAGTATGAAAAACTGTTTAAAATATATTTTTGAAGCACTAGTATTGTTATGATATATTAATGCATGCTTGCATTTGGTTTTTGTTCTGTATGAAATATGTTCTGGCCATAGCATAAATCGTTTTATTTGGTGCTTGTGTAATGATGTTGCTGTCTATCATTCTATTTCTTTAATTCAAATATCACAAGTCAATAAGTTCTGAAATATCTATTACAACTTACATTTAGCTTCTTTTCCTTTGCATTTTCTTCTGCATTTAACATCTGTTTATAAAAATTACTTCTTTCTGCAGTGAAGTGGACTTTTGCTAGACCTTCTTGTACCAAGGCTAGAGACAGATTTGTGTTGTCAACAAACAACCATCCAATGAAATTACCTCCCTTGTCCATTGCTTCTACAGTCACCTCGACCTATTTATAAGTAAACAAATTATAAGTAAAAGTTATGTCCCTTCTTAGTGGTTTCAATGGTATTATTATAAGCAACTTTATTCTAATATATGATCTGTAATTTCACCTTTAAAAACCTTTTCACCAAAGATTTTTACTTTTAAATGCTAGCTTTTTCATTAAATCATATGTTGCCTTAAAAAAAAATTAAAGCAACACTCTCATGTGTTTAAGAGATGTGGACTATCGTCATATGATAACAAATTAATTTTATGTATACTTGATCCTACACTATCCAAAGGAATTTGGAAATTTAATTGTCCATGATCACTTAGTTATAATTTAGTCTTAAAAACTTCAATAATTTTTTATTTTTTTTTGGGGGGGGGGGGGCAATTTTCAAAACAAAATTGTTATGCACATTACCTCTCTCTGTAAACACATTTCTTTGGTAAAAGCTAATGCTTCATCACCATAGGGCTCAGATTTACTGGTCTCTCCACCTGGCAAAGGTCTGGCTCCACGTGGACATGATATACCTGAAACAGTCGTAGAAATTTGTATATCAGATATTCTTTATCTTTTGATCCAAATAATATGACATAGACATTTCTTAAAGGCAAACACAACACTTGTGTACTTTTCTAAAACAAAATTACTATTAGACTGTTATAACCTTTTAGAAAATACTTCATATGGTAATAAAAAATTTAGACCAACAATAAGGGGGAATAAAACTCTTGAGAAAATTCTAAATTCATGCAAACATAAGGCTAGATACTTTCTACAGTTATCATATACACTCCCAATAGTGCTTCTTTACTTTTTGTCATATGATTCTGCATCAGACTTTTTTTTCAATTTTCTTGTCCTTCTTTTTGATAAAGCATCATAGAAAATGTAGATAAATGCACCATTTAAACAATAAACAGCACAGGGTATCAATTAAGCTGTTAAAGTAATGAAAGAACCTTAGTGAGCGCGCTCACATACCCCACGTCCCCACATTGTCATTGGAGAAATAAAATAAGTGTAAGAAAAAAAAATTGAATCATAATTTCCTGTCAATATGCACATCTACATAGTATGTCCTTATTATCTACACAGTTTCATGAAATTCTGTTGTGTGGTTTGAGAAGAGTTGCGATGACAAAAGGTTGTAGTAGTATATTGGGCAAATAAGTTCAAAGGGGCGTAACTCCTGGAAAAAAAAGGTTTCATGAAATTCTGTGGTGTGGTTTGAAAGGAGTTGCGATGATAAAAGGTTGCAGTAGTATATTGGGCAAATAAGTTCAAAGGGGCGTAACTCCTAGAAAAAAAATTGAATCTTAATTTCCTGTCGATATGCACTTCTACATAGTATGTCCTTATTATCTGAAAAGGTTTCATGAAATTCTGTTGTGTGGTATGAGAGGAGTTGCGATGACAAACTGTTGCAGTAGTACATTAAAGTTAATAAGTTCAAAGGGGCATAGCTCCTGGAAAAAAAATTGAATCGTAATTTCCTGTCGATATGCACATCTACGTAGTATGTCCTTATTATCTGAAAAGGTTTCATGAAATTCTGTTGTGTGGTTTGAGAGGAGTTGCGATGACAAAATGTTGCAGTAGTATATTTGGCAAATAAGTTCAAAGGGGCGTAACTCCTGGAAAAAAAATTGAGTCGTAATTTCCTGTCGATATGCACATCTACGTAGTATGTCCTTATTATCTGAAAAGGTTTCATGAAATTCTGTTGTGTGGTTTGAGAGGAGTTGCGATGACAAACTGTTGCAGTAGTACATTAAAGTAAATAAGTTCAAAGGGGCGTAACTCCTAGAAAAAGAATTGAATCGTAATTTCCTGTCGATATGCACATCTACGTAGTATGTCCTTATTATCTGAAAAGGTTTCATGAAATTCTGTTGTGTGGTTTGAGAGGAGTTGCGATGACAAAATGTTGCAGTAGTATATTTGGCAAATAAGTTCAAAGGGGCGTAACTCCTAGAAAAAAAATTGAGTCGTAATTTCCTGTCGATATGCACATCTACGTAGTATGTCCTTATTATCTGAAAAGGTTTCATGAAATTCTGTTGTGTGGTTTGAGAGGAGTTGCGATGACAAACTGTTGCAGTAGTACATTAAAGTAAATAAGTTCAAAGGGGCGTAACTCCTAGAAAAAGAATTGAATCGTAATTTCCTGTCGATATGCACAACTACATAGTATGTCCTTTTTATCTAAAAAGGTTTCGTGAAATTCTGTTGTGTGGTTTGAGAGGAGTTGCGATGACAAGAAACAGGACTGACAGACTGACGGACGGACAGACAGACGGACGGGTCAAAAACATTATACCCTCCGCAACTCGTTGCTTGGGGTATAACAATTAAATTTGTTTACCTGATAACAGGAATGTAACAAGACAAGTCTCCCTTGGTATATACAATCTGAGACGAGAACCACTGGCTATAAATTCAACCATGGCTTCAGATCTACCTGCTCTTTGTAAAAATGGCAGAAATTGCTTAGATTTAGCTATATCCTGTAAAAAAACATAAATACTAATTACATTATTTCATCACTTACATAGTTTTTAAGTATTATGCACGTTTTTTTAAAACCAGAGTGAACCAATGCCTGGTACATCTTTTGTATGATAGAGTCTCTAAAGTGTATTATTTTTTATCTAACCTGTTTAAAATGTTCTTCCAAGTGGAGAAAAAAAAAGTTTTTTCTTTAAAAACAACAATAAAAGCATGTGTTCCATTAACTCCTAGTATTCTAGTATCTTTTGATGTTGTCTAGTATACGTTTTCCTATATTCATTTTTATTATCAGTTTATGACAACAAGAGCAACAAATATGAATGAAAGGAGATGTGTGGTAAACATCAATGTGACAACAACCCAACAACAAAAGTAAACCAAAACAGACATTTTTAAATTTAACTTGGTTCAACTTTCTTAAGTTCCATGTGGTAATTGGAAATTTAGAAATGAAATCATACATTCAAAATCCCCCCCCCCCCCTTTTGGTCTTGACACTCGACAGCAAGGGACAACTAGGAAGACTAGTACAGCAAGTAAAAGGTAGACTAATCTTTAAGACAATCAAAAACTAGGGAAAACGCAGTAATTGATTGTGAACAATTGGTGTCTAAGATAGCTAAGATAGCTTCAGGTTCAACCACACACAGAGGTAACCAAATTAAATTACTCGAAAATATGTAAATTTCCCAAATGAGGAATCTTGTCAGTGGTTGTTGTCCCTTCCTGGTTTTTTATTCTATATGAATTTGGTGTTGGTGTCAGACATTTGGTTGTTTCTCTTGAGTTCACAATCTGACCTGACTGCAGGTGATTTTGAGTTTTTTAATATGGTGTGGGTACTTTTATATTACACCTCTATGATGACTCTAGATTTCTACTTTGGTTAATTTGTATTCTTATGATGCTACCTCATTATTGTTTAAACAAATTTTCAATAGGCTTGTATGCAGACTTTGGCAAAACCACAAAATCAAATATCAACGAAAGTACAATTTCTCCTCAATCAATGAAAATTGATACCCACGAAAAATAAATGAATTCACAGTATTATATATATATAATTATATCCTAGGTACTAACCCCTGAGACATCAGCTACTCTGTGTATTGGAGGTTCTTTTTTGGAATGAATGCCTACTAATTTCTTTTCAGCCCTGGCTTCGGCTGCCAATAATTCATCATAATGAGATGATCTTTGGTCATCATCCTGTCTGTATCTGATTACTTTAGCTAATCCCTTGCCAACCAGGGCTTCTCCAACGTTTCTGTAAAACAAGGAATATATTTTGATAAATATCAATTTCAAAGTGTAGAACTTTATTGACACCAGATTATCAATTAATTATTTGATGTTTTAGCTTATAGTATGATGTCAGAATGTTCATGAAATTACAAAGTATAACAAAACAAAGTCTTTAAGAGTATAATGTCAATGTCAATGCATTTGACATTGTAGGCTATAAAGGGATATTTTTTCACAAGTCAAATCTTTTTTCTGCAACCTTTTTGGCAACTTATTGAGTCAAAGATTTAAATATTACCAAGTTCATATAAATAAATTTGTATAATGACTAATCACAGATCTCTAGCATAACAATTAGTCATAGACTTTATACTTACACTCCTCCAATAGTAACAGTACAGCAAGTTTTCTCTGGGAAGCCTTGGTTTGCTGGCTGTATATAATCAACCTTTACATTAACCTTAAATAAACCAGTAAATGTTAAAATGTAGCACAACAAAACAATTCTACACAGTTGCTGCATTAGATTTGTAAAAATTAGACACAAGATGTTCACTATACTCAGGTTAAATTACTTAGGAGTATTTATCGTATGTCCGCATACAAAATTTTAGTTCATTAAAGATTTCCATTTAACAAGATTTAGGCAGGTATCACTAAAAAAAATCAATGTGATTTCATTTATACTACATCAAAGATTCACAATTGTGTTAAAAAATGTTTAGAAACAAAAGAATATCTCAATGTGTTTGAAGTAATATAGAGAAACAACATTTCAAAATTCAGAAATCTAGAAAATGATCCAAACAGCTTACAGTTATATTAATATTGACATGTGTCTTAAGAAAATGAAATGTATGCCTACCTTTTTACCAATAAGTTTGGTCCTCAGAAATTCTCTAGCTTCATACATGTAAGGTATATCATATAAAGGTCTCATTCTTTTATTTGGAGCTTGGTTCTCTGTGTTGTCCACTGCTCTAGGTGGTCGTACGCTGGACAAGAATACTTTTTTGGACTTTCCATCTCCCATCTTGACGACTAATGCATCACCATTTACAACCTCAACAACCTGATTTTAAACAGTAAACCAACATTTAATTCTTTAATTAGAACTTATATGATCAAATTCAAAAAACTTCATAGTCATTCTTTAAATTCTTAGCTGATTAACTTTTTTTATAAAATATTGTTGATCTATTTTATAATCAATGTATGGATCAGATGTTCCCATTTTGATAAAAAAATAAAATCAAAAAGGATGTCAAATTTCCTTTTATATTTATTTTGATGTTATGATGGAATTAATTATTTCACATGAAGGGTTTTAATAAATCGTGAAGTTTTAAGTATCAGGGTTGAGAACAACAGGAGACTTTTTTTTTTAAATAATGCTGAAAAATTACTAAGTTTCCATTTGTGGAAAAATGAGAAAAGAAAAACCTCCTCAATTTTACAATAGCAGGTGCACAATTTCAATATGTGTGCAATGTTTTAAGGATAAAGTAGGAGTTGATAACACAAAATAGACCTACATGTACAACTGAATCTCACACAAACCAGTAATTTCTCCAATCTTGACACTTAATTCTAATTTCCTAACACTTTACATTCAACTATAAATCTTTCAGTCATTGTCACCATGGTGTCTGACATGAGGATAACAATCTAATCCAAGGAAGAAAAAAAGATATAACAGGCTATAGGCAAAATCATGTTGATGCCATATTAAGAATGAAATAAAAATCCATGCATGAATAAACAAGAAATCCCTGAAACATTCTTCAGTGTTCCCGCTAGGCCGTTTTCAGAGGGTGCGGCGCCCGCCTTTTTTAGAGAGACTCTTGAATAACTAACTGACTAAAGGTTGGGGTATAAAATACAACAAAAGACCAGATATTTACCTTGCCTTGGAAAGATTTGTCTTTGATATCAATGGATGGACCTGATGGTGTGTACTCTTTCCAAATTCTCTTCTTTTTATCCTTTGCTTCTCTAAAATCAAATAATCAGTTTGCTTTATTAGCTTACAGTCATAGCATTAGAGGTAACAATCTAAACAGGACAAATCAAATTTATATAATGAATTAGGTTTTTGTTTAAGAACTTTCTGCTCTTATCTTTTAATAGTGTAAAATGAAAAATATGCAGCTTATCTTGAACTCTTGACGACCTTGTCAAAAAAACATACATTTGCAAAGCATTTTAAGCATAATTTTATTTTCAACCTATTCAATATCAGTCATTTACCGGTACATCCAATTTCTAAATCATTAAAGTAACATTTACCTTTCTGCTGCTCTCAGTTTATCAGCCCCTTGACTTACAACGCCCATGCTCCAGTCTACACATCGAGCAAATCCTTCTTTTAGTAATAATTCAGCAATGTTCCCATTCTAAAAAGACAGATCATTGATTTGAATGTATTTTACTTACTATTTAGGTCAAGACATAAAGATGTGCTATTAGCCTATATGTAGTGTATCACAGCATTTAAAAAAAAAAAACTGATACTTCAGCCTGATAGATTGATTGAATGAAAAGTGATAGGTCCAATTTCCATATGATATCATTTGAAATTAATGTTGTGATACTAAATGACACCTACAGATCGGGAAAATATGTACACAACTACTTCTGACCTTTCACAGTATTCTATGTTGTGAATTTCACCTCGGTTTTTTTTTTGTGCTGACAATCTATTGAAAAATTATTAGTATGGCTAGCAATAGAAACAAAATGCAGGGGTAAAATAAGTCGGACAGATAACCAGAAACATATATAGAAAAACAAAAGTCAAAATGCTTGTTAAATTTATTAAATAATAAAAAAAATACATGTATAGGGAATGTTTAACTGGACATTTGACAGACATTGAATAACTGATTTTTTTTTAATTCAAACATTTCAACTTTAAAAATTGCAAAAAAAAATCATCATATATGCTGAGTTTTTAAAACATACAGACCAAAGCCATAAACTTACTGGATGCAGAACAGTTCCAATAAGATTTTGGTTTGAAACACTCTCTAGGATGACTTTGACATCTCTCTGTAGGAGCCTGACCTCTGTGAAAAATTTGGCTTCCTCTGCAAAGGGTTCTGACACTTGATCACCTTTGTCATCTTGCTTAAACATAGGGCACTATAAAATAAAAGATTTAGTTAAAAAAGTGATTCATTAAACCTGCAAAATATGTTATCACTAACTGTTTACAAAACACAGTCCATTGCAATTCTTTTTTCAGATCATCAAACTGGTCCCTTTGAAAGAGAGGCATTCTGGTCTATTTTCACTTTTTCTACACAACAGTGTTCATTTGGCTGCAAAATTCTTACATGAACCAAAAATTAATCATGGTAGTAAACTGTTCCTTAAGTACGATTGATCCTATTTTGTGAAATAAGGTAGAAAAAAGGTGAAAAATCACCATCAATCTACTTATGCCCTTGGACAAAGGACTAACATGTCTATAATAAGATTATATAAATATATGTGTACCTTTATTCCTGACAACAAGATGGTGACATAATCCATCTTGGGAAGAAGGAATGCTCTAACTGTGCACCCATCTCTGACATGTTCTATAACAGCTGAAAAAGTGCAGTTAATATATATGTTATAATTATATATTGTATGGTACAGTTATTTAAGTAAATGTAACATTAGTATTTATAACACAGTAATTTAAGTAAATGTTACATTTGTATTGCACAGTAATTTAGGTAAATGTTACATTTGAATTGCACAGTAATTAAGGTTAATGTTACATTTGTATTGCACAGTAATTAAGGTAAATGTTACATTTGGTATTGCAAGGTTAGTTGTATTATTGAAGTTTGTTGCAAGCAGCTCTGAGTAATAATATGCATGTATTATATTATCATGATTTCAAAAAAATGTAAAATCAGGCTTCTTGCTAAAAATAGTAAATTTATACCAATACATTAATTATGAGTTTATCCATCATTTAAGGAAATAAAACATTTTCCAGTAAATTTTTTTTTATAATAAGAAAATATTTTATGTTTGGCCTTTCTAACTTTTTTGATTCAAGCATCACTGATGAGTCTTTTGTAGATGAAATGTGCATCTGGTGTACAGAATTTTAAGCCTGATATCTATGATTAGTTTATATAATTAGACATCTCAGATCTAAAATCAATCACTGACATTACATTAAGAACTCTATTACCTTAGAATTTATGCAGAATTATAAAACACTTTTTTTACATGCCTCAGACATCTATGTTCATTATTTGTGAAAAAAATCATTTACATTACATATGAAATAGGGTAAGAAACCTGTGTGTTCAAACATTGAATGTTACTTACCTTCAATTGGCTTGTTATGAAAAGAGTCGACAAAGTTTCTTGGATTTTCTACAATCCATGTGATGTCACGTACATGTTTACTGGCACCTTCTCCCCATCTTCCTTTACCCTGAGATTTAGCTTCTTCTTCTAACTGTATCAGTCTTTGTTGGTTAACACTGAAATAGTAAATGTTAATGTTGAATATTGGAAAACAATTTAATAACATGCAGTAAAATCCCCAAATAAGCATACATTTCTTAAACGAATAAAAACTTAATAGGACTACGATAATCTATGTAAACAAGTGAAACTGTGAGCTACTGCTCACTGATGATACCCCAGCCCAAATATTTCAGTAAACAGGAAGTTGTTGAGTGATGAATCTGAAAACGCATCACACGGTATAGCCGACTTATATAAACCCTGAAACCTAATTTCAGAAATCCTTGTATTGTAGTTCCTGAGAAAAATGTGCCGAAAATTTTCAACTTGGCTATCATGTGTTAAATGATACAAGTGTTCAGTAAACAGGAAGTTGTAGAGTGATGAATCTGAAAACGCATCACACGGTATAGCCTACTTATATAAACCCTGAAACCAAATTTCAGAAATCCTTGTATAGTAGTTCCTAAAAAAATGCGACGAAAAAAATTTTCATGGGACGGATGGACGGACTGACAGACAGAGGTAAAACAGTATACCCCCACTTTTTTAAAGCGGGGGTATAATTATAGCTGAACTATTTGAGTACAGACTTATCATATAAAGTTCCATGATAAACAATTTAAAACAAAACATAGAAGACTTACTCATCCGGTTTTAATCCTCCTCTCCTGACTTCAACAAGACCTTCAGACACCATAGATTCTGTTATATTTTCTGCATTTGTGTCTGTAAGTAAACAAAAATCACTAAATCATACTAGGAATCCTTCTGACAAGATGTAAATGTTACTGACATGCTGTTTATCAGAAAATGTTCATGTGTGTCCCATTTCACTATTTACAAAACAAGACATTTTACCACGAACTTTACCCAGTGAGAAAATTTCAAAGTCCATTTAAATACATTGTACAAAGCTCTGCAAGCAAAAAATGAAAACAGCGAAAAATTTAACTGGTCCTGTTAAGACTCAAACCACTTTATATAAAATCTGACCCCAAAATAACCCAGTATATACCATACTGGTTCGTGGAGTGTGTCTTGCCCCATATATGACCAGACAAAGGGTTAAAGCATAAATGAAGTAGCAAATGTTTATAGTAACCAATACATGTAGATAAAGCAAAATACCTGACAATTGCCACCAAGGCCTTCTTAACTTTTGACAGATCCATTACAGTAACTGTTAACTTTCAGTCTTATGAACCCATAACTTACCTTTTCCTGCGTAGATAATACCATACAGTCTCTTTGTACCAGGTACTTCATATTCTTTAACAAAAACAATTTCTTTACCAATTAATTTCTTTCTCAAGAATTCTCTTGCTTCCCAGGCAAATGGCTGTAAACAATAATATTTTGAAATACATCAACTCTTAAATGTTAAAAACTCTGTCATGTCTGTTCTTAATCATACAGAGTTCTTCAGTAAATAATTGTAACTTATAAAACCATGTATATATGTTGTTTTGCAATCTATGAGGACAAAAGAGATAGTCATATTGATTGTGTTAAGGAAGATGGGAATAAAGATATGTTTGGGTTTTGCGTGTTGTTGAAGGCTGTACGGTGACCTATAGTTGTTAACTTCTATGTCATTTAGTCTCTAGCAGAGATTTGTCTCATTGGCAATCATACCACATCATCTTATTTTTATATGTACATACTGAAATTCTCACATATGAAAAAATTCAAAATAACAAAATAAGGGTCATGTCCATCATTACCATTTATAAAGATGGAGCCTGGCAGGACATGCAGGAGAGAATGAAATGTTTTAGATGTTTCCTAATGGTAATAATAAAAATGTCTTCTTCTGATACTTCAATTTCTGGTAAGATTGAAAAGCTTATAATAGACTTTGCCCTTTAAGTTATAACTTTTTATTTTGTATGTTTGTTCTTACCTCATCTTTAGTTTCAACTGAACCTTCCATGTTTGGGTTTGGTCTTCGTGCCATTCTTGGTGCAGTAATGTTTGACAGACATACTGTTTTCTCTGGAGGGGGGCCACCCTGTGGCTGTCCTCGGATGACAACTGCATCTCCAGACAAAGCCTGTTAATTAAACAAAAAGTGATTATATCAATGTCTATCACTTGTCCTGAACAAACTGTTGTATGGGTTTAAAATATTGCATAAAATGTTCTTAAGACAGTTAGTTGCAAGGCTATAGCTAGGGGATTAAAAAATTCCTTGACCTGACAACTTGGACTTTTATTCTGTTCATATTGGAATTTCCGTTATAATAAAATTATCTATAAAATTGTTTTTGTTAAAGAATATGAAGTACCTGGTACAAAGAAGATTGAAAACCACATAAATAAAAGAACTACAAGACTTTTTAATATTTACATTGTACTACACTCAGGACAACAGACCAAAGTAAATTGTGTTCCCTTGTTATCAATCATTTTAACACAGGTACAGACTACCCTGATTCTTAAATTTCTCACAATACAATACTCCTCATACATGTCATATAAAATTAGAAATCATATCACTAGAAGGGCTCTAAAACAGATTTGATATTTTAATTGTTTATATGCTGTTGAGTTGGTGTCTTATTGGCATATATATACCCAACATCTACTTTTAATCAAATTGATGTACATGTAGGCAGCACATTTTGTGATACACATTTTTAGTACTGAACTAAAATTTCCATTCTTTTACTTGCAATAATAAGTAAATGTAGAAGCAAAAATTATCAGTGGGCTGAGTGGAGCAAAACATTTCACTAGTGTTATATTGAATATCTTATTCACCTGGTCAGATCATTTTAAAATACAATGTTAGGCGCTCACTACAAAAACTGTGTTTCAAGTTGAAAAGGATTCTTGAGTGTTTTATTTTACAAGCTACAAGGACAGAAGTCATATTGATTGTGTAATGGAAGTCGTAAATACAGTGTAAAAATATGTTTTTAACCTGAATCCTGATCATGAATCTTAACTTACAGTCCTAACATGCCTAAATAACACCTAGTAATCCTGATCATGAATCTTAACTTGCAGTCCTAACATGCCTAAATAACACCTAGTGATCCTGATTATGAATCTTAACTTACAGTCCTAACATGCCTAAATAACACCTAGTGATCCTGATCATGAATCTTAACTTACAGTCCTAACATGCCTAAATAACACCTAGTGATCCTGATTATGAATCTTAACTTACAGTCCTAACATGCCTAAATAACACCTAGTGATCCTGATCATGAATCTTAACTTACAGTCCTAACATGCCTAAATAACACCTACTGATCCTGATTTTGAATCTTAACTTACAGTCCTAACATGCTTAAATAACACCTAGTGATTGCTGCACCTTATACCTTTAACAGCCCCATGAACATTGTTCAAAATTAATTTAGCTCCCTAGCACAAGATACAATGCTGATCTACATATCAATTAACTGATAAAAATTTGGTGATTGGCATTTGCCATATTTTTTTTGACAATATCAGCCTTCAGGTATTTAATTTATTTCACATGATTTAGACAACTACAATACAATAATCTAGGCAAAGAAAGTTGATACATGTCATCCCTTAGGGATGGGCATTTCATGTTTAGGCAATTAGCCAGTGTATAATTAAGAAGAATCACTAGATACATGTAGGAAAATACATTGTGTACATTGTCAAAATTCATGATGACATTTTACATCACAAACATGTGAAAGTGTTGAATCTAGCAGGCAGAAGAAATATTATCAGTTGGTCTAGAATTGTTGCAGACAGGAGTTACTTACAACTGTATTTTGTAATGTTCATTTTTGTATCTGATGTTTTTTCATGTCTAAAATTACAGAGATTAGTGTTTTTCCCTGCTCTCCCAGTTTAAGAACAAAGATGGCAGAAGCAGAATATAAGTCAATTAACAATGATTAAAGTGTGAATCATGATTGCTTAATTGTTTTAAGAAATAGTTTCAGTATTAAAGTGATGGAATACAGACTGATTTCCTAGGAATGAAAGGGATTGGGAACATTCTCCAGAATTTGGATTTGATGTACATCTATCAGGAAATTAATTATGCCCCACAAAAGATGAATGGTTGAATTGGTTCCTTAGCCATAAATTTTCATTTTTTTTCAGTCTGACAAAGCTCTGTTTGGCCATCATGGTCATCCTAAATAGCATGACTGATTGACAGAAGCTAAAATAGTTAAGCACAGACTGAAATAACTTTAATGTATTATCCATGTTATATATTTTATCAGCATTTAGCAATAGCACTTACATCTGACACTTATGTCATGTATGTAGTATTTGCTAAAAAAATATGCATCACCTCAAGAATTTGAATTTTTTACTGATTGTTAGTACTAGAAATGTAAATTGGAACATAGAACATATAGAACAGACAGTACCATATAACTTACATGTATATACACATTTTTTTTCAAATTTGTTTTCTTGAAGAATGTTTTTCAATACAGATCAAAATTCTTATGCAAACATCACTCACTCAACACATGCAATATTATGGGGACGAAGTCCCCAATTACCATGATTACAGTAGAAAAATCAATAAAAAATTAAAAAAAACAAAAAAATCTACTAATGAACTCAGTCATAGTTAAGTTCTGTTAGGGTTAGTGTCTTAGGTTTAGGGCTAATGTTAGGGTAAGGGTTAGTTTCCTATAACGCTTTACAGATTGAGACTCCTAAAAGTGAAAGAAGGCCATTTTTTAAGTTTTTTTTTATATAGGACGATTACATAGAGTTGCACATAACATATTTCAGATTTAACCAATTTGAGAGAGTCCACAGAGTCAGATTTTATTATCATGTCTGTTTTCATACTCTATGACTTCGCCTATTTAAGGTAAATATTGATGAGTCATTAAGGTTAAGTTAATATTACCCAAGTCTAAGAGTAAGGGGTAGGGTAAGTAGGTCATCATCATAATCATAAATGTTATTATTATGATAATGATCATAAACAAAAGGGGATGACCTCAGTAAGTAAGAATGTCATGATCATGATCATAAACAAAAACTAACTAACATATGTTTACACATACATTTTTAAAATCAATAAACAAAACTGAAATGCTAGCACACACAGTCTCATATAACTGAGATAAAAAATTAAATCTAAAACATAATGGATTTTTTTAGGTGATTTACCGGCACCGTTATGTGTACGCGTGGCACTCTTCCAGATGTTTGACACCTTTATTTCAAACCTTCGAGATCATTATGGAAACTTTAGTAGTTTGTGATGACGACACTCTAGTATTTACTGATACATTTATACAAAAGTAATTGGATAAACTTACTTGTTTAACAATGCCCCTTTGAACAGCTGGCTGTGCTGTACTCATGTTGTCGACTCGTGTCAGTTTCTGAATGAAAAGGAAGTTCGTTTAGTCACGTGATAATAATGTTGACATTCGTCACGGATTTCTGCCTGAAGGAAATGCTGTGAAAGATCAGACACTCATTCGGGTTGTCATGTTTTTATCAGTTTATGGACACCGTGGAATTTTTTTCTTTTGAAGTTTTGTTTGTTCAACTTATTTTTCAAAAATTAAAAATTGAATTGTTTGTCCCAAACCGGAATGTTTACATGTTCAATCAGATAAAAACTTCAATACTTATTCAGAAATTTGGCGCAATTAAACGCAATTGGAACCAAGTTTTTATAAACGTTCTAAATTAAATAAAAATATTCGAGAGCGATTTGAAATTAATGGTATGCGATATTTACTGCTTTTAATGATATTATTATTATAATTTATGAAAAATAAACTGTATAATGGGACAACTCTAACGTCAATCTCCGGCGCAGAGTTCATATCCGTTCCGTACATGCTCCGCAATACTACACTTAATATTGAGTGTAGTGTTACGTAGTATTGAACGGAACGGATATGATCTCTGCGCCGGAGATTGCTCTAACGTCGGAAAAAAGGTCTTACCGTCGGTGCTGCCTTGGACTCTGACATAATCAACTATGATTAGTTTGGGGAGCAACCATTTAACTTCAAGGGGGAGGGTTTTTTTTTAGTTTTTCGACGCTATCAATCAAATAATTTTTTTTTCAAAATTTTACATTATATGGTATGGGAAAAATCTGGATTCAGAATATTTTTTTTGTCATCTGCTTGACCACAATATTTTTTTTCATCAAATCGGAGATCAAATATTTTTTTAGGAAAAAACCATAACCCCTACCTCCTTGAAGTTAAATGGTCGTTCCCTTAGCTTTTTCAAACTAATACCAATTTTATCACCCTTTTGACTGAATTAATTAGGTCTTGTCTATTTTTGTTTGTTTTGCGTCAAGTCAAATTTTCGAAACTACCGACCACTAGGGAGAAAAACACAAAAATAAAAACAATGCTAAAAACTGAACTTGTTATACAGTTTTGTATTATTCTTTACGTGACATTAAAACGGTTATTCTTGTTTACTATTTTTTTTTTTTTTTTTGTAATAGTTCTACTCTACCTTTTTACCAGCTAGGATCAATAGATGTGTGATGTATTACCAAGGATTTGTATAGTCAAGGATTTGTATACTATACAAATCCTTGGTATTACCAGCATATTTCCGGGTATAGCTATTTGAACTGTACTGCAAAAAAAAAAAAAAAAAAGATCTGAAATTGTGTAACGAACAATTAAGCGAATATCACTTCTTGGTATTCCATTTTTACTAAAGTATTCCTCAGACTAAAAAACAACAGAGTAACTGATGCCATCATATATAATGAGAGGCAATACAAGCTGATACTTAACTTTATTGAATTACAAAATGCATTTGACAGTGTAATAAGATAACACATATGGGTCATATGGAAAATCAGAAGAGCATATGAGTTTCATAAAAAATAAAAAAATAGACAATTTTCCACGGCAAGCATGAAAGCTGTGTTATACATAATGGCCAGCTGTCTATATAAAATTAAGGAGATGTGGTGTGATTGCCAATGAGACAACTATCTACTCGAGTCTGCCGGAGACTACTGTAGTTATAATCAACTTAGTCTCAGCCAGAGTTCAAATAACGAAGTTATGGCAATCATAGGTCACCGTACGGCCTTCAACTATGAGAACAACTCATAGTGTATAGTCCGAGGTAGCTATAAAAAAACGACATATAGATGTGAAACAATTCAGAAAAACTAGAAAACTAACGGCCTAATCTATAACAATAAACTTTAAGAAAAACAAATAAAACAGACATGAACCATCAATAACCACTGAATTACAGGCTCCTGACTAAGGATAGGCACATTAAGAATGTGGCGGGGTTAAACTTGTTTGTGAGCGCTCAACCCTCCTCATGCAGGCCATATCCTGGGACAGTGGTGTAACAGCACAACATAAGAACAAACGGCGAAAATCAGTTACAAAGGGATTACCTCAATAGACCGGTACGAAACGCACAAAATACTAAAATAAAAACAACAGACACTAAGTACCGATATAAGAGTACTCGATGTTACTAAAAGTTAGATTCAAAGTCAATTAAAGCTTATGAATAAATCATGTTCTCCCAGGCTAAAGAATTAATAGTTATACATCCAATGGATTTAGTGTAAGAGGACGTGATAAACAGTCAAAACATAAGTAAACAGTATTAATGACTGTCAGACAAAGAAATGTCTTAATGACAATCGTCGACTAGTGTAAAGTTAACGTAGGAATCGACACCAAAATGAAATGGACATTTAACTATTTTCCACAAAACTTTGATTTTAAAGACGAAAAGTACCTATCATATAGCAACAGAGTCATAATGCAAAGGAAAACAACAAATTGAAAAACGTTTCACTTGAATTAAGGTCTGGACACAATGTATACATACAGAAAACAATATTTATGACAACCGACTTCTAATCAAACAAAACTCAAAAAGATCTAAGAAAAAGAAAACTTCACATACTTACTTTTATACATATATACAGTGTCGTAGCACTAGCAAAAACATCAGCACATGAACAAACTTGAAACAGTGTCGTCAGGTCATTTAAGACGCTCTGTCTGCCTACTGTGAAAATTGGTGTAAACGTGAAAAATCTGATAAAAATCTCTAGACAGTTATTTGAATAAAATTATGAATAATTTTGATATTCGTATATCTCATTTTGAAAACAATTCTGAAATTAATAATAGGGTTCATGATATACCCATTTCTAGAATAAAAAATAAACTCCAAGTACTCGCAAAGCGGTTTGTGTTCGTACCGGCAAACAAAGCAGCCAATAATTTAGTGGTGGTGTGACGCATATACTACACGGAAGTTCTCCAAAACGAAATTATCAATAGTCTTCTACATTCTATGTACTGGTTACCTAAATTACACATACAACCATTTAAATTTCGTTTCATATCCGCATCTAGTAAGTGTTCTACTACTAATATGTCGGTGCTTCTAACTACCTCCCGTACTACTATCAAAGAACTTGTTATCAACTTTTGTAGTAAAGTTCATGAAAATAATGGTATTCATTATTTTTGGAGTGTTAAAAATGCTTTAGAAGTTTTAGATAAAATACATGCTTTTGATGGTCCTTTTAATTCTGTTGACAATTAAGATTTACTACTCTCTACACTACACTTCCACACAATCTTATGAGTCAAGAATAAGTTTTCATATCTAATCAAATGGTCTTTTGAAAAATCACATTGCAAATTTATTTGCTGTAGCTTGTTTAAAGCATTTTTCTGTAACGAAAAAGGAAACAATGCTAGATACACTTACTGGAAATTTGAAGATATAATTGAAGCTTTAAATTTTCTCCTGGACAACATATATGTACGTTTCGGCGATAAAATGTATCGACAGGTAGTAGGTATTCCTATGGGCACTAATTGCGCCCCTTTAATAGCAGATTTATTCCAATATTGCTATGAACCACAGTTTATGGCCCAAATCAGTAAAGAAACGTCATTGTTACATTTAGTTGACACATTTAACAATGCCTACCGTTATCTTGATGATATTTTTTTTCATTAGATAATCCAGAGTTCTCTAAATATACTACCGAAATTTACCCAAAGGAACTTATTTTAAATAAATCTAACATAAACAGCAGTAGTTGTCTTTTTCTAGATTAAGACATTTCAATTTCTAAAGGGAAACTCCATACAAAAATTTACGACAAAAGAGACAATTTTTCATTCCCTATTGTTAAGTTTCCTTGTTTAGACGGCGATGTTCCTTTGGCTCCATCATACGGTGTTTATACAGTATATCCCAACTCGTTCGATATGCCCGTGTGTGTAGTGATATCATAGATTTTAACGAACGTAATCAATGTATCACTGGTAAATTATTATAATTATTATAATAAGTCAGGGATTTCGTTACCATA
This sequence comes from Mytilus californianus, assembly GCF_021869535.1. Classification (NCBI taxonomy): domain Eukaryota; kingdom Metazoa; phylum Mollusca; class Bivalvia; order Mytilida; family Mytilidae; genus Mytilus; species Mytilus californianus. The sequence continues at coordinate 28,982,600 of NW_026262626.1, read as the reverse complement.
AATTACTTAAAATATTTACTAAATTCTTTCACAGATACAAAGATTTGATTAGTAAATTTGGCTGTACCTGTAGAAAACTTATTAAAAATGGTATTTCACATCCTAAATATTACGGTAATATTGTACTAAAAGCGCGGAAATTACTATGTGATCCGTGTAAACAAACTTATTAGTAAATGTTATCTTATAAATGTTGTAATAAGATCTTTGGATATTGTTTTCATGTTTTCATTGGCACTACCCTCGATTTTGTCATCAACAAATTAAAACATAACTAAATTTGAATTCTTTTCGAATGTATTTTTGGGATGTATATATACACATCCACGTTTATTTTCTATTTAGAAATTGTTATAAGGTTAAATCCTAACTATCCTACTGCCTGTCGTTACTTGTATTTTGGCATTGCACAAGTCATGTCTTCTTTGACTGTTCATGGCGTTAAAACACTAAATCTCTGCCTGGGATGTGTTTTAATTGATTTTAGTCTCTGATGCATGATTGTTTATTATTAATTGTTTTTGGCTTTTAACTAGCTTTCAGTAACTGCGAGTACTCTCAAATCGTACTTGCGTGTTAATTTGACCTGTTGACACAATTTGTAATGCATTTCTGTTATTCAGTGTTTACTTATTTTGTGTTACATCTCGTCTTACTATTTTTAATATGTACAACCTTTGATAATTATTTAGTATGACGTAAAAAAAATCCACTTCTGTACTCGTACTATGAATAACAAATTCATTTTGTTAAAAAATGTTTCTGTACTAACAACAAAATCATCATATTTAAATTTACCTGTGTACGTAACTTTATTTAACGCCATTTTGTCCTAGGTTAAAGTTGTCTTTTTGACCTTGGAACATCTTTTTATTTATATTGTGTCATAGATCAAACTTATTCGTTTGGTGTATATTTATTTGTTTGTGTGTATGTCTTTTTGATCGAGTTAAGCCATTTCAATTGATATTTTAGTGTGTGTCTTTTTATGTTGTAATGTTATACCACTGTTTCAGAAAAGAGGGGCGAAAGATACCAGAGGGACAGTCAAACTCATAGATCGAAAATAAACTGACAACGCCATGGCTAAAAAATGAAAAGACAAACAGACAAATAATAGTACACAAGACACAACATAGAAAACTAAAGACTAAGCAACACGAACCCCACAAAAAACTGGGGGTGATCTCCTGTGCTCCGGAAGGGTAAGCAGATCCTACTCCACATGTGGCACCCGTCGTGTTGCTCATGTTATTACAAATCCGGTAAATAGTCTAATTCGGTAGGTCACATTCGTGGTGAAAAGGTTAAAGTGAAGGTTGGCGCCTGTTAATTAAAACGTTTAAACCCGCTGCATTTTTATGCACCTGTCTTAAGTCAGGAGCCTGTTGTTCAGTGGTTGTCGTTTGTTGGTGTGGTTCATATGTGTTTTTCATTTCTCGTTTTCTATATAGATTAAACCGTTGGTTTTCCTGTTTGAATTGTTTTACACTAGTTTTTTTTTGTGCCCATTATATATTGCTGTTCGGTGTGAGCCAAGGCTCCATGTCGAAGGCCGTATATTGTTTATATTTTCCCTACTAATACCAATTTGGCGATCACCATTCCTTGCAAAAAAAAAAATCGTAATTTTATAACAATAACGTAAAACCTGTTTTGCTTTGCAGCTAAGAATGTGGGTGAATGATACACAAACACATTGGCTGCACTATCTTTTGGCCAAAACAAAATAACTAAAAAGAAATTATATACATTGACCATACAAAGAGAAATCAGAGATGAAATAAAAATTAAAAAGATGGACATGGATTGGTCACGCCTTCAGGAAAAAAACAAATGAACTCGATATCAGCTGTAATGTATACCTGAGACTACTATAACACTGTGTTATAGTAGTCTCAGTGTATACTTACGCGTACGCCATGGATTTATTTGTATATTGCAGAGACCAATTTATTTTTAGACGGAGCAAATAGCAAAATGTGGAGCTGTATCTAACATTTCATAGCAACAAGGTTTCATATCACCTAATCAAGAGCTACATTTGAAAAAAAGTAACCATTTTTAAATTATTTTTTTTTAACTGATTTTTCTTTAAACTCAGCAAATATTTATATAGTATATAAATGAATCATTGACCTCAGCAATAACGAGTTTTTATTTGATAATCATCTTATTTCATTTTTTCACTTTTTATTGGAACTAACAAAGATTATAATATAGCTGGCGTAATTTATTTGTGTCCCTTTTAATATTCGCGACTACTTTGTTCTGAGTTCGGAGTTGAGATATTTATTTTTGACAGAGATATTTGTTTGAAAATGGCTACCGCGGGACAACAACCAAAACCGAAAGGTATTTTAGCTTGAGAAAACTACACGGATATTTCTAAATAATTTAAGCTAGCATTTTTCGATTGACTAATTTATCAAAGCAACCTGCAGAACATAGCAAATTACATTAAGTGATCATTATATACTAGATTTCAATCATTCAACTAAGACTCTAGATCTGTCATGCACAAACAAGTTTTACATTTATAAAAATTTAAAGTTGTTTTACTAGTAGCAGTAGACATAAACTAAAGTCTCATTATATTACTCTTGACATGTTTTAAATAATTTATTGAACGTAAGAAGAATGTCATGCTTCTTTTAATACATGTATTGAATAAATGTATGATACCCTTTTTGTTAACAAACAAAAATAAATTAACTACAGACCTTTAAGGCTTTATCAGCTTATTGCTATTTGGGAATGCATACATGTATCAGGCAGACTTGAACATACAACAATTGCTATTTGGGAATGGATATTAGGGACACTTGAACATACAACAATAACTTTTCTTTTGTCGTAGCATACATTTTCTCATGTGACATAATAATTTTATGGGAACGTGTGATGTCCACAAGAATTGAAGCATCAAGAAGCTACAGGAAGACTTATTTAGTGCAAAGAATCAACAAGAAAACAAATTTATTTAACATCAAGAATCTAACTATTAATGAATTCACATAAACAAACATAGAAACATGCATTAAAGTGCATTTTTTAAATGTACATTCTATTCTTTAAACTAATAATGCAGACCTGCCAGCCTTCACTATTTATGGGGGATTTCCCCATGAGAGGTGTTGACCTGAATTTTTAAATTCTTTATTATATAAACTAAACACCTCAAAACAGGCATTCAAATGAGTAATCAGTCAGAGATATAACTCTATAGGGTTATTGAACAGATATATCATGTTATGGAGGGGTATTTGCGAAAAATACCAGTCAAGGGACTGTAAAATTTCCCGAGCCGCTAGGCGGGGGAAATTCGGTCCCAAGACTGGTATTTTTCGCAAATACCCCTCCATAACATGATACATGTATATCTGTTTAATTACACCAAATAGATTTGAATTGAAACTAATTCATTAACATATTTATGAATAATTTTGAGGATAAGAGGATATTATCATAGAACCACGGGAATTAAGCATGTACTAGTATGCGTTATTTCGCTTTTTTATGTAACGTCATATCCGAAAAATTTTGGCGGGAAAATGCTTGAGAGGGTAAAAAAGGAATATCCAAAATGGCAAATTCACTGGCAGTGGTGAAAAAACAGGCAAATTCGTTTGAAATGAGGAAAAAATATTAGAATATGCGAAAAATACACTGGCTATCAACGAAACAAAATCTGGCTTTCTTATATAAGGTGTAATTATACAGAAAATAACTTGTGTGTGTTATTACAGACACTTTCATGAGTTGTCTACTCTTTATTCCTTAAATTTTCTAAATCTGCAATAACATATGTTTGTTATTTGTAAAATAAATCAAACATATTTTTATTTATAATGGGCTCTAGGGAACTCTTGAGACTTTGCGCAGAAACTAAATGCATAACCTTGATAATTAATTTTTTAATTAAATTAATACATTTTTGATTAACCATGGTAAATCAATGAGACGAGGCTTTTAAGGGATAAACTTAGCTGTAATAACATAGCTTAGTTATTAAAGGAATGTAACTTATTATATGAGACACTTGGGAATTACTGGGAAGCTTGCGCAGAACCTCATTACATGCTCTGGTCATTATTTCTTACAATAAATTAAAATACATTGTAATTAAGCATGATGTATGTCAGAGAAAATGCTTTGGAGTGATATAGAGAAGCTGTGATAACACCCTTTAGTTATTACAGGCATATTTTTTCTGTAATAACATATAGGTGTACTATGCAAAATTGGCAAACTATAAACTGTTATATCTTTCTATAGTTAAGTATACATAAAGACAATAGTGATATCAATAGAACTTGTATGCATTTTAACTAAACTAGTGATGTATATTGTCCCTTTGAAACATGTAACATACATATGTTATCACAGTTCTTTGATTTTTTAGTCCACAATAACAAATGTATGTTATTTTTCTGTAATAACCCTATAGAGTTATATCCCTGACTGGTAATAAGGATACAAAAAATGTATATACATGTAAGCACATGCATACCCATTCAAACAATTCAAACAATATCGTAGTAGATTAAAAAGACTTATGACAATATAAGAGGAGCATTAGTTCCTCTTGCTCTTAAAATCTCCCATGAAGATTTTGAAAAGTTGGCAGGTATGTTTATGAATTCAAATAAACAAAGAAACATGCATTTAAGTGCATTTTTTAAATGTACATTCTATTCTATAATTATTCTATTCTATTCTGTACATGTATCAAAATGATTATAAATATTTCATTATACTGATGTTAAACACGCACTTGTCATGTTTATAGGGCATGGGTTCCCCTTTTCCTCTAACTTAATTTGTGTCTTATTAGTCCCCTACCGACGAAGTCGAAGGGGACTTTAGGTTTGCACTTTGTCTATCCGTAAGTCTGGCAAATCAGTTTTCCACACTTTTTTCTGCGTGCTTGAAGATATTAATTTGATATTTGGTGTATTGTTTTATCATGACAAGTTACAGATCAAGTTCGAATTTTGTTCAGGTCTGATGATTTTGTGCAGAGTTATTGTCCTTAAACTTAGAAAATTCACTCAAATGATCAGTTTTCCGCTCTTTTTTTGTCATGCTTGAAGATATTGATCTGATGATTGGTATATAGTTTTATCATGACAAGTTACAGATCAAGTTCAAATTTTGGTCTGGTCTAATGATTTTGTGTAGAGTTATGGTCCTTGGACTTAGAAAATTCACTCAAATAATCTATTTCCCACTTTAATTTCGTCATGCTTGAAGATATTGACTTAATATTTGTTATATAGTTTACACCGTGACAAGTTATAGATCAAGTTAGCATTTTGTTCCAGTACAATGAATTTTTAACGGGTAGTGGATTATGTATTGTCAGGCAATACTCACAGAATGCTTGTTTAATCATTAAAATAAATGTATTCTTGCTTTTATCATGTTTATCCATCGATACTTTATACATTACATAGTATTTAATATATCATTGTTGTAAATCAGTAACTTGAATTTCAACTTTAATTACTTTTAATCTTCAAACAACAATATATCATATGACATTTCAAAAATGATGCAATACACACACAATTATGTTCCAAATAAAATTATGCATATGTATTAATATTTCAGTTTTTTTTATTTGATTTGATTTATTTTAGCATGTTTAGTATAATATATATCACTGTTTGCATAATATGTCTATTTCCTGGACTAAGGCTTAAAAAGAATGAATTTTTCAAGTACATTGTAGTGTTATCGTTTATATTCTTTAAAGTTTTTGATGAATCAACTGTTAACTAGTTAATTGACTTTTCTTACAAATTTGTCTTCTTACATTTGTTGCTAAATTTTTCTGACAAGTCTTGTAGCTTAAATGCTTCTTGCTGCTAATAAGTGAGACCCGGTGAGTAACATGAGACCTGGTGATTAACAGAGTTATATTTATAGGTTCTGCACAACTGCAGTTTGAGCCAATATACTATAAATTCAGAAATTATTGCAAGGTTTTTGTTAATGTGACTAATGCAACAGAATGAGTATAGCAATAATAAGAACTCACATTCTATATCTGATACATATAACTGTATGCAGAGTTTCCTGAAATCACAATATTTAATCTCGCATTTTAGTCCATTCTTCAAAATTCGCAATAATAAATGCATGCAATAATTTCTGAATTTACAGTAACTTGATCTGAGTATATCTAAATCAGGCAATAAATTAACATTTCTCTTTGAAAACTTTTAATGAAATGTCAGTTTGTTACTTTTTATTTGTAAATGCAATCTAAAACTTTGCAGCTATAAGTAAGCAATACTGCTAAATATAATTTTTCAATGAATTTTACTTACAGTGAAAAAAATATTCCCTTATACTCATGATAACAGTAAACATTTTAAACAAAAATATTCAAATATTTCTTTATAACACCTGTAAAGCTTTATATTGCACTTCCAACATGTCCAAATAATAAGTAAGAAATTGTAATTTCGTGAAATTTTTTAAAAGGGAGATAATGTGGCAGAGCCTATATTAACCCAAACTGCAGATGTACTGAACCTAATTAAAGCTCGAATTTGGCAATTGAATTTATTCTTCTTTAGAATTTGCCTCACTTAAACTATTAATGTCATTTATAGCAGTATTTGTTACTAAAATACAGAATATATGTAAAGAGGAATAAAAGATGAGAAGTATATATATATATATATATACAAATTTTTGCACCTCATGTTTGCGGTATACCATCTTTTCCGCAAGTTTTTTGTTTTCTATTTGGTATTAGATTAAAATTAAGATCCATTTTGTTATATCTGTGATCCGTTTATTTGGCAATCGCCATGGCAGTCAGCAGGGTTTAAGAACAACCGTTGTTCGACCTGCTAGTCAAATGCGTTTTGTTAAAATATACTTTTTCACTTTTTGGTCTTTTGGAAAATGTTGTTTGTGCTGTATTTAGACCCCTCTACCAAGAAATTTGTTTTGCATGCACACGTATAAAAATTGCGGTTTTTATCCAACGCAATCATAGGTTTGAACGTTGTTTTCAATTTAGACTTGTTTATATTTTTTCGTTTGGGCTTGTATTATATTTGCCTTCGGGTTTATATGATCCGTTCATCCTATTTCGACTCTTCAAAATTCAAGAGTCAATCCCAAATTGAGGTAAATTATATGGCCTTCCAAATACCGTTTCGATTCCTAACATCACTGAAGAGACATTAATTGTCGAAATCCGGATATGGTGTACAAATTTTTGCACCTCATGTTTGCGGTATACCATCTTTTCCGCAAGTTTTTTGTTTTCTATTTGGTATTAGATTAAAATTAAGATCCATTTTGTTATATCTGTGATCCGTTTATTTGGCAATCGCCATGGCAGTCAGCAGGGTTTAAGAACATCCGTTGTTCGACCTGCTAGTCAAATGCGTTTTGTTAAAATATACTTTTTCACTTTTTGGTCTTTTGGAAAATGTTGTTTGTGCTGTATTTAGACCCCTCTACCAAGAAATTTGTTTTGCATGCACACGTATAAAAATTGCGGTTTTTATCCAACGCAATCATAGGTTTGAACGTTGTTTTCAATTTAGACTTGTATATATATATATATATATATATATAGATCAACGAGACAGCAACTCAAAGACACAAATAACAATAAAATAAATCTAAAAGTCTACATGAGGTCTTTATACAGTCTTCAACTATAGACTGGTCTTTATACAATAAGTAAGAGATGGAAGTTTGCATTTAATAAATTAATATATTTCAAATGTTCAAAGCATATACTCATATTTATGTTAAAAATTATTATCGTAATTATATTTGCCTTTTTTTCAGGGAGAATACAGTTAATTGTATCCTTTCAAGGTGAAAAGTCTCATTCATTTATATACAAATATTTTATCATGTTCATTTATGAAAATGTTTAACCTGCTCAACAGGATGAAAATCTAATGTAGCAACCAGGAACAGACCTTGTGATTAAATCAGTGGGTAATATAAAGATGAAAATTTCTTATTGAATAGCCCTACATGAAACTACAACACTAGATCAATAGATGTTCATGATGTTTGTTGCTTGTTTTCCCCTGTTTGTTGTTGAAATTGATATGATTCATACATGTTTTATATATACATATTATGCATATTATAAATGCAATAATATAGTATCAAGCTACTCAATTTTTTTATGTTATTTTTTATCGTGGAAAAACTTTTAGACCAAGAAATTATACGTTCGTTTAAATTTATGAATTATGTAAAATATATATAGTGAAAATTTGAAAGTAAAACATTTAGATATCTGAACATGCTGCAGACTAGAAGCCTAATTTTTGCTTACTGGAATGGAATTTCAAATTAGTGATAATAAGAAAAGCCAAGATTTTCATAAATTAATTTAATGTTAAGATATCAGGTGAGCAAAACATGTTCCTTATAGAAAAAAGTGATTGCCCAGTATAATTAGTATATGTATGAAGAAGTTACACCATGTACAGTACACATATTTTAAAGATGTCCTCACAATAAAAAGAATCCTTAACACATTCCAGAGATCTTCACTACCATACCAAGTTTTACTATATTTGAATGGATGGTACTTTGGATTCTTTTTCATTTGTGAAATACTCATTTTCATATTTAAAGGTAAGTGTTCATGATTGATTCTTATACCACACATATACCAGTATACATTGTTTATAAATTTATTTAGAAATCAATATGACAGTCTACAAATGATCACTTTTCTTTTTAATGTTGAATAAAACTTTATGTGAATAAATGGTTACACATATGTTTTTTTAAACTTTTGATACATGTTGCTTGCAAAATGATGTTTGGAATTTTAGCTTTTGCTTGTTTAATGTATTATGTTTGAAAAGATTTTTAAGCTGACCAATAAAATTTATATGGAACTTATAAAAGCAAATCAGTGTGTCTGTCTACCTTAGGACTATTGATAACATGTTATAGTCTGTCTACCTTAGGACTATTGATAACATGTTATACACAAACAATAAATAATAGAAAATGATATAATTTTACTAGTAATGATATTATTTTACTAGTAATGATATTATTTTACTAGTAATGATATTATTTTAGGAGAATCATTACCCTATGCTGAAAATGTGTTACCTGCTGAAGTCATACTGGTTTTCCTGCTAGCAGCAATTGAAGCTCTCAGAATTTTCTTTGGTAACTTATTTACTAGAATTTTAATTTTAACACTGTTTAGAAATATATTGTTTTTATTATTTAGATATGTAGATTTGATTTTGATTTGATTTTTGGTGTTTTAACGCCACTTTTAAGCACCGCTTTTGGGCTATTTCGTGGCGGCCAGTTTTTATGGTGGAGGAAGCCGGAGTGCCCGGAGAAAACCACCGACCTTTGATAGAAAAACTGACAATCCTAGTCAATTAAGATTGGAGTCGAGTGCACCCGCACGAGCGGGGTTCGAACTCACAACCTCAGTGTTGACTGGCTAGTGATTACAGTAGTAACTACCCCCGGTACTTAGACCACTCGGCCACGAGCGGGGTTCGAACTCACAACCTCAGTGTTGACTGGCTAGTGATTACAGTAGTAACTACCCCCGGTACTTAGACCACTCTGCCACCGAGGCCCCCTAGATATGTAGATGTTATATTATTGAATTATAGATAATGTGCATGTGTGATAAGATCAAAATGCGAGTTTTAATAATCCAGCTTTCTGAAGCAAGGATACACAGTACTCATTGATATAAAAATAAGGAGATGTGGTATGATTGCCAATGAGACAAATATCCACCAAAGATAGAGGATGAGGATGTAAACAACTATAGGTCACAGTACTGCCTTCAACAATGAGCAAAGATAGTTACTGAATGTTCATCTTCCAGGATATTGCATTGCAACTGTTAAACATTTTTTAGAGAATCTTAAGTACCTCATAATATTTTGTACACCTCATTATTTTTTTGGGGGTCAAAACGATCTTTTGGGTTTCCACAGTAAACCATGTACTTTGCAATTTCTATAAGATAGGGTAGGCGTAGGCATTCTTGTATCTACAATTCCTCTTTAATCAATGACTGTAACTAGTTAAAATTTACAGAATCTTTCTAATAAAATGTTGTTTTACAGCTAGTTATTTCTTTTTTGTCCTAATGGTATTTGTTGTTTACTTATAGCAATCATTGATTTGCCTAACAAATAAGAAAGCTTAAATTCTAGAAACTAATGTATTATTAAAGGCCTTATATTGACCTCAAGATGTCATATTTTTTGGTGTTGTTGGGTTGCAGTCCCATTAGCAGTTAATCCATATATTCTATTCATTTTCACAGCTTCAATAAACATTTTGTAGTTATTAATTCATTTTCAGAAGAAGAATTGTATTTGTTTTATATGGATCTTTATTTTTTTTTAGCTCAGAAAGGTAACCTAACAGAAAGAATAGTTGGTGTATTAGTATCTATATTACTAAGTATACCTGCTGTTCTTGGAGCTTTATATTTAATACTGTGGCAGACCTATGTCTTGAGAGTTGATGTAATATTAGCATCAATCCAGGTTGTGTTGATAGGACTGGAACTCATCTTTGGAATTATATCTATGATCACATTTGCAAGGTATGTATGAAAACATGTTATCAAAATGGAAGTATCAATACTACCAAACACATGCATTTATGATTTTACAATTGAAGAGAAAAAAACAGTTTTCTCTCAAAACTTGCCAGTAATTGTTGATATTACTTCTTAATTTGCCTACTTGCCACCAAAAGAATCAACTTTTGGTGAAGTATATTACAAAAGTGCTTCAGCTTTTGATCAGTCATTTTTTAAAACCCTGAAATGAATGGAAAGCATTGAAGCTAGCCGCTTTTCAGTTCTTGGAGAAATTTCTGTAATAAAGATAAGCAGGAAAATGATAAATGAAACAACACAAAAATAAAATGATAAGACATTTATGGTACATATTTCATTTTTTCATTATGTGAAATAAAAATATACTTTAGTAAGAATGTTCTTAGATAATTAGGATTCTTTATTCTGACACAGAAGTAAAATAAATTGTTTGGGAAATCCTTTCCTTTGTCTGATAGCACTTCAGCTGTTGTTGATAGTATGTGATTGAGCTATCAATCAATCATGGTCAACGCTAAAGACAACAATATTCTATAAATACTGCTTAACCTAGTGAAATTGTTCAAAATATTGAATTTCAAATTAATAGATATGTTTTGTTTTTTTTTAATTTCAGAGCTACGCCATATTAGAGAACTTTAATGTGGTTCATCTTTGACAGTTATCTGACCTGGTGCTGAGGAAGGATATACATGCACTATAAGATTCATTTATGAGTCACCCAAATTTATCAGAAAAATTATTTTTTTTGAGCCTTGAGTAATTTGTAGACTAAACTTAGCTTGTTACTAGTCTTAATGAAGATCCTCAAGGTTAGCTCTCTATCTTCTTATCATTAATACATGCTCAGTAGTTCTCTAATATTTTATTCTTCCACATCTGATGTGTTATCAGATGCCAGTTGCATATAATGGTATTTTGTCATTGACAATTCAAGTGTGATTGATTTCCAGGCAAATGAAATGTAAATGTACCAGAAGTGATAAAGGAATCTGTTATACTTGAATTCAGAATGACAGACTTTAGAAAATTAAAGTCCAGGAATCAAAAATTGTCTTACAGCAAGATTATCATATACCGTCCTATAAAGATATAGTTTATTCATTCATTTTGTGATAAACATTTATTTTGTAAGATATTGTACATTAACATTTAGATTTAATATTTTGTATATATGATAATAGTAAATAATAAATATTTATTGAAATGAAAAGATACAGTTTCTTCTTATTTTGATTTGATGAACAACTTAGAATCTATTAGTCACCAAATTTAACAGAAAAATTACTTTCTGACATCTTAAGACACAGCCTTCTTCAAAGAATTTTGATCCTTGAGTTATTTGTAGGAATATAAACTTAGCTTGCTTAGATTTGGCTCTTCTTTATGTAGTTTTTTTTTTTTTATTAGATTTTCAACATTTGTATTAGATTTTGGATTTTCAAATATTTTGACCTCGAACAGCACTGAAGAAACATTAATTGTCGAAATGCACATTTGGGAATTGGTATCGTTTATGTTATTAGAATTACTACAGATGAATAAAACAATGCTTTCTAAGCAGGTGATTAGTTTGTATAGATTAAATGATATTTGTCAACAATTCACAACTAATATGTCATGTTACAGAAACATTCAGTCAAGACTTATTGTCAAAATGGTGGTCAGTGTATTTGGTTCAACTTTTCAATAATCGTTCCAATGATTCAGATTGAAGAAGCTTCTGTAGTGATTGACATAAGTTATACAGAAACAGCTTTCAAAAAAAAAACTGATATGCATTCTTGTTATCTAGATAGTTATGTCTGCATGTGAAAAAAAAGAGGGATTTCCAGTAATACCCAGTTTGTCTTCCCTAAATTGATTTTGAGCAAAATTTACCTCTCATTGTCGAATAGAAGAGTCCATATTGGGAATTTTCAACACTTTTTTCAATATACTTTGTACTGCTTAATTAAAGCATCAGTAGCTATAGTTTACCACTGTTCAAACATCTGATAAATATTTTGTGTAGACAGAAAGTATATCATATATATTTATTCAGTATTACTGTTAAAAAATTCTCAGCTTTGCTTAATAACATAAACGGTACCAATTTTTCTGCACCAGATGCGCATTTCGACAATCAACGTCTCTTCAGTGATGCTCAGGGCCAAAATATTTAAAAATCAAAGGTTATTAAAACATGAAGAGCTATAACCCAATCAGGACAAAAAAGTATAGCCAAAGCTGAGCAAGGAATCAGAGCTTTGCATGAGGGAGATACATTCCTTAATTTTAAATAATTTCTGAAATTTTGTAACAGCAAATTTTAATAACACAAAATCCGTATTTTCATGCCAGTACCAAAGTACTGGCTACTGGGCTGGTGATACCCTCGGGGACTATCAGTCCACCAGCAGAGGCATTGACCCAGTGGTAGTAATAACATAAATGGTACCAATTTTTCTGCACTAGATGCACATTTCGACAATCAATGTCTCTTCAGTGATGCTCGGGGCCAAAATATTTGAAAATCCAAAGCTTATTAAAACATGAAGAGCTATAACCCAATCAGGACAAAAAAGTATAGCCAAAGCTAAGCAAGGAATCAGAGCTTTGCATGAGGGAGATACATTCCTTAATTTTAAATAATTTTGTAACAGCAAATTTTAATAACCCAAAATCCGTATTTTCATTGTATGTCAATTAAAATCAGGAAATACAAAAAAAATGCAAAATAACAAAATGGAGACACCGTTCAAGCTATCAATAGGTGTCAAACCACCAATTCACCCACTCACACTTAGAACATTAGTAAAAGTAGTCCCTATAGAAAGGTTTCAAATGACAGAATTTGAGTTTGAGTTATTCCCCTTGTCCGCCATTTTGGAGGTATAAACGATTGATTTTCTTATCTGACTAACCAACTTGATACATGCAATACACATATCCTTACTAGAAGGAAATGATGAATTAAGCAAGGCTAAAAGAAATAAAACTGGTTCAGAAAACCTTTTGCTATAGTCTAGTGGTCAGTATAACAAGTTGAATTTGGCTGATTTATGAAGGAATTTGCACAAAGGGGACAAAAGGGAAGTAACTCTTGCTCAAATTGTTTCAATCGAAACCTATCTATTCTAACAACAAAAGTCATTTTGATGTTGTTTACTTGAACTAGCAAATGAATTTACATGAATGAAACCTTTGCTGTATGAGAAATAAATTTTGTCCATATTTGTAATATGCATACAGATGATTTTAAGTATTATGATTTAAATCGAAGGAGTCCATGAAAATATTTCAAGACATCAACTTATAAGTAAATGAAAAGTTGAATATTGAAATGGAATCGTTATATGATGTTGACGTTTGCTGGTTGGTAATCCATGTTAAAGAATCATTACAACAACAATATGGATCCGTAGGCGATGTGTTGAACGCCAAGATTTCTGCTCCAATTAAGCACAACCACTCTTTTTCAAGTGAAAGTTTTACTTGCCCGCCCTTCGTCCTTATTTGACCTACTTTGCAAACAACTTTGATTGACCACTTTAATCTCTTTCTGAATTTACATGAAATGCTTGCCTCTGGACGTCAAAGCAACAATCAATGAATTGTTTTAAAGCTTAACCCGTGATTACAGATGAAAAGTTTGTAGATTTATTTAGAGATGGAATTGATTTTCTTTTCTAAGATCCTTAAATATGATTATTTTTTTCATCATGAAATATTGATTAACATCCAAAAAAATAAATTGTACAGTCAATCACACGAGGAACTGCGGTGCGTATCATAAAACATAGTTAGATGTCTCAAAATTAACAAAATTGATATACTTAGTAGACATTAGGTAAGGGTTTTGACAGTTTAGACCCAAGAAGATACTAATTATTAAAAAAAAACTAGTAAAATAGAGATTTCTATACCAGGTGAATGCGACCTTGGACCGATAGACAAGTCCTAGATGCGACGCTCATTAGCATGCTCTTGATGACATAAAGAAGCCAATTTGTCCAACACTTTTTTCCAATTTACATCTGATAAAAAGACGTACTACTGTCAAAAAGAAGAGACTACATTTTATTTTTAACCTAACAGACTGGCAAACGCATTGTTTAATGCCGCCATGTTTCATGATACATTAACCAAGAGTTCTGTTCAAGGATTATTCTAGAAAATTCAAATATGGCTCTAACCCAAGTCTTAAATTCAACAGAAACTCTAAAAATAGGTACATTTCTCTCGTAGTCTATACTGCATTTAAACACCTATGACCATCGGAAAACTCGAACCATTGGTGTTAAATATTTTCTTTTACCTAATGTCTCTACAAAACGGCAATATGACACACTTTATATCAAAATTTATAATTTTTTTTAGACAACACGTACATAAAAAAAATCGACTTTTCTACATGATGGATATCATCCATTGCCTTGGACAAATGAGATAATACCCCCAGTCATGTTTGACTGAGTTAACATTTTGATTTTTTGGTCTGTCAAAATTGCCAGGATTAATCTAATAATGGAGACAAAATCGACTGTTTCTAGGTTAAAAGAAACAGCACCTTCTATGCCAACATCTTAAAAAAGCTAATTTACAAATCGACTTCTCAACAATGCATATTATCATTGATTTTCTGTTTTACCGTATCACTTATAACATGTAGCAGAGTCTTTCACTATAAGAAATAGGATAAATCATTATCGTTACAGAAACTAAATGATTTAAACCACTCTTAACAACGCCCATACCTAGGTGAAATTCACGATAACACTAAATATAAACTTTCTTCCTCTAAAATCTTATTTCATGAAACTTCAAACAATTTGGGGATGGACCTGTCAATAAATCTGTGGAGAAAGCCCTCACATAAACACAAATATAATTATATATTGTTCTCATTCAAGATCTGCATTCACATTCCACAATAAAAAAAAAAACAATACAGCAAGACTCGAAGAATTAAGTGGATGTGAATAAAAAAAACCAAGATGATGATATTGCGTAAATTACTAAAACTCAAAGACATCTTTATGCAACATATTCTTAAGCAATAATCAACTTTCTATCAATTTGGCAAGTATAAATCACCCGCTTCTTTAAAAAAGAGTAATTTCAATCAATTACTCAATAGGACATATAGTTTTTCAGCAATCAGTATTGCTGGATGTATAAATTCGTATTTTTTTCTTGATGATTAGGTTAGCTGGATGAATGTTGTCTTACAACGCCAGTGCTGCGGGAAGCTGACAAGACTTCCTTGGATTAAATGTTATTGTCCCCCGCGTGTCGCGGCACGGGGGATATGGTTATGGTATATGTCCGTCCGAAACACATCAATACTCAGAAACCGTTTGACATAAATCTCTCGTACTTGGTAGGATTATTTGTCGTTATATCATCTTGACCGTGCTCTATCGTCTGTTTGAGCTTTTACTGGAGTTTTGAGACTTTGGTCAATTTTGTCGAGAATGCGATATTTATGTCGCGAAAGCGAGACACAGTGATCCACTTCTGGTACCCGGCTGTTATTTGACATTATTATTGTTACATTTGTATATTCCGTAAGCATACAGAATATTTTACGGAGGGAAAAGAGAGAAACAAACCAATAGCGATCCTAGATTTCGTCATCGTCGTCGTCCGCGGCGTCAACATTTATGTTCAGTCTGTGATTAAAGATTTTATAGACATCAATAATTTTGTCAAATCTTTATGTTAGAAGCTTTTTTATGACCAAAAGACAGTATCCAGAGCAAAATTTTGAAAGTATTTATTTTCATTTTTCCGTATTTAACTTTTGAATGGACTCTCTTTTTTTTCAGTTAACATTTAAATACAGATTAAGGTTACAGTTTTTCAGTCATTTATTATAACTTTGTCAAACCTTCATGGGATTTACATAAGTTAAACAGAAGCATTTTTGTGATCAAAATGAAAACCGTATCCAGATTAGAATAAGCCCTTTTTTTTAAAAATTTTCCCCGTCTTATTACTGATTAAATGACTTATTTTTTTTGCCATTTTTTAACAAGCTGATACAGTGTGGGAAGTTTGTTATATATCAATTGTAACACGAATGGTAATTTTTCCTTTGATCTTCGAGTGAGTTAACTTCGGTTATCTTTAGAGGAGTGCGTTAACTTGGGCTGAATGATTATTTAGTTATTGCTAAAAAAAGGAAAGGGGGGGGGGGCTTACCCTAACACTAACCAAACTTGTGAACCTGACCCTTAATCAAAAATGGTTCCCTATACTTGAAACAAATGAATGCTCGAGGAGAGCTACAAAAAGGAATAACGTACGTAAAACAGATGCTTTCATTTGCACTGTATCTTTTCAGCGTTTGGTTCGGGCCCCAAAGAGATAGCATCTAAGTATTGGCACCATAGTCCCTAAAAAAATAAGGAGCAATATAAATAGGGAGGATTGGGGGGGACTAATAATGTGGATTAATGGAACTATTTTGTATAAATAGATTATTAATACACAATACGTTTTTGTGCAATGCCTGTACATATTATTTTATATTATATTAATTTGGAATCCCTGTCTATTATTTTGTCCAATCAGCATGATGGGGATTTCCCAGTTACTGCTGCATGTGAAATCTCGTTTACTAATTGCTTTTTCGAGATCATACTAATTAACCAATCAAAATTAACATTGCATTTGAATTAACCAATCAGCGCTTAAGTAACAGGGCTTTTGTTTTAGATACAAGCGCCTAATTATTCTGAAAGCAACGCTTGCTTTGAGCAGACATTCGAATTTTTAGCGATATTGATAAATTGGTGGATACTTATTTTTATCGTGTCAATATATTTATATTGACACGATAAAAACAAGTATCCACCAATTTATTCAACAACAAAAAATGTCACTAGATTTTTAGTCGTTTCATTTCCTCCACTTTTAAAGGTATATCTCCGTGAATTGAGCATGCTTAAAATTTAAAATATTTATCTCTTGACCTTAATCAACAGCCCAACTATTAATCGATCATTTGCATGGTGTTGTGAACGGCAGAATACCTTCACAATAAGTATAAAAACCGTTTCCTTCTTTTACCTCTTCTAAAATTACACGTCTTTAAGTTATTAGTTTTGAAAGCAGGCAGAATGGTATACATCTAACAAGATTTTGCATCTATCCCATCAAGAATGAGGGGGGGGGATGAAAAGCGCCACTATTTGATTGACAACAGTACAGTTAAGTTTAACCTTTGACGTGTCATCGCCCATTAATGTTACCAGAAGTCCATTACTAGACTTTGATCATTTTCACGAGAGTTATGGGACTTTGACCAACTTATGAACGCAACTCCTCTGAGACTGTTTTACTGAAGCCACTCATATTTGGTTGATTGCATGCCATCATGTGAAGTTGACCATATTATACCGTCTTTTTCATCCGACAAATTTAACTGGAGTTGTGAACTTTGACTATTTGTTGGAGTATTGTAACAACACCACATTGTTCACACAACTCCTCTGAGACCATTTTATAGAGCTCTCATATTCGATGTGTCGTTATTGCTGCAAGAATTTTAAAAATCTTGACCCTACCAAAAAAACTGATATGGTTAATGAATAATGAAGATGAGAATTTGTTATCAGAATTATGCATGTTCATTAAGAAATATGAAAAGTTTTAATGGGATCTATCTCCCTCTACTACTTGTAATTTGAACTTTATATTTTCTCTATAGTGAGTTCTAGAGCACCGTCCTTTGATGAATCCTGCCCAGTAGCAATGTCAACCCTTGCTGCTGTGCATTAGTCATGAGGAGAATCACTATTGGAGTAATCTCATATCTGTAGCTAGTTCTGAAGGATCTCCCCTTGATGACCTCTGCATTGTTGTGATGTAAAAGTCCCTCTGATGTGCACTGGTCATGAGGAGAACTACTACAAAATGAGATACTATATTTCTGGTTCTATTTTTACTTTTTTTTTTTACTTCCCTATTAATAAACTTTATATCATATTCTTTTGATATTAAATTGACCTCATTACACTCAATGCCTCTTACCATAATTATATCCTTCATTGCTCATATTATCACTTTATTACTTTGTTTATTATGTATTGTGTATTTTACTAATAACTTGTTTTATAATAATCATTGTATTATGATGTTTATGTATCTTACCCGACAAGGGCCCATGATTGGTATAATAAAATAATCATGTACAAGAATTGTGGACACTTTTGAGGGAGATAACTCAAATTAAGAAATAATTCTTTTGAACTGGGTTTCTAATCTCCTTGACTCATCTGGTGTCCAGTTCGCAAGATAAGACAACTCTCGATATGTGTCGCGATGGTCTATATATGATCATATATGTGTTAATTGATTGTAATCAGTGGGAATCCTTTAACATGTTAACTGTCAGCAAGGATTTGTATAGTTTTAAATCCTTGCTATCAGCATGGAAGTATTATATTGACAGGAACTCCAACGAAAAATTAGCACATTCGCATCCCACTGATTTCTTTAGGAAAATAAAAGGTTCCGACTCAGTTTTTCAAGTACGTGATAACTTCTTTGTGGGGTATCTGCGATGCCGCCTTCGCCTGTATAGTTTACAGAAACTGATCTTATCACGTGATCTGTTATCGAAGGTCTTATCTACCTACCAATGTAAATTAACACGGAAACTCCCGTGGCTAATTGCGAATCGCTACATGAATAACGACACCTGTTTCTGTTCAATAATTAAAGACTACAGCTGAAACAATCTAAAAAATCGGTCCATATTTAACAGAATGACAAAAGAAAGTTAATTGTATTCGGAAAGAAGGTAATGTTATTTTTATTTTTGTTTGATATGTTTTTATCACTGGAACTAGGAAATCGGGAAATATCCGGTTATGAAAATTACATGACTCTGAAGTAGAGTGTTTGCAGAAAATAATGTGATGCGCGTGTAGTGTGCCGGATGGTGCCGGATAACTCAAATTTTAAGTTAAAGATTGAAAACTTTAATCGAGTGTAACACAAATATTTATGGTTTTCTCTATCGTAAAATATCGTAAAATGTAATTTAACATATTTTAGAAAATGTTTTAAACACTAAGAGAGGTGGATAATTATACGCACGTGATGGCCTCTTCATATAGCATGTATCAGGTTATAACACCGATTACATGTACAGCTTTTGAATAAATTCAAAAGTTTAAAACAACCTTCAACCTAGTCCGAGATTGCTCTGACGTCTGACGGACTTGTTTTGGGAAATAATGGCTTAATTTTAAATATTTCGATGCATTTAAAGAACTATCATAATGCTGGGTCCTAAGCAGTATATTCTTAAAATTTTATCATTAGAATTAACCAGTTTAGAATTAATTGTATTTGTAAACATATCTGAAACATCTTGCAGCGTTTGTTTAGAAATTTATAATATTTTGTTTTTGTTGAAATGCATGAAATATTTGACATCGGACTTTCAGTAACTAATGCGACAAGATATTTGTCAAAGTTAGCAGTAAACCTCAATTACACATGCAGATTACAACTCATGATGTGTTTCCTTACACAAGAAATTTATTAGAATTCAATATAAAAATTAGAAGATGTGATATGATTGCCAATGAGACTACTCTCCACCAGAGACCAAATGACATAGAAGTTTACAACTATAGGTCACCGTACAGCCTTTATCTTTTCTATTGAACAAGTTTCAGATTTACAAAAGCAATAAAACTCTTCAATGTCTTCACCGATATTTTTTTCAAATTCTTCATCATCAAAATCGTGCACGTCCATACTGATTAGTGAAATATTTGTAAGTGACGATAGTTTATTAACATAGAAAACCTAGTAAAAAACTGTCAACTGCCAAATATTGGCATGGTCGTTAAATGTCATATCCTTGACATTTATGTATACATCCGGTTACTTCGGTAAATTCCGTAATTACGAGTATCCCGAAAACGTTGTTGAACCCATGCATTGATACGACTAATTGAAAGATGTCAAGTTAATTAACAGATACTTAACGATTTTGCGGCATCGCACTATAAACGTTTGAAATCGGTTTGTTGGAGTTCCTGTCAATATAATACTTCCATGGTTTTATAAAGAGAAAGAAAAATTATATTTAAATATGCAATTACTTGGGCTGTAGTAGAAAGAATTCAAAACTAACTATGTCGAAAAAGTTCATAGTTTAATTTTCATTTGGCATAATTACAAATCTTTCTTTCAAAAGAATCTTCTTTGTCCTTCTTGATTATGTAAAAAAAAAAATCTGAAAAAAAGGTATTTACTATCTGTTTTATACGCCTCTGAAACCGTAAACGATTGACTTTACAATGGTATTATGAGGTCATAAGTAAAGGTAATTTTTCAGTCCTGAGTTGCAAGTAAATGGCACAAAGTCCCACGCCTGACAGTCACATAATTGATAGGACAAAAATTCACAATTAAATAGTAAAACTGTTTACTATCGTTTGAATATATTAGAGAACCTTAAATTATTGAAGTACTTTCTTTTTATCACATAAATTCATTATACAGCTTGGGATATTGTTCGTTAGAATTGATAAATGAAGACTTATCAAATTTTATTCATGCAAAGGATATATTTCTAATCTTGGTACCATAAAGCCAGTCAAGTAATAACAAATTTTCGCAGCCTATTTTCTAAATAATCACTAGATCATTATGAATTCTTTTACCGTGAATTAATTTTGTTTACAAAGTTGTTTATACTTATAATTATTAATGTTCAAGAAAACACAAACTATTACTATGAGATAAGTTTTTCACATTGTAAATCAGAGACAAACTATCTCTAACCTGACTTTTTTCTGGTACCATCTTCGTGTCCGGGGCTTTTATGTCCTACATTTGAAATGTATCATCTTAATTCAACAAATGGATATATTGGCTTATAAATAAAAAGATGTGGTATGATGAAAACTTTCCGTCAATTGAAAGAACAAAATACGAGGATGTTATCAACAGTTACTATAGGACACTGTGCGTCATTCAACAATGAGTAAACCCAGTTATACATGTTATAAAAAGTTATGTTATAAAATGCCCCGGTATGAAAAAATGAGAAATCATTTAAAAGAGAAAAACAATGGCCTGATTTATGTTATAAAAAAAAAAGACTAAAATCGCATCTAGTTAACTGAATAGCGGTGGTTTTTTTTCTAATCTTAAAAAATCCATTTTTCGATTTTGAGACGCTTTTCAGAAGATTTGGGTAAAAAAGACTAAACCTGTGAATTTTAGAAAGTCGATTTGATCAGTTTTGACAATTTCAAGGCTACAATAATTTTAAAGAGGTAAATTAAAAGGCAATCTCACGTTTTTTCTTCTTTTTTACTAGTGTGAAATACATACATGTTGGTATTATTCCTATTTTTCGAAATATTTGCCTACTTCGTGTCAATTTTCGCTGTATCTGTATAACCGTTAGATATTGATGTTTATTCTTAACATAAACCCATATTGAAAAGAAAAGATGGGAGTAATATGCAAAAACCAGACACAATACAATTTCATATGAAACTCAGTCATAAATTTAGAAAACATATGCGGTGTGAATCTAAATTTTTCAATAAAGTATAGAGCTTCATCTTCACATGTATATCCGGGATCGTTTTCCGTCTTCCTCAGGCAAGTTTAAAAGGCAATTCATATTGATGAAGATAACAAATGTTTTCATATATATTAACCTGCAAAATCGCTAAATAAGTTCATGAAAAAGCATTATAGGTCTGCTATATACAACTTTTTATACAGCCATTGTATGAGGGTTCTTTGAATTTTAGACATAAACAAACATGTCTATCCAAAATAATTTTGTAATCACATAGCCCGGTAAGCAGAAAGGCAAAGTAGATTTTAAAAATATTTAATATGCACTCATGTGGGACGATCATTTTTATATAGACACCAATAAGAGGCGAATTGGAACTTAGACGATTAACTGCGAAAAAAAGGCATAGGATAGCAAATTTACGTACCAAAAATAAGATGTGTGGCATAAACTTAAACAAACCAGAGTTAAGTTCTTTTCTAGAACTTGTCTGTTTTGTATTTTCTTTTATGCACGTTCTGTTAATATATACTGAGATTCAAAAGGGGGAGGGTTGAGACCTACAAAAGTAAGTTTAACTCGAACACATTTCCATATACATGTACTAGTACCTGTCAAAATTTGGGGACCTCGTAAGTAGTTGTCGTATGTCATATCTTATTTGTTTTCGTTATTTGGAGAATGTTTGTGTTTATAAAAGACCTTAAGAAAAATAAGAAGATGTGGTATTATTGTCAATATTAGAAAACAATCCACCAGAGACTGAAAAACGAGGATGTAAGCAAACACCACATAGTTTTTTTTTTAAATTCACATTGAACGTATAGACTCTGGGCGATTTAGATCCTGAAATTTTTATAAAGGCATGTCTATTGTTGAGTATTTAAGTTGCCCTGTAAGAGCCTGTCTTTTGGAGAAGGCTATATTTTGCTCTCTAGATGTCTAAGTTATTTATGTGCATGGTTGGGTTGCTATTTCATTTACCAGAAGTTCATGACTTCTGCATTTACTTACACCCCACATCTACCTTCATTCATAGAAAAAATATGGTCAGATAGAAATGATTACACTGATATTGAAAGGCAAAGTAATATTATTTTTTGAAATATCAGAAAGCCTGTTGCACATATCAAATGATATGACAAAGAGAGTGCCCAACTGTTTTTGAATTTATTATTATAATTTAACTGTTGAATAAGTTTTTTTTTATATCATCGGACATTTGAAAGTTCTAGATGCACAATTAACATATTGGATAGAAAATAAAAGGATATGGAGTAAATGTACATGGGACAAAATCGCACACAATACATAGAAAACAGAAAATTATCAATGAATAGGGCTTTTATTCCTGTTCTACATCTTGACAGTTGATGTAGGGTCTTCAACAATGAACGAATCATTCCAATATTTCAACATTCAAAATTTTAGTTAAATCTCTCGTGCACACTAGACATGCTAGACGGGGCTATATATGTTCATGTATAAACATCCCTGAGTACAGAAGTTGACGGAGTTATACGTTAAGTGTACATTAAACTTTTAGTACTGTCAAATGATATTCAAAATCAGCATGAATGTCGGTCTACATCTTTCATTAATTGAATAGCTGGCAGATGATAAAACAGCGGGTGGTTATTGTTTAAATTCACACCTTAATATGGTTAGATAAGAACACAATAAACGATACTTGTACATAGCTTTTTCCTTCCAATAAATAAAATATGTATTATACATAATAAGTGTTTACGAGAAAGAAAAACAATTAAATCATTAATGTAACTTTTCCCGAACCCTACAAAACTTAAATTGCAATACACAAATGCTTTGCATTTCAAGTTAATTAATATTCATCATCCAACTTTTAGTACAGCATTTCAAATTCACATTGTTTCCTTTGTCATTAGGTGTGTATTGCAAATAAGCTCTTTGTAATTCATTAGCAATTTTTCTAATCATACAAAATGTGTTTAAGTTCTATCTATATATCTAAATTATCCGGATAATGTTTAAAATTTTTAATCGGGACTAAAATTCAATTTAACATTTTCGTCATCATGAATTTATTTTAAACAATAATTGAAAAATGATTAATATTATTTATTTTTTTTAAGTTTCGACGCTATCTTATATCAAACATTTTCCGTCTTTCCCAATATGGTACGTATAGATATGATATCGGTTTCAGTTCTTTATAATATACGTATACATGAACTGACGTTTGATAACGAAATAATCACCATATTCAAACTTCCAGGGACACCATCAAATGCAAACTTAAAATATTTTTTTTTTGCACCTTCAGAAAGAAGAATTATACAAAAATAACATGAGACATGGCGAAATAATGTCACTGCAATAATGAATTTTATAGGAATTTTTTACTACCACTCGTCATCATTGAATTTGGTTAAGTTATGTAGGAAAAACGTATCTTTTCATGGGAAATTTTCAAATCATTAGGGACACCACTTTTAAATAACATAAAATAATTTTTTTTAAATCAAATTAAAGATAAATCTAATATCTTTTTCACCTGCCATGGCAATAGTTTATGATTGTACAAATAAAATGTTGACAAATCATTTTAAAGCAACTGTCATGTTTTTTCCATATACAACAATGTTAAATTTTATCAGCCCAGAAGTGCTCCCTTGTTATTCACTGACAACGTTACCCCCGCTGAGCTGTCCCTGATTCTTGTGTATGGTCTAATAATGTCTAATGTCTAATGTCGTTGTACATATTAAATCGTCATTTTGCGGTCATCTCAGTACCAAAATCTATGACAAAGGAGACGAATTCAATTTTGAAATAATAAATTTTCCTTACTTTAGCAGCAATATAACAACTGCACCCGTATATGGAGTATACATTTATAAACTCATACGATATTCAAGAGCTTGCAGCTGCTACTCAGCTCAGACTTTGTAAAACGCCATCGATGTCTGAGCAAAAAAATGATGAGACCGGGAATTGCCATAGAATGTCCCGTCCGTTACTCTGAAAGTACCAATACCTAATAGATAAATATCCAGTGTCTACTTCACAAATATACAAGATGATCTTGAGTTATAGATTCTAGGTGCTGAAGTTATGTATATTTTTATTTACTTTACAGCTTTCCCTTTATTTATCTTGTGCTATTCTGTTCATTTTGGTCGAATGACTCTTGACGTGACTCGGTATTTATGTATCCGGCTTTCGGGTTTTGGGCTTTGGGCGTTCCTGGTGCAGGTGGACCCAGATGTGCAATTCAGACGCAAGAGGATTTACAGTGTTGTTTTCATTTTGTTTACCCTTGTATTTGTATTTTCCGTAAGTTGTACTTAATCGAGAAAGTGTATACTATATACTGTATGTACTATCAACTACCCAATTTTTTTTGTTGGCGTCTTTGTCAAATTTACTATCAACTAGAAATAAATTCAGTTGGTGTCTTTGTCAAATTTACTATCAACAGCAGCAACTTTTTTGTTAGCGTCGATCTTTGTTAGATTTAATTGTATGTATGTTTGTTTGAATTCTTTAGTCAGTTGTGTTGTATGTCTGTGATATAATATGTTTACACAATTTTGGCTGCTGGATTCCAATTATTGTCACATTAACCTATTATGTATGTTTAGTTTCTCACCCAATTTTGTCAATATATAACGGAACTATAGACAACTGTCATACAGGTGGAAGGTTTAGCTAACTAAAATATCAGATTTAATCCAAAAATTTATTCGGAAAATGCATGTACCAAGTCGGTAATATGACAGTTGTGTTCCATTCGTTCCTTCTGGACTTCCCCCTTTTTTAATTTACCTTTCAGTTTGGTATTTTTTTGTGCTTTTTGAACCTTCAATTCCTATTTGGGTTTTGGGACTTTGGCTATTTTGTTTTAGCACTATGACAATTACACATCGAGAATGCAACTCTTCTTAGACAATTTGACTGAAAACTCTCATATATACTTGGTATCATTGTTTGCCATCGTGTGTAGTTAACTATATTCTACCAAAATTTTGATCATTTTTACGATATGGGACTTTACCTATTTGTTAGAGTATTGTAACAACACCATTTTGTGAACACACATGGTAGTATTGTTTGCCGTCACTTGTAGTTGACCATATAAGAGGTAGTCCCATAGCAGTTTTTAATAATACCGAATCATTTACTTTTAGCTTGTTTGATAACAATGATTTTACGCTCACTCAGTCTGTCAGAGGCCTTCCAGTGGGGATTTAAATAATCACTTGTTTCACATTTCGATACATAAAATTAAACTTTCTTTCAACAAAATTTAAAAGGAATTTGTTTTTAACATTCTTTTTATCATCACACCCAACAGTTTCTCTTGAAATAATAATAAATGTGCAGAGCTAATATCATTAAATTATAGAAAAATATATTAAATGTAAAACATGTCGATTTTTATTTTGTGCCATAAATGTAAACACAAATGAAGAAAAGGTATAAAGATGAATTCTTTTTTCGGCAATGTGTTAAAAATTGTGTTGTATGTCATGCAATTATAAACAATTATGAACACATAGTAGTCCATAATGCATTGCAACTCATTCAGTGGATTGGTCGGTCAATCGCCCAGAAAAAAAAATGCATTAGTTGTAAACAAACACTGATACATGTATTGGCGGAAACATTAGAATGCTAAATATTGCATATCCGTATAAGGAAATCGGATACAGATCCAGTATTTTGAAAAGAAAAAGGGGGGAGCTGGGGGCAAACTAGACAACGTTAGGAGTAGGACATGTAAAAAGTCAATGCATTAACCATGTATGACCCCCCCCCCCCCCCCCCCCCACCCCCAACTTAAATCCGCCTCTGGAAATGTCCCGACCTGTTAACTGCAGCAGTTGAATCACAACAATCTAATCAAGAATTGTACTTACTTTTTAAAAATCTATCCATGCATTAAATAATGTGTTCATAATATCTTGATAGTAGAATAATTAATCAAAAGCCTCATATTAAACAGATTAATTGTAACACATAGTTTATAACACTGTTACAGGGTTTTGTAGACGTAATAAACTACAAATTATTAGGTGTTACAGTGCATCAGCTCTCCGTTTGTTATTTTAATCTGAGCATACACCTTATGCGTAGATAACGTAGACGCAGAGATACACACTTTTTTAAGCGGACCTCAATCATTCAGGAAAAAAAGGTGAAAAAACTAATTCATATCAATTAAGAATTAGGGATAAAAAGAAATACGACACTGAGATTAAAAAATATTGTCCTGTATGTTCATAAGAAACGAACTAATGCCCGCCCCCCCACACAAATGAACTAGATTAAATTAAAATAAAACGCACTCTCAGAACAAATCAGTGGTATGTGCGTAATCATGAATTCAGGAATACGGTTCTGCAACCAAGCATGGGTTTTCAACAAGTAAAGTGGTTAGCAGAAAGATTCTAGTTTCCCATTCATCAAACTATAATGATTATTCTGAATAATCTAGTTCGAATGCTGAGTCAGTCAGTAGAACGTTGGACCAACTAATTTGAATTCTAGCTTTCCAGTAAATAAATTTATTCAACAATTAATTATATTTAGATATTTAATTTAAAGATTACTATTTCATAAAGTAAATGCAATTGCATTAAGCTAGGTCCAAATACATGTAGCTTTTTGCTGTCCTGTATTTTGCAAGTACGAAAAAGACCGTACGAAAATATTTTTTTTTCATTTTTTTAATTGCACCACGATTTAAGTTATGCATTCGTTCTATTAAAACGAATACTTTTATACAAGATAAAAGTTAAAAGATAGGATGAGCCAGTACAAATGTTAGAAAGCGACAATTGTAAAATCGATTTTAAGTCCGAAAAAGGTTATTGCTTACACATTTATTACTACTTTTGAAGCCAGTGAAATTTTATTTTAATGTTGAAAGAGCGTGCGGTATTATACATAATTTGATTATCGATAGTCAGTGAAGAATGTCAAAATATTTAATGTTAATCAATAAGCCTGTAGTATTTTTTTTCGAATTATTTGTTTTCAGGCGTTGAGAAACCTTTGGTGACCCCGTACGTTTAAATGTCCCTTGTAAAAACAACGTTTTAAGTAAGCGTAACATACAAACGGTTACCTGATCTGATCCAGTCAATTGGAGAATTGAGCGCGCCAACGAATGGTCTCGTCTACACTGTTATGAATTTGATTCTATACCGTCATTTTGATACGACCATTTTTACGGGAATTATGGGTCTTTACCATATTTTAACTTTAGGACCACTATGACATTGTTACACACAATTTAATACCTCATGTTTACAGAACTGGGCACATTTCAATACGACGTAGCAATCTTTTTTCTTTCACGTCCATTGGCAAATAGTTCATACACAATTGAAACGAGAACATACATGGATACCTGTAGTTAAATGGGCGCAAACTTACGCAAAAGCTAAACATAGGTTTTTATTGTTTATATTTAGAAATACTAATATTTAATGCTGTATGATTTTATACAATATTAAAGTTTTTAACTTTAATTGTTGTGTTATTTAAAGAGGCTTCTCCGGGGGAACTATTTCGGTATAAACCAGGATTCCCCATATCATAATTAGTTTCAAGTCTATTCAGTTTTTATTGGGTTTTTTTTTCAATAAAAAAAAATGGTCTTAAAATTTATGTTTCTCTGACATTATTGAAATACTGGTATTTTAGCCTTTAGTCTTTCCTGCATCGTCTTGCGAGCACCACATACATGACTCCCTTTAATCATGTGACTTTTTTGTTTACGTCATTCTAAAGGATACTTCGAATTTTTTAAAAGAAAAGTTGAACTATAAATAACTGTTGAAAAAGGAACTATAAACCATGTTCATACAAGTGGGAGGTTAAGTTAGCTACAAAACCAGGTTTTAACCCACCATTTTCTTTGGAAAATGCCTGTACCAAGTCAGAAATATAACAGTTCTTTTTCACTCGTTTAGTTGGTTGATAACGTTTGATTTTGTCAGTTTTTATGGAATTCCCCTTTTTTAATTTACATTTGAGGTCTGTATTCTTGTTATACTTTTTTTAACATGAATTCAGAAGACGAAGAAATAATGATAAAGCTTCATCAAGAATTCATGGATTATTTGGATGCAAAATTTCTGGTTGATTTCTTGTACAGCCACAAAGTATTGACAGTAGAGGATTGCAACAGAATTAAAAACATGGAACCGGTAAGTGAGAGGACTAGAGAACTGTTATTTCTTCTCCCGAGGATAATACCGTCTTTGGATTTGTTTTATTATGCACTTAATAAATGTGGATACGACTTTTTAGCAGTTAAAATAATAGACAGTAACATGCGTATAAATAGACAGCATAAATGCCGACTGTTTGGAACTCATAGATATCATCTTGTGAATTATCGCCATGAATTAAAAAGGTTAACGCATTCTGGAAAACATGATCAGTTAAGAGAGGAAATCAATAAAATGCGAACAATGTGGGAAATGGCCGTCAAAGTTAACTTTAAAGGTATGACAGAAAATAATCTACGCGGCCTTGCAGATCGTTATTTCTATGCTCTGGATGCTGATTGCGAATTTAGACGAGTAATTTTTGATAAAACATTTGTAGAGAGTGACTTATTTCAGAGAATCCGCGACTTGTCCAAGTATACGTCTGAAGTTAATATTCCCAACATGCTTTGCAGTGCCCGTTATGGCTCGGCTATCTTCATGGCTAATAAAAAAGATTTTGAAAAAGCACATGGCTATATTAAGGAGGCTAAACAGCGATTTTGTTTTGTTAAAGCTTGCCGAGAAACAGGGGTCGTTTTATATATCGAATATAATATGTTCAATATAATTTATTCTGACACAATGAAATACAACCAAAGGGAACATCTATTAGATTTAGGAAGACAAGCCATCGATCACTTTCAAAAGGAAAAGAAAACAAACCCAGAGGTAGCTGAAGATTTTTTAAGAATGTTTAACTTAAAACTTGCCCATCTTTATTTAGGTATTGGGCTATTTGGAGATTATTTGAAGTCGGATGTACCGATTAAAGACATTGAAGACGGAAAACGTTTGCTTAAAACAATAAAAGACAACAAACAAATGTGGGAAAGAATGGAGGTTCGTTGGGAATTGTTTTATTATACCGCTCAAGCAAGAATTTCATATTTAGAAAATTGTCCGCTTCAAGCATTGGAATTTACAAAACATGCTTTAAGTGTTGCGGAGAATGGGAAAGGAAATAACCAAAACGAAATAAAAAGTTCCAAAGACACTATAACATACATTGAAGATAAAATTTCTTTACAACAAAGACGTTGGTATTTCTGTAATATAATCTAATAAATGCTATATGAAAATACGTCACAGTAATAAGTTTTACAATTGAATATTTTGTAGCATAGGATTTATTTGCATGCACGAAGGGTTTATTTCCATAATCACATACATATTATGTACTTAAAGTATATGCATATCAATTGTTATAATATAGATATGGGTATACGTAAAAGAGACAGAAACCACAAACACATTTAGAGGTCAACAAACTTTCTTAAAATTCAGCAACATATAAATGTCTATACAATATGTCAAGTAATGAATGACCTTGTATCTAAACAAAAATAATAACTTTTAGGCGGAAAGTAGTTTTGTTTTTATACGCCCGTCAAAATTTTGACGGGACGTATTATGGTATACAAATGTCGTCTGTCCGTCTGTCCGTCTGTCCGTCTATCCGTCCGTCTATCCGTCCGTCCGTCTGTCTGTCCGGCGTAAACATGTCGCACCGTAACTTGAGAACGACTCATCCAAATTTCATGAAACTTAAGATAGTTGTTTCTTATGATGGTCAAACGATCTGTATACTTTTTGGTGAAAATAAGATTAAAACTTTTTGAGTTACAGGACTTAGTAACTAAAACAGTGTTTTTTTTTTTCACATGTCGCGCCGTATCTCAAAAACAATTTATGATTATTGCTTAAAACTTTACACACTTCTTAGTTATATTAATCTTAAGATCTGTAAACTTTTTGGTGATGATTCAAAATTTTATTTTTGAGTTATTTAGTATTTTGTAAAAAAAGGGGGAGGGGTTTTTCACATGTCGCGCCGTATCTCAAAAACGATTTATGATTATTGCTTAAAATTTTACACACTTCTTAGTTATATTAATCTAAAGATCTGTATACTTTTTGGTTTTGATTCAACATTTTATTTTAGAGATATTGATTTTTTTTTAAAAGGGGGGTTTTCACATGTCGCGCCGTATCTCAAAAACGATTTATGATTATTGCTTAAAATTTTACACACTTCTTAGTTATATTAATCTTAAGATCTGTATACTTTTTGGTTTTGATTCAAAATTTTATTTTAGAGATATTTGATTTTTTTTTTAAAAAGGGGGGTTTTCACATGTCGCGCCATATCTCAAAAACGATTTATGATTATTGCTTAAAATTTTACACACTTCTTAGTTATATTAATCTAAAAGATCTGTATACTTTTTGGTTTTGATTCAAAATTTTATTTTAGAGATATTGAGTTTTTTGTAAAAAAAAAAAGGGGGGGGGGGGGGCGTTTCGCATGTCGCGCCGTATGTCAGAAACTATTTATGATTATTGCATAAAAATTCACACACAAGACGACGGGCGTATCATGCGCTCATGGCGCAGCTGTTTATTTGTTTAGCAACAAATCCCCATTGGATTTTCACTACATGTATTTAGAAGAACGTGCAATAAAATCAGTTCAATAAAGGTTTTCAAAAAAATTAAAAGGACGGTGAACCAACAAGAGTAATATAGATAACATGAAATAATAAGACTTAAAAAGGATAAAAGGAATTATCAAAACTATTGGATAGTTCATCAGACAACACTAACAACCATGTAACACTTGGCTCCTTTTACGTGCACACAGACCTCTTTCCTTTTAACTTTCTAGACCCTTTATTACATAAAAATAGTATCTTTATAATGACGATAATTATAGTTTACAAAACACCAGTAAAGTTCAAGCAATTTTCAAGAATACCATCTCCAAGAATGCATTCAGTTAATACTGGAAACAAGTTCAAAGTACTGAACCTGTTGATGTGAAATAATGTCGTCCTAACACGTTAACAGTCCAGTATCTTAATACAACAGCCTTAGGATCTTGTTCAATACAAAAACCAGTATATTCTGAAAAAAGTCAGGACACTCAAGCTGTGAGAAAAAGTAAAATTTGTCTCATTATATTGTTATGGAATAAATATGCATGTGTTTAAAAATATAAGTTAGTTTCAGATAAATGATTGATTATACATGTTATATAAAAACCAAGAGTTATACTTACTTACATTGATTTTGTATTTAATAAGTCACAATATAACTTACTCTGCATTGATATACAGTGACGAACACTTGTTGGCCCATGTCCTGTTATAAGTGCAGAAAATCATGTTTAACTCCGTCACATTCTTTATGACATTAACATGTCTGTACCAAGTCGGGAGCTTGTAATTCAGTGGTTGTTGTTCAACAACACAGAAACAAAACTTTCCTTTGTTTATATTTTCGGATCTTTAAGTGATATAAACTCGATGTTTCACATGGGCTTCCGTGTTACAGTTGGACCTAAAGAGGTATGTCAGCTCGGGCACCAATTCCTGATAGGGTCACCAACACTGGACAGGTCAGAGGGTAGATGCAAGACTATAGTTATCTGGACATCGTACGAGATGCACCGATGTAAAGATTAACATAGGCATTCAAACCTATAGGCCATGGGTTGCTATTCATGCTGGAGGCTAACAAAATCCTTGCGGTTGAGGGATGATAGCAGAACCATTACCATTATACGAGGCTACGGACTACGATATCGTGTAAATGGAATATCTGTTTGACCTGGTCCGATCAATCGGCTGGTCATGTCGAGACTTTCAATTTATCCTTAACATTAATATTTCCTGTAACCATGATCAATTTATATATTTTAGGTAACTTTTATTTTTAGGATAAATGAAAAATGTGATGGCTAATGAGCCTATCAAGTGGTACGCTTTCATTTATGTTTCGATGGATACTTTCTACTTGAGTATACCATTCTTGAAACACTTTCTTATGAAAGAGACGGAGAGAAAATTAGAGATTTCCGTATTTATCTTTAAAAGATAGGAATATTAGTCATACTGATTATTTTTACAATATTATATAAAGATAAATTATGCATATGGTCTTAAATTTATTAATACACGATGAATTTTCGACGAAGTGGTATACAACTTGCAGAGCAGTAATTATACTGGTAACTAAAATCTAATTTTATTTATTTTTAATGCTTGTATTTGATATTAACGTTCAAATAATATATATTTTCATTATTCTACTGTTTTAACTATCGATCACTATGAGTCCGTATAAACATATTTATATTATTTATAAATTAAGTCCCAGTATATATATACAATACACATTGATTGTTATACTTCATTTAACATGTGTTTATTCCAGAAATTCCTAAGTATTAACCTGCACATATTACATATCGTTTGATATGTCTCTTTAGTTTAAATGCGTATCCCCAGTAACTTTATATAAATACATCCAAGTGTGTACTCAAAACTGCGCGTACCTCATACTCCTTTTTAGCTCACCTGACCTGAAAGGTCAAGTGAGCTTTTCTCATCACTTTGCGTCCGTCGTCCGTCGTCCTGCGTCCGTCGTCCGTCGTCCGTCGTCCGTAAACTTTTACAAAAATCTTCTCCTCTGAAACTACTGGGCCAAATTTAACCAAACTTGGCCACAATCATCATTGGGGTATCTAGTTTTAAAAATGTGTGGCGTGACCCGGTCAACCAACCAAGATGGCCGCCACGGCTAAAAATAGAACATAGGGGTAAAATGCAGTTTTTAGCTTATAACTCAAAAACCAAAGCATTACGAGCAAATCTGACATGGGGTAAAATTGTTCATCAGGTCAAGATCTATCTGCCCTGAAATTTTCAGATGAATCGGACAACCTGTTATTGGGTTGCTGCCCCTGAATTGGTAATTTTAAGGAAATTTTGCTGTTTTTGGTTATTATCTTGAATATTATTATAGATAGAGATAAACTGTAAACAGCAATAATGTTCAGAAAAGTAAGATTTACAAATAAGTCAATATAACCGAAATGGTCAGTTGACCCCTTTAGGAGTAATTGCCCTTTATAGTCAATTTTTAACCATTTTTCGTAAATCTTAGTCATCTTTTACAAAAATCTTCTCCTCTAAAACAACTGGGCCAAATTAAACCAAACTTGGCCACAATCATCATTGGGGTATCTAGTTTAAAAAATGTGTGGCGTGACCCGGC
The DNA here is from genome assembly GCF_021869535.1 of Mytilus californianus. NCBI lineage: Eukaryota > Metazoa > Mollusca > Bivalvia > Mytilida > Mytilidae > Mytilus > Mytilus californianus. The sequence goes on along the minus strand of NW_026262626.1, from coordinate 28,948,096 downwards.
CAACCAACCAAGATGGCCGCCACAGCTAAAAATAAAACATAGGGGTAAAATGCAGTTTTTGGCTTGTAACTTAAAAACCAAAGCATTTAGAGCAAATCTGACATGAAGTAAAATTGTTTATCAGGTCACGATCTATCTGCCCTGAAATTTTCAGATGAATCGAACAACCTGTTGTTGGGTTGCTGCCCCTGAATTGGTAATTTTAAGGAAATTTTGCTGTTTTTGGTTATTATCTTGAATATTATTATAGATAGAGATAAACTGTAAACAGCAATAATGTTCAGCAAAGTAAGATTAACAAATTAGTCAACATGCCTGAAATGGTCAGTTGACCCCTTTAGGAGTAATTGCCCTTTATAGTCAATTTTTAACCATTTTTCGTAAATCTTAGTCATCTTTTACAAAAATCTTCTCCTCTGAAACAACTGGGCCAAATTAAACCAAACTTGGCCAGAATCATCATTTGGTTATCTAGTTTTAAAAATGTGTGGCGTGACCTGGTCAACCAACCAAGATGGCCGCCACGGCTAAAAATAGAACATAGGGGTAAAATTCAGTTTTTGGCTTTTAATTCAAAAACCAAAGCATTTAAAGCAAATCTGACATGAAGTAAAATTGTTTATCAGGTCAAGATCTATCTGCCCTGAAATTTTCAGATGAATCGAACAACCTGTTGTTGGGTTGCTGCCCCTGAATTGGTAATTTTAAGGAAATTTTGCTGTTTTTGGTTATTATCTTGAATATTATTATAGATAGAGATAAACTGTAAACAGCAATAATGTTCAGCAAAGTAAGATTAACAAATAAGTCAACATGACTGAAATGGTCAGTTGACCCCTTTAGGAGTAATTGCCCTTTATAGTCAATTTTTAACCATTTTTCGTAAATCTTAGTCATCTTTTACAAAAATCTTCTCCTCTGAAACAACTGGGCCAAATTAAACCAAACTTGGCCACAATCATCATTTGGTTATCTAGTTTTAAAAATGTGTGGCGTGACCTGGTCAACCAACCAAGATGGCCGCCACGGCTAAAAATAGAACATAGGGGTAAAATTCAGTTTTTGGCTTTTAATTCAAAAACCAAAGCATTTAAAGCAAATCTGACATGAAGTAAAATTGTTTATCAGGTCAAGATCTATCTGCCCTGAAATTTTCAGATGAATCGGACAACCCGTTGTTGGGTTGCTGCCCCTGAATTGGTAATTTTAAGGTAATTTTGCTGTTTTTGGTTATTATCTTGAATATTATTATAAATAGAGATAAACTGTAAAAAACAATAAATGTCGGCAAAGTAAGATCTACAAATAAGTCAACATGACCGAAATTGTCAGTTGACCCCTTTAGGAGTAATTGCCCTTTATAGTCAATTTTTAACCATTTTTTCGTAAATCTTAGTAATCTTTTACAAAAATCTTCTCCTCTGAAACTACTGGGCCAAGTTAATTATAGATAGAGATAATTGTAAGCAGGAAAAATGTTCAGTAAATTAATATGTACAAACACATCACCATCACCAAAACAATATTTTGTCATGAATCCATCTGCGTCCTTTGTTTAATATTCACATAGACCAAGGTGAGCGACACAGGCTCTTTAGAGCCTCTAGTTGTTATTATCTTGAATATTATTATAGATAGATATAAACTGTAAACAGCAATAATGTTCAGCAAAGTAAGATCTACAAAAAAGTTTATATATATGACCAAAATTGTCAAATGACCCCTTAAGGAGTTATTGCCCTTTAAAGACAATTTTACACAATTTGTTCATCAAGTTTGCTAACATTTAAAAATCTTCTCCTCTGAAACTACTGGGCCAAATACCTTCAAACTTCATCTAAATGTTCCTTAGGATATCTAGTTTATAAATTGTATCCGAAGTTTTAATCCGTGGACAAACATGGCCGCCATGGCTAAAAATAGAACATAGGGGTCAAATGCAGTTTTGTGCTTATATCTCCAAAACTAAAGCTTTTAGAGCAAATCTGACACTGGTAAAATTGTGCAATTGGTCAAGATCTATCAGCCCTGAAATTTTCAGACAAATCGAACAACCCATTGTTGGGTTGCTACCACTAAATTGGTAGTTTTGAGGAAATTTTGCAGTTTTTAGCTCACCTGACCTAAAAGGTCAAGTGAGCTTTTCTCATCACTTTGCGTCCGTCGTCCGTCGTCCGTAAACTTTTACAAAAATCTTCTCCTCTGAAACTACTGGGTCAAATTTAACCAAACTTGGTCACAATCATCATTGGGGTATCTAGTTTAAAAAATGTGTCCGGTGATCCGGTCAACCAACCAAGATGGCCGCCATGGCTAAAAATAGAACATAGGGGTAAAATGTAGATTTTGGCTTATATCTCTGAAACCAAAGCATTTAGAGCAAATCTGACATGGGGTAAAATTGTTTATCAGGTCAAGATCTATCTGCCCTGAAATTTTCAGACCAATCAGGCAAATCGTTGTTTGGTTGCTGCCCCTGAATTGGTAATTTTAAGGAAATTTTGCCGTTTTTGGTTATTATCTTAAATATTATTATAGATAGAGATAAACTGTAAACAGCAATAATGTTCAGCAGAGTAAGATCTACAATTAAGTCAACTTGACCAAAATGGTCAGTTGACCCCTTAAGGAGTTATTGCCCTTTATATTCAATTTTTAACCATTTTTCGTAAATTTTTGTAATCTTTTACAAAAATCTTCTCCTCTGAAACTGCTAAGACAAATTTAACCAAACTTGTCCACAATCATCATTAGGGTATATAGTTTAAAAAATGTGTCCGATGACCCCGCCCAGGAACTAAGATGGCCGACATGACTAAAAAATAGTACATAGGGTAAAATGCAGTTTTTGGCTCATATCTCTGAAACCAAAGCATTTAGAGCAAATCTGACAAAGGGTAAAATTGTTTATCAGGTCAAGATCTATCTGCCCTGAAATTTTCAGACCAATCAGGCAACACGTTGTTGGGTTGCTGCCCCTGAATTGGTAATTTTAAGAAAATTTTGCAGCTTTTGGTTATTATCTTGAATATTATTATAGATAGAGATAAACTGTAAACAGCAATAATGTACAGCAAAGTAAGATCTACAAATAAGTCAACATGATCAAAATTGTTAATTGACCCCTTAAGGAGTTATTGCCCTTTATAGTCAATTTTTTACAATTTTTTCATAAATTTTGTAAATTTTTGTAAATTTTTACAAAATATTTTCCACTATAACTACTGGGCCAAGTTCATTATAGATAGAGATAATTGTAAGCAGCAAGAATGTTCAGTAAAGTAAGATCTACAAACACATCACCATCACCAAAACACAATTTTGTCATGAATCCATCTTTGTCCTTTGTTTAATATGCACATATACCAAGGTGAGCGACACAGGCTCTTTAGAGCCTCTAGTTTTTTAAAGTCGTGTAACTTTGTATTTAAGCTGTTCTGATAGAACAAGTATAGCTACGTCCGAAGTAAATGTTCAACATGAATTCGGAAGACGAGGAAATAATGAAAACTCTTCATCAAGAATTCATGGATTCTTTGGATGCAAAATTTCTAGTTGATTTCTTGTATAACCATAAAGTATTGGCAGTTGAGGATTGTGAAAGAATTAAAAACATGGAACCGGTAAGTGAGAGGACTAGGAAATTGTTATTTCTTCTTCCGATAATTGTTCCGTGTTTAGAACTGTTTTACCATGCGATTAATGAATGTGGATACGATTTTTTGGCAGCTAGGATTAAAGACAGTAAGTCGCGTATAAAAAGACAGCATAAGTGCAAACTTTTTGGAACACGCAGAATTCAAATGTGAATTATCGTCACAAATTAAAAAGGTTAATTCATACTGGAAGTCAGGACCAGCTTAGAGAGAAAATCAGCAAAATACAAAGAAGTTGTGAAAAGGCAGTAGAAACCAATTTTAAAGGTATGACAGAAATAATTTACGTGATCTTGCAGATCGATATTTTTATGCTTTAGATACCGATTGCGTATTTAGACGAGTTATCTTGGATAGTGTGATTTATTCCAAAGAATTCGTGACTTGTCTAAATAAACGTCGGAAGTTAATGTACCCACTTGTAATTTTTGGGGCCCTTTATAGCTTGCTGTTCGGTGTGAGCCAAGGCTCCGTGTTGAAGACCGTACTTTGACCTATAATGGTTTACTTTTATAAATTTTGACTTGGATGGAGAGTTGTCTCATTGGCACTCATACCACATCTTCTTATATCTACCAACATGCTTTGCAGTGCCCGATATGGCTCGGCTATCTTTATGGACAACGAAAGATTTTGAAAAGGCACATGGCTTTATCAAGGAGGCTAAACAAGGATTTGACTGTGTGATAGCTTGCCGAGAAACAGGAATAGTTTTGTAAATCGAATATAACATGTTCAATGTTATTTATTCTGAAAAAATGAATTACTCTCAAAAGAAACATCTATTGCTTTTAGGTCACGAAGCCGTCAAACACTTTAAAAAGGAGAGATGTCGCTGAAGACTTTATTAGAATGTTCAGCTTAAAACTTGCACACCTTTATTTAGGCATTGGTCTATTTGGGAAGTATTTGACCTCGGATGTATCGAATAAAGGCATTGCAGAGGGAAAAAGTTTGCTTAAATTCATAAAAGACGACCAAAATGTGGGACTGAATGGAGGTGCGTCGGAAATAGTTTTATTATACCGCCAAGGCAAGAATTTCACAACTAGAAAATTGCCTATTTGAAGCGTTAAAAAATACCAAGCTCGCCATAAATACTGCTGAAAGTGGAAAAGGAAATAGCCAAAATGAAATTATAAGTTCCAAAGACCATATAAAAGACATTGAAAAATTAATAACAATTCAAATTTCTTGACCACAAAGGTGGTAAACTGAAATTTCATCTGCTAATTGCTAATTTGAAACCAGTAAAAGTAACCGGCTTCACAATTAAATAAAATTTAAATGTATATAGTATATTGTAAATAGAATTTGTTAATATAAAAGTAAATTCGGTCGGGTAGTAAAGTGTGTCCTTCAGACTTTGTTTCCTATTAACACCAGACTAAAATGACTAGTAAATAAGGAAACCATGGACTGTTTATTTCAGCATTATGTGTCCGCCCAAACACATTTTATAAGAACTAATTGTTGCTTACATATACACATAACAGCATTTCCTTTTATCCTGCAATCAGCCAACTATCATCCAAATAATAGGTACAAAAAAAACATTTTGCTTTATTTGTACTTGTATAAACAAAGTTTCGATTCAGTTACTCCGTTTCCATTTTTGGCAAACAGTAATGTGAATATTTCGTTTTGCCTGATAGTTAATTTTGTGGTCCTCATCGCGGTCCTCGTTTAAACTATGTCGATTTCTTTTAAAAATCAGACACATATTTGGATTTAGATAACTAAATCTTAAAGTGCCAGGTGTAAATTACAAGATAAAAACTATGTATATACATTTTCGGAACAGGAAAAAAGAAAACACGACTGGCATCGCTTTTCGCCCTCTTGCTAAAGTTCGTACAAAATATATTTTATATTTTCCGACAATGTACATATATTGTATACATACACCTAGATTTGTTTTACCAAAATGTGTTTCGTTATGTCGAAATGAACAAAACTGCGGAAAGAGGGACATAGTGAGTTCTCAATGGAATACTATCATTTGACGGATAATGTTTTCTCTAAAACGTTGGATTATTATCAATTATATATTCCTATACCTTCAATCGATTAATCTACGGACTTTAAAAGAGACAGACTGATAAGCATTTTTCTTGATAGTTTATTTTTTTCCAGTAATAAACTGGATTAATTGTCTCCCCTTGAGAAAACACGTCTGTGCAAAAGTTTTGTCCCTTGGGCAAATCAAGGATTCTTTGATTTCTGGATTAATCTTTGATACCGTGTATTTCTTTCGAACATCTTTCTGAACAAGTTCTGATGTTTAAAACAACACTTCTTAAAGAATATTACTAAATTTTAAAGCTTTATCTTAATTTAGCAAATCTAACCACACGATAGCAAAAAGAGAACTAGGCAAAATATTCAGATATGAAGGCCCCACTTCATACATGACCAATTCGGTGATCAGTTTAACAGTAGTAGTCAAACTTAGATTAGAATGCACAATTTGTAGTCTATGAATCTATAACTTTACGATTACATCACATCAACTCATAGATATTAGAAGATATGGTATGAGTGCCAATGAGACAACTCTCCATCCAAGTCAAAATTTATAAAAGTAAACCATTAAAGGTCAAAGTATGGTCTTCAACACGGAGCCTTGGCTCACACCGAACAGCAAGCTATAAAGGGCCCCAAAATTACTAGTGTAAAACCATTCAAACGGGAAAACCAACGGTCTAATCTATATAAAAAACGAGAAACGAGAAACACTTATGAACCACATCAACAAACGACAACTACTGAACATCAGATTCCTGACTTAGGACAGGTGCAAACAATTGCAGCGGGTTTAAACGTTTTAATGGTACCAAACCTTCACCCTTATCTGAAACAATAGTGTAACATCACAACATAGAAAAACACACTATAAAATATCAATTGAAATGGCTAAACTCAATCAAAAGACATATTAACACCAGTGAACATACACTGAACACATAAATTTGATCTATGATACAATGCAAATATAGAATAAATAAACTAAGGGAAGAATAATTAAAGTAATATGTTATACCGCTGTGAAATGTTAAACAATTTAAGAAAAACAATATACTTGAACAAAAATATCAGCCATTTGCAATTACTTTAAACACAGGTAAATAAAAATAATTTTGTTGTTAGGTATACGTGTACAGTTCAAATAGAGAAAGGAAATATTTTTACCAAATAAATAATTTTCATAGTACGAAGAAGTGAAAATTTATAGTAATACCAAACACTTATCAAAGCTGGTATATATACCAGATATAACCCTGAATAACATTAAATAACAAAAAAGCATTACAATTAGTATCAACAGGTCATAAACAAGAAAGTACGATTTGAGAGTCCTCGCAGTTACTGACAGCTAGTTAAAAGCCAAAAACAATTAATAATAAAAAATCATGCATAAAAATCATGCATCAGTATTTATATATAAAGTATACCTGAAAGTAAAAAACAATACAATGATTCAAACTATTATAATTTGTAACATAAAAATATTAGAATCAACTATACTTAATAGATTGCAAATCTAAGAATAAACTCATATGATCAGGTTAAAGAGGAGAAAAGAAAATAAAGAACAGAGAACTTGTAAATTTCCATAATTATTTGCAGAAAAGTTTGTTTTTTTATATTTGGGCCATTCTGGAGTCTGCCAACCGCCACATGCTCTAATAAAATTGCAGAAATTGTGATTTGCAAACATATTACTTAATTACATTTCTGCTTCGCTCTAAGATCAGGAAAAGAAAACATTATACTTGTAAATATAAACCAAAATGAATGCTAGTCATAAAAATACCATATGCATCCAAACGTTTTTATTAAAATGATTGTGCTCCAAAAAAGCGATCAAAATTGTCAGACGACAGAGAATAAAAACTTGAATCAAAAACATTAAAAAGTAACATCTAGCTTCGAAAACTTAAACATCTGACTTTTTTCTGATGTAAAATCTTTTTTTCTGAAATGTTAACAGTCATTAATGACGCACAAATCTGAAAAATCGTTATTTTTGGTGTCGATAATTTTATTGACTACAATTGCTTGCGAATTATTGTACAATCCATTGTGGAATTACTGTGCAATTCCTTTGACCAAATAGATAAAATCTCTTGCATGTATATTGCATTTTTTGTTTGTTTCCTGTTTGTACTTTATAATTGATCCAGATGAAGAACAATAAACATAAATTCAGTCGATTTTTGGCGAGTAAGCTTCTATCAATAGATATAAGAAGATGTGGTATGAGTGCCAATGAGACAACTCTCCATCCAAGTCAAAATTTATAAAAGTAAACCATTATAGGTCAAAGTACGGTCTTCAACAAGTATACCTTACTAGATGTAACTATAAAGACAAACTCAGAATACCCATAGCACAGGGAGTAATTTAAGTCAAAACAAAAATAGTACAACACAAATGTAAATACAAAATAATAAATAATAAATAGATATATAACATGGCCATCAAATCCCATAGAATCATACTCAAATGATATGAATACAAACGCGTTGGTGCAACTTTCTGATAGGAAAGGTACTAAATATTTTACACTTTGCAAGGTAAGTTCTCTTTTTACATTATTAATAACCTTTTTTTACAATTATATAAGAATGTGATTCGATCCTTTACAAAGTTATCTTTCACATTTTATCATCACTTGGTTGAATGTTGCTTAATTTGTTTCCCCGCAAGAACATTTGTTCAGGTAAATTATCAAAAAAATCTGTACGGATATCTCTATCTAATCGCTGCATAATTAAGAGTTTTGGGATTAAGAGGTACCATTTATGATCACACGACAAATTATTAATAAAATATGTCATTGATAATTTCACTTTTGTGCTATATTTTAATAAACAGATATATTAGTCACAGTTGCTCAATTCCAAAATGTACCCTGCTTTCGTGTTGTATCTATAATGATTTTTCCAAAATGCATTTTTACAAATACAGTCTGTTTTTATTTGTTGAGATGAAAAATAACGAGGTCTAAGGCTCCGTGAAAATACCATTTAACATTTGAATTGCTGTACACTAATAAGATATGATAGCTAGGCCTTCCATTAAAACTTTGTGTCTTGTATCTTTATGTTGCATATCTAGAGAATTTATATTAGAGAGGTGAAAGATACCAAAGGGACATTCATACTCATAGGTCGAAAATAAACTGAGAACGCCACGGCCTAAAAAGAAAAAGACAAACAGACAAACAATTGTACACAAAACACAACATAGAAAACTGAAGACTGAGCAACACGAACCCTACCAAAAACTGGGGTGATCTCAGGTGCTCCAGAAGGGAAGCAAATCCTGCTCCACATGCGACACCCGTCGCATTACTCCTATAAAATACGTTGATAAGCTATATCAAGTGGTTAGACACCACGCAATAGCAGATTGGTAGTTGACTCTTATCTAACCCTAAGGCTTTACCAAATTCTAGACCATCGGTCATGTAAAATTTTCTAACCCTGAAAATTGACCGAATGTGAAATTTTGATATTGAAACTTGTTTTTCATGACAAAGGATAGACGACACTGTTACCGGTATAAACAACACAAACATTGAAAAATTAAGAAGCACAAAGAACAACACTTATAATTTAAACAAGAGAAACACGAACCCCTTTAAAACAAAACTAGGGTAATCTCAGACCCTACTCCGCATGTGGCACCCGCCGTGTTGCTCATGTAAGTACAATGGTGACGGGATTGTAGTTACTACAATTGAAACATATTCGTCGTCATCTGTGAAACACATATTCCATAACGATCAACAAACCCGTGACGGCGTCCGTAAAATTTAATTTCACCACTTGAAACTCTTGATTTAATAGCTTCCTTGTGAGCAGCAATCCTCTATCAAGGAAATGATGATAGTAAATATAAGCCCTGGAATATCGTATCACATGGGAGATGTATACTCCGTATGCAGGCGCTGCCGGAATGTTGCTACATAGAAATGGAAAATTCACAATTTGGAAGCTAAAATCATCTCTTTCGTCGTAAAGTTTTGTTTTCAACCGACCCTCATTGTCAATTTCTAGATGTAAGTCAAAATATGAGGCAGGCTTAACTGTATCTGTTGTACCCTTTATCTAAAGTTCGATGGGATAGATGCGTTCAACATAATAAAATATTTTTTTTAATTATTTAATGAGAGAACATCATCTTTATAGCGGAAATTGAAGTTAAAGGATATTGCTAACTTTTGTTCTTTCTTCTTAAGAAGTTCCTGTATGAAGTCAGCCTCATATGAATAAAAGAACAAGTCTGCAAGAAGAAGAGCTCTGTTGGTTCCAATGGGAATGCCGTTTGTTTGTTGAAAAACACATCCTCCAATCGTTACAAATATGTTGTCAATCAAGAAATCAAGCATCTTGATAATGGCAGTTTCAGAGAATTTTTTGTTTGAATCAGAGTGACTTTTTACAAAGTACGATTTATCCCTCCCTAAGACAAGATACTTGTATCTACATTAGCCTTTTTTTTTTATGAAACAAAGCATATATATATTATCATGGTAAATAAGAAGTTATTGAACTAAATAAACTCATCATAGATAAAATGATTAAAATTTACGCCAGACGCGTGTTTGGTCAACAAAAAACTCACCAGTGACGCTCGAATCAAAAAAGTTAAAAAGGCCAAATAAAGTAGAAGAACATTGATGACCCAAAATTCCGAAATGTTTTGACAAATACAGCTAAGGTAATCTATTCCGGGGGTAGAAAAACCTTAGTACTTCGAAAAATATTTTGGAAACAGTTAATTTATAACTATGACCATATCAACGATAATTCATGTCAACACACAAGTTCTGACTACTTGGCTGGTAATACTAAAGGAGATACTCATCATTCCAGGGCACTCGCTCTAACAACTTGCATTGAGAGGGAGTTTCTGAAAGCTTTTTTTTTTAAATCGTCTATATATCCTCATTTGTGTTGTATCGTATTTGTCTTGTATACACATGTCGATTTTGATTACTACCTGATATCGAAATTTTACGTTTATCTTAAAATGTGTACTTAACTGACGTTTACTCGCCTAAATTGACTAAATGTTCGATATTCATAATAATATAACATCTAAATTTCAATACGACAGTTAAAATTTAAGAAGGAAAAAAACTTTCTTATATCAGAAACAGTTAAGGCCACATTTAAAAGAATGTCTGTTTCCCCTCCCCCAGGTCTACCCTTTGTAAACAGACCAGGAAGGCTGGTTATTTTTTTTATTTTTTTTTATAACTGTATGTCATAGCCTGGACCCGTGAATGGTTTGACTTGTCCAGTACAGGCCACTCATCAGTTGATTGTGCTCAATTTGAGTTTATTTATTTAGATTATCAATCCTTTTGTTTTCAAGCAAACTTTACAAAATTGGAAACGAATTATTTTCAGGAATAAAAATAATTTTGATTTTTTTGTGGAAAATAATTTTTTGACCAGTGGGCTTATTTTTGACCCGGGTGGGGGGAGGGGAAACACACATATTTTTTATTTTGGCCTAAGATGTTAAAAACTGTCCATGCAATCAACAAGTTGCTTCTTTGGAAACTAGAAGGAAAACGTTTTGATGTATAAGGATTTATTATTATTCTATTTCTACTTTAAGATCTGGTAACGAAAACATATTAATGGTTTATATATATCCATTAATATGTTTTCGTTAATAGATCTTAAAGTAGAAATAGAATATAGTAATGTGTTAGCAAATCAAAACTAACATTCTACAACGTGTTATTGAAACAGTGACAGAGCCCCGCTTGACAGACTCTCGAATGACCGAAACACGAGTCAAACGTACAGTTCTTTCCCCTCACTGTGACAAGGAAAACAACCCAGCTCATATCCGTATCATCATATTTTGACCTTATAGCAACTGCGAGTGATAATGATAAATAAGTTGAGGCTATGCATTTCACAAGAACGAAATAGACACTACGCAAAGATTACGCGTCTCATATCCGAAATTATATATATCTGCCCAAACTATATAATTTTTTTTTTCTTCAACTTAGAAACTATTTTGATTTTTCTAGAAGCATTTTAAAACAGTTCGTATGAAAGGTATATTAAAAAAAATTAAATACACGATGTTTTTTTTCAATTAAGAGGTATTTGACCTGCCAAAAAGTAAAGATAGGTGAAAACTTGGGTTCTTAATTTAAATGCTGTTATCTAATTTTCTTGTTGAGTAACATTCAAATTGACGATAACTTATATTATCCTACCGGCTTTACTATCAATCATCATGATTAAGAGTAAATATATATATGCTAAAAATTTCACATTTGTTTACATATACCCGGGAAGAAAATAACTATTGGGAATTCAGGTTTTCCTTATGACGTCAATATGATATATCACACCCAGCATATACCAAGTACAAGATTAATGGTTTATTATACGTTCTGTTTTATATTTCATATTTTACTTTATGTGCGCTGCCACCTGTACTTAAATTGTTCATAAAATAACAGTTTTCGAACATTATAGCACTACCTCATAGTCTTTACTTAAAACCTTCACTGTGCGTACCTCGCTATAATGACTTTCAGTTTTAAAATAACGCGACGCTGTATTTAATCCCGTTCTAATGGAACAAATACAGCTTCTTTCGTGGTAAATGTTCAACATGAATTCAGAAGATGAGGAAATAATGAAAAATCTTCATCAAGAATTCATGGATTCATTGGATGCCAAATTTCTTGTTGATTTCTTGTATAACCACAAAGTATTGGAAGTAGAGGATTGTGAAAGAATTAAAAGTATGGAACCGGTAAGTGAGAGAACCAGGAAACTGTTATTTCTTCTTCCGATGATTGTTCCGTCTTTAGAATTGTTTTACAACGCGCTTAATGAATGTGGATACGATTTTTTGGCAGCTAGGATAAAAGACAGAAAGTCGTGTATAGCTAGACAGCATAAGTGCAAACGTTTTGGAACACGAAGATTTCAACTTGTGAATTATCGTCATAAATTAAAAAGGTTAATTCATACTGGAAAACATTACCAGCTAAGAGAGAAAATCAACAAAATACAAAGAAGATGGGAAAAGGCAGTAGAAGCAAATTTTAAAGGTATGACAGAAAACACTATACGCGGTCTTGCAGATCGATATTTTTATGCTTTAGATACCGATTGCGAATTTAGACGAGTTATATTGGATAAAACATTAATAGAGTGTGACTTATTCCAGAGAATTCGTGACTTGTCTAACTATACGTCGGAAGTTAATGTACCCAACATGCTTTGCAGTGCCCGATATGGCTCGGCTGTCTTTATGGCCAACGAAAAAGATTTTGAAAAGGCACATGGCTATATCAAGGAGGCTAAACAGCGATTTGACTATATTAAATCTTGCCGAGAGACAGGAATAGTTTTGTATATCGAATATAACATGTTCAATATCATGTATTCTGAAACAATGAACTATTCCCAAAAGGAACACTTATTACTTTTAGGTCACGAAGCTATCAAACATTTTAAAAAAGAGAGAAAAACAAACCCAGAGGTGGCTGAAGATTTTTTTAGAATGTTTAACTTGAAACTTGCACACCTTTACCTAGGCATTGGACTATTTGGGAATTATTTGAAGTCGAATGTACCGAATAAAGACATTGAAGAAGGAAAACGTCTGCTTAAAACAATAAAAGACAACAACAAAATGTGGGGAAGAATGGAGGTTCGTTGGAAATGGTTTTATTATACCGCTTCGGCAAGAATTAAATATCTGGAACATTGTCCATTTGAAGCGTTAGAAAATACAAGACTCGCCTTAAGTGTTGCTGAAAATGGAAAAGGAAATAGTTTAAAGGAAATAAAAAGTTCAAAAGACACTATGAAGTGCTTAGAAAAATTAATAACAGATCAAATTTCTTGACCATAAAGGTGTTAATTGGAAATATAATTCAGCCGTTGCTATTTTAAAATCTAGACAAAATCATCGTTTACACAATTGAATAGTTTGTAGTAGATTGTATTTGTATGCACACAGGTAGTATTGTTTTATAAATGTTTAGCAAGTTTAAGCATAAACTGAATCATTACAGGACAGGAACAAAAAGACAGGCGAAATATACCAAAGGGACATTCAAACTTCAAAGTCCAAAACACACTGACCGCTATGGCAAAAAAAAAACGAAAAAGACAAACAACAGTATACAAAACACAACATAGAAAACTAAAGACTGACCAACAAGAACCCAACCAAAAACCGGGGTTGATCTCACGCGCTCCCGAAGGATAAGCTGATTCTGCTCCACATGCAACAAAACTGCAGACACAGCGAGTCATCAGCGGAATACTAATCACATAACGGAATACTTCACCTCTAAAACGACAGAATATAACCAATCACCCTTATCAGCGCATGTTTTCCTCGATAAGCTCACATATTAATTTTGTTAATTTTTTAACGATGGTAATGCAAAATGATTTTATATAGGTGGTGGAATTAAAGTACATCTAGAATGCTGATTTTTGAAATTTGTATGAGCTCAAAGTTGACCATCGTTATGACTATCTACCCTCTCAGCTTTATTTTATACTATTGAACAGTTACTTGATAATTCATCATGTACATGTATAAGTTAATTGTATATACTTATGGTGCTAGGGACCGTCTAAAACTCAGTAAGTTGTTTATTTTTTCTCTATGTTGAAGCCCTCGCTGTTATTTTGAGACGAAGAACGGCAATAAAACTTTCCTTTGCTTTTGGTTTGTTTATGTTTGTGAAGTGATTTTGTGACATGAATGTATATACAATATCCTGTATTGTCCATTAAAGTTAGGTTGCCCTCTCTCAGTCAAAGTTAATCTTCTGTTGTTCTTCTTATGTTTTTTTTCTCTGTTTTTATGAACATTACTGAACACTGATGTTGTTTAAACCACTTCTCCTAGAATCCTTATTCTTTTTTACTATCCATCCTTTTTTTAATATTGAAATTTCTGTCACGAATATCTTATTTCGCCATTATGCTATTCATTTTGGCATTGTTTCAATAACAGATCCTTTTCGAATTTGTGTCTAAAAAAATTTACTCTAACTTTAATTCGAGCTCTAGCTCCAACTATCATCCAAACTCAAAGTGTATCTCGAAATGCAATTCGAACTCTAACTGGATGTTCAATCGAAATCCGGCTAGGTTTCTAAGTCAAACTCAAAGCCGCATAATTCGATCTATTACTCGACCCCGATCTATAACACTAACCTAAACTCGAACTCAATGTTTCTCTCCATACTTTTAAAGTAGAGTTTTAAAAAAAATAGTTCTCTTGTTTAGTTTTCGAAGATAAAAGTTTTAAATATTGACCAATCAGAATCAATAATTCCTCCTTGCGGTCAAGTTTTTCGTCCGATCAGAAACAAATGGAAAACAATAGTTTGTAGAGGCACTTCTATATGTATATATCATTCCTGTCATTTCACCATGTAGTTTCAGAGCAATCTTATTGAAATAAAAATATTGTATCCAAGAATCGCTTACAAGGCCTTGGTAGCGTACTGTGTACATTGGGTCTGTATTTCAATCAAATTGATTTTAGAGTATGTGAAAATATTTTTTTGTCAAACGGTAACAAATATGAATCATTTGTCGAGTATACCTACTATAGTTTTATACCGTAGTCGTTCTTGTTGCCAAGTTTGATGACAATTGACCATGTAGTTCCAGAGAAAATTTGATTTGACATAGGGTTTTGCTGCGAACTATATGCTATAAGTTTCAAATGTTTGCCACCCGATCAATATTTCAATCATTTGAATTCGGAAAGGGTCCAATAATCAATCATGTATAGAGAAAAAAAAAGGTCTTTGTAGTTATTTGAAAATTGACCAATTAGAATTTAAAAAGATATACCTCTAACAGTCATTATTATGTCCGATCAAGACAACTGTACTGGTAAATGAGGATCGTGCATACATCAGTCATCAAGTGTTGTTATAATTTCAGAGATTTGCTGAAGCTGTACTTTCCCAGAGGATTCTAATGTGAACAACTAGTATGTCAAACCAATGTCACCATATTTGCTACCCGATCATCATAAAACGAGGTCATTTGCGGAAAAGGGGGGGGGGGGGGCGGGGTCCCTATCATCCAGCCTGTAAAGATCCAAATCATTTTCCTCGTTGTTTCAGAGAAATTATTTCCAAATTGTGTAATGAAAATATAACAATTGCCTCTGATGGCCACGCTTTTCGTCCGTAAAAAAATCCATATCGTTTACAGAAGACTGTTTAAATATTGTTCCTTCCAAATTGAAAAAGTGATGAACATGTTATTTTACATATGATTTGACCGGGAACTATGTGCCACCAATGTGCCACCAATGTCAACATGTTTGCCACCGATCAACATTAAATTAGAACTGTTCTCAGAGGGCCTCCAAATCAACAATTCTAACATAATAACAAAAATTAATGGACAGTAATTAAGAACATACCAAACCGCCTCGTCCGAAAAAAAAAACCAGACGTACAAACAAAAACAAACATTAACAAACAATATATAGTCCAGAAAATATTTTTGAAAATTGGATGATCAGAATAGAATATGCCTTTGGCGGCCATGCTTATTGTCCGATCGGAACCAAAGCAGTTTAATTGGTTCATAGAATATCGTCCATATATCATTTTTGCAATGTGTCGTTAAAATTTGTCAATTAGTTTTAGAGAAGGTTTCAATGAGAACTATGTATCACCATGTTTGCCATCCGATCAAAATTCAATGAAGAAAGTTTGTAAAGGGTATTCCCATTATCCTAAAAAAAAATGTATCAGTTTCCCTTGTAGTTCCAAAGAGGAGTTGTAAATTGTATCAATCGCAAACAAAAATTGTATATGGACAGTTTTGCGTCCATTCGGACCAAACGAAAATCGTTTGTAGATAGCCATCCAATTAAGATTCCTATCATGTCTAGTTTATTTCAAATTAGCTTTTTAGTTTTAGAGAAATAATTAATGGAAATGTGATTTCCTCAAGACTTTCAAAATCGTCAATCTTTTAAAGATTCAACGCATTTTCCTTTGTAGTTTTAGATAAG
The DNA here is from genome assembly GCF_021869535.1 of Mytilus californianus. Lineage (NCBI taxonomy): Eukaryota > Metazoa > Mollusca > Bivalvia > Mytilida > Mytilidae > Mytilus > Mytilus californianus. Next base: position 28,931,366 of record NW_026262626.1, on the reverse strand, counting down.
ATTTATGAAAATTGGCTTATTGGAATGTTTTTTTTAAATTTGCCTGTAGTTTCAGATAAGAATATACAAATATGAAAACTTTTTTTAATTACGAACGATTAACGCCAAGTGTTGCAATCAGCTCAAACTGCTGTTCCAGCCAGGTGAACAAAAAGAATAAGAAAATTATATGAAAGCGAAAACACGATAGTCAAAAGAAAAGAATAACAAACAAACAAAAACACTACCTGGGCACATAAAGCTAAAAGAGTGGGCGAAGCAAATCCAACCAAAACCGGGTGGTGAACGTGAACGAGGGTGTTCTAGATCTAGAAGGGATAGATCGGCCACTACTGTCAAACCTTGTCGTTAAATGAGTTAACGAAGTAGTTATTTGTTCATTATGAAAAAAAAAAAGACAAATAACAGATCCATTGAAGTTCGGTATAAAACATTTTGACATCAAATAAATTGTGCAATAATAAGGGTCTACGTTTCTACTTTCACTAGGACAATGTCAAGAAATCGGAAAAAAGTTTTTTTTCTATTAAATAAGAAACATTTATTTGGAAAGTTTATTATTTCATGCTTATTTGCCTAGATATTAATGGCATCTTGTCGAAACCTATGATTTACTCGAGAACCTTACTGACATAGTGTATACAGAGAGAAAAGACAAATTAATGAGATAGCAACCCAACGACGCAATGTATTAACGCACACCCAGTAGTCAGAACATTAGAGCTGTGCTGTAAGGTTTAAATGATACAGTTTGACCGTAAAAATCCAGGCTATAAATTATGCCACTGCTAATAAACTAAGGTTGTATCTCCTCATGCAAAGTTGGTCTAAGACAGTTTCGGCTTTCTATCTTAGTCTGTTTTTTGCGCTTACTGTGTGACGTTTTATACGTTCAGCTTTCAAAACTTTTGATCTCGTGCGTATAGGATAAGGCTTTAGCCAGAAACACGTGTTGTGCGCACGGATATCACAACTTTCTTATATGATTTGCATATATACAAATGCTTGAATGTGATTTGTCCATATAATTTCCTTCCTTCGTTTACACATCCATACACCATGTTTCACTACTTTCGCCTATGTAAACTTTGTCGATTTGCATCGGCCCAATTTACAAAATAATAAGCTTTAAAAAAGTGATTAATTCTATAATGCATATTTTATCTACAGGATAAGATTAACTTAGGAAACAGACACTAATACTGAATACCACTAAATAATGATAGGTTTTGGAACACATAAAATGGACCTTTTATGCCTAAATGACTTTTAAGAATTTACCATAGATATTAAGTAGAATAAAATGTAACTATTTCATGTAATGCCATTTTTTATTTAAAGATTAAAACATATAACAGCCAAATTTCATTCGAGTCCATGTCTTCAAATGCCTACAAAATAAAATGCACGCAATGAAAACAATTTTTAGCATTCGAGCAAGGACACACTTCAAAATGCCCATTTGATATTTCTATTAACTTACAACTCTAAGTCTTAACATTGAAGTTCTTTAAGAGGAAATGAGATTTCTGAAAGTTCGATTGAAAAATAGCGTTGCAAACGATATTTCATAATTTTGTTTATAAAGTACTAACAAAATATGAGAATGTGCTTTAAAATTATATCACACATAAATTACCTTCTGAGATCAGCAACTGTTCAACAGCTGATTTTGCTGTATCTAATGAAGATCTATTGTTTTCCATAGCAGATCTAAATTTTTCCAATGCATTTCCTGAAAAATGAGGATAAACAAGAATCAGATTCAATTACCTTTCTAAAGCTAACACAAAAAATATTAAATAAAAAAGTAACAGACCATAAGGTTGAGAATTAGATGACTATCATGTCTTGTATCGAAAATGAATATTTTTTCTGGAAACCTTTTAACGATTTGGGCTGATAAAATAAAAATAAATATACCTATATAATCTCTTAAATTATCAAGTTCGCTTGCTATCTGTGGTGCTTCAATGCTGGCTACTAAAACACTTTCTGGTGTATTATTGTGTGGTTTGGACTGTTCCAACCAATCTCCTTTGAACGATGTGAACTGGGACTGAATCTTTTCCAGTTCAGTAGTGTGGTTTTCAATTTCCGTGACCAATTTATTTATATTCCTGTTAAGTTTCCTCAATGGCATCTCAATACATGAATTCTTGCTTCGGCAGTCTGAAAACAGAGTATCTTAATAAAACATTTAATCGTCTGACTATATTAACTAATCTTATGATTGTAAAACGAGGGAGAGAGAAACAAAGTTTTGGATGAAATATACTATATGAATATACTGTACTGTAATTGTCAAAAAGACAACAACATAACATCTCAATGAGAACAGGAATGTCTATGTAAAAAATACGGTCTTCTACGATAGAGTCATTATCACATTATTATCATACTGAGTCTAGACAATGTATGATGTAATCATAGATCTGTTAGTAATAAGAAATAATTGGCATAATACATTCATATATTTAAAAAACAAAGATAGCTTAAAGATAAAATACATACCCTCGAGAAAGGGGGACAATCTGCTCACAAGTAAATCGTGGTGTACTGACGTTCTCCTCAGCAGTTCAATTTCTGCAAAAATATATAGTTGTTATCAAAATGACTTAGATAGGCATTAAAGAACAGAATTGCTATTTCAGTGTCTCGTCATAATTAAGCTGGTAAGCAAAGAACTTTTATGGAATAGACTGAGTTAATTAGATAAGAAAATTTAAGACAACTGAGAGCTATACTTCTTTTGTAAATCTGCAAACAAAAGCCCGCAGATTGTGTATTATGGGAGTGGAAATACTGACATTGACCAATTCATAGGGGCGTATCAGCCCTAAAATCGACAAAAAATATTTACGGCATGTAACCAGCCAAAAATTTGTTAGGATCACTTGATTGAAAATGCTAACTCTTATTCAATTATAAGATTTATAATTAACTCAATGTATAAACCTACGTTTCTTCAATCTTCTATTGAATCTGTATCGTTCTAATACAATAGAAGAAACAACAAAACATAAAAACACCAGGATCACATCTAACCAGTTAACGCCAATCTGAAAAGAAATTATTATTTTATTCTTTTGGAATTTGTCAAAAATGCAATGGTTTACTTTTATAAATTGTAACTTGGATGGAGAGTTGTCTCATTGGCACTCATACCACATCTTCCTATATCTATATATATGTGTGTGTTTGTGTCTATAAGTTTTTGAAAATTTAGAAACACCGTTAGGTGTAACAGAATTTCAAATTTTAAAAAATCACGTTTCCAGAATAACCGGACAACCATGTAAACAAGGTTTCACTTATAAGATCAAATGAAACATAAGCTGACTTCCTCACTTTTTTCGTTGAAACTTATTTTATTTTTGGCTTACGCAATGCATAGCAAGTTATTAATCCAATTGTATTCTAAACACAACTTGTTTTTACAACAACAAAAATATGAAAGTTTATCCCTATGATATTCGTGCAAAAAAACCCAACGGAAATGATTTAATATTCATACAATTTTCTTTTCAGCACAGTTATTTTCATATGCAAACATTTCCAGATAGTCTCTAAATGTCATTCAACACATTTTATATTCGTTATCATGCATTTATTCATCATATATCTATTAGTTTAGAGATTACGTCTTTACAACTAAGTTTTTCGAGGCATGCTATCCTTTTTTTACTCGAAACTAGTTTCCTTACCTCATTTTTCAAACCATTTGTCCGATCATTTACTGAGACAAAGCTGTCTGGTTGTATCCTCAGTCTGAAACCAAAAGACTGTCAATTAGGACTTACTTTGCTATTTTGTTATTGGATGTTTGATAAGAAATAGTATATATCCTTTTCACAGAACATTCAAAACATGTCTTGCAAATCAAATAATTAAGTTATATTATCTTCTCTTCAAACAGTCGCACACTTACATGTTTGCTGCACCTTGTATGTACCAGATTTCCTTGAAATCCATCAGACGGACAAGAAAGGACATAATCTATAGAAAACTGAATAGCTATGTAATAGTTGATAGGTCAAATATTTACCTTGAACTGGTATTTCTATTGCTAACTGCCACCTGTATCAGAAAACACATTAAAATCAGGAAGTGTTTCATCATTTATCATTCGTGGTATCGCTCTAACAGACATAGAAATAGAATGGTTGCTGCTAGGGACGTTGGCGTCACAATAACAGACGCCAGCTAATAATACAACGTTGTCCAATGAAACCACAACGGCATCATTGCATTTCGGTACGTTTCAACTATTATTTCATCAGTATCATTAAATAACTTGCTTAATTAAAGTTTTTTGTTTGTGTGTTTTTAAGGGGAAGCGTGCAGAACAGGTTGTTTTTATAATCAAGAACCTGTGGTTTGAAAGTTCTGGTTTGATTTTCTCTAAAATAATATATAGATATAAATCACGAAGCTACCGTCATCAAGGTTTCCGATTTGTTAAGAAGCAAAAGCATCTGATATGTGGTTTCGGCTATGCGACTATTGCATTTATTTCCCCCCTTGAATGAAAGCCGATTTAATCACACGCCTACTCAGACGTGCAGCAACAGATATTACAGTGCAAGAATGCACAATTCCTATTTCAGTCGTCTTAGTACTTGGGCGGGTTTTCAGTGACTACGAGTGTTCTTCTATACAATATAAGCTAGTATTATCTTACTTGCACCTGTTTTGTCGTCTAGAGGTATGTGCTTTTTTAGAACAAATGTACCGTTTAACCGCCTCGGTGATCTCATGGTTTTGCGCTCGCCTCTAGTGCGGAAGGTCAAGTGTTCGATTCTCGACTGAGTCAAACCAAGGACTTGAAAATTGGTATTGATTGCTTCTCCTGCTAAGTGAGCATATCAGAAGAGAATATGTTAATGTGATGTTAACATGAGTCCTGTATAGTAACATATCTTCCTATTGCCGTTTTAATTAGCACGTTAACAATTCGACTCAGTGTGTAGGTTTATAAGTACAAAGAAGGCTCATATTAACACCACGTTAGCATGTTCTCTTCTGATATGCATGAAATATCTGACACTGGACGTTAAACACCAATCCATCCATCTATTTACCCTTTTTATTCATCTGATGGAGATAAAATGAGAAGGATTGAGTACTAAAACGTCTAGTTTAATCGAAACATTTGTTCATGTACCGCGGTCTCAAGCAATAAGTATCATGACTACCGTTGTTTAGATATAGTTAGCATTTTTATCCTTTATATTGATTTGGCTAGTGTTCGTGACTTTTCTAGTATATGACGTAGACACTTTTGAAGACTGCATATTTTAAATCTCTAGATGTCGAAATGGTTTGATTAGATGGAATTGACAGGATTCTGAATAAAATGTTAATAAAAATATAAAGATGTGCTCATACCGTTCTTAGAGGAAATGTTCAACAGGGTGTTTATTATTATCTGGTTACTTTCCGACAACACAGAGAGTCATGATACTTGTTCCCGTAAACTATCGCTGGGGGGGGGGGGGGTCTTCATTAACTGTAATTCAGAAAATACTCTTCAGCAAGAATTGTTTGTGTTGCTGTATTGTGTACAGTATGTAGACTGAATTTTATGGTTGAAATTGTCAAAAATTAGTATCACAGGGAAACTTTTATCATTACTTAAATCAGAGACATATAATACATATAATGTATTATATATCTCTGCTTAAACATATGTATGCAAATGCGAAATCATGTGTACGGATTGATGGTTTTTGTTCAGGGCAGTTCACTAGTAGAGTTGGCTTAACCAAGGCGAAGAACTCTTTGCAATACTTTTTTCGTTGTTTGTGAACGATTTTGAAATGATGGAATTTCTAAGTAACGGTAATGCACCCTGTGAAGTACAGGAATTGTCTTTATTTTTACTTATGTATGCCAATAAAACGATTGTGTTTTCTGATTCGGTAAAAGGTTTACAAAATATGTTAGACACACTTTTATTGTACATTCATCAATGGGGTTTAACTGTAAAAAAAAACAATGCCAAAACAAAAATTATGGTTTTTAAAAATGGTAGTAATGCAGTGAAACATTGGGGTTTCATAAAGCTCCGAATATTGAAAAGGTTTAGTTAGATTTTTGCAAAAGTCATTTGGGGTGTAAAACAGTGTACCACGAATGCAATTGTGTATTGTGAGCTTGGTAGATATCCTTTGATATATCTTAGATTGTATAATATTATAAAGTACTGGTTTAAACTTTTCAACAAATAATTGTGATCAAGGACAGGTACGGAATCAATGTAATGACATAATTAGTTGGATTCATTAGCTGAAGTATTTATTGTTTAATTTGGGTCTGAACGATTTCTGGTATAACCAATGCTTAATATAGGTCATTATTCTTCTCTGATGTATTCATTTATCAGTTCTATATCATGTATTAATTTATCATTTATTGTATTTGCATATCTGATCATATATATACTTTATACATATACATTTGTATATAATTTTGTTGATGAACTAAAGTATGAAAAGAATTGAATCGATTAGGAATTGTGCTCACTGCTTGCTCACTCATTGACGTGGATTTCGACTGGAACTATTTAACGTTAGTATAATAGTCCCAGATCTCGATCTCTATTCTTTATTTAAAAATTCAATGCCCAGTGTAGTACTAGTGTCATGCTGTTCTCTACGCGTCAAATATCTCTTACAAAAACTATATATATCTGGGTGGTCCATATGTGGCCTGTTGATAGGTAAAATGTATGTCCCTATCAAATATGTCCTCATTTACCAGTGGCAGTCCAAATTTCATCGATCTACATCCCCTGCAGATCCCATCCATTGTATTTAAAAATGTTTATTTGTTTTCGTCTTCAAGTTGGCATGAAATATTCATACCACTGGATGTTAAGAAAGCAACAATCAATATATTTATTTAAATGTTAAATTATTTTTTCTAGCCATGATTATATTCGTAATTAACAATTCCACTTTGAAGCAATATTTAGAATCATTCAAAAAAATATTAGAACTTATAAGGCTTGGGTATAAATGACCCAATTGTTGTACTTTAGTGTTGGCTTGGGTATAAATGTCCCGATTGTTATACTTTGTGTTGGCTTCGGTATATTCCGATATTTGTACTTTAGTGTTGGCTTGGATATAAATGTCCCGATTATTGTACTTTAGTGTTGGCTTGGGTATAAATGTCCCAATTGTTGTACTTTGTGATGGCTTAGGTATAAACATCCCGATTGTTGTACTTTGTGTTGGCTTAGGTATAAACGTCCCGATTGTTGTACTTTGTGTTGGCTTAGGTATAAACGTCCAGATTGTTGTACTTTGTGTTGGCTTAGGTATAAACGTCCAGATTGTTGTACTTTGTGTTGGCTTAGGTATAAACGTCCCGATTGTTGTACTTTGTGTTGGCTTAGGTATAAACGTCCCGATTGTTGTACTTTGTGTTGGCTTAGGTATAAACGTCCCGATTGTTGTACTTTGTGTTGGCTTAGGTATAAACGTCCCGATTGTTGTACTTTGTGTTGGCTTAGGTATAAACGTCCCGATTGTTGTACTTTGTGTTGGCTTAGGTATAAATGTCCCGATTGTTGTACTTTGTGTTGGCTTAGGTATAAACGTCCCGATTGTTGTACTTTGTGTTGGCTTAGGTATAAATGTCCCGATTGTTGTACTTTGTGTTGGCTTGGGTATAAATGTCCCGATTGTTATACTTTAGTGTTGGCTTGGGTATAAATGTCCCGAATGTTGTACTTTGTGTTGGCTTGGATATAAATGTCCCTATTGTTGTACTTTGTGTTGGCTTGGGTATGAATGTCCCTATTGTTAGACTTTGTGTGATGGCTTGGGTATAAATGTCCCGATTGTTATACTTTGTGTTGGCTTGGGCAAAATGTCCCAATTGTTGTACTTTGTGTTGGCTTGGGTATGAATGTCCCGATTGTTAAACTTTGTGTGATGGCTTGGGTATAAATGTCCCGATTGTTGTACTTAAGTATTGGCTTTGGTATAAACATCCTTATTGTTATACTTTGTGTTGGCTTGGATATAAATGTTCAGATATTTGTACTTTAGTGTTGGCTTGGGTATAAATGTCCCGATTGTTATACTTTGTGATGGCTTGGGTATAAATGTCCCTATTGTTATACTTTGTGTTGGCTTGGGTATAAACGTCCCGATTGTTGTACTTTAGTGTTGGCTTGGATATAAATGTCCCTACTGTTGTACTTTAATGTTTGCTTGGGTATAAACGTCCCTATTGTTATACTTTGTGAAATATTTTGATTTTTGTTATTTCTAAATAAGTTAAACATGAAAACAATTTAAGAATAAGCAAAAATGTATGCTTTATTGAAAAAGAAAGCAAACTTCTGCTTTGAACAATTCAGTAGCTATGACATGAAGGTACCATTGGAATTTTCAATGTACATCTGGTCGTCAAGGCAGGTTTGACTGTAAGTTGGGGTTTTTGATTAATGATGAAAAGACATTTTAAATCCCTTCCAAACTGATAAAAAAAATAAGCTAACTAGCAAAATGGAATTGTTATGATTTTATTAAAAAATGAACATGTTACTGAACAACCATATTCTTTGACATGGCACAATTTCCTCAAATTTTCATTTTTTTTCATACAAGATAGATAAAAAAAACAATGGAAAAGCTTGATTATACTGATCATATGAATTGATTTTAACATTCATTTGTTAGTCCATCTTGTCTATACAAACTTCATTATCACTTCAAAATTCTGCTGTGTCCCATCCAAGCTAAAACTGATTCATACAGTAAGATATTAATACAGCCCTAGCACAATTACTACAGCATAAAAGGGATGGTAAAAGCAAATATGGTTCTTTGGCTCAAATGGTTAATAAAAATATGTGTTATCTGGATAAAATACTACTGATAATGGAATTATTTTAATTGAACAGACTACCCCACAAAAGGTCTGTGAAAAATAATCAGAGTCAACTAGATTAAGAATCAGTTAATGCTTTACTTCTGCCAAAATAGACTGGAATATAATATAAGGTAACTAGAGGCTCTCAAGAGCATGTGTCGCTCACCTGTATTTACTGATGCTTTGGAAATCATGTAAAATAAGGTTAAAATCATAATTAATACTATTAGATATTAGATATAATGATATCTAAAATAATAACAAAAAACTGCAAAATTTCTGTAAAATTACTAACTCGGGGGCAGCAACCCAACAACGGGTTGTTGGATTCGTCTGAAAATTTCAGGGCACATAAATCTAAATCTGATGAACAAATTTTGCCACCTGTCAGATTTGCTCTAAATACTTTAGTTTCAGAGATATAAACCAAAAACTGCATTTTACCCCTATGTTCTATTTTTAACCATGTCGGCCATGATGGTTGGAAGGCGGGGTCATCAGACAATTTTTTTAAACTAGATACCCTAATAATGATTAAGGCCAATTTTTCTCTCAGTAGTTTCAGAGAAGAAGATTTTTGTAAAAGGTTACAAAAATTAACGAAAAATTGTTAAAAATTGACTATAAAGGGAAATAACTCCTAAAGGAGTCGACTGACAATTTTGGTCATGACGACTTAATTGTAGATCTTACTTTGCTGAACATCATTGCTGTTTACAGTTTATCTCTATCTATAATAATATTCAAGATAATAACCAAAAACTGCAAAATTTCCTTAAAATTACCAATTCAGGGGCAGCAAGCCAGCAATGGGTTGTCAGATTTGTCTGAAAATTTCAGGGCAGATAGATCTTGACCTAATAATCAGTTTTACCCTCTGTCAGATTTACTCTAAATGCTTTGGTTTCAGAGATATAAGCCAAAATCTATATTTTACCCCTATGTTCTATTTTTAGCCATGGCGGCCATCTTGGTTGGTTGGCGGGGTCATCGGACAAATTTTTAAAACTAGATACCCTAATGATAATTGTGGCCAAGTTTGGTTAAATTTGGTCCAGTGGTTTCAGAGGAGAAGATTTTTGTAAAAGCTAAAACTACAGAGGTGACGGACGACGGACGCCAAGTGATGAGAAAAGCTCACATGGCCTTTTGGGCCAGGTGAGCTAAAAATGCATTCCCTTCCAAGGGCTGGGTAAAAACTGAAAAAAAAAAATCATAACAAAATTGAGTGTAGCGCCAAGATCACTAATTTTTCAGATCCATAACAACTAAGGATATAACAAAACAAAAACAATATTAATGCAAGTTGTGACTGGTGTTGTTGTAGTTTGTTACATTTAAACAGAGGTAGTTATGTTGTGTCTAGCTTTGTATCTGAAGCACCAGTTTCTATAGTAACACCATTCCCATTACATTTTACTTCCTTTGTTGATTGTTTTGCGTTTGAATTGTCGTCTGACCCGCCATTAACGTCCATTTGAACACTATTTTCTGCTGATTCATTTTTATGAGACAATAAATGCACAACATTGTTTAATTTGACTTGTGAGTCCCAACCACATGTATATAACTGTAAGTCATTCATCCATGACACTCCTCGTACATAATCTTTATGTGAACAATCTCTATATCTGAAAATAGATACAATTTGTGATAAAAATGTCTTTTAGAAAAAGGAATATTGAGAAATTACTGAAGAACAACTGAGAAATGATTCTCTGATTCTGTATTTTAGAAAAATCATTGCAAGGACTTCCATGCCCTAACCACCCCTATATAATTTGTTGTTGAAATCAAAATTGTTTGACAGGAACATTTAAGTGCAGGCAATTAGGATTCTATTTAGGATGTCCGTGCAATAATACATCAATCTTTACCTAGGATTCTAATTGGCATCATCAACCAAAAATCTAAAGAAAACTGTTAATATAGAATGTCTTTTAATTGTTAAAGTTCAATGGAATTACCTATATAGTGCAATATCATGGACAGAGTCATTAAAAAAATAGATGTACTGTAGATTCATTATTATTTTTGGGATACCAATTTTTGTTGATTTCGTAGATAAAGGTTAACCACATATTTAAATGTACTTCAAGATTTACACTTTTTTACTCGTTTTTTATGTAGATTAGACCGTTGGTTTTCCTTTTTGAACGGTTTTACACTAGAAATTTTTGGGGCCCTTTATAGCTTGCTGTTCGATGTGAGCCAAGGCTCTGTGTTGAAGCCGTACTTTGACCTATAATGGTTTACTTTTATAAATTTTGACTTGGATGGAGAGTTGTCTCATTGGCACTCATACCACATCTTCTTATATCTAATTACACTTTCAAAATTTGTATACAGATTGTGGCAAATCCACGAAATTATATGTTTTCCTCAATCCACAAAAATTGCTATCCATGAAAAAATAATAAATATGAATCCACAGTATTAAGCAATGAAAAATAATATATGTATTTCAATTTGACTGTTGAAACGGAATGATATTTAACTAATAATATATGTATTTCAATTTGACTGTTGAAATGGAATGATATTTAACTATTAATATATGTATTTCAATTTGACTGTTGAAATGGAATGATATTTTAACTATTATAATTAATATATGTATTTCAATTTGACTGTTGAAATGGAATGATATTTAACTATTAATATATGTATTTCAATTTGACTGTTGAAATGGAATGATATTTAACTAATAATATCGCAACATACTTTGACATACCATGTATTTGTATTTTTTCCCCAACCATATTTATTGCCAATATCTACTTATATATATACTTGTTTTCATTTAAAAAGTCTTAGTACAGTGATGGATCTAAATTTGAAAATCTTTTTTTCATTTCTGATTCCTCAGCTAAATATTTTTAAATTGTGGTAAGTATGTCACAATAAACTTTAATACTTACACTTGTTTCTGTGTTTCCATTGATGTAACAACAGTTGTACAATCCTCTGATACAGAGGCCAATAACTGAGGTCTGCAAAATAAAATTATATGTGACTCAATTTCTAAACACTACATGTACCTAAACTAAGGACATCATGAAAATAAAATATGTGCATTATCCATGGAATACCTGTTGCCTGCCTTTCCAAATCATGTACGTAGAAATGAGAAAATTCACGTTTTGGTTTGGGAAACTTTAAAAAAAGATACAGAAGTAAAAAATTAAAATATATGAACAACTTCATGTCCTGTAACAGAATCTGTGCAAGTTTGTTGGAATTCCCATGTATGGCATAGCATGTCAGTCTAACAGAACTTATATGAACATTTGTCACGTTTAGTAATTGAAGCATAATGTAGAGAACCTTGTTTTAAACTATGTAATCCTAGTCTTATCTTGATTTTACTAAGTTAAATAAGAACTTTAGTGGGTTCTTAAGATTCATCAAAATTTCACACAATTCAAACTTTACAATTTTGTTTTACTTCTGTAATTGGAATTTTACTCTTTCATTGGTATAATTTACGATATCCCTTAATAAATTTCATGTCAAATACCAGAGACAAGTAGAATTTATGAAATTTGTGAAAAAATGTAATTGCTATCAGCCAATCAAAATGCCACATTTTTTATGTGAGGTTGAATATATAGCTCAAACACACTTACCTATTACTACAGAATTCTAATTTATACACATCCCTTGTGTGCGGTGTAAATGATAGAGGAGTTCCGATTGAGGTTCGTGTATCCTTGAAGACAATCTGCCCTGTGCTACTACCAACAGCAAACATGTTCTTAGACTGTGGTTGCCATGATAAGCATCTCGGTGAGTTTTCTAATGGCGAAGAATCTGTTGGAAAATATTGGAAAACAGAATTCTTGGTAAATACAACAATGTTTATTGACAGCAATACTATAATTAGCTTTATTGTGTAACTACAAATAGTAATTTGACTTAACATATAATGTACAAATAAGTGCATGCAATAACATTACCATACAATTATCTCCTAGTATCCTGCTTCAGTATAAGGGAGTTGTAAAACTTTACATAAAATACCCGCTAATATTTCTTTTAATACTTCCCATGAGTGACTGCTTAATACAGGTTCGACTGTACCCATGGCCAAAAGACATCTTGAGATCAACATTCAGCCCTCAACAATAGACATTATTGTGTCTATATGCATTTGTCCTGAGAAGTCTTAATCAGAGCATAACTAACACAAATTTCAACTCCATTCGATTATCAAGTTTACTCAGGACTATCTATCATTATGTGATAAAAATAAACAAGTTTTTAAGAATGTATGCAGAATTTCTTTTGGTCATTAAAAACTAGCAATGCTTTGACCCCTTACATTGAAGATTTCAATATTCTGCATATTTGAGAGGAAAGCATCCTGTTAATATCAATTACTAGCATAAAACCATTTATTACTTGATTTTAATACAAACTAGAACTGTGAGCGAAATCACAAAAAAAACGTCTCCAAGGAACTGTGCTTACAGGGGATCATTACCAACTTTTGCAATATCAAAAGAAAAATTGATTATCTCCTCTTGAACATGTGGAACCATGGTTATATTTAATTCACATTCTCAGTGTTCTACAATTGTGAAAAGTTTGATGAAAATTCTGGTAAGTCTTTATTTAGAATAGTGCTTATGAGAGACTATTACCACATATTCAATATTGAAGAAAGTAAGTTCAATTACCTCCCCTTTAACATGTAGGACAGAGATTATATTGCTTTTCCTCAAGTAGTTTTCTTAAATTAATATCCATACAGCCTGTTTGTTAGGACAAGTTGGGCTTACAAGGCAAATGGACAGACAGGATGATTCCTATATAGCCCCCAAAATATTGTTTGGAAAAGCAGAAGGGGGTATACATATAATATAAAAACCTACTAGTTTGTGCTACTGACAAACTGATATACAACCATTGTTTGTTTACATATATGCTTTTTGTACCAAGAAAACTAACTCAATTTTCTTAATGAAAAAAATTCAAAAGCCATAAAATAGGTGACCAAAAACACCCAGGAATTCTAAAGGCAAACAATTTTTTGTTTGCCCTTAGAATAAACCTCATCAGCTTTCAAAATGAGTGCTTATCTGTAGGCCTAGGACATGTGAAAATCAATTTGACTTTGTGGACCTAAATTGTTTTTGGTACTCGAATGCAATAGAAGTATTGACTTTGAGTACTTAATTTTGTATTTTCCTGTCTTTATTTTGAAATATAAATGTACATTTTCACGTGAGAAAACCTTTTTAACAAATTTCTTTAATTGGCAAGCAATATACATATTTTCTGAGTGTCAAATAAAATCTGTGATTTTGAACAAATACGTTTCATTATACATTCAATCAATGGAGTGAGTCATGTAATTTTCTGGATATAAGTACTTGTATAATAACTGTTTAAAAAAATTTTCTATGTAGTTTGCTTCTGATGATCTGATAATATTTTTTATTACAAGAAAACTGGTACCTAAAAATGACTTTTTTGAGTGATTTTTCATTTTGGAGAAATTTAAAAAGTGTCTTGATTTGAATAAAGTATTAAAACAATCTTCTAGCTAACATGAACCTACCTACAATAGAGGGTATAAATTTTCGTTCTATAGGAAACATACCTACTACTGATGCAGGTCGAGGTTTCCGTGTATCCCATAGTAAAATTCTTTTATCCTGAAAAAATAATTGAAGTAAGTATTACAATATAAGTATAAATATAACACACTAAAGTATAAGTATATGAATCCTGTCAACTCATTTCTGCATGTTATATCCTGGAATTCAACTACTATGAAATTTACTGATAAAATTTGTCACTCCTCATACAAAAAAGTCCTGAAATTGAAAAATGTCAATTATCAACATCTGCAATTCGTTTGTTTTTTAAAAATTGTACTAAGGATCAAAATGGAGATCCACATTAGCAAAAATTATCTCAAAATATATATAAACAAATCATGATATGATGCCTCTGTTTATCAATGAAACTATATAGTTGCAATTTACACATTTTTGTAACCAAAAAGAGTGGAAAAATTTTTTGAACACCATTTCTGAATGTTTTTGGGGCAATGAACAGGATATTTCAGCATTTAATTTTTTCATGGTTATGTTTTTATTTTTGACAAAAAACGCAACAGGATGAGTATAAATATATTGGATTTTTTCTTGCTTATTTTTAAATAGTATTTCTTCTATTACTGGTGATTACCTTCAAATAAGACAATAGACATATATGATCTCTGTTAATAGGGAGGCAATGAAAAAATGTTTCATTTTAATTTTAGATTTGACATTATGTCCAATTATCCCTAATAAAGCAGCATACTCTTAGTTATATTATGAGCATCAATGATGAAAAGATCAATATATAATTTGCTCGCATAACATTGGAAAATGTTTCATGCGTATTCAGAGAACGAGTTAACAATGAATACAATTGGTAGGTCCTACAAGTAGTGGGTTTACAGAAAGGTCAACAGGAAGTGACAACACAATTACTGGTATTGCCATGTTAACAAGACCAAAACCGGGTCTGGACCTACTTTGCTACATGCAATTGATTGAGGCAATATGTATATTGGAGCATAACTGATCATCACTGATGCCAAGAAAACTTTGGATGAAACTTTTCCTTGTAGAATGAGTATTGTAAAATTTCGAACTATTGGCAAACAGGAAGTGGCTACACAGCAGATGTTAAAATTGCTTAATCGCTACAACTTAAATAAATATATATAAATTGTCCATATCATTTCCCAAATGGACATCACCTCAACGGTCATTCACATAATTCTAAAAGCCTCCTGACCATCTATCATACAATTATTTTTGGATTCATTCTTGTTTGTAATCTTTTTCAATAAGGCCAAAAAAAATACATGTCTGTTTCCTGCCTCCAACCATTATAAACTAGGTTAGTTCAGTCGGTCAGGATTTTATTTTATTCTATTTTTTGCACATAAACAAAATTCTGGGAAATTTTCATGTTTCTCTGAGTTGATCCTGTTTTACACTTTAATATGCATACCGTAATTTGCCCATGCATGTTGATACATTTATAACTTTCCACGGTTTGATAAGTTCGAAACTCGATATACTTTGATCTTATTACAAATTTGAGTGAATAATCCAGCAGAATTCTAATAATAAGACTCACAACGCTTTTTCTTGAATAATTTTTGGAAAGGCACAATAAAATATTTTAGGGTTAGCAATCAAATTTAGGGTCGGTCGGGAAGCAGGAAACAAGCTTATATTATTTTTTTGGCCTAACGAACATCATGAGGAAAGCTCATGTTTCTTAAACATTCAACCATTCTGTTGATAAAAACAATAACTTCAGTACTATTCTTTTGGTTTTGTCTTTTTTCACAGATGATTTGATATTATCTCATCATTATGTGCATTGCTCCTTATCTTTATTATCATCAATTTGTAATCTTACTTGTGAACAAGACAGGAACATGGCTGGTTCTAAAGGATGACATCTTACACATTCTACTATATCGAAATGCCCTACAATTAACAAAATCAATATTTTTTTTTATTTTTCTAAACTTCTGCATTGGATTGTTACATGTTTCTTGATGAAATTGTGCAATGAACCTTTAACCTCTTGATAGTTTCTTTGTTTTGCTGTTGAGTTGCTATCTCTTTGATGTATACCCACATCTCCTTTTGTTCATATTTAAAATAAAATGCTCCGCTGGGCGCAACTTGATACGACCGCAGAGGTCGAACCCTGAACAGTTGGGGCAAGTATGGACACAACATTCAAGCTTGATACAGCACTGAATTTGGATTGTGATTAAATATTTGACACAGCACAGGTTTCTGACACAGAATGAATGTGGTCTAAGAACTTAAGAATTTTTAATTTACCTTTTCAAACCATATCATTATTATTTGCTTTTATATATAAATCAGAAATAACCAATTTAAAATGGAAAATTTTAAAGAAGAAAAAATCCCCCCCCCTTTTTTGATCCCCCTTATGATTCATCACCCCCAAAACTCAATCCCAGCCTTCCCTTTGTGGTATGGTACCTGCAGTACAATTTCAGAGAGATCCATACACTTGAACACAAGTTATTGTCTGGAAACTAGAAAAATGCTTGTTTTTTGGCCCCAAATTCCTAAACGTTTAGGGCAATTACCCCCAAACTCAAACCCAGCTTTCCCTTTGTGATATGGAACCTTGTAGTACAATTTCATAAAGATCCATACACTTACACACAAGTTATTGTCCTGAAACTAGAAAAATGCTTGTTTTTTTGCCCTTTTATGGCCCCCTAATTACTAAAATTTTGAAGCAATTACCCCCAAAATCAATCCCAGCCTTCCCTTTGTGGTATGGTACCTTGCAGTACAATTTCAGAGAGATCCATACACTTGAACACAAGTTATTGTCTGGAAACTAGGAAAATGCTTATTTTTGGCCCCTTATTCCTAAACGTTTTGGGCAATTACCCCCAAACTCAATTCCAGCTTTCCCTTTGTGATATAGAACCTTGTAGTACAATTTCAGAAAGATCCATACACTCACACACAAGTTATTGTCATGAAACTAGAAAAATGCTTGTTTTTTGCCCCCTAATTCCTAATATTTTGAAGCAATTACCCCCAAAATCAATCCCAGCATTCCCTGTGTGATATGGAACCTTGTGTTACAATGTCAGAGAGATGCATACACTAACACACAAGTTATGTCTGGAAGTTACAAAAATGCTTATTTTTGGCCCCTAATTCCTTAACTGTTGGTACCATAACCCCCAAAATCAATCCCAACTTTCCTTTCCTTTTGTGGTATTGAACCTTTTGGTAAAATTTCATAGAGATTCATTCACTTAAACTAAAGTTATTGTGCGTACAACGACGACGACGCCAACGTCATACCAATATATGACCGCAAAATTTTTTGGCGGTCGTATAAAAATATAAAAACCCTAAACATTATCTGAATCTTACTCAACCTGTTTGTTAATGTAGGTATATAACATTTACTTACGATCAGCTTTAAATGTGTTAAATGAAATCTTAATAATGTATTCAATTGTATAAAAATGAATCAGAATATAAAAAGATCTGCCTTATGTCACAATACTTGTATGCTTGTAGCCAATCATAACTAAGGAGAAAATTTTGTAATGGTCCTAAACCATTTTTTATCATAAAAGCCTAATTTTCATTGATATAACCGGCTACTTACCTCTAAATGAGTGAACTGATGAGAGTGTTTCTACATCCCAAACTTTGATACTGAAATAAAAAAAAAAAAAAAACTATTTTGCTTGTATAAAGTTTATATTAGCAATAATATATTTGTAACTTTCTGGACATTTTTTACAGATCATGCATACATCCTACATTGAGAATATTGCTAAAAAATGACTGGAAAATCTGTGAAACCTCAAAATAATGCACAGCATGTTTTAGCTGGATGGACGACAGAGTACTAGGATACATTGGTCTTTGATGGCCTTAAAAAAGACACTTTCATAAACCATTTTCTAAATTTTTATTTTCAATTCAAGAGGTTATATAATTAAGATTAGTTGATTGGAATCAACATTTTTAAGTTTGTGTAAGGAAGAAAATTTACTGATCAATGTTAAAAACAATCTCTACTAAATATGGTATCATATATGCACCACACTATTTGTTATTCAAAGAGGCCTACAATATTTAAGATGTTATACACAAAATAGAAATGCAAAATTCTTCATGTTGTTTGTAATGTTCATTTTTTTGATTGGACAACACCCCAAATTTCAAGGCATCAATTCCATGACATCCAATTGAGGAGGGCTGATGTTGTGTGTGCATGATTTGGTAGCGTGATCGTTCAGGTATCAATTTTTGTTTTGATGTCACACATATCAGTTTACTGAGCTTTTAAATTGTGACCATCAAATCTCTCATTGATGCTCACAAATATTTAAATACAATACATCTCCTTATTGACACAACAATAAATAAGTTAATTCCTGTATTTAAATATTTATACTTCCGCAGCATCCGATTGTCTTATGGTCTTTTTCTTTTTTCGCCATAGTTTTTATTTTCGACTTACGAGTTTGAATGTCCCTTTGGTATCTTTCGCCTCTCTTTTATACATACCATTTATCATATCCACATGATACAGCTCGTTTGTTGTCACATGACAGATGTACACTACTGATGATGTTATCATGTTCTAAGGAGGAATGAACGTGTACAAATGTGTGGTAATTTTCTATCAACTCCCAGATTTCTATACCACCTGTCAAACAAATAATATTCATCAATTAATATAAGTTTAAATTGAATGTATTTTTAAGAATTACTATAGTGTAGTGGTTAATTCATTAGAACATGATGAAGCTATAAGGGTCTTTGTATTGAATGTTAAAAATGCTCAGTTAGTTTTTAATTCATGTATTCTCTTAGTGCAACCAAAGAGTAATAATAACCAGTAACAGTAGCCAATAATAACCATGATTATGTCTGTAATATGATGATATGCTCATTTAGTTGAAAATCCAATTTTATGTTCCCTGTAATGCATTTCAATACTGTATTATTTAACTTCCAAGTGTCTTTGAAGTGCCAAATCATCATACATTTTTTTGAAATCTGAGCGAAACACTAGCATCATTTGAAAGAATGGTCTTATGAAATCTTGCTAGTCCTTCGGAATAGTTTTTTGTTGTTAAAAGGGGAGTAACACCTTTAGTATCTAGTTTTCATGTAATTTCTTATCTTTAATGTTTTACTGACTTGAAAATGTCAAATAATTGGATGGTATGGATTCATAAATCTTAGTTTAACCAACATTTTTTTCTGTAACTGTCATCCATTTTGCAACAGCTGATCATGCTGATGTGCAAGTTTTACCAATAGACTATTTTCATAATACCATCTTTTGACTGTATTTTATAATTTTTCGACAAGTTACCTAATCTGTGGTAGGACATCCTGGTACCCAGTCAAGTAGGAGCAACCAAAAGAAGTAAAATAAAACATATAATCGGTGCATTTTGGGGGGAAGTTTACTGTTTTCGGATGACTTTGCCTTGTATAGAAAACATAAAACAGTTAATCCCCCCTACATTGTACTGATCGTAAGCTTGATTTTACTTCTTTAGGTGGCTCTTACTAGACCCAGATCCAAGATGTCGGAAAAATTTAAAACTCCGGAGTCAAGTCGGTAATATGAAAATAGTCTATTGTAAAGCAGGGATTTCTTAAAATTAAATGAATCCTATACCTAAGAGTAAAGTACAACTGTAATTTTCTTCATGTAAGCTGAAATGTCACTCTTAAACAAAGTAGATAGAAATACCTATAAAATATTCCTAAAGTCTGATTGTGGGAACAGCAAACCATTTAGTGAAAACTACCATTGCTTATCACGTTATTCTTATTCATATATACTATAGTCTAGAGACAGCACTAGTGTAGCACAAATTTCCCCAAAATAAATATTCACCAAAACTTATCTTATTATAATTGAACATCAGTTTAGTCATTGTAAGTTGTAATTGGAGAATTTTAACATAATTCTTTGATTCCATTTAGATTCAAATTTTTAGACCAAATTGAATAGGGTAGGCCAAATAAAATTTGTGCCTGTATACCTGTATCTAAGCCAACTATAACCTTGTTACTATCTATCCATCTGGCATCAGTAAGGCCAGCCTCTAATTGGACGCCAGCTGTACATTTTTCTACATCAGGTGCATTATTTGGATTCTGATAAAACCATAATGAACCAAGCCAATATCTGCCTGTTAAACTTGAAGCACCAAGTAACACTCCGCCATCTGAAATTACAAATCCATCAATTAATAAATACTGTCATGACTATTGGCTTAAACAACATTTAAAAGATATGAACTATGAATATACTACCGTAAGGCAGTCTGGTTTTGTGGTGCACAGGTGTGAAACTTCAGACTGTATTTGAAAACTTACAAAGTTGAAAATATATCATTTACATGTATGTTATCCCTGGGCAAGCATGTAACCGATAAAAAATCAACACATATTTTGCTTATTACTCATTTGTTCCATTTTTCTTTCTCTTTCATGTCAATAAAAGTCACAAATGTTTAACAATAAAACATATATATGTACATATATTCAAATAACATTCTGTTTAATAAAACTTACATTTAGAAATATACATAAATTTATATATAGTGAACCAACACCTAAAGTAGTAATTGTGCTGTTGGGTGGGTGGATACCAAAAGGTATCCACAGTTGTCTTTCACTAGATAAGTAAATAAAACAATAATAAAAACAACAACACCCATCAATTACCGCATGGTAAGGTCCTGAAGATGACAAACCTGTTGGCGAAACATGTAGACCACATAAAATCTTACCATGTGGTAATTGATGGGTGTTGTTTTCTTTATTATCATTTTATTTAGAAATATAACAAGCATTCTGAGAGTATTGCATGGCAATACATAGTCCCCTACTGGATAAAAATTCATTATACTGGAATAAAATGCTAACTTGTTCTACAACTTGTCATGGTGTAAACAAAAAGTAAATATCATGTCAATATCTTCAAGCATAACTAAAAACAGTGTGGAAAACTGATTATATGCATGAATTTTTCAAGTCCAAGGACCATAACTCTACACAAAGTTATTAGACCGAAACAAAAATTTGAACTTGATCTGTAACTTGTCATGATAAAACTATATATATACCAATTATCAATCAATATCTTATAAGCATGATGAAAAAAACATCAGATATGATTAATAGTTCTCTAAAATTAGATATGATGTAATACAGTGTATATCTATTTTCAAATTATAATCAAATGTAATTAATAGTTCCAAATATTTTTTCTTTCATTTGTCACAAACTAATATAGATTTTTAACTTATCTATAAAATGTCAACAACTTTTATCTACACAATGTAATGTATTGAAATATATACATTAATAAAAATAAATTATTATCTAATTAAAGGATTTCTCTTCATAATTTTTTTTTATATATATACAGCATTCAGAAAATTAGTTTATACTAAATAACAAACAAACCTGCCAAAAAAATCTTCAAATAATTTAACAAAGAATGTCTTTTAAAAAATGAGTTATCTCCCTTTGTACAGAAATATGGTTTAACATAGTACTCTTAACATTAGATATGGTCCAGAGTTATGGTCCATAACTCTGGACTAAATCATCAGACCGGAACAAAATTCGAACTTGATCTAAATGTATAACTTGTCATGATAAAACTAAATACCAAATATCAAATCAATATCTTCAAGAACGAAGAAAAAAAGTGTGGAAAGCTGATTTGCTGGACTGACGGATGGACAGACGGACGGACAGACGGACAGAGTGCAAACCTAAAGTCCCCTTCGACTTCGTCTGTAGGGGACTTATAATAAGCTAGATAATTATTAGACAGGATTAAAGCCAATTCTGAAATTTTCTTCTGTATGAAGACAATAAACATGATAAATATACAGTTAGCTTTTTGCGTAATGAAACATTACATAAATGACATGTATGGATAAGTAATAGTTTTGTTCTTTTCCATTATCTTATTATTCAGTATATATAAATACTTACACTATTGGAAGTTTACCTTAGATTAAGATATTTACATAGATTAGATAAATCTCAACTACATAAATGTACCAAATAAGTTGAACTAACCATTTGCTAACTGAGGAATCTACAGGCCACTTTAATACATTCAACAAAATTATTAAAATATTTTAGAAAGATTAAACTGTTCTACTTCCCTGTATCTATCTATATCATGTATATTGTGCTAACCACATGCATTTTTCTTGGCTTCTGTTATTTGTAGGTCAGCATATATATGTATGCATATGGTCCAACAAAAACAGTTGAAGTCTTCTAACAAAAAACTGTATTTGAAAAAAATATGTACCAAAACTGCTAATTAAGACCATTAATTAGAGAAAGTAGAAAATAACCTTATGACTGACATGACTGATAGACATGCATTTTTTTAAAAGCCTTATGACTTTTTCTGTGGATTTAAAGATATATAAGATCATGTTTTTATCATCCCTCCCTGGATTTATTTTTTAATTTTGCCTTCCAAATTTTCTTTAAATAATGTAGCAAACTAGGTAAAAATCAATAAGAAATCTAATTTTAAGACATTACATGTATGATGGCATGAGGTCTCTAAAACTAAAATTAGAAACAGAAAGTTTTCTACTAAAGACAGCAATATATTGCAGAAACTTTAGGATGGCTGTTCCTTTTAGGAACACAGTCAACTTATGACCACTTCTCAAAATTAGTTGACTTGAAATTCTTCATGTCAAAATATTTTTGTTGTCCTGCTCTAGAAACACAGTAATTCATATAAATTTACTCCATTTAAGTCAAATTTTGATTAGTTGAAATTTGGGGTAACTCCGGACAACTTAATCTACAATGTATGATCGGAAAGCATGATAAAAGATGAAATTTTGTTCATGAAGCCAGGAAACTATTACTCATAATAGATCACATACATTTCAGATGCATGAACTGATTTTATATTAAGAACATTTGATACAGAAAAGATCTCTCATTGATTTTTCCTTCAAATTTTGACATCAAGTCAATTTTAATACATGCATGCACTATAGAAATACGCAAAGAAAAATATACATTACTTTTTGAGATATTTCAAGTAAAAACAAAATTTCATTTTTCAATCATAACACATCTTTCAAATGGAAAGAAATCTTTTCCCCACTTTTCTCAAAGTGTTACTAAATTAATAGGCCTTTGAGTTAGTTCCTTGAATAAACATGATAAAGGTTGAATGTGATAAAACACAATTATTTGTAATAAAAAGCTGTAGACAATTTTCTTGCCAATTCAAATGCATATATAGAAAAAATTCTACCGTTGATTTTTTCTTGCACTTTTGATACAACATTCCACAAGTAGTACTTACATAGTCATTTGCAAATAGAAAAAAAAATGGACATCAATATGCTCATTTCTAAGCTAGAAATAGAAAATCTGCAGAGACCACATTTCCCTTTTCATGCTACATTACGTCACAAAATATTCTTGTGTGTTTTATATTAACCACAATGCATTAGCAGTTTAATCTTTCTCCCTGACCTGTGTATGGAGCAGCAATGTATTTATAATATTTCTAGGCCATGCAAGGCCATGTTTCAAATCCTATCATTTTGTATTTGTCCATTGTACAGTACAAACCAGTCATGGCAATTATGGGAATCGGTCAAATCTTCTATATCACTGATGATGATCGCTAAACAGAAATTTTAGACATTGAACGATAATCAATTCAAGAGTAATAATAATTTAGAGATTGACAACTTTTTAGTTGTTTAGAAATATATCAGCTTTTTGCAAATATATCATCTTTTTCAATTTCTGTAGTTGAAAAATAATGATACTAGTGTTGTATTTATCTTTTTAATACTGGTTAATGAAATCATAATACAGTGTGTACTGGCTGGTCATTATCGCGTAAGATACGATTTTGACATGCCTACATAGCTGATGAATATTCATGACTTTATAGATAAGGACAGCACGTGTAGCCAAACAGAGTGGAGTGGTAGATTTGTAGCATAACTGTACATATGTAGTTTATAGAATAGAAAATTAGATCAGAAATATAGTTATTAATTATTATAAAGCCAAGCGAGTTAAAACACGGATCTATCATAGGGACATAATTTGTGATCTCCTTAACCTGGGAACAGTATATCTAACGGGAAATGAATCTGATACGCTTTTCAGTATAAAATTGATAAAATCTCGGACTCCCCGAGACTTCCCGAGATTTACAGATTTTGGTAGCGTCTGACTGAAATACTATCAAAACTGCTCAACAAATAAACCACATAACTCTTATTGTAAATAAATACAAATTTTTATCATTTAGTAGATATATTTTGTCATATAAAATTACCAAAATAAGTTTGATTTATTTGATGTGAAGTGTTTTATAATAGTTTGGGAATTTGTAATCATCATCGAGGCAATGGCCGCCATTTTTTTATTACCTGGTTTGCATTCTGCACAATTCTGTGATGAAATGCTTTCGATTTTAACAAATTTGAAGTGACAGAATACAAGTTTGATACACTAGCTTCACTGTAAAACTAGTTTGAATGACATTTTATTGATAATATCAGAAATTATTAGGATAATAGCGAGTCCATGTCCGTTTCTGTATCGTATCTTTATTAACTATGGCACGACGATAAAATCGACTACAATCAGGTAGTGTCAAGTCCCGTCAATATATATGTTCCTGCCTTAACCTATAGAAAAAGCATGAACACTTCATTTTAGAATTGATTGATTGATTGTTGTTTGCTTAATGTCCAGTGACTTCCTTACAGTAATGACTTCTAGTAAAATGCGTATGATTTTTAAATTCTCTAGATCTGGACAACCATCTATTTGACATTTGGAGAATCTTGTATAATAATGTTTACCAAATATTTACATAATTTCATAAACATGATAAATGTTAATCATAATTATTTTTCTCTAAATATCATTTTTTTTTATAATAACCACGTGTATTTCCAATACAAATACATGTAATCTTGTAAACCGATTGAAAAAGTTAAAAGTGGCATTTAAATGGAAAGAAAAGGGAAACAAAGCACTGTGCTATTGAAGGAAACAAAGCCAATCATGCTTCCGCAGACGGACATACAGTTGTGTCTGATTAATCAAGTATTTCTACAAACCTGTGTGACACTGAATCACATCTAAGTGTCTATCCATGGCGGCCGGGATTTGATCCATCACTGCTCAACCGAAGCTTGTTTATTTTCCGGATAAGAAAAATTCGTCAACCAAAACCATGTGCACTGTTTGCCGCAAATGGGCGCGAGATTTAAATCACATTTTGATTATGTTTTTTAAAATAAGAAACAGGTGCCATTTTTTAAAGGTGGTCAGATATAAAATAATTTATTACTACTTACATATGTAGTGATTTTTCAAATCCTTAAGTGGTGATGTTCATCAAAGTTACGACATCAACTACTTTGGTACGTTGTATTGTATTTCGTTAAAAATTGAACGTTGGTAACTTGCTAGACCTAAAATTCTGATTCATTAGGATGCTTCTATTTTGACCTACAGTTCAAGTTTTTATAAAACGACAAAAGGGTAAAGATTTGGTATTTTTAATGAATATAGTTTGACAGATTGACGTCATGTACTTTTTTCGTGTTTTGATTCTACAGTCGTGTTGACACACATAAGGCATTATTTTAGCATGCCAAAAGATCTAAAAGAGTCAACTGAACCAGAGCAACTTGACAATCGATGGGATATAATGGAAGTAGAAGATAATATCGGTCATGCTGAGGATGTTGGCACCGGCGCCAGCATGGAAGGACAGTTTATGGAAGACAATACATTTACAGACTTACCGAATGCATTAATTGTCACTAACGTTGCTGAATGTGTATTCGATAATGAAGATGCAAAGGTGAGATACTCATTTTCCTGGAATTTGTTAGTTTAATATGAGAAATAGTGATGAGCTCCTTAAGGTTATCATTTCAAGACATTTGCATGGTTGCTAACAATAGGATTTAACAAGTCTGTTTGAATTACCATCTTCAATGTCAAGTGACTCCTCAGGTGGCCACCTCCCGCCTTACATTTACAAGGGACACAATGTATAATTTACAAATAGCCTTATTTACACTTGTATGCAAATTTGTCTGCTGTTACTTAAAATCACACTATTGTCACAATTTAAAAAAACTGATGTTTTAATCAGAAAGTGATTGTTGCTTGACGTCAAAAGGTTTTTAGGAGACAGATCTAATTCCTTTCGGAGACAAAATACTAAATACATATAATATGTAAATACGTTAATATAACATTATGATACAATAGGATTTTAAATAGGCTCATATATAATATACACGGAATGATTATGAAAATTTACAATTATGATGTAAGCATTGCAGTCCCAGAATCAAAAGGGCCTTAAAGGCAGATTCAAATTACCTTATGATATATATATATATATAGTAGTGTCAATTGATTGTAGGTTTAGAAAATAACGTACGATATATACATGTAGACATTGCTTTTGGGACACATGTTATACAGGGATTTTGTCAGCACTTGTCATTTTCACCTTGTACGATAAACTATTTTCAAATTGGCGGAAGTATTTCTGATCAATTTCTATATTTAGATTTGTCAAAAAATTGTATGAAATTTTACCTGCTGACATGTTTAGGACCCCAAGCTACATGTAATTAACCTTAACAACAGGTTTCACAATAGACTATTTTCATATTACTGACTCTTTGACTGCGGAGTTTAAAAGTTATAGACAGGTCAGTTCTCTGTGGTAGGACATTCTGGTACTTTTGGAAAAAATTAACTGTTCTCTGACATGTCTGATGATTTTGTCGTGTTTAAAAAACATAAAACAGTTAATTTTTCCACCAAATTGCCCCTGTTGTAAGCTTGATTTTACTTCTGTTAGTTGCACTTACTTGACCATGTTGACCGAATACCTTAATGTCCTACCACAGAGTATGTAAACTGTTGAAAAGATATACTCTTAAGTGGAGTCAAAAGCAGGGGTTAAAACATTTTGTTACAGCTTATATTTTATTACTAGCCCTGGACTTATTGCCAAGGTTATTGGTTGCAGGATTTTACTTGCCCTGTTGAAAGAACTGCTAGCCCATCAAAACTGACCTGCTAGACCTAGTATGCCTTATAAATTCAGAGTTTGCTGCATATTAATACAAAATGGGTGTCCCTTGTTTTGAAGGCAGCATTATACACTGTATTTAATAAATTAAATCAAATAAATTTATTATTAATTATAACAAGGATCTTTAGACATCTTTTTGGATTTCCGTTGTACTATGGGTTGTTAAATATTTTCAGGCACAGAAAACAAGTTCATTGGAATTGTCATGTGAAACCAGTGGTTCAATTCATATACATGTATTTGTTTTTCCCTCATACAAAGCAGACTTTTTATTAGCATGATCAGGAAAATAACAGCAATATTCACAAAACATTGTCTCTGGTTTATCGTCAGCAACAGCCGACCTTGCCCAGGGGAATCTTTCTGTCCATGACACTATAAATTTTTTTTCCACTTTTCCCGGTCGTATTTGGCATTTTTTGGGAATAAATTTTCAGCCTCATTACCCCCTTCATCATGTTCATCTTCATACAGGTACCCGTACTAAAATATTTAGAAATATTTTGTTTTATGGTCTCATGCTCAACAGCTGTCTGGCAAGACAGGTCTATATCGATCAATGCATCATACCCCCAGGAATGTTAATTGAAAATCTCGGCATAAGCAATGTACAATACCCCCCTGTACTGAGAAATCAATATTGAAAGTACAGGAATTGCAATCAATACATGATACTGGTCCACCCAGATTTAGTTGTTCTATTTTTAAAATCAGTTCAAATTCTTGGAATCCCGGATGATGCAATTGAATCTGATTGGTTAAGATAGAATAGTGATGAAAGGATTATCCACTTTCTATTTTGGAAACGCCAAGAATTTTTTGTTACTAGTCTGTCGGGCATATTGGGTTACAAGTTTTGATTGCCCGACATGCAAATGCTCTAGTCCCCGGCGCCAGGCTAGTGGATATTTTAACCCCTGCAAAAGTCGGTAATATGAAAAAAATTGTTACAGGTAAATGAGGTAATCCACTTATTTGATTGGTCATTAATGATCTTCAAAGTAAATTCATATAAATTGATTTGGTTAGTCAGCATTTCCGATTTGAAAGACTTTTCTTACGATTTAATTTGCGTTTTCATTAGTTTCATGACATTTAAGAAAAAACTTTAGAAGAAAACTGTAATGGACTTGTAAGAAAACATTATCATGATTGTTTTATTTAAATTCTGTTTTATTATTTTTTAAATCAGAATTTTTTTTTACGACTGCAGAAAATTTGCGTTCATATATTGCTATCATAATGTCGTCGTTGTTTGAAGACATTTGGTTTCTGTTTAGGAATTAGGGGCCAAAAAAGGCATTTTTCTAGTTTCCGGACAATAACTTGTGTATAAGTGTATGGATCTCTATGAAATTGTACCATAAGGTTCCATACCACAAAGGAAAGGTTGGGATTGACTTTGGGGGTTATAGCCCAAACTGTTCAGGAATTAGGGGCAAAAAAAGGGGAGGAAAACTAAAAAAAAATAATTTAGTTTGTAAACAGATTTACTAAGTATTGCACAACAGCAAAGTATTGCACAACAGGAAGAAATCTTCAATTGAAAATAAGTATAAATCGTTTAACCAATTTCAGTGAGGATTAATTATTTAAAGTCTTGAATTGTTTGAGGTTTTTACCATGTATTACTAAAATTGGATATTCGGACATTTTTAAATAGGTCTACATTGAGGTCCAAAGGGTCCAAAATTAGACTTTGTTTGATTTTATCAAAAACTGAATTCTGGTGGTTCTATGATATGCTGAATCTAACTGTGCATTCAGATTTTTAATTTTGGGCCCTGTTTTCTAATTAGTTCATATTAAGGTCCAAAGGGTCCAAAATTAAACTTTGTTTGAATTTATGTTTTTTTTTATATGCTGAATCTAACCATGGAATAAGTTTTTGGATATTGGACCATTAAGTAGATTAAATGTCCCATTTCAAATTTTTTAAGTTATCTCACCACATTTATTCTGTGTCAGAAATCTATAATGTGTCAAATACAAATGTATTTAATCACTATCCAAATTCAGAGCTATATATATATATCAAGCTTGAATATTGTGTCCATACTTGCCCCAACTGTTCAAAGTGCGACCTCTGCAGTCCTAATCAGCTGCTCAAGGCAGAGCACATTTTTTTATCTTTGCCTGCCAACACTTTTAATATTAAAAATTTAACGATGGCCATTATTTAATTTGTTGATTGTATTTACTTGTGTATAAGACTTTGAAATTACATGTACTAATGATGTAGAAGCACACCTGGAAATGATAATTTCCTTTCAACATGGTTCAAGAACACATGAAGAAAGTTATGTCAATGATAATTTTTCCAAGTAATTAATTGCAACTCTATTACTTTTGCAAGTAGAAGCCTTTTGAATGTTAACATTTTAAAGCAATAGTTTTATTATATGTTTTAGATGTCAAATAGCTATAGTAACTATTCGAATGTGAAAATAAAATAAGAAATGGCCTGATTTATAACCACACAGTTACATCAATCAAAAAACAAATATGACAGCCAGTAACCAACAACAACTGAGTTACTGTCACCTGACATGGGACAGGTATATATTGAATTTTGTGAGCAGCCAAACCTCTCCCTAACCTGGGGCAGTTGTGTAAAAGCAAAACAGAAGAAAAAATGCATACATTATATTTGTTTTTTGGATTGCAATGTACTGGTACTGTTTCTGTACATTATGTTCATGTGCAATGATGATGTTTAAGGAAACAGATAACTTTTAATTGGAAGAAGTAATTATTGATTTTATCATCTTATGTCGTTGCATTGTTGCATTGTCATAAAATTGCATAACCTCCTTTAAAATATCATTTTTGTATCATAAATCAAAGTTTTCTGTATGCAAAATGCTTTAAATATAGTTTTATACAAATGTTACAACCATTAAATTGTGTCTCTTATTTTTTCTCTTTCATCTGAAGAAAGGACACAAAAGTATTACATATTTGTATGTCATCATGTTTATTAATAGAAATATGAAACTTGTTAAATGGAGATCTAGAAGCTACATTTTTGTACATGTAGGTGCATTTCTTGAATTGCAACAATTTGAGAAATTTTGCATATTTATTATAGAATGTAAAAACTTCCACTTCCCATAGACATTCGAAAAGTGTGAATAGATATATATATGAAAACAAGGAAATGTGCTCTGATTAACAATGAGTCAATTTTTCATCAAAGACTCATGAAAACATTTTTTTTGTCTGTGGCCATAATTTCCCTTAAGATTTTGACTGTTCATTATTCAGCCCACAAAATATCATTTTGACCTATATATATATATATATATAAAGATTGAATATATGTACATGTATGATACTTATTTCATTGCAAATAACAGGTTTCTGGAATTATCTTCATAAGGTAATGCTGGAGCAAAAAGTTTAAGAAGCTAGATGCATAAAACATTTAAAAAGTAAAATAACAAAAATACCGAACTCCAAGGAAAATTCAAAACAAAAATTTCTTTATTAAATGGCAAAATCAAAAGCTACAAAGGAACGGAAAACAACTGTCATATTCCTGACTTGGTACAAGCATTTCCTTACGTAGAAAATGGTGGATTAAACCTGGTTTTATAGCTAGCTAAACCTCCCACTTGTATGACAGTCCCATAGAATTTCATTATATTGACAACAATGTGTGAGCAAAACAAAGCTGCAGGCATGCTGAAACCACCTCTTATTATATAGTTTATGAAATTTGCAGTAAGAATGAACCAATTAATTTTTAAAAGTATTTTAAATGGTCTGTGTGTGAAAATAGTGTATTATTTGAAGCCATGACTTGTCATGATCATCTTAATTCAAACCAAAGGCAATCAATAAAAAACTCATAAATCTGGGAAGTTATACAGCTAGAACATGAGTAATGAACTCTATAGCTTATGGATAAAAATTGGAGATTTTGGGACATGTTTAGTAGAACATCAATATGTTATGACGTCAATTGTAAACAAAATACATTAGGAGAATCATACAAAAGAATTTACAGTCTAAATGATGACTATTTGAGTTCGATGTTATAGCGAGAATTGTTGTACATTGAAATAAATGTTATAGTAAGAATTGTACAGATTGAAAAATGGATTACTTTTATGGTTGTCATCATCCATTGAATTTGAATAACCTTGAATAAAATATATGAATAAGTCTGATTAGTATGTTAGTGTAGTACTCAACTGTTCAGAAAAAATAATAAAGACTAGTTCTGTGTCATATATATTGTCAGTTGTTATAAGGAATGAATGGATAAGATAAACTTCATATTACACTGGTTAATAGTTTCATGAAAATCAAATCATTCTAAAATGACATGAAAATATGATTATATGTATTGTAATAAAAACTTCTGACTTCTGTATTAAATTCATATGTATTGCCCTGAGCACAAAGTTATCTTTTTGATAATACAGTGAATTCGTCTTACAAATGTATTTGTATAAATTTAAAGTCAGAGAAAAGTATTATTATTTAAACCCTGTTGAAAATAGTTATTTTTCCTTAGTCTCTTTAATTTGATTACATTTAAAACCAAAGAAGAAATGATGTTTTATGAAATAAGGGAAACTGGAACACAAAATTAAGTTCACTTCAATATTTCAACTTTAAATATAGATCTATATTTGAATTATTGAATGTGAATGTAGTAAATTTGAATCGACTTGTTGGGAATAGTGGCACATCTAACACTTAAACAAAGCTGTAATTTTAATTCATCTGATCAGCTTTTTACTACAATGTTTAACATATTACAAACATTTTTCTACATAAAGAACGTTTAAAAAGTTTGACAAATTAGATGAAAGGTAATAATCTGTTATGATTTATTTTATAGTTTCCTCTTTATAATGTATTAAGAATTTTCAGACAAATTTTGTAAAAATCAGTCTGGATTATACTTACTTATATATTCTAGCAGATACATGTACAACAAATATTCCTTTATGTCTATGTAGGTATAACCTTACTAGACATGCTAGAAGGTACATTGTAGATGCATCAGTTTAATGTGACTTTGAATTTTGAAATATCTTCAACCAGTTATGATAATTTATAATCAGTTATAATTTATTTTGGCATCTATATATACATGATATATACTCTATCAATACAAGAAGAGTTTTGTGACATTTGAAGGCTGTTATTTGATCATGTTAATCAGGAATTCTAAAAAAAATAAAAAAAAAAACTATATGACAGTTAACCGGGTGCGGGAGTTTCTCGCTGCATTGAAGACCCATTGGTGGCCTTCGGCTGTTGTCTGCTCTATGGTCGGGTTGTTGTCTCTTTGACACATTCCCCATTTCCATTCTCAATTTTATACATGTATATAAGAAAGTACAAATAAATTTGATAGAATTCATAAAAATTGAATATTTAGGAAATGAGGGATACATATAATATATTATTTTAGAAATTGACTGATTTCCTTTATAATCTTTATATGGAAAAAATAATAAAAGAATAATTTATATTGTTCTCATTATGTTGCTGAGTATCAGACCATTTTTATACATAGAATAGATAATAGAAAAGTGTAATGTGTCAAATAGACAACAACCCGACCCATGATAAAATGTGAAACAATTTAAACAGAAAACAATAGCCTTATTGATACACTAGTCTAAAAAACAAATTTTTACTTTCAGATTATTCATGAATTTAGCATTTTTGTTTTTCAGAAGGAACTAGAAGATGTGTTTAGAGTTTTTGATGAAGATGCTTCTTTCCAGTATTTAAAATGTTTTCGACGAGTTCGAGTAAACTATATATTACCTGATGCTGCAGTTAAGGCCAGAATACATTTACATGAAACACAAATTTGTGGACAGGTGTCAAAATGCTTTTTTGTTCAGGTAAGTGTATACAAGCATTTTTTTCTTTCTTTTATCTCTACCAGTCAGTGTTGTTTACATTGTCTAAAAATAATCTTCTACCAGTCAGTGTTATTTGTCTTGTCTAAAAATAAATTTCTATAAGTCAGTGTTGTTTACCTTGTCTAAAAATAAACTTCTACCAGTCAGAGTTGTTTGCCTGGTCTAAAAATAAACTTCTACCAGTCAGTGTTGTTTACCTTGTATAAAAATAAACTTCTACCAGTCAGTGTTGTTAACCTTGTCTGAAAATAAACTTCCACTAGTCAGTGTTGTTTACCTTGTCTAAAAATGAACTTCTACCAGTCAGTGTTGTTTACCTTGTCTAAAAATAAACCTACCAGTCAGTGTTGTTTGCCTTGTCTAAAAATAAACTTCTACCAGTCAGTGTTGTTTACCTTGTCTAAAAATAAACCTATCAGTCAGTGTTGTTTACCTTGTTTAAAAATAAACTTCTACCAGTCAGTGTTGTTTACCTTGTCTAGAAATAAACCTACCAGTCAGTGTTGTTTGCCTTGTCTAAAAATAAACTTCTTCCAGTCAGTGTTGTTTACCTTGTCTAAAAATAAACCTACCAGTCAGTGTTGTTTGTCTTGTCTAAAAATAAACTTCTACCACTCAGTGTTGTTCACCTTGTCTAAAAATAAATTTCTACCAGTCAGTGTTGTTTACCTTGTTTAAAAATAAACTTCTACAAGTCAGTGTTGTTAACCTTGTCTAAAAATAAACTTCTACCAGTCAGTGTTGTTTACCTTGTCTAAAAATAAACCTGCCAGTTAGTGTTTTTTACCTTGTCTAAAAATAACTTCTACAAGTCAGTGTTGTTTACGTTGTATAGAAATAAACCTACATGTACCAGTAAGTGTTGTTTGTGTTGTCTAAAAATAAACTTCTACCAGTCAGTGTTGTTAACATTGTCTAAAAATAATCTTCTTCCAGTCAGTGTTGTTTGCCTTGTCTAAAAATAAACTTCTACCAGTCAGTGTTGTTTGCCTTGTCTAAAAATAAACTTCTACCAGTAAGTGTTGTTTTTCTTGTCTAAAATAAACTTCTACCAGTCAGTGTTGTTTGCCTTGTCTAAAAATAAACTTCTACCAGTCTGTGTTGTTTGCTTCGTCTAAAAATGAACTTCTACCAGTCAGTGTTGTTTGCCTTGTCAAAAAATAAACTTCTACCAGTCACAGGGGCGTAGCTAGGCCAATATGATATGTACTCAAGTGCCGGAGGAGGAAGTCAATCGGCAGGGGGGTTTTGGGTAAATGGTGCAAAATCCTGCATTATCGCAATTTCCTGGGACTTAAAATGACCTCACAGAAATCTTATTTTCATGAGCGTTTCTCGTTGTTTATATAGATTAGACCGTTGGTTTTCCCGTTTGAATTGTTTTACACTAGTAATTTTTGGGGCCCTTTATAGCTTGCTGTTCGATGTGAGCCAAGGCTCCGTGTTTGGTCCTCTATGCTCTTCAACTTCGTACTTTATTTGGCCTTTTTAATTTTTTTTTATTCGAGCGTCACTGATGAGTCTTTTGTAGACGAAACGCGCGTCTGGCGCAAATACAAAATTTCAATCCTAGTATCTATGATGAGTTTATCATATTTCCGATTTCTTTTTATTAACTTCCAAACGACAGTCTTTAAATTTTACCAAGTACGGAAAACAAGCACTTTAAATCTCGAAGCATGGAAAATAAGCACTTTTAATCTCGAAGAACGTATAATTAAGTTGGGGGAATACTTTGAACGAGGCACCCGTATTGCACAACCGAACATAAAAATAAAAAAGTAAAAACACGTTGATCGTCAATTTAAATAATAAAAAAAAAAAGGGCAAACACAATGCGCGAAAGTTACCCTTTACCACCCCCGTTAAACTTTAGTCTGACTGGACTGTTTAAAAAATCTGTTATGACGACGTATATGTTATAAAAGACTATCCATACTTCACAGGAAAATCGTGAGAATGAATCGTTGTCCATGGTCTCTTAAGAACGTAATTTTTTATTTCGTCAGTTACTTTGAAATCTTCAGAAACGATGTCAGGACTGGGTAAGGAGGCATAGAATTTCTGACACCTCGAGGACAATTTTAATTGTTTGCATCAGCAACATAATCATGATGCTGGCTCCGTAAATGAAAGGTAATTTCAGGAACGGAATATAGCTACAACGTGATTATTAACATGTTTGTATAATAGTTTTTAATTTAATTTATTACTTTAGTTTTATTCTTACTAGATTTACCATATTTTTATTTTTGTAAAATTTTCGATGTGTACGCAACTGCGTTTTTGCGTACGGGTTGCTACGCGCCTGAGTCAGTGTTGTTTACCTTGTCTAAGAATAAACTTCTACCAGTCAGTGTTAATTGCCTTGTCTAAAAATAAACTCCTACCAGTCAGTGTTGTTTGCCCTGTCTAAATATAAACTTCTACCAGTCAGTGTTGTTTTTCTTGTCTAAGAATAAACTTCTACCAGTCAGTGTTAATTGCCTTGTCTAAAAATAAACTTCTTCATCTTTCAATGATATTATAATTAATAATGTGAAAACTTACCACACATTATTAATGTTTAGATATTTGAAATAATCTGTTTGAATATATGTTTAAGAACCATTATTGGTGGTCGTCATTTAATATGTGAATTCTGATATTATTGCAATGTCTTCATGTATGTGAAGAATGCAAAAGAATGTTGTAAACCTAAAACCCCCCCAATAACATAACGTGAAGATGTCCTTACAGCTGAACTGACGTGCTGGATCAGCTCCTGATTATCTGCTTACTACAATGTGTGGTGCTGAATAGATGGCTCAACGATGTACTACTATGTTTACAGAAACCAACTCAATGCCCTACAGTTAGCATAAAAGTCTGCGTCAGCATACACTCCAAAACCCATTATGGATGGGGCAGTGCTATGCTGTCTGATGTATGAGGGCCCTCGACCCGTGGTGTTGGGTAATGGACCGTCATTTCCCCGTCTCAAGACAGTGGTCCTAATAATGCTTGCTGTAACCATCAATACTACGTCTATGACTCATCCACCAGTACATGTACTACTAAACATGGTTGGCAGGATGCCCAACTGATCGACCTGGCCCTGAAAATAGCCATTGTGAAGAAGACCTTCAAAAACCAAAATTGTCAACAAACAAAATTGACACACAATAAAACAAAATGAATGCCTTCTTCCTGACCAACTTACGACAACAAAAAACATTTAAATGCTCACCAAGTCGACTGTGGAAGGGCTTAATAGCCAGTCATGGTCATTAAAAACCACCCAGTAGAAGTAAAAGATGTACATTAACTGTATATTCAGGACAATAACATGTTAATGTCAAATGAATCAACCCTGGTTTGTTTAATGTACATGTATATGACTGATATCGCTGAGCCAGGCTATTCACATGCTAGCTAACAAAGAGCAGTTTGCAGGAAGAAATCATACAGACACATTATTCAAACTTTGATGTGACCAGTTTGTGCTGCATATTTAGCATAGAGATAACACTCCTTTGCTATGACCTTGCTAATAGGTCAATTTAATATTATTTCTTGCCATTTAACCAATATCCTTTTTTCTCAATATACTTTCTATTAAAGTTGCTTGCATAATGATATATTTAGGAAAATGATATTATTGGCATTATTTTTCTGTTGCCTCTATATTTTCCAAATCACACTAAAAAGTATTCAAAAACAGCACAGATATTTATATGCTATAAGTGATGTTTGTCTAAAATTAATGTTAAAATTACATCTACAATTTTGTTATAAATTGACTTACTGTTTCTTTGCAGTACTATTACATGTATTATGTAAATTTTGTCTTATTTCATCCTCTCTAAGGATTAATTTTCCTAAAAATCATATCTATGTAATGAAAAAAGAGATATAATGTATTAATGCATGATACAAAATCCCAGCATGCACTTGTAAAAACCCAAAATGAAATGATAAGTGCTTGAATACAAGGATATATGCTTTTCAGAATAGATCAGGTGTATAATTCATGTGTATTTTGAAAATTTTCTAAATTTTCCATAAATGTCACTATATTTTACAGAGGACAATGTGTTAGCTTGATTTTAAAAACTCTAAAAAAATATAATGCTTCTGATTAAAACATATAAGAATTGTTATTCCATTGATAGATTCAGCTCTTAATTTTTAATTTTCAGCCAATACATACCAGTGGAGGTAACAGTCCTCATCTGAAGTTACCACCACTTACAAAACAATTCCTCATCTCACCACCAGCCTCACCACCTTTAGACTGGGAACCAGTGCATGAAGCTGAACCAGTCATTAATTTTGATCTGTTACATGCCATGGCCAATCTTGCTCCAGGTTGGTAGAATATTTTTGATGGACAATACATGTTGTTAATTTTGTTAAAAATTGAAGTGCTGCAGAGGTTTGAAAAAAGTTATTTCCCTTGATGAAGTGTTAGGTAGGCATATATTTATAGTCTGTATGGACCCAAATCCTTTTGAGGCCTTTGGTCAGAGCAAACTTTTCATATTGACATTTTTATACCTATTTACATATTACATAACGTCACAGTACCCAAATTGCACCGAGTACCCAAATTGCATCTATTCAACAAAAATAGCTGAGGAAATCTTGTAAGTTTTCTTTGAGACTAAACAATTGGTATTTTTATGATTTGACATTATACAAGTCTTTCAACACAGGTCAATATATTTAAATATACACAAAACGTTCACAGTATATATCAACAGATGAAGCATTCCCTGGAAAAAGGTAAATCTACAGAAACGTCGCCATGCGACGTTCTCAAAATATCATCTTTTAAAAATGAGCAAATTAAACATGTTACAAGCATCCATTTCTTAAAAAATGAATAGTAAGCATAGGATAATGTCACATTGTTCAAAATATTTGAAGAAATAAAA
Organism: Mytilus californianus; assembly: GCF_021869535.1. Lineage (NCBI taxonomy): Eukaryota > Metazoa > Mollusca > Bivalvia > Mytilida > Mytilidae > Mytilus > Mytilus californianus. Next base: position 28,892,920 of record NW_026262626.1, on the reverse strand, counting down.
CAAAACATCTGTTATTCGATTTTTAAGGATATGAATTTAAACAAGGATGCAATTTGGGTACTCCTCATTACAGAATCATGGATCGTTTGGTGGTCAGTTCAAACCCATTTTTCTATGATTCAATATGGATTCAAAATTAAATTGGTGTAACTATATATATAGTAAATAAGGTCTACAAAATAAACACAGAATGGAAACTTTTGTCTAGATCATAAAAAAAAGTAGGTGAAAAAACTGTCAAAATAGGTGCAATTTGGGTACCTCATGTTACATGTATTTGATATCATAATAATACAAATCCTATGAGCTTTTTAACAGATAGTTTTGGTGTTTGGCCGTTCTTTGCACATTGCATAACCTTTTCAATAATTTGTTAATTTTCTATAGATAGTCAAAATGCTATTATTGTCATTTTTTTATTGCAGAAACTAGTTAATGATTTGTTCTTTTATCATGATTATCATAATCTCAACATTCTAAAATAGATATAAAGAATACATGTAAATGGATAGAGTAAGAACAGCTATTAATGGTTTACTTTTATAAATTTTGACTTGGATGGAGAGTTGTCTCATTCGCACTCATACCACATCTTCTTTTATATATCTATTAAACAACACTAGTATTAACTTAAAGGAATACATTCTCATTATTAAAACGATAAAATTCTTTGGCAAAACAGAAAAGCACTAATATCATCTGATGGAAAGAATAGACAATAGTTGTCACATTCCTGACTTCAGAAAGGCAAGTAAGTATACCCACAGGAACAATAGTATGTACTTGGCATTAGCAGAATGAAATTTATTCCTTTTTAAATCAAAAATTATTATTGTAGAGCATTGTACTTAAGAATAACATGAACCCATGGTTGTCAGACATGAGTAGCTGTTTGCTAGTAAAAGTAGTCATTTATGTGTACCTAATCTAATTTAGAAACATTGTAATCTGTGTCTTAAGTAGGTCATTAGTTGAAGCATGCTACATAATAGGTTAATTATAAATCTCCAGTCTTTAAATAATTGTACAATTTCCTGTCATTGATTCTAAAGTAAATATGGAAAGATTCATTATATTACTCGATTTTGACTTGATTGAGGCAATATGACATTGATTTCAAATAAAATGAATATCATTCATAAGGAAAAGACAGACCCTTCAGCAGTGTTTAAACATTTAATTAGGAAAATTAAGAGTAAGGTTTATGTACATTGAATTTAGAACAGAAGTTTGAAGTGTATACCAGAAATTCCTAGTAACAGATGCTATTAAATTTGACAATTAATCATTTCAAGTGAAATGGATCCAGTAATAAAATCCTCAGAAAACACGATCTGATAGACCAAAAGTTTAAAATCATAACATTGTTTCTTGTTATTGATTTCAAAGTAAATCCTATAATAAAGAATTGATTGCTGATTTTGTCAAGTTTAAAGCAACATAAATCAAGTCACATTGCACATTGCATTTTTACTTTAAAAATGTGATATTTCTCTTTACTCTCTTGCTTTCTTAGTGCCTAAAATTTGTGTAATCAACAATCAATTCTTATATTTACATTTAAATATTTATAAATATCAAGCATATATAGGTAAAGTGGTCAGGAAATATTCAGTAGTGTTAATTAATTTTAGTAGAGTTAACCATACTTGTTTAACTTGTATTGAATCTGTGGTGGCCGCAAGCGGAACATGCTTTAAAATGGTAACCACAATAAGAAAGTTTGTGATGAAAACTTTAAAAGTAGTTAATAAAAAATCATATGTGTAAAATACCTAGTTTATCATTATATAAATTATCTGCCTTCATGGTTTTTGGGACTAGAAGATAGACTTTATTATTATGCCCCACCTAGGGGCATTATGTTTTTCGGTCTGTGCGTCCATCCGTTCGTTCGTCCGTCCATCCGTCTGTCCTGCTTCAGGTTAAAGTTTTTGGTCAAGGTAGTTTTTGATGAAGTTGAAGTCCAATCAACTTGAAACTTAGTACACATGTTCCCTATGATATGATCTTTCTAATTTTAATGCCAAATTAGAGTTTTTACCCCAATTTCACGGTCCACTGAACATAGAAAATGATAGTGCGAGATGGGGATCCATGTACTATGGACACATTCTTGTTAGTTCTCTAGAAATTATAACCAATAGATATTTGATATGTATAAAATATGTAGATGTGATATAATTGCCAATGATTGTCTCTCAACAAAGAGGAAGTGTCAAGGCTGAAGGCAACTTGGCATTAATTTTTAAAACAATAAACATCATGCGCAAATAATTTTTTTTCTTTAATTTTGCAGGTCAAAGTCATGAACTTCATCCTCAGTCAGACAAACATCCAGCCATTGTTGTACATATTTGTGAAGACTCCTCAGACCCAGACATGAACCAACCTCCAAAGATTATCCAAACACGTAGACCACCATAGTTTGAAATCATACTTTATATTTGACAGAAAACTTTTCCAAGAATTTGTTCATGGCAAATATGTATTCTGCATTTGTTACCATTGACAACCTATGTTGCCATTTGTTGGACATCAAAAACCAATGTTCAAAACATGTATTACTTAATAGGTGTCTTATATGTAGATTTTATTTTTACAAATATTTTGAAAAAATGTTTGAAAATCGAAACTTATTTTTGCTAAAGGTCTGCATTTCTCCTTTTGGGAACTGGAAAGTTTTAATATGTGGTAATATATGAGTTATGATAGGTCTGTCAAACATTTTATCCTTCAATGGGGAAAGAGATGAGGTAAGCCAAAAAAAAAATAATACAAAATAAAGAATTTCAGACTATTGAATATTATAGTCAACCAAAAGGTTTATTTCTGATGTCGCTTTGTTCTTTTTGTGTTTTTTTTACAATTTTTAATTATTTCAGAATTAATAAGCTCTTAATTATAATTGTCTGGCAGTAATTCTAAAGGTCTGTTGGTTGTTGACAAAGTTCCTGTGAAATATAGATTGGTACAGTGACAGGCTGTCCTTGAATTGACTAAATGTAAAATAAAAATCATACCTATCGTAATTATAATATATGAAATAGGAATAAATTGAGTTATATGGCAAATATCAGTGTAACAGCAAAACAACGTTAAAATAGTAAAAAAAAAAAGACATTAGGAGGACATCTTGATAAGGCAATAATTTATCTTACAATTTTTGGCAATGATAACTGAAAGCAAACATTTCTGAATGTAAACATGGTAAAGATTACACCGCACTTCCTTTTATTCATACTTAAAGATGTAAAGTGAAATTAAAAAAAATCTAGAATTTAAAATTGATACTATAAGTCAGAAGAGCATTAGTTAAGGAACAAAATAAGCTAAAAATATTGATAGGTTATGGAGCTCCTTTCCGAAATATTTAATTTTTTTTAAATGGCAGGAAAAGGCTGACTCGGACTTTTACCTTATATTTGTATTGGTATCATTTGGTTCTCAAATTGAAAGAAAAGAAATCTAGAATCTGCTTTAATTTTGGTAAATGACCTTTTATGGGCTATTGAAGTCTTATATGAAAAGAAAAATGGGTGTTATCGGGCAAAATATTTTACCCTGTATCGTAGGAAAAACCCAATGAGTCCGAACATCTGACAAGAATTCCTAAACCTGACCTTAGTACATCCTTAAATTCATTTTTTTTATCAAATGCTCAACTTTATTTAGAATATTATGTCAATCATTTGAAATTTTGAATTTTTTTATTGATAATTTTCTGGTTTACAAATTTTATGTTGGTACTTGTTCTTAACATTTACATATAATTTAATTTTGGATGTAATGCGTCTTCTGATTGGCTGACAGTGTTTTGTCTATCAGCTCATAGACACAATTTGTCATGTAACCGTGACGTCATCAACGTTTTTCATTATTTACTCCGGTATAAAATGCAATTTAGAATTAAATTATAAGGAATGACTGTAATATTTTTTCTGTTTATTCGAAATAACATAAAAAATGTTGTGCACACTTTAAAATAACCTGCTATGTGGGTTATTCAGTGTGCACCACATTTTTTATGTTTTTTCTTCATAGACAGAAAAAATATTACAGTCATTCCTTAAATGAAATGAAGTATTTTAAAAGTTACATTTATGATAAAAATAAAAATAAAAAAACAATTACCATTCAGAAGTATTTTCTAAAAGCAAGGCAATATAGGACAGACTTGTATAAATAATATTTAGAAAGTTGTCACTAGTCATCTTTATTTAGTATTGTCAGTACTTGCATGTAGTTTGGAAAAATATATTGTTAAACACTGGTGCTAGATAAATGTATATAACAAATATGTACATGTAATGTAGTTGTATAAAAATGTGCCATGTTTTGTTGTTGCAGAAAAATCTTCTATTTGAATATGTATTGGTTTTTCATGCTTAACCTTTCTACATGATTCAGGGAAAAGCTATAAAGGGTTGATGGACAAAAATCTCCCCCCCAAAAAAAAACGAAAAAAAAACAGCTGGGCCTTTAAAATTTTGAAAACAGGAATCATGAAGCCTATTGTTTGATTGTGGGGCCATAATATTTGTTCGGAGTCACTACATTTGTCTAAATAGGGTCCTAGCTGGCTACATTAATAACATGCTTTTTTGTTCTTGGAATTTTGATTTATTTCAGAAAAGGACAAGTACTACTGTAGTACCAAGTTTGGTTAACCAGATTTTTTTGTTTCTGTGGACAGGTTTTCTTGAGATTTTCTCTCTGACTTTCTAGCTTCACTTAAAATAGCTGCTTCTAAATTGTAACTTCCTAAAGTTCTCTTTTGGTGTCAACTGTGTATTTTTTTTCATAACTCCTGGAGGGCTGAATTGATCCACTCTTGTGTCAGAGTATTTTGTATTTCTCATTTTATCAATAGTGGTTTCAATAACAGTTAAATCATTTCTTTTAGCTGGTGGTCCTAATTCTTCAGACCAGTTTTTCTACAGTATTTACATTAAGATCCTTACAACTTGTTAAAAATATATATTTGTTTTTTACAATATTGATAGAATGCTACCATTAAAGGCCATAATGTTTTGAAAACTATTCTTTCAATAGTCAGCTGCATTTCGTTTTATGAATGTATAATCATGATAATAGTAGTAGAAATAGGGGGTGTTTAACAATTTATAATGATCAAATTATTAGAATGTATATTGCAAAACACTGACTCATCAACACTCCATTAATTCTAAGAATTCAAGAGGCTGATTTGATTGTTCCTTGCAAAAGTCAGTTTCATCTCATAAGGTTAGAAATTTGTAAGATGAGGCGATTGATTCAATGAATAAAAGTTTGCACTTCTGTGTAATAAATTATATCATTTCAGTAGATGCTTTTTCTGTAGATCATCAATACTGAAGTGCTGATTGTATTTTGTATGAAAGTAAATATAAAAATATAACAGGGTAAAATTGAAGCATTAAACGTTTTGTTGTTAATCATCATAATATGTATAGCAATTAACAGGTGTTCTTGTCATCAATTCAATTGTATATGTAGAATGACAGAGTCATATTAACTTTGAGTTTTTTTAATGTCTTTTATATGGCCATATGTGGTAATACCATCACTTGGTATCCAATGTCCATCTTATAATCGTCTCTTATAGGGAATCACTTAAGGATTAAAACCTAACTAATTATAGATCCTCATTACTGAATAATTCCTGGCCAAATGTTACTTTGATATCATTCTACCTTCCAAAACACCTAACCAGGTCTCTGGTGAAAACTTTTAAACACCTTTTGCAGAACTGGTTAAGGAGATCAAACCAGTTTTGACACAATAGGGATCCTTTTGGGGGAAGGTTTAAGGAGTGTTGAACACCAAAATAGCATTCCTGCCTGCAGAAAACTTTGTTTTTACATTGAACCATGTGTGAACTATTCAGATAAGTATTCTTAAGATTACTTTATTAGACAAAACCAAAAAACTAAAAAGTGCTTTTAAACATGTCATGGGCAGCATTAGTTCATGTGTTTCTAAATTTATGATTTCATTCATTAACTAACAAAATGATGCAAATCTTTCATTTAATAGGTAATGAAAGTTTGGGTTACTAATTATAAGTTGACCTTTAATATAGTTTGATCGAACTGATGATGGTATTTTTGTGGTTTATTTGGGAATTACTGTTAATTAATATGATTATAAGTTGGTATAATAGTTTACAGTGCAGTTTGTTTGTTTGTAAACATTTTTATGGAGGTCTAAGTTATATGCTTTTTGACTGTAAAATGATCTCAGTATAAAATTTATTTTTTTAAGAACACATTTTTTATGAAACAACTCATACCACTTTTTTGCAGCCTCTGTCATTGCTCAGTCCATATACATGCATGACAGACATTTAACCTCCGTGTCTGCTGAATATTCAGATAATGGGAAAATCAGAGTAAAATTTCTGTCATGAAAATTATGGGTCTTATAGAGTATTAGAACCGTAAACAAGTAATTTTAAGCATATAGTTTTTCTCCATAATTATTTTGATGATATTTAAAAGTGACTTGTAAAATACAACCTCATTATAATAACTGTTGTGTATTGTGGCATTTATTTATTCATTGGTACCAGTTTTTTGTAATTAATGAGGGAAAAACTGGAGTCTGATTGCATTTTGGGCAGTTTTTTTTAGATTTGCAGAATTGAAGTGGAAAAAATTACCTGATTATTTGCATGGTTTTAATGAACTTCTGGAACCCTAACTTTAGTCGTTCTTGTTTCTTGATGTCATTGTTTATCAAGGAGTTTTTATTCAGTAGTTTAAATTGAATTTATTCATAGCTTTTCTATAGTCAGAACTATTTAGAGCTTTACAAATGGAATGGGAGGCTTATCAAGGAATACTGCAGTCTTCACAATTAACCACAAGCTGTACAGCTCAGGCCAGAAAAAAGGTGTTTGGCCAGTAAAATTTTTATAAAAAGATGCCTCACAAGCCATGTTAATTTATGGAAATTTTATGAAAGGCTGATTTTAGGGTTTGAACATCTAGAAATTTTCATGAAGACTGTGACTGTATGTTGACATCTGTTTGTTTTTTATTTGGGATATATTGAATTGCTGGGTTGCTGTCTCTTTGATGTTTACCTCTCAATCCTCTCCTATTTGTAAAATCACTAGAAATTACTTTCACAGTTATCATACAAACTGTATAACATTGCATAATGCTTAGATATTTATACAAATTGTTTTGTTGTTTTACGTTTGTTAATTGTTCATTATAATTGTGTATTTACATGAATGAACAGAACTGCCTATAATAAATATGAAAACCATTTGTATTTGTAGTGTTGGCATTAAATAAATTTCTTAGAAAGTAAATTCCAACTAGAGCTGTCCGCATAACGTGGCTAATACATGTGTTTTAGTTGCTGTTGTGGATTTCAGTATTGAGATAATGACATTTTGAGATTTTTGGTTTTCATCGTAGGTTTCAAAGGTCCAGGTCAAGGTTGGAGTGACCTGATTTTAGTATTTAACACATCCCTATCCCTTACAAAGTTTTGTCATTCTAAGTGCTATGGTACAAAAGTTATGCACCATATGCAAAGCAGACAATGTTTTACTCTCAGGGTTCAAAGGTCAAAGTTAAGCTCAGAGTGACCTGACTTTGATATATGACGCATCCAAATCCATGACAAATCAGTTTGGTATGGTACAAAGTTATGCACAGGACACTAATAAGACCTGGTTTTACTATCATAGGGTTCAAAGGTTATAGTCAAGGTGACATGACTTTGGTATATGACATACCCCCAGACCATGATGCAACTGCATGTCAAGTTTGGTTTACCTAAGTTTTATGGTACAGAAGTTATGAGCCTGACTCAAATTAGACAATGTTTTACTATCATAGGGGTCAAAGTCATGGTCAGTATGATGCTTCTGCATACATTTTTTTTTTCAATCTATGTGCTACGGTACAAAAGTTGTACACAACCGAAATCAGATAATGTTTTACTATCACAGGGGTCAAAGTCAAGGTCAAGGTCAGAGATACCTGACAAGTATATGACACACTCTTAGCCAATGATGCATCTGCATACTAAGTTTGATCAACTTAAGTTCTACAATACAAAAGATATGTCTAGGAAACAAATCCAACAAGATTTTTTCTATCATAGGGGTCAAAAGGCAAAGTCAAGATCAGAGAGACCTGACTGGTAAATGACACCCCCTAGCCAATGATGCATCTACATACTAAGTTTAATCATCAAGTTCTACAGTACAAAAGATTTTTGCAGGAAACAAATCAGACAAGGTTTTACAATCATAGGGGTCAAAGGTGAAAGTAAAGGTCAGAGAGACCTGCATTTGGTATATGACACACCCTGTTTATACTAAACAAATTAATATTTATTGAGATTCATTCTAATAGGTTTAACATGTTCACACTAAGAAAACTTTGATTGTGATCAATTTGAGTCACATTAAACATATTGAAAGAGTCCGTACTAAAAAAGATCCATAAAAATCAGGGGCGTAAACCAATAATAAATATGAACAATTAAATCCTTTACAATCAGTTCAAATTATCTTAACCTACACATGCATTTACTTACCACTAGAAATTGTTCTGACAAAATATTTTTAATGAAAACAACAGAATCTATCACAATCAATTAAGATCAATTCAATTGAGAACAAATGAACCAATAAAGATCGATCACAATCAGTTTATATGCTATGAAATGATAATCCAAACTGATGTTAAAAGACCTGCTTTTATTTGCATTGATCTAAACTGAAATATGAACATCCTTTTACAATATAGAAATGGACTAAAAAATATATTTCTAGTATAGTTAAAGGGAACCAAACCTTCTTTTAAGTGCATTTATGGATAATCCTTTTCAAAATAGTCAAAGACCAAAATTGGAAAGCCAATCATGCATGAATACATGGGCAATAGTAAATCAAAAGTAGATGAATGATTATTTATATTTAATGCTCAAGTCACTACAATATTTTCAATAGTTAAGGAAATCTCATTTATAGGATCACCTCTTTAGTATTCATCCATTGAACCTATCTAGTCTCACTATTTTTAATATATACCACCTTTGATAAGTGTTTAGTATGACGATAAATTTTCACTTTTGTTCTCGTACTAGGAACAACAAAATTATTCATTTTGTAAAAATTATTTCTGTACTCCATGTATACCTTACAACAAAATTATTTTCATTTACCTGTGTACGTTATTTTATTTTGCGGCATTTTGTCCTAGGTTATGGTTGTCTTTTTGATATTGTTTTACATCTAACCCCTTTGTTTTATTAATTTTGTATTAACATTGTGTCCTAGATCAAATTTATTCGTTAAGTGTATGTTCACTTGTCTTTATACAACCGCAAAAAACTTTTGCGGTTGTATATTGGTATGATGTTGGCGTCGTCGTCCGAAGACACATTGGTTTTCCCATAATAACTTCAGTTTAAGTGAATGGATCTCTATGAAATTTTACCATAAGGTTCAATACCACAAAAGGAAGGTTGGGATTGATTTTGGGGGTTATGGTACCAACTGTTAAGGAATAAGGGGCAAAAAATAAGCATTTTTCTAGTTTCCAGACAATAACTTGTAGAACGGTGTATGGATCTCTCTGAAATTATACCACAAGTTTCCATACCACAAAGGGATGGTTAGGGTTTGCTTTGGGGGGGTTATGGCTCAAACCATTTAGGAATTAGGGGCAATAAAGGGGATAAACAAGGGTGTCCTGGTTAATGGACAATAACTTTAGTACAAAACATAATTTAAAGCAGTGTTAGGGAGGTAATACAAATACATCATTTGAATTACCTCCCTTACACTGCTTTTAAATTATGTTTAAAGTAATGGTTAATGAACAATTAAGACAATTTAAAAGCAGTGTAAGGGAGGTAATCTAAATACAACGTTTTGATTACCTCCCTTACACTGCTTTTAAATTATGTTTATAGAAATGCATATTTATAAAGGAAGACCAGTAAAAATATCTGCAAATGTTGCACCATTTTTTTTTACAAAAAAATTCATATGAAAGGTTTGACACCATATATTAAATTCTATTATAAAATAGATTAAGTAAGCACTATGGTAAATTTAAATGGGTAATTATGGTTGCAAACTTGCAAACTCCATTGGAAATTTGAATTGAGATTATGACCATATCTTGAGGGAAAGAAATTTTTTAGGGAAAAAGGGGGGGGGGGGGGTGGGGGGTGTAAAAAAGAAATTGTGGGGAGTCAATTTTTTCTCATTTCAGATTTCAGAAATTAAAAAGAAAAATTCTTCAAATATTATTTCTTTTGCAAAAAAAAAGTGTGTGTGTGTTGTGTGTGGGGGGGGGGGGGGGGGGCTGGTTGTTAATACACAACAGAATAGTGTATTGCACAAAAGCAAAAAAAAAAGGGGGGGAGGGTCAATTCGATACAGCAAAGTGTATTGCACAAAAGCAAAAAATTGAATATAAATTCAAATCATATAACCAATTCTAAGTTCTTTGACTACAGTTATTCTGTGTCAGAAACCTATTATGTGTCAAATATTTAATTACAATCCAAATTCAGACCTGTATCAAGCGCGAATATTGTGTCAATTTTTGCCCCAACTGTTCAGGGTTGGACCTCTGCAGTCGTATTCAGCTGCACTCGGCAAAGCAATTTATTGTTAATATGTCTTTTGATTGAGTTAAGCCCTTTCAATTGATATTTTATAGTGTGTCTTTTTATGTTGTGATGTTACACTATTGTTTCAGGTAGGGTGAGATTGGCGCCTATTAAAACGTTTAACCCCGCCACATTCTATATGTGCCTCTCCTAAGTCAGGAGCCTGTAATTGAGTGGTTGTCTTTTTTGCTGTTTCTCATATTTGTTTTTCGTTTATTATCTGCACACTTTGTTCTTATGTTTTACCGTCACATCACTGTCCCAGGTTATGGGGAGGGTTTAGCGGCAAAAAACTAGTTCAAACCCGCTGCATTTGTTTGCACCTGTCCTAAGTCAGGAACCTGATGTTCAGTGGTTGTCGTTTGTTAATGTGGTTCATAAGTGTTTCTCATTTCAGATTTTTTATAAAGATTAGACCGTTGGTTTTTCCTGTTTGAATGGTTTTACACTAGTCATTTTTGGGGCCCTTTATAGCTAGCTGTTTGGTGTGAGCCAAGGCTCCGTTTTGAAGGCCGTACTTTGACCTATAATGGTTTACTTTTACAAATTGTGACTTGGATGGAGAGTGTCTCATTGGCACTCATACCACATCTTCTTATATCTATTTACCTGAAAAATCAGTATCTAGCTGAAATTTGGTCACTCTGACCTATTTTTAATGCTCTACTGACATCACTTAACATCAAAATTTCATATTTCACTCCACATTAAGTGCAACCAAACATTCTGAGACAGGATAAAGATAAACAGACAAATTAAAGATCAATAAAATAACAAATTATAAGGTCATCTTAACTTGCATACAATAAACCTTTGATGTAAGTATAGATGACCTTATGAGTTGGTAAATATGCTGAAACTCTGAAATTCTGTAAATGCTTTGTTGACTAAGTCTAGCTTATATCAAATATTATAAAATGTAGGTCATCTAGCCTTGCATGTAGTTACTGACCATATGAGACCCTCATGGGTAGTCAAGGTCGTTATACACCCCTCTAGTAGTACCTGCATGTAGATATTCTTTATTGAGTTTGTCACCGTCCTGGAAGAAGTAGGTTAGCTAAACTCACTTTACTTGCTGTACTAAACTTTGGGTCAATTTTTCAACATTTTTAACTCTTACACATATCACCATTAAAGCAAATTAAAGCATCACCTTAACTTGCATGGACCGAGGTATCTGTTTCGGAGAAGGTCAGAAACATGGAAAAAGAACTGAGAAGTCAGTCTATTTCCATCTTAATATGTCATATAGATCAAGGTTAACTGAGGAAGTTGTATAAAGAAATATATGATAAAATCTTGCATATAAAGGTGGAAAACTGCCAAAATACAACATCTTCCAAAATAACCTCTTAAAGCTGTTATCCTAATGCTAGCAAGTTAAAGGTTTGGTTGGCTTGCTTGCTTTGTTTGTATACATGTTTGCTCAAGCATAGTAACTAAGATTGAACAAGCTGAAACCCCGCCTATCTATTGATAGCAGATGTCAATCTTAGTTACAATGCTAGAGCAAATATTTATACAAACAAAGCAAGCAAGTCAACCAAACCTTTAACTTGCTAGCATTAGAATAACAGCTTTAAGTATGGTTAATCTAGAGATGATTGCACACACACAGTAATCCATAACCTTATTATTAAAGACAAGAAAACATCTTAGATTTTTATTCTCTTCAGTTTCATAAAAATGCAAGTTCAATACAAAACAACCATATATATCAGCCATAAAACTTTCATACTCACAAATAAGCAATCTTTAACATGGTTGGTCTACATAAATATATAATCACAGCTTCCATATCAACATGGTTAAAAATATAACAATGAATAAGTTACTGAATTCTGAAAGAAATGCCCCCAAAAGTACAAAAGGACATTTAAAAAATTTTAAAAACCTTATTTTTTCTTTAAACTCTGTCTTAAATCAATGATATTGATAGAAATGAAAAACATATTTGAAAATTTGTTATTCTTTATATAAATGATGGAATGTTATCAGAAACTACCATTACAAAAAAAAATTCAACAACTTCATAGACATCAAGAATCCACTCTGTCAAAATTTTGCTAAAAATAACTGCACTGTTATTAAATGTACCATCTTGACCAGATAAAACAAAGAACTGATGAAATCTTTAGGTAGAGATATTTTTATTCTACCCTTTAAATACTCTGACAACTGTTGCATGATAATTTGTTTTGATTCTAAATATTATGTTATTCACAGACTGAAGGATACTTTGGAAAAAAAATCTTCCTATTAATCCCCCCCCCCCCCCCCCCCCCCTCCAAAAAAAAAAACAAAAAAAACTCAAAAAAAACTCGAAACAAAAATTAAATTAAACCCATACAAAGCAGTTACTAGATTCCATCCAAATTAACTTTAAAACTATCTACTTTCTTCCAATCTGTGTGTTCTTCAGATTTCTTTATGAGAAATTCAAGCATCTCTGAACGCTGAATGTTGTTTACTATCATAAAACACAGTGACGTTTCCATCAGAAACTCACCATTAATATTCTAAGTCATATTTACATGTATGTATGTACATAAAATAAATACTAAAACAGACAAATTCAAAACTGTAAATAAAAGCAACAACAACAATGATAGATAAATATAACTTCACAACACATGTGTACTTGTATGTGATATACTATAATTAGGAATGTTGTATATATGTGATAAGTCATGAATATTCATGAAGACGTAATTCAAGTAAAGTAATGCTGATTAAAAAAATTAAATTAACAAAATTCTGATTATTAGAATTAAAATCCAACTTTGATTTATGAAAACAAATTAATATCTAATATGTACAATGATCAGTAACTTGAACGATTTGCCTTTGATCCATTTGTCTGATATTAACGGTAAAATTAACACTACCATGATACACAAATAAAACCAAAATAATGGCATTTTCAAAATTCTCAATAGTTACAGAACAGATGTCAAGAATCTGACCTTGATCTATACGACTAACTGAGAAATTAGAGATAATTTCTGTCTAGACCTTTAAAAACAACCCTTATTTTATATTCATTAATGATGTGAGATTGTTTGCAATAATTCATTTAACATAAATATACTGTTAGTAGCAGTGGCAGATCCAGAACTTTTCATAAGGGGGGCCCGCTCCAGTCATTTTTCAGTGATTCCCTATATAATCAACCAAATTTTTCCCACGAAAGGGGGGCCCGGGCCCCCCAGGATCCGCCTATGAGAAGGAAAGTAAAAGGACAAATATGAGGCAATACTTACATTTGTCAAAACACGTCATACCAAAATTATAAACATCTCAATAGCACTTTATAATATATCACACCAAATGTTTGCACTATAGTTACCTAAAAAGAATTGATTTTCAAGATGAAAAGGAAAATATTATACATTTTATATTTCTTGGTAGCATGTTAATAGTTTGTGTCCTAATGAATCTTTAATTTTGGCATTCTAGCACTTGTTGCTTTCAACTTGTCCACAATAGACAACTTATATAACTAGATCAAGGAAGAAAACATCTATCTTTTTTTGTACGTTTACATTGCACAAAAAATGTTTTTTAAATGTTTACATGAGGTTAGATCTGTGAGCGTATTACATGTATAATATTTACAACAACTGCTGCTACCTAATAATACTATTAGCCTATGATTAAATATTGCACTTGATCTTTGGAAAAATGGAAGGTGATCAACTTTAATTTACAGCAGCATCTTTCATGAATTGAAATGAAATTTAAAATTATAGAATTTTATAAAGATGAAAAGATGATTAATCATATGCACTAAAACAAATTCTTACAGTTTGAGAAGATAAAAAAAACACACATAATAAAATTATTCTGGTCAAGAAAATCCTGACTTCAAATGTAAAAACTGCATGAAAAAAAAAAATCTAGTGCCATGTCAATCAGAAATCAAAGCAGATGAAAACAATACTTATTTAAATTTATAGATCTATAAGAGCCTAGGACTCACTCATAAATTGACTACTAGTGACACAGGAATTCTAGTTATACTATTTATACCGTATCTTACTATTAAAATCTAGATCTAAATACCAAAAACAAATTGAGAATGTGCAAGTGCACTTCGTGGTACTAAGGTAATATAAAATACAAATGGCTTAAATCCAATAAAAAGTTTCCATGAAATTGTTAGCAAATATTTCACTAATCAGGGGAACCCCCAATTATTTAAATCTCTCCACTTAGAAACCCTAAATGGAGAATTTAAATTCAGAATGTATTACTTCAAAGAACCATGATACAGGTCTGGCTGAGATCAGTAGTTAATGATCATTCTGTTGTATGTCCCTTCATAATATAAGTTCCTAATACAAATACTTAAAAAAACATTATGGAAAATCTTTGTTCCAAACAGTTCAAGACAAAATGCAGTATATGAAGCAGTTACTTTGCTTTTTTGGTCACTGAAACCACTATCAAAATTATCAATAGCTACTTATAAGATTCACAAATTCTCATACTATATGTGTTTCTATATAAGATATCACAGATTAAAAAACATAGGTCAGTTTTGTTCAGACTAGTTGGTGGGACAAGAAAATAACAAAGTAGCATGTGAGTATGTTACATAAATGGGTAAACAACTTATTCTATTACTGTTTAGTATTGAGCATATGTTTGAAAAAACTGATAACTCGAAAAATAAATCTTTTCACAGATAGTTACATAAACAAACATAATGTATCATCTGACAGATTATTTACATGAATAAGTAATTTTGACATTGATTATAAAAAAAGTTTTTGATAAGAAAGAAAGCAATACAAAAGATTTACAGAAATCATTAAACTGATCATCCTATTTTGGAAAACACTATACAAAACATTATCAAAAGTGAACAATTTTTAATCTGCCTTGGTATACTAATAGGAGAGGAAAAGAACAACTCAAATTTGGTGCTTCTAAATCTTCTTCTGGAGCCCATATGTAAGAAGACACTGCAAGATGGGTAATTCAAAGTATTTCAAACTTATGTTTAAAATATATCTACACATGTATTAGTCATTATTAAATATCCATACAGGAAACAACAAGAACAAACCAATTTCAAAATGCCAATGTTTATATATATATGTCATCTATAAATCAAGAAAGAAACAGATTCCACATCTGTTAGTTTTGCTCTTAACATTTAAATGTCAAATATTTATTCAACTGCTGTGAATAGAAAAATATATATCACTTCATGCAGAGGCAAATTGTGCTTCAAAAGTTGTATCAAAATTTCTACACTTTAAAGGAACCTATAAAATTGAGAATGGAAATAAAGAATATGTCAAAGAGACAACAACCCGACCAAAGAGCAGACAACAGCCGAAGGCCACCAATGGGTCTTCAATGCAGCGAGAAAATCCCGCACCTGGAGGTGGTCCTCAGCTGATTTTGTTTTGAAATTAACTTATGCCTAGTTCTGGTTCCTTGTCTGGGTTCAGCTTTACTTTTGGTCCTTTTTGGTTTTATCAGGCTCTTCAATGTTTGTATCAGGTTTTGGATATTCAATATTTTGGCCTAAAGCATCACCAACTTGTAGAAATGTTCAACTGGTGCAGTAAAATTGGTACCATTAATGTTATTATAATAAACAAAACCCAAGAAAGTTTTTCATAATAAAATTTGCTGACTTCAAACTTCTGATAAATTATAAAATTAAATAAGCTTTTTTGTTGAAGTGTTTAAAGCTTTACAACAGTTGAACAAAATATAAAAATATGAGAAAATCTTTATATCACCTGGTGTGAGTAAAGAATGTTTAGTACATGTTTGTCAGGCTGTGTAAGGTTACAATGAAAACAGCAATAACTGCTATTAATAGTTATTGTAATCAGACATGGGGTAATTGAAATATGTAATTGTAATTGGCTGTAATTAATTACAATTTCTCAAGTAATTGAATGTAATGTGTAATTGAGCATTTTTTCAATTACAAGTAATTGAAAGTAATGAATTACAAAGCCAAAATTGTCTGTAATTGACAATTACTTTTCAATTACAATTCAAATACATTTGAAATTTGGGATCAGAAAGATTGAATCTTGTGTTTTCTAAAAAAAATATGAAATGCCATGACCTTAGCAAATGCAGTTAGCTGACAAATCAAAGCCTACAAGGTATACCTTCTGTAATTACACAACAATGGAAGATTCTTTATTTTGTAATGAATGAACAAAAAATTAAAAAGAAAAAAAAATATTGTAGAAACATGCCATAATTTGTGTTTAAAAGAAACCATTAGTAAGTCACTGTCTTATACCTTAATTAGCTTGTTACCTACATGTATATTCAGATGGATATTGTTAGACATTGATTTAACATAATCAATTTGAAAGGTCATAAGTCAATCAATAAATATAACCTCTGGCTATTTGTTTTATCATAAACTATATAATGACTGTTTTTACAACAGTTATGTTTGCATGTTAAACAGGTGTTAAGCCAATTAGAGAGAGATAAATATACCCCTAGGTACATGATTTTTTTTAAAATTAATTAATTGTGATTAAAACTACATTATATTTTTAAAAAAGTCAGACTTTCTAAATCATTTCTTTAGGAAAAATAATTTTAATAAGTTTTGATCAAAATAAAAAAAATAAAATTTTATCTATAGGTCTCTCTTCTTGTATTATTTTCAATGAAATACATTAAAACATAAAATTTCAATAGGTAATTAAACAAAATTTAATATTTTGCAAATATTGAATAAGGCTTTTTATCATTTTGCGCATTAAATTAAACCAGACATCTAGTCCTAACCATTCCTGATAGACAAAGTATTATGTGCACTTCAGATTTATGTTTGTTTTTTCTTTATTCCTGTAACACACAAGATATTTAACTTTTACTCTTCTTTGATACTGGCTGAATTTGAAAATAGTCACTGTAGATCTCATTTGTTATTACTATAAAGCAATATATGATAATTATGTACATATGATAGAATAAATGCATGTTCTAAATTTTCCTTTCAAAAGTAATTGAAGTAATTAATTACATTTGCCAAGTAATTGGAAAGTAATTAATTACATTGTAAAAAAAAAGTCAAATGTAATGTGTAATTTAATTGAAGATTAATTAATTACTTTCAAAAGTAATTGACCCCATGTCTGATTGTAATCTGGCTTGATTCTGAATGTCCTTTATCACAGTTCATTATACATAAAGTTACAATATAATTAATTATTAAATAACAGACTAGACGCAAAAATTAATTACAAAGAGGTAATGTTAGATAAAATATTTGATACATGAAAAAACAGTTACACCTTGATATATGCCAAATGAAACAAACATACTCTTTTCATTATTCTATCTTGCTGTTAATCTATACAAGTAAAGCTTAAAAGTGACATGTGATGTTTATCATTAATAATGCTTATATTAAAGTCAAAAGCTATGAACAAATTTGTTACAGGCTTGATGAAATTCCTTCACAACTTTTAATCTATCTGCCAACATTATTCTTAAATCAGTGCATCTTTTAGGCACACTTACTGTAGCAGGAATATTTCTAATAGGATACTTATTCTAAATCAACTAGTCTGAAAGTGGGTAGGTCTAATTCTAAAAACAAGACTAGAACAACCATAAACTTCCAATTGAAAGCCCATCTGAAAAACAATTTAATTTCAAAACAAATCAGTTATAAAAGTTATTGACAGACATGTCACAGTTGTCTGACAATATCTCAATACTACTATCATTGTTTGGTGTACTGACAGCTGTCCCACTTCCTGAACTGGAATTACTGTAGCCATTTGTCTGTATACTGGTTTGAAGACGTGCAGATAGTTCTAATTTTGGCACTATTGCAGGGAACACTTGGGTATTTTCTGGAGTTGTTTTGACTGGACTTGCAGTTTGAACTACTTCTGGGAACACAGGGGTACTTGATGGTGTTGTTTTGTTTGAACTTGATGCAGAATTATCAGGTGACACTTCAAATCCGAGGATTTCTTTCAGATGGTTAGGTAACTTTTTACTCTCTTTCAATTGTAGAAAGATGGATTCTGCCTTCTTCAGTGTTTCTTCCAAATGTATGGCGCCAGTCATATCATTGATATGCTGAAATAGAAAAAAAAGAAAATATTTATTTATGAAATTTAAATCCTTGGTGGGGTTTCGTGTTGCTCATTCTTTAGTTTTCTTTGTGTTTTGTAGACTGTTGTTTGTCTTTTGCTTGTTTTTTGTTTTTTTGCCATGGCATTGTCAGTTCATTTTCAACTGATGAGTTGTAAGGTCTATTAACAAACATTTGTTTCTTTTTTCATTGAGAAAGAGATACATGTATGGTGACTTGATTAATAAGTTAACCTACCTTTAAAATTTCAGTAAATCCAAATTTGTTTTCTATAAGCGTAGATTTTTCTGTATCTAGTATGGCTAAGCAAATAATGAGATGAAAATTCTGGCAAGGTCTGTCTGTCCAAAGAACCTGAAAAAATCATCCATAAATTGTAAATTTCACCAATATTAACTTCAAAACATTCTAAAAGAATACTAAGAATTCAACTTATTTCAACAATACAATTGTTTTATGGTCTTTCAATTTTTTTGTGTTTTTTGTGTTTTTGTCCTAAGAACCTGAAAAAATCATCCATAAATTGTAAATTTCACCAATATTAACTTCAAAACATTCTAAAAGAATACTAAGAATTCAACTTATTTCAACAATACAATTGTTTTATGGTCTTTCAATTTTTTTGTGTTTTTTTCAAGATTTTACTATTTACCCACAAACATGCAGTGACATACAAAACGGTAGGAATATGTGGCCTTTGAACTCCCTTAATGTAAAAAGATTTTACACTTACATCTATATAAGTTTTTGAAACAAGCGTACATGTGATTTTCTGAGTTATGTCCCTTAGTCTATCAGATATTTTCCAAGTGCTCTTTATAGACAGTGGTTTTATATGTAGCATGGTCTAGCTGAAAGTCTTTTTGTATGAACTTTTTTAATAGGCTGTACGTATACATCACCAAATTTACAAGGTTTTGACAGGCGAATGAACTTGTTTGAAAAAAACTATTTTGTATTAAAACCGATTCAAAGTTCTTACCTCCCATAATCTCTGAACATCAGGAAAAGAAAATTCTCGTTTAAATAATATCAATATCCACCGGAAACAGAAATAAAAGTTACCAGAATCATGGCTCTCTGAAAATAATATAAGATAGATATATGAAATAACAGAGATAGTTTTTGTTAAAAAAAAATAAGCTAGTAAACCACAAATTGATAACAAAGAACATTTTTATCAATACTAACACTGATAATACAAAC
Organism: Mytilus californianus; assembly: GCF_021869535.1. Taxonomy (NCBI): domain Eukaryota; kingdom Metazoa; phylum Mollusca; class Bivalvia; order Mytilida; family Mytilidae; genus Mytilus; species Mytilus californianus. Next base: position 28,872,945 of record NW_026262626.1, on the reverse strand, counting down.
TTTTTTGAAGCTGGAAATACAGATGTTGTTTGTGTACTTAATCACTTCTGATCAGATAGTTATATTCAAACAAAACTGTAAGTAAAACCTAAAGATGATGGGTATGTTTAACAATCTTGATTGGCTATAAAGCTCTTGCACGTTTGGAAAATCTAAAGAGATATATCTAATAAATTTGTTTGTAAATACATGCAACTCATAATAAATACTTGAGATTTTAGTGAATGGTATTTCTTTAAAGTTTATATCTTAATCAGTAGTGTCTATTACTTCATTTAAAAGTGCCAAAGTTCAATCTCACATGATACAATCAGGTCCAAGGACACAGTTATCGTCCTTTGGTTTTCGTTGTCTACAAATATAGTCCCTAGTGTGAACAGTGTATAACTTGCATTTTTTTTTTGATACACTTTCCCAATTTATTTCTTGATATTTTATGCATGAAATATTAAGTAAGGGGATGAAATTACATGTTAAAAAAATTTGGGTGCTGAATCTTAATGTTAAGTAGTGATTTGGTCCAGTTAAAAAAGGTCAAAAATTAGAATGTCTGAAGCTGTCAAACTGAATTTTAGCCCCCCTTAACACAGAATTGTCAATATTTTGAGTTAGAGCTGGTAGAAGTTTCTATAATTTTGATATTATTTGTATCAATAGTAGTACACTACACTGTAAAAATCTTTTTGAGATAGAGCAGGTGCGATTTTTTTAATTTGAATTTATTGTCTAAAAGAAATGCACTACGAAATAACTGTGTTCTCGGGCCTAAGAGATGAATTCCGTAAATGTAGATTCTGTACTTTGGCAACTTTCCTGAATGGTTTGCTGGTTTCAATTTGTCAAACTCAATAAAAGTAAAGGATTTACATCTATGTTTGACAGAAATTCTGTTAAAATGTCCCATTTTGGCATTATACGGCTAAAATAAGCATTTTAAAGCAGTTTCCATATTATGCCTAAGAGCCATGCTGAATTTCTATCTGACAGCTTTTTATGTTCCTGATATTTGTGTTTCTATGCTTAAATTAAATTTAATTAACCATTTGTGAACTCTGAATCTAGAGAAAAGTAGATTATCACAGAAAAAATGTGCAGAATATTTGTATTTATGTCCCTGGTTAAACGGCCTGTTTGATGTATGTGAAATGTGAAGAGCTTTGTTCATAAAATCTGTAGTCCATCACAAATATTTCACTAAATCTGTAAAAAAAACCACTTTACAATGATCAGTACACCCTATTCATTTCATATGCTACCATATTTTTCTTCTTTAGGATAGTAAGTGGTTCAAATATATGCCAATTGAGACTAAAACTACATGCAAGTTTTCCATTGAAAAGTGAAAAACTGGTCATCAGACCATACTGCCTGCAAAAAAAAGTTGAATTCAAGAGTCCTTTTGCAATTAGACTTCTTGTATCATAACATCTTAGCATAGAAATGAGCAAAAAGTAACAAATTTCCATTTCTTATAGCCTCTGTGTGCATTTTTATATGTAAATATGGGCTACGGCCTAAATCGACTCTAAATAATTCTCAGTATTACATGGCCTAAGACCATTTTATACTCATGTGGTATGCTTTTTGTAACTTTTCTTTACATTTAAAGTACATTTAATATATATGGAAGAATAATGTATGGTTAAAAAACTTCAAAAACTTCAAATTGGTTGAAAAAAATGCATGTTTATGTAAGGCTTCCCTTAATTCAAAAATCTCTATTTTCAGGCACAGGCTCATATAAATTTGACTTTTGAATAACTGTGATAAATCTGATAAATCAAATGAGTGTTCCGTTGCTTTTAATACTTATTATATTATATTCAAGAGTATTTAAAAAGCAAATTTTTGCAATATTTAAATTTTTTAGGCCAAAATCTTGACAGTTGAAAATATTTGATTTAAACGTCAAAAATAAACATCCAAATTTCAATATTAAAATGACCCTAGTTTCTATAATATATATCCTATGGCCATGAAACTTGGCCAACTATCTTATAATTTCCTAAGCTTAAGTCATGCAAAGTTTTATTAAAATTGGTCAAGTCTTTCTATCCTATTAGGTCCAAGGACACAGTTATCGTCCTTTGGTTTTCGTTGTCTACAAATATAGTCCCTAGCGTGAACAGTGTATAACTTGCATTTTTTTTTTGATACACTTTCCCAATTTATTTCTTGATATTTTATGCATGAAATATTAAGTAAGGGGATGAAATTACATGTTAAAAAAATTTGGGTGCTGAATCTTAATGTTAAGTAGTGATTTGGTCCAGTTAAAAAAGGTCAAAAATTAGAATGTCTGAAGCTGTCAAACTGAATTTTAGCCCCCCTTAACACAGAATTGTCAATATTTTGAGTTAGAGCTGGTAGAAGTTTCTATAATTTTGATATTATTTGTATCAATAGTAGTACACTACACTGTAAAAATCTTTTTGAGATAGAGCAGGTGCGATTTTTTTAATTTGAATTTATTGTCTAAAAGAAATGCACTACGAAATAACTGTGTTCTCGGGCCTAAGAGATGAATTCCGTAAATGTAGATTCTGTACTTTGGCAACTTTCCTGAATGGTTTGCTGGTTTCAATTTGTCAAACTCAATAAAAGTAAAGGATTTACATCTATGTTTGACAGAAATTCTGTTAAAATGTCCCATTTTGGCATTATACGGCTAAAATAAGCATTTTAAAGCAGTTTCCATATTATGCCTAAGAGCCATGCTGAATTTCTATCTGACAGCTTTTTATGTTCCTGATATTTGTGTTTCTATGCTTAAATTAAATTTAATTAACCATTTGTGAACTCTGAATCTAGAGAAAAGTAGATTATCACAGAAAAAATGTGCAGAATATTTGTATTTATGTCCCTGGTTAAACGGCCTGTTTGATGTATGTGAAATGTGAAGAGCTTTGTTCATAAAATCTGTAGTCCATCACAAATATTTCACTAAATCTGTAAAAAAAAACCACTTTACAATGATCAGTACACCCTATTCATTTCATATGCTACCATATTTTTCTTCTTTAGGATAGTAAGTGGTTCAAATATATGCCAATTGAGACTAAAACTACATGCAAGTTTTCCATTGAAAAGTGAAAAACTGGTCATCAGACCATACTGCCTGCAAAAAAAAGTTGAATTCAAGAGTCCTTTTGCAATTAGACTTCTTGTATCATAACATCTTAGCATAGAAATGAGCAAAAAGTAACAAATTTCCATTTCTTATAGCCTCTGTGTGCATTTTTATATGTAAATATGGGCTACGGCCTAAATCGACTCTAAATAATTCTCAGTATTACATGGCCTAAGACCATTTTATACTCATGTGGTATGCTTTTTGTAACTTTTCTTTACATTTAAAGTACATTTAATATATATGGAAGAATAATGTATGGTTAAAAAACTTCAAATTGGTTGAAAAAAATGCATGTTTATGTAAGGCTTCCCTTAATTCGAAAATCTCTATTTTCAGGCACAGGCTCATATAAATTTGACTTTTGAATAACTGTGATAAATCTGATAAATCAAATGAGTGTTCCGTTGCTTTTAATACTTATTATATTATATTCAAGAGTATTTAAAAAGCAAATTTTTGCAATATTTAAATTTTTTAGGCCAAAATCTTGACAGTTGAAAATATTTGATTTAAACGTCAAAAATAAACATCCAAATTTCAATATTAAAATGACCCTAGTTTCTATAATATATATCCTATGGCCATGAAACTTGGCCAACTATCTTATAATTTCCTAAGCTTAAGTCATGCAAAGTTTTATTAAAATTGGTCAAGTCTTTCTATCCTATTAGGTCCAAGGACACAGTTATCGTCCTTTGGTTTTCGTTGTCTACAAATATAGTCCCTAGCGTGAACAGTGTATAACTTGCATTTTTTTTTTGATACACTTTCCCAATTTATTTCTTGATATTTTATGCATGAAATATTAAGTAAGGGGATGAAATTACATGTTAAAAAAATTTGGGTGCTGAATCTTAATGTTAAGTAGTGATTTGGTCCAGTTAAAAAAGGTCAAAAATTAGAATGTCTGAAGCTGTCAAACTGAATTTTAGCCCCCCTTAACACAGAATTGTCAATATTTTGAGTTAGAGCTGGTAGAAGTTTCTATAATTTTGATATTATTTGTATCAATAGTAGTACACTACACTGTAAAAATCTTTTTGAGATAGAGCAGGTGCGATTTTTTTAATTTGAATTTATTGTCTAAAAGAAATGCACTACGAAATAACTGTGTTCTCGGGCCATCATCTAGAAATTAGTCTAATTAATTTCACAAATTTTTACATTGATAGTTTAACATACTGTATAGTGTATAAACTTTTTGGATGTCATTTTATATATACGGAACCTTACCTAGATAACTACATAATTCAGGATCTGTATGCTGCATCAGTTTGTGTATTTGTGCCAGCTGATGCTTCATTCCACCTTGGTCCATTTCAAAATTACTACACTGTATTAAATATAATAACCATAATATGAGAATAATTTCTATAAACTTAAAATAAATTTATGGAAGACCCTAGTCAATAAGAAATGTAGTGTAATATTTAACATAATTGTCAGTTATCTACCGTCTATCATGGTGAAATATTTTTCTTTTATAAACTGTATTTATGTAATCTTTTAAGTTAGGGTTATATAATAAAAGCATGATATGTTGTATTGAATTCCCTGACCCATTTCGGAAATAACCTTTATGGGTTACCTAGCAACAAAAAGTTGTAACGCCGAATTATATTAAAAAAGAGAAGTCCAAACAAATTATCATACCATTTCCAGGCACATGACATGTTTTGGTGGATATACTTCATAAGGTAGCCTCAAGTTAGGTGATAAATATATATGTTCACTATCTAAAAATAGTTATCATTAGTTTTTGACAATAAATATTAAATAGGCCACCATTTTTATTTGATTACATATAACATACCACTCGTTCCATTAATCCAGCAAAGCACCAAAAAGCATCTACTTCATTCTCCATGACAACCAGTACCGGAGACAGTAAATCACTCATTCCCTGAACATAACCTGAAATATTCCCACAAAAAAATCAAGCTGAAAACTTATTGATCACAAATTCTTAATTCAATATAATATTCATTTTAATGGAATCATCTTCAATCTTAGTTTTTAATAACATGGTCTTCATTCTATGATCTTTTTGTCAACTCCCAAATAATTCAAATTGTACAATAGATAAAGAGTATTAGAGGTCTTATATAATAAAAACTACTGAAAACTGAAAAAAAGACTGTTTGTGTTTGATAGTTGAGCTATCAAAGTTTTTATTTTACAGTATGTTTTCTTCCTGATTCAAAGTAGACATTGCCTAAAAATCAAAGTTGCCACCAGAGTAATAATATTGGGAACAAAATAGACTTCTAGAAACACCTAATACTGTAAATTAAGAAATTATTGCGTGCATTTATTATTGCGATTTTGTCATTTTTGACTAAAATGCGATTATAATTTTTGCGATATTGAGAAAAATCCTGTTTAATTCATATAAAAAATTTCAAAATGCGAGTTTGAATTATTGCGATTATAACCCTGTCGCATTTTTCGCAATAATAAAAACATCGCAATAATTTCTGAATTTACAGTATCATCAAAACAATTAAGGATCTAAGTGCTGAGAATGTTACGCTTTGAGATAAATTCACTGTAGAGTTTTTAATATTTTTCTTCCCACATGTTGCTATATCTAGTCTCTTCTACATAACTGCTTTGCCAAGCTAAACAATCATCTATAGGCAATTTATCAACTTACCTAAATCAAAGTTGAACATACAGTATATCATCAGAATACTGTCAACTTACCTAACTAAAAGTTACCTAAATCAAAGTTGTACATACAGTATGTCATCAGAATATCATTTAATACTTGTAGATTAGGATTACATTCTTCTCCTGTGCATACCTTAATCAAAGTTGTACATACAGTATGTCATCAGAATATCATTTAATACTTGTAAATTAGGATTACATTCTCCTCCTGTACATACCTTAATCAAAGTTGTACATACAGTATGTCATCAGAATATTAATTTATACTTGTAGATTAGAATTACATTCTCCTCTAGAACTTACCTAAATCAAAGTTGTACATACAGTATGTCATCAGAATATCATTTAACACTTGTAGATTAGGATTACATTCTTCTCTAGAACTTACCTAAATCAAAGTTGTACATACAGTATGTCATCAGAATATCATTTAACACTTGTAGATTAGGATTTCATTCTTCTCTAGAACTTACCTAAATCAAAGTTGTACATACAGTATGTCATCAGAATATCATTTAATACTTGTAGATTAGGATTACATTCTCCTCCTGTACATACCTTAATCAAAGTTGTACATACAGTATGTCATCAGAATATCATTTAATACTTGTAGATTAGAATTACATTCTTCTCTAGAACTTACCTAAATCAAAGTTGTACATACAGTATGTCATCAGAATATCATTTAATACTTGTAAATTAGGATTACATTCTCCTCCTGTACATACCTTAATCAAAGTTGTACATACAGTATGTCATCAGAATATTAATTTATACTTGTAGATTAGAATTACATTCTCCTCTAGAACTTACCTAAATCAAAGTTGTACATACAGTATGTCATCAGAATATCATTTAACACTTGTAGATTAGGATTACATTCTTCTCTAGAACTTACCTAAATCAAAGTTGTACATACAGTATGTCATCAGAATATCATTTACCACTTGTAGATTAGGATTACATTCTTCTCTAGAACTTACCTAAATCAAAGTTGTACATACAGTATGTCATCAGAATATCATTTAACACTTGTAGATTAGGATTACATTCTCCTCCAAAAAATTTATGCGTTCTGTCTGTCCTTGTTACATCTTTCTCTGAAATAGCATATTTCAATTATAGAACAAAGATATAGATGTTTTTTGTGATTCAATTGTGTTGTGTTTGCTTTGTCATTGTTAAACTGATCATTCCCATTATTAAACAGACAAAAACAGAATCCTGCCTTCAAGACTCTTAATATTAAGAGTGAAAAATATACATGTAAAACTGGATTAAACCCAACACATGTCTGTACCAAGTCTGGCTATCTGGACCATGTGTTGTTTGTTGATGTTTGTCATTGTTTGAACATCTATCATCTGAGAGAAGTCAGGTGTGGATAGTTTGTATGGTTTGTTGTACTGACTGATATTTTAAGTAATTCCAGTTATCCTTTTTAAGGGCTATTTTATTGAAAACAAACATGGTACACAGGGAAGCAAATTTGAAAATAGGGTAAGCACCTATAAATACAATTTTAGAATTTCCAATGCATATTCGCTGTAAAAAAAAGTATCTTACACTCATATGTTGCAATATCAAAGTTAATTCCCTGGGTCCAATGTACCAGTATGTATTTTTATGGAACAACCCTTAGTATTATATTAAGAGAATAACATTAATTTTAATTACACATGTATTGTTCAAGTTTTTATTCAAATTGGTTCCATTTTTCTCAGTAGAAGTAGATAAAAAGAAATGATTCCATTAGTCTTCAATATGAGATTCTGTTTACTAGTGTCAAATTCTCCTGTTATTCCAAACTAATTCTGATGACCAAAAACATCTTTGGTATTTGGTTTTTATTTTCTATAGAAAAATCCATCTTTTTATTCAGAATGGATCGATAATTTTCTTACCAATAAGACATTTCCTCTCTCTTAACATAGCAAATCTTTTTTCTTGTTCAGCAGTTATAGTCTTCCATTGTAACTTCATTCTAAAATAATCATCTCTGAAAAAAAGAAATTATTTTATAATATATTTATTGAAAATTTAAAGTAATAAGTCAAAGAATGTCAACCTTACAATATAACAATCAAAAATTGGCTTAGAACTGAAAATATCCAATGTAATATTTATTAACTAGAAAATTATTTCAAAAATAGAAAATAATAAGAAAATTTATCACTCTAAGTCACATAAAGAGATAATGAGTGGCAAATTGCTTACTGGCATATGGACTTTGTAAAGTGAAAAAGGTGGATTAAACAAGATTTTAACGTAACATACCTCTAGCTATAAATGTAGGAAGTCTTTCAAGATTTTAAACAGAAATTTTGTTCACAATATCTTATATAGCCAGTCTTTTTCACCTTAATTTTGACCTTCATTTTCCCACTTTATTTATGGCTCTACCATAATGATATGGATAAACAGAACTTCATGATAACTACCACTAGTACGAAATATCTAACAGCTTTCCTTCTGTAAGTGGCACTTTATTAATATTGAAGCGGTACTAGATGGTTCACTCGATTTAGTCCCATGAAAAATTATTATTTACAATTTAAAATAAAATTCATTGGGAAATTAATCAATATACTGTGGATTCATTCATTTTTGTGTATACCAATTTTCGTGGATTAAGGAAAAATTGTATTTTCGTGGATATTTGATTTCGTGGATTTGCCAAAGTTTGTATACAAACCTATAGACTATTTGTACTTGGTTGAACATCTAAATTGGTGGTTCACCTGTACCCATGAAATCCACCAAAATTAGTATCCAATGAATAATAACGAATCCACGGTATAAATAAAAATCCAAACATTTTATCAGACGTTGATTCCAATAAAAATCTAATTTTACTAATCTAACAAGCAGTTTATTGGTTTTGACCATCTGAACTCTTCTATAAGGTGGGTACAAGGTATGTAACGGAATATTTTAACCCTTCTTGAGCATTAATTTAGAATAAGGAGATGTGCTATGATTACCAATGAGACAATTATCCGAAAGAGTCCAAAATGAAGTTGATTTAAGCAACCATATGTCACCATACAACCTTAAACAAAGAGCAAAACCCTACCATATAGTCAGATATAAAAAAGGTTCTGACATGACAAAATGTAAAACTATTCAAACAAGAAGTAAAGACCTAAAGCCTGATTAATGACAAAACAATAAACGAAAAACAGATATAACAGACAGCAATCAACTCTTAAGATCACTCTTGATATACCGGTCATTACTTTTAAGATTAATTAGTAGGTATATTTCTACATAAATATATAATAACTATTAAACTATAAACCAGTAGTGAATAGTAAACTTACACCCGTCTTTTTCTTTCATCTGTCCGAGTTTTATATGTTGACTGCCAATTATAATAACCTAGCAAGAATTTCCATACATCTATTCTTAATGCTGGATCGACTCCCTGTAAAATATAAACCCATGTATTACAATCATGAATATACATCATTTCTTCTTTAATTTGGTAGACTAGGATTAAAGGAGGATAACCCTTAGATCAGCAATGCTTTTGTTTCCTCAATGTGAAACAGAATTAATACTATCTGTTTTACTAAGAAACTTGGAACAAATTTATTAAAATTGTTAACAAAAATGTACAAGTGAATTTAAAGAGTTATGTACCCTTAACCTTGAGTCTTCCTCCTTAAATTATCTAGCAATAGTAAATCTTGATGTTCAAACTGAAATTCACATTACATTTGTTGATAAAGGAAAAATGTGTAAGGGTTCTCGCCTACTTTTGCTGTTAATCGCAGGCTCAACAAAAATGAGGAACAAAATTAATAAAAATATTCCTCTCTAGACTATCTTTTGATTGTAAGTAGCTTCTGTCCAAGTTTGGTAAAAATCCAGGATAGTTTATGAATCTAATAAATATTTTAAAAACTTAAACTGCAGACTGTATGTAATGTTAACTGGAAGAAAAACTAAGTCCATTTATAAGTAAAATAAGGAAAAATTGGAATTTTTTTTCCAAAATTTCCTTCTAGATACTAGCTTTTAATCATAAACAAGCTTCTGTCCAAGTTTGGTACAAATCCAGGATAGTTTAAGAAAGTTGTTAAAATTTTAAAAACTTTAACCACAGAGTGAATGTAATGTTAACTGGCAGAAAAACTAAGTCCATTTATAAGTAAAATACAAAAAAAATAGAATTTTTTTTTTCCAAAATTTTCTTCTGGATACTATCTTATGATCATAAACAAGCTTCTTTCCAAGTTTGGTAGAAATCCAGGATAGTTTAAGAAAGTTATTAAAATTTCAAAAACTTTAACCACAGAGTGAATGTAATGTTTCCTGGCAGAAAAACTAAGTCCATTTATAAGTAAAATACGGACAAAATGGAATTTTTTTTTTACAAAATTTACCTTTGAATATTATCTTATGATCATAAACAAGCTTCTGTCCAAGTATGGTAGAAATCCAGGATAGTTTAAGAAAGTTATTAAAATTTCAAAAACTTTAACCACTGAGTGAATATTTGTGGACGCCAACGACCACGACAACGACACCGACGACGGAATGTAGGATCGCTATGTCTCGCTTTTTTGACAAAAGTCGAAGGCTTGACAATAAAAGGAAATATGGGATAAATTTCGATAAAACAACAACCAAATAACAGAAGGGAACAAACCTAAAACTGATTTTTTTGTACTATTGCATAGAAATTGAGAATTGGAAGTCTTAATAAACAATTCACCAAAGTTTCATGCATATTGGTTAAAGCATTTTTTAATTAATGTCCCACATGTTGACGACGGACGGACAGACGGTCAGTGGTATACCATAATACGTCCCGTAAACGGGCGTATAAAAACAACTCAATGAAATCCTGTCAAAATATCCATATATGTCAACCTGTTTTCAGTTCCAATCTGATACACGAAGAATACTTCTGTAAAATTTAAACAAGAGCCTGACAATTATCCATTTAGCTTTATTTGGTGAAAATGATCACATTTTCATGGCTATTACCTACCCCTCTAAATATTACATCTTTAAGTTTATCTATATCTTTTATTTTGCCATCGCTATCCATATGTTTAGACCATTGCTCTCCTGTAAGTGGAGTACCTCTGGATACTGAAGGTCTGCTGGGTAATTTTGTCTACAATAAAAGATAAAAAAAAATTAAACATCAAATATGTTGAACAAAGAATATTTAAAAAAAATTAGTAGTTTTCTAGTTACTGGAGATTCGTTATAATAACGTTATAAAGGGACATAACTCAAGAAGGCTAAGAGTGACGTGTGTTTTGTGGAAATAAGCATTGTGTATAAGTTTCATGACATTTGGTTGAGGCAAACTAGTAAGAGAACAGAAACGAAAAATTTAGCAATTTTTCCATTTGTAAAGGAACATAACTCTAAAACGGTAAAAGTGACGCCACCAAAATTCAAACCTGATCTGTGTTTTGTGGTAATAAGCATTGAGTTTAAGTTTCATAACATGTGGTTGAGGCAAACTAAAGTTAGAGAACGGAAACCAATTTTGGGACGTACGTACAGACGTATGTACAGACGGACAAGGGTAAAACTTAATGCCCCCTCCGCTAAGGCGGGGGCATAAAAAAAAGTAAATTCATTTAATACCCTTATACATCCCATTAATCATGTCTTCATCTACATATTCCAGCCACATATCTGCAATCTTATATAATTCTTCTTCAAATTAATAACTAGCCTATTGCATAAGACAAAGAATACCTTCGTTATAAGTTCATAACCTGGTTCATCTTGGTTACTTATTTCCATTCCAGGAATGTCCTCACTGAGGATATCTGCTACCTCCTCTCGCTGTCTTGGAATCTGGGCATCAGGTTGTAACAACACATCTTTCAGGAAATTTGTGACCTTGGAAAATCCTGCTAATGATGTTGTGTATGGATCTTTAATAAATTTCTGAAAATATATAAATGTACTATGAATACTGGAGGATGAATTATAAACATGACAGTGAAACCCTGATCCTCTATATTAAAATACATATGTAATTTCATCGATCTAAGCTAAAGCAGGGTCAACAAATCTCATTTGAATCAGGTTTCTTTTCCTGTAATCTAATTCAGCTCATTATTTCCTGCATGATTAGCACTGTATGGCTTTCCTCCTGATCCACAGAATTTACATGGATTAATACAATGATATTTTCCAAAAACGAAGATTTTCCATGTGATTAAAAAAATATCATAAAACTGGATTGTCTCATTAGTTGTAATTATATCAAAATATGATTGTATTGGATTTTAATAAAAGACTTATCACTAGTAGTTTCAAACTGATATTTACCCAAATACAACAATAACTAGAAGGAACTGTTTTAGTGGACTAAAAACATATATCTGACCTTGATGCATGTTTATAGAAGTCATTCCAGTATGAGAAAAGCACAACAAAAACATTCTAGTACTGAACTAACTGTTTTATATCATTTGATGAATTTTGTGTTCATCATGTTCATGGCAGACCTTTGATAATCTCTGTTTAATTAATTCACAAATTTTTCAAACGCATGGCAGTATAGACCTTGACATATAGTATAGATTGAAGACCATACATTGACAACTGGAATTTTGGATGTCTTTCCATTTCTAATATTGTTGGGTTGCTATCTCAATGACATGAGAAAATGAGAAACCACATATTAATTTCAGGTGGCCTAACAGTGTATTATTTCTTTTTTTTTAGGCCTATTTAATCAAGGCTTTTAAAATCATTTTTTAATGTAATACAATGCTTCCTGAAGTGCATAGCTATACTGAATTTGAAATCTATAGCTTCCCTAAAATTATAGCATCACCATCATTAAACATTCTAATATAAATTCTATTCAAACAGCACCACTGTATAAAATAAAGCACCATGATACCATGTTGCTATAGGGTTCTAGGCAGATCACTAACAGCTTGTTATTTGAGACATTAACATTAGCATTTTTTTTTTTTTTATATACAATTGATCAATATTGTCACAGGAAGCAGCCTTAGGATCTTTTTAAATTGAAGACCATAGCATTATTTTTAATTTTAAAAGAAAAATTCAAAACACAATGCAAGGTTAATTTCCTGGTAACTTTTGTTAAGTCCTAATTTTCATAATCTTATTCAGTACATGTATACTTTATATGTATACATTATTACAGGTTAAAAATACAAAAATTAACATTTGCAATTATAAAGAGTATCTGTAAAAGTGGATAAAATACTTTAACCTATATTCTGTAAAGTACATATATATATATTTATATAATTCAAACATGTTCCTGTCCAGTTAACAAAGAAATTAGCCATCTCAATACCCCTAATAAACAAACAATGACTTCAAATTACCTTAGATACAGGTGTAAGACCCACACTTTATAATATATCCATAGTCATAATGATCTGTACACGTACATTTTATCAACAAACCACTTAATACAGAACAATAAGGATATCAATACTTAATTGTATAGTCAAGGTCAATACACAGAAAATTATCTTTTAAAACATAGATCACACCTCATTAATTCTTCCTGGTCTTGTTATGTAAGACCCTGATATACTGTGTGAGCATTATGGATTTATTTGTGTTGTCTTGGTTTTTTTTTAAAGTCAACAGTACAAAGTCTTCTTTCTACTTTATTTTGTATAAAGGAAACTTAAAACCTGACAGGAAAACTTTATTTTCATAATACAATCAAAATCATTATCAATTTAGCTTAAGAGTCGAACAAGGACAATTTACCAGGACATTATTATACCATACATGTCAGATTATTAAAGTCATTTTCTACAAAAAATAATTTTTTTTTTCAAACAGCTGAAAAAATTTAAAATATAAAGATTTAGTCACTACAGCTATTAAAACAGTCCTGAGTACTTATACATTTAATTTGTCCCGTCAACTAAATTAATCTAAACAATCATAAATGCAGAAACCCAATGAATGAAACTTAGTTATAAAAAGTGGAGAAGAAGTGATATAAGTTTGACTGAAATCTATTTAGCAGTTTGAGAGATAAAAATGAAAGTATTGTGTTGATAATCTACAAGAAACAAGCTGAAAGTCTTTGAATTAATACATCAATTCTGCTGTGCATGCCAGTACACCAATTCCACAAAATTAATGCTTGAACTATCCAAATTAAAGATCTTAGCTATTATAATCTAAACTATAGTATCAATCGCTTGATTAGTTATGCACAAAATTAAAACACAGTCTGATTTAAACCAGATCGCCATTTGTTTTGTTATACTAATATGTCACATGCAGATCTGTTGAATCTTATTCAGGGGTTACTTCTCGTGTGATCACCGCGAACTTTACTTGTTGAAATGAGCATCTGGTAAAGTAAAATTGGAACTCTTTTAATGTTACTTCTAAAGTTAAATTTACAGGAACAATTGCCATATTATGCAGGGGTTTATGAGATGAATTAATACCTTTTTTTCTAGGATAAAAATGTTTTCTTCCCAAACTAGAATTGTATCCATTATTAAACAACAACTATTTTCATGTAATTGGTTTGTTTTTGAGGTTGGATAAGGTACAGTTACAATCCAGAAATACACTTCAAATGCTTCAAAAACGGATTTTTTTTTTGGTCTTACTTTAATTTACAAATGTATATGCAAGGTATAATATGTTGGACTAGGATAAGATAAATATTTGAAAATTGGCTGATGCAACATAAGTTACATAAATGACAGAGTAAGAAGCTCTTTAATAGGTTGGAATAAAGCATACAATGTTCTTGTTCCTTGAAATCATAAATTACTTTCTGATAAAAATGAAAACTTACAGTTACAAGGTCTCCTTGAGAGTCAGCAAACAAATTGAGTTCATCAAAGGACTTGGACAGCATATCAGGATCATGTTCTTGTACAATGAATAATCTATTATCCTTTGGTGACCTAAAATAATAGATGGCCTTTATACATGTAAGAAGGCTTGGACAGCACATCATATTCTTGTATAATGCCCAAAAATATAGTTATGTTTCCTGTCTCCTATAGCTACCTACCACAAGTTTTAATGCCTAACATAACACATTTGTTATGGACATTTCTGGTTAATAGTGTTGAAGTCCAAATATAAATGGTTAAGCACTTTTAAAATCAATAACATTCCCACATTTGTCTTTGTAAAATAATTTGACCTACATGTACCTTCTCTATTTTATCTGCAAGATGACAGGAAACAAGTATATATATATATTTTTTTGTTGCCTTATAATTAATCTACTGGTAAAAACATTGGGCAAAATAAATGGCTTTGACAACAATTAATATTCTTTTATGTATATTTTTTTAAGTATGATAATTAATCTCAATTAAAACCTGCATTAAAAGACCACTCATGGGAGATGACAAAAGTTGTCCTTTACTACAGGTAGTCATCATATACAGGTTCAAACATCCTTACAAAGGAATGACTTCAGCTTTACCACTTGGAACCCTTGATTCAATAGCTTCCTTGTAAGCAGCAACCTTCTACCAAAAAGGTATAACAAAAATACAGAACTTCAAGGTAAATTTAATAAAATGCTCCGCAGGGCGCAGCTTGATACGACCGCAGAGGTCGAACCCTGAACAGTTGGGGCAAGTATGGATACAACATTCAAGCTTGATACAGCTTTGCATTTGGATTGTGATTAAATATTTGACACAGCATAGGTTTCTGACACAGAATGAATGTGGTCTAAGAACTTAAAAATTTTAAATTGGACATTCACCTATTATGGTCCAATATCCAAAATCTAAATACATGGTTAGATTCAGCATATAAAAGAACCCCAAGAATTCAATTTTTGATGAAATCAAACAAAGTTTAATTTTGGACCCTTTTGACCTCAATGTGGACAAAGTTGATAACGGGGCCCAAAAATCAAAAATCTAAATACATGGTTAGATTCAGCATATCAAAGAACCCCATATATTCAATTTTTGTTGAAATCAAACAAAGTTTAATTTTGGACCCCGATTTGGACCAACTTGAAAACAGGGCCCATAATCAAAAATCTAAATACATGTTTAGATTCAGCATATCAAAGAACACTAAGAATTCAATTTTTGTTAAAATCAAACTAAGTTTAATTTTGGACCCTTTGGACATTAATGTAGACCAATTTGAAAACGGAACCAAAAATTAAGAATCTAAATACACGGTTAGATTCGGCATATCAAAGAACCCCAATAATTCAATTTTTGATGAAATCAAACAAAGTTTAATTTTGGACCCTTTGGACCTCAATGTGAACCAATTTAAAAACGGGGCCCAAAATCCAAAAACTAAATACACGGTTAGATTCAGCATATTAAAGAACCCCAAAAATTCAAGAATAAAACCCCATTGAAATTGGTCAAGAAATAAGCAATTTATACGAAGTATCTTCTTTTGCACAACACTGTGCAATTAAAAATTTCTTGCTATTGTGCAATACTGTACAATTGACAATTTCTTGCTATTGCACAATATTGTGCTATTTGATATTTCTTGCTATTGCGCAATACTGTGCAATTGAAGATTTCTTGCTATTGCGCAATACTGTGCAATTGAAGTTTTCTTGCTATTGTGCAATACTGTGCAATTGAAAATTTCTTGCTATTGCACAATACTTATTATATAATAATTTACACATCCTGTTTGGTGTGTATCTCATACCATATCATTATTATTTGCTTTTAAATATAAATCAGAAATAACCAACTTGAAATGGAAAATTTTAAAAGAAAAAAAAAAGGAAAAAAAGAAAAAATAGGAAACCCCCCCCCCCCCCCCAATTTTTTGAACCCCCTTATGATTCATCACCCCCAAACTTAATCCCAGCCTTCCCTTTGTGGTATGGTACCTTGCAGTACAATTTCAGAAAGATCCATACACTTACACACAAGTTATTGTCCTGAAACTAGAAAAATGCTTGTTTTTTGCCCCTTTTTGGCCCCTAATTCCTAAAATATTGAGGCAATTACCCCCATCATCAATCCCAGCATTCCCTTTGTGGTATGGTACGTTGCAGTACAATTTCAGAGAGATCCATACACTTGAACACAAGTTATTGTCTGGAAACTAGAAAAATGCTTATTTTTGGCCCCTTTTTGGCCCCCAATTCCTAAACGTTTCGGCAATTACCCCCAAACTCAATTCCAGCTTTCCCTTTGTGATATGGAACCTTGTAGTACAATTTCAGAAAGATCCATACACTTACACACAAGTTATTGTCATGAAACTAGAAAAATGCTTGTTTTTTGCCCCTTTTTTGGCCCCTAATTCCTAAAATTTTAAGGCAATTACCCCCAAAATCAATCCCAGCATTCCTTTTGTGATATGGAACCTTGTGGTACAATGTCAGAGAGATCCATACACTAACACACAAGTTATGTCTGGAAGTTACAAAAATGCTTATTTTTGGCCCCTTTTTGGCCCCTAATTCCTTTACTGTTGGTACCATAACCCCCAAAATCAATCCCAACCTTCCTTTTGTGGTATTGAACCTTGTGGTAAAATTTCATAGAGATCCATTCACTTAAACTAAAGTTAGAGTGCGAAAACCAATGTGTCTTCGGACGACGCTGGACGACGCCAGACGACGACGACGACGACGACGCCAACGTCATACCAATATACGACCACAAAAATTTTTTTGCGGTCGTATAAAAAGGGGAAGTCCATAAAAACTGACAAAATCAAACTTTATCAACCAACAGAACGAGTGAAAAATGACTGTCATATTCCTGACTTGGTACAAACATTTTCTGAAGAAAATGGTGGGATGATCTTGGTTTCATTGCTAACTAAACCTCCCACTTGTATGTTTCATCCAAGTAAAAATCTTCCAAAATATATAATCTTCACATGCAATGTATATCCATTAAGTTTTCAACATTTTTAACATTTTATAAATTGCCTACTGTACATGTATGTGGATTCATTATTATTCGTGGGATACCATTTTTTGTGGATTTCGTTGCCAAAGGTGAACCACAAATTAGTATGTTCAACCAAGCACAAATTCTCTATATGCTTGGATGCAGACTTGAGTAAAACCACAAAATCAAATATCCATGAAAATCCACAAAAATTGATAACCACGAAAATAAAGGAATACACAGTATTTCACTTAATTGACATTGGTAAAAAAAAATCTCTTGAGGAAGTACTCTATCCATCGATTTGACTACTTGTTCTTTTATCAGACACATGTTAAACTACTCCAAGTTCCACAGCCCTTTTTAAGAGCACAGT
This sequence comes from Mytilus californianus, assembly GCF_021869535.1. Taxonomy (NCBI): domain Eukaryota; kingdom Metazoa; phylum Mollusca; class Bivalvia; order Mytilida; family Mytilidae; genus Mytilus; species Mytilus californianus. The sequence goes on along the minus strand of NW_026262626.1, from coordinate 28,854,890 downwards.
TCTTTTCTTCCACATTTCATTTATTATATTTGTTCATTTAAATTGAACAATTTTGTTTCTATAGCTAATATAAGTTTAAATAAAAGAAGAATGTGTCTGAGGACACTTATGCCCCCGTTCGAGCTTTGTAATTTTCCAAGTTAAAAAGGGGCATAACTCTAGAACGATATATGACTCACTGCCCAAATTCGAACTCGGTCTGTGTGTTGTGGTTTTTAGCATTGTGTATGAGCTCCATAAAATTTGGATGAGGCATACTAAAGTGAGAGTGCGAGAAACGAAAAAATTTGCAATTTTCCAAATTATAAAGTGGTATAATTCTAGAAAGGTAAGTGACTCACTGCCCAAATTTGAACTCTCTCTCTGCAAGTTTTGGTTCTTAGCATTGTGTATAACTTTCATAAAATTTGCATGAGGCAAACTTAAGTTAGAGTGCGGAAACGAAAACTTGACAGGTGGATGGTAAGACAGAAGGATGGAAAGATGGAAGGACGGAAGGTCAAGGGTAACACTTCATGCCCCCTTCGCCTATGGCGGGGACATAAAAATTGCATTCTAAACATTTGAACTGAAAAATAAATAGTAATTAAATGAGCTTTCTTGGGTATTGATTGCTGAGATTTCTGATTCACATATGTATAAGTAATTAAAGAGGTCATAATGTTAAGTTAAACATTAAATATTAAATAAATGCTCAAAAGTCATGCTCACCTCTGAATGTGAAGAGTTTTCCCTAAAAATTGTAGCATGGCTTTACTACCACCACTATGGAAATGTAAAGCTGGATATGTGGTCCCATCCTTCAGTATAAATATCACATAGGCCCATCCATGGTTTGGTGCATTCCTCTTAAAACTTTTTAAATCCAAGATATCAAAACTTATATTATATTTTCTTCTTGCTTCTTCTTTTGCTGCAAGACATAATAATAATTGAATGTAAACCATTATTATCAATTCAATATGTGCCAATATTGTTTTCCGATTTTTTAAAATCTCTTAAACTCATAATTATTCAATAGAGTGAATCGATTTTATTCTGTATACGTAAATAAAGGACTCACAATTATTATTGGTGGCTTACATGTACAGCTTTTCATAAAACAAGACTGTCACTTTTAAATTTTAAGATAACTTTTAATAAGTAAAATATGCTGATAATCATTTTTATAAAGAACAATTTGTTGGTTTATACATTTCTGAAAAATTAACTTACTAGGAACATCTGACCCTGACCCTGTATCTGGTTTATAGCCAACAGATAAAGATGATCCTATAACTGCCCATTCATGTTCATTCTGACCATCTACCTGCAGTATCTCTTCTGCCTTCCATTCTATAAATACTCCCTCAGGCTGAAATTTAGAACAAAATCTTCAATAATCATCATATTAGAAGACACAACAAAAAACAAATTCCTTATCATGCTTATACATGCTACTGTCAAATAATTCAAATTCATATTTTTTGTGTATCTTTTTTTAACCAAATCTTTTCAATACTTTTTACATACATATATTGTTTATCTACTTGGATGAATATTGTTAGTGTTTCATAAGCCTCTAAAGGCTGGCTGATATAGTATATTATTACTGATGTATTAAATTGTAATTGTGGTGTTATATTATGTATATTGTACCAGGATGCACTTTAAATAAAATAAATCTAAATCTGAATCTATGTAGTGTGATAATTTCATTGCCTATTTGAAAACAATTATTATGGTTAATTCACTTTTCTATCACACAGCTTGAACTGAATGTAAATCAACTTCTAACCTTAAAAAGAGAGAGAAAATACCCAATGATGTAATAAAAAAAAATCATAATTCCAATATAAACAGACAACACCAAAAAAAAAAAAACAAAGAAAAGACAAAACACATAACAATATATCACAGAAAAATAAAGATTAAGCAACATGAATACCACCAAAAATACAGGGGTGATATCAGGTGCGAGAATAAAATCTAGTGTTAGTATCATTCATAAATGTCACAATAAACATGATAAAGGAAAAGGGGAAGGGATAAGATACAGATAAAATACTATCATAATTTCTTATCAACTATTTAAAAATGCCAATTCATTTCATATTATATGAAAGAACAAGAATGTGTCCATAGTACACAGATGCCCCACTCGCAGTATCATTTTCTATGTTCAGTGGACCGTGAAATTGGGGTAAAAACTCTAAATAATCTAAAATTAGAAAGATCATATCATAGGGAACATGTGTACTAAGTTTCAAGTTGATTGGACTTCAACTTCATCAAAAACTACCTTGACCAAAAACTTTAACCTGAAGCGGGACAGACGAACAGAAGGACGAACGAAAGGACGCACAGACCTGAAAACATAATGCCCCTACCACTATCGTAGGTGGGGCATAAAAATATTTTACAAATTTTTATTTGAATAGGAACTATATATGCAGATGAAATATCTTAAATATTGGCTGTTCAGTTCATTTATTGCAAAATTACTTGTGAAAAGTTTGTGGTAGATGTTTAAAATGGTATTTCATACTTTCTGCAAGTCAATTACGCTGCCTAGCATATATACATTTTACGATTATATGCCTTTAGTTCAGAATTCTACTCATCTTGGAATCTAGAGTGATCACATTAGGAATCATAGGCTGCCTAATGAAACTGAACTAAAACTATTGTGCTGTTGGGTTGCTGTCTGTATATCACTTATCTCTTTTACTTCATATGGAATGAATGTGCAACTAAAAACATGTCAAACTGAAATTTATAATTGTTTAACCAGCTAACCTTTTATAGCCAACTATACAGTATGGGTTTTTCTCATTGTTGAAGGCTGTATGGTTGCCTATAATTGTTTACATCCACTTCATTTGAACTTGGGTGGATAGTTGTCTCATTTGCAATCATACCACATCTCCTTTTTTTTATATTAGTACAGCAATTTTACCTTTTGTATTATAAACACTTTTCCTGGAATGTGTGCATCTTTGTCTGAATGGTGTGAATTTACATTAACATGGATGAAAACACTATCTTTTTCAAACAACACCTGAAATTATAAATAAAAAATCTTAACCTTCTACATGTACCACAAAATACATATATATGTTTTATGTACAGTATTTGTATACAATTACACTAATTAACTCAAATTTTACTGATGTTACATGACAATATATTTAAATCATAAATATACAGTTTGATAAATGTTTAAACAATTACATGATAACAAAATAACATTGAAAAAAATAATCTGTCAAAAATGTACATGTACATAATTAAGTAAAGGGTCCATCCAAAAAAGTTGTCGGATCATCCTTTATTCAAAATGTTGAATGTTGAAAAAAAATAGCTCTTATCAGAGCTCCAGATAAGAATTCACAAATTGGGGTTTTTACCCACCATTTTTTATTTAATTGAGTGAAATAGTTTTTCAATTGCATTATGAATTCCAATTTACCCCTCAAGCAAATATCAAATTGGGTTTTTCAACACCAGGCTCTTTAATGTATTGGGTTTTTTCATAAACACGATATTGAATTTGTGTGTTCACTCATCAACTTAAATTAAATATTATATATCATTTTTAATCTTAGTTTCTTGTGTATAATTTGGAGTTTAGTATGACGTCCATTATCACTGAACTAGTATACATATTTGTTTAGGGGCCAGCTGAAGGACGCCCCTGGGTGCGGGAGTTTCTCGCTGCATTGAAGACCCATTGGTGGCCTTCGGCTGTTGTCTGCTCTATGGTTGGGTTGTTGTCTCTTTGACACATTCCCCATTTCCATTCTCAATTTTATCTTGAACTAAATTTATTTTATTTTCTTGTCTAATTTTATTTAGATAAATCTGGATTCACTTGTCCTTTATTAGAACTTTTGGTTTCCGATGCTGACTTCATATAAGCAGTGATAAGTGATTTGGCCTTTCATGTTCCAACTGATTTAGTTCAGACGAGTTCTGACACGCAAACACGCTCTGGGCGCGCCAATGCACGACCCCGTGCGTTCAAGGGATGCTTTCTGATAACACTTGGCTAGCTGAGTGTTGTTATCATCATATTTCCTCAGCTCTCAAAAAGAACTATTCTATATTTTTACCGGATATTTACTTTCGTTTTAATTCATTGCTAAGTTTAATGATAAATCCCGAGAAGTACAAAAAGAATTATGACGACATGGCTATAACGCGAATTGGATAAAGACAGAGAATATCGAAATGTTTTTATCACCACATGTACCTTTTAAGCAACGGAAAATTTCAACAGGTCAACGCTCTATTTTTAGAACGAAAGTTTTCAATATTACAATAATAGATTGACGCGACGAATATGTAATACATAAGGGTAAATAACGCAAACGATAGCCACTAAAAGCGTTAAGAACTCATGGTTTTGACAAATTAATGGGTTTTCCTTAGCATGAATTGGGTTTTAGAACGCTGCAATGGGCACTTGCATTGGGTTTTCAATTATTTTTATTGCGTGATCACGCAAATACGCAGCTTATTTGGAGTTCTGTCTTATATGCGAAAAAGAACATATTGTTGGTGTCAATTCATGCCCAAAGATTATTTGAAAGATTTTTAATTAATCTAGTATAACATATATAACAACAATCTTAATTTCAAAATTTTAAATCAAAATTAAATAAAACTTAAAAGCACAAAACAGAATTGGTGTAAATTAAAAAGAGTTAAAAATCGGCACAATAAATGAGTTTTGAAGAGTTCATATGCCAATGTCTGTTCTGCTTGAAGTTACTTCTACTGTCATGGATATGATAACAGTGGAATCCTGTGTCCGCACGGCCAGTGGTATCGTGCATCACCTGATTTCGTCATATCAGGTTGTGAGTTTGAATCAGCAATGTACAAATGTAACACAAATAGAATTGTTCTTGTAATTGTTTTAGTCTTCCGAAGGGACAAAAATGATTAAAATTGATAAATTCAAGCATAAATTTATAACTGCAATCCCATGATTAACCATATTTACCCATTTTCCATAAAAACAATTACATCAGATAAAATTGGTTTCAATTTAAGTCAAATTTTTATCAAAATGCAATACATTTTGCTCCGCATCCTTGGTAGCCTGTTTGGTTCAAACTGAACTATATTTCGTAGTATAAAATCATTCCTGTATTCAAAATTAGCTTTTTTTTAGGAGGCAGAAATCACCGGACATTTGAAGAACTGTCAAAACAGGGGTTTCCCTAATTTTGGACACACGTTACATTTTATCTTCAGGGTGAAACCATGCATAAAAAAGATTTCATGAAATTAAATTATGTCATGAATTTGTTCACACAATATTATCCGATTAATGGTTTTATGAGATTACCAAAGTGAAGCCAAAAGTATTAGGTGCGCTAATACACCAGACTGTACCGTATGTTACTTTGTATGGGAAGCAGCTGTCACTAAAGTGTTAAAAAAAATGATTCGTTAACAAATTACATGTAACAGACCAAATTAGTGCAAGCATGGATTCATTACGGCTAATGAACAGAGTTTAAATGTGAACTTGGAAAACAAGGGACACGCTTTAGCATAACGGAGAAATTTAAGTGTGTAACATATTTAGCATGTACATTAAGGAAGGGAGTGTGTGGGGGGGATGTTGTTGGTTGCTGTTGTCAGTTGTACCTGTTAATATATATTTTTATACTTATTCCTATTTGTGAACAATTTACAAGCTAAGTAACTTACATCTTTCTTTCTTTCTTTATTTCTCATCATTCTTTGATGCTTGTGTCTATGATTGTACTTCTCATACCTAGACCGAAGACCAAGCTTTACTTTCACAATTGGGTGCATTTCAAAGATTTAGAAGACTACACTTTGCTTTACAAGCTCAGTCATTCAATTTCATACTCTTATAATCATGTGTTATTTAGCAAAACATTACTCATTTTAATTCGAAAAGAATTCTTGAAATAACCGTTTACGGATGTGCGTGTGACATATGACAAGATAATTTGGAAATGCCATGACTGATGACACTGAATATTGTTTTGTAACTTGTCATGACACTTTACCCTAAACCGCTGATAATTTTGTGTTAAGGGTGATAAATGCATACACTGGAATACAATATGTAATTCAATTACCTGTGATTGTGTTGCCATTTCTATATTTATCTAAACAGTCGATTCTGACAGAATGTTATGTTTTGTACATGACGTCAAATCACCTGTTACCGCTTAAATCAATAACTAAAATTATGACAGGTTATTTTGGATTATCATTGATATGTGATGATAATATTGCATTGTTCTTTAAGCTATTTATTTAAATAAAAGTCATGTTACTGTTTCATTTTTAAACTTGAAAGTGATCAAAGTACGGGAAAATGGATATGTTTACATTTGTCTATGATGTAAGGGTCTTAGCGGAACTTCCTCGTGACCTCCCACCATGACGTAAAATTTAGAAACGCCATGTTGCTGTATTAAACAACGTCGAAAAGAAGGGGAAACATTGGCTACACTTTTATGCTACACCTTTTAACCTATTCATGACATAGAAATACTAAAACTGACTACATACTGTTAATCGGAACGCATTATGGCTGGCGTTAACGCCGGAGGTGGACGTAATTCATTCAAAGTTGTCCTTCTTGGTGAAGGATGTGTTGGAAAAACGTCTCTTGTTTTACGCTACGTTGAGAACAAATTTAATGATAAACATTTAACTACACTTCAGGTACATAAATTTGTAGCATGTATAATTATATAGTTTGTATGTATGGTTGCTGTGTAGCATTACCCTTCTATGATTCATTGTCTACCAAGCATTAGTAATAAATTTTGCATCTAAGTCCGTTCGCCAAGGCTCACTTCACGACACATTGGCATTGCCCAAATACCTGTCTGCCCACTTACCTAATTCGCGTCAGATCTGCTCACCCTAATTATTGATTTTGTTTATTGTGTTGTATAATCGTGTAACTAATGATATAATAGATGGTATCAGGTCTGTCGACCATAATTAATACATGTTCGCCCTGGGTTTTTGTAGTACGTTCACCATGGGTTGGTTCTCCATATTTAAAAAAAAAAGTATTATATCTTGTATATTGGTTTTTGTACTTATCATGCTTATAGATGTTTTTTTTGGTAAATGTAAACATGGTAAAAGAAAATGCATATTTCTCAACATGCTCAAAATTCATGGGAAAAGATAATTTCAAATATTTTTTTTTGTTTTCAAGCAATGATTGGCTTCGTTGGTACAATTGTTATTATTTAAAATAAGTTTTTATTACTAATGATTGTAATTATCTAATGATTAAACGGGTATTACATATAGCTGTCAAATTCATGTTCACAGATTAAACGCAAATTCCCATATATTATTTCTAGCATACTTAAACTATTTCCACAATTATAAACACTTAAGTGTTCTTCCCAGGTCGTTTTAGCGCTGCGGTATTCAGCGCTGTGCTATTGGGCAGACCATAGCGGTATCCAATCAAATATCAGCGCTATTGTTTTTCTATTTTCAAATTCCAGTGTTCATCTGTACAATTTCGATCACGTGATCGACTGGTTGATTTTTCTGAGATCGTTTATTCACCTAACGGAGTCAAATATCGGAGGGAAGCCAGTTCAATGAAAGAACAAAATGCAGGCCATGATCTTGCCGGCGAAATGACGATTTAAGTCGCCAAAGAATTTTGAAAATCGCTAAATCTCGCCAGCCGACTGACTGCATGGCAATGTCAAATCGCTATGAAAATCGGTAAAAGGGAGACAACTTGTGAATTACAAGTCTCCCAGGTAAAAAAAATGGCGACTGACAAGGAAAATCGAGATTTTCAAAACGACCCAGGACTATTACTGTCGACGATCAAATTAAATGAATACAACGGCGACTTTGAACATCCTCGGATATAACATTCAAAACTATTCAAACAGAAAACTGACCTTCTGTTAAAGTTATCATTTTACGATGATTTTTATCTGAGGATGTTGTGTAATCACTCAGCTGATTTGTTTTATTTTTATTTATTACGAGTCGATCAAATTGTACTATTCGGTAAGATAAGGGTGGGAATTAACGGTAGATTTATTGTATTCATTGAATAAAAATTGAAAAGATTAAAGGTAGAAAGACAGCTGATGGATAATGTGGCAAACGTACGACACTCGACCAGCTGTGATCAGCAGTGGATTTTTTTTCACGACCATTTCGTTGATTATAAGCAGATAGGGAAGATATCTTTAAAAAATGATAGAAATTAGCCCTTTATCGGTTAATTAATATGTGATTGACAGATATTTTCGTTTATAGGCTTACAATCTTTAACGAGAATCTCAATTTACAACTACATGTAACATGATGTCCTGGACATTCAATAATGTTTTACAAAATAATGACAAGTGGTGATATAAATTAAATTCCCAGTCATGTATTTCACCAGGAAAACTGGGAGTCATATTTTTCTGGACATTTAAAAATAAATTTAGGCAGATGCACATGAATTTAATGCATCATAATATTACTAGGCTACTCCCTCATGTCCCAATGCAAGCAACACATTTTATTTAAACTTAAATTCAAGTTGACAGTACAAATGGTATCAATGAATAAATAACAACTATATTGTCTAAACCTTTTTTTTAAGAACTTTTTATTTATACCTTTTGTACAATAACATGAAAAAACTGCAAGTATATTTTTTATTGCATATAAAACAATTTCCTTAGTGATAAGCACGAGAACACTATGCAACCGAAACGGTAATGGAATCTCACTTCAAGAAATTGACCACTTCTCCCTTCTCTCTCATGGAAGGAGAAGTCACTTCTCCCTCTCCAAAATCCTAGATTAGGCCCTGCAAAATGGCGTCATTGGCAGAAACTTTAATTGTCAAAATGACCTATTTCTTTCTCGAATTGTTCACTTTTAAGAATAAACCAATGCAGAAACTTTATGAAAGGGATGGATAGTGCTCGATAAATCATTCCCAAAGTATTTGAGGAAAGTTTTACCCTTTCTCTGACGACATGGTCTTGTCCATTTTTTGTATCATCTACGATTATTTTAACAGTTTCGTGTTAACAACTTAACTGTTGAACCTGCATCTCATTAGGGGAAACATTCCAATTGTCCAGGGATTCATTTCAAGCCCGTATTTTACGATTAATAGTCCTTGCATCGCTATTTTCAAAATCAAATAGGGACAAGACAAAAGAAAATATCGCGAAAATAAAAATAAAATATCGAGTTTTGCCATCCAATTTTCAATAAATATAAATTAAATTTCATTTTTAAATCAATATTAACTGAGGATTGCTTGGATGTAAGATAGCATTTAATGATTCATAGAAACAGCCATTTAGTCAAAGTATAAGGTTACAAGAGCGCAATTATTTGTTTACATTTTACCGGAAAGTTTTTTACCCCAAGATGGTACTGGGAATAGAATCCTGTACGGCTTCTGATTGGATGATACAGAATTAGAATTACTTTTAATCGAAAGCTTATCCAATTAGGTTTAAAAAATCCAGAAAATCAAATTCACATTTTGCAAAGTATAGAAAATATCTTCCATTTCTGCACGTCGGGGCCATTTAAAATATGCCTTTTTCATTAAGCGAAAAAAATAGACAACCTTTTTCAAATGCATTTTATGTCAATTTTTGCCACATGACCATATATATTTTTATACGACCGCAAAAAAAATTTTTGTGGTGGTATATTGGTATGACGTTGGCGTCGTCCGGCGTCGTCCGAAGACACATTGGTTTTCGCACTCTAACTTTAGTTTAAGTGAATGGATCTCTTTGAAATTTTACCACAAGGTTCAATACCACAAAAGGAAGGTTGGGATTGATTTTGGGGGTTATGGTACCAACAGTAAAGGAATTAGGGGCCAAAAAGGGGCCAAAAATAAGCATTTTTGTAACTTCCAGACATAACTTGTGTGTTAGTGTATGGATCTCTCTGACATTGTACCACAAGGTTCCATATCACAAAAGGAATGCTGGGATTGATTTTGGGGGTAATTGCCTCAAAATATTAGGAATAAGGGGCCCAAAAAGGGGCAAAAAAACAAGCATTTTTCTAGTTTCATGACAATAACTTGTGTGTAAGTGCATGGATCTTTCTGAAATTGAACTACAATGTTCCATATCACAAAGGAAAAGCTGGAATTAAGTTTGGGGGTAATTGCTGAAACGTTTAGGAATTGGGGGCCAAAAATAAGCATTTTTGGAAAATGACGCTATCAGCGGCATGTTTCCGATACCATTGACCAGAACTAACGGAAGTCGATTATTGCCTCCGCCTACCGCACTCGGTTTCATATTTACTATTTTACATACTAACTGGAATCTGCTTGTATTACGCTACACTCGAACAAAGTGTTGTAGTCGGACGGGACCAGTGTACATACTTTATTTTATTTACCAAAAAGATATCTTGACCTGTCCATATGTTTTTTGTTATTAAATGGTATTTGGAGCTATCCCTTTGTTATATTTTTCATATTTATTCGAGCTTTCACTTTTATGCACATGTCTTACAATCGTAAGCAATCGGTATGTATACATGATAAATAGATCCGTTTTGTTATGGTGTTGGACTTTTTACCCTCCAATGATCAGCAACCGCTAGACAAAATACTTCTCCTAAATAATGTCAGCCTTTCATGCCATTTCAACTTTACAATCATTTAAAAAGGTGAAAATCGGAATCATTTTGATATCCATTGGATAGAAACTGGTCTTTATCCAGATTTACGAAGATTTTAAAAATCGGAAATTAGTAATACGGTTATACCCACGCGGTGCGTATGAATCTTTGTTTACAAAACAGGATTTCGGAACGTCTCTAGTTTTTAGATCGTAAGTCACAATAAACTCAAACTGAAAGAAACAGTTGTTTGTAAGACGCAGGTTTACTCACCATAAACAAGCTGAAACGTTCAGTATGGCATATATTTTCGGTTAAAGACGGTCCCATTCATTTAAAAAGCATTTTGAAAGTAGACGATGGGATTATTTCAGGTTTGGGGAACGAGTAAATTATCACAAAGTTCATTTCTTGACGACCTCATAATTTCATCATGTCGATGGTACAAATCGATTTTTACTGTTTACTGTCGCTTAATTCTCATGTTTTGTATTTAAACGGTCGTTTATTTTTAAACCCGAACCAGGCATATGGATTCTGTAATTGTGCAAATTTTCGTTCTTTGGTCAATTGGCTTATGGATAGTTGTATCAATTTCAACTCTTACATTATTTTTTTTTTAAATATTTGCATAACACATGCAATGGCAGTATCTTTCCAATTACTATTTATGTGTTGTGTCTAAATTAAAGTTGTAACACTTTATAGTGACTGGAAAGGGTAGAAAAATTCATCAGATGAGAAAAGGCTGAAGATACTTCAAACGGCACCGAATCATTAGATATTGCATCTTATATTTTTATAAAAAGAAACTGAGATTTGGATAGTTCCACTTCAAGGTAAAAATGTTTATCTCTTGTGAAATGAAATAAAAAAAATATTGTAACACTGTAGTTAATTAATAAAGATACTATTACGTGTATTTCTGTATTGGCCTTATTATTGGTTCTCGGCCAGCAGTCAAACGGCACCGAATCATTAGATATTGCATCTTATAAAAGGAAACTGTGCTTTGGATAGTTCCACTTCAAGGTAAAAATGTTTATCTCTTGTGAAATGAAATAAAAAAAAATATTGTAACACTGTAGTTAATTAATAAAGATACTATTACGTGTATTTCTGTATTGGCCTTATTATTGGTCCTCGGCAAGCAGTATTGGCCTTCCGCTTCGCCTCAGACCAATAAACACAAGACATGGACCAATAACAAGGCCAATACAGAAATACTTACGCAATGATATTATAGAATGACAGTATGGTTCAATAGCGGGAATCAGCCCCTCAACTACTTTTTACATAAATATTAACTTCTGGCTTCAACGCTTTGTTCGTCTTGTCTGGAGATCTTGCTGTAGTTCCAGTTCAGCAAGCATTTTAGAGACGTATCCCGTCCATCCTCTTTTGACTTGTAATCTCTGGTGATAGATTTTGCCTCTTGACATTGTATCCTTTCAAGCTTGTATTTTTTTGTTACCATGTAGGGGTCCCATACTATGGCTCCATATTAAATTATAAGATCCATTCCTAAAGATCTAGATCATTGTTCTAATCTGACACAAATTTCAATAACTGGAATGCTACCCAAGTTGAATATATGGCGACCAACGAGAACAGCATTATCAATATTGAAATTGTGTTTAATACTATGATTGTTCAATGTTATCAACTTAAATGTAGACAGACATTTGACCTGAAAGATATGAAAGGTGGTGTGGGAGTGCAAAATCAAAAACTAACTGACCATGATATATGGTTAAAGAATGAATATCAATTACATGGGTCAACATGGTCAAGGGCAGAGTTGTTATAAAATAACAATATGGCAGAGAAGTGGTTTCAAGTTTCATATAAAGCGACCTGACTGACATGAAATAAAAAATCGAAGGAGTATCCCTATTTGTCTAATCTTCAAGGTGAAATAAAACTAGTAAAACAATATTATACTATTGTCTAAATATACAGAAATATAATTTGCTTCAAGTAACAGAAATAACTAGGTCACTAGTAACTTATCTAATGAGTATGTGGGGTATAAGAGCTCTTCATAATCATTTGGTTTGAAAAGGATACTAGTAGTCTATATTCTTGATTTAGAAAAATGTGATTGCAAGAAAAAAATCACATTACTTAGAATACTTTAGATCATTCAGGTAGTCTTTATTTATATGTACAAAAGAACAGCCAGTACTCATTGGATATTGTAGATCATTCAAATAGTCTTGACCTTTTTATTAGTACAAAAGAACAGCCAGTAGTCATTGGATATTGTAGATCATTCCGGTAGTCTTGACCTATTTATTTATACAAAAAAACAGCCAGTAGTAATTGGATACTGTAGATCATTCAGGTAGTCTTGACCTATTCATTTGTACTGAAAAAACAGACACATATACGAATATCAATTATATGCTTACGAGACATGTTGCAATGTTAAACTTATTACGACATGTGAAAATCAAGACTTGCATAAAAAATATCTCAATATTAGAGACAGTGGCGTCATTTTTCCTCAGAGCTTTCAGCTCTTTGATTCTAGTTTCCAGACAATAACTTGTGTTCAAGTGTATGGATCTCTCTGAAATTGTACTGCAAGGTACCATACCACAAAGGGAAGGCTGGGATTGATGATGGGGGTAATTGCCTCAATATTTTTGGAATTTAGGGGCCAAAAAGGGGCAAAAAACAAGCATTTTTCTAGTTTCAGGACAATAACTTGTGTGCAAGTGTATGGATCTTTCTGATATTGTACAAGGTTCCATATCACAAAGGGAAAGCTGGGTTTGAGTTTGGGGGTAATTGCCCTAATTGTTTAGGAATTTAGGGCCAAAAAGGGGCCAAAAAACACATTTTTCTAGTTTCCAGACAATAACTTGTGTGCAAGTGTATGGATCTCTCTGAAATTGTACTGCAAGGTACCATACCACAAAGGGAAGGCTGGGATTGAGTTTGGGGGTGATGAATCATAAGGGGGTTCAGAAAATTAGGGGGGGGGGATTTTTTGTTTTTCCTTTTTTTTTCTTTTTTTCCTTTTTTTTCTTTTAAAATTTTCCACTTTAAGTTGGTTATTTCTGATTTATATTTAAAAGCAAATAATAATGATATGGTAGGAGATACACACCAAACAGGATGTGTAAATTATTATATAATAAGTATTGTGCAATAGCAAGAAATTTTCAATTGCACAGTATTGCACAAAAGCAAGAAATCTTCAATTGCACAGTATTGCGCAATAGCAAGAAATCTTCAATTGCACAGTATTGCGCAATAGCAAGAAATATCCAATAGCACAATATTGCGCAATAGCAAGAAATTGTCAATTGTGCAGTATTGCGCAATAGCAAGAAATATTCAATTGCACAGTATTGTGCAAAAGAAGATACTTCGTATAAAATGCTTATTTCTTGACCAATTTCAATGGGGTTTTATTCTTGAATTCTTGGGGTTCTTTAATATGCTGAATCTAACCGTGTATTAAGTTTTTGGATTTTGGGCCCTGTTTTTAAATTGGTCCACATTGAGGTCCAAAGGGTCCAAAATTAAACTTTGTTTGATTTCATCAAAAATTGAATTATTGGGGTTCTTTGATATGCCGAATCTAACCGTGTATTTAGATTCTTAATTTTTGGTTCCGTTTTCAAATTGGTCTACACTAAGGTCCAAAGGGTCCAAAATTAAACTAAGTTTGATTTTAACAAAAATTGAATTCTTAGGGTTCTTTGATATGCTGAATCTAAACATGTATTTAGATTTTTGATTATGGGCCCAGTTTTCAAGTTGGTCCAAATCGGGGTCCAAAATTAAACTTTGTTTGATTTCAACAAAAATTGAATATATGGGGTTCTTTGATATGCTGAATCTAACCATGTATTTAGAGTTTTGATTTTTGGGCCCCGTTATCAACTTTGTCCACATTGAGGTCAAAAGGGTCCAAAATTAAACTTTTTTGATTTCATCAAAAATTGAATTCTTGGGGTTCTTTGATATGCTGAATCTAACCATGTATTTAGATTTTGGATATTGGACCATAATAGGTGAATGTCCAATTTAAAATTTTCAAGTTCTTAGACCACATTCATTCTGTGTCAGAAACCTATGCTGTGTCAAATATTTAATCACAATCCAAATTCAGAGATGTATCAAGCTTGAATGTTGTGTCCATACTTGCCCCAACTGTTCAGGGTTTGACCTCTGCAGTCGTATCAAGCTGCGCCGGCGGAGCATTTTATTAAACATTATGATCGTGACTCAGTTGCTATTCTAGCAAAAAGCAAATTTGGTGAAAATAGGCAAAAAGTGCCCCTAACCAAACACCAACAATTAGTTAAATTGCAAAGTAGAAAAATTAATCTTGGCATTGAATATTGTAGTTCAAGAATAGTTTTTCTTGCCAAAGTAGTAATGTTATCATATATTCGAAATTTGGAAAAACTATAGTCTGTTTCAAAAACGTATTTTTTCAAGAAATGATTTCATTTAAAGCCATTCTTCAAAATTCTATGTAGCTTTTCCATATCAGAACGGTTTTTGTCGGCAATATGATCAGTGCTGGATGACCTATGAAAAATTAGGGCAGTAAATAAACATTATCTTCTTGTCTTTTTGAACAGTACCGTATTTGGTAAAAAAATCAGTTCAAATTTTTGGCCTGATCGACGGGCAATTAATAATTCTCCAAATTCAGAGAGTGATCAGATAATGTTTTGAAGATGTGATATGAGCTATAAAGACGCTAGCGCTTCATTTGGCCCGGGCCTTTATTTTAGAACATTTTTTGCATTACTGTAAAGGTTACAAGAGCGCAATTATTTGTCTACATTTTACCGGCAAGTTTTTTACCCCAAGATGGTACTCGGAATAGAATCCTGTACGGCTTCTGATTGGATGATACAGAATTAGAATTACTTTTAATCGAAAGCTTATCCAATTAGGTTTAAAAAATCCAGAAAATCAAATTCACATTTTGCAAAGTATAGAAAATATCTTCCATTTCTGCACGTCGGGGCCATTTAAAATATGCCTTTTTCATTAAGCGAAAAAAATAGACGACCTTTTTCAACTGCATTTTAAGTCAATTTTTGCCGCATGACCATATATATTTTTTTGGTTGTAATGCAACACTGGCATTTCGAGTAACAGGAACTGCTACCAGTTTTTCCCTAGTTTGTGTAGTCTTCGAGAAAAAAAATACGGAACACCACTGGTACCCTATGGAAAATACATTACAAAATAATTGCGCTCTTGTAACCATAAACACCAACAGGAAGTTGTGTAAGGGAGACAATTTTGGAGGGATAACATACATGACATACTAAAACCAGTATTGTCAAATCTTGTCAAATATTTCTGGTGGCAATTCAAATATTTTTAAAGTTATCAAACACAACCTTTAAGGTGCTAGCTATATGTAGTAATGTTTTAAATGGCAAATATAATTTTTATACGACCGCAAACATTTTTTTGGGTTCGTATACTGCTATGATGTCGTCGTCGTCCGAAGACACATATAGTTTTCGGACAATAACTTCAGTTTAAGTGAATGGATCTCTTTGAAATTTTACAAGAAGGTTCAATACCACAAAAGGAAGGTTGGGATTGATTTTGGGGGTTATGGTACCAACAGTTTAGGAATTAGGGGCCAAAAACAAGCATTTTTGTAGTTTCTGGACAATAACTTCTGTGTTAGTGTATGGATCTCTCTGACATTGTACCACAAGGTTCCATATAACAACGGAAAGGCTGGGATTGAGTTTGGGGGTAATTGCCCCAAACATGCAGGAATCGGGGGCAAAAAAGGGGCCAAAAACAAGCATTTTTGTAGTTTCCAGACAATAACTTGTGTGAAAGTGTATGGATCTCTCTAAAATTGTACTACAAAGGGAAGGCCGGGATAGAGTTTAGGGGTAATTGCTCCAAGGAGGGGGGTGGTCAAAAAGTTTGGGGGGACTCACCCCGGAGGATTTTTTTTTTCCCTACTTTTTTAAGGGGTTCATTTTTTTTTTCAAAACTTTTCAAATTAAAATTTTTTTTTAAAAGTTTCATGAAGAAATCTTCGAATGCACAGTATTGCGCAATAAATTTTTAAGATCTTTGACCACATTTGTTTTGTGTCAGAAACCTATATTATCATGATTATGTCAAAAATTTGATCACAATCCAAATTCAGACAGTATCAAGCTTGAAAATTATGTCCAAATTTGCCCCAACTGTTCAGGGTTAGACCTCTGCAGTCGTATCAGGCTGCGCTCAGCGATGCATTTTATTTTTTGATAACCCACCTTTAATAATAAAAAATAAATTTTTTTTAAATTTTATTGGTATGACGTTGGCATTGTCGTCGTCGTCCGAAGACACATTGGTTTTCGCACTCTTACTTTAGTTAAAGTGAATGGATCTCTATGAAATTTTACCATAAGATTCAATACCACAAAAGGAAGGTTGGGATTGATTTTGGGGGTTATGGTACCAACAGTTAAGGAATTAGGGGCCAAAAAGGGGCCAAAAATAAGCATTTTTATAACTTCCAGACATAACTTGTGTGTTAGTGTATGGATCTCTCTGACATTGTACCACAAGGTTCCATATCACAAAGGGAATGCTGGGATTGATTTTGGGGGTAATTGCCTCAAAATATTAGGAATTAGGGGCCAAAAAAGGGGCAAAAAACAAGCATTTTTCTAGTTTCATGACAATAACTTGTGTGAAAGTGTATGGATCTTTCTGAAATTGTACTACAAGGTTCCATATCACAAAGGGAAAGCTGGAATTGAGTTTGGGGGTAATTGCCCGAAACGTTTAGGAATAAGGGGCCAAAATGGGGCCAAAAAACACATTTTTCTAGTTTCCAGACAATAACTTGTGTTCAAGTGTATGGATCTCTCTGAAATTGTACCACAAGGTTCCATATCACACAGAGAATGCTGGGATTGATTTTGGGGGTAATTGCCTCAAAATATTAGGAATTAGGGGCCAAAAAAGGGGCAAAAAACAAGCATTTTTCTAGTTTCATGACAATAACTTGTGTGTAAGTGTTTGGATATTTCTGAAATTGTACTACAAGGTTCCATATCACAAAGGGAAAGCTGGAATTGAGTTTGGGGGTAATTGCCCGAAACGTTTAGGAATTGGGGGCCAAAAAACACATTTTTCTAGTTTCCAGACAATAACTTGTGTGTAAGTGTTTGGATCTCTCTGAAATTGTACTGCAAGGTACCATACCACAAAGGGAAGGCTTGGATTGAGTTTGGGGGTGAAGAATCATAAGGGGGTTCAAAAAAATTTGGGGAGGAGGTTTCTTTTTTTCTTTTTTTCCTTTTTTTTTTCTTTTAAAATTTTCCATTTTAAGTTGGTTATTTCTGATTTATATTTAAAAGCAAATAATAATGATATGGTAGGAGATACACACCAAACAGGATGTGTAAATTATTATATAATAAGTATTGTGCAATAGCAAGAAATTTTCAATTGCACAGTATTGCACAATAGCAAGAAATCTTCAATTGCACAGTATTGCGCAATAGCAAGAAATCTTCACTTGCACAGTATTGGGCAATAGCAAGAAATATCCAATAGCACAATATTGCGCAATAGCAAGAAATTGTCAATTGTGCAGTATTGCGCAATAGCAAGAAATATTCAATTGCACAGTATTGTGCAAAAGAAGATACTTCGTATAAATTGCTTATTTCTTGACCAATTTCAATGGGGTTTTATTCTTGAATTCTTGGGGTTCTTTAATATGCTGAATCTAACCGTGTATTAAGTTTTTAGATTTTGGGTCCCGTTTTTAAATTGGTCCACATTGAGGTCCAAAGGGTCCAAAATTAAACTTTGTTTGATTTCATCAAAAATTGAATTATTGGGGTTCTTTGATATGCCGAATCTAACCGTGTATTTAGATTCTTAATTTTTGGTTCCGTTTTCAAATTGGTTTACATTAAGGTCCAAAGGGTCCAAAATTAAACTAAGTTTGATTTTAACAAAAATTGAATTCTTAGGGTTCTTTGATATGCTGAATCTAAACATGTATTTAGATTTTTGATTATGGGCCCAGTTTTCAAGTTGGTCCAAATAGGGGTCCAAAATTAAACTTTGTTTGATTTCAACAAAAATTGAATATATGGGGTTCTTTGATATGCTGAATCTAACCATGTATTTAGATTTTTGATTTTTGGGCCACGTTATCAACTTTGTCCACATTGAGGTCCAAAGGGTCCAAAATTAAACTTTGTTTGATTTCATCAAAAATTGAATTCTTGGGGTTCTTTGATATGCTGAATCTTACCATGTATTTAGATTTTGGATATTGGATCATAATAGGTGAATGTCCAATTTAAAATTTTTAAGTTCTTAGACCACATTCATTCTGTGTCAGAAACCTATGCTGTGTCAAATATTTAATCACAATCCAAATTCAGAGCTGTATCAAGCTTGAATGTTATGTCCATACTTGCCCCAACTGTTCAGGGTTCGACCTCTGCGGTCGTATCAAGCTGCACCCTGCGGAGCATTTTATTTAAACATGTCTTTAATAACATTTCAGTACTTATGGAAAAGGTAATTCCATTTCTTCCTTTGATATTAAATAATATACTGATTTTTATTGCGAAATTGTAATTTGAAAGATGTAAATAAAAGTCAATGAAAAAAGTCCAATTTGGTCATTGAACATGTTGAAAACTTTCTTGAAATATGTGTCAGTTAATTATGAAGTTGTAAATGAAATACATAACTAGTTTTTAAGCCAAACAACTAGATGTGAGAAAAAAAAAGATATACTTACTGTGCTACATTTTACATATTTACTCCTAAAAAAAAAGGTGGGGAGTGATGGTAATGAAATGAAATTATCTAGGTATTTTTATTTTTAAAGCTAAATAATAAAAATGTAACTTATTTCCATTTCTGTTAATGCATATTTATAAAAATGAAGGTCTTTGTCTTTTTAATATAATATAACAAACATGGCATGCACAGTTATAAATGAATGTAACATCTCATTGCAAATGCGAATGGTGAATCAATCTAATATCGCGCGCTTACCACAGCGCTATTAAAAAATCCTGTGGATCAATAATTTGTATGTAGTTTGGACTAGATGCCATCTTATTAGCCACAAGATGACTTCAAAGAATGCTGATTGTCAAACGACTTGATATAAACATAAATACACTGCAGACATGCACAAGCAATTTTTTAACACCTATTTCTCTACAAGTAGGTCTGATTTCATGCTATTGATAAAAAATAATATGTAAATTTAATCCTTTATAATAACTGAACCTGCTTAACACATACATAACCCATCTCCAACCGAGGGTTAAACTGAAGGTCAGATGAATATGTATTCAAACCGATCCAGCGCGAACAGGTATTAGGCCTCTGATATTACAATCTGTCTGTATTCATTATTTTCAAACTGGTGAGTCCAAATATGCATCAAGATTGTCAAATGTTAAATCAACTGAGCACACATCATTTTACATCAAAAGTTAAAAAATAATCGAAGTCCTAAGAGAGAACCCTGGCTGATAAAAGAAAGGGAAAAGTGTTGAAATAAGGTGCAAAATTAAAAAATATTTTTTTTGATTGAACAAATGTTTAGAAAATAGAAATGCAAGGTCAAAACAGTCTGAGATCAAAGTAGCCAAGCTGTGAAAAGAAATGAGCTTTTTTGATATACAATTCATACATTCACTCTGTGTTTTTACTACATTTGTAATTCCAAGCTTACTAGTTTACAGTATGAAGTTGTTACTTTCATAATAAAACCACCAAAGCTATTAAAAAATCATTACAATCATGGGGATTAGACAAAGAGTAATTACACCTGATACGGATTGGAAGAACCTGCTTTCGTTCAAAGGAATTACTGGCGCATGCAGGGCATAAGCCTCTATCAGCTGGAAAATTTTTGACCAGCAAGCAAGTGACCCAATATGGCAGACATAAAACATATGAACTCATTGTATCTTCATACATGTATGCATTAAAAGTGCAGGATAGTTAAAACAATACCTGGACATTATTTAATATGCTTGGCTTTCATGTTAACTGGAGTCTTATAGTAAATTAAAAATATAAAGTAGATGGATCAGATGTCGGTCATTGGACTCTTAGTCTTTTTTTTCCAATTTGGACCGAAAATTTATAATGAAGATCAATACAATTTAACTACAAATTGAATTTTATTTTAATTTTAGGCATCTTTCTTGAACAAAAAGTTAAACATTGGTGGAAAAAGAGTTAATTTATCTATATGGGTGAGTTCTGCTAATATATCATAGTTGTACATGTTATATTGTTCATAGACATGAAAATATACATTATTGTTACAAACAAAAAAGAACTGCTAACTTTAGATACATTTAATTACCACTGCCAATTAAGGGCTATTGCATTAAAATGTATTTGGGAGGGTAGGAAGGGAAGTTTAATTATTGAATGTGGGTCATGGGTCTTTTTTCAGTATGCGTCTATTACCATTATGCAAAATTATCTGAAAAATGGTTCTTGATTGTAGGGATATTTTGAAAGTCCCTTCCTACCCTCCCACATACATTTTAATGGAATAGCCCTAAAAACAAATGTACGTAAAGAATCCTGAATTGGTTCAAATTTATGTTTACTAGTCATTACTAAAATTAGATGTAAATCAAAATTAACTGATATCAGTAATAAAATTTGGACATTCAGAATTATTAAGGTCATTGGTTATTTTAATTTATTTGTTTGTATCCTGTAATATACTTGTCCCTTCTTTACTATGTTTTATTTGAGGTTTCTTCAGACTTGCTGCCTTTCCCATGCAGTTTACCTGGGTACAAACTCACATAAATTCTTGTTGGTTTGACAGTTGTCAAGCTTATAGTAAATCATCAATGATAGGATAAAATTACTTGTTTTGATTTCTTTACTTAGAAAACATAATCTCACTGGATGGCTACCTGGTATATGAATTTACACATACAAATAAAATTCATCTCTTGACTTTTCAATGCATTAATTGTATAATTCTTAGACAAAATATGATATAGTGTTACAGGAAATTCTAACCAATAAGTCTAGAATTACAGACAAAAATTATGTTTCACTTGAAAGAACTCTTGACAAACACATTAAACCCCCGCAAACAAAGTATGGAGGGGGGTGTACAGGAATCACTCTGACTACCTGTCTGTCTGTCCATGTGTCATGTTACCAAACAGCTAAACAGATATTAACGAAACTTTACATAGTTGTACAACACTATTCAAGGATGTGCATGAAGGAATACAATCCCTGTCCTACATGTTAAAGGGGAGATAATCAAAAATGAGTATTTGATATATTGTAAAAGCCTCTCTTTTGCTCAACTCCTCCTTGTTAGGGGTCTAGGTTTAGATTAATTGTCTCATTCAAGAATATAAACTGAATATATATAATTACCAGCAATCATTTAATTAACAGCATGATCAGTGCAAAAGTAATAATTTAAAATTGCTGATCAGATGATTATTTCCAGATTGATTTTTACTCAAGTTTCAAATCTGATTACTTTTCAGGATACAGCAGGACAGGAGAGATTTCATGCCTTAGGTCCTATATATTACAGAGATAGCAATGGTGCCATATTAGTTTATGATATAACAGATGAAGACTCATTTCAAAAAGTTTGTTTACATTCCTGTCATTCATTGTCATTCTGTAACTATTTGCTTGCTCAAAGGAATATAGGCATCTTGCTGCCTTGTTATAAATCTAATTTTTGGTGATTAATAATTTGCCTTTATGGCACATGAAATATGGTTTTAGAAATGTCAATTTTGGTTGGACCTTAAAATAGAATTCCATACATGTTAAAATTTTGAGATAGAATGGAAATGGGGAATGTGTCAAAGAGAAAACAACCCAACCAAAGAACAGAAAACAGCCCAAGGTCACCAAGGGGTCTTCAATGCAGGGAGAAAATCCTGCACCAAAAAGGTGGTCTTCAACTGGCCCCTTAACAATAATCTATACTAATTCAGCAAAATGGGTGCCGCACTATACTCTGAAACATACAAAGGAACTAAAATTTAAAAAACACACAAGACTACCAAAGGCTAGAGGACTTGAGACAGGCACAAAAATGTTGCGGGATTCTCATCCTCCCCATATACCTCTAGCCAATGTGGAATAATTTGTTTTTGTACACATTTTAACAATAAATGATATCTTTATTGATTAATGTTATTTAATTTCATAATTATATATCATGTAATATATTGCATTTTTGTTATAATCTAGGTTAAGAACTGGGTTAAAGAATTGCGGAAGATGTTAGGGAATGATATCAGTTTATGTATAGCTGGTAATAAGATAGATTTAGAAAAAGATCGCCATGTTGCAGTATCAGATGCAGAATCGTAAGTATTTTTCATTCAGTTAACGATATATCTTAATGCATTTGAGCTTAATGTAGCATTTTGTTAGTTGTGTCAGTCCAGTAATCCAGGAAACTAAGGAAGAGTGGGATATGTGTCAGTCCAGTAATCCAGGAAACTAAGGGAGAGTGGGATATGTGTCAGTCCAGTAATCCAGGAAACTAAGGGAGAGTGGGATATACTTCAATGAGACAGCAACACAACAAAACAGAAGACCAAAGATGACATCAAAGGGTTTACATTTGCTATTGTTATTCATATGAAGATTAGCTGTCTGTGTATTACATAGATACATACACTGGTGGAGTGATATTTACTTAAGGTTTTGTAACTTTAGGAATAAAGAAAACTCAGTGCTACTCAGTACTTTTCATTCGTGTAAATGTGATTTTAAATATATTGTAATGACAGTTTTTGCATTTTCTTTTATTAGATCTAGAGTTCTTAAAAATTTAGATGTACCCACGCAAGGGAGGGGTTTTACATCTTTACCACTGTCTGTCAATGTGTTCTGTCCTGCAGAAAATTTCTATTATTTTTCATCCTCAAATTTAATATCAACTTCCTGTTTACAAAATACTTATATACAGTCAAACCTGCCTCAACGGTCACCTGCCTCTAATGGTCACTTTCAGACCCTCCCAAATGTTTTCTCTACATAATTTAACTCATTTCAGCAATCACTTGTCTAACACGGTCAGCAGTCACGTTATTTTCGAAGGAATTCGTCATTTCAACTTTTAACGGTCATTTTAATGTTTTAAACTACCAAAAATCTTCATGACGAAAAATACATGTTGTCAAAATGAAAATCGAAACCCGTTTGCAACCGAGGTCGCTCAATAGAAGGTGAATTTTGAATTCGCCTTGTTCCGTTCTTTTCAGTTTCCATTGAAAACAGTATCAGCGAATTATTTCCCCACAAATATTAACATATTTCGACATCTTCTTCAAATTTACAGCGCCTAGATCCACCATTTTTTATTTCATTGCTCGCAAGTACGATAACTCTACCAATTGAAAATCCTAAAACAATTTGACCCCAATCCTGTTAACGGATGATGTAGGAATCGGAATTTCTTGGAACCCCATTTCAAAGGTCACCTCTCTTGAGCGGTCTTTTTTGATACTTCCAAAGAATGACTGCTTAATACAGGTTTGTCTGTATTCGTACACATTTATAATGGCCATGTATTACATCTTTGTGGCTTCTTTGTCATCTGGTTCTGCCATACTGTGTGAAGGTTTCAGTTCCTTCAATGTTCTACTTCCTGTTTGCTGAAAACATATATGTAAAATAGAGTCAAAGAAATTGAATGGTGGTATAGTAGGTTAGCATTACCTTACAGAACAACTTGATGCATTTGCTTTCATATGTCATGTATGTAATTAAGTCTTTTTAACTTGTGAGAATCAGCATAAAACAAATACTTCAAGTTCCTTTCTTTCTTTTATTTACAGATATGCTAAATCAGTTGGTGCAAAGCACTTTCATACTTCAGCAAAACTAAGTAAAGGAATTGATGAGATGTTTTTAGATCTTAGTAAAAGTAGGTATTCACTTTATCTGTTAACAATGGTTAAGGTATTCACTTTATCTGTTAACAATGGTTAAGGTATTCACTTTATCTGTTAAGGTATTCTAGGTATTCTTTTGTGGAAAGTTGATCGTGGAGATTTGAGAATAGTGAGCACTGAACGGATTATGGTAATGGGTAGAAGTAATATTGGCTATCTACAGTAATTCACAGCACTAAAAATTATAGAAATTTTGTGACTATTTTGTTTTATTCAGGAATATCAATATAGATATACATGATATATGAAGGGTTTTATTTTTGGGAGTTCACAAAATGATGGTAGCATGTTTAATTGTTTTTAATTACTTTGTCATTTGTATTTGAGAACTTATAAGTTGATGACTACTTCAGATTATATATAACTGGACATTACCATTATAAAACATGTTTAATCAGTTTTAATAGAAACAAACATGATAATGGATGTACAATATAATTTCATTAATTGCTCAATAAGTGATTGCACAATAGATCTGGAAAACAAATTTGGAATAAACAGTATAATACACTCTGCATGGGAAATTTATTTTGGCATCAACTATCGGTAAAATCTGTTTGACCACTTATGACCAGGAAAACAGGAAATACTGCAAAACTTTTACATGTTTTAGGTAATTCATGTAGAATCAATGGACTATATCTTCCGGATTCTTTATCTTTATTCACGTTCAGAAAACTAAAAGAATTAACATGAGAGTAATAGAATGATTTGGGAAATTTAACAGAATCAAAATGTGCCAATTAAGCAGGTTTCTGAATTTCTGTTTTAGGTATGATAGAAAAATCAGCAGAAAATGGCGGTAAAAATAATAGGACAATGACGAAAAGTAAAAGTGTGATAGTTGTGGACGATGAACAGCCACAACAACAAAGTAGTGGTGGTTGTTGTTAATTTGTGATAGTGTCGTCTGCAATATCAAAATGGTGACCTCTTTTGTTAATGTCTTAACCAGAAGTAACCTTGTGTGGTATGGTGGTTCTCAGCAACATATGTTGATCATAATAGTGCTTATATTTTTTGAAATTTAAAAAAACGTTTCTACCGTTATAAACACCTTTATATATGTAACTGTGATCTATATTGGAACTCTGGAAATATTTTTAGATATGGTTTTATTGAATATTCTGTGTACAAAATCTGTTTTATCCTTAGATTGTATCAAAATGTATTATGTAAAATGATCATTATTTTAGAACTCATTATAACTTTATAACTATCTAAAATTATAAAATATAAAACACATTGCTAGATCTTTGTTGTGTGTCATTTTTTTCTCTCTCAAAAATATGAATTTCCATCATTTAAATGACATTGCAATCCATGGTAGAACTTGTATTTTCAATAATGGCTGGTCGGCAGGTATTTTCACAGAATATCTTATGATTGAAATGGATTGTTAATTTTGAATCTTTCTTGACAGATTATTGATTTTTTCTGACAATGCGTACATGTTGGAATATTGGGGATTTTTTTTTAATATTTTTGAAAAAAAATCAATAAAATGGAATACAGCTGCAAAACATTTGGAAACCGCATCAGGAAATCCAGTAGCCATTTATAAAAGATACTCATTTGAAGTTGAATTTACCAGGAGCATAATTGCTTTAATAGCATTTATATGTCACATATAGTTAAGAATAAGATGAAGGAAATATATTTAAATCATGCACATATAATTTATATTACAATTGACGATTTGACTCTCAAAAAGTCACTCTAAAGATTCAGTATTGTTTTGACAAAATATCTGAAATTTTTTTTGATTATTTACTCCAACATAATTTCGATTATTTACTCCAACATAATTTCGATTATTTACTCCAACATAATTTCGATTATTTACTCCAACATAATTTTTATGTAGCCTTATCCATGCAACATAGAATTTTCTGGGAAATTGTGATTGTTTGTTCATTTTGAAATATAAAAAAAAGATATTATTCTAGTTTATTTCATAATTTCATGACTTCATCTTTAATGTATAGTGTTTCAAATATAGTAAACATTTGAATGTAAACAGTGTTGTGCATGTGTGTGTACTTGTATTAAGCTTCAATGCAGTAAGTTCTGGAATAGCTCTTAATTAAAAAAAAAAAGGAGCTTGAGTGTATGAGAGATGTTTTTACAATGAGTAAATTACACCTTGCATGAATTGAGAATTGACTGCCAGGAAACTGTCATTAACAAAGTATTTACAAAATTGCTTTACAAACATGCTGTTTATTTATTCAGAGCTATAATTGTATACATATTGCATTACAAGTTAAAGTAAAACACATTAAAACAATTCATAATATTTGATTTGATTTTAATATCCACTGTTTTCCTTAAATGAAAAGGCACATTTTTATTTAGTTTCTTGCTTAAAATTACAGGAAAATAAGAATTAAGCATTGACAAATAGGAATAGGAAAAATACTTTTCTCTGAACATTTATTTCTGTTTAATGTTACTGTGCTTTTTCCAAAGGATTTTGCCTTTCATAATACCAATCACCTGATTTTTTTTTCCAAATCACAGTTTCATCTCTTCAAATTGATCAATTGGTGAAAAATTTTAGGAGTTTAAAACTATGAGAGTTTTCAAATAAAGCAGGCACTTGTAAAGTTTCTAAGATTATTTTTTTTTACTAATTTTCAACTTTTTGAGGATTTTTTTTCTGCCAATGAATTTATTGTCTATATATATATATATATATATATATATAGGATTATATTTAATTTATGATTTAACAGATAGAAGAATAGAATTGTTAAATGCTGTGTTTTATGTTATATTTGTTTAAGCTTTATATATAAATGTAATTTTTGTCTATTCTACGTTTTGTTTTATATCCATCTTCATTACAAAAACAAATGCAGCATTGTTAAATCATTAAATTGTTGTGGAATCTTTTTGACATTTGTTGCCACTTATTTTATACAGTCCAAACTTGTTGCAAGACAATGCCAACCTTTAACTTGCATAACTTGCAATGCTAGTCATCCAAGTTTGACCGTGTTTGTAAGGACCAATGAGGTACTATACTGTAGTGATAGTTTTTATTTTTATGCCCCACCTACGATAGTAGAGGGCATTATGTTTTTTGGTCTGTGCGTCCGTTTGTTCGTTCGTCCGTCTGTCCCAGTTCAGGTTAAAGTTTTTGGTCAAGGAAGTTTTTGATGAAGTTGATGTCCAATCAACTTGAAACTTAGTACACATGTTCCCTATGATATGATCTTTCTAACTTTAATGCCAAATTAGAGTTTTGACCCCAATTTCACGGTCGACTGAACATAGAAAATGATAGTGCGAGTGGGGCATCCGTGTACTATGGACACATTTTTGTTTATTTCTCTTATCTTTACGCCTGTTGACATGCTAAATAGTAAACAAGTTCTTCAGTATAGATGATAGAGTGGAAAAAATCATAGATGTTAATAAAAAATAAGGCCTATATCCCATCCACTGAATAACATAATCAATTCCTTCCTTTATACCTCTGTTAAAGTTGACATAATACTAAAGTATAAGCTTCACCTCTTTGACAAGAACAATCATTTGATAGTCTGCAGGAAATATGAACCACCTTTTACTGACATTTTTAGTCATTTGTCTGTTTTACCAAAGAATATTAAAGTGGTATGTAAAAATGCAAATTTCATAGAGTTGTTTTTGGTAATGAAAGAATTTTCAAATATATGGTAAATGAAGATTGCATACGAAAAAGTTATAGTCATTAAATTATTCATTGGTGTATTAAGATTCAGTTTCATTTCTATATCAGTTTCTTTCATATGTACAGAAAAAAGTTTACAGCTAATACTGCAGGAAGATGAGAAAGTACATGCAGTTATAGTACTCTATTTGCAATATTAAGACGTTATACAAGGTTTTATCAGTACAGTAAAGGAGAAGATAAGGGCGAATTTCGGCCTAAAAATTCAAAGTACATCTGATGAAAGATTTTTCACATTTTTTATACACTTAAATATCTACTTCATTCGATTCAATTGGTTATTGTAAAAGATTTGGACTGACTTGGTAATTAAAAAAAACGCTCAAATGCAAGCTTAAATATGAACAATCTATCAAATATACCATTTAACGTCACATTTCAGATGATTTTTGTCTAAAATGGAAGTGGCTGCATTCATGTTCACTCTCAACATTTATATATATTATGTTTTATCATTAAATACAACATATATTTAAATATTCAGAATGAGCACAAGTGCGGCCACTTCCATTTTAGACAAAAACTGTCTTAAAATTAGCACAAATGTTTAAATTGTGAAGATATCAGTATTTTTGCATGAAATAATGATGCTAGAACCTGATGCATGTCCATTGTATCACCAAAAACAGCCCATATTTATGTAACAAAAGCATGTTACTTTCCAAAAAATAAGTAAAAGTTAACAATTTAACAACTCTGTAAAAATGTTATATTTTGGGGCCAAAAAGGGGTCTTACCGGGCCTACTCCTTTGTTGAGTTTTGTTTTAAATATCAGGTATTAAACAGTAATATTAAAGATTCATTTCTACCTTAAAAATCCCTGTTTTTAGTTCAGTTTGAAGATCTTTTTGTGTTGTTCCTATAGGACCAGTTTGTAAGTGATGATAAACTTTTAGACATTATCTCAATGATTTCATGTTGACTTGTTTCTTACATTGAAACCAATGTTAGCGTGTTAATTATCTATTATAATCCATTATAGGATTTAGTTGTTATTATTGGCAGTCATGAATTAGATGATATCAGGATATCTGTAAAAGCAGATCAACCATTCAGGTTATACATTTTGCATATGGGTACCAGTTATATTCTTAGCTGACCTTTAATTTGTAGTTCAGGTTACAAATGAGGAAATTTAAACTTTGTGAACTTATTACACATTGAAAAGATTTGCCTGAAAAATAATTTCCAAGAAAATGTAAACATTTAATACAAATCAATTACATATTTAAAATCTATGCTGTCCTTATGCTTAAAGCCAGACAGCTGTTAGAGTCAGTTTAAAGTACTTGCACTGTAAGCTGAAAACTAAAGTTTTGGGTCTTTATCAAGAAACAGATCATTCAATACAATACATGCTGCATATTCCAACTATCCTATATGTTAATTCAATGTTATGTTAACAAAATGCATGGATTAAAATGATAAACACAATGACTGGACTTGATTGTAGAGCCATGCCCACTGTAGTGTATTGTGATATGCTATTTTTTACATTAATTGTATGAATTTCTCTCAAGTATCTATGGTGAATAATATCGAACTAGGATTTACTTTTTAAAGTGTTAAAATTTATGAAATGTGAGGATAATCAATTATCACATGATGTAGTTATATCACAAAAAAATCTTAAATTTCTTTGTATGTTTAAATTTTCTCATTATTTTCATCAACTTTCTCAGACAATTCCTCTTTTCAAAAGGTGTACAGGAGACAAAAATTCTTCTGATAACTTGTTGACTGTTTTGGTTATGAAAAATTCTGATATTGTAATTGTAAAGGTGTGAATTTATTATTTATCACTTATCATGGATGTGACAGTAGGATTGTATGAGAGATAATATATTTATTGTACATACTGGAAGCTGAAAATTGAAAATAAAAGTTGAATTTAAACATGTTAAAAGTTCCTCAATTTTGTTGAATACTGATAGATTGAGATATGGCTTGTTTGTAATACATATTTTGTCTTGATTACCTTAAATGCAGTATAACATATATAATGACAACCCAATAACGCAGAGAAAAACCCCAAAAGACATCTAGAGGTCAATATAGTCTTAACCATAGAAAAGTGTCCAACCTGTAAAAATAAGAAGCAGAAGATATCAAAAGGAAATTAAAAAATCATAAGTTAAAGATAAACTGACAACACCATGGAAAAAAAATGAAAGCCGACAAAAGACAAAAAAGTCCAGAATACAAAACATAGAAAATTAAAGACTGAGCAACATGAACTCAAGCAAAAACTCTGGATTATCTCAGGTGCTTCTGAAGGGTAAGCAAATCCTGCTCCACTAGAGGCACCCATTTTGTTCTAAAATCATTGACTTGTGAATAATGTAGAAGGTGCAGTAAGAATCTTATTTGCCCCCCCCCCCCCCCCCCCCCATATCAAGTCTATTATTTCATGATTAAAAAGTGTTTGCCCCCCAATATCACGTCTATTATTTCATGATTAAAAAGTGTTTGCCCCCCAATATCACGTCTATTATTTCATGATTAAAAAGTGTTTGCCCCCCAATATCACGTCTATTATTTCATGATTAAAAAGTGTTTGCCCCTCAATATCACGTCTATTATTTCATGATTAAAAAGTGTTCCATGTTAACTCATAAACATATCAGAATGTAATGTAAATGACATGTAAAACAATTCAAATGACAAAACTTAAGCCTGATAAATACAAAACAAATATGATATACAGCAACAAAGGACAACCACTGAATTGCAGGCTCCAGACATGGAACTGGCACATACAGAATGTGCCGTGGTGGAACATGTTTTTAGGCCCCAACCCTCTCCTTAACCTTAGACAGTAGTATAACAGCACAACATAAAAACAAACTATAAAAATCAGTTATAAAGGGCTTAACTCATCAGATCTGTACAAAGCACCAAAGAACTTACAAAAGCTTGAGCAAATGCACCTAGAACATAAATATTTTGTTGAAAGTTGATAAAATCTTCTGGATTTCAGCCACATGTAAAAAGATCATTTTGTGGTCCCATGTATCAAATGTTTCTGGTCGTAAAAACCAATGGAAATTGGCCTGTTTTTCCTGCTTTATGTCATATTGGAATTTCTTAGGAACCAAGTACAACAGACATTCCTAAACAACAGATTACTACAGTGATTTGGAATTTAGTATGATATTTAACCTCCTCTCTTGGACTAGGTGGTTAACTGCTTTCCCCTTGTCATTAAGTCGGTCAGAAACTGAAAATTGTACATATTTCTGAGCTTGTGCATTCAAAAAAGATTCTATATTTGGTCATAAATTGGATATTGATGATTCCGCTGATTTAACCATTTTCTGTTTCCAGATAACAAGTTTGAAATGTTTGCAGAACCTTACCCACTGAACCACCATAAAACTAGTTTTATGTGCATACAAAGCCTATATATCTAAACCATGTTATAAAAGAAGAGGATCTAAAGATCCTGTCTGGCTCACCTGGATCTATGTGCATCTTCAACATTGTAGACTAGAATATGATTCATGACTAAAATCTCTTTTTTGTTGATCTTGTATTGCTGATTATTTTTATGCCCATGCAACTGGGGGGCATATTGTTTTACCCCTGTCCATCCATTTGTCCGTCTGTCCCATTATGGGTATATAGTTATTCCAGATAACTCCTACAGTCTGAATGCTAGGAAATTTTCACTTTGCTGGCTGTTTGTACATATATTGAAGGTGTGCATGTGGTCAGGGTTTTGATTTTTATGCCCCCGCCGTAGCGGTGGGGGCATTAAGTTTTACCCTTGTCCGTCTGTACGTACGTACGTCCCAAAATTGGTTTTCGTTCTCTTAACTTGAGTTTGCCTCAACCAAATGTTATGAAACTTATACACAATGTTTATTACCACAAAACACAGATCAAATTTGAATTTTAGTGGCGTCACTTTAACCGTTCTAGAGTTATGCCCCTTTATAAATGGAAAAATTGCAAAATTTTTAGTTTCCGTTCTCTAACTTAAGTTTGCTTCAACCAAATGTTATGAAACTTATACGCAATGCTTATTACCACAAAACACAGATCAAGTTTGAATTTTGGTGGCGTCACTTTTACCGTTCTAGAGTTATGCCCCTTTATAAATGGAAAAAATGCAAAATTTTTAGTTTCCGTTCTCTATCTTAAGTTTGCATCAACCAAATATTATGAAACTTACACACAATGCTTATTACCACAAAACACATTTTTATTTTCTTCTAAATATCAAGTAATTTTTAAAATTGGAGTTATCTTCCTTTGTCCATGATTATAGTTGAATCAACTACAATCAATGCTTTATACAATTGCAATGTATAATTTTGACGTCCACTGATAAAACACAGATCAAGTTGAATTTGGGTAGTGTCACTTTAACCATTATTGAGTTATGCGTTATGCCCTTTATAAATCGAAAGATTGCAAAATTTTTAGTTTCCATTCTGTAACTTAAGTTTGCCCCAACCAAACATTATGAAACCTATACACAATATTCATTACCACAAAACTAAGATCAAGTACAATTTTTTTGTTTCCATTTTCTAACTTTAGTTTGCCTCAACCAAATGTTATGAAACTTATACACAATGCTTATTACTACATAATACAGAATAAATACGAAATTTGGTGGCAACACTTTTACCATTCTTGAGTTATGTCCCTTTATAAACATAAAAATTGCTGAATTTTTCGTTTCCGATCTCTAACTTTATTATTGATATTTGCTCTTTTGGGAGATAGTTGAACTTAAAAAGTTTGTCATTTTTGGAGTATGTACTTGCATACGAGGTGCATAGCGTTTCCGGATAACTCCTCCTACAGTGAACCATAGACCTATGTGCTCCCATGCTCAACTTTGTGTATTTTAAAATAAGACTTTGCATCTGCAGGGGCATCATTTGTGTCTCCTAGACACAATAATATCTCAAAGAAAGTCCTACATTGACTTTGTTATAATACAGTTACTTCAGAGTGGAGTGCGGGGCATCACTTTGTTTAGTTTCTGTTTAGTTTCTATCTACTAGTTTTAGCCAAAAAGCAAAAATGGGTAAAATCTTCAATCAAGGGCAGTAACTCATATAAGGAGTCGACTGACAAGATCTTGTCTTGCTGATCATTTTTTTCATTTTAGAGTCTCTATCATAGTTTTCATAATAATAGACAAAAACGAAAAAAAAATCATTGAAGGGCAATAACTTCTACAAAGAGTTGTCTGATGATTTCACTTCAGCCATGTTGACTTATTTGTAGATCTTGTCTTTGCTGGTAATTTTTGGTATTAAAAGTTTCTCAGTATCTTTTACAGTTTTCAATATACACTTTTAATAGTTCATTTTTTTTTTGTAAAATTCAGCATTTAAACTATAAGAAGTTGTCTGACACAAGTTTTGTAAATGAACATAGGCAGATCTCACCATTCTAAACATTTCTGCCAGTGTTAGATTTTCTCTCTCTATAGCAGTTTTCAAGACAATGGACAAAACTTATATTTTACCCATGTGTTCTATTTTTAGCCATGTTGGCCATGTTGGTAGGCAGGCAGGATCATCTTTTTTAACTAGATACCCTAATGATGATTGTAGCCAAAAATGGTTCCAATTGGCCCTTGAGTTTAAGAGGAGTTTTTTTTTGGTAAAAGTAAATGGTCTATGACCACGGACAACTAATGCAAACTGATGAGAATATCTCACTTAACCTTTTAGGTCAGGTGAACTTAAAATGAAACAATATTTAACCTGCAGTTTCCAGCTACTAACAGAATGACTACTAATTTGACCAAGAAAATAAAAGAACGCATATAATTTTGAAAGGGAAGGTCAAAATGCTTTGACATTTGGTTCTAGGACCTTTTAGTTGTGCACTTTACTACATGTATTTGTTTCTTCATCATTTGCTTTGAAACTTTTGGACCCAAGTGTTTCTGGTGAGGGTAAATCTAGGAAAGTCATTTAGACCAAGCAATTTTAGAGTAATTCATTTTCATTTATTGTTTGATAGTCACAGGTTTTCTCTGCTCACAATGGTATTTTAGTACTGGGTTGAAAATGTGTTAAAAGAATGACAAATGATATAAATATTTTACATAGTCATGAAACAAGAGTTGACATACAAAAAAATATTCTCTAACTGAGGTCAATTAAAAAATTGTACTTGTCAGATACTTGTTCACATGTCACATATGTGTAATGAATTCATATACAAAATATTTTCTACATATAATGTATGAATTCTGAGATAAAAATCATCATATACTCATCAAACAAATCCACTGGTCAAATTTTGTCATGACATGCCAGACAGACAAATACTTCTCACAACCAAGTCACAAATATTGTCATGACATGTCAAACACATAAATACTTCTCACAACCATATCACAAATATTTCTATGACATGTCAGACAGACAAATACTTCTCACAACCAAGTCACAAATATTTTTATGATATGTCAGACAACTACTTCTCACAACCAAGTCACAAATATTTCTTTGACATGTCAGACAGACAAATACTTCTCACAACCAAGTCACAAATATTTTCATGACATGACAGACAGACAAATTCTTCTCACAACCAAGTAACAATTATTGTTATGACATGTCAGATAAAAATTTCTCACATCAAAGTCACAAATATTGTTATGACATGTCAGACAGACAAATACTTCTCACAACCATGTCACAAATATTTTTATGATATGTCAGACAAATCTCACAGGCAAGTCACAAATATTGTCATGACATGTCAGACGGACAAATTCTTCTCACAACCATGTCACAAATATTTCTATGACATGTCAGACAGACAAATACTTCACACAACCATGTCACAAATATTTTTATGATATGTCAGACAAATACTTCTCACAACCAAGTCACAAATATTGTCATGACATGTCAGACAGACAAATTCTTCTCACAACCATGTCACAAATATTTCTATGACATGTCAGACAGACAAATACTTCTCACAACCAAGTCACAAATATTTTTATGACATGTCAGACAAAAATTTCTCACATCAAAGTCACAAATATTGTTATGACATGTCAGACAGACAAATACTTCTCACAACCATGTCACAAATATTTCTATGATATGCAAGACAAATACTTCTCACAACCAAGTCCCAAATATTGTCATGACATGTCAGACAGACAAATTCTCCTCACAACCAAGTCACAAATATTTTTATGGCATGTCAGACAGACAAATACTTCTCACAACCAAGTCACAAATATTGTCATGACATGACAGACAGACAAAACTTCTCACAACCAAGTCACAAATATTGTCATGACATGTCAGACAGACAAATTCTTCTCACAACCAAGTCACGAATATTTTTATGACATGACAGACGGACAAATACTTCTCACAACCTAGTCACAAATGTCATCAAGTGTCAGACAGACATATAATTCTCACAACCAAGTCACAAATGTCATCAAATGTCAGACAGACAAATACTTCTCACAACCAAGTCACAAATATTATCGACCTTTCAAGTTAAGTTACTAAGGAACATACCAATTACTTAACATACACCACCGGAAATCAAGGTTAGACAACAAAGACTAGGTCTCATTGGCAATCATACCACATCTCCTTATTTTTATATAGGTGTAATCACAATTAGCCTTTATGTTATCTTGGGTGAAGGCAGTGATAAGATATTAAGATTAAGGTAATTTATGAGTTCTGAACGCCTCTGCTGCTGCTGCTGAAAACATAATACCTCAATCCTACCTAACATGACAGTCATCACACACAGTACAAAATAGTGCATGCATGTTGAAATTCCTCCATTTCTGATTTGCTTGCTAATAATTTTACCACTACTGACTAAAATTTACCACTAAAAAAACACAGAAAAACAAATAGAAAAACAGAATGGATTTATTTCATGATATTATGTTCCTATTGCTTTGTCTACCATTTTCTGTATTGATATTGGTATCCACTGTTCATTTTCAAAAACAAATAAAACATTTCTGTCCACATAAACTTGAAACTTTCCAAACTTGTACACTTGTTTAGCTTCCTGTGTTTTTCCTGGAATAGGCATGAACAGTATATTGTTTTCTTGAGCCTGAAAAAAAATTAATAATGAAAATCACAGTTAAACAATTTCAATCTCAAAAAGAATGCAACAATGATAATTACTGTTCCAATATTCACTTTAATGGTGTATTAAAACAGAACAGAACCAACAAACAATATTGTATTCCCAAAAAACCTGATGGCATAATACAGACTGTCCATGGGAAGTCTATCTATTAAGATACTGCCCTCTTCATAAGTAGCTATTATATCTATTTCACTGAAGAAACCAAGACTTAAGTTAAGTGTTTTTAGACAAAAATGGATGTAAACTCTAAAAAAAAAATCACAAGGCATAAACATGAAAATGTCTGATTTTTTATCTGTAGATTAAATAACACATGATAGTTTACTCAAATGATAAAAGTTGAATTTATATCTAATATGAAATAAACTTGTTTAATTTCACAATTTTTCTAGACTTGGGATGATTAGAGGCTTGCATATTTAATAGACCACAGTTACATTCTTATGTTGAAGACAATATGCTGCTGCAAGGTTGTCTTTTGGTTTTTTTGTTTTATTGGGTTGCTGTCTCATATACCCCTTTTATATCCTTTATTGCATATAACATTTCAATAAATTTATTGTTGAGTTTTAAATTAAAAAAAAACCTTTAAATAAAAAATCATGCATATGAAAAATGAGAAAAATGGTAAAAATTGAAAGCTGCAAAATATAACATTAACAGTATATTATAATGATCATATTATAGTGGCTTCTGTGATATGTCTCTGATAACATATATATTTTGAACTCGTATATGTATTTGGATCCGTACACTTAGCCAAGATGAGGTCAAAACCAGTGGTCTTACAATATGTCTTTCCATTTAAAACTATAAATGACAGAAAAAAAACTCCTCTAGTCTTTCCTACTGGTTCTTCGGCAACCGGAAGGCAAATACAATGCAATTTCCAATATAATTAATATTTCCAAGGGGCATAACTCTTTTTAAAATATTTGATCGGCACTGATTTTCGAACTTGTCTGAGTTATTGCTTATATAAACCTTTGATATAAGTTTCATAAAATTTGGCAAGCACTGTACACATGAGAGCGCTTACAATGCAATTTTCCATATAATTAATATTTCAAAGGGCATAACTCTTTTAAAAATAGTTGATCACTGATTTCAATCTTGTCTGATACATTACTGATATAAACCTATGACATAAGTTTTATAAAAATTTGGCAAGAACTGTCCACTTGACACTTGAGAGTGCTAACAAAACCGGATGGATAGACGCATGGACGGACGGACACCTGGTATTTCTATGTCCTATGCAATGCAAATGTGCGGGGGACAATTAGGGTCAATACTGTATCCATGAGCACTTATCTACTTGATCATGACAGACATTTATTAAAAAGAATAAAGATTGGGCCTAGTACATCAGTGCCTAAAACCTGAAACATTTCAAAGCTTTAACATAGCAGCATATTCCAATAAATAGTATTTCACATAAACTACTACATACCATCTTATCCACCAGACCTTTGAAATTTGATGCAAATGATGAACTTGGACTTGCACTTCTTACTGATGTGAACTGTAAAACAAAATAATTAAAATACATTAAAAATTTTAGACTTCTGAAAAACATATTTTGTAGATAACATGTGAAGAAACCATGAAATTGTAGTAAAAATAATTCTCTGAGAATTAGATACAATATTACTTGATCATTAAAAGTAGGTCATGACACAGATTTCTTTTCTTTTTTAACCAAATCCAATAATTAAATTCTAAGTTTTTTGTTTTTGTTTCCTAGAACTTCATTATTCATCAAATGGACCAAATAATGAATTTATATGCCAAGAACTCTGTAAAAAATCTGACTAGAAGCATGAGGACTGTAAAAAAGTAACAGGTGAAAAATTCCTAATGCGACTTATAAAACTATCATCAATTAAAAATACATTGACTTTTAGAAACATTTTCCCTATAACTGCTGAATAACATACATCTGGTTCAGATTTGATTGATGATGGCAGTGGTGGTGGAGGTGGTTTTGTTGGTGGAGTATCTAACATCTGTCGTCTTTCTGTATGTGTAAAGTAGGCTATATTTTCTTTTACTCCTGGCTGGAAGTGACCACTGACTGCTCTGTTCATTAACTCCAAAGCTTTTTTAAAGTGCTCTAATAAAGAAAAAATCTGATATTACTGAATAAACACAGAAATTATTTTGATCATCAAAAATATATGCAGAAATGGCTGTACTGGAGTTTAACCATTTTTCTAAGGAACAGTGCTTAAATCGTTATTCTTTATCTTGTAAGTTACTGGTAGGTCTATTACTATGAACTAAGGCAAATAATTATGACAAGACCATGAAGGTCCCAAGCTTTGACATAGGCAGTTTCTCTTTGATATCTTTTTTAATACATTAGTAGCATAAAACTGGAGGCCCTAAATAGCCTATGTCAATCACCTGCTTCTTCAACAATGGCCACTTGATTGGTAAAACCATCATTAAAAGGCAATAACTCCATAGAGAGTTAACTGACAATTTCAGACATGCAGACATATTTGTAGATCTTGTCCTGCTGATCATTTTTGCTATCTAAAGTTTCTCTTAATCTATCATAGTTTTCAAGATTAATGGCAAAAATGCAAAAAAAAATGGTGAAAGTCTTCATTTAAGGGCAGTAACTGCTATAAAGAGTCAACCAACCATGTCAACATTAAGACTTATTTGTAGAACTTGTCTTTCTGATTATTTTTATTTTAAAAAGTTTCTATCTATCTATTTGTAATTTTCAAAATTATAGGCAAAAACACATAAAATTGGTAAAAATCATCATAACTCCCATAAGGAGTCAAATGATGGTTTCGGCTTACTAGTAGATCTTGAAGATGTCAGCCATGTTGGTTGGCAGCCGGGGTCATCAGACAAAATTATTAAAACTAGATACCCCAAGAATGATTATAACCAAGTTTGGTTCCAATTGGCCCAGTAGTTTCAGGGAAGATTTTTGTAAAAGTAAACGGATGACGACAGACCACAAGTGATGAGAAAAGCTCACTTGGGTCAGGTAAGCTTAAAGTCTAACCATTAGAAGCATGAATATTTTACATTAGTTCTATGAATATGGTAGTCCTATAAATATTGTTTACTCAAGCAAATGACAAAATAATAAAATCCCCAATTTCTCAAGGAAAGACTTCAAAATATCTTTTATTATTCTTTTGTGTTATTGGCTTGCTGTGTTATTGAGATGATTTATTGGTGGAAGCTGTAGTGCACAGAGAGAACCATTTACCTTTGGCAGGAAAACTGAGTGAAATCTGATTCAATCAAGATTGGAGTCGAACACAACTGTCATGTGCAGGGTTCGACTCACAACCTCAGTGTTGACAGGTTAGTGATACAGTAGTTGAACTACTCAGACCACTCAGCCACTGAGGCCCTCATTTGCTTCAATACTTCTCTATTAATACTATGAGGAAAATTGATGATGTTTGCTTACATATTTCTGGACCCTAACAGGTTCAGGAATACAAAAAAAAATTGTCCAAAATTTGTACATTGCTGGAAGATACTTACCTGTAACAGGTGGATAGTTTCTGTATTCTTCAGAAAACAATGATTTCCATCCTAAATACCATTTAGTAATCTCCTCATAGTTTGGCATGTTGGACATCCAGGTACATAAAACCTGTAACCACTTAGGGAAGAAGGTCCTTTCTAACATAGACACCATGTGTTTAATAGGTATAACATCACTCCATGACATCACCCAATGCCATGACTCTACAAAAACATAAAAAATGTTAACTACGGTTTTATCTTTTTTTTTATAATTTTCAAAATGATGAACATGAATGTTTTCAAACAATATCATAGATCATCATGACAATTAGAAAATGGTATATTTCCAAGTTAAAATGTCTACTTTACGATTTAGTTTACCATCTTTATCAGTTCTGAACAAGAAATTGCACATGTTGCCCCCATTCATAATCCAAAGTATCTGAAAAACAGGATTAGGCATCCGACAGATCCAAAAAATAGCTTTCATGTAACAACTCATTACTGTCAAGCTGCTTACCAAATATGAAGTCATTCTATTCCTGAGTAAAGTTTGATGAACATATTTGTTTTCATTCATCATATCCAATATTTCAAAGTATCAATAAACAGGACCTAGCTGCCTGATAAGGTAAGGTGCACATACATTACAACTCATCACTGTCAAGCTGCTGATTAAATATGGAGTCATTCTGTACAGTAGTTCCTGACAAAAGTGTGACAAAAAAGTTTGATTGTGGAAGAGACAGACTGACAAATCAGGTGATTGCAGTTCACTTAGTATAATTTTACTCTTCATTTTATATGTAAGTTAGGTTCTGGAATTTTTTTCACATTATTTATTTTTATTAATGTCAAATTCATACTGGTTTTCATGACATATAAGAACCTGTATCAACGTTTTTGCTGCATGAACTGAACATGAAGGCTACTCATAATTTGAATATTTACCTAGCATCTGCTGATGAGGATTTATAACAAGCTCCTGCATACACATGCCAAGTTTAGGTAAAATATGTTTAACAAGAAAAGCTTCTGTATGACCAGGTTTGAACACTTTTAACCATGGCTGAAGAGTAACTTTAGCAGAACTGTCTGATGGATGCCAATTTGTAAGAGCATTTGCAAGTTTATGTCTGATTGGAGGATAACAGGGCTCCAGTTTATCTCCCATAAGAGGTAGCCATGGATGAAGCCATGAATGTAGAGGTACAGGATCAGTTAAAGGGTTCCAGTTCTCCACTTCCTGTAGAATTCGAGGCAGAACCAGTTGATCTATAATGTTTTCCATCATCCAGGATGGTACAACTGGTTTCCATGTCTCTAACAATTCAATTGGAGGATCAAAATTTCTTGGATTCCATTTTCTGGAGGCAAAAAGAAATGCAATGTTTTAATTACACGCAAATTTGCAACTCTAAATCAACCAATT
The DNA here is from genome assembly GCF_021869535.1 of Mytilus californianus. Classification (NCBI taxonomy): domain Eukaryota; kingdom Metazoa; phylum Mollusca; class Bivalvia; order Mytilida; family Mytilidae; genus Mytilus; species Mytilus californianus. The sequence continues at coordinate 28,813,482 of NW_026262626.1, read as the reverse complement.
TTAAATCTTTGTAAAATGCAGCAGTAGTTATACCACACTCTTTGCTCAACTATTCCAAATTTTGTTCGTAAAAAATTTCTCTCCTTTTAAGGCAAAGTGATTCCATATTGCACTATTGTGTTAGTCATACATTTTTAATATTTTCTATGTTTTAGGGATATTATAGAAACATAAAGATAGACATGTATCATGATCATGATGCAAAATTATGTAAAGTCTCAGTTATCTCCCCTTCTATATGTATACATATAACTCACATGCTGTATGCTTTTCAGCAAGAACTTATTGAAAGTCCAACCACATTTCAGAGTCTAACCATCCTGCACCAATTGTTTTCATGTTCCTAAGTTGTGTATTTCTCAATGTTGTAATCTTAAGGAATTGCTGTTCATTTTTTTTAAAATCTATCCTTATGTGTTTATCCAGTTTTTAAACTACGAACAAATATTGTTAACAAAAGAATATTTATAAAAAAACATGTACTTACAAAATGGCTGTTCTTACAAATGGTAACCAGATATCCCACAACAATCTTTGGAATATATTCATATTATGTAGACTTGTATTGTATTTGTTGTTATAATCTTCCAGTACATACTGCCACTCTTTAATGGTGGTTACTCCATGACCAGGATCCTTCCAGGGGTCCCAGTCTTTAAAGAAATCTTTAACCTGTTGAATAAAATGTTGTTATAAAAAATTCAAAAGGGTTCCGCGGAACCCGGTGTCTCGCCTACTTTTTCTGTTTATCGCAGGCTCAACAAAAATGAGGAAGTAAATCAATAAAAATATTCCTCTTGGTACTATCTTAATTGTAAGAAGCTTCTGTCCAAGTGTGGTAAAAATCAAGGATAGTTTATGAATCTAATAAATGTTTAAAAACTTTAACTGCAGACTGAATGTAACGTTAACTGGAAGAAAACAAAATTTCCTTCTAGATACTAGCATTTGATCATAAACAAGCTTCTGTCCAAGTTTGGTACAAATCCAAAATAGTATAAGAAAGTTATTAAAATTTTAAAAACTTTAACCACAGAGTGAATGTGTTGTTTCCTGACAGAAAATCTAAGTCCATTTAAAAGTAAAATACGGAAAAAATGGATTTATTTTTTTACGAAATTTCCTTCTAGATACTAGCTTTTGATCATAAACAAGCTTCTGTCCAAGTTTGGTACAAATCCAAAATAGTATAAGAAAGTTATTAAAATTTTAAAAACTTTAACCACAGAGTGAATGTGTTGTTTCCTGGCAGAAAATCTAAGTCCATTTAAAAGTAAAATAAGGAAAAAATGGATTTTTTTTTTTTACAAAATTTACTTCTGGATACTATCTTATGATCATAACAAGCTTCTGTCCAAGTTTGGTAGAAACCCATGATAGATTAAGAAAGTAATTAAAATTTTAAAAACTTTAACCACAGAGTGAATGTAATATTTCCCAGCAGAAAAACTAAGTCCATTTATAAGTAAAATACAGAAAAAATGGAATTTTATTTTTACAAAATTTACTTCTGGGTACTATCTTATGATCATAAACAAGCTTCTGTCCAAGTTTGGTAAAAATCCAGGATAGTTTAAGAAAGTTATTAAAATTTCAAAAACTTTAACCACAGAGTGAATATTTGTGGACGCCGCCGACGACGCCGACGGAATGTAGGATCGCTATGTCTCGCTTTTTCGACTAAAGTCGAAGGCTCGACAAAAAATTAAGCAGACTTTTGCAGTCATAAATTTATACCAAGTTTTGAATAATAAGAAAACTGTCAACTTGTTTGTTTGAATGAACCACTGTATCACTATGGATGAGATAAAGAAAATAATGCAAAAAGAACTTCAGTCACAAATGTATGAAATCAGGGTTATTTCAACAACAACAACAAAATAAACTAGGGAACAAACCTAAACACAAACATTAACTTGTAAACTATGTAAAAGTTTCAAAGTCAATGAACCATGATCAGGGGTGGGGCTATATAATCTCCATGGAAACGATACTTGCAAATGCCAATAAATTTGCATACCAAATATCATTGACTTAACATTAGCAGTTCATTTTAAACTGATCTAATCACAAACTAATACATGTAAACAAAGCAAAAGTTTCAAAGTAAATAGACCATGACCGAGGGGGCGGGGCCATATATTCTCCATGGAAATGAGATGTGCTAATGCTTATACAACTGAACACCAATTAACATTCGCCTACCACTAATAGTTCCCCTTGAACTGACCTAATCACAAACTAATACATGTAAACTATGAAAAGTTTCAAAGTCAATAGACCTTGACTGAGGGGGCGGGGCCAAATAATCTCCATGGTAATGATATGTGCCAATGCTAATACAACTGCATACCAAATATCATTGACCTACCACTGAGGTTCACCACGAACTAGACCTAATCACAAACTAATACATTGTTGACGCCGCTGCCACCATTGCCGTCGCCGACAACAGCATACCTATGTCTCGCTTTTTGACTCCGTCAAGGCAAGACAAAAAGCATTCTGATGGTCGTTGGATATATATACCCGCAGGAACATTGAATGATTTAACTCTTTAATATATGGGAAAAGCGTTCTATTGAGAAGACAGTCTGGTGAATTTTTAATTCAAATTAATTGGGAAACTGTTGTTACTGATAAGTTAATTTGGAATTTCCATCTGATTGATAATTGGGTCAGATGAGGACATGATCAATAAGAGTTACTGCCAGCCTATCCAACCCTATGGAATCAAGATTTTTTTTCCACCTCAGAAAACTGATATTTTGCAGCAATTTTCTATGTTAAAGGGTGAACACTTCTTAAAAAATTGCTCAGTCTTATCAAAACTCAAAATTGACCTGTAACTTATGACTACATGTATATAATAAATATCGAATCAATTTATTCACACATTTTAGATACTATACATAAACTGATATTTTCAATATCCTAGGACCCAACTTCTGCAAAAATTGCTTAACCAGAACAAAATTTGAATTTAATCTGTGATCATATACATTGTACAAATTATCTTCTAGATTCTTATTTTTAGCAAATTGAGGCTTTTTTATGTTCTTGTCTCACAAACATGTTCCCTATATCTGTTTTTACTCATTGCAATGTACATACCATAGGAAACACAAGGGCTACTGATAATGAAGCCAGGTCATACATCTTGTACTCTTCATAAAAGTCATCTTGTAAACATTTAAATATCTTGGCACATTCTGGTAAAGTTAATGGGTTCTCACATCCTGGTTTGGTTCTCTCTTCACATCTACAGAAATAAAACTGGTATTTTGAAACAATAGTAACTTTTTTTCTGCTTAAGGTCTAAGCTTTTGCCATATAAAGGAAATATAATGTGTTATTTTGTAGTAGTTTTGGCAATTTCCATGACACTATGTATTAAAGATCTGCGCCATGAAGGCATGATACGTCCATCGCTTTTTTCAATGAATAAAGTTCCAAAACTCCTCAATGTCATATCAGAAATTAGTAAAAGAAACTAAAGGGAGTTTATTCAAATAGATATAAACCAGTCACCAAAGTTTCATGAAAACTGCTCAAATCATTTTTGAGTTATTGTCCAAAAACTAGAAAATCCCCCTTTTATATGAATAAAATACCATAACTCAGAAACATAAAATCAAAATTTTATGAAAATCGAAAGGGAGCATACGTCAATATATATAAACAATTCACCAAAGTTTCATGAAAATTGGGTACAGCATTTTTGAGTTATTGTCTGACATGTTGATGATGGACGGACGGACGGACGGACAGATAACGGTATACCATAAAACAATGTGATCTGTACTTGTTCATATCCTAGACCTTAGGTTAATAGATGTTTACTTGACAATCATATCACATCTTCTTTTTTGTGTAGTCTATCCTACAAACACTGTTTTACTTGGATTTAAATGTGCATTTGCTGAATAAGAAATATTGCATTCATATTTTCCGGTGTATGAAATAATAGGCTTCTACACCAAATTTTTACATGCTATACAGTAACTAAACATACGTTTCAACAATTTCCATGACTTTCTGTAATTTCTGCAGTTGTTTTTCTTCCTGTTCACATACTGTGTCCACCCTTTCTTTCTCATGTTTCATGTTTATAATATGATCACTTTCATATCTAAGTCTGAAATGTAAAGATAAGTCATACATATGTATATGGTAAATGTATAACAATTTTCATGAATTTTGTGATAAGTAAGATACACAAATTTAAATACTTTATGGTGTATACAAACAAATTTCAGCATATGTTTCTAATGCTTCTTAGCTTAACTATTTACACTGATAATTACGTTTTGTGTTTATGTACTAATTGTAATAACATCTGGCTACATGATTCTTGTTTTGTTTGTTTTGTGTTCTTCCCTGTATGTCATATAGCACCATTTCATGTGATTTGAAATAACATTGTTTCCCTAAAATCACCATATTTCTATACACTCTTTTTTTAAAGACTATGGTACCATGGTGCTATAAGGCCCTCAGGGGGAACATGGTTGTTGCCAATAAATAAGCTATAGCAATAAAGGTTATTATATCACAAACAGTATATTGCAAATCTTGTATTGCATACCCTTTATTATACCCCTGTTTGGAATACCTTTAGAGTTATCATTCTTGAATGTATGATTTAGTAAACAATACATGGTAAAATTTTGTTTATCATGCTGTACCAACCCTCAATTGATATTAGCCCCAGGCTTTTTGACTATTACTTTTTTGTTAAAACAGCAAGTGTGTTCAGCATGGGATACAAATTTTTCCTCTAGTATTCTCTATTTATCACTTTCAATATTGTCATTAATAAAATAAAATGACAATCATAAAATATATGACTAATGCATTCAAATATCAAAATACAGTAGTTTTCTGTGATGTATGTATGAAACTGCTAATGCTACTTTAACTTTAAACAAATAACAAATACATCATATCAACATCCTTTGACATTTCCTAATCCTTACTTTCTATCATTCACTATAATTTCTTCCTCTGCCATGTCCACAAGGATGTTGAGGTTGTGTATCAGTTCTGGCATAGCAAATGCTTTCTTTTTTGAAGGTTCTGGCATAATAATATCCTCATCTTCTTCTGGTCTATCATGTCTTTGGGAAATAGAATGGTAACCTAGTAACAGAAAAAAATCTAACTGGTTAGATACTTTATTTCTGGATTTAAGCATGATAGCTACTAATATTATCAATTTTTCTTAATATTTTGAATCCCCACTAATGTTTTCCTGGGCAATGCATTAATAAGATTTTACTAGCAACTCCTAAATTAATATATTTAAAAAAAAAAAGATTACATCTCAAATACAAAAATAAACAAATTATTTTTGAATTCTTGTTATTTTTACTACATATTCAGTACAGTTTAACATTCATTTCTTCTCATACCCATCATATAAAAGTCAGGAGATATCCTTTCCCCCCTAAAAAGGTTTTACTTCATATACTACATTCAATTGTGGAGCATGGATGCTGATGCAACTGTATACAAATATCATAAGTCTAAAATGGATACTGTCAGAAAACTCATTTAATAATAAAACCATCTCCACAAAAAAATTAATACATCTTTGCAACATTCTCTGTAGGCAATACAAAAATAAAGAAGACCAATACTGAATCTGGACCTGCCTCTCTGCATGCAATTGATTGAGGTTACATGTATACTAGAGCATAACTGATCATTCCTTTTCACTGAAGACAAGAAAACTATGAAGAAAATTTTCCTTGTACAATGAGTTTTGTAAAATTTCAAACTATCAGCAAACCTGAAGTGGCTACACGGCAGATGTAAAAATTGCTTACTCGCTACAACTGAAAATTTTAAAGCTGTAGACCAATTATCAAATTATTCCCTTTCATAGAAGCCAAGAAAACTTGGATGGATGAACAGACAGAGTCGAGGGGTTTCTTGCCCTGCTTTTGCTGCAGGAAAAAAACCTTTTATAAATAATAGAAAATGCAAAGTTAATGTCAACAGCAAACCAACAATGGCAGAAAACTTTTGAAGACATGGTAATGTACTTACAAGTAAACATAAAGTAAAAGGCAAAGTTGTCTGGGTTGTTAATTCAATTTTTTTTTAAATTTAAAAATTCATGTCTGCTTTGCCAGAACAGTTGATGTCACTCTTTTTCTGTGTTGTATCTCATTATATTAAATTTACACACAATAAAGTATTACCTGTCATTACTTTCTGTTCTTTACCAGTCATATCTATGACTTTGACCTTTGATGAACGATTAGGTAGAGACTTTTTACTTTTTCCTCCAGTTTCTATCAGTTCCTGTGCAGTTTTGTAAACATATTTAGGTTTCTTCTTAGCAACCTGACCCTGAAAACAAATACTTTTTCATTTTATATCATATTATAAAAGAAATAGCATATTCATAATGATTAAACTAACATTCTGATGAAATATTTTAGAAAAAAATATATTTGGTTGACTAAATAGGTTACTGGAATCCTTTTTTGGACAAGTCATTTCAGGCTAATCAAATTAATAAATCTTCTATTTTTATGAATAAACCCATTCTTTTTCCTGTAATTAAAATTTTACAGCACTTTTAAATTTTTAATTTATTGCATCAAAATATTTAGAATATCTAAAGTGAGGTTTGTTCAAAGGGACACTTTATATCCCATGATACATATACAAACTTTCAAATGAACCACCTCTTTGAAAAAATAATATTATTACCTTACCCTGAAAATAATCTTGAGTACCTCCATTTACTCTATAAAAATCAGATGTATCCAACATAGCAAGAAATAGGCATATAAATATTACACTTCCCCAAAATAAAAGTATGATTATTCAAGATATCAAAGGCACCAAAGTACCAAGCATTTAATTTTACATATTTTGTATCTGATATAGTTTTTGTGTCATATAAACTGCAGTTTTGCAAATATGTTTTACACCATTTGGCCCTTTTGCACTTTATGTAAAGAATTTTAAAAAATACTGCAAAAATCTATACAGAAAAATTTGTTTTGACCCTTTTCAAATACAAAATAAATATGTGGAGTCTGTGTCTTTTCTATTTGTTAGAAATTCAAAATATTTAAAACTGTTACCCATGAAAAATTCTCCACAAATTTCTAGCTGCAAGATTATTTCTTCATTATAAATTCTTTTCTTGTCACATTTCAATATCATTATTTCTTACCTCAGATTTTTTCTTCCACTGATGTAACTCATTTTTGAATTGTTTCTCTTCTTCCTCTTCAGAATCATACACAGGAAAATCTCTCAACGATCTTTCTGTCCTCTCCGTTCCATATGCTCCAACCGCAGCTCGACCTTTACGTAACTTGGCCTCGACTGGTGTCGTTATTCCCTGGTGTGTTTTACCTAAACCTTTACCTTGTTCATAACCCATCTAAAAATTTAATGTTAATAGAATTGTTTTTTACTGAATATTACCTCAGTTTAGAACAAAAACAAATATGTATATTCAGTCTCTCACAAAAATCAGTAGATTATGTATATGAAACACATTTTTACATAATGTTCATCTTGTTAAAGTCTTAAAACATAACATATTTCTTAAATTATGAAGATGTTTTTTTTTTTTATCAATATGAAAAATGCAAAGGGACGATTATCTTGCATTACTTTTAGTTATATTATGGAAACACAAATTTCATCCTGGAATGATGTACTTGTTGCATTTCTAAGTCCTAAGGAATTCTCATTCCTGATGATGCTTAAGAAACTTATTTGAAATATGTATTCCATAACTACTAACTCTATAGTTTCAGTGTAAGTATAGAATTTTTATTGGTTCATCGGATATCTATAATGCACTCATCTTTTTTTTTTTTAATCCTTTAAAAAATTGAGATTTTAAAATAAACAAGTTTTGTAGTCTATAGTTTTTCAAATCATATGTAAATATATTGATTTTCATTTATATGTCCTGCCAAACAAGGACAAAACAAGTTGAGAGAATTACTGCCTATGCCATTTTCTTTTGAAATCACTAATTGTAAGTACATGTAATAATATTGATTTTTTTAAAGCCATCTTTTTGCACAAATAGCTAGATAAGTTAATAAATGATAAAAGTTGTGCTTCTATCTAGGAGGTGTTTATCTAATGTCCTACACAGCATTTTCATGCTCATTAATGTATGCTAGGATAACATATACATGTAATATGTAGAAGTTTCTTTAACCAAAAATAAATTATAAACATCATATTTTCATACCTTATGCAGAAGTTTCTGACCAATTCCTCTAGTGTATTTTTCCCATCCACCAAATTCTCTAGAAAGAAATGATAAAAGCTTAGACACATGTAGATCTAAATGACTTAAAGCTGAAATCTACTGCAAACCAAGAGAAAATACAAAATTTATTTAAAGTATTTTTTCAAATTCCAAATGACTTAAAACTCATTGATGACCAAGGTCTATAATTATCCTGATAATCAAAACCAATTAATTTTAATCATAAAACATTGACAGCATACTGACTCTGTTTTTATAGTTGTATAAAGATTGTGGATTTCGTTAAATGTTTTGCTATTTCTCATAAAATGCAGATTTTCCCTTGATTATAAATTTTCTAATTTCTTCATGCCCGCTATTGACAAATCAATATTATTGGTTACTGAATTTAACGTTTTTATTGACATAGCTTGCTATCAATGAATCATAGATTCTAAATGATTGTTCCCAATTTTTGTAAATAGTTTATTAATTGAGTTCCCTTTGAATTTAAATTGAGACTAGAATCACTGCAACATGTATAAATGATATAATATACACAACAAAATAATGAATATCTGTGGTACCAGTTAAGTATTCTGTTGATTGTATTAAACAAACTATACACCTTCCAAATGTAGTTATCATATTATTTAAAAAAAAAAATTTGTCCTGTATAAAACACCTCAACATTTTAAAATCTGCAGCCCTTTCAGATCATACATTGTCTATGGAAAATATTCTTCTACCTGCTTTCATTTTAAACAGGGTATACGTAGCATTTGTAATTTGAAATTGGATTCTGAAATAGTCACAGATGTTAAAAAAGTCATGTTTTCTAACATTGCATATAAGGAATCTATTTTGATTTTTTTAACAGCCTAGAAGGTACCCTTATTTTGGTATTTTTAGGTGCATAGTTAACAATTGTTCTGACCCATGCATCCCATTTCATTGCCGATTACTTGATTCGTACATGGAACTCTACTTAAATGTCAAATATGAAAATCTTCACATTAAGTTAAATCTGCTTTAAAATTATTTTCCTTACATGGTTGAAATATCTGTAGGAGCTTTATAAAAGAAGGAGTACTGAAAAGGTTATGTTTAAACAAGGAATTGTTTGAATCTGGAATAATTTTGAATTCTGGAAAATCGATAAGAAATGTAAGACTAGAACTTACCCATCTAAATAAGGTTAATTTAAATTTCACTGATATTTCAGTATGAACTAACTAACCTCCCATTAGCCATGATTGCTAATGTTTGCATGGTTAACCCTCCTAAATTGGGTTAGTTTTCATCATACATTTATTATCAATTTTCTAGAAAATTATTCCAGATTATTATGATTCCTTGTTTTAATTGTATAGACAATTTATTATCTTACTTTGTGTGATCTTTGTGGCCAAATCCAGGATAAGGTCCAGATTTCTGTTTTCTTTGTTTCTGTATAGGTACTTCCTCCCCACTGTCAGAATCCTTAAAAATACAATAATCCTCCTTTAAATCATAGTTCTAATTAATTATGTTAATTTATGATTCCAACATGTACAGATTGACTGATCAATGGTTCCATAACATCCAATATTTATATAATATTTAACAGCAAGATCATTTTCATAATCAGGTAGTGACATCAGCAGTCATTTAAAACAATTCTTAGTAAATCTCTCCATGACTTACACTTTTACATTTACAGATTAAGGTGGTACATAACACTACAGCGAGACAACTCTGTAAAAGCTGAATGTTTTAATCATGTTCTATTGTTAAGGAAATGTTGGGCTACTCAATGATCAAAATTAGTTTTTGTCAAACTGATATACATCCAATGAAATTTTACTTTGGCTTTGGCCTATCACAATACTGATTGCTCAAATAGTTTTCCAAATTTCAGTTTGAATTCATCCCAACAAACTGATCAACTAGTAAAATATTTTAGCTATTTGCTTCAGTGAAAGGTTGTTAGTATGAAGTGAGTTCAGTGAAAAAAAGCTATGCTTACCATTCATCTTTCTCGATATTTAATGTCTATGTCATGAAATTCAAACAAAATAATGACTAAGTATAATATACGGCACTTGTTCAAAAAGGTCTGAATTTGACATGAAAACTTCTATCTCTATAATGACATTCTTTAAATAATTAGTTCTTATAATTGTTTGGTTAGTTAATAATTTATTGGTTTGTTTTCTAACAGCAAGTTATTGTATAATTGTAATTTGGAATTTTTTCTATAAAAATTAATGATCTGATTGGCATTTAGTGGAAATAATTTTTATTCAGTGACATTGTATGAAGTTGAAGAGTATTGAGGAAACAAAATTCTGAAAGGTTTTGCCAAACACTGCTTATAAGTAATCTAATCCTCAGTTGTAGAAAATCCTTAGTATTTTGAACAATTCAAATTTTTGCAAAACAGTTAATTTATAATTTTGACCATATGAATGATAAATCATGTCAACACAGAATTGCTGACTACTGGGCTGGTGATACCCTCTTACTTTACACAGGAATATGTATGATTTATACAACTTTGAATGTGTCCCATAATATGTTTTCAATATTTATTTTTTTTCAAAATTTTAATCATCTCAAAAAACAGTTTTCAGCTGTGTTCTTTCAAAACAGAGGATAATGTCAATTATTTCCCTTTAAATTAGAGGAATAGCAATTACTATAAAAAAAATTCAAATCACAATTACGCAATAAATTCCTGTTAGAAAACAAAGCTTGAAGTTATTGACCAACAAAACAATGTTTTGAGCTAAATATTTATATAATTCCACCTTATGTAATAATGCTGTATTTTAATTGGATGAGAAAAATGGTATTTTTCACAAATTATCTAGGTATTGAGAATTTCTTTTCTCTGCCGATGTATTTGTCATTAAAAAATTCCATGTGCCGGGTATTTGCTAGCAAATCCAACAGCAGATAGGAAATACCATATCTAAAAATAACACCACATCCAAACCCCTCTAGACTTTTCACTCAGTTGAATTGAAAGAACATTCGGGGAATTAAACAAATATATCATGCCTACAAGAGGTATTTGCCAAAAATAAGGGTTTTGAGGTAAACAAATTTCCCTCGCCTGATGGCTTTGGAAATTTGTTTACCTCTCAACCGGTATTTTTGGCAAATAACCCTTAACTTGTAAGCATGATATATTTGTATAAAATTTATTAAGGATAGATGTTTTCATGTCAAACTTAGACCTTTTTAAACAAGTGCCTCATATTATACAGTTTTACTTAGTCATTATTTTGGTAAACTTTTTGAGCAATTGGTATAAAATAGGCCAAGCCTACTGAATAAGCACAGCAATCATGAAGTTACATTTCTATTGAAATTGGAATTTGCATGAGCGGATATTGTGTTCCTGACTTATAACTAAATTTTATGATATATTTTAAAATATCTCCCTGTATATTATAATTGGTAATATATGATATGACAGACTTGTAAATCAGTGTGTTTTCACCTTCATTCATCAATTCTTACGGAGTCATCATATGGGCATGTATGCATGCATGTAAATGATGCCAAATTTAATTGAAATTTATCATATCTAACATATTACTTTATCATTTAATTGTATATACTGTTTCCATTCCGTAGCCAGATGGTAACAGGTTCCAAGGTTATCATAATTTTTACAGTAATATAATTGCAATATAGTTGAACCTTCATAATTACTCAAAATAAGAAAGATTGTAGAGAAGACAGTTGACAATGAAAAATAATATGCCAACCCTGGACAAATACCACCATAATGTGAACACAATATTAAAGAGATTGTTTGATATCATTGTCAATTTTTAGTTGTAAATTTCTCTGATATATCAGATGGTAGAAGAATGGTAGTAAATATTTGGTAAGATTTACTGTGTTATCGGCATCCCCTTCATTCTTGGTGATTTTATCCCCTTCTTTGAAGCCACCACTGACAAAGCCTATAGGGGCTGTCATGTCTTTATTACGTCTGTTTGGTTTTCCAAATCCAGGACGTTCATCGTCACTGTCATTGTCAGCCCACATTCCTGAAAATATAATACAGTAACAAATAAATAAATTAAAATAATATATAAGTATCAACTGTAAATTAATTAAAAAGAGTTAATATCAATTGTTAATTTAATTGAATATAAAACATAATGCAGGTTCAAATAAATAAATTAAAATAAGTAACAATTGTAAACAGTGGTAAAGTAATTAAATTGAGTTAATATCAATTGTTTATTTCATTGAATATAAAACTTACACAAAAATGTTTACCAAAAAATTTGGTCCCAGTGTCTGTACCATTTCAGCATGATGAATTCAGTTACATATTCTACCAATCCAACTTAGAGCATTAAGTTGCTGTGTTAGTGAAGCAAATTGAACACTACCAACTCAATGATACAGTTATGTAAATTCTACCATTTAGCTACATTTTCAATTTATTCAATGATTAAATACATTATACATGTCTTCCATGTATAGCTTTGACATCAAAATAAAAACAATGATTTACAATATTTGTATTATCTCCCTTGATGTTATGAATAATAAATTGACTTTATAACAAATTCTGTCTCATATTTAACATACCATATATGGCCTGGTTTTTGGTCTGTCTCCTTCCCATTCTTGGATAGAATTCATTTGCCAAATCATCTTCTGTAACCTCAAATCTTTCTACTTCTGGTGAAGACATAGTTCACTGTCTAAACAACAAACGGAAAGCAATCATTACATGATATTGAAATACAAACACAGTTTTGAACATGGATTGTACATGCAAATTTAAGGAGTTTTGTTTTGTTTAATTTATTACCTATTTGTAATTTTAATTGTTTTCAAAGAATCTTGAAATTTCCTGATCTTTTTGATTGGATGAGAATTTTAAATCATTCTTGGCCATGTATACCAGTATGACCCTGTAAATAATGTTGATGACTTTGTAAATAAAAATAAGTACAAATGTATAGATTACTTAATAAAAAGTGTTTGAATATGAATTTACGAAGGTTTACCATGTTACCAACTTCCAAGTTCATAAGATTTATAGAGTTCTATGACAACAACAGCCATGCTTCCATTAAGACATTTGTCAAATGTTTGTTACATGTATTCAGTGGTTGTTGTTTGTTGTTGTATATCATGTACAATGTATGTTTTTCGTTTATTGTTTTGTACATAAATCAGGCTGTTAGCTCAATTGAATTGTTTTACATTTGTCATTTCTGGGCACTTTATAGCTTACTATGCCCTATTAGCATGATTATATTTGCTCATTGTTGAAGGCGTATAGTGACCTATTGTTGTTAACTTTTACATGTTTTACATCATTTGGTCTCTGAGTGTTCTCCCCGGGGCCTTAAATGGTACCCTGGTGCTATCTTGGATGATTTCATAATAGAATGTGTAGGGGCCATTGTGTTTTATTTTTTGGAAAACCAGTGCTATGTTAATTTCCATGGTGCTATTTGAAAATTCTGGAGAGAACAATGATGATTCGTTCAAATTTTAACTAGTTGCAGCCCTCAACCTCAATAATGTAATTGTCTATAATATTGTTGGAAGAGTGTTGACATATCCTGCATGCAGATTCTAAAGTATCACCTTCCACACATTCCATGTAAACTGAGATTACTATATCAGCATGATCAGTGAACATGGTTAAAGGAATCTCAGATGTAACAATGCAGTTTGAGAATTTAACCTCTTTAGGCTTACATTGAAAGTGTTTGAGCACATACATGTAGCAGAACTGATGATTGTTGTACATACATTGTAAGGGTACTGATGCACAGTAATCTGCAGAGGAGCTAGATACATGTCATATTCTTGTGTTGTGTGTTACAAGCAGTTCTTTTCCAGTGGTTATCAATGTGTGCAAGAACATGGTTTAGTCAGTAATTCTGATGTAACAAAAGGGTGTAATCCTTTCATTTTTTTCCAATAAATATATCAATTTACATATATGCAGTATATTAAACAATTATCTAATAACAAAGTGAAAATAGTTTAAATTGACATTTTACTAAGTTTTTTTTGCTTTTTTCCCTATCATGCATACATGTGATGGACTGTGAAACTAAGATCAGGAGTTTGGGAAATTTTGGTCAGGAGATTAGGACTCAAATCAGGAGGTTTTAAATCGACATAAATTCTGTCGTAAATGTAACCGTGTGCTGTAGAAATTGTCTGTTAAAGTGTGTTTTCTTCAACTTTCCATCCGAATGTATTATGTTTATAGTACCCTTTTACTTATAAATTTTCTCTATCTTTTTAAACTTTCAACTTGTTCAATCTAACATTCTTCTTTTTTAGCATTGTTTAGTATGTTCTTTAAATTTTGTAGGTCATATCTTTTTTACCATTATTCATTGCAATCAGAACACTTGCTTATCTATTTTTCATTAGATCTTTTATTTTTATCTTTATGCAAGTAGATTTTTAATGCATGATAAGTAACACATTCAAACTGTAGTCATGGGTCATAGTTATTATATAAATTTCAATTTAAGCCTTGAAAGGAAGTATAGAACCTTCAAATAATTTTCAAATTAATATTTTTTTATTTGTCCTAAGACATTTAAAATCATTTAATTGCCATCCTTTTATGATCATTGTTCAATTTATTTTTTATTTATATTCTTTTAAAAATTTACATTATTTAAAGGAAAGTAACTTAAAACAGGATAAATCAAGGGAAGTAACCCAACATTCATTCTAAATACACAAAGTTTTATTACACAACAGCAGTTAGCCTGAGGTAAAAATCGTTGATTACCAGTATGTTTGACACCCAAGGTGACAAGTGAAGCCATATAATTATGCATGTTAATTGATTTACAGGTAAAATATAACTTCAGGTAATGTCAGTTACACCAGATATGTTGAGCTGAAATTTTTCATTCATGAAATATTTCATACACAGGATTTTTTTGTCTTCAACAGGAGGTCAGGAGGATACCCCTGAAAACGGGATTATTGTACTCCCGTCGGGAGGTTCACATGTATGATCATGTGAAATGTGTATTGCTGAGACATATAATACTTCTAATCATATGTATAATATATGTTTCTTTTATAATGTATAAATCATGTTTTTAATTAAATTCAGTTACTTTCTCACCAGAAATTATGCTAGGAATTGCAATATCTGTTTCTATATATAAATTTGGTGTAAACAGGATATTGTAAAGTATTCTAAAGATTTTCTGACTTCGTCCCCTTTCACAGGTAACACCTGCCTCATATTATTACATGTCAGTAGTTGTAGTTGTGAAATTATATTTATAAAATAGGAATCTATGTCATAAAATATCATAATCATAGGGTAGGGCTGCAATATAAGAACATTATGAAATGAAGAGGCCGAAACGACTATGGATGAAATGGTACTGTGGTCGAACAAATTGTGTATCTGTATATCCAAGTTGTTATATTATTTATGAACCTTACAGATAATTTTTGATGAACCATAAACCATTTTACTGTCATTAACGTTATAGGTAATCTTAAAATCAAAAAGTTCTAAAGATTGTGAGTTCATAAACCAATATACCTAACAGTTAATGAAGCAGCGGCAGTATGGTCTATAAGCTAAAAACTTCCGATTTGCAAAACACAAACAAAATCGTATATACGGTACTTTTCTTCAACGTTCAATAGAATTTTTTAATGCATTCGTATTTGTTTGTGTAAAAAAACACGACAGTGATAATGACTAAGAATTAATATTAAACCAGCTTCGGTTATGGAAAAGCTTTAATTTCCGTGTTTAGTGAAATCATGTAAGTTTGTTTTACAAATTGTATGAGATGGCTTATGTTACTGCTTTTTGTATCACATTATATAGATAATATAAATCATTTTCTGATTTTTTTTTGTCGTCGCTTTTTTCGTAATACATGTGATTTAATTGTTAATTTTTATATCTTTGTAAAAATAATTAAACCGGGGGAATTATATATATAGCTACGATTCAGACCAAAAAAATGTCAAAAATAAAAAAAAATAGTATTATTTTCATGACATTGAACATAAATAAGAGAAAAATATTGAAACGATAAATTTCACTCTTTCACGATGGCACTGAGTAATCCTCTAATTATCAAATTAAAGAGAAACAAATATCAGATCCAAATATTTTTTTACATAAACACAGGAAATGTATCTTATCTTCAACTTGACAGCATTTTTTCAAATCTCTTATTTCTCTGAATAGTTTGAAATTGACCAACCTCAACTTGAGCCTTACGGCTTGTCTAAGGGAGGTACAACTCATACTTTGTAAGAAAAAAAAACAATTGATCTGATTAAATAAAAATTACTCTGAAACTGACATCATCTAGTTGCTAAATTTCTTGATTGACAACACATTTTTTTATGTTTAGAGGAGCGTGTTTTAATAAGACAATCGGCTTTCCAATGGGTACTTATTGTGTTCTCCTCCTTGACGGCTTGTTCCTTTATTCTTCCGAGGTAGAATTTACAAGTTTACACAGGAGCTTAATAGGAAGAATATAAAGAAGCTATCTAAATAAATGATCCTTTAATTTTCTGATCTGTAGATTATGATTGTGCTCTCACTAAATGATTAATAGTTGGTTTACTATATGTTGAACGCATCTATCCCATATAATTTGCAATAAAGGGTACACCAGATATAGTTGAGGCTGCCTCATACCTTGAATTACATTTAAAAATTGATAATGAGTGTCAATTGAGAACAAAACTTTATGAAAATAATTTTAAAATATAGAGGATTTCAGCTTTCATATTGTAAATTTTTCATTTCTATGTAGCAACATTCTAGCAGCGCGGTGCCTGCATATGGAGTTCATATCGCCAAGTGGATACTAAATTTTAGAACTTGCATTTTCTTAATTGTTAAAGAGTTGCTGCTTACAAGGAAGCTATTGAACTCAGGGTTCCAATTCGTGAAGATGAAGTCATACCTTCGAAAGTTTGGTTGACCGTTATGGAATACCTGTTTCGCAGATGACGACAGATATGTTCAATTTGTCGTAACCACACTCCTGTCCTCTTTTCCTCAAATGTGACATAACCGATTTAGACTTACCACCGAGTTTGTACTTACATGACCAACACGACGGCTGCCACATGTGGAACAGGATCTGTTTACCGCTCCAGAGCTCGTGAGATCACCCCGGCCTTTTGGTTGGTTTGTGTTGCCCAGTATTTAGTTTTCTTTGTTTTGTTAAAGTATACTGTTGTTTTGTCTTTTAGTCGTTTTTAGTTTGTTAATACGACTTTGTCAGTTTGTTATCGACTTATGAGTTTGAATATCCCTTTCGTATCTCCCGCCAGTCCTCTGATAAATAATGTATTTTAATTTCTAGTTAAATCTGCTGGAACACAAAAACTCGAAATTAAACAAAGACAATAATTAGGGGAAAAGATTTACCACTTTACATGCTTATATATATCGTATAGCAACCTTAAATGTTTAGTAAGATGATAAATAATAAGAATTTTTTTCCAATGTATTTGCCTCAACGGATATAAAAGGTAAAATAACAAAAATACCGAAATCCGAGAAAAATTTAAAACGGAACGTCCCTAATCAAATGGCAAAATCAAAAGCTCAAACAAATCAAACACATCAAACATCCATAAGATTCGCCATCAACTGATTATTATAATACAGGCCTCACCAATAACCACCTCTAGGGGCCTTTTATAGCTGACTATGCGGTATGGGCTTTGCTCATTGTTGAAGGCCGTACGGTGACCTATATTTGTTAATTTCTGTGTCATTTGGTCTATTGTGGAGAGTTGTCTCATTGGCAGTCATACCACATCTTCTTTTTTATATCTAAACATTCTCGACTCCTCCTTACAATAAGATGAAACATTTGTAAAATCAAAGACGACCGTAAACAACAAAGAATACATGGTCCAGTTTAGGATTTTGAAATATTGATATATAACCCCCTATCTACAGTATATTTGATTTGTTAAATACTAGTGTATGTTTTAAAGTCATAAATTGTTACAAATATAGGCTTTATCACCTGACGTTGTTAACATATTAGAGGTTTTTAAAAAAATATATTACTTTTTGTTGCATTTAGGAAGACAAATCGATGAAATAATTATTTGAATGGATTCAATAACAGTCTGTTAGAAATTTGTCGGTTGATTTTTATATCATTTCAAAATGGTGAGTATTCTATGCTTTTTCATTGAAATGATGCGAGTGCATACTTGATCCCTTTTATCTTTGGACGCAGAGACGGCAATCTGTTGTTAAATTTAGACAAATATGTTTATCTGATTTATTAAAAAAATCTTGTTATTTTGGCTCCAAAAAAGACAGGAGAATACATTATTAGACAGAGACTTGAACAAACACGTGAAAAGATAAGGTAATCCTGCCTGACGAGTACATATTGCAATGCATCTTTATACCAATTAAAGCTGTCCTGGTATGCTCTATTACTCTGATTAACTTAAAAAGTAAAGTTATACTAAATATAGTTTTTGTTATCTCTAACATTATTGAACCATGAAAATAAGACCATGAACAACGGACATATTCCAGACGGAAACCCCAGATCATGTAGGGTATACCAGATATATTGGTAGATAATATTATATCTTCTGAAATATGAAGCTATATGCAAAGAACGAACACGTACGCCATCGCCGTATTAGCATTCTTGGCGAGACAAACATTTTAGAGTGGGTTTTTTCTTTAAATGAAATTTAAAAATATAATAGATAATAAATCAAATATTTTTTTAGCTTAATCATAAGTGGGAAAAAAGATTTCAGCTAGTTTATTTCCTTGTGTCATTATCATAATGTATACTATAATGACACAAAGGAAATGGTTTAGTCACGATTCTCCAACATTTGAAAATCCAACTCACGTTTATCCAACAAGTTTCAAACAATAGATGGGCTTGGTATTTATTTAACAGTTAAAATTGTTGTTTTGGGGTAGGTATAGTGAAACCTGTTTATGATTTATAATATAAATTAAATTAATAATTTTTTTGATAATAAATGTTAAATAATAAGCAAATTCAGCAAAATAGAAATATCAATGTAAGTAAAAAAAAATAATTTCGTATTTTTTTGCCGATTTTTATCTTTTATTAAAATATTTATCAATTTGAATAACATTTATATCTTAAAAAGTAAAAAAATGATATTTTGTTTATCAATTTGTTGAAGAAATAAGTCAAGTATGATAATAAATATATTACGACGCCGTCACCAAAAATGCAAACGACCATTCTCACCCAGCAAGTACTATCAGGGTCAAAGCTGAGGCAGTACTGAATATAATGAGAGAACGCTGTATGAAAGAAACCACACCAATACCAACAATTTACGAGGGGAAAAGGGCCAAGTTACGCAGCTTAGAGCATATGGCCAGATCATGATGATGTCATCGCTGAACTGCCTACGTACTACGAGAAACGCATGTCACTTTACAGAGCCCGTAGTAAAGAAACACCATTGTTACCAATCACCCGTATAGATGTTAACCTTGAAGGAAAATGGATTTTGTCTTGGATAGTGAAATGATACATCTATAAAGTTCTCATTTTGTTTTTTGTTTGTTTGTTTTAATTTTTGTAGCGGTTTTTATCAAGGACAATATTTATGATTATAATATAACTGCATGGCTTGATATTGAATAATGATTTTTTTTCCACCATAGTCATTTGTATGAGTTTGTGTTTATTCTGCGTTATCAATGTGAATAAAAAGCGACGTGGGGAATATGTAATTGAGAGGGAAATAAAAAATTG
Organism: Mytilus californianus; assembly: GCF_021869535.1. Classification (NCBI taxonomy): domain Eukaryota; kingdom Metazoa; phylum Mollusca; class Bivalvia; order Mytilida; family Mytilidae; genus Mytilus; species Mytilus californianus. The sequence continues at coordinate 28,793,445 of NW_026262626.1, read as the reverse complement.
GGGTTGAAATATTATGGTTTATAGAGTAAACAAAAACATAGGAGGTATTATCCGCTAATATTTCATTGGTTTGAGCCTGACCATGATTTGTTATCAGCCAAATTCTACCTTACTATAAGATTTTGAATTGATATTTGTCATAGATGAAAACCATTCATGCTGTGTTTTTTTTTTATATTATTTTGTTTCTTTGTTAGGAAAAAAGAATTAGCTATGCACATGGTTACGGTTTCTTTGTATTCTGGTCCATAGTAGTGATTCAAGTTGTAGAGAACAGTAAGTACATGAATTCTGAATGTCTAGATAAGCAATACATTAAATCATAGTTTTTTTTAGACTGGGTGAATTTTCTCTTCAGAATGCCTCCTCGCTGATCAGAAATTAAGCAACTGGGGGAGGAAAAAAAAAATCAATCAAAATTACACCCTCTTTTCGTATCAATAGTGTCTGGCCATTAGATAAACGTTAGAAGAAAATAAAAATCTGATAACTCTCAATTATGTGTACAATCGACTCATTGTACGTCTCAAAGGAGAAGTCCGCTTTATGGACATTGTATCCGCCTCAGTTGTTTTGTTTCTAGAATGGGAGGTTGCGGGTTCAATCCATGGTTGAGTCAAACAGATGATTTAGCCCCAAAAGCACGGAAAGAGAGCAGTACCCGAAAATCGTTATTTGGTACCTCTAGAGAGATTTTGTAAGTGAAAATGTCTCAATGTCAACTCCCTGATAACCCGAGTGTAGCGGTATAACTATTTGTTATGAAGATTCATTTGTAAATAACACTCATTATTTGTTCTGCAGATGACTATTGTTTGAATGGATCGGTGTTTAATGACGTCACAGCCATATTCTACGACAACATTACAACAGGTAAGGTATTATAGAAAAGAAGAGAACATGAGGTATCCATCCATGACATATAATCAGTCCATAAAAAAGGCAGAGGAGCAGCGTTTTTATATTGCTGTTCTTTATCTCCAAGTGACAGTGAGGCCTTCAAGAACAATATGTAGCAAACACTCTCACTTCACTGCAAGTGTAAGACGACCCCTGGCAGCGGAATTCTTTGCAACCTGATGACCTCTTCACATCAAAGCCATAGAGTAATATAAATAAAATAAATCCATTTAGGCAAACACGGGCTACATCGATATATACATTATACATCATAAATTCATAGCGGATTTGGATTGTACGCGATCATTCATTATTACCTGCAAACAGATACACATCTGTTTTGCTAATTCAGTATTATAGAATCCCAAAAAACTAAGGGAAAAGTTGCATACACATGTATATATGTTTTAATCAATTTATCAAAATAGTCGTTGGTTTTTAGCTTGAAAATAAACGGTTATACAAAATGAAGGACAAACAAATTTAACAATTAATAATTGATTTTAATTTACACATAAACAACCTTTTAAACTGTTCTGCTTCCAACGAGGGGAAGGACAATTTATAAGCTAATTCCACCATCTTTTTGTTTTCCCTACATAATTCAGTTTTTATGGATAACATGTTTTTTAAGCACATAACACATACACATAAGATTAACTACTGTGTCATGGAGGACTGTCCGTTAAGTGGACAAATCTGACTTATTGCTGAAAACCGTATTGTAAGTTTAATACTGTATTATTAACCTATACCATATGATAGAAATATTCTAATTAACCATAATTATTTTTTGGTTACGAATTATAATCTGAGAAATTTATAGAAAATCTTATACAGTTTAAGTGATCATATACATTTTGTAAATCTAACGAAAATAAGAACATCCAGTAAAAATACTTGGCCTTCCTGAGCACTTGAGCTCACCCCAAGTTTAATGGGTGTTTAGTTTTCTATGTCTTTTTTTATATACTGGTGTTTGTCTTTTGTTTTTTTTCTTATTTTGCCATGGCAATGTCAATTTAGTTTCGACTTATAAGTTAGAATGTCCCTTTGGTATCTTCTGCCTCTCTTATACGTCTGTTCAGTATTAATTAGTGTTCTGTACATCACGGCTTTCAGAGGAAATGAGCAATTGGGACAATACAATAGGATACTGGTGAAATAGCTTTGCTTCAGAAGCAGCAATACCAAATAGAAATTTCATTATAGCGAATAGTAGTAACTTACATTAACTAAGGTACATAAGTTTAATGATCAGAAACTGGTGTTTAATCTGCAAGAACCATTAGAACATAAGGCGTTGGTGTTTTCTGTTTGATTCCTCTGAAAATTAATCTTTCATCGGCAAAGAAAAATGTGAACATTCACGTAAAAATAAGACGCGCATTCGCCTATATTTCGCAGTTTTTGTAACAAATGAAATCAAACATGTGACGATGAACTAATTGATTCTTACAATTTGCAACCTCGCATGCGTTATTGATACAAGTCTTACTGCCTTTTTATTTTATTTCAGACATTCCAATATTCGAATATTCTGATTTACTGAATGGTTCTCTAAGGTTTGATCAAACTTCATTTGCCTGCATTAATGATTTAAGATTAGAAGGAGTAAAACTATATGACACAAGTAACTTAAAGGAAAACTGTGTAAGATTTGACTATTTCCTTTAACAAAGAGCAAGTTATGAACATTGATAAAGAAAACAGAGGCAACAATGATACAATTAGACGACATGCAAATAGTATCATACGACACTATAAAAACTCACTTAAACTGCAGTTAGTATGCAATGTAGTAAAATGCTTTTAACACACTTGCAAATATCTCTTAGACTAATTGTATACAATAGCTAAGAGTAAAATAACTGTGCAAAATCAAGTATTTAAAACCGGGTCTCGAATCATCTAAGTACTAGTATTTACTAATGGCTTGTAGATTATACGGGATATATTTCAGAGGCAAGTGGATAGTTGGACTGGTTTCAATCAGGCTGACACTATTGAAGTGTATAATGGTCGTTCCTTAGACCTGATCCAATTTCCTGTAAATTTGAATTAAGATGTAGGTTTCATTTGATATTGTAAACGGGTCTCCGACAGCTTTAATACATGTTAATAATAGTTTTATATTAGATTTCCTTTCAAACAGTTTCAAAACGTGTAATGAAAGTTTTTTTAAACGCACCAAGTGCAATATCAAAATCCTGATGTTTAGTAGTTGTCGTTGATGTGGTTCATAAGTGTTTCTCGTTTTTTATAGATTAGACCGTTGGTGTTCCTGTTTGAATGGTTTTATACTGTCTAGTAATTATTTGGGCATTTTATAGCGTGCTGTCCGGTGTGAGCCAAGGTTTCGTGTTGAAGACCGTACTTTGACCTATAATGGTTTACTTTTACACAATGTGACTTGTATGGAGAGTTGTCTCATTGGCACTCATACCACATCTTCTTATATCAAGTTGTTTTGCGTTTAGTGTAGGCTCATATCTAGTGTTAGGTTAATCGTTAGAGTACTTATATAAGTGTCCTTTTTTATAACCATCTTAAATGCTGTTCCATTCCCATGCAAAGTTACGAACCCGAATCTTTAAGTATAGGTTTAGCCAACCGTGTCGTTACGCATTTACTACAACATAAATGGAACAAAAGTCTGATTGAAAGTATAATCGAAGGAAAACTATTAGATAAAATCAGATGCTAATCAATCCAAATATCTAAATTAGTTTTCACAGCTGTTTAGGATTATAGATTGATTTCAATCGTTTTAATAATAGCTAAATAGTTCCCATAATGAAACATAGCTACTTGTTTATTTGATTTGAAATAAATCAACTAGTTAAAATGCTCTCATCTACAATTGCTTTAAGCATATTTGTTTTAAAACTTTACATAAGTGAATCTGTTGATTGATTTCGTTTGTCTCTTCCACTTAGTTTCAATATACCTATTCACTTATTGACTCTATTACAACTCTTAATAGGCCGCATTCTTCGTGTATGTCGCCAGGCAAATAATATACCATCTTAACATTATATACACTATCGTGTTGACTAATTTCTTTAGTTTTTTATGTTGTGTTTTGTGTACTATTGTTTGTCTGTTTGTCTTCCTCTTGTTTAGCCATGTCGTTGTCAGTTTATTTTTCGACTTTTGAGTTTGACTGTCCCTCCGGTATTTTTCGCCTCTATTTTTCGAAATAATTTAAAAAGGTCCTTCTGGGTGATATAGCTTTTCACATATTTTTGGTCGTAAACATCCTTTGCGTTCAAAGTTTTGTCTTTTTAGCGTTCCTGATAAAATTGAACACAGAAAAGCGCGTCGGACTCATACAACATGTAGTGCTATTTTCATCTTCCGAATGAGTCAATATATGAGGATAAATTATGTGACATCACACACATACATACACCCAAGTAATGTTACACTTGATATATTAAGCATTAATGCCGCTGTAATCTATATAAAATAGGTAAATCTTCAGTCACACCAAATTAGTTCTCAAAACGTTACAAATACGTAAAACGGGCTGTGGTCTGGCTAGAACGTATATCTTTGGACGAACAATGTTTATAATGCGACCCTAGTTAATTCTTTAACAGTTCTCTATACGGCCCGCTGTCTTTCTCCCGTCTGCAGTCCGTTTATATCCAGTTATGATCGGGTAAAATTGCATGTGTACCTTGGGGAGGTAGGGCAGTTTCTAAACAATCCCAGTTCGTCTGTAGTCCGTTTAACAGGTTCGTTACGAGTTCGATTTCGTTCCGCATACATCGAAGTCTGTTCTGACTAGTTCCTAACTCGATCACCTCGTTCAATGTCTCCTAATCTCGTTCCTAGTTTATTCAGAACATAATTTTCATCACGTCCTGACCCGATGACTATGAAAAACCAGCACGTTTACGTTTTCTCGTTCTTCTCTTTTTATATATCTTTCAGTTTTGATGGTAGTTTTATAACTTGTGTTTTTAGATGATGATATTGTATATGGAGACATGCTTTAATAATTGTCTGATATTCAGTTTGATACATATGATACTATGGTGATATTTGTCTTCAATGTTATAAGTTGAAGGACAGCATGAAAATAAATATGTTTATACAGTTTGTATATCATTTCCCATTTATACAAATTAGAACTGTGATCAAGTTCACTGAAGCTACTCCCAGTCCCCTCAGAGCTCCGACGTTTATTATGTGAAGCAGTTCTGAAAATGAACGCGTTAAAAACAGCATAAGAACTTAATAAACGTACTCAATGTACCTAGAAAAACTGATTTCAAACGGAAGGGCACATCCAAATTTTACGGTGATGCAGTTAACCGAGCCCGGATACACTTATAAATCATTTAAATAAACTTTAATGTAACTCTGTAATAATTCTGTATGTATGTGCCTGTCCAGTATCAGGAGCCTTTAATTCAGTGGTTATCGTTTGTTGCTGTGTTACATATTACATATTTGTTATTAATTCATTTTTTGTGTACATAAATTAGTCCGTTAGTTTTCTCGTTTGAATTGTTTTACATTTGTTATTCCGGGGCCTTTTATAGCTGACTATGCGGTATGGGCTTTGCTCATTGTTGAAGGCCACACATTGACCTATACTAGTAGTTGTTAATTTCTGTGTCATTTGATCTCTTGCAAAGAGTTGTCTCATTGGCAATCATACTACATCTTCTTTTTTAATAATCATTCTAAAAGGTTACCTATGCAACACTGTAATTAAATCTTTTAATATTGTTTCTATTGGTATAAATATTGATTTTGTTATCAGTAAATTAAAAACCATACTGAATATTACACTTATGTACCTTCACGGTACTACATGTATAAGCTGTCGATACCTATATTTTGGCATTGCACAAGGTCATTTTTTCTCTAACTGATAATGACGTCTTTACACTAAACCGATTGGATGTTGGATGTGTACTGATTGGTATGCTAGTCTTACATACATGATTTTTTTTATTAGTTGTTATTGGCACTGAACTATTCAAGCTGTCAGTAACTGTGGGTGCTCTCAGATCTGTACTTAGTGCCCTTTTATTGTTAAGGATGAGGGATGGAAATATACCCGCCATGTCCTGTATTGTCTGTGTTTTTGTTAAATGTTTTTTTTTTGTATCGATCTGATGATGTGAACTGATTGTTATAGTTTATTCTTATGTTGTGCTCTAACACCACTGTTCCGGGTTAGGACAGGGGGTTGAGCGCTCACAAACATGTTTAACCCCGCCTCGTCCTTTATGTGCCTGTAGTTCAGTGGTTGTCGTTTGTTCACGTCTGTCGTATTTGGTTTCCGTAATTTTTTTTTGTGATAAATTTGGCTGTTAGTTTTCTCCGTTGAATTTTTTTATCATTTTTTATGTCAAGGCTTTTTATAGCCTACTATTTTTTTGTCATTGTTGACGGCCGTACGGTTGCCTATAATTGCTCACATCCACTTTATTTGAACCTTGGTGGATATTTGTCTCATTGGCAATGATACCACATATCTTTTTTTAATATCAAATGAGTAGAGCGTACTGAGAACCTACTGCAAACCCGGATTTGTTTTCTTTCAATCGATTTAAGACTTTTGAACAGTGGGCACACAGTGGTATTACTAATATGTTTTCAGCTGATCGGGCGGAGCTTACGTTCATCTTAGGACAGTCTATTTGAAGATGTGTGTGTTAAGGATGGTTGCCGTTATGATTATTATTACTGATTTCTAATCACCTATCAGTGTCACCAAACAGATATACAAAAGAACTGAGTGTACGGTATGGGAAGAATAAAATAGTTTAAGATTTATAGCATTTGTATGTGTTAAAACATAGTGTTTTAAAGTATCGGCTATTGGAATATTTTGTTTGAAAGCTTTCTGAATGTGAGATTTATTTTAAACGTGATTTACTGTTGTCTTTATTTAAAACTGAATAAAAACGTGCTGTTTACTATTTATTTTTGTTTTGATCGTCGGTGTGCACACGTACATCAATTGGATACCTGACCACATCACGTCAAACTAAGTCCCTAGTACGTTCCAAGTACGGCAATTCAGTTCGTAGTACGTCCATCTTGTTTTAAGTACGTGCCTCTCTGTCTAATTCGAAGACCGGATGGTCACCAGGAAATCTTCAACAGGCTTAATGCGGCGTTCACACAGTGCCGATTATGTCTCCCGTTTGAGATCAGACAGCGCTAAGACACGAAAAGTTAAAATGTCGGATTACTATCCTCATTGATCTGGAATGTCCTAACATTTTCTTAACGAAGTCGTATACGTTCGTATCAGATTCATACGGATCGGGAATGGTCTTGAGAGATCGGCCAAGGACCCCGACAGTTAGTTGCGTCCCGTAACATTCGGGGAAACACAGCCGATTTTGTCTAGCCGGATTGAAATCGTGACATTGTGGTGACAGATTCTGATGTATCGGATTAAAATCGTAACAATGTTCCGTGTTTTCTGGACGTTGTCCTCTGGAGCGTGCATGATCTGGAGAAATTTGTCATTGCTGTTTTTTTTGCCGATTGAGTCCAGATTGCATCCAGATCTTGCCGAATACGAACCGTCTTTGTCGAAACCATTCCGGAATACTAGTAGTCCCGTTATTAATACAAAATTCGGTAATGATACCCAAGTCAATTGAGTCCCGACAATTACAGAACACAATACGACTGAGTTCAGACAAAGCCGTGTGCAATGCGTGTGCAATGCGGAACAACATACTGTGATAGGATTGCGTTCCGACAGTACCTTATCATCCCGAATATGGCGACAGTTTTCTAACGAATATCTTCCGTCAGCGTCGATTCACTGTCTGGTTACTGTCTGATCTCTGTTCTATCACATTCTGTACAATCGGGACGCTTTCAGGACAAATTCTGTCGTTTTGTACCATGCGAAAGATACAAATCGGATTATAATCGATTTGAGAACGGGATAATCGGTGCGAAACGGCTGAATTTGGACGCTTCCTGAACAATATCTTATTGTTGTCGTGATTCAATTAATGTTTTTACAAATTTTAAAGTTTGAATTTCCAGCCACGATTCACAGGATTTTGATCAGACTTTTAACAATTTTTAATCGGGAATGGTCCTGTCAAGGACGGCAGTAAAATCGTGAATGTGTGACCCCAGCTTAAGTTTCTGGAGAACCATTCCCGATCAAAGCCGATCAAATTCGTACACAGACCGTAAAAAGTCTACTCCCTCTTAGTTTAAGACCGTCTGAATACATTTACAAGAATATACTATTAGTGAGAACGAGTTTGGTATGACGAGGGCTTAACAAGAATTGATGATAATGCCACAATAGATGTCATATTTTGGAAGCTATTTGGCTGATTGAGACCACCACATAATCAAAAACACCACATGCACACATTCAAAAAGTTGGTTGAACTATTCAAAGTTATTTTTCCGACACAAAATCCCTGTAAAACGTCCCAATTCTAAATGGATATAAAATAATTTGGTATTACATGTATGGCTATAGAGGACTCCATTAAACGTCAAACCATTACATTTGAAGGTATTGTCAGTTAAAAAATGAAAGATAAAATGAGACAAAACTTAAGAGAGAGAGAGAGAGAGAGAGAGAGAGAGAGAGAGAGAGAACATAAAAGACAGATGCTAATTTAATGATAAACCAACATATTGTAATAATTGCATCATTTTATTTGAAATTTTATATCATTTGATTGTAGGAAAGACGATCTTTTTCATGTCAACTCGATTGTAATGGGGTAAGTGTACGTTTTATAAGGTTGAACATATATACTAGTACCTTATATTCCCTTTTGTTCATGTTTGTTCAAATACAGCATCCGATGCATACCTATAAACTCTTTGTTTTGACATATGATGTATCACTGTAATTCACACTTCAGGAGAAACTTTCTTTTAGAATCAAAGGTGCTCACATTGTATGCAAACCTTCCGATAGCATGAGCTGAACAAGTTCTCAACAATATATAGTCTAACTAGATGACAAGCATATCACTACAAAATACAATTGTAAAATGGCAGAGATAGCGTGAACATCAACCATTTTTTAAATTTGGTTCGTTCAAAGCACCTTTCTGGTAGGCGCAAGCCAAACAAAAAGAGAAAAAAAAAAACGAAAAACAGGACGAATAGTTGCGACAAACAATGACATAAAAAGCTTAGGCAAATCCACATAAAGTTAACTTTGAAGGAAGGAGTTGGAACCTTATTTTTCTGAAACACTTCTAAATTTATCAACTGCATGACAATTTTAAGAATAGTTATAAATCATGTCAGGACCGGAACACCGACTATTGACCTCAGTTTGTGAAGCCACATACATAGTTATGATAGTGAGCATAAAACACAAAGTGATTTGCAGAGCTGACGATACTATGGAACTAAGTATTCGAAAAGTCAGAAACAATATTATTTACTGTTTTTGTGTGAATCAATAAACCGCTAGATAAAGGCATTATATCTTGAAAATTCAATTGCAAACCAACACAAAAATACTTCCACAATTATGAATATATAAAAACATGCCCATTATTACACCAATCTTGATGATGTATCAGTTTCATCCATAGATTCAAGTTAAGGTATTGGTGGAACGTATTAGACTTTAATTATTGAATATATATTTAAATTTTTTCTTTAGATCTTGTTTTGTGGCCATCTTATTCATTTATTGAAAAATTGAAAAAATACTCGAAAAGAGTGTTTTGATATGAGCTTTAGGTACCTAAACAAAAAGAAATATACACAAAACAAACAGTGCCATCTTAATTTCTGCATCGACTTCATATAATCACTGAAATACATATTGTTCAACGGATGCTTTATAAATGTACAATGCAATTTGTCTGCAAAACACTTCTTATAGTCAGCAAAGCATTATCAACCCATCCATACAAAAATTTAAAATAATGAATTATATGATGAATAAAAAACTACAATCATAATTAGATTTAATTGAACTTAGAGGACTTCATCATACCAAATTTCACAGATATTTGTTGTAAACAATAAATTTACCATGATTTAAAATTTTAAATCAAATTAGCTTCAGACATCCTCTATGCCTGAAATCATGTCTTAAATCTATAAAACCAGGCTCAACCCACCTTTTTTTTCTTAAAATGTCCCGTATCTAAGTCAGGAATATGGCAGTTGTTATCAAATAGTCCGTTTCTATGTATGTTGGCGTTTGTTTTTTTAGCAATTCAGTGTTTCAATTATTTCGTTGTTTTTTTCTTATAGTTTACGTGTTTCCCTCGGGTTTTGGTTTGTGACTCGGATTTGTATACGCTTAATCGATTTATGACTTTTGAACAGCGATATACTACTGTTGCCTTTATTCAAATCTATACCAGAAATTGCAGCGACGTATAGAAAAGCACGTCTGTTCACATTTAATAGATTCTCAAGTCAGACAATCTGTTTGGAAAACTTATTCGCGTTTAACACCAGCCGTACCATACAGAAATTGATTTCGTTACATGTCTCCAATTTATGAATAAGCATCCAAAGAATATGATATTATTATTAGCCCCTCAGCATTATACCTTATTTTTTTGTCCTTGCGTTGCAGCAAACCTTATATTTAGAAATATTAGCAAATTGTATTTAACAAGAAAGTACTTGATATACTATATTTAAAACACAAACTATTAATAGAAATATGAGAAAAAAATAAGGTAGAATCTAATACCGGTTATATATAACATTCATTGAACTTTGATAAATAAAATAGATCTAATAACATCTCCTGAACTTGTACATCGACGTAATATAATGTGCAAATTACACCTTTATGACGAGCATAGATTATTTATTGCTCATTCATATTACTTTGGATCATATGTGCGTGCAACAGTTAAATTTGCCAGTCATTTTTAAGTAACTGCATGTATGTTAGAAAACTGAGGGACGGCATTACATCGCAACCTTAAAAGTATCAGTCAGCTCTAATCTTTAAATGTTATCTCTCGTAAAAAGGATGTGAAGCTATTTAGTTCCAAAGATATTTAACTTTACAAATTTAAAATTAAAATGCATCCTGTGAGACTTGATCAAAGTATTCCTACGTCAATAAATTGGTGATGACTATATCTGTTGACAAGTTAAAAAAAATGAAGAAAAAGAGTAATTAAATACCATAAGTCGACGAAAATCAGACATAATAATGTTCTTAAACCGAGATTGAACACCAAATATAAACCGTTCCTATTTTACCAATGGGGAAACATTGTGGTGCTCATGACAAGTAAAAGTCTAACGAGAAATGGCGATTTGAGATACAAGAGGAACGCAGGAAAAGATTGCTTATGAAAATTTATTGCGTGCCCGGTAAATAGATTTCCAATCATATTGGTGTCCGTAAAATTTTGAAAAAAAAACAATAATCTAACATTGCCATGAGCACTTTCTTTCAATGGAGTATTGTGTTCGTATCAGATAGTATATTTTACTGTTTTATATCGATGCCTTGAATAATTTTGGGGAAGATAAAAAAAAAAAAGAAATAAAGAAATATGTGTTGGTCTTTGTAAATAGACAGTCGCATAACATCATACTTTAATAATTTAAAAATTGAATACGAGGTTAAAGCATACATTTAGATTTTCATTTTATTTGCAGATTCGAAACTTTTTGTTTCTGAGGCGAGTTTCTTTACCGAATGGTTTACTGTATTTTAACAAGAATCTTTACACAGTCAATGTGACCGAGGTAGGAAAACATGTTCAATTACTGTAAACCAACTTATTTTCGCGGATACTTAATTTCGTGTTTTACCCTTTCTAGATTTACTTCGAGGCTTTATAATTTCGCGATATTCTAATTAACTTGATGTAGTTTAATAAGGAAAGTCCAAGTTTTACATATTCGCGACGATTTATATTCGCGTTATTTTTGTACTCGCGAAAGTCGCGAAAATAAATAGCTCGCGAAAATAAGTTGGTTTACAGTATGCAAAAAGTACAGAAAGACATGAAGTGATTAGATTTATTTGTTACAGTGAATTTGTAAAACGAGTATTTCAGGAATTTTTTATGGTCACTGATTTGATTATTGTACTAGCAAAATCCCTGGTAATTTTGATTGGGATGGTACACAGCCACTGAATTAAGTGAGAACGTATTATAGACAGATTCAACGGTTGAATTCAGGGGAAAAAAATATATATAAAATCTCTATATGCTAGTTATATTGACTTGATATCCGAAGATTTTGTATAAAACAGTGACTCAATTTAGAATAAAATCTTACGGAAAGAAAAAAAAAAATACTCAATACAAATTAGTCATAAACATTTCAGTATATTACCAATGTTATTTCAACTGATCGGGCGGAGCTTATGTTTTAATTTGCATAAGGACAGTCTATTTGAAGATGTGTGTGATAAAGATAAATGCCGTTATAAGTATTATTGATTTGTAATCACCTATCAGTGTCACCAAACGAATAATAACTGAGTGTATGATATGGAAAGAATAGAATAGTTGAAAACTTATAGCATTGATATGTGCTAAGTATTTTAAAGTATCGTCTATTGTATTATTCTGTTTAAAACATTTCTAAGTGCGAGATCAATATAAAAAGTACTTTCCAAATATAGATAAAAAAATGGAATATAATCATAATATATATACAGCTTTAACAAAAAGGAAATTTTTAATTTTTACGCGTGAATTTTTTACCGCCTCTTATATTTAATATTTAAGAACATCTGCTAGCTCGGGTAAAGCATTCTGTATTACGAATCATGGCAGAGTGCAAGAAGAAACTTTCCTCTCAGTCAAAAGAAAAAGTTGCAATGTGTCAAAGTTTTTCGAGTCAAAGATGCAACAACCGACGACCATTCAAGTAGAAGCCATTAAAGAAAATTCTTCTTGCTGTTCAATAAAGGAAATCAATAAGGTCGAAGTATCATTTGCAATGTATCCCCTGCACCCATAATCCCTACACTAACAAACAAAAAAACATTAGGAATTAAATGAGGAAAAAAGTATACCAAGAATAACGAGATATGCATATTTTGCAACTCATTTCTGCTGTCGTTATAGTCACAATATTCAAAATGTGTCATTATAACATGTTTTTAAACTCCACACAAGAAAATCAACGAGTTTCTCCCAAAACACCTATCTATAGATGGACTGATCTATGATAAGCGAACCGCTTAAACCACGCCCAGTCAAGTGAAATATATCAAGTAATAACGTACGAGAAATTTTCATCGTAGGATTTTTTTTTGCAAAAGGAGCCCAAGACTCTCTTAGAATGCTGCAAACCTTATTAAAGTGGATCAAAAAAATTTGAATATCAGTAAGATGTGGTACTTTTTTAATTTTTAAACTGGATCTCTAAAGTTATTTGTACCCCCCAAAAAAAGAAGGAGGTAAAAATGGATAGAACATACCTGAACCAAAAAAAGGTGTTATTAGACGTGCATTTTATTAGATATGTTATACTTGAGACACATAAATCGATTTAACCAATTTTTTCTGTGGTTACTTAAAAGTAACATTGGTAATATACAGTCATATTTTGGGTACTGAAATATAAAACGTTTTAGAATGCACGAAAGCACACAAAATCACCAGATACTTCTAAAATTACAAAAAAGTTTTCTATAATTATTTATAATTAATTGCATACTAGATACAAGGGCAAGGTGAGGTAAAATATGATTGTTTTTATTGTAAAAATATGTATGAAGATGATCTGCAATGAAAGGAGGATATGTAGAATTATATGATTTACCTTTTTGTCAAGCAGTAAAACGATCTTCCATTTCTGTTAGATTGATTTAATCAACTCATGTAAAATGTGGATGTTCTGGATACAAAGACTGTCCAAAATAGCCCTGGATCTTACATAGGTGCATGGTATATACATGAACATGCGTAGACATCATTAAAACCATGGCATGAAGAATAGATAACTGCTATTTGTATTCTGTGAAGCTGAAAAAATGCCTTTCATCCAGTCATTGTGTTAAAAATAAATAACTAGTAATTTCTCCTAGAAAATAGCTGAAATATGTTATATAATTTTTTAGAACAAAAACACCGTTCTAATATATTCATCATATTTATATGGTTTAAACAGCTAATCTTAATCTTTATCAATATTTTCTGTGCATCACTTGTTAACAATAAACATCGAATTTATGCTATACACAACTAAAGGTCACCGTATGACCTTCAACAATAAGTAAAACGCATACCGCATAGTTAGCTATACAAGGTCCCGAGATAACAAATGCAAACTATTCAAACGATAAAACTAACGGCCTGATTTATGTAAAAAAATATACAATAACCGAAAAACAAATATGATATACAGCTACAAAAGTCAATAACTGGATTACAGGTTGCTGACCAGGCACATGCAACTAAGGAATGTTGCGTGGTTAAACATTTTTGCAGGCGCCCTTCCCAACTTACCTCAGGCAGTGGTGTACTAGGACAACATAAGAACAAATTAAAGAACTCAGCTGATAATGATATAAATCATCAATTAGCACAAATACAACAGATACAAATGTTCTTGCTTCTCTGCATTGTAGAATACATCGCCAGTGACAATCTTTGATTTTTCTGACCAATTAAATCAGACAGATTGCTATCCAAGTACTAACACAGGTCGACTACATATAAAGGTTTGATATACAATAGCATGTAGTTTGAAATTATGGATTTCGATGTTATTAATGTATATGTCCACATGTTGAAATGCCTCTAATTATACAACACATGAAATCATTAGAGCTCTTATTCTTTAAAAGTTAGTTTTAAAGAATAAGTAATGTCAAGGCAAATCTGCCTGCTATGTACAGCATCTGAGTACAGAAATATGTAAGCATTTAGGCGTCTCTATCTAATTGGTTATCTTGATCTTGTATTAATTTTTTTCGAATGAAAAGTCTTTTATGTCATTGAAAATAATGACCAATGTGTAAAAAATCCATCCTCATAAACATTATAAATATTTGAGTGAACAAGCTCATTATACATTTCAAAGTGTGAGAATAAGGTCCTTTAACATATTTTAAGCAATAAATCCTTTTTTTCACCTTATATGACCCATAGATAAATATTTGAACTAACATTAATTTAAATTAACTGTCACTATGAAAAGGGGGATAAACAGATACATACATTGACAAGAAACGATTTAAAATACGCATTTGAGACTATCTACTTGAGCTTCTTCATGTTTTTATTAGTTGTTTTTTCAACTTTGAATAACAGGCGAATAGTGAGATGATACTTTGAATTAGCACCTCCGTTTCAATTTATTTCCGTGATCTTTGCCGCAATTATTGAAAGTCTGCTGAATTGAGAGAAATTCTTAAATTTGGTTTGTTGTGTTTCATTTTTGGACCTTCCACTGAATTGTACTAAACACTGAACAGTCAGGAGTACATCTTTTTTAATTTCCTTTCAAATGATGCAAGGTTGAATTTGAAAAAAAAACCTCATAGATTTCTGTAAAATTATTACGTCATTTAGTAGTTCGAAACCAAACGTTTCTAGAGTCACAGCCATATAGTTTTTGAGATGCGAAAAAAAAAAGATTTTCTGAGCAGCTAAACAATTCTACAGTCAACATGCTTTACAGTTCAACATAACTTTACGTACAATTTCATATTTTTTAAACAAAAACATGTGTTTGTTTTAATCATATCTGCACGGAAGAAGTATTTGATATTGTGCAGAGGCTACCTTTAGAGATCAGTAGTCCACCAGCAGTATTAACGACGGAGTGATAGTATTAGATAGTTTCGGAAAGTCGCGGTACCGTCTGTTGACACCGACTCTGACAGGTAAAATGAAGGGGATTCTTCTAAAAATAGAAAAAAGGTACTAAATAATTAGCATTTCAAGGTAACATTGGTAAATAACAGTTAAACAAGGTTTTACACAACGATTTATTTAATCAAATACGGTTTGTTTACTGTTTACAAAACTTGTTTTTGTTTTGGGTGCCTCAACAAAGTACCCAGCACTTTATAATTTTTAGTTCACACATGGTATGTTTGACACGAATTCTATATTCTGCAATGATTCTATTACATTTTCGAGTGTTGCGGTTCTGGTGATCAGGTTTTCTGTTGATTTTCTGTCGCGTAAATCGGGCGTAATTACGGGATGCTAATTTGTTAACAGCATACATTCTTCTGATGAATAGATGTTAAAGTGGCAAGCTAAAA
This sequence comes from Mytilus californianus, assembly GCF_021869535.1. Classification (NCBI taxonomy): domain Eukaryota; kingdom Metazoa; phylum Mollusca; class Bivalvia; order Mytilida; family Mytilidae; genus Mytilus; species Mytilus californianus. Next base: position 28,777,334 of record NW_026262626.1, on the reverse strand, counting down.
TCAGGAAAGGAACATGATTAAAGATGAATATTTTACCTTGCATTACACAAGACTGACACAACGTTCTTTTTCACATGGTTACTGTCCACAGACAGTAAAACAAGTCAACAAACCCTTACACATTATTTTGACTCAGGGCCAACCATGCTTCGTTTATTGGAAAAGCAGTAAATATTAATTTCTAAGTCTTTGGTTTGACCGGGACCCGCTATATTTAATGGCTCTTAAACATCTAAAATAGATTTAATTCTGATTCATTTGATACTTTTCAATGAATCTATTTGTTTTTAGAATTAGCTTACTGTTATATTTATTATTAAAATTGTTCATTTCAATAATATCTGAAATTTCTTTCTGAATTTTTTTAAAAATGTTTATTTTTTTTGTCTTCGTTTCTGAGACATAATATGCTTTATATATTGAAAAGGATATTTTTGTTAGTATGTAATTAATATCAAAGTATGCTGGGTCTTCAATTTTGTACCCTGTTACTAAATTTTCAAGACTTATAATGTCTTTGTCTATACCAAGGGAGTTCATTAGTTTCATTACTATATTTAGAAAGTCAGTATTAAATGAGCAATTGACAAAAAAGTGTTCATAGTCATCTTTTTCTTTACAATGCTTACATAAATTGTCCTCAGTATTTTTCCACTTTTTTAAAAGTTCATTACATGGCAGAATGTAGTGAATAAGTTTCCATCTGAATATTTTCAATCTATTATCAGTGAGATATTGAAAAATAAAAACAAAATTATTTTTGAACTTAGAATTAAATTTTTTTGTCAAATAGTTTTTCCCACATAAGAAAACCGTTTGGTTTTTCACGACATTCCTTTAGTTTGAACATTTTATAAAGTTCTCTTGTGCTCATTAAGGGAGTTATTGTATTGTACATAATTTTCAAGTCATTAACAACTTTAACCTTAGTTTTAATAGAATCTTCAGTACGAAGAATTGATTTCCAATTCATTGGTATTGCTTTTTTTAACAAATATATTTGCTTTATCCAATTTTGTTTATATTTAAGTTTAGATAAGATGATAGTTTCAGAGATTTTACCCTGTTCATCAATGATATCATTTATATTAATAATATCGCTTTTTATCCAATCATCAAAGTTTAAACATTTTCTGTTAAACCTGATATTATCATTTCCGCACAAAACTTGTTTTCTAATTTCAAAAAAAACTTTTGGGACATTTTGTATTACCTCCTTTTACACTAATCCAATCTTTAATTAGTTGCTTGTAAAAGTCTGGTAAATTTTGTAACTTATTTTTATCGATGTCTTTAATATTCTTTAAATTCATTTTAAATACAAGAAGATTTCTTCCTAATTTGTTGAAATAGAATTTTGGAATGATTGTCCAATTATCATTTTTATCTTTGCTTAATTTTAGAATCCAGCTGATATGCAGTGATTTTTTGTAAGCATCAATGTCTGTCATCTTTAGTCCACCTTCCAAAAAATCATTTGAAAGTGTGGATCTTTTTATTTTGTCTCTTTTACCTTTCCAAATAAAATTATATATTAAAGTTTTAAAATCTTGCAACATTTCTTTATGAATTATAGTGTTTGATGCAATATATGTTAGGTTTGGTAAAACAAGTGATTTATCTTTCCTATAATAGTGAGATTTCTTTAACTCCAATCAGATATTATTTTTTTACATTTTAAAAGTTGTTTTTCAAAGTTAAATTTTTGACATTCTTGTGTATTGTAACCAAAGTAGATTCCAAGACTATTGATAGGTGCAGTACATCAATTTATATCTTCACATTTATCACGACAGTGTTTCAATTGGCCTAGCCATATCCCTTCAGTTTTTAAACCTGAGAAAGTAACAAAAATTTCTATTAAATTAATTGCAAGAGCGACACCTTTTTTGATTGAAGAAATAGAGTAGTATAATCAGCTTATTGGCAAATTTTAAGAGTATTGCTTTTACCGTCTAGTTTTATTTCTAGTCCTTTTAAGTTTTTATTTTCCCTCATCTTAATTGCCATAACTTCTACAGCTAAAACAAATAGTAACGATGATAACGGACATCCTTGTCGGATTCCACGAGATGCCCTGAAACCGGTAGAAACCCACACATTATTAATAATGTATCCTTTAATATCAGAGTACATTGTCTGAACCCACCTTATAAAATTATTTTAAAGCCAAGTTTCTTTAAGGTCTCAAACATGAAGTCCCATTCTAATGAGTCAAATGCTTTTGTAAAGTCAAGGAATAAAATTGCCCCATCTATTTTAAAAGTTTCAGAGTAATCTATAACATCTTGTATTTGTCGAATATTAAAACCAATATACCTATTTTTGACATATCCGTTTTGGTCAGTATGTATGATCTTTGGTAGCAGGGGTTTTAATCTTTGTGCTAAGGCATATAAAGCAAGTAATTTTGAATCATAATTTAAAAGAGTAATAGGTCTATAATTATCTAGTGATAAAGGTTCATTTTTATTTCTATAAATTAAGGATATCAAACCAACTTTCTGAGTGTTAATAGTTATCAAAGGTACCATGCTTATAATTGAATACGCCAGACGCGCGTTTCGTCTACATAAGACTCATCAGTGACGCTCAGATCAAAATAGTTAGAAAGCCAAACAAGTACAAAGTTGAAGAGCATTTAGGACCCTAAATTCCAAAAGGTTGTGCCAAATACGGCTAAGGTAATCTATGCATGGGATAAGAAAATCCTTAGTATTTCGAATAATTAATACTTTTGCAAACAGTAAATTTATAAAAATGACCATATAATTGATATTCATGTCAACACCGAAGTGTGACTACTAGGCTAGTGATACCCTCGGGGACGAAACGTCCACCAGCAGTGGCATCTACCCAGTGGTGTTAATAGTTATCAAAGGTACCAGGCTTATAATTTATTACGCAGATAGCTTTCCTTTTTCATAACAATAATTAAAAGTAGCGACTATAAAAGTTTTAAGTTCTTCCCAGAATTTTCTATAAAATTCAACATTTAATCCATCAAGCCCAGGAGCTTATTAAGTTTCATTTTAAAAATTGCATCAGTACATAGCTACACCATTTTGTTAACTCCAGTATACTCAGTATTTATAAAGACATCTTTAAGCAGATACTTATGAAAATTCCTTGAAACTGTATCTATATTTATTTGTATGAATAATAACGAAAGGAACACACACAATATTGACTAAAACAAAATATGCGTTTCTCAATAGTTTTAGTACAAAACATAAACACTGATTATGTGTTTCTTAGTATATTGAAGAAAAAAAAATATGGTTAAGTGTTTCATCCATGGAAGTAGCTATTATTTCTCTTTCTTCTAGAGCAATGATTCGGGACCATTTATGATTTTCGATAAACGAATTGTTCTCATACGAGGACAGATGCTAGATTATGATTCCGGGAAAACTAGTTATTCGTTTAAGGTAATAATATAAAAGTTACCAAGTTTACTGCACCAGATACATATTTTGACAATAAAAGTTTCTTCAGTGATGCTCAAGGCCAAAATATATGAAAACCCAAAATGCATCTTAAATCGATAAGCAAAGTCTCGATTACAAAACAGGACAAAAGACACCAAAAGAATTAAGAATAATGATTAGTCCACATATGAAGGTAAAAAGATATGTATATGTAAACAGAAGGCAATCGTACAAAATGAATTTTTATAACATATATTTTGTTATTTGTTTCCTGCCTCTAGGCAGATATAAAGAGAAGTGTGGTAAAATAATTTAAGTTTGAATTTTTTGTCTACTACTTACTCCATATAAAACACCAAAAACTAAACAATATCAATTTCAACATAAAACGAGTGTGATCTCATGTGCTTTGTAAGGGTAATCAGATCCTGATCCACCAGTTGTAACCAACATGTGCTCATGGTAAGTGAAAATACAATGATAAGATGAATTGAGTGAGGTCACAAAAAGAAGGAGAACAGGCTGTTGTATCAACAATTGGAACATATTTATGGTCATCTGTAACAATAAATTCTACAAAATGGGTAGATCCGGTTGAAGGGAAAGAAATTGAAAAGCGCGTGGATAGGAGCAAATGATAACAGGATGATGCATGCAGAATATAGAAAAAAACATATTCAACAAATTTAAACTTTTATTAACCAAAACTGTGCATATATATGTAGGACTCTAAAGTGCGATGGGGACGCTAAAGTACGATGGTCACGCTAAAGTGCGATGGTCTGCGCTAAAGTGCGATGCCTCCATACGCTAAAGTCCGATGGTTCGCGAAAGTATAGACGTAAGAAACGTAGTTGGATTATGACGTTAACAGTCGTTTATACAAACCAAAAATGAATATGCCGGAAGATTAATTAAGAATATTTGATTGACAGCTATTAAACCAAATGTCCATGACTTAATTTCAGACCTAACAGTGCTTTGTCGGCTGAAGCAAATGTGTCTTTTTTTCGGGTGCTGGAAGAAGGACTTGTGGCCTGCAGTCGACCATTTTACTATATAGATACAAAATAGTATACGCATAGGTATCCTGTATCCTGCTTCTATTGGTAGCGAACGGATACATTTAAATCATTGTTTACGTTGCAGTCTATTTTGCGGTTTTATTGAAAAGTAACGTCAGGTATATAAAGGTAAATGGTTTTTAAGCGTAAATTATAAATTGTCGGCTAAATCATAGTTTGTACAGTGTAGGAGAATATAACATGTATTTGTACTCGTTACGAAAAAGGAGAAAGCTCAGATTATTGATAGACTGTGTGAGCGGCAAGCTACACCAATTATCCAAATATTTAATACGCCCGAATTGTTAAAAATTCATTTAACAGGAAATACAGTATTTTGTGACACCTAAATTACCTTTTTAGTAATTATTACGTGGTCGGTCTTCTAAATTTAGAAACAATCACTTAAGCCTACCGGTAAATTATAAAGCCTATCACATATGTTAGCATACTAGCTATTGCAAAAAGATTAAATTAATTACTGACTATTTTGGTTTAAAATCCATGTATTTTAACGTTTTAATCCCTCGAACCTTACCCTATTGGTCCATTGCATTTTAGCGTGATATACCATCGTACTTAAGCAAACAACCATCGCACTTTAGCGTGAGACACCATCGTACTTTAGCGTAGACCATCACACTTTAGCGTGACCATCGCACTTTAGAGTACCATCGCACTTTAGAGTCCTACATATATTTTTTTGGTATTTTCAAAGTTGACTTCATACATCTTTGTTGATATGGAAACATATATATAGGAAATGTTGGTACTTCTTTCATAAATGAAAGAAGTACACTAGACATGTACATTGAAATATCAATGATATGGTTATGATTATAAATCAACTTTGGTATCTCGGATGAATTTATCCTCAGTCATACACGCGAATTATACAGAATGTGCGCATCCGCTGTGCTACATGGTTTGATTGGAATCAGTTGTATAAAATTTTCAGTCTGTAACAGTCAACATAATTCGGATCTGAAATGGATGGATAGCCGAATGTATGCGTTGATGCAGCCATGATCATCAACTGTATACATTCCTTCATGATAATTGCAAAACTGACCTTCTGCCATTCATATAGGAGCCATATAGGAGCCGTTGCGTATTCATCAATTTCATTCGATTCTTTATTCACGACCCTTTTCCAAAATATATTCTCTATTCCGCTTATGTTTGGAAACCATTTTTACAAATTCTTATCATTTTCTCGGATATAGCCCGTGACAGACTTTCCCGACCGGTTGGCATAAGGAAAGATGTAACGGAGAAACGATCTTTCCAAAATTTTCATTTGCCAACTTAGGTGTCCATGCCATTAATGTAGGATATATTCACCATAAATCATCAGTTCAATCGAAAAATCCTCCCTTCTTTCGAGATCAGTCTTTTACTTTAATAATTCATACGTGCTAGTATATAAAACCTTACGCGTCAAAAATGTTCAACTATTAACTCCTCTTCGAGGAGCTTAATATTGACGACTTCAAGTCTAAATCTCCTCATTGCACATATGCTAGTTCCCTATTCATACCTAGATTTGGCTTGCCATACAACTTTAAAACACTTATGGATTCAGTCAGGGATTATGCCAGGTAATGGAATAAACGTGGACGTAGATACTCTTTCCAAGGGGTTAAGGCTTTGAAGTCGCTGATACCTTTTATAATTAAAAAACAGAATTCTTTTTTTTTAAAACTGATGCAAGAGGTATCTTCAAAGACCCAAATGCTACTAGGATTTTATTTGTATATAAACCAAATTGCATAAACGGTTTGATAACGGAGTTTTGACAATTTATGGTAACTGAATATATAATTATGATACTCACAAACGAGGAGATGCTGAACAATCAGAGGTGTGTTCTGGTTTTATTTTTTGAAATTCGACCAAAGTTGAGGAACTAGATCTTTATTTACTATACTGATACCAGAATAATATGAGTATTCTTAAAAACAGTATATTGCTTGGTCAGGCAAGTGGTCCATGGAACATCTTGCCAAACTACTCATCAATCAAAGAGAGGCTAAAGAGTTACTTTGAAACTACCTACACTAGGGACAGTATAAATCAAATGTGAATACATTGTTGTCTCTTTGACATATTCCCCATTTCCATTCTCAATTTTATTCCCCTATATTTATTAAGAGTTCATACAATTCGAGTCTTTATTCTCTTCCAATGCTATAAATTTATTTGACTTTTCTAACCTTTATTTTAAAATTCTGCTTTCTAAACTAAAAGACTGATTGAAAAGAATGTGTTTCATGAAAAAAAGGATTACCAGCATAGATACAAATATCGTTTTCAAGGAAGGGATAAATAATACTTTGTTCAAACCTATTCTGATTGTTTGAAACTGATCAAATCAAAAAGTTTTTTTATTGACAACATATTTGTTACGTTTAGAGGACGTCTTTTTCAAAACACAAACGGCTTTCCTATATATATATATATAAACCAATTGTACTATACTAGCCGATTTGTTCTGTTTTTCTTATGAGGCAAATTGTATACAGGACATTAAATACAGGAAGATTGAAAAGAGACAATCATTTTCTTTAAACTTTGCGTTCCGATTTGAAAATGATGTCCTCTCATTACATAATTCAAAGTTTGGTGATTATGTTGCACGCATCTATCTCATCGAACTTGAGATCCATTATGAACTTTAAATTTCTATGTATCAATATTCCAGCAGCGCCTGCATATGAGTTTATTATACATCTCCCATTTGATATGATAGCCCAGAGCTTCAGTTTCTTATCATGATTCCTTAATAGAGAGTTACAAAACATTCTGCAGAACTATCCAAACTGAAAAGTAGAAAAGGAACAGACTATTCCATGGCAAAACATGAAAAAAAAGACCAAAAAAGACACCAACAAAACCAGGGTGATCTCCGGAAGGGTAAGAAGATACTGCTTCACACGTCATTTTGCTCAAGCAAGTACAAATCCGGTGATAAGTCTTATTCGATTATATCACAATCTCGGAAAAGAAGATGAGATTATGGTAACAACAATTGGAACATTCCAGTGATTCTCATATATGATAAAGAGGGAAAAAAATATCAAAACAACACGTTTTAAATTTCATGCATCCTAAGCGCTTTTCTGGATTTGCCTTCATCGGGAACGATCACAGCCGAATATTTGAAAGCCAATGATTAATATGAAACAAAATAGTTGAATAGCTATATGACGGAAAATGATATTAAAAAATAGCAAAATCCATCTTAGGTCAACTTTGCCTGAGGGAGTTGAAACCTTAGTTGCTTTATGATATATATATTTATAAACAGGCAATATAAAAAAGGCTTAGTGTAAATCATGTCAGTACCGAAATACTGACTACTGAACTGTTGATACCCTCTCGGACTGATAGTCCACTAGCAGAGGTAAAGATCCAGTGCTACAAAACATGAAAATAAAACATGTTATAAATTTCAAACTCATATGTCGAAAACAAACTGACAACGCAATGGCAAAACAGTAAACGACCAAAAGACAATCAACAGTATACAATACACAACACAGAAAGTTACTTGTCGTTGAAAATTAGACCCCTTCATTTACTTTACCTAATCTCGAAGAACCAATTATGTCGCCTTAGAAAGCATGTTACCTACAAATGTATGTTTGCTTTAAATGAATTGAGGGAAGTATTACAACTTTTTACAAAAATTATGGTATTCTAACATAAATGTCTTGAGTCAATATTTCTTTCAATGATTTCTTAAATAATATTCACCTATAACAACAGTACTTTTTTCCCGCGAAATAGCTAGAAAGGAAATCCCCATCTGCCCAATCTATAATGATATTTGTGAAAAATTATATAAACTTTCCTTATCAAATATTTATTTGGTTGTAGATGTTTTGTTATTTTTGCACATATCAATTACAGTATTTATTTGTTAAAGTTTAATCAATTACCTATATAAGAAATAAAAAAAAAAATCCTTTATCATAGGACGACGCTAGAGAAGCATCTACACTATTAGTGGTAAATGTTGAAGATGTGGATGATGTTCACACAGTCTTTGTTTATAACAAGCAAGATGATTTGGTACCATGGCAGATTACAGTTGGAATTTTAATTGTCATTATAATAATTGGAGGCAGTCTTGTCACTGTTGTTATCATTAAACTGTTGCATAAGTAATATTTTAATTCTATGCTTAAGAAAATCACACATTGAACTTTTCCTTCGAAGTCATAAAATCCATTTGACTTTTCTCCTTCCGTGAGATATACAAATATTTTCCAGCTATCCATTATTTATTTTTAAAAGATAATTTGCATTTAAAATCACACTTCTGAAAAAATATTTGCAATCTATTTTTACCAAATGCATTTTTCAATAATTGTTTTCGAAAAACAAAATTATTACATATACACAAACCTATATATATGATTCTCATAATTTGTCATTTTTTCAGCAGGAATTATTGAATATATAAGCAACATATGTACACTGTCGTAAAATATATGATTTTTTTTTACGAGCTTTAGAAAGACGACGAAAAGCGAGGTTCACCAATGACAACAAGACTTGTTTGGCTTTTTGGCGAAAAAGCTGAAAAGGAGATTCTCACCTGCCCAATCTATAATGATATTTGTTAAAAATTATATAAACTTTCCTTATCATATATTTATATGGTTGTATATACACCCGGCACCTTAAGGCTTAATTGTTGAATTTAAAAGAGTTGTATTAAATTATTCAAAGAAGTGGACACAGTTAACCGCAGAGATGGCCACCAAAATGAACTGTCGCACAAAACGAAATATTCGCATTACATTTTGCTCAATATGGAAGCGCGGAAACACGTGACTATTTCTACATGTAAAAATTATAGTTGACTTATGACAGGAGAAATCCTTATAACCACTATCTAATCATTAATCATGTTAATGTTTTCTATTTTTTAGATTACCTGACAACAAATTAAGTCATGATATTTATATGTTTGCTGTTGAAGACAATAATCCGAACCAGATTCATACTTATGCATCACTTGAGGATACGGAAGGAGTTCATAGACAGCACACTTCAGGTTGTGATAGTATTCAAAGCAATTACACAAATACGGTATCTGGATCTATTACTGCCATTGACAAAAGGACGCAACCGTCAGAAAATCATATAAACCAGATAGTCAGAGGTTTGAGCGATACCTCTGAAACGTATGAAATCGTAAATTAAAATCCATCACATGCTTGATTATGCATATGATAAAAAGTATTTTGACAAGTTACATTTTTGCATAAATGTTAAACAAGAAATGGATATTTTGAAATATAGTTTTACATATCAATTAATGTCACCATAGTCCACCTTTTGTATTTGATGTGGCCTTCAAACTGTTTTTAATTGAGACTGATGAGTCATCTCATAGTACTCGCAGGTTCAAATCATTCGCGCCAAATGCGCAGGAAGTTGCGCAATGATATCGTAAGTCATACCTATTGTTGTAACTGGGAATAACAATTAATTTTGATTATTAGAAATAATCTATTTTATTTGAAGAATATATTTACAGAGTGTTGTAATTGAAAACTGTAATTTCAAAATTTTATAAAATTTATTATTGCAATTTACATTGTTGCAAATGCACTTTCGTTTTGGAAAATGGCATGTTATTGAAAGTAGGCAAACTCCGAAATAGTGGTGGCATCATGCTTCTCTTCTTTACACTACTATTTATGTATATTTCTCCAATTTTTACACGATTTATTCTTTTCATGACATGTTGATTATTTTTATTTAATCAGTTCTTCATTGGTCAAAATTCGATTATGACGTCGAATTTTCTTGCTTCCCTCTGAATTTCCTATTGTGACGACATGAAAAAAGACGACCATGTCGACGTCACATAACATAGAAAGAACACATCTTTTTGCAGATCATTTGAAAGGAAGGATTGTATTGTCTGCATATTGTTTAAAATTCATTAGAGAAAGAGATTCGACCACCAAATCTCGTGTAATACGATATTTATCCACTCTTGACAGTTGAATTTTAAATATTTAAAACGCTCGGCGAGCCTCGCGTTTTAGATTTGAAAATTTAACTGTATCGAGTGGATAAATATCGTATCACACTCGATGCAGTGGTAGAATCTATATATATATATATATATATACTTCATCTGAGACAGACTATGTCCCAGATTGTGTGTTATGTATGTTTTGATTTTATATAAGAATTTTTAATTGATAATGATATGCTCATAATCAGAAATAAATTTTTATTTGATTTATTAATAGTATTTTTGCATCTTTTACATGTCATTAATAGCCATGACTATAATGTATTTGTTGTTTATGTGGTTAAACTAATACATTTTGTCTATTAATGTATAACAATATTTGATCCTGATTGCTCGACTTGGAACAGACGCAAAATTTTAAAAATATGTCATTGTAAAACCAATTTTACATGTACAAAAACCCATTATCCTTTACCTGTAGGATATGGTTTTAGTGGCTAGGGGTATTTTGAGGTTAAATATTATTTTGCTCTAAATTGGATATATATATATACATCTGTTGTTCTACCTGTTAGTCAAATGCGTTTTGTGAATATATACTTATTCACTTTTTTGGTCTTTTGGAAAATGTTGTTTGTGCTGTATCTAGACCCATCTACCAAGAAATTTTTTTTACATGCACACGTATAAAAATTGCGGTTTTTATCCAACGCAATCATAGGTTTGAATGTTGTTTTCAATTTAGACTTATTTATATTTTTTCGTTTGGGCTTGTATTATATTTTCCCTCGGGTTTATATGATCCGTTCATCCTAGTTCGACTCTTCCGAAGTGGTTAACTAATCGGGATAAAAAACCAACTTCGAAACCAAATATCAAAAGGCCTAACTTGAAACCTAATAGAAACCAGACTCCAAACAATCGAAATAAAAGTCTACCATCTTAGAATAAGAATGTATACTAGAACGATGTGGAACGGAGAACAAAACGGATTCATATTTTAGGTATGGGTCGGAACATAACCGCCTACCAAATAGAGGAACGTTCCGAACCAATCTGAAACAAGTGACAGGGTCGACCCAAAAATAATTAACATGTCTAATAGCAAATTTGATTCCGATGAAATGAAAGTGTTGAATAAAGGACTGAAATATACTCCGACACCTACAGCCGACAGTGATACACTCTCAGTGGATATTCAAGAATTTTGCCGAAAATTAAGACTAAATGGGGATCAAGAATCAAAGACAGATGACGAATCAATTGTTAGGAATAAATCTAAATTTACAGCGGAAAAAAGGAAAAAAAATAAAAATTTAGACTTGTACATTGATCATCTGTCAAACTTTCCATTAATACCGAAACCACAGGACACAGTAAAAAATAATTTTGGGCTGCTTTTCATGAATACTGAAACGCAGATCGAAAATAATAGAACACGATCTTCAGTTAAGTCGCTTATGAAGCACTAGAAATGGACCAGGAAATATGCGAGTGTTACGTTTGGAGTATTTTTTAAACAAAGGAAATATACTGTAATGTAAGTATTTTTTCTTTAAGTATCTAGCGATCCTTCATTTATTGAGGATTAATCGCCGAATATTTTACATCGTCTGCAAATGATTTCAGCCAATAGAGTGTTTCACGACCATAAAATCATTTTAAAGCGAAAAAATGATTAAAGGAAATGATTTTCACTGATCAGCTTAATTCGTGAAAAAAATTGTGACAACCATGAATATGTATTATAAATCATATAAAATTGAGAATGGGGTAAATTGGAATTTGTGTCAAGACATCAACCGGACCAAGTAGGAGGGTCGTAATGGGGGTACCTTCATGACGAATAACGGTACAAATTCTTGCCATATGACGTTAACGGTAATTTTTGTTGCATGACGATAAAATGTACTTTCTTTTAGACGATAAAAAAATCGACTTCATTTAGCGAATCACGTTAATTTTTCTCTCCAAAAATGACGATAACGATAAGTATTTGAGACCTCTGATGAATCGCGATAAGAATATTTTGACGAATCACGGTAAAATTTTAACCAATCAGACGCTAACGGTAGCCGAAAATGATCGTTTGACGACTGATGGTAAAGGACATTACTGCCCTCAAATAGCAGAAAACAGCCCATGGCCACCAATGGTTCATAAGGTGGCTCGGGTGTCTGTTTCCATCTTGGATTTTGTAAAAGCAGAATACAATCGGTCTAGATTTTAAATGAAATGTGCAAATTTTGAGAGTTTATTATTAGAGCTACATTGTATCTTCTCATATTTTATCTTTAAATTCTATGGTGTAGTTTTCTTTTTATCACAAAAAATTGGGTTTTACATGCACGGGATTTTCTCGCTGTATTGAAGACCCATTGGTGGCCTTTGGCCTTTTTATGCTCTTTGGTCGGGTTGTTGTCTCTTTGACACATTCCCCATTTCCATTCTCAATTTTATAATCTATACAAAATCTGAAAATTTTTCTCAACCCGTAGCATGAAAAAAAGCCCGGTGACCCATACTTTTTATAATATTTTTGAAAAAGGCATGATATAAACTACATTTTGACAAATTATTGAAAAATTCTATGGATTTTAATTTCGACCGTCCCCCCATCTACCTTTAACACAGCGATAAAATCCTTCACCCGGAGAGAGGATCCAACTAGCCCCTAAACAATAATGTATTCTAGTTCAGCGAAACAGGATGTCACACTTAACTCCGAAACATTTAAAAGAACCTAAATTGAAAAAAAAAACATACAAGACTAACAAAGGCCAGAGGTTCCTGACTTCTGACAGGCACTAACAATTTAGCGGCTGGGTTAAACATGTTTTGTGAGATCTTAACCCTCCTTTAAACCTCTAGCCAATGTGGAATAAGCAACCACATCGTAATACGCACAGTTAAGTTTAGTTAAATACATGTAGCTCAAGGTATAATGTACTTGTGATTAATAACAGACCTTAGTTAATAGGGTCCAGGTGTGTTGACTACATCACAATTCATTGGCAGATCTTTGAGTCCAGTCCTGGCATGTGTGTTGTCTATACCAGACAACTTTAGTAATGACCATTTGATTTTGATAAAGGGCAAGAGTTTCTTTTGCAAACAGAATTATCATTTACTCTGTAGTTAGTATAGTTTATTTGAATATGAGTCGTTTTGCTCTGATTCCTGTTGTCACATACTCGTTTTCCTCTAAGGTGTTCCTCACTGATTCCTGTTTGTACTGTGCATGCTTTTACTGGGTAATCTGGCTGTGATGTTTTATATAAAACTAAGTTTAAAAAACAAATTGGTAAAGCATATGAACCCTATAAACATTTTATGTACATTTTTTGGATATGCACTGTTTCACTGAAAAAAAAACTTTTATTAGGTTGTTCATGGTATTTCGCTGATTTGATACTATTATAATTTCTTTATTACCGGTACATAAAAATGAATGTACGTAACATATAAGCATATGGGAAATGAAAGTTTGTGATCTTTTCCTATTTCTACATTTGAATGCCATCATACAATGGTTCTGAATAATATAAAATCCTTGTGTCACTAATTCAGCAAATGCAAACATTATGGTACACAACATAGCTTTCTATTTTGGTAGATTAATGTTTAATTTTAAAGTACATGTATAGTGTTAATAATACTCTAATTCTCTGATTTAATATGATTAATGAAAGATACCCATTTTCTTAATGTTTTAATATGACATGTTACACGGAAATGTTTGAGATTTGGTCCTGGTACAAAGTTATCATCCTTTAATTTTCAGTGTCTACACATGTAGTCCCTAGTCTTGACAATGTCTACCTTGCAAACTTTTATTCATTCACCTTCCTCATTTATTTTTCTATATTTATGCATACAATTATATATAAGTAGTTGGAGAGATAAAAGTACATGTAAAAGCAACAATGATCATGATTTTAAGGTTAAGTTGTGATTTGGGTTAGTTAAACAAGGCAAAAATTAGTAAATGTATGTATGGAGCTGTCAAACTGAATGACAGACCCCCTAAACATATTTTTCCCATATTTTGAGTTAGAGCTGTAGACTATTCTATAATTTTGTTACAATTTTTCCTAACAGTAATACACAACACTGTAAAAATCTCGAGAAAGTGCAAGGGTAATTTTTTTTTATTTTCATTTATTGTCTCAAAGAAATACAATTAACAGATCCTGATCCAGGATTCTTAAGTAGACGGTCATTTCATTTTTTTATTTTACTTTTCCACTTAGCACATGATAAAGTTCATTTATAAAAAAAATTAGCAAAATCCTATATTTTATATTCATACCACCCAGCCACCTTAATTGTGAATTTTCCATTTCTATGTAGCAACATTCCAGTAGTACAGTTCCTGCATATGGAGTTTATATCGCCAAGTTGATACTAAATTTTAGAACTTGTGTTTCCTCAATTGATATAGAGTTGCTGCTTATCGTTGAAGGAAACTCAGGGTCCCAAGTGATAAAACTGAAGTCATACATTCGAAAGTTTGGTTGACCGTTATGTAATACTTTTTTGGCAGATGACGACGGATATGTTCAAACCCTGCCCTCTTCTCCTCGAATATGACATCACTGAATTAAACTTATCACCGAGTTTGTACTTACATGACTAACACGACGACTGCCACATGTGGAGCAGGATCTGCTAACCGTTCCGGTGCTCCTGAGATCACTCCGGCCTTTTGGCGGGTTTATGTTGCCCTGTATTTAATTTTCTTTGTTTTGATTTTTAATGTTGTTTGTCTTTTAGTTGTTTTTCGTTTGTTAACATTAATTTGTCAGTTTGTCATCTACTTATGAAGTTGAATATCTCTTTGGTATCTTCCGCCTCTCCTCTAATAAATTATTGTATTTTGTTTCTTGCTTAATCTGTTGGAACATTAAAACTCGAAATTAAACAAAAAAAAAACAATAATCAAGGGAAAAGAATTACCACTTTACACCGTTGAAAACAATGATAATCGTATAGCAACCTTAAATATTAAGTAAGATGATTAATAATTAGAACTTTTTTTTCAAGGTATTTGCATCAATGGATATATAAAGTAAAATAACAAAAAAAAAAACGAACTCCGAGGAAAATTCAAAAAGGAAAGTTCCTAATCAAATGGCAAAATCAAAAGATCAAACACATCAAACGTCCCTAAGATTCGCCATCAACTAAATTATTGCAATTTTTTATCTTGCAAAAGAGAAACGGAAGATATTGCTATAATACATAAAAAGGATAACAGAGATTACCAAATTATTAGTCATTACTAAAGGCCACACCAATAACCACCTCTCAATATTCTCGACTCCTCCTAAAAATAAGATAAAACATTTTGTAAAATCAAAGACAACCGTAAACAACGAAGACTACATGGTCCATGTTAATATGTTGTAATACTTTCTAATGATTTTGCAAATGTAGTCAACATATGAAATATTGAAATAAAGAGGCAATAAACAACCCCCTTTACTATAGTATATTTGATTTATAAAATACTTGTGTATCTTTCAACGTAATAAATAACTACATATATATGAGGTTTTATCACCCGACGTTGTTTACAAATAGGACGGGGTTAAACTATTAGGCAGATTTAGAAGAAAAAAAAATCGACGAAATAATTGTTCGTATGTTTTGAAGAGTAGTCTGCTAGAAATTTATGAGTTGATAGTTTTATCAATACAAAATGGTGAGTATTCTTATAATATTTTTATAAAAAATGCTGTGAATGCGTACTTCGGTCCGTTTAATCGATGTTGGTTTTGATTTTATTTATGTTTTAAGTGAGTTGCCAGTTTCACAAAAACTAAAAGAAATTATTGATACAGTTTTGTAGTCATTTTTATTGTATAATATTAAAAAAGAAGTCATCCACAAATAATAAAGAACCTAGATTTTTAAAAGTTCAATAGTTTGGGGGACAAAGGATCCTTTTATCTTAAATTATTATCCAGGTCGTATATACAAATATTGAAAAGTATTGAAATGATGGAACCTTCTGCCTTACACCTCAAAACGTTCCTAGGAAAATGAAGCTAAATAAATTTGAGAATGGAAACGGCACAACAGGGTATGTGTCAAAGAGACAACAATCCAACCAAAGAGCAAACAAAACAGCCCAAAAGGAACTTAGTATTGTTTCATTTCAAACCAGTTTCATTTTTCAAAACATAAATTTTGACCCACTCTAATTTTTGCCAACTTATATAACAAACCGACTTAAATACCTTCTCTATTAAGCATACATATAACTTACAAATATCATGTATATATTTGTTGCTCAATATCTTTATTATAATAGCTGGAAGAAATATTTAGCCCTGCAAATTTACCCCAAAATATAAAAAATGAAAGAAATCTTATGAACCACATTTCGACTTTTGTTTTATTTTTAATGGTGGTTTTCTTCAGAGACAATGTTTATGATTGACATGCGCATTATGAAATATCGAAATTTCACTTACATCATCATTGATTCATTCGACGTTTTTGTTATTATTTTGTTTCTTTAGGAAACAAGAATTAACCATCTATATGGTTGCTGTTTCTTTGTATTTTTGTCCATAGTTGGAATTCAAGTTGTAGAGAACAGTAAGTACATGCACTCTAAATGTCTTGATAAATAAAAATTTAATAAATTAAAAATTTTATTACAGGGTAAATATGAATTCCTCTTCAAAATGTCACCACTCTCATGACTAACATATTTAAGTAGTCAAAAACAATTATTCAATCAATCAAAGTAGCTTAACTCTGTATCAATGTCCGACAGCTTTAAAAGTGTGTTTAATATTTATTGATTCATAAGTTCGATCAGTCAAATTTTCGTTTGCTAAATCAAAATCTGCAGAGTCAGTTTGACTGAAATTCGTTAATTTTTGATCCTCAGATAAATGTAAGAAGAAAATAAAAATTTGATAACTATCAATTACCAATCCAATCGTTGGACGCCTCCAAGTAGAAATACGCTCTGTGGCCATTGTATTCAACGGTTTTAGTCTTCAGCTGATGGAAAGTCATGAGTTCAATCAATGGTTGTGTCAAACAAACAATTTATCCACGAATGCAAATAATACTTGACAATCGTTAATTATTAGATCCAGAGATTTTTTTTATGAAAATGCTTCCATGTCAATTTGTTGCGCTCATTTAGCTGTTCAACTATTTCCCTCGTTATGAAAATTGTATAGCACTCAATATTTGTTCTTCAGATGACAATTGTTTGAATGCATCGGTGTTTAATATAGCCTCTGTCAAATTCTATGACAACATTACAACAGGTAAGATATTATACGTCATAAAGTATTTGGATTGTAAGCGAACATTCCAGATTACCTGCGAACAGATACATGTATGCATAATATATGTTTTGTGTATTAAGGCAAACGGTCATCAAAATCTTTTTCATCCTTTATAAATGAAAACTAACTGTTTTAAATGTTACATATATATATAGAAAATATAAATCAACTCGTCTGTGTAATTAGCATAACTAAGGGCTGAAAGCTATTGAAAGTTAAGGAGATGTGATATGGTTGTCAAGACAATAACCATCTAAAAATTAACGCAAATGCTAAAATTGTGAAGATTTCAGTAACGAATTAATGATGCTAGTACCAGATCATGTGCAGTGTAATGTCAAGACCAAGCCAATGTTTATATAACAAAAGGTTTCTACTTTCCAATAAATATAGCTAAAATTTACATTTTTTTAATATAACTCTTTATCTTGGGGCAAAAAAGGAGTCTTACAGGGCCCACTTCTTTTCGGTGGAAACAATCAGAACGTCGTATATACGACGCGTGTCAACGTAATTGAAGAAATCATCATACGAATTGACATTGTCACACTATGTCTTGGCTTAAATTTCGCAATTTTTGCAACAAATTAAAAGAAACATATAACAATGTACAAATAGATTCTTACTGTATGCAACCACACACGTTATATTGATATTAGTCTTAAATTAGCTTTTTATTTTATTTCAGACGTACCAATATTTAAATATTCGGATTTACTGAATGGTTCACTTGGCATTCGTGATAGTTCAGTTGTGTGCATCAATAATTTGAAATTAGAAGGGACAAAACTATATGTCACAAGTAATTTAAAGGACTACTGTGTAAGTTTTGACAATTTTCCTTATATAAAGAACAAGGTTTGTACAAAATAAAGAGGGCAGAGGCAACTATGATACTGTTAAACACCAAAACGATAGTGAAGTTTGACACTGTAAACATACAAATTTTCACTGAAAATGTAGTGTAGCAAAAATACATTTATCATTAAGGAAAATATCTCTAAGAGGAATTGTATACTATGTTTAAGCGAAACAAAGCTTTGCCAAATCAATAGTGTAAAACAAAATTAAGTTTCGAATCACCTTTATTAACCACTGGTTAGTAGACTATCTGGGCTATATTTCACCCGCGAGCGGATAGTGGGAGTTGACATAAATAAGACGATAATATTGAAGTGTTTTCTGTTCACGCCTTAATACTGTCCCGACTACGTGAGGCAGACATTCGTGGATAGTTGTTTTCCATTAAATAAAGGCAACAGTAGTATACCGGTGTTCAAAAGCCTTAGATCGATTGAGAAAACAAAAAAATCCGGGTTACAAACTAAAACCGAGGTAAACACATCAACTATAAGAGGAAAACAAAGGAACAACAGGACCACTGAAGTGTAACAAAAACAAACGCCAACATACATAGAAACAAACTATTTGATAACAAATTTAAAATTTGATATGGCTAGCAAAACCTCCCGCTTTAAATGACAATGTTAAAAATAATCGCTAAAATGACAACACTACGTGACAAAAATACTGCACAAACACACGCAAGAACACTCATCACAGAGAAATTTGCAAACAAATAAAATAATAATCGACACAACATGTAAACCGCAGAATATCAACAAACATCTTCCATCAAGGACAGACAACACAAACAGTGACGTACTTACGTACGTAACGAACATACAATCTCGATCCTTATACAATTATTTTCACAAAACCATTCAAAACAATTTTTCATGACAATGAGGGCATTGCAAGTTTATTTTATAATCATTTGGACTACAACGATAAGACATAACACATTATCCAACCAAAACCATTACAGAAACATTAAAAATAAATACATAAATGTTGCATGTACAAAATACTGAGACACGTCGTAAAGCAATGCACATTCACACTCGGTACACCAGTGATATTCGGGAATAGGTCACGCTCGGTTCTTAGCAGACAAACGAGAAAGATGATTAGGAATTATAATTCAATTCAATTCAAATCAAATCTTTATTGCAATTAAACCATACATTTATAGCATGTGACACAACATAACAAAATAAAAAATAAACAATATCAGCAAGATCATTAATATATAAAATGAAAGTAAATATTTCAAGAGTCCTCAGTTTTATAGACTGCTTTAAAAAGAATCCAAGCTTATTTACCTGATCTTGGGTTGATTATATATGTAATGTTGTCTATATCATTTAAATCTGTAAAGTGCATATTCTCATATATAAAAAAATCAAAACAATCTTTTCTGATATTACTGTTACTATTACAATATAAATACATGTATTGACATTTATATTAACACTTTAAGATAGCTTCCCTTTTGTATGAATAAATTGTGATCACCTATTTAATAATTTATCATAATTCAAATTTTGAGCATATTTAAAAATGTTCTTCTGTATTAATTGGTTTAACATGTTTATAAAGAGTGAGTTTGCTGTTACCTTTTATATGTGATATTTGATCATTTACTAGTTTTTCATAAAAACGCTTCAATTTCAATTTATTTGTTCTCTTAGAGTTTTAGTTATCTTATGTGAGGAATATTTCTTCAATATGCATAAACTCAATAACTGATTCTGCTAATACATGTTTTAAAAAAAAACAATAAATGAATTTCCCAAGAGTCCAACTTATGAGACAAAACAAAGGATTATTTAACAAGAGGATTAATGTCATCAGAATATAATCTTATAAGATAAATTATAGATTGAAACTTAATATTTATAGTTCCAGAAGAAGTCTCCCCAAATCAGCTCTTACACCTAAATTTTATGAAATTTTTCTTATACCGGTGTATATTTACAAAACTGTAGGTATTTCTTTTCTAAAGTTATTTTATCAATAAGATAAAAAGGGTCCAATGGTTTTTCCTGAATTATTTCCTCTTTTTTAGGCTTTATGATATTTTATATAGTAATCAAACCATGTTACTTCTGAATTATATAAAGCTATAAGTTTAATAACAGGTTGATATAGTAAGTATTGATAAGAGATAAAGAATTTCTGCACGAAAAAAAAAACGTTTATCTGATTTTAAGATAACTCGACTTACTAGTTAAAAATATCTCGTCTACCGATACTCTAAGCATATTTGTTTTTATATGTAACAATTTCATATAAGTGAATCTGTCGATTGATTTCGTTTGTTTCTGGTTTTAAAACGGTTGAGTCTGAGGCCCTCTCTACCATTTAGTTTTCATCTACATATTCTATTATTGATAAAGACCCTAATTATTACTCCCATAGGCAGAACTTCGTATATATTGTCAGGCAAATTATATCATTTAAAAATTATTTGCACCAATGTGAAACTAAGGTTTTGAGAAACTCCCTCAGTCAAAGTTGACCTTTGATTGATTTTACTATTGTTTTTCACTTCTTTTTGGTCATATAGCTCTTCATATGTTTTGGGTCTTATACATCCTTGACTTTCGTTTTTTTTGGCTTTGAGTGTTCCTGACTTAAGAGTTAAGAGTTACGTGAGGATAAAAATAAACCCAGAAAAGCGCGGACGCATACGCATTATAGTGTTATTTTCGTCTTCCAAATAAATTGCTACATACGAGTTTAAAATATGTGATATGACATACCACTTGATATCTAACATTAATGTAGCTGTAATGTATGTGAAATAAGCAACCAGTATTGGGGATATTGTCACAATGGATGTCATATTTTGCAAGCAATTTGGCTTGTTGAGGCATAATCATACATATTGCATGCAACATTAAAAAATCTTTAAATTCGTTTATCCTAAACCAAGCCCACATCTAAATGATCATAAGGTTATAAAATCATCGGACATTGTTGTGAACATAGTACATACAATATGCGTCAAGAAATAGTATTTGAAGGAATTATACATCAACAGCGTTAGGATTGTTTTGTCAGTGCTTCGATTATTAATAAGACAAAATAAGTCAAATTCAAAAGTAAAGCATACAAATAAATGATATTATTACGAGTAGAAAGAAAAAGAGAGAGAGAGAGAGAGAGAGAGAGAGAGAGAGAGAGAGAGAGAGAGTTATTGTCATGTTTGCAAATAAATGATATTATTGAGAGAGAGAGAGAGAGAGAGAGAGAGAGAGAGAGAGAGAGATAGAGAGAGAGAGAGTTATTGCCATGTTTGCATCATTTAATTTGAAAATTAATTTCCTTTTTTGTAGGGAATAAAAGCATTTGTATGCCAAATCAGGTGTAGTGGGGTAAGTTTAAGTTTTTTCTAAGTTAAAGACATGTTTCCCCATGCCTCCTTTTGTTATTTTTTGTTGAAATGAGACACCAGATACATACTTAGAAAATATGTAAGTAGCCATTTGTTTTGTGATATGTTATATAATTGTATTTTAAACTTTTGCCTACAAAGGGTTTGATGACCAAAAATTCTTTCTACAGGATCTAAACATTCAATTCGGCAAATGCAAGTCTGAACTTCCCGGAGTACAGCTGTACAAATTCTCACAGAAGGACGAAATATACCAAAGAGATATTAAAAACTCAATTGTTGAAAACAAACTAACAATACCGTGGCAAAACACGAAAAACGATCAAAAGACAAACAACAGTACAACACACACAACATATATAGAAGACTAAAGACTGAGCAAATTGAACCATACCAAAAACCGAGGGCTATCTCCCTTCCTTTCTCAACTTTACAAAATTCATACCATTTCTTTACAAAAATAAGAATCTAAATGGCAGAAATAGCATGAACATAAACAAAAAAAAAAAAAAAAAAAAAAAACCGATTCATGTATAAGCAAACAAAATCCAAAAAATAATCCTATTAATACATCTCAGCTTAATGTCTCCTCTGAATATTTGAAGGTCCCTACTATGTATTGGTTACCAAAACTAAACAAAACCCCGTAAAACATCGTTTCATCTCGACGTCTAGCAATTGTTCTAAAACTTATATTTCATTGCTTTCAACTTGTTCCTAACCAACGTTCAAAGAATTT
Organism: Mytilus californianus; assembly: GCF_021869535.1. Classification (NCBI taxonomy): domain Eukaryota; kingdom Metazoa; phylum Mollusca; class Bivalvia; order Mytilida; family Mytilidae; genus Mytilus; species Mytilus californianus. The sequence continues at coordinate 28,754,534 of NW_026262626.1, read as the reverse complement.
ATCATTAACCTTTGTAATAAAGCATACGACAACAGTGGTATTAACTGTTTTTTGGGGTGTAAAACACCTTGGATGTTTTAGATAAATTACGTGCTTATGATGATCCTTTCAATTTGGTAAACCATTTTTACTTTTTGACCATCTACAATACACTTCTACACAATCTTATAGAACAAAATTATCGTTTGAAAAAATCTGATTGCAAATGTATCTGCTGCAACTCATATAATGCCTTCTTCTGTAATGAAGAAGATTAATATGCTAGACTTGTGATGAGATGACTCAAGCTGTGTGAATTTTTTCCTTGACAACATCTGTGAACATTTCGGCAATATATTTTATCGAGAGGTTGTATGTATCACATTTGTTCTTCGTTTATTGATTTTTACATAATCGTTCCGTCAGTTTTCTTGTTTAAATGGGTTTACATTTGCATTTCGTTGTCTTTTACATCGTGGTACGCGGAATGGCTTTTGTTCATCGTTGAAGGCCGTACGGTGACACAAAGTTGCTAACTTCTACGTCATTTGGTCTCTGTAGGAGAGTTGTCTAATTGACAATCTTAACTGAAAAAGTACTCAATAGTATATATTAAAAGGAATATAAGATAATAGCCAATAATATATAGTATTTGATAAACATCTTATTACTTATACAACATTCAAGACATATTTTATGACTTATACAAATGTATCTGTTGATCTTGGACATCGACGTCTACATTATGCATATTTCACCTTTATGACGAACATTTATTATTGATTGCACATGGGACATTACTTCTATGTGCTTGTAACTCTTAATTAATTCTAGAATATGTTTAAAAGTTTTATTTGTCAGATAAAATGAGAGGCTGTATTACATCGCAACCTTAAGAGGATCAATCAGATTGAATCTTTAAATGCTATCTTTTAGAGAAGGATGTGTATCATCCAGTTCATGATTTTTAATTAAAACTCTACCAATAATTAGATTGAAATGAAAACCCTCAAGGTAGAATTAATGAAATTTTGTTTACGTCATTACATTCATGATAACTTCAAGTGTGAAAAAGTAAGAAGATAACAAGGTGCAATAAAACACAATTAATTGACGAAAGACAGACACAATTATGTTCAAATTGAGGAGACAGTACATTTTGCAATTAACAGATGTTCAAATTTCGTAAATCGATTGATAAGTGACAAATCAAGGTAATAAACGAAAACAGAGGGAACCACATGAACTCCAAAATGATCGAGACTAGGTACATCAACAGGGAAAACTTGTGTCTCCTGCTATGCATGCATCACCCGTCAATAGAAATTCACACTCTAAACCGGGCTTGAACTTCAAATTGTAAGTCTCTACTGCTCTACTTTCATCACAAGTATCATGACAAGTAAAAATCCTGATCTTTATAAAAGAAAAGGAAGAATATATTGACTACGACCATTCCAACATATTCTCGGTTTTTCGTTGGACAGATGTCGAACTATATTGGTGTCCGTAAAATTAAAAAAAAAAATTTTTGTTTACTAATTATCACTATGAGAAACGTACGTTCAATAGGAAAACCGTAGATACACTCTATGAAGGAAATCGGGACCGAAAAGAGAAGCCCTCGTATTAAATAGTGGATTTTTCATATTCATGTTAATGACTTTAATAATTTTTGAGTAATAAACAAAGACATATGTGTTGATGTTAGTCTTAGAAATTCACACAGTATCATACTTTGGTTAATTTTGATACCAGGACGTGCGGGAAATGAATACATTCAGATCTTAATTTTATTTCCAGGTTCAAAACGATTTGATTCTGGTTCGAGTATTTACACCAAATGGTTTACTGTATTTTAACAAGAATCTTTACACAGTCAATGTCACCGAGGTTAGCAAACATGTTCATTTATGACAGAAACATATGAAGACATATATTGATGAGATAGCTCTTCTTATAAAATAGATAAAACAATATCTAGGTAATTGTGAGATTGTGTGGGTGTTTTTTTTTAACTTTATCTTTGCAAAATAAAAATAAAAATGTAACGAAATAAAAGTAATTGAAAGAAAGTCAAAGTCTGAAATATTCCACACCCACACAGAAGAGAAAAACCTCTGAAAAACCAATACATTTGAATTTGAAATATTTTTATTTCAAACGTTGGATCACTTTTTAACAATAATATGATTTAATGATACCCATATCTTCCTTTTTTCTGCATTGTAGAATACATCGCCAAAGACGATCTATGATTTTTCTGAGCAAGTAAATATAACAGATTGCTATCCAAGTATAGACACAGGTCAACTGCACATAAAGGTGTGGTATACAATTGCATGCTTTGTTACAATTATGGGATATGATGTTAATAACATATATGTCCACAAGTAAGACAACGCATGCGATCATTTTAGCTGTTATTTAAGAGTTATTACTTAGCAATGTCAAGGCAAATCCAACTGATTTGTAAAGAACAGGAGACGAGAAATTTGTACACATTTAGCAGCCGCTAATGTAAATTCAGAAATTAATGCGTGCATTTATTACGGTGATTTTTTTAGAATTGACAAAATGCGAGTCAAGTTATTGCGATTTCAAGAACATCTGCATACTGACATATATATGAATCAAATGTCAGAATGCAAGTTCTTATTATCGGTCGTCCCACTCTCTGTATCACTCTGCTCAGCTCTTAATAAAATTGCATATCACGGCTTTGTGGCGTCAAATACTTTGACCCGGCCTTAATAACTTTGACCCAGAAATATCGCCGACGTCATAATATATTATGAACCGACGTGGATAAGTTTGACACGCACTTATCACGTCATCTTCCGGTTTGCTGGTGAAACAAAGAAAACACTTGTTTTTATCATGCAAAATACGCAAATACAACCCGATAAATCGACTATTTGGATGTCTGCATATTCATATTGTAAAATATTAGCTGCTCGACACAATATGAAGGCTTTTTGATCTCGTGCGCTGCTATCACTCGACAACTAGCTTAATATTGTGACTCGCAGCTGATATTTTAAGATATGAATATACAGACAACCTGATAATCGGTTCTTATTGCGAACCTCATCCAGTCGCATTATTCGCATTAATAAAACCCTCGCAATAATTTGATTATTCTTTTTCTGATATTTTTTTCAAAAGACAAGTTTACTGTGTCAAGAAAAGTAATCACCAATTATAAAGAAGTTTATTACTAATACATGCAATATCGACGAGGATAATATCAAGACCTGAGTATAATAAACTCATTATACACTGCAAAATTTTAAAATAATAAAAATATATATATATACGTAGATGTGTTATGATTGCCCATGAAGTGGATATAAGCAATTATAGACAACCGTACGGCATTCAACAATGAGAAAAACCCATACCGTATAGTCATCTATAAAAGGCCTCGACATGAAAAAATGTGAAACAATTAAAACTAGAAAACTAAAGAGAAATAAGAAAATGTGGTATGAGTGCCAATGAGACACCTCTTCATCCAAGTCACAATTTGTAAAAGTAAACAATTATAGGTCAAATTACGGCCTTCAACACGGAGCCTTGGCTAACACCGAACAGCAAGCTATAAAGGCCCCCAAAATGACTAGTGTAAAACCAACGGTCTAATCTATATAAAAAACGAGAAACGAAAATCCGTTCTTTGAATATTGGATCAAATGATGCGTTGTGTATTACTAATTAACTTTTACAATCATGGCATAATTCTTTCAAGTTCACTTCAGTAGGTGACAAATCCATGTAGTCTGTTAATAAAATTGAGAATGGAAATGGGGAATGTGTCAAAGAGACAACAACCCGACCATAGATCAGACAACAGCCGAAGGCCACCAATGGGTCTTCAATGCAGCGAGAAACTCCCGCACCCGGAGGCGTCCTTCAGCTGGCCCCTAAACAAATATGTATACTAGTTCAGTGATAATGGACGCCATACTAAACTCCAAATTATACACAAGAAACTAAAATTTATATGATACAAGACTAACAAAGGCCAGAGGCTCCTGACTAATCCCTGTTTTCAAGAGTAAAATATACGTAAAAGTAGTAATAAGGTTATATTTACTGTAAGGTTATATTTTTACTAGACGCTTTTAAAAAAAAAAGAGTAAAATATGAAAAAAATAGTGATAGCATATTTAGGTATATTTACCTTCTTACTGCAAGACATGCCTTTTCAAACAAACTTTATTTTCATATTAAAATATTGAGTTTGCAATTCCTTACAAATTTGCGATCAGAGGAAAAACTAGTCCTTATCGAAATGCATATCACTTGGCGGTATAAATATCCACGTTACAAACATAAATATAGTGACTTTGTACATGTAATTACTGTATGTTTCTACAGATTTTTTCTAAAGGACTACAACAGATATAGTCACACTATAAATACGATATTCAAGAGATTGCATGTGCTATCCAGACTTTGTTAAACGTCATCGGTATCTGAGCACAAAGTTAATATGCAAGGGATACGTCAAATAACGTCTCGTCCTTTTGCGCCAAAAAGTATGTTATGTGATACATCTGTGACGTTTGTTTACTCTTTATTGCTGATGAATCCCAATTTTTGTCACGAAAGCTAACTATGTCTGTTTGGATTGCTCTCACTATTTTTGTCAATATAACGGAATATAGTCAACTGTCAAAAAAGTGAGAGGTATAGCTAGCTCAAAAACAAGGTTAAACCCACCATTTTCTTTGAAAATGTATGTACAAAGTCAGAAATATGATAGTTGTTTTCGTTCTTGATAAAGTCATCGGTATTTGGTTTTGTCAGTTTATATGGACTTACCCCTTTTCAATTTATCTTAAAACTCGATATCTTTGTTATAACATATTTTCAGTAGGCAGTATAATGCGAAAAAATAAGATTACACCACTTTATGAACTCCAGCATAAACGGTATTTATAAGGACAACAATAAGAATAACATAATGAAAAGTCCTGGAAGCTTTACCTATTGTGTTGCAATATTTTTTTACAAGAAGAAAAAACGAAAGTAACATGAACAATATAGACTAAAACATGTATGCGTTTCTCATCAATCTTAGTGTGAAATATAAATACTTATTATGTGTTTCTTAGAATATTAAAAAAGGATATGATTTCGTGAGTTTTTCATGCATAGAAGTGACTTATGTTTCTCTTTCTTCTAGAGCAATGACTCGGGACCCTTCGAGGTTTTCGAAAAACGAATTGTTCTCAAACAAGGACAGATGCTAGATTATGATTCTGGGAAAATCAGTTATGATATCGAGATTTCATTTAAGGTAATAATATTAACGGTACCAATTTACTACACCAGATACGTATTTCAACAATAAATGTGTCTTCAGTGATGCTCAAGGCCAAAATATTTGAGAATCCAAAACATAAACTACCGTATCTGCATCTTGCAAATAAAAATAGAGTTTCGATAAACATACCAAAGCGTACTTGTACAAAAAGGACATAAGACACAAAACATAAAAAAAGAATAACGACTAAAGTAAATACATATGCACATGTTAAAAGCAGGCAATTCATACAATCTGATTTAAACAAAATATATATTGATATTAAAAAAAATTGCACAAAATATTTTACAAAACCTATAAATGAAAATGTTCTACGAAATACAACATAAAAAACTTACAAATGAACAACAAGAACTTCATCCTTAATATGGTATATTATATGGCCTTCCAAATACCGTTTCGATTCCTAACACCACTGAAGAGACATTAATTGTCGAAATCCAGATATGGTGTACTAATTTGTGCAACTTTTGTTTGCGGTATACCATCTTTTCCGCAAGTTTATTGTTTTCTGTTTGGTATTAGATTAATAGTTAAGATCCATTTTGTTACATCTGGTGATCCGTTTATTTGGCAATCGCCAATGGCAGTTGGCAATTTAAAAACATCCGTTGTTCGACTTGCTAGTCAAATGCGTTTTGTTAAAATATACTTTTTCACTTTTTTGGTCTTTTGGAAAATGTTGTTTCCTCCCGAAACGTAGTCGAGTGCTGATATAAGTCGAGGGATGAAACCAGGGCCAATAAAGAAAAGGACATGTCTGAATCATGTTATCATACTAAAACACACCATCGACATCACGTGTCAATGAATGAATTAAAGTACCAACGCCATATTTTTAGCCTGGATTTTTAGTATTCGTATTTTCATCTGATAAATCACGCTGATTATAAGGTGCACAGTGTTCTCTGCTTTCATAATCTTTCTGTTTGAACCCATCCTGGTTTTACTATAACCGGAAACTACATGTGACATATTCTATTGGTATCGGTATCGGATTCGACCCAAAACTTGTTAATTATTTTTTAAATTAATTATGTGGAAAACAAAAGGGCCTTGAACATTGTTGAATGGTGAGATCTTTAATCAAAACTATTGTCCTATATCAGTAATATATAAAGTTGAATTCTTTGATTCCTTGTTTTCAAGTCATGCCTACTAACAAATTTGACCTCATTATTTTAGTGGTATAGATACTACTGATGTACAAACGCACACAGGATGATAAGCTTTTATCAGCCCGATCCAGGCTGATAACCCATATCAGCCCGACCACATGACGTCACGTAGGGCTGATATCGGTTATCAGCCTGAGTTTGAATTTATGGCTAGTTTACCATCGCTCGTTACACAGATATGCACAATCTATCATATTAATGCTTAGTATATGATAAAACCTTTGACCAAAATTATGTTATTTTAACATACTAGTAACTTTTCTGCATCAATTATTTGGTTTAAGTTTCATGTTTTGTTCATATGATTTGTTATCGTAGGTCTACTTGAATGACAGATAATGGATCGGCAACAGTTTCTAAAATGACCGATAATCGATGAATGATCCATAACGAATTGTGCTTTTTGAATCAGTCAAGTGACACTTGGACAACAATCAATGATTCTTTTAATGATATTCACCAATAATGACAAAACATTTTTGCAAACTAGCAAATAGAAAGGAGATCCTAATCTGCTCAATCTATAATGTTATTTGTTGAAAGTTATAAAACATCACCTTTCATATATTTATTGCGTTGTACATGTAGCTGTTTTGTTAATTTTTCAAATATCGTTTACAGTGTTTATTTATAAAAGTTTGTTCAGTATACCGATTTAGGAAATACAAAAATATCCTTTATAATAGGACGACGTTAGAGAAGCATCTACACTATTGGTGGTAAATGTTGAAGATGTGGATGATGTTCACACAGTCTTTGTTTATAACAAGAAAGATGATTTGATACCATGGCAGATAACAGTTGGAATTTTAATCGTCATACTAATAATTGGAGGAAGTCTTGTAACTGTTGTTATTATCAAATTGTGGCATAAGTATGAATTGTTTATTCTATGTTGAAGAAAATCACATATTGAATTCTCATATCATCATTTTCATTTAAAGTTATGAAACTCATTTATCCCTGCGAAAGATAATAAATTATTTTCCAGGAATCTTTATATAAGTATGCATTATTTTTTGTGAAAGATAATTTTGCATTTCAAATAACACTTTTGAGAAAATATTTTTTTTTCACTAGATAGTATCTTAAAAACAAGTTGTACATGTATACATACCTATATATACGTTCTAATAATTTATATGTTATATAAAATCATCGTGTTGCTATTTCAGCTGTGTTTGTAGAATATTATCAGATTATTACATGGTATTTTTCATATCAGATGAATTATCAGCCCAAGGTTCAATATGTGCTATGATATTGACCAAGGGCTGATAATAAACCTGATATGAAAAATGACATGCTATGATCTTTTTATCATATGCTTCAATAATGGAGAAAAATAAAAGTTTAATATATTGATCCTTTTAAGTGGTTCTCAAGTAAAAGTACAAAATGTGAAAAGTTTACGGACGTCGAGCGCCAAATGTAATACATCCGATATGAAATTTGTCCTTTTTATGCCTCAACAAAGGAGAAAAACAACAGTATACAAGTTGACTTTCTAAAAAGCTGTGGACTGCTTTGCTCTATCCTAATTTAAGGTAATGTGTGTGCATGTGCTTGTTGATTTAGTATTGGAGATGTGGCATTTTTTTATATTGATTGATATAAAATGGATGTCTTAGACTTGGAATCTCAAATTTTGTATATATATTAAGATGTACTTTGAAATTTTAAACTGGCTGTTCGGTGTTTAGTTGCCAATCTGTTGTTGTGGATTGTGGTTTTCTATTTCTTTCAGCTGGTCATTGACTTGCGATTTTGATTATTAGTTCTGTATATAATTTATTTAGATATATATGCATGTTTAGGTATGTTGATTAAGAGTAACATGATTTCGTGTGATGAAGACAATAACAATCAAAACCAAGGAGTAAACAAAGACTTGTACAACCAAAAGATATTTACAACAGTTGAAATAAATAAGAAACAACACGAACTCCACTAAAAACCGTGAGTGAAATCAGGTGCTCCGGAAGGGTGAGCATTCTCACCGTTTACGACACACGTCGTGTTATTTCTGTGTCAAGTCCGGTAATGATGGAAGGTTACTTATGAGGAAGAATATCAGATACGATTTCTGACACACTTTGGTATACTTTAAGAGTGTGCGTTATAAACCCATGCTTTTGAAATTTTGTTCACTTTACTTGTTGAAAATTAAACCATTTACAAATAGACATGACTCTGGAGGTGTGCCTAGATTGGCAGAAGTTATAAAATACAGATAATGCACTTTTGTAAACATTGTATAGGAACATTGTTTAGCAAAACAAATCGTGCAAATTGCAGAAAAACAAAGCAAATAAACACGTATTAATAATTAATACTGCAATATTGAATTTCAGTGTGCAATATATGCATAATAAACGAACATGAATTAATGACAGTTGATCGGAACTGAAATACACATAGTTAATTTTGCGTCATTTGATGTCTTATTCTGAGACGAGAAAAGTCTGTAATTCTTTATCTCATTTAAGCCAATAGCTGTTGCTGTATCTCAGCCGCATCGTAAAGCAACCAATTATAATCTATATGTAATAAGTAATTATTTCAAGATGACGTGTGAATATCGACTGAAACTAATAGCTCCGCACCGTGATGCGAAGCAAATATATTTACGATTAAAAAAAATTCAACAAAACATAATGAACACTGTTTGGAAAAGTCAATATTTGTAAATTAACTTTCTAAATTATGCTTGAACTTTGAAAAATGCGTTTATTGTATAATTTGATTTTTTGCATTTTACATGATATATTTTCCTGTTTCCCAATAATTGTTTTGTACACTACTTTGTTATGTTTTTCACTGAAACATACCATTGAGGTGCATTTTCCGGAATGTGCCGAGTAACACCGGAATGTCATGCGATAACGTTACGGAAAGGCATGTGATAATAGCCGGAAGCATGTGATAAATTTTTCATATCAGCCCGCTAAACACTATTTCGGAAAATATGGAAGTCACGTAAATTTCATGCTATTATCATACAGTAAAAATTATAAGTTATTTAGTCTAAGTAAATGATAAATCCTTACATTTCATCACTACCTAATCATTAATGTTTTCTATTTACAGGCAGCACACTTCAGGTCGTGTTAGTAATCAAAGCAATGTCACAAATACAGTATCTGGATCAAGTACGTACTGCCATTGACGTAAGGATGCAAACGGCAGAAAATCATATAAACCAGATAGTCAGAGGTATAAGTGATACCTCTGAAACGTATAAAAACATAAATTAAAATCCATCAAATGCTTGATTATGCATATTATAAAAAAATATTTTGACAAGTTTCACGTTTGCATAAATGTTAAACAAGAAAAGGATATTTTTAAACATATTTTTATATATCAATAAATGTAACCATAATCCACCTTTTGTATTTGATGTGGCCTTCAAACTGTTCTTATTTGAGGCTGATGATTATTATGTATGCAAAACGTGCGTCTAGCGTAAAAATTTATTAGCCTGGTATTTCTATTGAGTCGCTGAATTCGAAAAATGTGTTTATGAAGTTGAGATTTCATTAGTAAATTTAACTAAAAAAATTTACTGCAATAGATTGATTGATTGTTGGTGTTTTAACGCCACTTTTAAGCGCCATATTTAGGCTATTTCGTGGCGGCCAGATTTTATTGGCGGAGGAAGCCGGAGTGCCCGGAGAAAACCACCGACCTTCGATTGGAAAACTGATAATCCTAGTCAATTAAGATTGGAATCGAGTGAACCTACACGAGCGGGATTCGAACCCACAACCTCAGTGTTGACTGGCTAGTGATTACAGTAGTAGAACTAATTAGACCACTTGGCCACCGAGGGGGCCTCGCCCCTACTGCAATAGATGAAAGTTTTGACTATTTACTTTTCTTCGTTAATGCTCAAGGCAAACATATTTGAAAATCTAAAACCTAATAAAAATTTGAAGAGCTGCAGTAACTTTAGGACTTCATAATCAGTTCCTTGCATTTGGATTTATACAGCGCATGCGTTTAACGTCAAATTACATTCTCCGTAATGGACTTAACGAAATTAAACCTTGTAAGGATTGAAACTTTGTAATGTCATAGACAAGATTTTTACAATGACAAATAAATGCAAAAATAGAAGATCAAAATATGCAGGATTCGTAATTTTATGTAGTCTTTGATGTTGAATTGATCAAAATATATATACTAAACTAAGTCCTCTGTGCACGTTTTTTTTTAAAAAACAATTATTACGAATACATATCGCATGATCGACAAAAAAATGTCATTAAGTTATTATTGATCAAGAACTGTGGGTCCTAATCAACTTTTAAGTTTTGATGCCGAAGGTTGTCTTCTCTCTTGTTATAATACAATTAATTGTCATTTTATTACCAGCGAATTAAAATATCAACAATTTAAAGGGAACCATCATGCTAAGTCTAGATTCGATTCAGTGTATGTTATTGGTTGCTGTCTGTCATATTTGCATTTAATTGTTGTTTTAGCATAAATCAGACCGTTGATTTTCTCTGTTGAATTGTTTCATATTTTTTCATACTTCTTTGTTGGCGTCTTTGTTAAATTTACTTTGAACTACAACAATAGTATTTTGTTGGCGCCTTTGTTAGATTTAGTTGTATGTTTGTTTGAACTTTTTAGTCAGTTTAGTTGTGTTGTATGTCTGTGATATATGTTTACACAGTTTTGGCTGCTGGATTCCAATTTATGTGTCACATTAACATATTATCGCTGTTTCGGTTGCTCGTCTAATTTTTGTTCAACATAACAGAACTATAAACAACTGTCATACAAGTGGCAGGTTAAATTAGCTATAAAACCAGGTTTAAACCACCATTTTCTTTGGAAAATGCATGTACCAAGTCAAAAATGTGACAGTTGTTTTTCATTCGTTCTGTTCGTTGATAAAGTTTGATTTTGATCAGTTTTTTATGGACTTCTCAAATTTGAATTTACCTTGGAGTTCGGTACTTTTATTCTTTTTTGTTAAGATGTTACCATCATAGCTTACTATACGGTAAAGGTTTTGCTCATATTTTATGGTAGTGCTATAACCTATTGTTGCTTTTATCTTTTTCCTTTGGTTACTGGGGTATAGTTGTCTCATAGACATTCATACCACATCTCCTAATTTTTATATTCAATGAATTATAGAGTATATATCAGCATGTCCAGTTGATTTTTCGAAAGTAAATGTTAAAAGCGACACTGTTTCAAAACTAGTTCATTCAAATCTTAACTTTGTAAAAAGCGTTTTTCCTTACTTCATTTTATTTATGAGAGGCTATGGGAAAAATTACATCCGAATGATTGATCTTATTTGTAATTAGTAGACAATCTCATTAAATATTCGTGACAATACAAACATTAAGAATAAAAAACAAACAACAAGAGATAAAATGGAAACAAAACTGAAAATTTTTTGAAAAGGGAAAACATATATGTACGACGTCATGTTTATTTTCTTGGTTCCTACGTCTGTGATATGTAGACTAGCTGATCACTTATATAACCAAGCTAAATACACCAACCACATATAAACGACTCATCCGAGAATAGAAAAAAAGACGTACAAACAACAACGAACAACACATGGCCAAGATATCGACAAAATATGTGGTTGGATTGACAAAAACAAACCCACATCTTTGCCTTGAAGTATTTGGATTTGTTGTTGAATCTTATCCTTTCGAATTGATAATCAAATTAAACCAAACACAGCAAAATTGTCGTAAATTCACATAATTAACTAATCTGAGGTTCCGCGCTTTGTATTACAGTCCCTGATTGTGTTATTTTACAACTGTCACGGGTTATATTGAGTGACCAACAAAGGTACATAATGTAAGTTCTAACGATTAATGTTGAATATTCTAAACATTTTAGTATGATTAAGTTTATTCACATTTTCAATATACCAAGTGTTGTTTATTAAAACACATTCTATAAACATGTAAAGTCAAACATAAAAATATGTACTTTTGACAGATGTTCTATATTGACCTGTTAGTTTACAAATCCAACACAACGTCACTTTCTGTTGTTTTCCATTCCTTTGATATGTTTGATTTTGCCATTTGTTAAAGGACTTTCCGTTTTGAATTTCCCTTCGAGTTCGGTATTACTGTTATTTTACTTCGTAAATGTACTAGTTTAGTATGACTGTTTGGAACTTACGATTGGAAGGAAGGAATTTTATAAATTTGGAAAACTACTACATGTGTATGATTTTACTTTACGGATATTAATTGGTACCAACCTTTGAACAGCTGGACACCGACTGAGAAAAGTTAGGACATATTTTTTGTTCAGTTAAAAAAAGATAAAAATTACACGTTGATTGGATTTACTTTTTGATACGTTTTATAAGATGATAAATGTGAAATAACTACTTCTTATTATTTCATTTTTATACATAATATATTTCAATTAAAATTATTTTTGATAAGCTAGAAATTATCAAACATAGACGAAAAATGCGGGGCGAGGTGAGATTTGACAAACCAGGCGAACAGAGACTTAACGTGTTTTTTTTACTTTGGCTAAAATTTAACTTTGAAAAAAAGTTGACGGAATGTACATAAATGATTTGAAAAAACCCGCAAACTTCCGAATTGCATCCATCTATTTGATCAGAAATGAGCTATGTCTATTGAGGGGCCCGTAGGTGGCCTATTGCAAGAATGAATTTCTGTCCCTATCCAATATACCCTCATTTTCCCGTGGTAGTCCAAATTACCCGGACCTTTATCCCGGATGGCCTCTATTACAGAATCTACCTATTGTATTTATTGTTAATTTGTTCTCGCCCTGAAACTCGTGAAATATTTGCCACTGGACGTTAAGCAACCAACAATCAAACAACAATCAAATTTTACCATGTAAAAACTGAAATCGGTGACCTATAGTTTATAATTTCTGTGTCATTTGTTATCTTGTGAAAAGTTGTCTCATTGGCAATCATACCACATCTTCTTTTTATATCATATGCTATTGTCGATTTTTGAATATCGCTTTAAATTTAGTTGATATAGATATGAACTTGCACGATACAATGGTAAATCATTAAGATAAAGTTAAATTAACCTAATTCTAACAGAGAGATAATGTAGATAAGGTTCTACAAGCTTATAATTCACTATCAAAGGCTAAATAATGTTCGAACCGAAACGAATTTTAATTTTTGGTAAGCATAAATTTAACTGTATGTTTATATTGATTCATGTTCAAAATCTTATGTAAAGTTGTTTAGCTTTACAGATTAATAATTTAAACATATAATTGTTTTATTAGACATAAAATATCATAACATTCACTTTATTGCACACCCTGCACTTTAATTTATAAATTGCAGTTATAAAGTGTGGCTGCTAACAAGCATTCTTAGTTCATGTTAATGTCACTTCTATAACTTGGTCAGTAGTTTTAATAACAAAGTTACATATGCAAAATCTGTGTTAATTAAAGTTCAGATTAATTTTTGAGTGCTAAAGTTTTTTTTTTTGTCATTTATCAAGTTTCTTTTTCTTTCTGCCACTAAATCTGCTTACTCTTTCAGATCATTTGATATCACCCCTTTTTTGGTGGGATTCGTGTTGGTCAGTCTATAGTTTTCTATGTTGTGTTTTGTGTAATCATTTAGAGTTTTGAATGTCAACTCGATATCTTATAGGGGGAGGGTTGAGATCTCACAAAACATGATTAACCCCGCCGCATGTTTGCGCCTGTCCCAAGTCAGGAGCCTCTGGCCTTTGATAGTCTTGTATGTTTTTTTAATTTTAGTTCATTTATATGTTTTGGAGTTAAGTGTGGCGTCCATTTTCACAGTCTAGCACACAATTTTATTAAGGGGCCAGCTGAGGACCACCTCCGGGTGCGGGATTTTCTCGCTGCATTGAAGACCCATTGGTGGCCTTCGGCTGTTGTCTGCTCTTTGGTCGGGTTGTTATCTCTTTGACATATTGCCCATTTCCATTCTCAATTTTATTCTTTCTCTTTTCTATTCTATTGATCTTATATTGTTGATTGGTACAAAAGAGAGGTTGATTTACTCAACAACAGCTAGCCGTATGCTGGTGTGCATGGCCAAGTCAGAGATCGTCGTTTTATATATCAAAGTGATTTTTGTTCACTTAAATCTATAATTCATTCACAGCTTGTTTTTTTTTATATTAAAATTTGATTTTTAACAAATTCCGAAACTATTTAGAAAACTCAGGAACGTATATACCTCATACATAGCTCTGATGCCTTCTCCGAGTTTGGCTTAACTGTTGCTCCTTTTTGGTTTTATTATCTTTTCAATGTTTGTATTTTTGTATTTTGAATATTTTGGCTTTGAACATTACTGAAGAGACACTGTCAAAATAGATTTTAAGTTTGAGGACTGAGTGGTTATAAAACAAATATAAAAATATACACTTATTGCATTGTAGCAAGTTTCGTTCTTGGATCCTTGGCAGCTGTTTGTGAAGATGTAGACACGAAAGCATGCGAACTATTAGCCATTAAACGACCAGATTTATGTAGTGACGCAGATCTGTCTGCCGTTTGTACAAGGTTCTGCGGAAGATGCCGTAAGTACAAAAATGTATTGTTTGCAGATCTTCTCTGTAAAAAATGACTACCATGTGGTCACTTTTTAATTAGTATGAACTAGAACACACCCGCGAGTTTGTGACTGAATTAAAGTACCTATGCCTTATTTTTAGTTTGGATTTATAGTTTTCGTATTGCCATCAGATAAAGTCATGCCAATTGTAAGGTGCACAGTTTTCTCTGCTTTCAAAATATTTCTGTTTCTACACGTTCTTGCTTTTTAATTGTTAACTAAATAACCAAAATTAGTAGTGGTATCGAGGTGGAAGAAAACAGACTTGTTAAATAGTGAACTATAGTGTAACATGGATATAAAAAAACTACTGGAATAATTCCAGGTTCTCCTGATAGAGCAGAAATTTACAGAAGGTAACCGGTATCGAAACAAAAGGGCCTGGAATGGTGTAATTTTTTAACAGCACCATCGTCCATTATAATTATATACAAAGTCTTTGTTTCGTCGTTTTTACGTCATGCCGGCTAACAAATTAGACCTCGTTATTTTAGTAGTATAAATATTGTATTATCACTCTCTACTTCAATGATTTATACTTTGCGCCATCTCCTGTACTCACATGTATGTTCTTGCTTGTCTACTATAATTTATACTTTTTACCCACTTTTCTGCTTTAGTATATGATATGTATAGTGTGTGATATGTGATAACGTCTCTACTTAAACATGTATAATGTTAACTACGCATGTATATGGGCACTTCTCTGGTAATATGTATACTATGAGGGCACTTAGTAGTTTCGGTGATAAAATGAATTAAGATCAACGGAACATGAACATATCCATAGTCCTCTGTGACACAGATATTCCTGCCAAAACGGCGTTCATAACTCTTTCAAACGGACGACTTAAAGTTCACCACAAATCACATTTGATTCAGTACTTTTCAACTTTACTGTAGCCCAAGTGAACACTAAATTGTATGTCCTCGTGCATGTACTATAAAATATGTTTATTGTTTAAAACACGTAATATGTGTACCTCTAAATGCAATTGTTTTGTCTTTCATTGTGTTGTTAGATTGTTGTCTCATTGACACTAGCAAATGCATTCTTTTTTTTCCACATTCCTTCTTGTTTGTCTAGACAATTGTATATTGAATATGCTCATTTCTAAATAGGTCTAATGAGTAGGCTCATGTCTAGACCACTATGTATTCTCTATTCTGTGTTCACTTCTTGTACAATAGATAGTACTGTGACACTGCTTGTTCTTAGGAATAGTATGTGCTATTTTCCATTATATAATGTATTGGATGTGATCATTTCATTGTTCATGTTGTTAAATTGAAAAAAATTGAAATACAAAACATAATACACAGTCACATCACTTTCAGAAAAAAGTAAAATCTACAACTAAAAATGGCATAAACAAATCAAATCAAAATGAAATGAAATTTAAGTTTTCTGAATTTAAACCCTACTTACTTCCGAAAAATCGTCAAAACATGTATTTCTAGAATAAGACTACATTTTATTTCACTATCTTATTTCGGTTATTGTACATTTCTTAATCTATTTATAGTGCATTAAAAGTAAACAATGTATGGTTGTAGTGCTAACATATATCTAACATCCTCCTTGATAAATATTCTTCTTATTTTTCGAACAATACCTAATACGTTATGATTGTTTTACATAGCTGTAAAATGTTACCAGTGTCCTGCAGTAGACGACCCATCAAACTGTACACATCTTGTTGCCTGTCCATCTATGGATCATGTATGTATCATTTTAGGTCTAAATCCGTGTTTAGATTTTTTTTTTTAATTTCAAATGCACAAATTTACAAAAGTCAAAGACTTTATTGCAGACAATCTACTTGAATATCTAACATTTACTAGGTACGCTCATAGCAAAATCTTTTGATAATAAATAGACATAAAACGTTAGAAATATAATATCAATAAAAGAACAACGAAGAGCGTGATCAAAGTTCTGTATCAACATGCCTTCTGCAATTGTCGGGTGTGAACAAACAAAAATATGTCTTTATTGAACCTTTTGAAAATGTGTGTATTTTAAAAATAATCAAACATTCAGCACGATTGCCAAATATTAAAGTACAAATCTTAATAGTGTAGACATGGTTAAATTTATATTTTTTCTCTTTTAGTATTGTTTCACTACACAAACATTTACTAATGATTTCTCAGAAGTTTATAAAATGGGATGTGCTGAAAAAAGTGTAAGTATTGTTTTTTGTTCTTGTTTGTTTATACGGACTTACAAGAGGGTTTATATGTATCTTTAAAGTTGAAAAATAATGTCGTTGGGTTGCTGCCTCATTGACGTATATTTCACATATCCTTTTCTTCATAAACATTTCTTATTTGTTTTAACACTGAATATATGAAACAGATTTAAACAGGTGATTCTAGTTCATTGTATGATTGATTACTGTATTTTCATAATCCTTAGTCCGCAATAATAAGATTGAGAACGGAAACGGGGAATGTGTCAAATTGACAACTACCCGACCAAAAAGCATAAAACAGCCCAAGGCCACCAATGGGTCTTCAACACAGCGAGAAAATCCCACACCCGAAGGCGGGGTAAGCCGGTCCCTAAACAATAATATATACGTTTAAAAAAAAAGTATAAAGGACCTCTTCTTCTGTGAAAGCAGGGTAAAAAAAACGAATAGATGACGTTTACTCCGAATAATTTAGTCATTCCCCGTAATCGAGCTCTCCTACTTGACCATTGTAGAGGAGCGGAATATATCAACTTCAAGGTGTCGGACCACCAATTCAAAATCCCCATCTATTCAACCAAATTTTGCAATTTTCACAGCTTTCTTAACATTTTACCTTAAGTTTTAACTTCATAGAAACCAGGTATATCCTAAATTGTACATGTATCACCTTTCTACATGCCAATTTTCAACCTACCTTTAAAGTCTTATAAGAAAGAACTTACCTTCGGAACACAAGTACTACTAAAATTACCCGTGGTTTTCTGGAAATCTTAAATAAGTATACTATGGAGCGCATTAATCCTCAATTTTTAATGCAAACTCATAGACAAGTAAATTTTGGCTCAAAATGATCTAAATATATTTCTCTTTCACCAAAAGTTTCATTTCTGCAAATGTGATGGTTAGTGTAAGTAAACAATTACATCAAAAGCACTATTTTGTGTCAGAGTAGGGCTACTTTTACATACGTTCTAAATTGGAGGGAGTGAATTGGTGGTCTGACCCCTAAATAAAACAGGTAAGATGACATTGAGCATAATGAACAATTTTGTCGATTTAATCATTCATGAAGAAAAAATGGCAATACTGTCTGTGGTTGTATGGGCCTTCGGTCTGCTGTCTTTTTGACGTAAGCGTGTATGATTTAGTAAATTCATCTATTTTCAATTTGACATTGTATCTTGATAATAATGTTTTAAAAAAAATCTTTATGGAGCAGGATGTTTGTTTGACACTAATATAATCAGAAAATTCGAATTATATAAAGTGCACTGTATATTATGATACCTTACACAGAAATGCCAGCAATATTTTGGTCCAGAGAACCGAAAAAAGAATGTAGACGTTAACGGCGCATGCTGTACTACAGACAATTGTAATAACCAACTACCACTGGTGATTTTTTCTCAAGAAATACCACCAACATCTTCACCATCTAGTACGTTGAATAACTTCAAGTCTAAATCTATTTAGTATATTTTAAGAGCTCAAAAGTAATGTTTGTGCATGTACACTCATCTAATTTCGTTTTCTTGATACTATTAGTATAATATGGAGTATCGATGAATCGGCTCTTCGATCTAGACAAGATGAAGCAAAGGAATAGTTCCTGTTACAATTTTTTTTAATTGTCTTGTGAATGGGGTACATACTTTGAAAATTAAACATTTGAGTTATCTTTTTAGACTTTTAGTGCTGTAGTTTTATGGACGAGATATTTTTCGATATTATTGTAATTTCTGTCGCAAAAATGGGCATTGATAATTTCACTTTTCTTTAAAAATGGGTAAAAAATGTGGCGGTGACATGGGCTATACTTTGAGGCTAAAACGCCCGATTTTTTCGCTAAAATGACCTATCAATGCGTTAAAATGTCCACCGGTGGTAATAAGTGAGGAGTTGACAACTTAAATTTCACAAAATTGTAGTTAGGATAACACTTTTTATTGTAGATATGTCCGTAAATACAACTGCTGATCCAAATACTTGCGAAAATCTAGACGATGTTGCCTGTCACAGACTAAAATCAAGCAATAACCTGATATGTAAAAAGGACGGTCTTTCGTCGAATATTTGTCCACGTATGTGTGGAAAATGCTGTAAGTAACATTTGAATGTCACAACTGTCTTGGAAAAACAAATGGGAATTTGAAACAATAAAGATAAGTTTTAGAATTGACCTTTAGATTGATATGTAATTAGGTATATGTTAGTCATTTATTGTACGTACGTTGTCGTATCAAACGGTTAATTTACTTTCCGATTGTAAAATAAGAGACTTGCGTACGTAAAGTCTAACTTGCAATCTTTAATCTCTTAATCTTACCATGGAAGTATTGTATTGACGCCAATATAATACTTCCATGATCTTACTCATACATGATTTTTTTAAGGATTATTGCTACAGTTATCAATGAACGTTTTTTATAGTTATTATATCATAGGATGGGATACATTGATGGTCATCAATAATTTAGAGTGGATAAGTAACTTTGTTATTTTGACAGTTTGAAATTTATATCATAGAATAGAATAAAAGCTTTTTAAAAAGACATCATCCTTGTCATAAAGTGATTTCTTTATCATTTGGTGATGTTAACTACGCTTGGTTGAATTTGTGTTTAATTGATCCTAAAACAGCATTATTAAAAAAAAACCATAACTTTCAAGATTTGAAAAAAAAAGGATCTGTGCGTTTCTTTGGAAATTGAAAAACAGTTTTCTGTTTGTGGGGCATACTTCATCTTCTTTTATGTTAGAATATATATATTGATAGTTGTATTCGGTATGGTGTAGTGTGCCAGTTCGCATGTACATTTTTTTTGTACATCAACTCTTGTCAATTGAACCTGTTTGGAGCTCGGTATTAATAAATACGCAATAATGCCCTTTCTGATTGATGATTTTAAATTGAATACATTTAAGAGTATCCCGTTTCTATGGAAACTTAATACTAAGTTTTAATTCTTACCGAGTTTCTGTGAAGTTATTCAGGATATATACACACACAGTAACGTCCATTTTGAACGTTGATAAAGCAATACGTAATCTAATCTCTATTCTTATAATGTCCTTTATTTGCAGTTAACTGTTACACCTGCAATGATATTTATAATGTCGACGACTGTAACTCTACAAATGTCTGTCATTCCGGACATGTAAGTAAATTTTAAACTTTTCAGACAGGATTTTCTTGATAAGAACGATTTTAACTGGCGGTGCTCTAGTCTTTTTTAATGAAACAAAAATGAAATTTTGGCTTTAATAAATAATTAACTTTAGAATTTTTATTTCTTTAATAACCATTCGGTTGCCATTTCAACAATGTACCGGAATCTGCAATCAAAATAATAATGACTTAAACATTTTTCTTTCTTTCGTAAGAAAAACTAAATCAATGCCAAGAAAGTGAATACCAAGATATGTTATTTATAAACCATCAATGAGCTGTGTATTATTTAATATGCTTTCTATGTCCAGTGAATACATTTTGTACATGTATCCAACAAAGTGAATGAATCAAATATCTGTTAATGAAGAGTAAGATGAAACAGTCAAACAGCAAGATCATTTATTAGGGCATGTAGGTGGAAAGTATGTAAGAAAACTTTTAACAACACATGCATCTTCTTTATGTAGTTCTAAGACAGGCATAGATAAAAAAACAAATACGTTTTAAACATGTCCTAATTATTAAGTATGTAAGGTAAAATTGCTGTATTTAATTAATCTGCCTACCCTTTCAGAGGACCTAAGATCACCCCCGGTTTTGGTGGAGTTCGTGTTGCTCAGTCTTTAGTTTTCGTGGACTAGTATTTGCCTTTGGGCGTTATTCGTTTTTGCCATTGCATTGTCAAACTGCTATTATATATCCAATGAAATTTTTCCGATAAAGTGTGTGGTTCAATTTTTGTCATTTTTTAAATTTTTTTTTTTAAAGGGTCAAAGTAAATATTTTGTCAAAATTTTATGAAAATTCAACGAGCCAAATTAATTTTAGTCAAGTGGTACCACCTTAAATATCCTTTTGGTATGTTTAACATAGTAATTAATATGAGAAAAATTAGGAATTCAATATCGTCGACGAACTTCACTTTACAGTGTAAAGCTCTTTCACGAGTTTGAGATATTCTATCGATTCTCAAAAAAGATGTGGAATAGAAGATATTCTATCTTTTATATTTCATTATTTATAATTTAATTCTATTGTGATAAAAAATATTAAAGAAATGAGAATTGCCGATTTCCTGCTGTCCTACATACACACACAGAAACTTATATTAAAAACTACCCAAACATGAACAATGTGACTCAATTGTAGGTCTTAGTAGCAGTTGTATCACCTTAAAGACTTTGACTGGACAATGAAGTTCGGAGCACACAAATCATTTGCAAGTGACACCTAGCGACTTTCCATTGTTTGTTGGTGTCAATTTTCAAAAATACTCTTTGACCTCTCACTGATTATCTTTGGGATGCCTGTTTTTGTCTTTTAACTTTTTTAATTACCGATTACTTTTTCTTTTTTTTTATTTAACATCTCATTAATTTTCTTTTAATAATTTCATATCTGACTTTTACACATTTATACTGGTAGGAATGTTTTACACTGGAGACACTGAGCGCTGACCTGAAACCAGTTTATAGAGTAGGCTGTATTGAAGAACAGGTACAAAGTACTGATTAACTGAGTAAACCCTGAAATAATTCAAATAGTAGAGCTAACTTGAATCCTAACATTTCACTTCCTGGTTTGTTTGCATGTCTTTGATGGAGTTTTAGTGATTATAGTAAAGGCCATAATCGTATGGATTTTATTGGTACGTTTAGAGCATATAAGATCTTTAGTAAAAAATATGATAAACAAATCTCAACACAAAATCCGCCTATATGCTGCCATAAACAATCTTAGATGTGGGTTGACAACCAGATTCCGCCACATATTTAGCTATATAAATGGATAAACATCAAAAGACTCTTTGCATATTACTGACTTTTGACTCCTGAGTTTATATTTTTTCGACAGGTGACCTACTCTGTTTTATACTGTGACATAAAGATATAAAGAATTCTTATGACACCATTAATGCAATACTGGGTTATTGTGAAAACCTTGGCTATAACAAATTCTTGTATATCCCCATAACTTGAAGAAACATGGATCCTTTCATGTCCCCACCCCTATATGCTGGTTTACCTCTTTCTGTACTTCTTTCAGATAAGGCTTAATAAACTACCTGTATCCAATCATTTCTTATCTTATTTAAAAAGAATAATAAACAGTACCATTCAAACAGATACAAATGACAGTTCCATTCAATTTGTATTCAATTTATCCAAAATTTACAACATATTAGTAAGCACAAATTCAAGATTTTTCATACTAATCTCCATTCCATGCTTTAGTATATGCCATGTTGTGGTTCAAAATTTCAGAACTTGTTATAAAATCCATGAGTCTGTCTTGGGATGATAAAAACAAAGATATTAGACACTTAAAACATTAAATATGCAAAATACTCAGCTATAAAGTTGCCTTTCTTGCCTGTATCAGTCTATAAAAAGCTGAATTATGTCCCTTGGAAGTATTCATTTCCAACAAAAGTCCTTTCAAACAGTAGAAAATGAAAAATTATATATGCTTGATATAATAAAAGATAGAAACTACAAAATGAAGCACTATTCAAACATTTGCTGCATGAATTGCCAAGAATGTGATCAATTCTTTACACTAGAGAATATAAAATCTACCTAATTTTAGCCTCAATTGGGCTTTTTTCTTTCTTAGATGGACAATTTGTACACGGAAATTGCTTCTATTATGACCAAATATTGCCTTACTCCATAAACAGTACAAACTTAACCAGACAATTTCCCAATTTAATAGATTATGGCTTGAGAAATACCCAAGGGATACATTTAGGGAATTACACAGCAAAAAAGGCAAATATTTCAGTTAAAAATATTTGTCGCGACTTGAATTCTGGTGTCTCCAATTGAATTAATCATTGTGAAAGGTGAAAACAAATACAAAAGAACTAGAGTTAGGTGCATCTTATACAATATAGTTAATATTGAAATCCTAGAATGAAGTTTTATATCAGTACCCATCAATTTGACTTATTATGATGACTCAGCACTTTTCTCAACACAGTATTGGTCTCAGTGAAAAATTTCTATTCTTGGTGATAAAAATCAAATGTATTAATCAAAAGCTTCAAAATAGTGTAATATAACTGAAGTCTGATTGATTTTGATTTCCCTTGCTATCTTCAGTACAGGGAAAACGGTACTATTTATTCTGCCATAGGCGACAATACTAACATTTTTTAAATTTACCACTTTTTATAATAAAAATCTGGACAAAACAGTTATGTGTGGTGTTAGTACTTTATTACTCTGTTTTAAAAATTGAAGCCAAATAGTATCATGACCAACTTCCAACGGAGCTTGTTTATGTTATCCATGCCCACCGTCAATTTACATTAAATTTATGAAATTTTGGAAGTCTTTTCGAATAATTCTCTAGAAAATATTTCAATGGGTTTCAAAATTTATATTGTAAATATACACACTGCAGTTATTCATAGATAAATAAAAAAATATATTGTACCCTTACATCCAATCACAGCGCTCCTAAGTTGACTTCCTTCACCTGCCTTGGGTACACAAAAGGCCAACCTAATGCTGGGAAAATGTAATAATACCGTTTTCCCTATAGGACATCCTGGTTTTTAGTCAGTTAAGAGCAACTTAAAAAAGTAAAATCAAGCTAACAAACGATACAATTCTGGGGGAAATTTTTTTTTGCTCTTAGTCAGTACCAGGATGTCCTACCACAGAGTAGGTATCTGTCGAAAAATTATGTAATCTGGAGTCAAAAGTCGATAATATGAAAATAGTCTATTATCTTAATGGATTCATTCGAACATAATATTTTTTTATGATACCTGGCCAACTTCGAAGCTAATATTGAAGCTTGCATGAATGAAGAGTCGCAATGTTCTTATTATGCATTAATTTCATTAGTACATGTATAGTGAACGTGTTTTTTCATAAATTCTGTTTTTGAATTAAACAAAGTTAACATAAAGTTGGTATACAACATTATCAATCTGTAAAACTGTCCTATTTTTCTTTCATCCTTTACAAGTTGTGTGCAAGGTTCAAAGCAAGTACTGCAAATATCTTTGGAAGACGAGATGGATTTGCTTTAAAAGGAGGATGTTGTAAAACAGACCTGTGTAATGACCATTTTGAAAAATACCACCCAACGACAACACACAAACCTACTAGTAAGACATCATCAATATTTTTAAAATACGTAGCATTATTTGGAAAATCGCAATATCGTTGCATGCAATCGATTTAATAACATTCCATTAAAAAAAAACATTCATTGTATGATAATCATCATAAACAACTTTCATATTGACATAGTGTATTTGTCAATAGATAACCAGATGTATACAAAAGAAGAAGGGCCATTCTTTAAACCTCTCTTAATATTTGATTAAATTATCATTATCACATTGCCATGGATGTTCTATGAGGTTCTAACAATAGTTTTGACAAAAAGCTCAAAACCACACCTTTGACACATTTTGACAAATGTTATGTTTCTAAAAGACTTGTAAAGGATTCCGCGGTACCCTGTTTCCTGCTTCGAGACTTGCTGTTTACAGAGTGAAAAATGGTATGTTGCCTGCCCAAAACTAATATAAAAATAAGGAGATGTGGTATGATTGCATATGAGACAACTATCCACCAAAGTTCAAATGAAGTGGATGTAAGCAATTATAGGCAACCGTACGGCTTCAACAATGAGAAAAACTCACACCGTATGGTCGGCTATAAAAGGCCCCCACATGAAAAATATGAAACAATTCAATTGACAAAAATAAAGGCCTAATTTATGACAAAATAATTTACTAAAAAAAATATGACAGACATGAACGAAGTCCATTATTGGTTAAATATTCCAGAAAAACATATAACTTAAGTCTGCTCTGTCTGGTATTACATTTGTATTTCGATATATAGAAACTTTATTTAAATTTTTGTAATATCATAGATATTTCACAAGCTTATAAATCGTTAACCAGTAATTGTGTGGAAATGTTAACTGCAAAAAAAAAAAAAAAAAGAAAAAAATCTACCTATCAGTCAAAGATGCAAATCAGGAAAAAAAAATAGTTAAAAATATTCCCCAGATAATTTCTCTTGAGCTAAAGAAGCTTCATTTCAAGTTTAATGAATTCCCTGAACTAATTTCGCGCTTAAGATACATGTAAAACCGTAAAAACATCACCTGGCGTAAATTTAACAGTATAAAAGTAAGGTAGTATCAAACACAAAAATATAACATAACAAACAGCTGGCCCCTAATTTTTATTTAGGGGCCAGCTGAAGCCCGCCTCCGGGTGCGAGATTTTCTCGCTGTGTTGAAGACCCATTGGTGGCCTTCGGCTGTTTTCTGCTCTTTAGTCGAGTTGTTGTCTCTTTGACATATTCCTCATTTCCATTCTCAATTTTAAGTCTGACCATAGAAATCGCGAAAAATACTATTTTACAGTACACTTTGAAAGTTTGGAAAGTTACGTAATATTGTTCAAAAATATGAAAGTAAGTGCATGATGAAGAATTTCAGATATTCATATTACAGTAGAATTTTACATCTTTTAGATGTTGCCCTGTTTCTATAGAAATGCCTAAATTATAATTGTTTTAGTTTGAGTTTTATTATTATCCAAACGAAATATCAGGGTTTTAAGCAGCACTCTTAATGTTTAAAGTTCCTTTCTTGCTTATATGAGAGAGAAGTATTAACGATATCTTTTTCAATCTGTTGTCACAATTAGTACTATACTAAAACTGTTTTTGTCCGTGACGTGAATAGCAGGTTGTTCCGTATATTTGTAAATATAATGAATATAAGTTATATAGGGAGTGTAAAGATATCCATACAATATACATATATATATATATATATAAATTTAGTGTGTAGCGGATAGGGAAACACAACAAATTTAAGTTTTCGTCTTTGTGTCACTGACTGAGTCTTTTGTAGACGATTCACGCGTATTGTGTACACACATTTTCTATCATTGTATCTATGATGAGTGTATTGTCATCTCGATGCATTTTGAAACTATTGTTTCCATTTATGAAAATTTAATGTTTTTCGTGTTAACCTAACATTGTTCTTGACCGTACTTGTTAACTTTTTTTTAAATAAACTCATCATAGATAGCAGGATTGAAATTTTGAACGCCAGACGCGTTTGGTTTAAAAAAGAAGTGATTATAACTATTTGTTTTACACAATAACTACATCTGTCTATATCTTACCTAGATCCATGTGTTCATAATCACAGACACTGTCCAACCGGATATACGACATCTTCATCAACATGTGTAATGATTGGTCAACACAAAATGACTTGGTATGAATCAAAGGTAATTTATGAAATCATTAAAACTAATATTATAATTGTTATGGTTTTATTCAAAAAAGAGAGGTGTAAGATAACAAAGGGACAGTAAAACTCATAAGTCGAAAACAAACTGACAACGTAATGGCTTAAAAAGAAAAAGACCAACAAACAAACAACAGTACACAAAACATAAAATAGAAAACTAAAGATGATCAACACAAACCCAACCAAAGGTGATCTCAGGTGCTCCGGAAGGGTAAGCAAATCCTGCTCCTTATGTGGCACCCGTCGTATTGTTAGCACAAACCCGGTGATAAGTCTTATTCGGTAGGTCACATTCGAGGAAACAGGAACGGGATTGTATTTACGACAGTTGGAACATATCCGTTGTCATTTGCGAAACAGATATTCCATTACGGTCAACCAACTCGTGATGGCGTTCATAAAATTTACGAAGGAATGAATTCAACTTCACCACTTGGAATTCTTGGTTCATAGCTTCCTTGTGAGCAGCAACCCTCTATCAAGGAAATCTTGATGGGAAATACAAGCCCTGGGATATCGTATCAACTGGGATGATATGTACTCCGTATACAGGCGCTGCTGGAATTTTGCTACATAGAAATGGAACGTTCATAATCGGGAAGCTGAAATCATCTCTTTTGTCGTAAAGTTTTGTTTTCAACCGACCCTCATTGTCAATTTCTAGATGTAAGTCAAGATATGAGGCAGACTTAGCTGTATCTGTTGTATCCTTTATTTTAAGTTCGATGACATAGATGCGTTCAACATAGTCACCAAATTTTGAATCATTTAGTGAGAGAACATTATCTATGTAGCGGAAAGTAGCGGAAAGTGAAGTTAAAGGATACAGCTAAACTTCATTTCTTTCTTCTTAAAACGTTCATGTATGAAGTCAGCCTCATATTAATAAAGGTCAAAGTCAGCAAGAAGAGAAGGGCACAGTTGGTTCTCAAAGTTAAGTCACAAAAAGTTGTTGAATCAACCAAATATTTTGGATTTACATGTTCTAAAATCTTTAAGCTAACATTCCCCCAGAATATACCATATCAGTTGAGTGCTTATATACATTTCAGCATTTCTGTGCATCTCATTGTGGAAGACTGGTGGACTTCTCATCATTTCACGATATGCAACATATATTTGCATCACTAGTTCCCCATAGTCACGGCCATTACACAGGCGAGTACAATGCATATTATAACTTACAGTTTCTAAAGATCTGAATTTGCAAGTTGTAATTCAATAGAGGCTGAAATCGATTTTTGTTTAAATTCAAAAACTAAACGAACATCTGAGAAATATTTTGTACAAATATTAATTAAACGCGTTTTCTCAATTGATTTTTGTTTCATATTTTTAATGTCGGGGCCTTTTATAGCCGACTTAGTTTTTCTTCTTGTTGAAGGCCGTACGGTTGCCAATAATTGCTAACATTCACTTTATTTGAACTGTGGTGGATAGTTATCTCATTGGCAATCATACTACAATTCCTTTTTTTATATATGTGAAATTGCTGTTTCCTTAATATATGTTTCTATAATGCTTGAAATGTACAGTCAATTTCAAATTTGATTAATAAATGAATACGAAAGTTGTACTGTAGCTAATTCAATACACAAATAATGTATCCATGAAATTGTCACAATGACGTCATTGAAAGCTATATAATTTGCATATATGACCAATGATAATTTAATGCAAAAAAAATGAGAATATCAAACTGATTTCATTAAAATTCTTAAAATCAGATCAATATTTCGAGGAACGTCACCCTGTTATTCATTAAAAGGTTATTATGTAAGGTACACTGAAGCTTGCATCTATCCACATATATCCGGACAGTTTTAGTCATTAGGAGGTATCATTCTTTGCTATCCCTGTCTGATCGTCATTTAATGAATTCATATTAAAAAGAATAAATATAAATCGATGAAATTCTTGTATTTTGCACAAATCCAAAGTTGGATGACAGTTGAAAGAAGAAAAAATATATATAAACAGTATCCATTATATATTTCGGACTATTCTCGTACGTTCATATGAAGGATGGTTATTATCAAAGTAATCCGCTTACGGTTGAGAATTGGATATCGCTTGATATTAACTCTCGTTATTTGATTTGAACAGGCTCGTTTATTATTACATTGAAATTGAGTAACTCGCTTTGATATCAAGCGATATTCTATTCTCACTCGTTATGAAACCTATAATTATTACAATAGTTCGAGATTCCAGCATAAAATGTAGTCATATATATATATACAAATGCATTGCTGTAATATAATTGCAATTCATTAATTAAACAGATACCAGAGTATGGACCGATGCACATTATGTACAACACAAATGGATTTGGAATCACAACGGTCAGTCTATTGATCGGAGTCAGTTTAGACACCTTTCAACTACACACACTAATAACCATGGTTGTGGTTTTGCTTTAGTTCACACCAATAAGACAACTACAGAGGACTTAATTCCTACTGATTGTACCAAAGATCACCTACCATTGTGTGAAGCCACACGAACATAACAGGTTATAATAAAAATATATATTGTGCACTGTTGTTTCTTCATTTCATGTTATTTTCAATAATCTTTTACTTTTATTTGTGAACAAAAAATGTGATTCACTTTTCTACTTATAAGTTTGCAGAATTTCAATGATATTAACAATAATGTCTATATGTTATAGTTTTATTATCGTTAAGGTTTTTTTTTTGTATGAAAAAAATATGAGTTAAGAATCAAAATGTTCCTCAGCCATTTGAAATTGTTTTCCCATGCATATAACTCTATGAATGAGATTTATAGGATATTTTCGAATAAAGGCGGGGACAAAGTCAAAAACTAGCATTGGACATCATTCTTATAAAAAGACCTGGATAAAACTGTTTTCATAAAATTATTGGAAAGTAAAGATTCAGAATTCAAATATTAGAAAAATATCACAAGTTTACTTTTATTCAACAAGTACTCGGAGATAAACATATGTAATAATGCATTGACGGGGTTGAAGTGTTTATATGATTTTATCTGTTTAATTAGGTGTATGTTTCTTAACAATAAAATCTTTCTTAACATTAAAATGTTTTCCTTCTATGTATAAACTGCAACTCACTTCTGGAAGATTTGTGTATGTGTCGTTGCTAAGAAGAAGGTATGATCAGGCCTCTTATTTTGCACATTAAATTCGAAAACTAAAAAAGTATCATAAATCTACCATATAACATCCTGAAGATATTTATAGTACATTATAGTCTAAGAAATCAGTTTTGATATTGGTTTTTAATTTTGTCTTACTATATACATGTTTGAAGTATGATTTCAAACTTTTTACATATGTGTAAAACTGCATAAAAAACTGCCAAAACAACCACATTTTGAGATCTTGTCATTAACATTTAGTTATGTGTTTAGGCTTTAACCAAAAGGATATCTTGCTTCAATATGTATGTTTCAAATGTAAATGAGAAATATCTGTTCGCGTACGACTTTGTTCGTTTTGTCCAAAAAAATATACGTTAATTGGCCCTTTTAGGTCAAATATGCTAACTTTCGATTTCTTTAACTTTTCCAGCTTCACTTATGAGGTTTTTTTTAGACGAAACGAGCGTCTGGCGTACAAAATTTTAATCCTGGTTTCTATGATGAGTTGACAGCTTCATGGCATCATAGTAACATCACAAACGACCTTCATGCATTAATGTGTCCAGATTATAACCTGTTCGTTTATTAATAATGTTATCATTATTTTGAAAGGTTTGAATCTATGATGAGTTTATTTACTACTTTTGCAATTTCAGGGACCAAACAATGGCTCTTAAAGACAAAAAGAAAAAGCACCTTGCCAAATTCTTTAATTTTACTTTCCGAATCATTGAATAACCAATATTTCAGCCAATACTTACATCTCATATATCCCAGTGAACTTGAAATTAAGGATACTACTGATACTGGAAGGACTGCTTCATACCTAGATCTTTTCCTCAATATTGACACAGATGGACGACTTCACACGAAAATCTTATGATAAACGGGACGATTTCAACTTCCCAATTATCAATTTCCCATTTCTCAGCAGTAACATACCCTCTGCCCCTTCGTATGGTGTTTACATATCTCTATTGATACGTTATTCTCGTGCTTGTTCACACTATACGGACTTCATATACAGGAGTGTGCTCCTTACGCAGAAACTGCTGCAACAAAGTTATGAGGAGGACAGATTAAAAATGACACTCCGTAAATTTTACGGACATCATCACGAATTGGTTGATCCATACGATGTGTCTTTGTCCAAACTAACTAAGGACATTTGTACCACGTGTTAGATTGTGGTTTGTCATTATGTCGTCTGATCTTTTAATTACCGAACGTGACTTATTCCCGATTGTGACTGTTTTGCTGAGTGTGAAACCGCATTGCTATAAGACGTGTCACGGTACTTTTCTATCCCAAATTCATGTATTTAATTTTGATGTTATATTTGTTAATCTCGTCGGATTTTGTCAAATGTCTTAACGTCTTTTCTGTTATATTCGTGTGTTATGGTAAAGATAATTAATCACCCCCTTCATTTATTAGATTTTAGTTTGGTTCAACGAAATTTATACGATATACTTGGTTTACAGTTTGATTCAGAAGAAACACCGACATAGCTAGATAATACAATTAATTATCTAATTACTACCACAATTTGATATTATTAAGTATTGTAATTTTCATTGTTATTAATAAATGTAATGTCAGTATTACAAATCTAATCTTGAATCAATCCTAATCCTATCTTATTTTTGGGAAATATTTTTACAAATTCAAAGGTGACGTCACTTTGTGTTTTTTTTTTTAGAATTTCAAATGTGACGTCACTTTGTGCGTTGAGGCTTTGGCTAACTCGGCTGTGTAATTTTATGTGTTGGATTAAGTTGTTTTATGTAATGTATCCGTTTTTATTCTGTAGTTAGTCCCCACTGCGGTTTTATCATGTATATCTATTATATAGTCATTTTATAAAATTTACTGTTTGCAAAATTATAAATCATTCTAAATAATAAGGATGTTCTTGTCCCAGGCAGAAAACCATGGCCGTGTTGGGCGCAACTTTTTGGAAGTTTTGGTCCTCGGTGCTCTTCAGCTTTGTACTTGTTTTGGCTTTCAAACTTTTTTCATCTGAGCGTCACTGGTTAGTCTTGTGTGGACGAGACACACGTCTGGCGTATTGGATTTTAAACCTGTTGCCTTTTGTTAGCTATTATTCGTGTGTTTCTTTGTCCTATATGTTCTCCCATTTATTTGTATTGTTATCCTGTCATGTAATGTTGTCATTTTAATGTTATATTCAACATTTCCATAAAAGCGGGAGGTTTGGCTAGCCACAAA
Organism: Mytilus californianus; assembly: GCF_021869535.1. Taxonomy (NCBI): domain Eukaryota; kingdom Metazoa; phylum Mollusca; class Bivalvia; order Mytilida; family Mytilidae; genus Mytilus; species Mytilus californianus. The sequence goes on along the minus strand of NW_026262626.1, from coordinate 28,722,385 downwards.
ACCAGGTTCAACCCACCATTTTTTCTTAAAATGTCATGTACCAAGTCAGGAAAATGGCCATTGTTATATTATAGTTCGTTTCTGTGTGTGTTACATTTTTATGTTGTGTTTTTGTTGTGTCGTTGTTCTCCTCTTATATTTGATGCGTTTCCCTCAGTTTTAGTTTGTAACCCGGATTTGTTTTTATCTCTATCGATTTATGAGTTTCGAACAGCGGTTAACTACTGTTGCCTTTATTTACTTTTCTTATCATACCATCTTCTTTGTTTTGCATTTTGTAATTGTATAGTTAGTTTTTATCTGAGGGGCAATAATATACAATGCAGAATTAAGAACCCTTAATATTATGTTTTAAATTAGCGTCTGTGTAACGATTATGCAATGGAAAGGTATATAAAATGAAATAAAAAAGTATAACAAAAATACCGAACTCCAAGGCAATTTCAAAAAGGGATGTCCATAAAAACTTACGAAATCAAACGCTATTAATCAACATTACAAGTGAAAAACAACTGCCATGATCCTGACTTGGTACAGGCATTTTCCGAAGAAAATGGTGGATTAACCTGGTATTATAGCTAGCTAAACCTCCCACATGTTTGACAGTTGTTTGTAGTTCCGTTTTGTTCACAAAATTGGGTTATGAACCCAAAAAGACATAATAAGTTAATGTGACCATAATTGTGATTCAGTAGCCAAAACTCTGTAAACATACACCACAAATGACAAAAAATTCAAAGAAACATAAAAATCAATCTAACAAAGAGGCCAATAAAAAGCTGTAGATAGTAAATTTGACAATAACGTCAACAAAAAGAAATTTTTGTCGTTGAAAGTACATACCGTATATAGTATTCACTTTTTCGATAAGGTAAAAAATAAGTACTAGGAATTATGAATACAAGGGTAAACAAAATAGAAATGGCACACCAGGACCCAACTGCACCAGGAATGCTCGAAGTCAAAAAGTCAAAAACCAGAAGGCGGGGTGAATAAATACGTCACGTGAAATGCCAAACGACAAAAAGAAACATAACAGCTCGAAGACAAATAACGGGGAAATTAAAGTAAAAAAAAAAAAGATACACAACTTCAGTTCAAATTAAGTGCGAGGGGCTCTATCATTGACTATCCGATTATTAATAGTTGATTTGCTGACCTCTTGTTTCACACAAAAGAAAAAGGAGTCCACTAACTTTGAAATATGCGTTAATGGCATTATCTTTTAATAGATTCAGTCGGCAAATTGCCTTTGAGTACCAGGCATTCAGATGAAAAATATGGAAATATGATGATGCTTAGAGGGAGCAGAAATAAAATTCAGTTTGATTTCGTACATGAAATTTAAAAACGATGTTGAACACAGATTGTTCAATTTCTGAAAGCTGCTTACGAAATACATTAATAACAGTTCTGATAGCAGAGACATTTGATTTGCTACAACCGTGACAATGTTATGCCTAATTCACTCAACATACTCTTATAATGAGAGAATGTTGATCAGGCTAGGAGTTGGAACTGCCCTGAACTGTGTTGATTTTGGTTTCGAAGCAAGATATATAAGGTCTGGTTTAGAAACAACTGTTATACTTGTTTTATACTTCTGGCATGAAGCAGGTTTTAAAGGTTATTGGGTTATACGTTCGATAGAGGTTTCATTTTCAAAGACCTTTTTAACTAAGTGCAGAAGGAAGTTTGAGATCTAACAGATTGTTGGAAAGTTGTTTCCTGTAAAGGTTTGTAATAGCTATTATCTTACCTCCTATACATTTCTAGGAATATGATTGATTAAAAGCAATCGCGTGGAGATCGTGTAAATCTCATATGACGTTAGTAGGCGTGGTTTATTTCAGTGGTGTTACGTCCCTTTATAAAAACAACACGGCGTTGAGAAAAAATCTGAAAGGTTTCAACAGACGAAGAAATTTATGATGAACGATTGAAATAAATGCAGAAAACACATTAAAAGCTAACAAGTTGTTATTGCTGGCATTTGTTTTCGTATAGACCAATGGAAGGAGGTTCTTAATATCGAAGACTTGATCACTTTGATAGGCCACTAAGATAGTCGGTAAGATAAATTCGTTACACAGTGTGCTAGTGACCTAATACGATATATATGGGGTCAGTAAATTTCATATGGGATTCGAGGTTCACTCTCAACCCATATGGAATTTACCTACCCCCTATATATCGTATTAGGTCACTAGCTCTCAACCCATACGGAATTTACTGACCCCATATATATCGTATTAGGTCACCAGCACACTATGTAACTAATAATATTCGATTTATTTGTAAGAGTTTGTTAATTGAACATCGTTTTACACGGTTTGTTTTTCGGATCCATAGGAGCAGTTACGATATAATTATGTTACGAATATAAGAAGTCCGACGGTAATTAAAGACGTAACAACAATCCCGTCTGTCTTTCCTCGTTTATATCTATCCTTACTAATGGATTTTTCTTGTACTTGAAGTATTATGTGTTGATGGCATTGCTCTGATAGTTTCTGTTTAATTTATCTTAACTTAAAATATTGTGTTGATGCCTGTCTATTGTTAAAGACTGTATATTGTCCTCTAGAAATGATCGATGAATGTGTAGCGATACGATCACATATTGTGAGGTAAGTTAGTCAACATTGATACATTTATTATTACGGATTAAAGATGTTCTAATATGTATATCTGACACTTGAAATACACATTTCAAGAATTTTTTAATGTTGATACCTGGAGGTACAACAATAGAGCAGAAAATTTCAAAAAAAGAAAACAATATATATTTTTACTTTTATAGGATGGAATGTTAATTAGTTAGTCCATTACCTTTTCAATACACCTTTCATGACCCTTAAGTTCATTAATAAGTTATAAAAACTAAAATTTTACACATGTTTCTACTTCTTATGCATGAAATAAAACAAACCATTAAACAGTCGGTTTCCACTTTTCCTTCTGATATTTACATTTACACTGGAAATTGTATTTGTATAATGTAAGTTTACATGAAGTTATGAATATTTGCACAATTTGATTATTTCTTGGAAAATTATATTAATATAAACATAAATATTTACCGCTATGACCATCATAGCTAAAGAAAGGATTAAGATGTATGCTAACAAATTGTTCTTTTAAAACAAAGGGGATTTCAATGTAAAAATACTATATAAGCATTCTGCAGAGAAGGCCTAAACAGGTATGCATAATTTCCTATATATAGATCTATGATTAATAGTTATTAGTGAAGGTATATATCTGAAAATTTAGAGATGACTAAAATAGACTGTAAACTATTGACAAAGATCATAGCAAGTTGAATTTTTTTCTTTATAAACGCTGAAAACAAATATTCTCACACAAGGAATATTAAACTAAAAGTCTTATTTCAATTCTTTAATCAGTTTTTGTCACATGTCATATTACGGAAAATTACGTAATTTAATAATCAACAATTAAATTAGATTTTAACAGGTTGAGGTTAAGTTGATAGTTTTCAGTAATGTCAGTCAATCAATCACTAAATTGACATAAATCGAAACTACTTATGATATGTTTTTATGATTAAAAACTTTAAACAGAAGGCAGGGTCAGAATGCTATTTTATATTAGGATATCACCAACATATTTTCAATAATTTTCAAATTATTATGAATTACTTAATTGAAGTACATACATTGATCACCAAATATTTCATGTGAATAAAGGAATATCTGAGCCTCAATAAATGACCATGTCTTGACATTTTTACAGGAATAACCTCAATTTTATTTTAAATACTTATTTTTTTATGGTAGACAAGTAGAACTAAATTATTAAAGATGATCTGAAATGAGGACAATTTTGTGGATAATTAATCAAATAAATAACAAATTAAGAAGTCTGAAACACTTTTTTGATTTTTCCTTCATCAGGCACGCTGTACAATCTAATGAGGAGATTTATGACCAAGAGGGACTTCAACAGAATAACCAAACACAGGGACAACTTGGAATTCAATTTACTGAATGGACATCTCCAACATATTCCTCTTTTAAAATGCTAAAATGTGTTGGCACATCTAAATAGGGAGCTTGAAGATTGTCTTCTTCATGAAGCTCATCATCAACATGAGTACATTCTCTGAGAAGTACAAAGTTATGTTTTACAGTGCAACTGAAAGTTAATTCAACCATACATGGTATATCCAACATATCTATATAATTATGTGAGTCTTCTCTATCTTCTTCTTCCTTTTAACAAATCAAAGGGACACTCAATGTTATTCGTGGTTGTAAAATGAACTCTATTGAACTTCAATTCTTCACCGGTTAATCGTCACTTAGTATCTCTGTATTGGGCATATAGGTCTCTGTATGAGTTAACATGGTCAATAAGGCCACTAAAATAATATATGAAGTCTGCTGTAACTTTTAAATATTACAATACATCTATCAGTTTTAAAGCACAAAGTTAATATAGTGATAAAAAATAAATTTAATCCATGTTACAGTCCATGTTGCGTTTGAATGGAGGCTTTGTTTCGGACGACTCGGTAAAAATAGATGTTGCATAACTTTCTTATAATTTAAATGTTGGGTAGTTAAAAAAAGACTCTTCTGACTTCTAGAAAATCTAATAGTTTAAGTCCTTCATGTACACTTAGATTTTAAAGACATTGGTGTTGCAGGTAACTTTGGATTGATTTTGTTCAAATAATTCCAACCTTGAATATGATAGGAAACTTATAGCCTGACATATTGTATATGTCTTCATTCAATTATTATATCGATGACCTCACTAGCACTAGTTTTTGTACTGGTGGCTACCATTGATTTACAATGAACTTGTACCGTTCATTTGTCACACATTAATGTTTTTTATGGAATAATATATGATAACCGATTCATAAAATATGTTTTGGATCGGAAAAACATTTAGGCCTCGAGCATCACTGAAGAGACATTTATTGTCAAAATGCGCATCTTGTTCAGTAAAATTGTGACCGTTAATGTTATTAAAACGGCGGGAAACCGTAGTAGCCATAAACATGATAAATATGCACATATATGAGTTGACACTAAATATAAACGTGATAAACATGATAAACTAATCAAGAAATTAATTACCGTGTTGTTTACAAAGAAAAGGCAGCTCGTTATGTTTGAAACTTATAAATAGCAGAATATTTTACTTTACCTTCCATTACGTAGTAGACAGTACCAGAAATGTCTGTACACGATGTTGTGTTATATATGACCACGTTATGCAACTGACATGGTCCTTTATTTTAGGATTCCAGAAAAAAGAAATACAATGTATCCCTAATACACAAAGATTAGCACAGTGCGATATGGACTCTGCTTTGTTCGACCTCGAAGCGCGAATTAAGCCACTGTCACATAGAACATTAGTTGTATTCTTTTGACTTAAGTATAAGCCATTCAAAGTTAGCGTTATTTTACAGATTGCACTGAATAAGATAAAAAGTACAAGTGACATTGTCTTTCTCATCTTAATGTGGACTTTCTTGTAAACATTATAAAGAAGAAACCCTATTTATATATGGAGAAACTCTCAACAAATCAATAGAAGAATAAATCATTACGACGTGAATTCAAAAGTAAAAGATGAATATTTATATCAGTATTACAAACCTAATCTTTAACTCTATCCTATTTTTTGGAAATTTATAGAAATTAAAATGTGACGTCACATTGTGCGTCGATTTCTTCGGCTAACATATAATACGTTGTTCGGCTGTGCCTTTTTTATGTCCTGATTTAGGTTGTTTAATGTATTCGTTTTTATTCTGTAGTTAGTCACCACATCGGTGTTAACATGTATATCTATTATATAGTCCTTTTTATAAATTTACTGTTTGCAAAAGTATGAATTATTCTAAATACTAAGGATTTTCTTATCCCAGGCATATAACATTAGCCGTATTTGGCACAACTTCTTGGAACTTTTGGTCCTCAATGTTGTTCAACTTTGTACTTGTATTGGCTTTCGGGCTTTTTTTTATCTGAGCGTCACTGGTGGGTCTTATGTAGACGAAACGCGCGTCTGGCGTATTAAATTATAAGCCTGGTACCTTTTGATAGCTATTATTTGTGTGTGTCTCTGTCCTGTATGTTCTCCCATTTATTTGCATTGTAGTCCTGTCATGTAATCTTGTGATTTTAATGTTATATTTAACATTGCCATAAAAGCGGGAGGTTTGGCTAGCCACAAAACCAGGTTCAACCCACCATTTTTTCTTAAAATGTCATGTACCAAGTCAGGAAAATGGCCATTGTTATATTATAGTTCGTTTCTGTGTGTGTTGCATTTTAGTGTTGAGTTTCTGTTGTGTCGTTGTTTTCCTCTTATATTTGATGTGTTTCCCTCAGTTTTAGTTGTAACCCGTATCTGTTTTTTTTCTCAATCGATTTATGAATTTCGAATAGCGGTATACTACTGTTGCCTTTATTTACATTTTTAAAGAACGCACAGACACTTTAAGATTTCGAAAGTTAGACATTTGTAGCAGGAAAAAAAAATACCCGGAAGAGCCAAAACCAGCAAGACTGAAAATAAAGCCTGGACGGAATCGAAATCCAGTGGGCAATATCAGAACGATATGGCTTTAGATAAACAGTAGCAACAGCAGGTAACAATAATTTTGATAAATATTACATATCAAGGAACGATAAAAAAGCAAGTCAGTCCCAGGGTAATTGTCTTTTTATTTAGGTCTCATATCTCATTTTTTTCATATCGAAGGACAAAAACTAAAGTCAGAAGAAAAACAACGAAAAGGCAAACCTTTGACTATTTTTTAACCTACAACCTCATCATGCAAACATTTCTCGAAGCACGAAACTCTGTCGACAAAACCTTTAACAGAAAACTGCAAGTCTAAAAATTATTAAATACTGATTAAGTAGCGGTTGGGTTTTATTTTTGGCTGTAGGAAAGGTATGCAATTACTGCTACACTAGTGCCAGTATGTGATTGCATCCACAATACTCTAAAGAGATTACATCAATTCACCATCTTCTTTGTAAGCGGCATTTCCATTTCTAAATGAAGAAAATAATTTTAGTGAACACAAGCTCTGGAATATCCGATCAACGGACCGATGTGTACTAAATATGGTGCTGCAAGAGATATGTTTGTATGATGAGGTTTTATGAAATTTGTTCAAAAAATAATGCAGCATATCTAAAATATTTGATCCCAGAAATTCTGAGAGATGTCGCAAAATACTGTTGTCTGGTTTTCGAAAGTATAGAAAGTCATGTCCTAGAACTTCTTGGACATGTCTTATGACAGATCTTTGTAGTATCATAGGACCATCATAGGATACGTTTTAGAGTGCCAACCAATGCTGTCTTAAGATAGTCCTAACCAGGATGGACAATCCTGTTATAATTATCTTCTATTTAAAGGCATTCATTCGTCCTCTACATTAAAACAATATTATAATCACACAATGGTTATTTCATTGAGATTAATAACAGTTTGTAAGATTATTGAAACGATAATAAATTAGTAGACAAAAAAAAAAGTTTTTTATCACCAATTTGTTGTTAAAATGAAGTTTTTGTGGTTGGATATTAGAAATATGATATAAGATGATAAAATATTTGAAGTCATTTGTTGTAGTTTAGGAAACGTTATGTTTGAAAGGATACCGAGGGTCATTTTTGAACGTCGTACATATGCATATATATACAGCATAATCAATTCTATCATGTGCTCCTTTTATGATCAATACTACTAGTAACAACTCTTTATAACATGTACATGTATTCAACATGGAATTTGAACCATTAGATGATATTTTCACGGGAATTAATTTAACGGACAATGCATTCATAAATTACCGTTGATAGTATTAAAATTCTTATTTTCAATACGGTCAAATGACACCTTTAAAGCACGAAAAGGCTGGAAGTAGCAAAATTAATCTCATTTAAATCAGCTTTTATTTTCGCTACGATACTCTACACCCTAATGTGACATTTTGCCTTACATTTAATTACTGTTAATCAAGAAAATATGAAAGTGTTCAAGCCAATATTGTACTTTTTTCTTATACATTTATAAATTGAAATTCTACATAAACATTTCATGCCATTGTTGCCCAATATTTGTTCTTTTGTCACTTATTACATGTACCCTGTCTTAAGTTGAATGATCCTCTATATTGGCATCGAAGGACTGGTCCACGGTATTTTTTTTTCCTTTTGAATCGACCAAGTGTTTATGTATGCCTAAGGGAAGGACTTCTAAAATTCGAGGGGGATGTATGGTGGTTTGTTTTTTCAGAAGAGTTTTTTTTTCGTCTCAGCGCAAATTTTTTTTCTGCATTAACATTAAATTTAATGGCAAAAATTCCCTATCAGAAAGTTGATTTTTCCTGCTCCCTGAACAAGATATTTGTTTTTCTAAAGTATATTTTTTAGGAAAAAACCATAACCCTCCCTCTCAATGTTAAATAGTAGTTCCCTAAGTACAATAGGAAAACATCGTCATATGGTAAAACAACAGATTGGCTCCCCACTGTACTTCCCTAACAGAAAATACGAGTTACTTTGGATCGTATTTAACACGGAAACAAATATGTTATTACATGAATGTACATTTCTTTGTCAGATTTGATTTATTGACATTACTCCACGGTTTTTTTCTTCAATTCAGTTGTTATCTGATCATCATTTTGCAAAGAATTTCGTTCCTACCGGAGCTAGGAATTTGCAGAGAGGTGAGAGTTTTTGCTATGTGTTGAAGGCCCTACTGTGACTTTGAGATGAAGAACGTAAAAAAAAAGTGCTGTTCCTTTGCTTTTTGTGATTTTCCTGTGCATGTAATGTTTTTGTGTCATGGATGGATACCCCATATTCTTTGTTTTCTATTATGTACATTGGTTTCTTGTGTACAAATGCCTACCAAGTTGCGATTGTATGAAATTCATCAACAACAACTGCGGACACCTCGAAACAATGAAATTTCCCCCTCCAGTCTTTGTCTCCAACAAGGATCTCAGGTGACGAAACTAAATAGTCAAAGTATCCATTATGTATGTTATCATTGGCAGCAGCACTGCTTCCTGTTTAAAGAATGAATAAGTTTAACCTTTTATATTGTAGTGTTTAATAGCTCGATGAATTAAGTACCTTTCCAATCTGGTTAAAATCTTATGGTTATAACTATGTGTATAAATAAATATTAAAAAATTATTTAGTAAATTAGTTTGATCATGTTGATAGTTTAAAAGTTTGTATTTACATTCTTAACTTTATATTATATTTGCAACTTTACAATTTATATGCCATTATATTCTGGTATTATACAAAAACTTTTATTTTCCTTTTCCTGTATTATTGATTTTTCTTAACAAAAGGTAAAACAAAGATGCGGGTACAATAACACACATGGGTGATCACCTGTAAATTTCTATCAGAACAGGTACAGATCAAACTTCCTCAACAGTCCATTGTTCAGACAATGTCTAAGTGTGCACTGTATATACATTTTGCATGACCAATGTGAGAAACATTGTAGTTGTCTTGTAAGAACCCAGAACTTGGCTCACCCTTCCAGAGTACCCAAGTTCACACCAATTTTTTTTATGGGGTCAGTGCTTCTCATTTGTCTTTAGTTGTCCCGTAGCTTGATTATCCTGCTTAACAAGTGTTTCGTTTTTCTGTCTTTACTTTTGTAATGGTGACAGTAAAATCGGTCATAACATAATATTCCTGACTGGGGGTATATATAGTTATCATAAAGACCCCCCTAAATTGTTATAATGGTCTACCACAGTTTAATGTGTATATGTTCACATCTGTGTATTCTGCTTTAATGCCAGGAATATTCCTTAAACGTTGGGTCTGATCCTGCATTAGTGCAACCAAAGGACTGCATACAACCACTTTGCTGCCATCGTCAATACCCAACTCCCGTTTGATGGAAACTAGCATCTGATACGGTAGAGACTTCCCGTAACCTATTGGTAACACTTCAATGCAATCTTTATTTGCAAGTAATGCTTCTGTCATCTTTCTTTGCTCCAATGTTAGTGAGACTATGTTAAAATGCAATAAAACTTTGGCAATCGCTTCTTCTAAATTTTGATCCGCCATTTTGCATCGTAGCCGAGCATCTTACATTACAACGATTTTTATTGGTCGATATTTTAATGTATGCATACCAAAAAAGTCGTCTGGACATGACCCCATATCGAGTTGGTTTATATATTAGAGGGAGCGTAGCGTATCATAACATCAGATTTTAATCAGATTGTAGCAAAATGCATGTGTTATTGATACAATTTAAAAGGAAAACTATTTCCGACCATCCTGAGACCATCTTAAGACATGTATTTTAATGTCCTTACTTTACGATTAATATTATACATTTATTTTCTGTGCCAGAGGGAAATATGAAGATTTGTTCACCCAAGAATATTCATATTTCACGAGGGCTCTGCCCGAGGGAAATATGATTTTTCGAGGATGAGCAAATCTTCATATCTCCCGAGGCAAAGGGAAATGAATGTTTTATTCCACTGCCTATGCTTTGTTTACTATCAATACATTAAATATTATTTTGCATACATTTTTTTCCTTATCCGCTTGTTTTTGTAAGTCAAACTAAACACGACATACCCATTGATAAACAGTAAGGATCAAAATTTAATTATAAGTCTTTTTGTTTTATCGTCTGAAATAAATTTGAACATTATAATAATTTTTGCTATCGCTATTTTAAGAAGAATAAGAAGTTCAAAACGTTATGTACATTAACCGCGCGTAACGTCGCACGAAGTAATCCCGACATTTCAGAGGGGAATATGATCCTCAGAATGGAATATGAAGATTTGTGCAATGATACGTGGGATAATCTCAACCAATCAAATATTGATTGAACTATCAATATGTTTAAACAGTGGAATAACAAGATTTATCTAACTAAAGACACTTTCATTTTCTTAAACATCAAATTTGACTAAGATATGTTCTAAGACCATTTTAGGACATGTATTAATATTAGATACTTTCGAAAAACAGGGGCCATGTGTCATTTACCGCTTCACACTTACGTCGATTTTTTTTGGTAACATCAAGAACAGATTTTATGCAGACCAATTATTTAAATTTTCTTTCTCTAAAAAAAGATGGATGACAATTGAAGTATGATGTTTTTATTTACACACTTTGGTTATGAGCTTTATGTCATCATTTAGACTTTCTAAAATGTTTAAATGTAATGATTCTGGTAACAAAATGGTTTTATTTACGTCAATTTCGGAACAGATAAAAGTAACCGATGCAGCAGGTATAATGCCCAAATTTTAGAAATTATTTTAAATTAAGGAATATGTCTCCCTCAAGCAAAGCTCTGATTCCTTCTGCGGCTTTGACTATACTTTTTGTCCTTTAAGGTTTACCAACTCATCATTTTGTTATGAGGTTTGGATTTTCAAATATTTTAGCATCACTGAAGAGACATGTATTGTCGAAGTGCGCATCTGATGCAGACAAATTGGTACCTTTAATGTAATAACAAGTTTGTATTTAGTTCAGAATCGTTAGTAAACACGGAAACTGAAGAACCGACGGACCTAGAGATTTCAAAGGCGAAGCTGTTTCTTCTAATTGTTCATCTTTTCAATGGTACATGTACGAATACGAATTATTCCAACTTTTAATTGATTTAGAAATACCCCCGCGGCTGTTTCGGCTCACACAAACATCCCACGTAAAACAAGAAAGTGGTTTCAAAAGGAAAAGACCATCATGGAGTCATGAAAGTACATTATGTGTTAAAGGGGACAATTCATGGAGCATGGACTACAGATCTAGAAAACTGACCGAATGTACAATGAGTTAATAACTGTTTTAAGTGTGTATGTTTTTAGATAAGTCTCAACCATTCAGTAAAATGTGTTTCCAAAACGGTGATAAAATAATATCTTTTCTAAGATGTTTGGGGATTTCAATATTTGTTACATTTTGACACCCGGGGTGGAAAGTTGCAAATATGTTTCAAACGTTATTGATCAATTAATTATCAGAGGTCAATTTATACTGGTTGTAAATTAACTGATAGAAAAGAACTTTAAAGAAAAAGTATGAAATCAAAATTCATTCGAAGCAGTAACTAATGTCTTAAACAGTACAATTAAAGCTGACAATAAAGGGTTTTTCTCCAATAGAACCGCTGTTCTACAGTTAGAGACTTGAAGCTTAAATAACATTCTATTCACATCTTATCCTACATTGGTACTTCTTCGGAATGCTTTACTGTATTTGTGGTTAGTATGACATATGTTAATGGCTTGGTTACCGTGTTTAAAAAACTTTATTTTTGATATGAGAAATGATTTTCATTTTTGTAATTGGGGCCCACAACTATTGATTTGTTCCTTCATTGTTCAATATACCTATACAAGCCTTATCCTGGAGGTTGTCAGACCCATTGTCATATGCACATTCAATATGTAATATTAGTATCTATGGGTACATTTTTACCTATAATGTTTGTTCCTTTCAATATTTAGCTTAGCAGATACAGACATACATAACGTTGTTTTACGTGGAAGTGTTTTAAATGTTTAGAGTTCCATACTGCTTTAATTTTACATAATAATTTTCGAATTTGTCATCTTTTATTTTACTTTTGAAGTTCTGTTTAGTTTCCAAACATGATAATGCGATTTCATATGTAGTATTTACAGTTTGAACTGATTTATAAATTAGGAATGTTTCATTAGACTTTATATCTTTCTTTTGTCTTTTTCATTCGGTAGATAACATCAAAGAAATCTACACCATTAAACATGTAATTGGTTTTGTTACACAAAACATTTATATTTGAATATTCAACAGTTTTGAATCATTCATTGCACGGCTTGACATATATATTAAAGCAACCATATAGTTTTGTGTCATCAAATTAATTAAGTTATCATTTAAAATGACATTCATTCTAAAGTCAAGTACATGTGTACGACAAGCATGGGTAGCAAATTTTATGGACATTCATGAGGTCTCTCGTTTTATAGATACGACGTGGCGACACGCTTGAAACGCACTAAAACAGAACTCATTGTGTTTTTAGTTTTTGAAGTTTATTTTTCAAATTTACCTAAAACTTCGCCTAGCATGTTTGAACGAAACTACTTTGTTTACGACTGAGATCATCTAAAAAGACCTCGAACATTGCTGAATTCGAAACGTTTTTTGTTCACATTTATCATAACGAAGTATATACAAAAAATAGTCATCATATATGTTTTAAAACTATTCCGTAAGTCATGTTTTTACTAACTATAAAATTATCATTTTTATTATTATTATCATTATTATTATTTAGCATTTTTATTACTATTATTATTATTATTATTATTATTATTATTAGATGAAAAAGTTCTATGAACTGTTTTGATTAATATCTAACATTAGTAGAGATGAGTAGTCCCGGAACGAATTGATGAATGTACGGACTTTTATGAATTCTCGTAGATTGTTCGGACATCCGTGGGTTTTGATGGACAAAATGTTGCACGTACCGAATGGATTTAAATTATGCACTTCGATTAGTACATGTACAGGTCTTTGCATTTTTATTTTGATTATTTGCAAATTCAATTTAAATGGCTATCCTAGTGCAAGTCATTTCAAACAACATTGAAAAGATAGTATTTGTCACAAAGAACAATGAATGTTAGTATCTTCTATAAAAAACATTGAATATTAGTACTGTCATAAAGAACATTGAATGTTAGTCTCTGTCGTAAAGAACATTGAATGTTAGTATATGTCATAAAGAACATTGAATGTCAGTATCTGTCGCATGGAACATTGAATGTTAATATCTGTCCGATAGAACATTGCATGTTAGTATCTGTCCGATATAGCAAAGAATATTAGTGTCTGTCATAAAGAACATTGAGTTTAAGTATCTGTCATAAAGAACATTGAATGTAAGTATATGTCATACAGAACATTGAATGTAAGTATCTGTCATACAGAACATTGAATGTAAGTATCTGTCATACAGAACATTGAATGTTAGTATCTGTCATAAAGAACATTGAATGCTAGTATCTGTCATAAAGAACATTGAATGTTAGTGTCTGTCACAAAGAACATTGAATGTTAGTATCTGTCACAAAGACATTGAATATTAATATCTGTCAGTCGTATATCTACAGAATAACTTGTACATTTGATGTAAGTTCCTTTATATTGAAAACTATTTAAAAATTGGCTTTAAGTGTAGTTCTGACAGTGTGTGCAATAACCACATTTCATTCGATTATAAAATGTGGCTTCAATACAACAGTTTTAAAATAAGATGACATAATTAAGAAATGTGACCATTTTAGAAGTAACCCCTTAGACTGGAATATTTGATTTGGGGTCATTGCACAGTTAATGCATTTATTAGCTATTGCACAGGATTTTGCATTAAACCTGGAAATGTTTATTTCTAACTGAATTTAACTTTACACGTGGTAAAATATTGATCAATTAACATGATGAATTGTTGTCTTTAAACAAGGTACAAATGTAAACATTTGCAACAAATGCATCTAAACAAAGTTAATAGATTTTTCCTAAAAGTCTATAAGGTGTCTTTAGACCTTTAAGTGATGTAAAGGAGAAGCGAAAGATAGTTAAGGGAAATTCAAACTCATAAGTAAAAAAAAAAAAAAAATGCCATGGCAAAAAACAATAAAGGATAAGAAGAAAAACAACAGAATACAGAACACAACATAGAAAACTAAACACTGAGCAACACGAACCCCACAAAAACTGGGGGTGATCTCAAAGTAATGATTGAGTCATCGACTTCGTCTTTGTGTTATTCATCGGACAGATGCATACTTAGAACAGCTATCTGTGATGAGTTCGTCTGAAACTAGGTGCCGTCTATTTTTGGGGATTTTCATAATAATTATTGCCTCCATGATAGCGTCTTCAGTTGTTCATCATAGCCCTACAAATTTGCAACTCATCAAAACGTTGCAAGAATTGGATAATCAGAAATAAACAGGAATGAGGGGGGGGGGGAGGGGGGTCGATATTTTTTCGGATTGAGACTTGTAAAGTATATAATAGTAATTATTGTTGCCTGGAAAACACCATTTTTTTTCCGTATCCACTTCAAATTTGGATGAAATAGATTGATAAACACATCAAAACCTCCAAAGAGTTTGATCAGGAAAAATTTGAAATAGGTGACCATATTTCGAATTGGAACTTGTAGAAATATTCTAATCATGCCTAACGGTTAAATTACCCTGTTATATGTGCAGTTACTGCCAGAACTTGGTATTATAAGCTTTATTTTACTAGTTTTTATGTCATCTTCTAACATAACTTCTGCCTTCATGACGTATAGGATTATGGTTTTCTACATTTTTTTACTGCCATTATACTTTTATGGTTTGCAACAACAGATGCATCACTGTAGATTTAAAGGTTCTTTGATAATTATTGTTTTTGTTAATCCAATGGTAAAGTCACACATAATGTAAGACCGCTTTCATGTAGATGTCTTATGCTTTTGTGCTGTTCATGGGTTGTTGTCATTTAAGTCTACCCAATATTTCCTTTTATTAAAGATTTTCAGTACCAAGTCTCATCAGGAACTGGTATCCGCTATAAACATGATGATAGGGAGAATGTTGAGTATAAAACAGTTATACCAACCGTGTGGAAATGAGTATGTCAAATTGGCAAAACGCTTCCATGAAAGGTAATAAAAACACAAATACATTTTGGCAAATATCACGGCAGAGAAGGTAAAAAAGAGATATTATTTGTAAATATACCCGGTGGTATTGAAATATAAACGAAAGTCTTCTAATAAAGAAAACCAAACAAAAACATACAAAAATTCTATTGCTATCAATTAAAATCCCGGATTCTTATATACGTTGCACGTATACTCTTTTTTGTTTGTTTTCTTAAATCAATCTACATAGGAAATATTTAATTCGTTGATAATAGAGGAATGTAAATTCTAAATCTCTTGATTTCAGCATCTTCGAAAATTGTTCTACTTATTTACATTACAATTTATGTTTTTTTGTCGGCGCGAATAATCTTTAGATGATAAATGATCAAATTCTATCAATTGAATTTGAATTTATTGACCTTTTATTACGAGCTGAACTAAACATTTTCAATAGTGCAAACAATTTTTATTTGAATCCTCGGATAATACATCGGTGTTAATGATACGTTATTAATACATGTACAATGTTTTAGTTGTTTGATTCAAACACTATGCATACAGATACTAAAGATTTGACGAAGAAAAGCGCACAGTGTATTTAGCACCGTAAGGAAATTTATCGTTGTAAAATGTAAATTTCATGGAAGTGCAACACAAATGATTAAAATAAAAAAGAAAGTGATTAATCCTTAAAATGTTATTATCTACTTTCGGCTTTGCACAAACAGAATAAAGGTTGCCAGTATTTTCTGATATCTTCCTTATTTAATGTAAACGAGATGAAAATAGAAACAAAAATCGAAATTGATAACCGAACTTCCTTGTTCGTTATTCTTTGGTAGATAGCATTATCACTGTAAAAAATACCAAATATTTTTGTTTTAATGTATCATGTGCCACTGAAGGTGATAAGAAGTTAAAAAAAAACAACTAGGATAAAAAGGAGTAATAGGCCTTGTCTGATATTTAAGCATTTTATTTTGATTGACTACCATTTGGTAGATACAATTGTTGGTGCAGCTGTTACACGGTCCCCTGGTATCCCATCAGCTCAGTAATCAAACTTCGACATTAATTTTTGCCATTATTTGTTATGTACAGAACTATGATAAATTGCAGCTGAAATATTAATTTTCATAAATCTCAAGGTTAAAGAACCAGCTGCACTTAAGGAGTACTTTTTGGTATGTTGTAGGGCTAATATAATATAAATTTCAACATGGAACTTGAAACATTGTTCACAAGACAATTTTATTCAACTGTATATCAGTGTATCTGTACGTATGGATAAAAGAGCTGTATTGTATGCGTCAATGAGACAGCAATCAAACGACATAAAAATCCAAAAAAAAAAAACATCTATGTTATGGTCCTCAACAACAACATCATCATCAGTCACTTGTCAGTCATAAGGCTAGTCAGAGTGCCAGTGCAGCCCCCTTTATCCATCTGCCATCATGTGTACACTGGTTAGTTATGGATGTGACCACGTACTTGTTCGATGATTACAGACATTTTCAACGCCATGCAATACGTTTACTTACAAGGTATGTCTAAGTGAACGTTCAAGTGCCATGTATCTAATGTGTCATATAATGGACGTCTATTTCAAGTCGGTCAACTTTGGTACTGACCAAGCTGACGATAGTTATCAAATATTGTGTTATGACCTCCATTCAATATGTATTCATCGACATGGCGTGTGGGGCTGTACAGCTTGTCAGCTAAGTCCTGCAAAAGAACCATGTGTCCTAAGTTTAAACATCATCGCATCTTAACTAAGCCTAAAATAGCAAAAACCAATTCAAACAAGCCAGGTTTAGTGCACATGGCATAAAATCGACTATTACAAGAATTAGATAATCGTCCAATTTTAAAAATACAAGAAACCTCATAAAAAGTCCTTTAGGTGCTAGGATCAAGGATGTTAAATATCCGCCTGGTAGTTCTTATATAAATCTTCAACAATAGACATATATATTTACTATATGTCAAGGTCTGAATTCTCTAGAGTCTAAAAATTGTAAATAAATTTAACAGAGACTACACCTAATCTGACTTTGATATTGCTGAGATGCAACATACCATTCTTAAATAATATGGTGATACATGTAATAAGCAGCATTAAAGTGAGTTCATGTTGCCTGCCAGAATTAATATTTATTGAATAGACGGTCTGTTTTCGATGATTGTTCTTACCAACTATCGATTAATGTAAAAAAAAAATCAAAAAACACCCCCGTCCCCTATAAATATGAATATTTCGTATGATTCTGCAATACGTAACAAGCTGAAACTTTAAATCAATCGGTGTCTTCGACGATGAAGTGCGGGCACTTGATGTTATCATTTATTTGGAGTTGTCCTTTTAGATGCATAGATTAGTTGGGACCGAAGGTGCTGCCGTATAACCTCATAATTCAGAGATTCAGTCCGCTAATTTGATTTACCAACCATATATACCAGTTTTAAAATAACATGAACAGATTTTAGAAAAAATGGTCAGTATATGTAGGGATATAGCAATATCCGTTATTTCATATTCTTGCACTATCATCAACAAGTCCAAGCTCCTTGTTGGAAGCATCAATGTGATAAAGTTTCCTTTGCATTAACCATTAATTCAATCATTAATTCAATTTCAGAAAAAAAGTTTAACATTTCCTTTCTAATTTATTCTTTGTATTTTTCTGCTTATAAACATGACACAAGCTAGCTAAAAAGTGAAGAATTGTATAATCAAAGATTTTATGATCACACATTTCCCCAACATATTGAGATTAAGCTTTTTCTAAAGAAGAAACACATGAAACAATTTATCAATTTTCTCTATTTCATTTACAAAATTTTAGTTGAAATCCGAGAAGAAAATATTTGGAAATCGTCTACTCAATGTCGACGAGAACTTCGTCGTCGTTACTTCGAAATTGACAACAGATTATCTGTGCATAGTCTTTTACGTTTTGCCGTAGTCTACCCGCATTTGTACTAAATATTATTATTCATAGTAAAACTGGGATCAATAGCAATAAAGGTATGTCAATTTTCTTTATGCGGTTGTAAATCGACTGATGTCGTTTTACACTTAATTATGTACTGTGAAAAGCTTTTGGATGCAAGAAATAACATGTTTTACGGACTTAATGATGTTTTACCAGTTGAGGAATCTGTACGCTTTTTCAGTAATATGATGGAGATATAGTCGTAGCCTTACTATGCGGTATTACAGATTTTATGCAATCTTTGAACTCTACAACTGGAACAACATGATGTGTATCTGAGCATAGATTTGATTTTAGACACTGAAATTATTATCATCCGACAAATGAAGCACCTATATTTTTTTTGTCGAATTGTATTTTGTAACTTATATGTTCTTCTTTTCTTGTAATTAGTATACTTTGTGTTATAAAAATGGAAAACATCAGTATGATGGAGGAAATGCAATCAATCAATCAATCAATCAATCAGACAGACGTCCGATGAGACGATGTAAATGATTAAATCTTAAAAGCTTTTGAAAATGTAAGGAGGAAAAGGTGGTTTCTATAGAATATATTCTTACATATTGATGAATTTATGTTTTATTTTGAACACAATTCTTTTCTTGTTTTCAAAGAGCTTACAAAATCCAAAAGACCTTTGTACATATGGTCACAGAAGATACTGACTTTAATGTGACCGGAAATTGACCAAATTTATCGAATGTTTGATTTTTTTTCTCAAATCTTTGTTCAGTATCCTGTATAACATTAATGTGTTTAATTTTATTCGCTCAATATTTCCTGGCATTGGTATTCCTGATAAAAATTTCAAAGAGCAGGTATTGAAAATTATAAAGTTATTGATGATAAAAATTAAAATTATAAAATTTCAAGTTAAACACGGAAATTGATAACTTCTCTCGCAGTCATTATCTTTTTAATTATCACTCAAGTAACATTCAAATTAAAGGTATATTTGCTATTATATCTAATGTTTTTAGTTTAATGTTGTTATGTTAAAAAAAAATATGCATTTTTTATGTTTATTTTTTAGTAATTTGCTTTTTAGTGTAAAACGAAAAAGGTCTTTTTATTTAAAAGCAAAATGTTTTTGCCAATTATCCATGTCGATAGACAGTTTGGATATTACAGACATAACTGGTGGAGAGTGGTCTCATTGGCATATATAGCACATCTTCTTATTTTCATATTAAAAAGTATCTTGACATTGACGTTTTAATTCTTTTTTTTTAGTTTTCTTTCTCCCTGAAAAATTCAGATAATCTGTGGTTTTGAACTGTAACTATTACTTTCGCCAAATAAACAAGACGTTACGAACTTAAACATAACCTATGTACTCATTTGTGCCCCTAATAAGTTAATGCGTGTATCTAGCACATGCAAATGCATGATATGACTTTTCACAGAAAATGTAACATGACAGCTTTTAAAGTTCTTAAACTGAATGACAGATTGCCAAATAGTGATATTGGTGAATATCTTCAATTTGTATGAAAGCTAGTAGCAATGTTGTATGAACAAAAAGGTAAACTAAACAGCGTGTACAGCTGTCCTAAGTATATCATGTATATGGCGGATAAAACTTGCTCCTTTCTAAGACACGTCTCTGGCAAATCCACTCCATGATGAGTTCACGTTAGACACAATTAACCTTAAGTATCCAACCCAAATGATTGATTCACATCTATGCAAACCACCTCCGTGATCTCCGCTAAATATGGACATAATGAGGCCAGTATTACTAGAAGTTCTAATGTATTGCATTTCTTACAAGTTCTTCTCCAAGTCTCAATCAAGCTTCTACGCTTTGCTTTGCTTGAAAGTGAAGCGTAGACAGCTAATCTGATTTTTAATCAGATTAATAATGTCTGTAATAAGTACAAAATTACAAGTTAGCTACTTTAGAAAAGAGACAAATTATGTAGGGTTCGTGTTGCTCAGTCTTTATTTGACAGAAAATATAAATGGAAAACAAATCAAAATTAAAATCCATCAAAATGTTTTAAAAATTGTGAAGTTGACCTTTAACTTTAGTTTAAAAAAATTGGAACCTTACGACAGGCATATTCTTATAGATCAAGGTTTTCCTCTTTCAAGTGATATATAATCTAACTGTGTGTTCAAAAATTTGTGTTTTCTTGAATTTTAAGGTTCATTTTCAATTTTGAAAAAAAAACAAATCGAATTACCTGAATATCAATCTTCAAAAACACATTTCTTGTCTTGCTTTCAAAGCAAAAAGTCAAGAACCCGAAAACACAAAAAGACTTTTCTGCATTTTCACGCTTGGTTTTTCACGAAAATTGTCGCATCGGGTCAACATACTATCTTTTCATTTACGTCGTCATATTTAGTTTATAACTTGTTATAGTTTTTCTGTAGATATATTTTGTTTACTGTATATATCTACAGAAAAACTATATATTGTTTACTGTATATATCTACAGAAAAACTATATATTGTTTACTGTATATATACTTTAGTTGAAGTTGGCTTTAATCTAGCTTTCATTATCTGCAAGTATTCTTAGATCGGTACTTTTTGTTTTCTTTAATAAAAAAATAAAAACTAAATATGTATTTTTATACATTCATGAACATTTATGGTACTACATTATGCATGAACACATATGGTACTACATCCTGTCGATACTTATATGTTAGCATTGCACAAGGTCACGCTTTTCTCAAACTGTTTATCGTTTCTTTACACTAAATATCAGCTGCAAGTAACAATATGTAGCTTTTTCTCGAATGACTGCAGCGAATGACTTCAAAAAGGCTTCATATTGTGTCGATCAGCTGATATTTTGCAATATAAATATACAAACAACCGGATAATCGATTTATCAGGTTGTGTTTGCGTATTTTGCATGATAGAAACTGGTCTTTTTTTCGTTTCACCAGCAAACCGGAAAATGACGTGATAAGTTCGGGTCAAACTTATCAACGTCGGTTCATTCATTATGACGTCGGTGATATGTCCGGGTCAAAGTTATTAAGGCCAGGTCAACGTATTTGACGTCACAAAGTCATGATACAAATTTTATGAAGAGCTGAGCAGAGTGATACAGACAGTGGGACGACCGATATTTAGTTTTATGTATTTTTGACAACAACGATTGTATAGTCACAATACTGAGAATAAGAATTTGTTTTCTAAATTAGTGATTCTTAAAACAAAGATTTTCTTTTCATTAATATTTTTGAAGCTAGCAGGAAATAAAGTTCCAAGTTAAGCAATAGTTTTTTTCCATAGTTAGTTTTGTTTATTTTTTTTGTAACTAAAACATAATTTGTTCTCATTATCTTGTGCAATCTTTTATAAATAAACATCTAGAGTTTTAGTTAATCCGAGCAGCGGTTTCTTCTGAAATCTAATTTCTAATTTTAAAACGAACAGTCATTGTTGGAGGCCGTATGGTGACCTATAATTGAATATATGCACTTATTTGTCTACTTAGCAATCATACCACATCACCTTAATTTTATACTCTAAAGGATACATGTGTAGAGGAGGATTTTTTGAAACTTGGTATTTTTGCTGCTGAATGATAATCTAAAACACTAAGTCTAAAAACCGACCCAGGCGATTAAGGTTGTAATCTTAATCTTTGCTACATTCTTCTTTTCCTTTTAATTCTCTAGACAAATTCTTAAGATAGTTTTAACATGTAAGAAAAGTGAAGAAAAAGGAAAACGGGGTTTTATCAAAAGTATAAAAATGGCCATTAAATAAATTCTATTTAAACAAACGAAGCATGTAAATTCGGTTCATTGTTTTTAACTCCTTCCTACAATTTGATTTTTTAACTTTTATCTATTAGTTTCTACAGAAATTAAGTTCGAGCACTGAGCAGAAATACCAAATGATTCAGTGAAAAAAATTTTGCATTTTAGCAAGTTTTTTTCGTGGGTCCTTAGTAGCTGTTTGTAAAGATTTAGACACGAAAGCATGTGAACGTTTAGCCATTAAACGACCTGAATTATGTAGTGACGCAAGTCTGTCAGCCGTTTGTACAAGGTACGGTGGAAGGTGTCGTAGATAGTAATGTAGTATAAAATTTTCCTCACTTCTCTACTGTAAATGATGGATATTATGTGGTGAAGTTATAATTTGTATGAATATTGTGTAACTACTTTTTTACAACTGTAATATATGCTGTGCGTCTACTTCTGAACTCAAATGTTTGTTTCCTTTTCTCTACTTTAATGTACACTTTGTACCCCCTTTCCTCCATTCTATATGATATTTGGTCATCTCTCGACTTTTACACCTATAATGTATACTACATATATATGTCGTCACTTCTCTACTGTAATGTGTATTATAAGGTTACTTGGTAGTTTCGGTGATAAAATGGATTAAGATAAACGGAACATATTCATTGTCATCTATTACCATAATTATTCTTTTTAATTCTACCAAGTCAAGGAGACATTCACATTTTTTTTTCAAATGGATGAAATAAAATTTAACGCAATTAACATTTGGTTTAGTACCTTCAACTTTATCGTATTAAAATGTGAATACTACATTTCATATGTCCGCTTGTCTCTACTAAAATGGTTTTTAATGCTTGAAAACGTTATTTGTGTAACCTCTTAATGACATTTTTGTTTTTTGTATATTCTGTTGTTAGATTGTTGTCTCGTTGAAAATAGTTGCCACCTTTTTAATCACATTCACTCATGTCTGTTTACACTGACGTCTAGATTAAAGGCTGAATTCTAGACAATAGTTGCGTAATTGAATATATAAAGTAAAGAGAAGTGGTATTTTTGCCAATGAGACAGCTATCCTTTAGAGTCTGATTCACGTGGATTCAAGCAAAGTTGTTTTATCGGACTGCCTTTAACAACGAGAAAACACATACCGTATAGTCAGCTATGGTAGGTACCGACATGACAAAATGTGAAAAAATCCAAACGAAAAAAGACAACGGTCTAATTCATGACAAACAATAAACTAAAAAGATAAAAGACTAACAGCAATCAAGGACAACTACTGAATTATAGAATCCTGACTTGGTACACAATATAGTATACACCTTTTTTCAAGAGTCTCTACCATCATGTATACTCTATGCTAATTTCAACTCTTGTCCAAATAAAAACTACTGTGCCACTGCTTATTCTTATGAATAATAAGTGATATTTGCTGTGTGCTTATTTCATTACTATAGATAAGAAGATGTGGTATGAGTGCCAATGAGACAACTCTCCATCCAAGTCACATTGAATTTAAAGTTAACAATTATAGGTCAAAGTACGGCCTTCAACACGGTGCCTTGGCTCACACCGAACAGCAAGCTATAAAGGGTCCCAAAATGACTAGTGTAAAACAATTTAAACAAGAAAACCAACGGTCTAATCTATATAAAAAAAAAGAGAAACGAGAAACACCTATGAACCACACCAACAAACGACAACCACTGAACAACAGGCTCCTGACTTAGGACAGGTGCATAAACATGCAGAGGGTTATAAACGTTTTAACAGGCGCCAAACTTCACTCTAACCTGAGACAGAAGTGTAACATCACAACATAAAAGACACACTATAAAATATCAATTGAAATGGCTTAACTCGATTAAAAAGACATTTAAACAAAAACAAGTAAACATACACTGAACGAATAAGTTTGATCTATGACACAATATAAATACAATATTAAAACGTAGGTGCCTATATAACATAGACTGTACAGGTAGTAACAAAAATGTGGTGGGAATAGTGGCAAAAAGACAACTCTAACCTAGGACAAAATGGCGTTAAATTAAACAACGTACACAGGTAAATTTAAATATAATAATTTTGTTGTTAGGAGTACGGAAGAAAACATTTTTAAGAAAATAAATAAATTTGTTGTTCAGAGTACGAGTACAGAAGTGAAAATTTATCGTCATACTAAATACTTGGTGGTACATATTAAAAATAGTGAGACGAGATATAAAACACAATAAGTAAACATTGAATTACAGAAATGCATTACAACAGGTCAAATTAACACGAAAGTACGGTTTGAGAGTACTCGTAGTTACTGAAAGCTAGTTAAAATAAAAAAACAATTAACAATAAAAAATCATGCATCAGAGACTAAAATCAATTAAAACACATCCCAGGGATTTAGTTTTTTAACGCCATGGACAGTCAAAGAAGACATGACGTGCAATGCCAAAATAAAAGTATCTACAGGCAGAAGGATCGTAAGGATTTAACCTTATAATAAATATATATCATGTCATATATAGATAAAGCAATCTCTAAATAGAAAATAAACGTGGATGTGTATTTATACATCCCAAAAACCATTCGAAAAGAATGCAAATTTAGTTATGTTTTAATTTGTTGATGACAAAATCGATGTTAGTGCCAATACCATGTATTGTATTTGATAATTTCTTGAAATTGTAGATTATTCCGTCCATGCTTTAAATAATCGAAATACAAAAATACACAGTCACATCTTATTTAGAAAAAGGAAGATCTACAGGTGAAAATTACATAAAATAATTAAAATCAAAATGAAGTGAAAAGAAATAAGAGTGTTTAGAATTCAAACCATTTTCACCTCAGTAAAATAGTCTAAACATGTAATTCTTAAATGGTATTACTATAAGTTCACTTTCTTATTTCGTTTATTGTATATTTTTTAAACTATGTATATTGTACTAATAGTAAACAACATACGGTTGTGGTCTTGTCAAACCTTTGATGTATATCCAACATCCTCTTTTATTGATATTATTCTTATATTTCGAACATTACCAAATGAGCTAAAATTGTTTTACATAGCCATGAAATGTTACCAGTGTCCTGTAGTAGACGACCCATCAAACTGTACACATCTTGTTGCCTGTCCATCCATGGACCATGTATGTATCATTTAAGGGAGTCGAAATCCGTGTTTCAAAAAAAAATTTTGTTTCAAAAGCACACATTTACAAAATTAAAAAAAAAAAAATAAAACGTAAGAAATATAATATCCGAAAAAGAACAATGAAGACCGGGATCGAAAAGCGGCTTCAACATACACATGTCTGGCGTTCTGTGACTTTCAGATGAGGCAAAATGATTGATGTCTTAATTGCATCATTTAATTTCGCGTTTATTTCAACTAATGAAACAACCAGCGCGATTGCCAAAATATTTTTGGATTTGAAGCTCTTCATTTTTTTCAATAAATTTTTGGATTTTCAAATATTTTGGCCTTGAGCATCAACAAAGTGACATTAATTGTCGAAATGCGCACCTGGAGCTTATTTGTTTTAACGCTGAATACATTAGAAAAAAAGATTTAGATACTATTGGTGATTCTAGTTCATTGTATGATGCATTACTCTATTTTCATAACCCTTAGTCCACAACAATGAATACGTTTAAAGAAAAATGCAGGGAAAGGACCCTCATCTTTTGTGAAAACGGAGTTATAAAAACGGTTAGATATCGTTAATCTCGAATAATTCAGTCATTCTCCGTATTCGAGCTCTCCTACTTGACCATTGTATAGCAGCAGAATATAACGACTGAATTATTCGGGCTAGATTATGTTGAATATAATATGAACTACATTGATTTTTATAGTGTGCTCTTGTGTTGTGCTATTACACCACTGTCCCAGGTAAGGGGAGGGTTGAGTGCTCATAAACATGTTTAACCCCGCCACATTCTTTATGTGCCTGTCCCAAGTCAGGAGCCTGTAGTTCAGTGGTTGTCGTTGGTTGACGTCTGTCATATTTGTTTTTCGTAAATTGTTTTGTTATAAATTAGGCCGTTATTTTTCTCAATTGAATTGTTTCATATTTTTCATGTCGGGCCTTGAATAGCCGACTATACGATATGATTTTTTTCTCATTGTTGAAGGCCGTACGGTTGCTTACAATAGTTACGTTAGTTATTGAATCAATAAAACCCTTCTGAACAGGATGTTTTGTTGACACTTATGTTTTTCTTTGTTGACATATCTGTTTGTTTTTATAGTGAGTAAGATTATAACACAATGTTGACTACTGTACCCCTATTTTTGAAATTTTTACCTTCTATGTCTGTTTGTTTTGTTCACACATTGTTGTCAATGTAATGGAATTGAATGCGACGTCATACAAGTGGGAGCTTTAGCTAGCTATAAAACCAGGTATAATCAAGCATTTTCTACATAAGGAAATGCCTATACAAAGTCAGGAATATGACAGTTGTTTTCCATTCGCTTGATGTGTTTGAGCTTTTGATTTTGCCGTTTGATAAGGGACTTTCCGTTTTGAATTTTCCTTGGAGTTCGGTTTTTTTGTTATTTTACTTTTTTTGTTATCTAAAAATTAAAATTGAAAATATTTGAACTGCATTTGAAATTTATATTATAATACCTATTATTATAATTGCCTAAAATCAAGCAATAACTTTATATGCAATAAGGATGGTCTTTCATCGAATATTTGTCCACGTATGTGTGGAAAATGCTGTAAGTAAACTTTTAATCATTATGTCACAACTGTCTTGGAAATAAAAATGGGAATTTGATGCATTAAAAAGTAGTTTTAAAATTGCCCTTATGAAATATGTATTTGGGCATCCGTGGTTATTTATTGTGTCTCATGTTAAAACGTACGTTGCCGTATAAAACGATCGTAAAATTAGGGATTTACGTACTTAAAGCTAAACATGCAATACGGTTATCTCAAGATTTAATTGATACATGAGAAAATCTATTATTTTAGTTATTATTTCATAAGCTTCAACTTGAAGACAATATCTAGGTTTTGTTGGATGGTAAATTGATGGTCATGAATTACTTTCAGTGGATTCGTCTATCTTTGTCATTTTCACAGTTTGAAGTTTATATCAAAGTATAAATGAAAAACTTGTTCACTTAGTCACATATCTTTTTGGTAAAATATATCTTATTATGAGGTGATTAATGTCAACTACGCTTAGACCATTCTCTTTTTGTGTGAGTATTTTCTTTTCTGCATTAGAGTAATAATTGACACATTCTTTAATTTTCAGCATTATAAGAAGAACATTCCTTTCAAGATTATAAAAAGGACTGTGGGTTTCTTTGGAAATTGGCAAACATTTTTCTGTCAGTGGAGCATGCTTTATCAATTTTACTGTAAGACAGATAATGTTAATCGATATAGTTTGTATTCGGTAAGGTGTTGTGTAGCGGTCTGCGTGTACAGCAACTCTTGTAAATTGGACCCGACCCGTTTGGAGTCCGGGTTGAACAAATACGCAATAATGCCTTTTCTGATTGAGGACTTTAAATTAAAAACCTGTGAGAGAATCCCAGGTTCTACGGAGACTATATACTCGATTACATTTCTTACTGGGTTCCTGGGAAATTATTAAGTGCCAACCTGCCTAAGAATCAGGCAGTGGTGAAAACGTGACAAACAAAAATCCACTCAAGTTTACATAAAAGTTCAAAATGTTTATATACCTATATGGAGTTAATTTCATTCAGAACGATTGGTCTTTCGTTTGAAGAAACAACCCAAACGATAGCAAGTTTTAATGAAATTTGCTTCAAGGCATAAAATAATGACCTGTGATAGGCCGACCCAGCCGTTGTTTGTTTTTGCAATTGCGTTTGTCACTTCATTTTCGACTTATGAGTTTGACCTTTGGTATCTTCCGCCTCTCCTTTAACATAGCAATAAAGACGAGAACAATGTTGTCGTTGAACTTTACTTTACAGTTTATAGCTCTTTCACGAGTATACGATATTCGTGTCTCAATAAAAGATGTGCAATAGACGATATTCTATCGTTGTTTATTTTTAATTGTATTTTATTGCAAACAAAAATATAAAATAAAGAGATTAATTTCGTTCACAAACTCTGACTGGTCCCTATTTCGTACACACAAAGAAACCTACATTAATAAACTGTTGATACAAAGATATGTCTCGCGTTTTATAATTTTGATAGTATAATGCAAGTGTTGAAATTGAAATTGCAATATTTAAACATGTAAACTAAGTCATTTAAAGTCAATCCATGCCTATTTTGTTTTTTTAAGTATTTTAAGTACCTATGCCTCTTCCCTTTTTTACTTTGACATCTAATAACAGATAATAGCGGATATGTTCCAAATGTCGTAACTACAACTCCGTCCCCTTTTCCCCGAATGTGACCTATCGAATTATACTTATTACCGGGTTTGTACTAACATGAGCATAACGACGGGTGCCACATATGGAG
The DNA here is from genome assembly GCF_021869535.1 of Mytilus californianus. Lineage (NCBI taxonomy): Eukaryota > Metazoa > Mollusca > Bivalvia > Mytilida > Mytilidae > Mytilus > Mytilus californianus. The sequence continues at coordinate 28,693,450 of NW_026262626.1, read as the reverse complement.
CAGGATCTGATTACCCTTCCGGAGCACCCGAGATCACCCTCAGGTTTTGGTGGGGTTCGTGTTGCTCAGTCTTTAGTTTTCTATGTTGTGTTTAGTGTACTATTGTTTTTTTCTTTTTTAGCCATGGCGTTGTCAGTTTATTTTCGACTTTTGAGTTTGAATGTCCCTTAAGTATCTTTCGCCTCTCTTTTATTAATTCGTTTGATAATTTCATATCTGACTCTTACATTTTTACACTGATAGGAATGTTTTACACGGGAGACACTGAGCGCTGACCTGGAACTAGTGTATAGAGTAGGCTGTATTGAAGAACAGGTACAATGTACTGATAAACTGAGACAACACTGAAAAAATTCAAATGGAAGAGATAATTTTAACCAATAAGTTTAATCCCCTGTCATTTGTTTTGCATGTTTTTGATGGAAATTTAATTATTATAGTAAAGGCCAGAATCTTGAGGAATATTTAGTGGTACATAAAGAGCATATAAGATCCTTAGGAAATTAGTAATAAAAATATGATAAACAAATTACAACACAAAATTAGCGTATATGCTGCCATAAAAAATTATTGGATGCATGAAGGTAGACAACCGCCACATACTTAGCCATATAAATAGATAAACATCAATAGACTATTTTATTACCGACTTTTGAATATAGAGTTTGTATTTTTTTGACAGGTTGCCTACTCTGTGGAAGGACATCCTGGTATTTGGTCAGGTAAGAACAACCTAAAGAAGTTAAATTAAGCTCACAAACAATACAATTTTTTTGGGGGGAGGGGGGAATTAACTGTTTCCTGTTTTCTGTAAACGACAAAATCATCGGAAAACAGTAAACTCCCCCCTCCCTCCAAATTCCACAGATTATATGTTTGATTTTACTTCTTTTGGTTGCACTTTCTTTTCCGAATGCCAGATTGTCTTTCCACGGAGTAGGTATTCTGTCGAAGAAACATATAATCCAGAGTGCAAAGTCGGTAGTATGAAAATAGTCTATTGTTTAAATGAACTTATTAAAAAATATAATGCCTGGCCAACTTCGAAGCTAAGATTGAAGCTTACATGAATGAAGAGTTGCAATGTTCTTATTACGCATTAATTTAGATAGTACATGTTTAGTGAAATTGTGTTTTCTTAAATTGTGTTTTGATTGATTAAACATATATATATATATATAGTTGGTATAAAACATTATCAATCTTTATAACTAACTGTTTTTTTTTCATTCTTTACAAGTTGTGTGCAAGGTTCAAAACAAGTACTGCAAATATCTTTGGAAGACGAGAGGATGTTGTAAAACAGACCTGTGTATTGACCATTTTGGAAAATACCATCAAACGACAACACACAAACCTACTAGTAAGATATCATCAATGTTTAATACGTAGCATTATTTGGGAAATCACAATAGTTCATAACCTTACAATAACAACCATTCATTGTATGATAATAACCATAAACAATTTATTTTGACATATTATTTTTGGAAAAAGCCAGATGTATCCCAAAGAAGAAGGGCTAATTTACCCTGATTTTTTTTTATACAAGGGCAACTTTTTAAAAGTTATCTTAATATTCAATTAAATTCTCATAATCACAGCGCCATGGATATTCATTGCGGTTCTTAAAATAGTTTGGCATATATCTATACGTCCGACGAAAGCTAAAAACCGCATCTTTAACACGTTTTGCAGATTTAAGTAATCTTTCCAAAAAAAAAAAAAAAAAAAAACTGATAAAAAATAAAATAACAAAAATACCGAACTCCAATGAAATTTCAAAACGGTCTTTCAAGAAGTTATCTTATTACTAATCTGATAATTGAAAGAATAATGTTATGTTCAAAGACCAAGGTATCATTCAACCTGAGACATAGAAGTCTTTGTCCGATCTGACGACCAGATGTACGTTCCTCATCGAAGTTCCTCATGTTAGATAAAAAGTAAAATAACAAAAATACCGATCTCCAAAAAAAATTCAAATCGGAAAGTCCCTTATCAAATGGCAAAATAAAAAATTCAAACACATCAAACGAATGAAAAACAACTGTCATTTCCCTAACTTGGTATTGGCATTTCCATTATGTAGAAAACGGTAGATAAAACCTAGTTTTATAGCTATCTAAACCTCTCACTTGTATGACAGACGCATAAAATTTCTTTATATTGACAACAATGTGTGAACAAAACAAACAGACATAATAGGTAAAAATGTCACAAATAGGGGTACAGCAGTCAACATAGTGTTATAATCTTAATCACTATAAAAACAAACAAATATGTCAACAAAGAAAAACAAAATGGCATATAGACAAAGTACATCAGCAAAAATGAAAGACAGGAATACAAAAATGACGATAGCGTAATAACACAATGGAGGGATGTATCAGTACCGAGCCACGCCAAGAGGATATTACCAAAAATGGACTACACAATTAAGGTTAATAATTTACAAATACAAATAAAAGAACACTATAACACGTAATTAATATGATAAACAACGTCAGTAACTAGAATCTATACTTCAAGACCACCATGTATTATTTGTGAAGTTGATACGGAAAATTTATTAATAAGGTCTTGGACGAATTTATTTAAAAAAAGGACAAGACGTTCTTTGACATAACCCTAGTTCATCAACTTTCTGCTCAGACACTGGTGACGTTTTATAAAGTCTGAGTAGCGGCTGCAAGCTCTTGAATACCGAATGAGTTATGCATATCCCATATGCAGGTGAAGTTGGTATATTGCTACTAAGGTGGGGAAAATAAATAATTTCAAAATTAAAATCGTCTCGTTTGTCATAGATTCTGGTACTGAGGTGACCGCTTATGCCAAATTCGAGGTATAAGTCTAAAAATTAGGCGGAGGAAGCCGTGTCTGTTGTTTCTTTAATTTCTATTTCTGGAGGATATGATAATGAAAAATTCGTAGATTTGACAAGCTTATAAAACTTTTATTCCTGATTTTGTCTAAATATTTACTGCCAAAACAAAATAATAAATCTACTTATCAGTAAAATACGGAAATGATAATAAATGAGATTTGTTTGCTCCGTGTTGAAGGCATCACTGTGACTTTGAGATGAGGAACAGCAATAAAAGCGCTGTTCCTTTAATTTTTGTGTGTTCATTTGCTGGGCATATACTGATTTTGTGTCAAGGATGGATAACCCATTTTGTTTTTCTTTTATGTAAAAGAACATTCTTAACGAAATCAAAGGAAACAGTTGGAAGTTAAGCTGTACATTGCCACTGAATATAAATGTAAAACTATGTAATTGTAATAAGAGACATCAAACGATTTCAGATAATATGCTAAATTTGCAATTTTATATCAAAATCTTTGATAAAGATAAAAGTGTAAAAACATCGGCTTGTGTAAATTTGAAATTCAACAAAGTAACGTTAGTCAAACACGAAAATAAAACCTAACGAACAGATCTGACCATAGAAATCGAGAAAAAAAACATTTTTTTTGAGAGAGAGTTTGAAAATATGTAAAATTGTTTAAGATATATTGTTAAGAGTATGATAAAGAATTTCCAGTAGACTTTTACATATTTAAGATGTTGACCCTGTTTACATTGAAACTTTAAATGATCAATGTGTATTTAAATGTCTAAATTGAAATTGTTTAGTTTTAGGTTTTTTCCTTTTTATCCAAACGAAATTTCTAAATTCTTCCGGTTATAAGGATTCTAAGCAGCATCCTTTTTTTATGTAGAAAATCACTTTCCTAGTTTTGTAAGAGGGATTTATTAACAGTATCTTTTTCAAACCGTAGTCACAACTAGTACTATACTAAGACTGTTTTTGTCGGGGACGTTAATAGCAGATTGGACATATAAAAAGAGTTCCGTATATTTGTAAATATAGTGAATATAAGATATATGTTTATACGGAGTATAATGATATTCATATCATGTACATATGTATTAATAAGTATGTAGCGGATATGGAAATACCGCAAATGTAATGTTTTGCCTTTGCGTCACTGACTGAGTCTTTCACGCGTCTGACGTACAAAATTTTAATCCTGGTATCTATGATGAGTGTATTGTCATCTTGAAGTTTTTTTTATAATTTGTTGTTTCATTTTGTTTGAAAATTTAATGTTTTTATTCGTGTTAAACCTAACCCTGTTTACAGTACCTTTTAACTTCTTTAAAGTGATTATAACTATTGGCTATATATAATAACTACATCTTTCTATATCTTACCTATATCCATTTAATCATAATCACAGACACTGTCCAACCGGATATACGTCATCTTCATCAACATGTGTAATGATTGGTCAACACAAAACGGCTTGGTATGAAGCAGAGTATGAACTAGATTTGCCATTGCAAGCAATAGCGGATGTCACCCTTCCCCCCATTGCCACTAAGTGGCAGCCATTTCAAAAATTTTAAACCGGGATGCTTTTATATGCATAGATATACATGTTTCTATAAATTTTCAGAACATTTAGAGCATTTTTGATCATTTAAAATTTTTTGACATTTTTGCAGTTTCCATGGCAACGGTGGCCATTTCGGAAATTCCAAAGTCAAAAGTCTCATCTAGACTTGCCAGTTAAGAATCATATTAAGTTTCATTAAGTTTGGAGCATTTTGTGATTTTGGGAAATTTTTGACATTTTTGCTGGTTTCCATGGTAACAGAGACCATTCCCAAAATTTAATGACAGGTGCTACATTGGAACATGGGAGGAAACATACCATTAAAATTTCAATGGATTTGACATACCATTTTAAGAAAGTAAATGCCACTTTTAGGTTTTTGGATCATTTTGACCTGTTTTGCATTGTTTCCATGGTAACGGCAGACATTTTTGAAATTCCAACGCCAAATTCCACATATACCAATGTTGCTCAACATTACTGTGAAGTTTCATTAAATTTTGAGCATTTTGATATTTTTGAAATTTTTGGTGTAGTTTCCATGGCAACATAGTAGTTCCAGTGATTGCCAAAATCATCCAAAACCAGTATATAGTGGGCACCTACATTGTATTAAAATATCATGATTCTAAGTTTATGCATATCCAAATAATTCACCAAACTCTAAAATTTAATTTTTTCACCTTTCTTTGGTTTACATGGTGATGGCATCCATTTTTTAGTGCCAAAGTTGCACTGCAACTCGTAAGTCAGGGTTCCTTGTTATAGTGAACAACCATTAAGATTGGTGCATTAGGCTCTGAGAAAACTGCAGGACAAAATTAGGTGGAATAATAATAATAAAAAAAAAAGAAACGGAGGAAAAGCAATATGTCACCCGACATTGTCGATCGGGTGACATAATTAAAACTGTTTTTATCTTATTAAAACTATCATTATGGCACCCTCAACGGAGTTGGGGTGACATATTGTTATTCTACGTTTCTTTTTTTTTCTTCAACACTTTTTGTCCGCGCTAGTTCTCAGAATTGAACGGACCAATGTTGATGGAACTCAACTATAATGAGGACCCCCATGTGAAGTTGTGCACCTTGCTATGGAATGGTAAAAGATGGCCGCCGTTTCCATGAAAACAGCAAAAATGCGAAAAAAATCAAAGTGTTCCAACCTCAAAGAAACTTCACAGAAATGGTAACTGGCATGTGCTGATTTGCAGTTTGACTTCGGAATTTTCAAAATGGCCGCCGTTACCATGGAAACCGCAAAAATGTCCAAAATTTCAAAATGCTCTTAACTTAATGAAACTTTACAAAAATGTTAATTTGCATGTGTAGATGCACTCTTTGACTTTGGAATTTTAAAAATGGCTGCCGTTACCCTGGCAATGGGGGAAGGTTGCCATCCGTTATTGCTAGCAATTACAAATCTAGTTATAATTGTTATGGTTTTATTTAAGTTACAAAAAGTTGTTGAATCGACCAATTTCTTTGGATCAGCATTTTCTAAAATTTATAAGCAGATATCACTCAGAGAATACAATACCAATAAAGAGCCTTTATACATTTCAGAGATTCTGTGCATCTTATTGTGGAAGATTAGTGAACTTCTCATCAATTAACGATATGAAACATATATTTGAATTACTAATTTCCCATAGTAGCGGCCATTACACAGGCCAGTACAATGCATATTATTACTGACAGTTTTCTAAAGATCTGAATTTGTAAGTTATAATGCAATAGAGACTAAATTCGATTTTTGTTTAAACTCAAAAACTAAACAATAATCTGAGAAATGGTTTGTACAAAAATTAATTAAACATGACTTTATCCAGAAAGAAAAAACAAAAAGCGATTATCACAAGACCATAAAATAATCAACAAGTGAAATTACTAATTCCGTTTTAAAAGAGTAACTAGCACTAAAGGCAGGAGGCATCTAAGACTGTACATTTTATACCATTTAGTAGTCTACCACTGTTTTTGTTGTAACAAAATGTATCCGTTTATGCATTTTGAACCTAGTAGTCATAATATGGTTTTAATAAATTTTATTTGATTTTAAAGTAGAGACTGAATTTTAGAAATCAGAACTATAACGAAAAAAATCAGCTATGCAAAGAACCTGTACAATGATAAGAATGACCGCAATAATATTTATTTTGATAAAACTACTGTAAGAAAAATCTAAAATCAGCGTCTGAAAAAAAGAAGAAAAACGATAACCTTTCTTTTGGACTTTGAACACAAACAAATGAATCAATGTGGAAAGCATCAACAAGGTAGCAACCAAATAACATATAATAATAAAATAATCACATAACAGTCGTAAACAGTGATTATTATCCAACTAAGTGAATTATTGCTTAAATGCCCATTCTTAACTAAAATCGGAATAGTGCCTATAACAGCCAACAGGGCATTATAACAGGGATATTATGGATTAGACCAGACTGAGTCGAATTCCGCGAAATGATGTTATCTTCTTTGGCATAACAAGACCAATATCTCATGGAACTTCATCCTGTAATTCATTATTATGTTATCGTGTAAGATACACTGACGCTTACATCTATACACAGACATTTTGGACAGTTGTAGCCAGTAAGAAGTATGGTATCCTTCTTTGATATACCTGTCTGATCGTCATTTGATGAATGTATATTCCAATGAATAAATTAAATCGATGAAAGTCTTGTATTTTTCACAAATGTAAGTTTGATGACAGAAAGTAGATATATATAAACAGTACCAGTTATATTTTCGGACTTTTCTAGTGCTTTCATCTGAAGGGCGTTTTTTATTCTATTAAAGTAAGTATTATAATATTTCGACGTTCCCTTATTGAATGTAGCTATATATTATATACAAATGCAATGCTGTAATTTGTTTTTTTTGTTGTTATGTAAACAGATACCAGGGTATGGACCGATGCACACTATGTACATCACCAATGGATTTGGAACCACAATGGGCAGTCTATTGATCAGAGTCAGTTTACACGCCTTTCAACCTCACACACTAATAACTATGATTTTGTTCACATCAACACTAAAGAGAACGTAGATCCTACTGATTGTGACAATGATTATTTACCATTGTGCGAAGCCACACGAAGCTAACAGGTTATAATAAAAATAAATATTGTACTCTGTTCTTTTCAATAATCTTCTATTTTCATTTTTGAATATAATATGGTCCATTTTTCTACTTCTTGAGTTTGCAGAATATCAATAATACTAACAAGATTGTCTACATGTTCTAGTTTCGTGATCTTTGACATTTTTCTAGAATTGGTTGAAAGTAGATCTGAGTTTTGCGTATCAAATTATATTTTCGAGTTAAAGCGGGAGCAAAGTCATTAGACATCTTTCTTAAAAGATAACCTGCATAAAACGTTTTGCATAAAGCTGTTGGAAAGTAAAAAAAGATTCAGATTTTGAACAAAGAGAAAGACATCGACTTTAAAATGATATATATCGCAAAAATTAGAAATAATGCACATGTATACTTTTGTACGGCAAGTATTCGGAGATGAACATTTGTAATAATGAATTGTCGGGTTTTAAGTGTTTATGACTTAATTTGTTTAAATAGATGGATGTTTCAAAACATATTAATAAAATTTAGAATGGAAACGGGGAATGTGTCTAAGAGACCACAACCCGATCAAAGAGCAGAAAACAGACCAAGGCCACCAATGGGTCTTCAACACAGCGAGAAAATCCAGCACCCGGAGGCGGGCTTCAGCTGGCCCCTAAACAAAAATGTATACTGGTTCAGCGAGATTGAACGTCACACTTAACTCCGAAACTACTCCGATACATATAAATGAACCAATAATAATAAAAAAAAAACATACAAGACTAACAAAGGCCAGAGGTTCCTAACTTGGGACAGGCGCAAAAATGCAGCGCGGTTAAACATGTTTTGTGAGATCTCAACCCTCCCCCTATACCTCTAGCCAATGTATAATGAACAAACCATCTTTAATGGCCTGACAACAGTATCGTAACTATATCCCTTCTGAATAAGTCTTTTTAAAGGTTTGGTTAGCTTTTGAGGTAAATGATAACATTTTTGTGCTTCGAATAGAATATTACCATAAAAGATGGGATGTTAAATACCTGAACGTATAAGATGTCTGCACGTTGATTTATATTTACGAATGAAGTTTTTGTACCGATGATAAAATTTAGCAAATGTTTCGACAAGTTTGTGATATCGAAAACCCTGGTGTTATAATTTTTCTTTCGTTAAAATCAAATACGTTGTTACACGAATTGGTTGATCTATACGATGTGTCTGTGTCTAAACTAACTAATGACATTTTTACCACGTCTTAGATTGTGGTTTAACATCTATGTCGTCTGTCTGCTAAGTACCGAACGTGACCTATTCCTGAATATGACTGTTATACCGAGAGTGAATTTACATTGCTATACGACCTGTCTCGGTATTTTGTACATCCAACATTCATGTATTTATTTTTTATGTTTTTGTTATGGTTTCTGTTGAATAATGTGTTATGCCGTATCGTTTGTTGTCCAAATAATTATAAAATTGCCGTTCAATACCATCATTGTCATTTTCCTGAATATGACTGTTATACTGAATGTGAATTTGCATTGCTGTGCGGCGTGTCTCGGTGTTTTGTACATCCAACATTTTTGGATTTATTTTGATGTTTCAATATGGTTTCGGTTGGATAATCTGTTATGTCTTATCGTTTGTAGTCCAAATAATTATAAAATTGCCTTTTCATACCATCATTGGCATGTAAATTGTTTGGACAAATAGTGTGAAAATAATTGTATAATGTTCGAGATTGCATGTTAGTAACGTTAGCGTGTCCCTTTTTTTGATATCCTATGGTGTTTTTCTTTGATGGAATATGTTCGTTGTTGTTCTGTTGTTTGCATGTTATGTGGACTATTATATTATTTGTTTGTGCGTTTCTCTGTTATGAATGTTCTTTCGTGTTTTTGTGCTATATTTCTGTCACGTAGTGTTTTAGCGATATTTTTTAACATTGTCATAAAGCGGGAGGTTTGGCATGCCATGAAACCATGTTCAACCCACCATGTTTTCTCAAAATGTCCTGTACCAAGTCAGGAATATGGCAGTTGTTGTTAAATAGTTCGTTTCTATGTGTGTTGGCGTTTGTTTTTGTTGCACTTCGGTGTTCCTGTTGTTCATTTGTTTTCTTCTTATAGTTGATGTGTTTCTCTCGGTTATGGTTTGTAACCCGGATTTGTTTTATCTCAATCGATTTATGACTTTTGAACACCGGTATACTACTGTTGCCTTTATTTACATACACGAGCGAATTGAAGAAGTTGAGATATATAAACACCATGAGATGGTGACAAGGGAACGTTACCATCTTAAAATGTAAAATTAACAATAGGAAATGAAAATCATCTCCTTTATCGTAAATTTGGGTATTTAGCTTCCCGTTAAAGATATAGATATCAAGATCCTGGAAAGGGCAGTGTTCAGTGTTAATATTAGATTTGTTCAAAGTCAGTTCAGCAGGGTAAATCTCTTTACTGTACATACCGAAGTCGTCATTATTGAGAGTCAATATATCATCCAAATATCTAAAAGTGTTATTAAATTTTTGTATTAGATGTTGTTTCGATGTTTTTTTGCTGATTTTAGTCATAAATTGTAACTCGTAACAATACAGAAACAGGTTCGCAATAAGCGGTGCACTGTTAGCCCCCATTGAAATTCCGATAACTTGACGATATACGGAATCTCCATAGCTAACAAAAATGTTATCTAGTAAAAATTCAAGTGCAGTTATCGTATCTTAGCAGGACCTATTGACATAGTTCTTTTGTTTGTTTGTTGTTACTAACAAATGAAAGAGTTTTTACATTTGTATTTGCATTCTGACTTTTTAAATGCCCATTTAATTAGGTATGTGAATTTTTCTTAATGAGATTATGAGGCAAAGTGGTATATAGGGTAGAACAGATTCGAAATCACCAATATGAGTCTGCAATTTATCAAGTACTCCCAACGAAGTTTTGACGCTCCAATAGAAATTAATTCCACTTTTTGCAAAGGCCTTATTTGAACAATTTATTACCAGGCGTTTTACTGTACCAAGAGTACTAGAAAGTAGAATAGACAGTTTAGTAGTGGAACAATGGCTTGAAGACGAAATAACTCTATATTTGTAAGGTGTTTTGTGCAGCTTCGGAAGCCAGTACATGGAACGTTCATGTTATTCAGTTTTGCTTGTAAAGAGGTAGCTAAAAGTTAATGTTTGTTACAGATGTAATTTTCCAAAAATGGAGTCAGTTGGAATGCTGGTGAATTCGTGATTTCCTTTTGCAGACCCTCAATGTAAAATTTACGTCAAACAATAATAATATTATTGGTAGCCTTATCAGACGTGACAAAATTCCTTGGCGAGTTCTTTTAGCTAATGTTTGATACGAGAAGTAAGGCTATTATGGTTGTTGTTGGGAGTAAAATGTTCTTTGAAATTATTGTTGTCAATGGTTAATCGGTTAACCGGTTAACCGTCGGAAGGACCGAATACCGAATATCAAAAACGCTAACCGGTTGACCAGGCCTTTTTCTATTTCAATAGATTTGATATAAATCTGTATTGAAATCATTACAATATTTTGTTGAATTTTAAAATGATCTTCGTCGTATTTAATTTTGACAGATCAATTGTCCAGTAAACATGTCAATCAGCTTAGGGCAAGATCTAAAGTAAACATAATTTTGGGATTTATAATAGTTGAAGGCTGATTAAATTTTACGATTTACCTCATTATTTCATATTTGATTTAATATAGCCATCTCCATCGTCCAAGGCTTTGTTATACTTTAAACGAAATGGCGACTCAAAAATGGTGAAATGCAAATCATGCGAATGAAATCAATGTCTACTTTCTACTGGGTGGAAAGAGTAACACGCTTAATCATCTCAAATTGAAGCACTCCACATTATTGTCTAAGACACCAGAGAAAATGAAACAATCAACGGTTTTAAAACATGGTCAATTCGACAAGATCAAGAAGATTTTCATCTTTATTGGATTTTTAAAAGTAAAACTTCACCAGGAACGCTCAAAGTCAAGTCTTATAATGCACAAGGATAAACTTCAATTTATCGTATAATAAATAAGTACATTTGTAGCGAACTGTAGATAAGGCCTTTAAACATCAACTTACTACTGGTTAACCGGTTAGTCGGTCGAAAGATTGACCGAGTAACCGGTTAGACATAACTGTTCGATTTGAAAACATAATTCGAAATGTTTAATACGAATATCAACTATGTTCATTACTGAATTAAAAAAATAATCCATTTTGTACAGTAAGAACGGAGTGAGTCGTGGATGATGTTACGACACTCATTCTAATATGAATGTTTTTTTCCTATGTATAAACTGCAAATAACTTCTCGCAGATTTGTGAATAAGTCGTTGCTAATTAGAAGGTATGATCAGGCCTCTTATTTCGCACATTGAATTCGAAAATCAAAAAGTATCAAAAATCTCCAATATTACATCCTTAAGATGGCTAAGTACATTATAGGATGTAAGAAATCAGTTTTGACATTTTGTTTTTATTTTGTCTTGCATGTTTGCATTATGATTTCAAACTTGCAAAACTGCCAATATAAAAAGTAAAATCACAAAAATACTGAACTCCGAGGAAAATTCAAAAAGGAAAGTCTCTAATCAAATGGCAAAATCAAAAGCTCAAACACATCAAACGAATGGATAAAAACTGTCATATTCCTGACTTGGTACATGCATTTTCTTATGTATAAAATGGTGGATTGAAACTGGTTTTATAGCTAGCTAAACCTCACACTTGTATGACAGTCGCATCAAATTCCATTATATTGACAACGATGCATGAATAAAACAAACAGACACAAGGTAAAAAAGCCAAAAATAGGGGTAAAGCAGTCAACATTGTGCTATCATCTTAATCACTATATAAAAAAACAAATGTAACAAAGAAGCACAAAAAGGCATACATCAAATTTAACATTCTCATTTTGTTTTTTTATTATACGATTTTATTTGTCTATGTAAAAAATCCAACCATAAAGGATGGAAGATTTTAAGGTACTGGCGTAAAATCGCGCGTTTGACGTTACACAGGTAGATATAAAATAATTTAGTCGTTCAAAGTATGACGGGATACATAAGTACAGAGTCACGTCAAATGGATATCACAAAAAAAGATATCTTGCCTGAAGGTGTATTTTTCAAAAGATGTTAATGTGAGCGAAAGAAGCGAAAGATACCAAAGGAACATTAAAGCTCATAAGTCGAAAATAAACTGACAACGCCATGGCTAAAAAAGAAACAGACAACGCCATGGCTAAAAAAAGAAACAGACAAACAACAGTACACAAAGCACAACATTCATCATAGAAAACTAAAGACTTAGCAACAGGAACTCCGCCAAAAACTGGTGATCTCATATTATGCTCCGGAAGGGTAGGCAGATCCTTTTCCACATGTGGCACCCGTTTGACACCAGAAATATTTTAGGTCAAATATGTTAACCTCGACATCTTTATGACAGCAAAGGGACATTACAAGCGATCATAATGCGTTGATATAGATATAAGAAGATGGGGTATGAGTGCCAATGAGACAACTCTCCATCCAAGTTATGCCCATATTATAACCTCTTTGTTTAGTAATAACGTTATCATTATTTTGAAAGGCTCGAATACTTTACTATTTTTAGGGCCCAAACCAAGGCTCTTATCATACCCCTTCTTTGCACTCTATAATTGTAGAATTAGATATCATCTGATGGCTAATAATATACAAAACAGAAATAAGAACCCTTAGGCTAATGTTTTAAATTAGCGTCTGTGCAACGGTAAGGCAATAGAAAGGAGAATACTATGAAATTTAGTGCGAGGGTCTCTGCCATTGACTATCCAATTATTGATAGTTGATTTGCTGACCTATTGTTTCACAAAAAATGAAAAAAATGAGTCTATTGATTTCGAATTATGCGCTTATGGCATTATACATGGTATATACAAATAGATTAGTCGTCAAATTGTTATTTGATACCAGGCCTTCATGCAAAAGATGAAAATATTATGATGCTTAGAAAGAGCAGGAGTCTGGAATGAAAATCGAACTAGATTCGTGCATGAAATTTTGAAACGATGTTTAACACAGATTGTTTAATGTCTTAAACCTGTTGTGTTGAATAAGTTTATAACGTTTGCATTTTAGTGTTTATGTTGTGTCTTATTCTCCTCTTATATTTGATGTGTTTCCCTCAGTTTTAGTTTGTAACCTGGATTTGTTTTTCTCAATCGATTTATGAATTTCGAACAGCGATATACTACTGTTGCCTTTATTTCTGAGAAGACATTTTGTTTGCGACAAAACGTTTCAAAATGGGTTGGTGACAATGATTTGCGAAATTCACTCAACATACTATTGTAATGTGAGAATGCTAAACAGGCTAGGAGCTGGCACTGTCCTTAGCGCTTATTGATTTTGGTTTAAGATTTATACAGGTTTGGTTTAGAAACAGGTGTTAGACGCATGTTACACTTATGGCATAAATCAGGTTTAAAAAATTGTTGAGTCATAGGTTCGAAAGAGGTTTTATTCACACATACCTTTTCGACTATCATTTTCAATCTGTAGTTTTGATTGGCCTTTTATATCTTCCTAGTAGCTTCTAGGTTTTGTTTTATATTTATTGTAAACATTACTGAATTTCCGCTGAACAAACTGTTTTATTTTAAAGGCTCTTTATGAACTATTCTTAAATGTTTCACTACTGTTCTAAACATTTTGTGTGTCTATGTGGGAAAGAGAGGTACAAAATATGTATGTATTTGCATCCAGTTTTCAGGGTAAACAAAGAGTCTCATTTTTTCTAAATAATATACCAACGTCATGAGGGAAACGTACTGATCAAAATAATCTTAAGTATATATAGTTTTCACTTGTCAAAATTTCCACATCAACTAAAAGTCCTTACTTCCTAATTTTATCTTCAAACCTGCCAGTTCTGCCTAGAAAATATTCTACAGAAAAAGGATAAGTTTACCAGAAATATTTCAGAATAATTTATTTTCACTGAACAATAGAAATTCTGTAAAAGATAATACTTAAAATGATAGTGTTTATATAAGTGGCATAATTTTGAACTTTAAAATCATTATATTATTCAATGAAATGAAATGATTAAATTAGCTACCACAGTAGCCCTTGCCAAATTTCTCAGGGTATTTGATAGATTATGAAAGTAAAACTTTCTGAAAAATTATAAAAAATGGGGCTTCTAGTCTACTCTTCAAGTTGCTGTGTCAGCTGGTTTAAACAAATATTGTATACTTGTACCTAAATAATTGTATATTTATATCACAAATTACAAAAGAATTATTTGACAGCTGGTGGCAAAGATTTTGTTCATTTTACTTAATGATTGTAAAATTTGACAAGACCATGTGAATAAATTCAGTTTTGTAAGAATTTAATTTTTTGTTTGACTTGATAAACTAATTTTGCACTTATAACTTTAACTTATTTAATAAGGAGATATCCAATAACCAAGGGTTTTCTTTTATAGAGTATAATTAACTGACCTTCATTTCGTCTTTCACGTATTTTTCCAGAAATTTACAATGCAAGGAATTATTTTTTACTCCCGCCATTTCTCGTGTTTTTGTCCATGCATGGGCTATCATTATTTTGTCAGATTTGTTGCCAGTATGAATGAAATTTTCTAAGACGTACAGTTTCAAACATAGTAAACATGATCTTTGTTTCACTTTTCCAATGTGTAAATTTTCACTATACACAAAATGACCCTGACATTTATTTTTTTGTTAGCGTTATATGACGTATGTTGTGAAGGGGACAAAGAAAGGTTTTAGTTACTTTGCAATGAAGTTATCGTATGGAACTGTGAAAAACAACAGTTTTATCATAATTTAATTCATATCTCTAATAAAATCAGTATTTTAGAGTACTTTGGTAACGTCTACAATGTAAAGAAGCGGTACCTTTACTGTCGTATTGAAATTATATTGTTCACAAAACCTACAAACTTTATAAAAATCAATTATAATAAAACCATGACAAGTTAAAGAAATTAGTTTAATGTCGTTTTTTAAGCCGTTTGATATCGCGAACATTTTGTCGTCCCCGACGATTGTAGCGCCACCTAATTAAGTCCCCTGGCTATTGTTGCTTATAGAGCTTGACGACAACGGACGTGTCCTAGGACTTGCTTTCCAACTGTATATACCATTATTTCAGAGCTGTGTGTATTTCCTGTACTGACTTTTAAAGTGTGTTTCTACCTTTTGTTAGTCCTTTTAACTGAGATTAAAAGGGAGAGAGTTGAGATCGCAAAATTACTTCACCACATATTGTTTCCTCCAAAGTCAGGAACCTCATGAGTGAAAAGCTTAAGTCAATCAAAAATTAGTTTTAATTTGATGTACTTAGTGTTAATGACATTGCTCTGATAGTTTCTGCTTAATTTATCTTAACTTGACATATTGTTTTGACGCCTGTCTATTGTTGAATACTGTATATTTTCTTCTAGATTTATTTTGGTAATTTGTGTCTATTGATGTTTTCGGCTTGTGTATCATTGTCGTTAACTACACATCTCATTTCATTCAAACATATAATTGATTCGCATCACGATACAAAGATAATAGTTTCAGTCGATCTGCACGCCATCTTGAAGTTATAACTTCACAACAGTTATATTGGTTGATTATTGGTGTGGTTGACATTCTATTGGTTTGAATGTGTTAAAAAATTGGAAACATACCAGGATGGGAAGATGACTTTATAATCGGATGTTCTGACAGTATGGGTATTCGAGGCCCGATCAATGAATATATAGCGATACGATCACATGTTGTTGGGTAAACAATGATATTAAAATAAGAAGATTTGGAATGATTGCCAATGAGACAACTCTTCACAAGAGACCAAATGACACAGAAATTAACAACTATAGGTCACCGTATGGCCTTCAATAATGAGTAAAACCCATACCGCATAGTCAGCTACAAAAGGCCCCAAAATGACAAATGTAAAACAATTCAAACAAGAAAACTAATAGTCAACATTGATACATTTATCATGATTACGGATTTAAGATGTTCAAATGATGAGTCTTTTGTTGAAGTAACGCCCGTCTGGCGTACACAATTTTAGTCCTGGTATCTATGATGAGGTTATGAACATCTCACACACATTTCAAGAATTAAAAAAAAGACAAAACAGTTCTTTGAAATTTCTGATGTTACTACTTTCCGGTACAACTGCAGAGCAGTAGAATTTCCCCCAAAAATGTATTTATATCTTTATTGGATTTCATATTGATTAGTCAGTGCATTAGCTTTTCAATACACCTTTAATGACACTTAATTTAATTAATAAATTATAAACTAAAATTTTACGTATGTTTCTACTTCTTCTGCATGACATAAAAATAAACCCTTAAACAGTCAGTTTTACTTTTCCTTCTGAAATTTATATTTATATTTACATTGGAAATTGTATTTGCATAATTCTAAGTTAACATGAAGTGTTAAATACTTAAAGCCCATTTGCCACTTGTAATCATTTCTTGAAAAAAGTACCACTTATATAAACATAAATAGATATGACTATGACTATTACAGCTAAATAAAGTATTAAGACATATGCTAAAACATTTAACTTATGAAAAAAAGGCATTTCAATGTAATAATAGTTTAATTTCTTATATATAGATCTATGATTAATAGTTATTAGTGACGGTTTTTCTCTGAAAATTTGTATCAGAGCTGATTAAAATAGCATTCCATTTTCATAAAGGTATTTCTATTGTTTGGTGGAGGTATACTATTGAAAAAATATGATAGTAATTTGATTTTGTTTTATAAACGCTGAAAACAGATGTTCTGTCACAAGCAATTATATTTATTTTAATTCTTTAATCAGTTTTTTTGTCATTCGGAAGAACTAAAAACGCTTTATAATACACAAAATTATGTAATATAATAATCAACAATTTAGATAGATTTTAATAGGTGATAAATTGATAGTTTTCAGTAATGTCATTCAATTAATCACTAAATAATTGTAGCTATTTTCAAATCATTATGAATTACTTGTTTTGAGTACATAAATTGATCTTCAAATATTTAACATGAATAAAGGAATATCTGAGTCTCAATAAATGTCCATGTCTTTATATTTTTACAGGAATAACTACAAATTCGTTTTGAATACTTGTTTTTTTCTGGTAGGAATGTACAAATAAACTATTAAAGAGAAATTTTCTTGAGATAATCTGAAATTAGGACAATGTTTTAGATAATTACTAAAAAATAACAAATTATCAAGTCATAAACACTTTATTTATGTTTCCTTCACCAGGAAAACTCGATTGTAAGTATATACAATTTAATTAGGAGATTTATGACCATGAGGGGCTTCAACAGAGTAACCAAACCCAGGGACAATGTGGAATGCAATTTACTGTATGGACATCTCCAACATGTCCCTTTTTTGAAATGCAAAAACGTGTTGGCACATCTAAATAAGGAGGTTAAAGATTGTCTTCTTCATGAAACTCATCATCAATATGAGTACATTCTCTGAGAAGTACAAAGTTATGTATTATAGTGCAACTGAAAATTAATTCAAACCATACATGGTATGTCCAACATATTTCAGGCAACGTTGACCTTAGATGGATTTGCTATTTATGTAGGTCCTTTTTGTTCATATAACTCTTCAACTGTTTCGGTTCTTATACACCCTTGGCTTTTGAAATATTCAGCTTTTTGAGCGTTCCTGATAAAGATAAATCTAGAAAACCGCTACGGACGCATGAAATTTATAACGTGTTTTAGTCTATATATTCAAGTCTTCTCCGTTTTCCTTTTAACAAACCAAAGGGACACTTAATTTTATTCCTGGTTGTGGAATGAACTCTATTGAACTTCAATTCTTTACTGGTTCATCTCCCATCACTTTCTGTTGTCTCCCAATGGGTCAAATAGGCCTCTGTATGGGTTAACATGGTCGACAAGTCTACTACAATAATATATGAAGTCTGCTCTAGTTTTTACAAATCACATACATCTATTTTTTTTATCAATTAAGTGTCAAAACAAAGCGAACAGAACAAATTGTAATCCCCGTGACAGTCCATGTTGCATTTGAAATGAGGCTTTCGGACGAGGTTGCATAACTTTCTTATAATTAAAATACTAGGTAAATTAAAAAAAGCCTCTTCTGACTTCTGGAATATATTACCAAGTAGTATATTCCTTTATGCATACCTAGATTTTAAAAATATTAATGTTGCAGGTAAACTTTTGATTAATTTTGTTCAAATTATTCAAAACTTGAATATACTCTGTTAGGTAATTAATAGCTTAACATATAGTACATGTCTTCATTCAATGCTTACCTCGATGATCTAGCTGGCACTATTTTTTGTGTTGATGGTAACCATTGATTCATTTGCCAAACATTAATGTGTTTTATGGAATAATGCATGTCAACTCATTCATAAAATATGTTTTGGATTTGAAAATAGTTAGGACCCGAGCATCATTGAAGAGACATTTATCGTCAAAATGCGCATCTGATGCAGTAAAATTGGGACCGTTAATGTTATGAAAACAACGGAAAACCAAAATAGCCATAAATATGTACATATATGAGTTTACGCTAAATGTAAATATAATATACATATCGAGAAAAACATTACGCTGTTGTTTACAAAGAAAAAACAGCACGTTATGTTAGAATCTTATAAATAATAACATAGTAAAATTTACCTTCCATTACATAGTAGACAGTATCAGGAATTTCTGTACATGATGTTGTGTTTGATATGACCACGTTGTGCAACTGACATGTTCCATTACGATTCCAGAAAAAAGAAATGCAATGTATCTCTAATACACAAAGATTAGCACAGTGCATTATTGACTCTATTTTGTTCGGCCCCGAAGCGCAAATTAAGCAACTATCACAAAGTACGTTAGTTGTGTTCCTTTGATTAAAATAGAAGCCATTGGAAGTTAACCTTAATCTACAGGTTGCACTGAATGAAATTAAAAGTACTAGTGCAATTGTCTTCTTCATCATAATGTGATCTTCCTTGTAAACATTATAAAGAAGAAAACCTACTTATATACGGAAAAACGCTCAACAAATCAATAGCAGAATAAAGGATTATGACGTGAATTCAAAAATAAGAGATTAATATTTTACTTTTTTGAAATATGCCAGAACGCTTTAAGAATCGGAGAGTCAACACAATATTAGAAATTTATAGCAATAAAATAAATACCGGAAGAGCCAAAACCAGCAAGACTGAAAAATACTCTGAAAGGAAATCGAAATACAGTGAGCAACATCTGAACGACTCAGCTTTAGAAAAAACAGTAGCAGCAGCAAGTAACAATAATTTTGACAATTATTACATATCAAGGAACGATTATAAAAGCAAGTCAGTCACTGGGTAATTGTCTTTTTGTTTATGTCTTATATGTCATTTTATTCATATTGAAGGACAAAAACAACGAAAAGGCAAATCTTTTGATCATTTTCACTTACATCCTTATCATACAAACATTTCTCGAAGCACGAAAATCTGTCCACAAAATTTTAAACAGAAAAGAAGTCTAAAAATCATTAAAACTGATTAAGTGGCGGTTGGGTTTAATTCTTGTATGTAGATGAAGCATGCAATTATTGTTCCCCTAGTGAAACGCGATGTGATTGCATCCACAATACTCTAAAGATATTATTTCAATTTCACCAGCTTACTTGGAAGCGGCTTCTCAATGAAGAAAATACTTTTAGCGAACGCAAGCTCTTAAATGCCGATTAACTGACCGATATGTACTATATATGGTGCTACAAGAGATATGTTTGTATGATGACGTTTAGGAAATTGATTTTGAGGTAATGCAATAAACTAATTTAAAAAGTTTGATCCCATAAATGCTGAGAGATGTCGCAAGATACTGGTGTCATTTATGTCTGAATGGAATGATTCTTGTAACAAAATGACTTTCTTTGCTTAAATTTCGGAACAGATAAAAGCAACCGATGCAGGAGGTATAATGGTCGTTTTACTAGTTACAAGTTTGATTTTAAGTCAGAATTTACAGTAAACACGGAAACTAATGAACCGACGAACGCTAGGGATTTCAAATGCGGAACTGGTTCTTCTAATAGGTCATCTTTCGGCTAAGCATCATTGCTTACCGGCCTTTCTTTGGTACGAATACGAATTATACCAACTTTTAATTGATGTAGAATACCTCGCGGAAGTTTGGGGTCACAAACGCACCACACTTTAGACAATGAAGTGGTTGGTTTCATACGAAGAAGACGATCATGGAGCCATTCTTTTAATTTTCTGGAAATTAGTCATTTATTTGTATTAAAACTAGTGCGTTATGTATACTGTGGCATTCACGCGTCTCGACGTTCAAAACGTTACAAATAAGCTCGGGTGACATTGGATTGAACACAAACTGTTTGTTGATATCATTTTTATTCTGTTGCGCACTATCAACATATATGTACCAATACGTTCTTGAATTTTTCTACTTTTAAAGTCTTGTCAAAATTTGAATCATAAACCTTGATGAATGCCAGTTTTTTGTCACTGAGAATAAACATGTGACACAGCAACGTACATTTTTTGTTAAGGAGACAATCTTTGGATTCATACAAAAACCGGAAGATGAATTTCGTTTCAATTTTCTAAGAGAGAAAATGTACTGTAAATGTGTATTTTTGGAGTAAAAACATCATACTTGTGATAATGTTCTATTTAGCATTTTTACCACACCATGAACTAATACGGGACATACCTCATGCGTCACCTGTTCCCATTTTTCGTCTCCATTCACTTTGTAGGGAAAATGGATACTGAGGTGTTATTTCTAATAATTGTACATCGCACTGCTAAATGCTTGCAATATTTACAAAATAAAGTATTAAGCTTTCTTTTGATTTATCGCACGTTCAGCTCACCTGTTCTAAAAGGCCAAAAACTCATCACTTGGCGTATGTCGACTGTCGTCCGTTTGTCATCGTCGTCGCCCGTTAACTTTTACAAACCTTCTCTGCTAAAACTACTGTGCCAAATTTAGCCACAATCATCATAAGAGTACATAGTTTAAAAAATGTGTCTGATGAACCCGCCTGTCAATTAACTTGGCTGGCATGGCTAAAAATAGAACATAGCGGGTAAATACATGTTTTGTCTTGAAAACCGGTATGAATAGAGAACATCTGACGAGTAAAACACGTTTAGAATGACAAGACCTACCTGTTTATTTACATCAAGACTGTCAGCAAGACAAGATCAATAAGGAAGTTTGATGGTAAAAATCGTCCAACGACTCCCTACTTAAGTTATTGTCCTTGAATGAAAAAAAATAATAGATAGATGGAAACTTAAATATGCAAAAACAATCAGCAATACAAAATCTACAAATAAATTAAATGGTAAAAATCGTTCGATGACTGCTTCTGAGGGTTATTGCTCTTATAATGAATGACTGTTTTTACCCTTTTTTGTGTTTTTACCTATTTACTTGAAAACTATAAAAGATAGATAAACACTTTAAATGGCAAAAAGGATCAACAAGAAAAGATATAAATATCAGAAATGGTCAGAAGACTCCATCTTTTAGTTTTGCCCTTTAACATGTTTAATGACGATTTTTACCATTTTTTTTTGCGTTTTCGGCTTAATATATATAAAAAAAAAACGAACCATAATAGATAGATAGAAACTTAAATAAGCAAAATAATCAGCAAGACAAGATCTACAAGCAAATTTAGAATTTTTTTCTGAGGTATTGTTGATTGAAACTGGCTTTTAGACAGTTGTTAGGGTTTTATCAATGGTACTGTAAGTCCAATATGCAGAACAACGGAAATCGGACTTGTATTAATAGCCACAAAAGATCTAACGCGTTGAAATTGCAAAAGTATTGTTACACCAAATGGGCTAATGTTGAACTTATTCGGGCCAATGGGAGGTCGTTGGCACGACGTATGAATGTTAGGAGAAAGTGACATTTTAACACAAATGCGACTCCACATGACAACTCGACAGAGGAGAATATTTTGAATTTTTGATGACCCCACATATTCTGTGACTGATGGATATATAATAGCACCATTCAAAGGATGTCATCTCCTGGAATAAGATGATTTTTTACAAACGAATGTCTACAGTACGCATCTGTGTGCTGTGTGGTGTGGGCATTTGGAAAAGTGTTATCACTATTTGCATTTTTGAACTACAATAAACCAAAAATTATTCCTTCAGCCCGCCGAAAAGGAATTAAAGGTAGCAGTTCTGTTGACAAACTGGTATACTTGTCTCTTACATCAGACCTTCACCAATAATCTTCAGTTCATGCGACCTTTCAAAACCTTTCAAACCCCCTTTTTCCATCCGAAAGAGAAGGGAGCGGTCATTAAGTGCAGAAATTAAAAGGTCTTAGATGGTACTGTTGTCGCATATGAAATGGAAGTCCATAAAGCATACATTTGAAATATAAGTCAAGAACTATAGCACATCACTCCATTCTTCACAACGAAATTGATCTAAGAATAGCAAAATTTAGTTCATGACATGTTAAACACATTCAAATCGACGGATTTGTTGATTATGATTGGATGGAATATACCCGCGATGCGACTTTTACGGATAGATGCAGCTCATGAAATTCGTGATAAGCATGATAAAATATTACTTAAAGGGTACGTTCAAGCAGTGGAAGTTTCTCGAAGTTTGCCAATCTGTTTATGTACCAGCAGTTCGTATATATGTTTAATCACCCACCGATTCCCTTTTCTATTTGATTATTGTTTTTGTGGGTATATATTTATATCAACTTTTTTCGATTTTGATTGTGTAAATGCTTTATATGCCCACATGTAATATTAGTGCATGTCTGTGTTAAGTGATATTAGTTTGAAAAAATATTTATTGTAATAAATATATTAAAGGTTGCTTCACTTGTCGTGCTCTTATCCTATTTATGTGTTGTTTTATTGTTTTTAATATAATATAATATCATATTCGTGTAAGCTTGGTACATTAGAATTTAACATGAGTATTACCACATATACTTAAATATTTAACTATGATTTTCAAATTCTAAAATAAACATGATAAACCAATCTATATGTCCATGATTTCTAGGGTGTTACCAGAAAACAATAATATAGGATTATCGACCCTATTGTCAATTGGATGATTTTACAGTGACGTCATTGTCATTGCGGTGCAGTCATTAACCATTATTGCAATAACATGCTAAGCATGACACTGATTTAATATTGCTAAGTGTCTTTAATTAGTTAAATAACCTCGCAAACCCAACATTGCTATAACATACTAAGCTGATTAAAAGAGGATGAGTCTCTTCAATTAGTCTAAGCACTCACAATCCATGTTTTGAATGTAAAATAGAATTAAACCTGTTAATGTGATTGGAATTATAAAAAAATATCCCACGGTAGCTGGAATTTTTTTTTATCTTCTGATCAATCAAAAGACATACTTGCGCATTGGCATGTGTATTCTTTTAATTGGATCTGGTGTCTTGTTTTGATTTTTGCCTCTACAAAATTTCATATTTTCGGTTAAACTGAAAATTTTATTTTGTCAAATATGTTGTTGATAATTTTCTTTTTATGTCTGATTAATAGTATGGGGCCCAGTACAGTGGCTTGTGTACTTACCCTGCGATTTTTCATACCTGCCAGACTGTTCCTTTCTAATATGCATACTTGTTTGTCATAGGACATTAATGATCGTTGAATAGGGAAATATTACCAATGAAGCCTGACCAGGCAAAAACTCATGCTTTTCACAATTATATCTGTTACCATTTCATTTTAATATTTACGTTTCTCATTCGGTCAGGATTAGGATAAATAATTAACTTGCCTTTGGTGATGTCTTCAAATATTCAATAATTCATAGTTTTTCTTTAAGGCCCCGATGTTGTCTCTTGTTATTCGATGCTTTTATTGCACACTCCCTCGTTGATATTTTATCTCTCTTGAATGATTTTACTATAAATTGGCGTAACATGTTTTATGTTTTAAAAGTCATTCGTCTTTTTTTTTTATTTCTACTACTGAAACCGTAAGGCTTTTTTTTTAAAAACACGATTTTTGTGCAAGACGTTATTGCGTCGTCACAGTAAATTGTTTCATCGTTTATGTGTTTCTATATCATAAATAGTGTCATAACACATTTTGTGAGGTTGCGGTTCTTGAAAGAAATGGTAACTCTTACCTGTTTTATCTTTTATTTGATTTAAAAACAACACATCAAACGGACTATAGCTAGTCATGAAGATTCTTAAACTGTTGTAAAACTCGAACTTAAAGCTGTGTGTAAATGCATCCTTTCTTTAATTGACTGATTGATTAATTTGTGTTTAAAGCCACTTTTATCACTACGGTGCTATTTCGTGACTGTCATTTTTTATTGGTAGAGGAACCGGAGTGCCAGGAGAGAATCACCGACCATCGGTAGGAAAACTGACATTCTTTATCAATTAAGATTGGAGTCGAGCTCACCTGACAGGATTCGAACTCACAACCTCAGTGTTGACAAACTAGTGATACGGTTCGACTACGTAGACCACCTGGCCCTTCATTTCCTCGTCTTCTATCCGGAA
Source organism: Mytilus californianus (assembly GCF_021869535.1). NCBI lineage: Eukaryota > Metazoa > Mollusca > Bivalvia > Mytilida > Mytilidae > Mytilus > Mytilus californianus. The sequence continues at coordinate 28,668,301 of NW_026262626.1, read as the reverse complement.
ACAATATATTTTAAAGAGTAAACAGAAAAAAAGGGAAAAAGGGGAATATGGAAAGGGTTAATTGAAAGATTATTTTAGTTGGACATAACTAGACAGTAAATAGATAAAACAATTGTTGTCCACAAACACGATTTCAGGTAAAATGATTGTTATCCGCAGTCAAACACATTTGTATTGCGCGTTAATGTTTATATTGTGAATAATGTGATTATTTCAAAACTGCCATATATAGCTGTTACAAGCTAAAGGTTTACTTATTCCTGAAATCTCTCATGTGAACAGATATACAAACTGCAACTTACTTTTTTGATCAGTATATTAATTCTAAAAAAAAGTTTTTGTTGGTAAACCAACACCATGCAAGTCACCTTAATTCGCTCTCCTAGCCAAAACATAAAAGCATCTGAAAGGTATTTTATGACTTTTATGACATTTATATTTGTTACTCTTTACACTAGAATTGACAAAATAATCTGATTTGATTTAATAAAATTTGTGTCTTCAAACATCTTTTTTGAAAGGCCTCCCAAAGTTTCTATTCCTGTAATCATAACTAAATTTGGACCATTGATAGACCTCACCATGAAGTATTACCAGATGACCAAGTGTAGGATCCGGATTTAAGAAGGTATGCTTGTCGCATATCAAATGACAGGTTGTAAAGGGTACATTACAAATATCAGACTTTAAGGAAAAAGACCTTTCAATTGTTTAACAAACAACTCAGATACTAATGTGGTTTTATTATTACTGGATGATATTTTCTCTTTACATAATATGGTTGGACATTACTTTATGCTGTTTTGATATTACTGAATATGGTATAGTCATTCCTTAATGATATTTCGATATTAAATAATATGGTTTCGTATTGACTTGATGTGGTTTTGTCATCAATTGATATGATTTCAACATTATTTAATATGGTTGTGTCACTAGGCATTATGGTTTTAATATTACTTGATGTAGTTAATTGTTTCATTGCACGATGTTGTTTTGTTATTTCGTACTGATGATACGTGGCAATTCTTTTTATTGTTTTAACATAACGTTATGATGTTTCAAATTTGAAGATTGTACACTGCATGATGTGTTCGTTACAGTATTTGATCTGGTTCTGTTATTCTTTGATGTTGTTATCACATTACTTGATGAAGTTAAACCACGTGACCATTTTGGAAAAAATAGTTCTATTCATGTCGTATGATTTATGTGCCTCGGATTGGTGTGGCTATCCATCGAGTTAAAATTAAAGTTCAAGTTACTGTTCAAATGTATTTGATATGAAAAAAGGACATGCGTACATTATGGGGGACCGGCAGACAAAAAAAAAAGAAAAAAGTAATAAAAATAATAATATTTCAGACATAAGCGTGATATCTCCCTTACCACTTGGTTCGCCCGGTTTTTTTTCATAGCTCACAAATGGACTCAGTATTATAGTTATAAATTCGTAAAAGGCCCCGCGGAAACCCGTGTCTCGTCTGTGATTGATGCTGTCAGTATAAAAGTGTAATGTTGACTGTAAAAATTTCATTTATCATTAAAATTCCATCTTTTTATTAGATGCTTTTTCTTGATCTTGAAGATTAGCTTTTGTCCAACATGTCCAGTTTTATAACAATCCATGGAAGCTTAAAAAAATATTAGCCAGAAAAGTTTAATTTGGTAAATGATTACTGCCAAAAAAACTAATTTAAAAATAAGATGTTGCATTAAATAATGGAAGAAACACATCATGTAGTGTAAAATTGTCAAATTTTGAAACATCATTAGGTAATGTAAAAGCCATATTGAGAATTACCAAATCACATTATATCTATGTTTGCATTCCGGTAAGCAAGAATCAATCCAAATGTGTATACGTATATCTTAAGAATTTTATAATTGTTCGTAATTTTTGCTGACAAGCAAGACACAGGTTTTTGTAGTTATGAAGTACTGTGGATTCATTAATATTCGTTGGATACCAATTTTCGTGGATTTCGTGGATACAGGAGAACCACAAATTTAAATATTCAACGAAATATAAATTTCTATAAAGTAGTATCCAGACTTTTGCAGAACCACGAAATCACATATCCACGAATATGCAAGGTTTCCGCAATCCACGAAAATTAGTACCCACGAAAATAAATTAGTCCACAGTATTAGGAAAATTTTACAAATTCATATTCTTTATATTGTGTTACAAATTGATTTTATTTTTAGCAGTCATGTCTTTTCAGCTCAGACTGCATTTTTATGCACCTGTCCTAAGTCAGGAGCCTGTTGTTCAGTGGTTGTCGTTTGTTGGTGTGGTTCATAGGTGTTTCTCGTTTCTCGTTTTTTATATAGATTAGACAGTTGGTTTTCCTGTTTGAATTGTTTTACACTAGTCATTTTGGGCCCTTTATAGCTTGCTGTTCGGTGTGAGCCAAGGCTCCGAGTTAAAGGCCGTACTTTGACCTATAATTGTTAACTTTTTATACATTGTGACTTGGATGGAGAGTTGTCTCACTGGCACTCATACCACATCTTCTTATTTATATACACCAATAACTGTAAGTTACAGCTTCTGTAAGAAAGAGGTCAACCAAGGCTACCGGCTATATTGGTACCTGTACCTCAGTTGCATTTGAAAAGTTGCTACATCTGTTAGAAATAAGGGGTACACAGTATAGCCATTTACCACATCATACTTCTTAAACCGAATGTTAAGTACACTTGCAGGGGTATACACTACTACAAGTACAGCTAATACTACTTTTAATTAACTTCAATTAACACTGGAACAGTCGAGATAATTCATTACGTAATGGTACCTCAAAGTTTACAATTCCAGTGGAATTGAATACAATTAGTCAGTCTGATCAATAACGAGTGTTAGCATGCACACTGATATCCCGTTTAATGTTTCTGACAGTATCTTAGAAAAAATTGTAAAATGTCGATATATTAATTTTGGTGTATATTCAAACTAGGCTACACGTAAGCTAATTTTAGAGGGGGTAAATTAGGTACACAATCTGTAATTACACAAAATCTATTTCGTTGGACATCTGCGTAATAAGTGTATATTGTACAGCTCATCCAAGTAGATTTCAGGAACTACTGAAGTACATGACAATTGTTCGTTTAGGTTCAAAGCGAAATATTTATATTCATTTATTTGAAAGTTGTATGATGAGCAATTCAGGTTACGCAAAGCAAGTTTATGGGGGAATGTGGATTAAGAACTTTGATATTAATGGCATGCCCGATTCAGGAGTAGTTTCTACTGGTTATGGTGCATTGCCGACCAATCCTAATTTGCATAAAAGGTTGAAGTGCTCTTCCTTCAACAATACGATGGTATATGTTTCAAGTCTGCCTGTAATAATAAAGTCGCACTTGCTCATAGTTATGAACTGTTGAGTAAAACAGTTTGATAGTTTTCCTCCACAAATAAGACCAAACATTGGTTAGTGTTGTAAAAAAGGGTAATCAAAATATAAAGATTTTAACCAATTCGTCTACTGTTTTACTGACAGTGGTAAATATTATACAGAAACTATAAAAAGCTAATTAATATTATTTGAAGAAATTAGGTTTTTAAATTGTATATAATTATTTGATAATTGCAAAAAAGTGTTGTGTAGGTTAACCTGTCAAGATCTGGTCGTTGGAAATTTTGAGATATTTCCAGAAGTGAAAACATTTTTAAATCAGATCGGGTGCATCTAACATTTGTAAGAAACAATATGTTTTTAATATAATTGAATGTGGTTTTGTTTTTATGCATGAAGCAATTGGTAATAAAATTGAGAATGGAAATGGGGAATGTGTCAAAGAGACAACAACCCGACCATAGAACAGACAACAGCAGAAGGTCACCAACAGGTCTTCAATGCAGCGAGAAATTCCCGCACCCGGAGGCGTCCTTCAGCTGGCCCCTAAACAAATATATATACTAGTTCAGTGATAATGAACGCCATACTAAACTCCAAATTGTACACAAGAAACTAAAATTAAAAATAATACAAGACTAACAAAGGCTAGAGGCTCCTGACTTGGGACAGGCGCAAAAATGCAACGGGGTTAAACATGTTTATGAGATCTCAACCCTCCCCCTATACCTCTAGCCAATGTAGAAAAGTAAACGCATAACAATACGCACATTAAAATCAGTTCAAGAGAAGTCCGAGTCTGATGTCAGAAGATGTAGCCAAAGAAAATAAACAAAATAACAATAATACATAAATAACAACAGACTACTAGCAGTTAACTGACATGCCAGCTCCAGACTTCAATTAAACTGATTGAAAGATTATGTCTTCATCATATGAATATAAGGCACAATCCTTCCCGTTAGGGGTTTAGTATCATACCATCATAACATATACGTGAAGAACATAACCCGTGTCATGCCAACAACTGGTTTTTAAATAATTGTGTTTAGTGCCGATGCAAAGACCCTATAAGTGAATCAATATTAACGCCAAAATATGCAATCTTTAATGACCTGACAACAGTATCGTAACTATATCCCTTCTTAATAAGTCTATTTAAAGGTTTTGTTAGCTTCAGAGGTGAATACTGACATTTTTGTGCTTTATAAAGAATATTTCCATAAAAAATTGGATGTGAAATACCTGAACGTATAAGAAGTCTGCATGTTGAGCTATATTTACGTATGATGTCCTTATACCGATGATAAAATTTAGTAAATATTTTGACTAGTTTGTGATATCGAAAACCCTGGTGTAATAATTTTTCAGTAATACATAAATTTCTCTCGTTAAAATCTAAAACATTGTTATATACACGAGCGAATCGTACAAGTTGAGATATAAAAACACCGTAAGATGGTGACAAGGGAACGTCACCATCTAAAAATGGATAATTAACGATAGGAAATGAAAAATCATCTCTTTTATCATATATTTTAGTATTAAGCTTTCCATTAATGATATAGTTAAAGTAAGTATATTTTTCAACTACTGAAACACAAGTATGGATATAAAAATGTATATATGATTAATTATCTAGTTTGTGTATCTACATATTTTTTTTTCAGTTAATAACGACACTTTATAATTTAAGTTTTAAAACTGTTTTGAATGCTGGAGAATGAATTTGACACACAATTTGGCAGCAGACCTCCATTTTATGGCGAATGGCAGTGTAACCAAGTTCTGGTTTTAATGTCAATCTGGCAGAATTCGCTGCATCAAGAAACATTACTTTTTATAAATAGTATCATTCACTACAGATGAACAATGTAAGGGTTTTGATCAATCACCTGTTTCCCACGGTGATCCCAATTGTTTTAATTTTATCTTCAGTTACCACAATCTGTGGTAGACATTTATATATATATTTGACAGTAGAGTTGCCATAATCAGATATTTGCCGGTAACCTCATATTTTCAGATATATCAATGACAGTTCATTTGCCAGCGATATGCGGTACATACATATATTGAGATTACTTATATACTGTAACAATATGAATAAATAAAGAAGAAATGATATCAAAAGCTGTGGCCAAATGCTGCAAATTTGTTAGAGAATGGAAATGGAGAATGTGTTAAAGAGACAACAACCCGACCAAAGAGCAGAAAACAGCTCAAGGTCACCAATGGGTCTTCAACACAGCAAGAAAATTCCGCGACCGGAGGCGGGCTTCAGCTGGCTCCTAAACAAAAATGTGTACTAGTTCAATGAAAATGGACGTCACACTAACTTCAAAACATATAAATGAACTAAAATTAAAAACAAAACATACAGGAATAACAAAGGCCAGAGGCTCCTGACTTGGGACAGGCGCATAAATGCGGCGGGGTTAAACATGTTTTGTGAGATTTCAAGCATCCCCCTATACCTCTAGCCAATGAAGAATAAACAAACACACAGCAAAACGCACAGTAAAACTCAGTTTAAAAGAAGTCCGAGTACGATGTCAGAAAAGATAACAAAAGAAACTAAGCAAAATGACAATGATACATAAATTAACAAAGTACTACTAGCAGTTACTGACATGCCAGCTCCAGAGCTCAAACAAACTGATTGAAAGATTATGTCTTCATCATATGAAAATCAAGCACAATCCCTCTCGTTAGGGGTTTAGTATCATACCATCATAAAATATATGAGAACATAACCCGTATCATGCCAACAACTGGCTTTAGAATAAATGTGTTTATTTCCGATGCAAACCCCTACGAGTGAATCAATATTAATACCAAAATATGCCATCTTTAATGACCTGACAACAGTATCATAACTATATCCCTTCTGAATAAGTCTGTTTAAAGGTTTGGTTAGCTTTTGAGGTGAATGTCGACATTTTTGTGCTTTGTATAGAATATTACCATAAAAGATTGGATGTGAAATACCAGAACTTATAAGATGTATGCATGTTGATTCATATTAACGAATGATGTCCTTGTACCGATGATAAAATTTAGTAACTGTTTTGACTAGTTTGTGATATCGAAAACCCTGGTGTAATAATTTTTCAGTAATACAGAGGTTTCTTTCGTTAAAATCAAATACGTTGTTACATACACGAGCGAATTGAACAAGTTGAGATATATAAACACCATAAGATGGTGACAAGGGAACGTCAATATCTGGATAATTAACAATAGGAAATGAAAAATCACCTCTTTTATCATAAATTTTGGTATTAAGTTTTCCGTTAAAGATATAGATATCAAGATCCAGGTAAGAGCAGTGTTCATTGTTAGTATTAGCTTTATTTAAAGTCAGTTCAGCAGGATAAATCTCTTTAGTGTACATACTGAAGTCGTCATTATTGAGAGCCAATATATCATCCAAATATCTAAAAGTGTATTTAATTTTTATATCAGATGTTGTTTCGATGGGTCTTTGCTGATTTTGGTCATAAATTGTAACTCATAACAATACAGAAACAGGTCCGCAATAAGTGGTGCACAGTTAGTCCCCATTGGAATTCCGATAACTTGACGATATACGGAATCTCCATAGCGAACAAAAATGTTATCTAGTAAAAATTCAAAGGCAGTTTTCGTGTCAAAGCAAGTCTGGATATCAGCACCAAAAATAGAACTAAGTAAGTATGCTGTTCTATCCAATTTAGAATTATTGCATTAAGTGTAAACTTTATGTACAATTACTTTGTTTGGTTTACTTACCGCATCAACTCTAATTGGTTATTCCAATATAGTTTTTGCTGTACTCAAACCTCGAATATTTGACGGTTTTTCTTGTAAAAGTAGTAAAGATTTTGAGTATATATTGTGGAAGAGATCCCTATTTATTTCAAGATCAACTAGAACACAATCGCGACATCGCGGGTACGTGACTGAATTAAAGTACCTATGCCTTATTTTTAGCCTGGATTTTTAGTATTCGTATTGTCATCTGATAAGTAATGCTGACTTTAAGATGCACAGTTTGCTCTGCTTTCAAACTCTTTCTGTTTGAACCTGTCCTGGTTTTCTTACAACGATAATCTTACTATAAACTAAATTATTTTTTTAGTTCATTAACCAAAAGTATCTGTGGTATTTGAGGTGGAAAGAAAACAGACTTGTTAAATAGTGTACCATAGTTTCACATAGATATAAACAACTACTGGAAGAATTCCAGGTTCTCCTGATAGAGGTGGGATTTACAAAAGGCAACAGGTAACGGAATCTACATGTGACATATACGTGTTTTATCGGTATCTGATTCGACCCGGAACTTGTTAATTATTGGTATTATCAATTATGTGGAAAACAAAAGGTCCTGGAATGGTGCATTTTGTAAACAACATTATTGTCATATATTAGTTATATATAAAGTTGAATTCTTTGATTCGTCGTTTTTACGTCATGCCGGCTAACAAATTTGACCTCTTTATTTTAGTAGTATAGATATGTTCAAGTTCAAAGTCAGGTAGATGTAACTACAAACAGAGTCTAGGTTTTTTTTTTTAAATCGAAAGATTAATTTAAATCAAATTGTAATCTTACTTATATATATGGTCCAATATGATACGAGAAACGTCCAACTTGAAAAAAACATTAATGTTTTATCTAAAATTTAAAAAGAAATTTGTGCTAGAATATGTCAAAGCTGGTTTACACTGTGTAGTAGATTTGACTGTACAAAGCTAGTTATTATCCCTACATTATCCATGTTATCAGTTGTTCCTGTAAATTCTATTATTATTACAAGATGATGTGTATTTATAATTCTCCTCTAAATTTTCCTTTAAGTGCATAGAATTTCGTTTTTAAAGAATACAATATAGATGATAAAGGTCACCAAAACAGTTCAACTAACAGTGACTAACCGTACCATGCATACTTTTTCGAAACATCAATTTATAGATATGAACTATATGTTATAACTCAGTATAACTCAGTATTATTAAAAAGACAACTTACATTGAATTGTTTAATATGTTCTTAAATAGTTCTCAAAGTGTTGTGCAGGTTAATCTGTCAAAATTTGCTTGTTGGAAACTGTGATAACAGATTTGAATTAGATTGGGTGTATCTGTATGCCATAGCATTTTTTGAAGCAAAAAATTAATGACCTCATAAATACTGTTGACATTGAAACACCAAAAATCACCTGTTATCTAAAGTAAGAATTAAATAAAAGGACATTTCTTTGTAATTTATAGTGTATTGCTTGTATGAAAACTTAAGAAAAATGCTCATTTTATTTTCCAAAAATAAAAGGAAATTATTAAGTTTTATATGGTTTGGGAAACTATTTCATTTTATTAGTTTGGTTTGGGAAACTATTTCATTTTATTAGTTTGGTTTACTTTTCATGAGTTGTTAGTTTTGTAACATTAATAAAGACTTTTTTTTCAAATCAGGTGTCCTTTTTTTACATGACAAAATTAGTATTACTACTCATACTAATAGTATTAGTACTGCATTTAAGGTTTATTACTGTGTTTAGACTGTTTACTATGTTACATATATTGCGATAGTAGAGATGTTGTATTGAATGAATTATATTTTTTTCTTTTGTCGAGTTGATAAACTAAATCTAACCTTTATCGTTTATCGTGTTAAAATAAAACTTCGAAAATCATTGATATTCATATATTTTACATTTTTTGAAGCATTCATTTGTGACTAGTGTACCCATTTGATACGCAGCTATAATTTTTTATTGCGTGGGTTATCATGAAAAGATATCAATTACAATGACCTTCATTGTTCAACAAGTACGACCAGCCTAACCAGCAGTTTGTGTGGAGAACCACTACCGTCTGTTATTTAATAGTCAGTTATAAAATCCTGGATACCAGCATCAAAACCAGAACCAAGTAAGTATTATGTTCCATTAAATTTATAGATAATTGCATTTAGTGTACACTTTATGTATAATGAACTAAATTACTTTGTTTGTCATCAACTTTAATTGGTTATTTCATTAAAGTTTATGCTGTACTCAAACCTCAAATATTGAAAAGTGCTTCTTGTAAAAGTAGTAAAAATTTCAAAAACGGACTGGTATAAAACGAAATATAAATTTACCTTTTCTCAGAATATGGCACACCCTTTGAAGTTATCAAACTTGGAAACTGAGCGAGAAAATGCAATTTACAGATTAGAGAAATATATAGCACGACCAAATCCTATCATAGAAATATACATATGTAGACAGCAACATTAAAACGTACGAGAATTTAAAGATTTTCCATTCAATGTTGCAGAAAAAATTTGGAATTTTGAACAACAAAAAAACTGACCGAATGTACGATGATTGTATAACTGTTTTACATGTGTCTGTTTTTAATTTTCAAACATTCAGTCAAATGTGTTTCCAAAACGAAAGTAAAATGATATATTTTTAAAGATGTTTACCGCGTGTGAAAACATAATTTTTTTATATGAGAAATGATTTTTTTTTTGTAATTGGGGCCCACAACTATTGATTTGTTCCTTCATTGTTCAATATACCCATACAAACCTTATCCTGGAGGTTGTCAAACCCATAATCATATGCACAGTCGATATGTTTTATGAGTTTCCATAGGTATATTTTAACCTTTAATATTGTACCTTTCAATATGTAACATAAAAGATAAAGAACTTTGATTGACGTGGGAGTTTTTAAATGCTCAAATTTCCATTTACTGCTTTAGTTTTACCGAATAATTTTCGTATTTGTCATATTTTACTTTTGAAGTTCTGTTTAGTATCCAAACATGATGATGCGACTTTACATGAAGAATTTTGGCTTCTAATCTATGTTTCATCTTTATTTATTCTAAAAAGATTTAATCAAAAGGTATTAATTTTTCATATGTGTCAAATACGATATTTGTTCTTTGGAACTCTTAATTTCATAATACTTTATTTTCCCATAATTTGTATTTAAATTGATAACAACTAACAATCCATAAAGGGTCAGTTCTTTCAGAATGGCGCGGCTCATTCATAATAGCCAGGTGTAAGTCTGTCATGGACTGGTTTCGCTTTTATTGATAAAGACATTTTGGGATAAAATTGGCAACAGACGGACTTCATCTACGGTCAAAAGTGTACAAAATATGTTAAGCTATTTATCGTCCTACATTTTATAACACATTTTTTTGGTGTTTTTCGAAGCAAGTGTTTTTTAAAGGATTATACAGGATACAAAACAAAATCCAATAGCATATTAGACGTTACGCACAGTATTCGGTCTATTTTCCATTGGACCCTTTCTTAATGCATAACTAGGATTTAAAGAAATCAAATCCATGCATTTTTAAATAGTAAACTGTCTTGAATCATCATTTGAATCGAAATAAAATAAAAAATAGTTTTAATATATTCGACGGTATGTTTCATTTTATGATTTAGCGATGATTTCGTGTGCATGATGCCGTTTTTACCACATAAGACGTAACAACAAAAACCAAACATCAAAATGAAAAAAATAAAAAAAATGCAACTGCTGAATAGATCTCGATAAAATTTGCTTAGGAGGGAAATAATAAAATCATAGTCATGGGACCAAACGGTGAAGTTAATTTTGAAGTCAGTTCGAAGTCTATCGGTTATTTTCGAAATTCCGAATTACTACAGATTTGAAAATTCGAAGACAAAAATATAACAGCCAGTACAGATGGGTGCAGTCTTAACCTGTACAGCTAGTTAACTTAATAAGCAGACTTTATGACTGGTTAAAGTTAACTTAGGACCGGTTTTATGACTACTGTGACCGGTCCTAGGACAGAATTTGTGTCAACTTAAAAAGCAGACTTGGTCCTAGGACTGTTTAATGATTGCCCGAAAAGTTAACTTCAGGACAGGTCCACATGGCCAGAATTGAAGTTAACTTTGGACGAAGTTAACTTTGCCACAAGCAGTCCTACACACAAGTTAACTTATGACCAGGTCTGCTATCAAAAGTCAAACCAGACTTATTCTTACAAAAGTTAACTTTGGTTTGGTCAATGATAAAGTTAACATGATCAAAAGTTAACTTTGGTCTGGTCTGCTCCTCTAAGATAAAGTTAACTTGATTCCAAGTTAACTTTAGTCTGGTCTGCTCTTCCAAGATAAAGTTAACATGGTCCAAAGTTAACTTGTAAACAGGACTGCTTTGATTGTATGTATCAACGTGGTAAATGATATCCATAGGACCGATTAAAAAGCAGACCTGTCCCCATGACTGACAGGACTGCTCTGTTAAATACCAAACTTGTCCACAGGTCTGGTCTAGTCCGGTCAAGTAGACCTGTCCACTGGTCTAGTCTGGTCAAGCAGGCCTGTTCACAGGTCTAGTCTGGTCAAGCAGACCTGTCCACAGGTCTGGTCTGGTCCGGTCAAGCAGACCTGTCTACAGGTCTGGTCTGGTCAAGCAGACCTGTCCATCGGTCTGGTCTGGTCAAGCTGACCTGTCCACAGGACTGGTCTGGTCTAGCTGTCCTGTCCGGGGAACATGTCTGCTCTATCAAACTTGTCCTCAGGTCTGGTCTACAGCAGTCCTAAAAAAGCAGACATGAGGTCTGGTCTGCTAGGGATAAAGTTAACTTACAGGTCTGCTAAAATGTTCCCAAGTTAACGTATAGAGCAGTCGTAGGGACTGCTTTAAGTTAACTTGTGTACAGGTTAGGACCGCACCCATCTGTAGTTCAGCATTGTAATATTTCCACAAAAATTATACAACAGGTGTGTCGCCTCAACACAAAAATGTGATTTTCCTATATTTTACGAACATATATCTATATTTAACATATTATATACCATTTTAATTTTATTCAGCATTTTCCATGTCTCCCTGAAATGTTGCAAAACCCCCATTGCACAAGTTTTTAAGTACCCATAATAATTTAGGATGGTTAAAATTTGCGACAGACAAATCAAATATAATATTGAATATTATTTCCGAAATGTGATTGTTCTAAAGTTTAATTTAAGCCTTCAATTTAAGGGAATCGCTCAATAATTCACTAATTTCCATCAAGTTGTCCGTGTCTCCCCAAAATGTTACCATGTCAAAAATGGACGTTTTCGCAAGGAACGTCAATATAACGTTATTATCTTATTCACATTGACCGAAAGTGTCGCATGTATATGTCTTTTGTATTTGACACGTTCTGCATACTAATATAATTTTGGGAAATACTTTGTGATAATTTCATTCAAAAAGTTATAATCAAAGATACATTGTATGTAACGAACATTTTTACTTCCATCAAGTTTTGTAAACCATCTTCTGATCTAAAATGCTTTTAAAATGTTGGATAAAACTAAATAATATCATGCGAAAGGTTTTCCTTTATATTTTTGTTGCAAATAAATTGTGTTTTCCTGGACGCATAGTTTGGCCGTCATTTGTTGAAAAGTGGCACACCCGTACCTCTTGAAAAAAAATATTCGATTAGCATGAGTTAGTATACGCAATGGTTTGCACCAAAAATGCCCCACTCGATATTAAAGCGTAAACTACTTGTCATTCTTACACGAAAATCGTATGTATCACACACGTGTGGCACCGTTAAAGTCCACACAATTCCTCTAAAGTCCAAAACACCGCTTTTATAAAACCGGAGCTTTTGTTTTCGGAACTTAATTAGTACCCTATTTGATATGATCATGCATGTATCTGCTAGAAAGAGTGTTTTTTTTTTATACGTATACACTCATTCCAATGCATCCGACTAATAGACGCTTTTACAACAAAAAAAAAGACATTTTATTTGTGTCAAAAATATATAATCAGTCATCTTAACAGTGTCCACTTTTTTTAATAAATAGTTAAAAGTCAGAATTTAATCGGTGTAAGAATTCCTAAGTTCTGACATTTCGTACAGAAGTCGATCAAAATTAACAAAAAACGATGTCACGTAACGTTACCATTTCTTAACCAAACGCCATGTGTAACGTCATATATATATATAGAAAGGCGTGTAACCCATTCCTTCAAACCGTTTTGACAGGTTTCAAAGAGCTCAAATGATTTTACAAGTCGAAAAAGAAAGTCGAATCGTGTAACCAATAAACAATATTTTTTTTAATCTGATATAAATAAGATGTGGTATGAGTGTTAATGAGACAACTCTGCATCCAAGTCAAAATGTATAAAAAGTTAACAATTATAGGTCAAAGCACGGCCTTCAACAAGGAGCATTGGATGACACCGAACAGCAAGCTATAAAGGGCCCCAAAATGAGCATGCAAATTGAAGATTATATTGTATATTTTACATTTAATACATTGGCTGAACAAATATATTTAGCATGAGAGTCCCAGACACTATATATATATATAAGTTGACAGTTTTCCCACTAATTCAAACGTGTTTTAAGTAGAAGTAAACTCGTAGTAGCCCACAATGCATTGTAGTTCATTGATTCGATAGGTCAGTTTTTCAGAGCCATGTTTACCTTCTTTTTGGGAAATTACCATGCAAATAACCAATTTTATTTGCTAAACGAAAAGCTGAATAAAATAATTTAAGACAGCAGGGAAGATTAATTCTGTATTGTTTATTACTCAGACTTAAAATAAGAGGGAGCTATTTAAACTGTACATTTATTATGTCTCTGTACTGGTCAATGGGTCAGATTTGTCGTACTTAATTAAACGATAAATTGTTGAAATTAGATAACATGTTTTCACGTGTAGAGAAATTTCACTAATGACCAGTGCATGATAGGATTACATCTTTCTTATTGGTCAATGATCGTGCGGGGTCAGCACGAGTTCACGTGTGTGCTCTGTGTGCAATTCCTTTCATCATCAGCTTTTAACTTGTTAACTTGTAATTCTTATCAAAAACTTGTGAAAAATTCCCACCCGCATACCTCCAGACTCTGGCCTGTATATACATTAGTATGCTTATGGTATCTGTCTGTCTGTCTTAAATATACTGACGTCAGGAAATCTAGAGTTCCTGACCTGTTTAACATGTAATTGATTTTTACACTTGAATATATAACAATTTTGAATCATTCATTGATGTACCGGCTTGACATAGATATTAAAGCAACCGTAAAGTATTGTGTCATCATATCAATTTCACAATGACATTTATTTTATTGTCAAGTACATGAGTACGACAAGCACCTTAAGCATGGCTTGTACATTTTACCGTGACGGACATTCACGGGGTAAAGTCTCTCGTTTTATAGATAGGAAGACACGCTTGAAAAACATTAAAAACAGAACTGATTGTGTATCTAGTTTTTGAAGTTTTTTTTTAAATTCAGTTAAAACTTCACGTAGCATGATTGAACGAAATTACTCTCTTGACGACTCAGACCATCTAAAAAGACCCCTAAAATAAAGCTGAATTCGATTCGTTTTTGTTCACATTTATCATAACGAAGTATTATACAAAAAATAGTTATCAAACATGTTTCAAAACTGTTCCCGTAAGTCATGTTTTACTTACCATAAAAGTATTATTATTATAAGTTGGAACCGTTTTATGAAATGTTTTAGATTAATATTTGACATTAGTAGAGAAAAGTAGTTCCGGAACGAATTGATGAATGAACGGAGTTTTCCTTAAATGCGTCTTCAGCCCTTCAAATTTTCAACTCATCAAAACTTTGAATTTGATTATCTGAAATGTACTGAAATGAGGGGGTCTTTTTCGGGAGGTGACTTGTAAAGTATATAATATTAGTTATTGTTGCCTGGATAACACCTTTATGCTTTACGGTTAAAGTACACTGTTATATGTGCAGTTACTGCCAGAACATGGTATAGTATAAGGGAGCTACCATTTGATTTTTAGGGGGGGGGGGGGGGGGGGGGGCTAGGATGAAATTTGAAAAAAAGGCAGGACAGGAGTTTTGAGTAAAAAAAAAAAAGGCAGGATGACAATTTATTTAAACTTATAAAAAAAAAGGCAGGACAGACAATTTATTTAAACTTATAAAAAAAAGGCAGGACAGAAAAGAGTGAAAAGTAAAAATGCAGGACAAAATTTTTCATCCTAGCCCCCCATAAAAATCAAATGGTAGCTCCCTAAGCTTTATGTCACTAGTGTTTATGTCATCATCTAACATAACATATGCCTGACGTATAGGATTATGGTTTTCTACATTTATTTACTGCCAGGTGTACTGTCATGGTTTGAAACACCATATGTATTACTGTTGATTTAAAGGTTCTTTGGTAGATATTTTTTCGTTAATCCAATGGTAGGTCACCCATAATTTAAGACTACTTTTTGATGTCTTATTTTTTTGTGCTGTTTGTGTGTTTGCTGTCACATTGACGTATACCTATAAACATGATGATAGGGAGGATGTTGAGTGTAAAAACAGTTATACCAACCGTGTTGATATGAGTATGTCAAAAAACGAGGTCGGTTTTTCTCAATATCTGTTGCATGTCAATATTTATATAATGTATTTATGTTCAGAAACATTTTGTACAAATTGTATTTCGTAATTTTTATACTAAAGACCGGTTATTGTTTGTATTTCTAATTTATTTTATTCCCTTTTTTAAAGTTTGTTTTGCAGTTGTTTTGTCCTGTATCGCTGGGTAAAGGAAATTTCTTCAGCCTCTGTAGACTGGTATTTTTGGCAAATACTACTCCTGAACATGATATATCTGTTTCATTACATCGAATATCAATAGAGATGTTTAGTCAAACATTCGAAATTTGATATAAATCCTATCGATAGCAAAATCAGTCGCACTTGATATTGCGCATTATCGCTATTTTACGAGTTTTTCCTTTGATCTTGCTGACTGATAATTTCCGTTCTCAGCGGAGTCGAGTGATATGAAAACGGAGTCGAGTGATATGAAAATTATCGCTAGAAACTAAAAGAACACGTTCCGTTGTCAAGGAAATTAACAACGTCTTCATAGGTAAAATAGCGATAAACAGATTATCATTGGTCATCTCAACTCGATTGCTTTTCTCGTTGAGATAACCAATGATAATCTATAAGCATTGGCAAAACTCTTCTGTGAAAGGTAATATAAACGCAAATAAATTTTTTGCAAATATCACGACAGAGAAGGTAAACAAACAAGAGATATCCTTTGTGCATATATCCGAAGGTATTGAAATGTGAACGAAAGTCATCTTATAAAAAAACCGCCCAAAACATGCAAAAATACTATAACTATCAGCCAATTAAATTCCGGGTTCTTATATATGGTGTGCGTATACTGATATATATTTATATAGAAATTCACTTTGTTTTTTGTATTTTTTTTATTGATTGATTGATTGTTGGTTGCTTAACGTCCAGTGGCAAATATTTCATGCATATTCAGGACGAGAACAAATTAACAATAAATACAATAGGTAGGTTCTGTAATAGGGGCGTCCGGAATTAAGGTCGGAGAAATTTAGACTGCCACGGGAAATGAGGGTATATTGGATAAGGATAGAAATTTAGCCTTGCAACAGGTCACCTACGGACCCCTCAAAGAGTTGTTGCAAGGGTTCTTAACGTGCAAAGAGAGTAGCACTCTCTTTACACGAGGCATCGGATTTAACGTCCCCATTCTGACCGGACGTGGCTGCAAATTTGTACATCCCGCACAGCCAAACGGACGCCCCACTTTAGCAAGGGTTTTACTGCCGGTCTGAAGAAGACCAATGGTGACCATACTTCTATTCCCCAGTCACCCTTGGGGGTTATTTTTTTTTTAATCAATTTATTGACCTTTTATTACGAGCGTTACTAAACAGTTTCAATAGTGTAAACACGTTTTATTTGAATCCGCGGATAATAAATCGGTGTTAATTATGCGTTATAAATACAGTGTTTTAGTTGTTTGATTCAAACACTATGCATACAGATACTAAATATATGATGCAGAAAAGTGCAGTATATCTAGCAACATAAGGAAATGTATCGTTATACAATGTAAATTTCAAGGAAGTGCAACACAACTGATTAGAATATAAAAGAAGTGAATAGTCTTTAATATGTTATCGTCTTCTTTCGGTTTTGCACAAAGAGAATAAAGGTTGCCAGCATTTTCTGATATTTTCCTTATTTAATGTTAACGAGTTGAAAATAAAAAAAAAAAAAATTTTTAACGGAACTTCCTAGTTCGTTTTTCTTTGGTAGATAGCTTTCTCACTGTCAAACATACCACATGTTTTTGTTTTAATGTAATATGTGCCACTGTAGGTAATAAGTAATTTGAAAGTTAATTGAAAAAAAAAAACACAACAAAAACAACTAGATAAAAAACCAGTAATAGGCCTTGTCTGGTATGTAAGCTGTATTAATACATCCGTAAATGTAGAGAAGATATATGTTTCCAAGCATTTTATTTTGGTTGACTATCAATCGGTCGATACAAATTGCTGGTGCAACTGTTACACGGTCCTTGTGATCCTATCGGCTTAGCTGTCAAAATTCGACATTGGCAATTATTTATTATGTAGAGAACTATGATAAATTTTCAGCTGAAATTTTTAATTTTCATAAATCTCAAGTTTAAAGAAGCAGCTGTTGTAAGGCTCCTAGAATATAAATTTCAACATAGAACTTGAAACATTGATTAAAAGACATTTTTATATAATTGTATATGAATGTATCTACAGGTATGGATAAAATGATCTGTATCGTATAGTCAATGAGTCAGCAACCAAACGACACAAAAATCCATAAGACATCTACGTATGGTCTTCAACAACAAC
Source organism: Mytilus californianus (assembly GCF_021869535.1). Lineage (NCBI taxonomy): Eukaryota > Metazoa > Mollusca > Bivalvia > Mytilida > Mytilidae > Mytilus > Mytilus californianus. Next base: position 28,650,211 of record NW_026262626.1, on the reverse strand, counting down.
ATCATCATCAGTCACGTATCAGTTATAAGGCTAGTCAGAGTGCCAGATCAGCTCCCTTTATCCACCTGCCATAGTGTGTATACTAGTTATAGTTATGGATGTGAACACGTTCTTGTTTGATGATTACGGCATTTTCAGCGTCATGCAATACGTTTACACACACCGAATGTCTTGGTGTATGTCTAAAAACCTTTTATCTATGGTTTCAAATAACGGACACCCATTTCAAGTCGGTGGACTTTGGTACTGACCAAGCTTACGGTAGTTATCAACGATTGTGTTATAACCTCCATTCAACCTGTATTTATCGACATGGCGTGCGGGGCTGTACAGCTTGTCGACTAGGTCCTGCAAAAGAGCCATGTGCCCAAAGTTTAAACATCATCTCATCACACCTAAGCCGAAAATAGCAAAAATCAATACAAACAAGCCAGTTTAAGTGCACATGCATACAATTATCTGGTACAAGAATTAGATAATCGTCCAATTTCAAAATACTAAAACCTCACAAAAAGCCCTTTAGATGTTATTATCAAGGATGTTCAACATCCCCGTGTTAGTTGTAATATAAAGCTTCAACAATTGGCAAATATATTTACTATATTTGTTCAAGTTCTGAATCCACTTGAGTCTAAAAAGTTGAGAATAAATTTTACAGAGTCTATAAATAACCTGACTTTAAAATTACTGAGATGCAAAATACCATTGTTAAGCAAGCCGATGATAACAAGCAGCATTAAAGTCAGTTCATGTTGCCTGCCTGAAATAATATATATTGAAGAAACGGGTCTGTTTTCGATGATTGTTCTTAGCAACTATCGATTAATGTAAAAATAACCAAAATGAATCCCGTCGTCTATAAATATGAATATTCTATGTGATACTGCAATACACAACAAGCTAAAATCTTAAAACTATCGGTGTCTTCTACGATGAAGTGATGCTACTTATAGTAATTAATTATTTGGGTTTTTCCTTAAAATGTATAGATCAGTTTGGACCGGAGGAGGCTTCCGCATAACCTCATAATTCAGAGATTCAGTCTGCTCATTTTATTTACCAACCATATATACCAGTTTTAAAATAGCATGAACAGATTTTAGAAAAAAAAATTGTCAGGATATGTATTGATATAACACAATTCGTTTTGTCATATTCTTGTTTTATCATCAACAAGTCTTTTTGGGGTATAAGATATGATTTACAATTCTACTGTAGTAATACGTTATAAAGCATCAATCGGCGATTTAAATTTCGTGTTATGGAATTACGCCCATTTTCAAAAATCGTGCATCCGCCCGTGTAGATAACGTGAAATTTTTGAAGGTAAGATATCAGTAATTTGTATTTCTGACAGAAGTTCCAAATGAAAATTACTGAAAAGTTAAAAAGTGTTCGTTACAGCTTTTTTATTCTATCACATCGAAGGAATAAACTTATTAAAGCGACATCTTGTCCTGTTTTGGCCTCTCAAACTTTTTGTTTCAACCTTACCTCGCGAATATCGAAACTTTATTCTGAAATGTAACATGATAAAATAGTTTTATTAGGTTAACACAAAAAAAATAAATCTCTGAAACGATTTTCATTATTAAATAGTTTAATTAGATTTTAAAGGACCACAGGACTGTAGTGTATTCGTGTAAATAATTGGTGACCTCTAGTTGTTTACACTCTTATCCCTTGAACTTGGTAGATAGTTCCTAATTGTATTCAAAATATCAATGTGAATATCCGATTTGGTTGTTGTGATCTAATCTATTTATGTGGTTTCCAGTCTCAAGTCATAAACTTTCCTCCTTACAATTTCAAAAGCTTTAAGATTTACTTATTTCATTTTAAATCGTTTCATTGGACGTCTGATTGATTGATTGATTGATTGATTAACACTGATGATTTTCATTTTTATAACACAAAGTAAACTAATTACAAGAAAAGAACAACATAACTTACAAAATACAATTAAGGCAAAAAAATTGTCTGTCGAAAAATATTTCAGTGTCCAAAATAAAATATATGCTGAGATAGTTCGCCTCTAAATTTTCCGTACACATGAAATGTATGATCTGCCAAGCATCACATCATGTTTTCCCAGTTGCAGAGTTCAAAGATTGCATAAAATCTGTAATGCTGCCTAGTTAGTCTACGACTATATCGCGTTCATCTTGCTGAAAAAAGCGTACAGATTCCTTAACTGGTAAAACATCAACAAGTCCGTAATATATAAATAACACATAGTTGAGAGGGTGATAGAGCAGATTGTTACAACGAGAAACATTGTCAACTGAGGCGAAGCCAAGGTTGACAATGTTTTTTCGAGGGGTACCAATCATCTATGTGTTATTTAATATATTATACTGAATGTTCTATCATTATTGTATTTTCTGTTGAGTATTAAATTTAAAGTATTTTACTATGACGTCACGTGCATTACAACGTTACAGATATTAGAAAAATCAACATAGGTGAAGCAAGATGGGTTTTTTTTTTTGACAGTCTATAAAAAAGTTCTGAGGCCAAAACTAGACAAGATGTCGCTTTAATAAAATTACTCCTTCGATGTGATAGAATAAAAAAGCTGTAACGAACACTTTTCAACTTTTCAGTAATTTTCATTTGGAACTTCTGTCAGAAATACAAATTACTGATATCTTACCTTAAAAAATTTCACGTTATCTACAGGGGCGGATGCAGAATTTTAACACGAAATTTAAATCGCCGAACGTAGCGAGTCAAATATTTTTTTATCGACGATCCTTTGCTAAAAATCATATGTATGACATATTGTTTTGCGATCTACTCCATATACGCCCTATCCTGAATCCGCCACTGATCTATACATCATAATTATTATTGAGAGTATAACCACATTTGTGTATGCCGCACTTTTAAGTTGCTTCCTAAAGTCATTTTTTAACATCATGTTTTTTCTAAAAGTATGATGTATATTTCAATATAGCTATGAAAACACAATGACAGACATAATGTGTACTGATTGATATAAAGACAGATGTGTTATTGATATTTTAGTCTTAGATGCATGACTAACATGTTTAACCCCGCCACAATCTGAATGTGCCTGTCCCAAGTCAGGAACCTGTAATTCAGTGGATGTTTTTCGTTTCTGTATATTATATATATATTATTCGTTTATTGTTTTGTACAATTTGTTCTTGTGTTTTGCTGTTGCACCACTGTCCCAGGTTAGGGGGAGGGTTGGGCGCCCGCCAAACATGTTTAACCCGCCACATTCTGTATGTGCCTGTCCCAAGTCAGGGGCCTGTAATTCAATGGCTATCGTTTGTTGCTGTATATCATATTTGTTTTTCGTTCATCATTTTGTACATAAATCAGGCCGTATATATGAATAGTTTTACATTTGTCATTTCGGTGCCTTTTATAGCTGATTATGCGGTATGGTCTTTGCTCATTGTTGAAGGCCGTACGGTGACCTATAGTTGTAATTTCTGTGTCATTTGGTCTCTTGTGGAGAGTTGTCTCATTGGCAATCATACCACATCTTCTTATTTTCATATGAAAGCACAGCAACTGGTAAATGAAATCGCGAATAAACGTGTGGTTGTGATAGTATAGATGTTTATTTTGTACATGAGAAACGAAACCAAGAGTACGCACGAACTACAGCTAGGTTGCTAAAAGGGCGGGAATGTAGTCCGATACTCAGACAAACCAAAACCATTAAAATGATTCCGCAATTATTGCAAGTTATCAACATGCATTTACGAGAAATTATTTTAAAATTTAATTTTTCATAGAAAAAAAAAAATTAAAGCCATTATTTCATTACCAAATTATCGATCAGTTAACCAATTATTTTACACTTACAATGACAAACCCAAACTGTACGTCAAATTTCCAGAATATCGAAATGGTATTCTGATGTCTTCGGAGAAGCATGGTAAACACTTGTTTTCCGATTTAATCATTTATCTTTGCAACCAATGGATATCAACAGAAACCCTTTATATTGCAACAGAAATTATCACTGCGGCCAAAAGAGGGACAAAACGCCCCAATTTTAGGTTATTAAATGATTAGATCGACAACAAGTAATTTTCCAAAGGTAACCTTGCCGTCCGAAATGAACTGTCACAAATCTACGTCATAAATATGAATTTATGTTTGTCTAAATATTCTTTTTAAATAAAATTTATAACCAAAAACCGAACCTGCATTAAAGTGTTTAAGTGGGATACATCAAGGTCATTGTATAACAAAGGATTATGGTTGACTTTTGTTGGAACCGGGTAATATATATAAAATTGATTAAGGTTGACTTTCGTCGAAACGTATAAATTTCGCCTTTATATAATTATTTGTTTCTTTTTTATGTTATATTTTTTTTGTTATATATTTTTTGTCATTTATATTCTATCAATTAGGTAGTTCTTTCCCGCAGTATTACTTTTTGCACTAAGTCTTATTTATTATAATTATCTCATATTAACGCATGTGGGTCCATAATTGTTAAAAACAGTATAGTCTATGTTATTCTCTTCTATTCTATGAAACATACTAGTGGCGGTCAGTTTTTATTGGTGGATGATGCTGGAGTGCCCGAACTGACAATCCTAGTCAATTAAGATTGGAGTCGAGTGCACCTGCCGCATGCGGGATTCGAACTCACAACCTCAGAGTTGACTTGCTAGTGATTCGACTACTTAGAGTTGCCCCTAGAATACAGAAGAGACATATTACAAAGCAAATGTAAAATGTGTATCAAAAAATGTAAATGATACGAGTGGTCCATAACCGAAGCTCATATCACATGCAGCGTAATAATAGATTTCAATATCTAAAGCGTATCGGATCAAACGGTATTCATAAAATTGAAATGTAAGTAATAAATGTATGTCAAAGATAATGTACCCCTTTGTTGTTTCAATACAGTAACTAAAATATTTGAAATTTTATGGTAAATTTTTCCTTTTATGTGACCGGAAATTGACCCAATGGGAATTTATCGAATGTGACTTTTTTTTTTACTCAAATCTTTGTTCAGTATCCTATATAACATTTTTGTGTTAAATTTTATTCGCTCAATATTTCCTGGCATTGATGTAAAAAATCGAATTGAAATACTTTTTTTTAGTTCCTATACATTTATGTGGAAGGTGCCAAAATAATCAAAGTTTGGAAAGAGCTTTGAGAAATTCCCAATAGGTAATAGTTGAATTGAACTGTATTGATTGACATGGACAATAGAGGGAAAATATATATCTGACCAGTCAGTATTTTACTTCGTCAAAATTATCTACCCGTTACGCCACCTACATTTTACAACTGTAAAAAAATGAAAGCCATTGTAGGGAAGACGCACTGTCAATTTAGCTCTTGAAAACCAATAAATTTATCCACATAATATCATTACGATTCTTATATGCTAGTTGTATCTTAAAAGAAAAAATGTATCTTCTAGCTATTGAGCATCATTAAATGTACTTTTAGTCAACTTAAAACTTATATCTGATCGGTTGTGAGGGGGATTTTCGAAAGTTCAAAAACGTCCTTAAAAATTCTAATTAAATATTTCGCGGAAGAGCAGACTTGCAATTTTTAGAGGTTGAAGACTAATAACCCTAGAAAACACACAAACAAAATGAAGTTTATTGAAGTAATGCATTTTAAAGATCCACTTGTAAAGTCTGTCGCAAAGTATTTTTATTCAAAATTTGTTATTCAAACACTCCTACTCTGTTGTTGACTCATTAGGAAGGTATTTCACTTGACCCATATATTTCATTTTGTAGTTGTATAAATTTTTAATGTTATTATAACAACCTGTAGGCGGATTAGGCGTCAACAATTGTTAAGTTTTCTGTATAAGTCAGTTTTTTTATAGGAACTACTTGTGATAGATTAATGATATTTTCTATAAAGTTGCATTACTATCAATACATATCAGTTTGACGACTATTTCGAGGCCATGCTCCCTAGCTCATGATCCAGCGACTTTCAATTAATAAGCAATTTTCAATGTTAGGGTATCTGCTTAAGCTAGTTTGATAGGAACTACTTACATGTATGGTAGGTCAATTATATACATGTATGATAGGTCAATTATATTTTCTATAAAGTTGCATTACTCTCAGTACTTATCAGTGTGAAGATTTTTTAAAGGCCATGTCCCCTAGGTCATGGTCCACTTACTTTCAATGAATTACCAATTTGCAATGATATGTTTTCTGCTTAGGTTAGTTTGATAAGAACTACTTATGATTGACAATGATATTTTCAAAAAGATGCATTTTAGTTTAGTATGACGTCCATTTTCGCTGAACTAGTATACATTATTGTTTAGGGGCCAGCTGAGGACCACCTCCGGGTGCGGGATTTTCTCGCTGCGTTGAAGACCCATTGGTGGCCTTCGGCTGTTATCTGGTCTTTGGTCGGGTTGTTGTCTCTTTGACATATTCCCCATTTCCATTCTCAATTTTATTATTATCAGTTCACCTCAGTTTGACACGCTGCCCTTATAATCATAGTCCAGCAACTTTGAATTAATTAGCAATATTTCTGTCCATCAGATGTATTTTCTTGGTTTTGAGGCATATCTCTGTGTCAACAGTTTGTTATATATTAAGGGTATTTCTTATGCATAATTGACTTTTAATGTAATTTTGTATTTGTAGTAGATCAGATTTCAGATGACAGACTTAAATGAATATTTAGAAGAGACTATAGATAATATTGGAGGATTTGGATTCTTTCAATGGATACTAGTATTACTGATTTTCGGAAGCAAAATAACGGATAACTGGAGCACTTTGATGATGACCTTTGGAGGTGCTGTTCCGAATTGGCGATGTAACTTGACTACATCAGACGGTCTTGAATATAAAGCATATAATATGTCTGACTTTAAATTGTGTGATCTGACTACAAGTAATAGTTCTGTAAAGTGTAACACCAGGCTTTTCTACCCTAAAATGTCTACTGTTGTCTCGGAGGTATGTTATGAGAATAATGATTTCTGGTCAATATTATACCTTAATATCTTACGTTACGGTACAATAAACGTAAACTATGCTACCGACTGCAGTGTATGACATGTATTCCTGAATTAACCCACGTCTGGTGAGATTGAAATCTTAACGTTTTGGAAATGTAAATACGCAAAACTTTTGGGATCAAGTTTGAACAAAACAACAAAACACATGCATCAAAAGTAAACTTTGCGTAGACAGAGGTCGAAGCAGTTATTACACAAGTCCATAAATTAATATTGAATTTGATCGAAATATTTCAATGTATCAAATTCTATGTTTTTGATTGTATGTCTGTTTTTCCTTCGACTGTCATTGATTATTTACTTGGTATCTGCTGCCTCTTTGTTATAATAGCTTCATGTGTTTGATTTGAGGTTCTGCCATTGATTTGTCATATTGATTGATTGTTGGTTTGCTTAACGTCCAGTGGCAAATATCTCACACATGTTCAGGACGAGAACAAATTAGCAATACATACAACAGATAGGTCCTGTAATACAGGCCGTCCGGGATGAAGGTCGGGGAAATTTAGACTGCCACTGGAAAATAAGGGTACATTGTATATTGAAAAAGGACAAAATTTTGCCTTGCAACAGGCCGCCTACGGACCCCTTAACAAGTTGTTACAAGGGTTCTTGGCACTCTTTTTACACGAGGTATCGGATTAAAAAGTCCCCTTTCTGACCGGACGTGGCTGCGTACTTATACATCCCGCACGGATGCCACACTGTGGCAAGGGTTTTACTGCCGGTCGGAAGAAGACCTGAAGTGACCATATTTATATTCCCCAGTCATCCTTTGAGGCTACATTGTTATGAAGGTCATTCAATGCAAAAATTTACAAATACTGCTAATCGTAATATTGTCTCAAAATTTTCTCTTAAGATGAGACTGGATAAAAGTTGATTTTGTTATAACTTTTAAAAATATTGGAAATACTATTTATTTTGATTGTAACTACATATTATTTTTTTTATCATTATTATTTTTATTATTATTATCCTTATTATTTTATAGACTATTTCTTTCTGTAACTCTGTATATTTGTTTATTAAAACGTAGAAGGTCAACATTCGTTGTTTAAACTTCGATTGCTATCTAGATAACGACCGGTTAACAGCTTTCAATTCAGCAGCTACTTACAGCAAAGCTATTATTTTCAGTCGATATACAAACCATCTTAAAAATTATTACTTGAGAATGGAAACGGGGAATGCGTCAAAGAGACAACAACACGACCAAAAAGCAGAAAACAGCCCAAAACCACCAATGGGTCTTCAACACAGCGAGAAAATCCCGCTCCCGGAGGCGGGCTTCAGCTGGCCCCTAAACAATAATGTATACTTGTTCAGCGAAAATGGACGTCACACTAAACTCCGGAACATATAAATGAACTAAAATTAAAAAAAAAACCATACAAGACTAACAAAGGCTACAGGTTCCTGACTTGGGACAGGCGCAGCTACATAGTAGATGTTAAAATTGCTTACACGCTACACCTCAATATTATCAAGCTGCAGACCAGATATAAATTCACTCCTTTCCATAGAAGCAAAGAAACGTTTGAAGAAAAATTTCCTTGTACAATGAGTGTTGCAACAAACATTCGGCAAATAGGAAGTATTTAAAAATTGCTTTCTCGATACAACTCAACATTATTAAGCTGCAGACCAAATATAAAATCATTATCTTTCATTGAAGCCAAGAAAAAGTTGACTAAAGTTTTCTACCCAATGTTTTGCGGATGGACGGAGGAAAAAAATGACGGAGTCGAGTGGTTACTAGACCTGCCTTCACCTTAAATATAAATATTAAACAGTAACATATCGGTCACCATCGAGTTAACACATCAGTGAACAAAGCTTTCATTTTTTAATGTTATATGTATTGACTTACGATAAGATATTAACACCATAGAAATAGTGTGAATACAACTAATCGTGCTATACACAGTTTAAGCAAAGGAAATTCGTATCAATTCTGACTATCAGCGCTTAACCAACAATATGTCCTTCGTCTAATGAAAGGGAGGTTAACTATTTTCTATTGCATATTCCTGTTACAGTCCCTTATTCGTTACCCTCAGAACAGAGCATATTCCCAGTTACAGTAGGTCGCATTTTAAGATAAAACTGACTGAAACCCAAATAAAAGTATCACTGCAAAAAAAATTAAAGAATTGATACTTCTGAGAAACCCCCCAACAAAATTGTCGTTTTCTCTAAAAATAAAAATCACAAAAACTAAACACAAAAACAAAAGCTGACGTTAATTTATGACACTGCAAAGCACTCTATTACTTTTGGAAAGGTTGACTTGTTCATCCTTATCATAGCCATGCTGTCAACGTCATTGAGATCATATTCCAATTTCTTAGTGTTGCTTCTAACTGTCATTTTCACTTCACTTCGTTTGACTTACTTTTATACTCATCTCTTGTTGCTTGTGCGTCGTTATATTTTCTCGGTCCATTACTCTATTCTTTTATCGTAAAAATTCAATAAAAAGAGAGGCGAAAGATACCTAAGGGACATTCAAATTCATAATTCGAAAATAAACTGACAACGCCATGGCTAAAAAAGAAAAAGACCAACAGACAAACAAAAGTACACAAAACACAACATAGAAAACTAAAGATTGACCAATACGAACCCCACCAAAAACTGGGGGTGATCTCAGGTACTACGGAAGTGTAAGCATATCCTGCTCAACATGGTGCACACGTCGTGTTGTTCTTGTAAGTACAAACATGGTGATAAGTCTAACTCGGTAGGTCACATTCGTGTGCCCTGTTCATGGCCGTTCTTTAGGAATTGGACCCCTTAATTGCATTTCCATCACATATAACGTTTTTCCTTCCGATAGCATGTTTTGAATCTTTACAATTCTATAGCGATCTTTTGTGCCTTTGAGTAATGTAAGTTGCACCATGCATATTTCGTATTGTGTTCCTCATCCAATCAAAGTTGAAATAAGAATTACATATTCCAAAACATTTACAAAAGAAATAAATAATGAAAGAAAACAACCATCCACAATTAAACGTTTGTGTTTTTGACATAGTTTTATTTTATATATGTAAATATCAATTGTAAATAATTTATTATAGTGGGACCTGGTATGTGGGAGGAGTTGGATTCCATCCACAATTACATCATTACAAATGGGAGGTACAATAGCTGGTGGATTTGTTTCTGGACACATGGCAGATACTATAGGGCGTAAATTAACATACGTTTCAGCATTGTCTGTATTGTTATTATTCAACACCGCGGCTGCTTTCTCAACATCATGGCAAATGTTTGCAGCAATAAGATTTTTTATCGGCATGGGATGTGGGTTTGTCTCTTCCTTAAATTTTACATTTGTTCTGGAGTTCACAACACGACAATCCAGATCCATGCTAAGATTTCTCCCGTGTAGAGAAGTGTTTGGAATATTGTATGCATGTCTTTGTTGGTGGCTCCATGATTGGCGGTACATTCAGATAGGTACTGCAACGTTAGTTGTTCCATTTTTGCTGGTAATCATTTGGTGAGTAAACAATACAGTACCATTATAAAATGCTAGTCTTGACAATATAACAATGATATGTAAAACATCATAAAGAAGAAGGATAAAATATATAATTTAATTTGGCCATGGTGCTGAAATGTTCATAAATAATTTCAGTTTAAATGTGTAGGCCAGATAAGGCAAATTTGTCATAACGAGGGTATGATGATAAAAGGTCAATAGTTCCTTTAATTTCAAGGTTCACATTTGTATATTCTATAATGATTTAACCCAATTTAACCAAACCTAAAAAGAATGTTGCTATAATACAACCAAAAGGTGTCGCACACGACCTGTTATTACAATACGGTTATGTTCCGGACCATATGATGGTCCGGTTAATGAACACGATGAAAAGGTGTCCCAAAGACGAAGAGTTTCTAAAAATGAAATTTTTACTTATTCAATCATATTGTAATCATTGTTTCATGATTAATGAAAAAAATTTTAAAGTAATTTCTACTTACAAGTAAGAATTATAGAAAAATCATTTTTACATGCCATTGGTCATTATTGAATTGTCCTTAAATTTGTACGAACGCAATATGTCGACTTATGAAAATAACTTCAAGAAATATCTAAATGAACTGGTAAACAACAAGTCAATTGCTTGTCTCACAGAAAATATTTTCATCGAAAACTGCTTTCTTTTTTTTTAAATTTACTTCGGTATTTTTATTAAATCAAAATTTCTTAAATATTTCAAATTGTATTTATTTATTTAATGTGTTTTTGCTCCTATTTATGCGATCTTACAATAACACAAAAATTGTATGAATACGAGAAAGAACACAATAATTGAAGAAAATAAGTTGACATTAAAAGAAATTTTGTTTCTGAAATAATTATTTATTAAACACTAAGAAAAACAATGTCCATGCCCAACACGCCTGTAATTTTACTTACGAACGAAAATGTCGACAAGATCATCAGACAAACGCTTTAGATTGATTATAGCGAAGGAAAGATAACAGATACAACAAGATTCAGACAATATGAAAAGATAAAGGAATTCAGTTAGTAACTTGTGCCATTTTTGGTTCGGAGAATGAGCTGTGTGCTCCTGCGAAGGAAGTTATAATTTATTTGAAAAATACTTAATATATAGTCTAAATACTCGTATGGTCCAGTCCGTTAATAACCAGACGAGTATAATACTCATATGGTCCGCGTATGTTCGGACCATATAGGTATACGCATATGGTCATAACCGTACGCGTATATATTGTCCAAATACCCATATGGTCCGGAACATTTATATTATATCACCACTTTTGAAAAGGGTTTAATATTATCCCATATTCCATTCGCATATGATCTTTCTCGTAACTGTATCTGTACCTTTGTATACAAAACCGCAGATACACGACTTGTATTTACATGTCTTTCGTTCAGAAAAATTATATTACATTAAAAATAAAATTGAAACTTTGACATGTCAATTAAGGTTAGAGCATAATATCAGGCTTTGGGCCATAGTTATACCTCAGTGACTGAGTGAAATATTGCAGAGTATATGCAAATTATAGTTTATGTAATCAATGTGTATGTTCATAAGGAATTTGGTACTAATACATGTACAATACCTCTTACATTTGGTATGCTGTTGCAATACATCAATTCTTTCCAGTATCAGGTAGATGGAAACCTTTTACATGTATTCATACTGCATTGACTTTTGGAGTATTACATCGTTCATATGTTAGACTTTTTCGAATCACAAATCTGTGATAATGAAAAGATACTTACTGGTATAACAAACCATTGTACAAATGTACAAAACTCAAGGTATTTTTACTCGGCACCCATGCAAGTCACTATTGCCACTGGAGTGTAACTACGACAAGTTATCCATTAACACCGCCAGTCGATTAAACGTCCTTGAATAATAAGCATTTTTATGACGTTATAAGTCAAGAAAGAAAATAATCACAATGGACAATAAAAATAAATACCGGAATGCATGATTACAAATCACGGCTTTACACTGAATCTATTGGAAGCTAGATGTGAACTGATTGATATTTAGTCTTACTAGATTCACGATATTTTTTATTAGTTTTTATTGGCGTTGAACTAGCTTTTAGTAACTGCGATTACTTTCAGATCTGTACTTTGTGTCTTGTGTTTTTGTTAGTTGTTTTTGTGCTTTGTATCGAATACAACTGATTTTTTAAATAGTTTGTTCTTGCATGTATGTTGTGCTGTAACACCATTGTCCCAGGTGAGGTGGAGGATTGGCGCACACGCAAACATGTTCAACCCCTCCACATTTTGTATGTGCCTGTCCCAAGTCAGGAGCCTGCAGTTCAATGGTTGTCGTTTGTTCCTGTATATATTTGTTTTCAGTTAATTGTCTTGTACATAAATCCGGTCGTTAGTTTTCTCGTTTGGATTGTTTTACATTTGTAATTTCGTGGCCTTTTATAGCTTGCTATGTGGTATGGGTTTTGCTCATTGTTGAAGGCCGTACGATGACCTATTATAGTTGCTAACCTCCTACGTCCTTTGGTCTCTGGTTGAGATTTGTTTCATTAGCAAGTATGCCACATCTTCTCTTTTTTAATTGTTCACTAATCAAAGGGATCGAGCAACCTTTCATAAATGAGAGAATAATGACCGGATTGTGGCTTCGATAAATTGAACGTAAACATCCTACATAAACTACCAATAACGATCAACCAAATAGTGATTGGATCTATCAATCCTTCTCTACAGACGATTTCAATTTATCGTAATGAGCTCTTGCCACAGTTATACTCGTGGTTAGCTGTTAGACTCATTGAAGGACATCTTGCCAGGCTGTCAGGCTCAGGAATTCGATCACCTTATAAACGTTTTTGATTCATTGGAAAGAATTATTAAAATTCTAAAACCTTTTTCATAAACAATGATGATATAAAAAGCAAATCATAAGATGAGAGATGATAAGATAAATAAACAAGGAGTAAAAGAAGGGGTGTTAAGAAAGTAGATTGACACGTGGTCTAAAGTACGTACATGTATTTCTTTGTTTAGATTAACATAAAGCGTAGTAAGAGAGAAAATTTGATTCTTTTTTGTTATTACTTATGAACACGAATATATTACTTTTGTCATTACCATAAACCAATTTAATTTTCCGTTTTAAAAACTTGAATAAGGATGACTGGATATAATATCATTTACTTGATCCTTGTCATTTGGACTCTTTTGGATACTGTAGTTATCTCTTTAGACTATCGTATATCATCTCCTTATTATATATTACCACGAGCAACACAACCGGTACAACTAGTAAACCAGGCACTACTTACCTTTCTTGAGCACGTGTATTCATCGTCGATTTTTGTATGTGAGATAAGTGTTTAAACTTGTCAAGTGCATGTTTTGCGGGCGTTTGGTTGTCTTTTCGTCTCTCTATCATTCGACCAGGATGATGATGATGTATGTCCTTATCCTTAATATGATTGAATAGTTTTTCCCTTTTTGACTTGCTATAGACAAGCGACTTTCATTTGACACTTTCTACCTAATACGATGTTGTGATCATATTAAAGAATGGAGATGCTCAACATATCAATGCTCCACCATAGTGTGTTTTGATCAGAAGTTCCTCTAATTGATTGTTTTCTTCCCTATTCTCTGGTAATATATAAAAAAGGAGATGTGGTATAATACACCTTATCGCTATTTGTCCGCCATTACTGGACATCACAAAAGTTCCCGTAAAATTTTGACGTCATAATAGAAAATATCTGACGCCACAATGGAAAAGTGATTGTTGTATGACGTCAAAAGTTCAAGCGGGACAGATTCTCGGGTCAAGCGGGAATAGCGATAAGGTGTATTGCAAAAAGATAACTATCCAAAAAGACAAAAAGATATAGTTGCAAACAATTACAACACACTTAGCGTATAGTTAGCTATAAAAGGCACCGGGATGACAAAATCTGAAACAATTCAAATGAGAAAACGAACGACCTGATATATATACTACAGATACGAAAAACCATTCTGACAGACAGCAACTAACGATAACCACTGGATTACTGGTTCCTGTCTTTTATCTCTTTTCTTTGTCTCATTAATGTTCAAATAATATTTTAAAGGTTTGTACCTGAAAGCTTTAGATGGTTGGTGACGCATTGGAAAATTCAGAAAGCATATGATGTTATTAAAAGGATAGCGAACATGAATAATAAAAAGCCACCAGAATATGAAAAATTTCACGCAGAAGTGATACAAGTAGAAGATTTAGTGTCTGAAGGAAAGAGATATAGTCTTCTAGATATCTTAGATAATCCTAGACTTTTAAAGTTTACACTTTTGCTGATGGTTGCGTGGTAAGTAAATGATGATGTAGAACGGCGTTGATGGTGATGATATAATGTCGAAAGACTGCACACGGTAGTACAATCAACACTATATTCTTTTGATTTCTCACACATTATCAAACTACTCCTCTATCTTTCAATTTTGCTATTGTGTATTAATAAAGCTAATTCATACAAAAGGCAATTTTTAATTACTGTTCTTTATATAAATATGTTTAAGGAATCACTTTTTGTGGATTTTCTATATTTTTTGCAAAAACGTACTTATTAGTACTACCGCTTCTAAAATAGGCATCAAATAAATGTATGTATGCAACAGTACAGGTTGCAAAGATAAACTTAACTTCATAGTTTTTTCTTTAGTAAGATCAACTTCAATCTTTTGTTAGCTCCGGCACTGCACATTCAATTTTGATCGACCTGAATATGCATGAAATATTTGCCTATAGACGTTCAGCAAACAACCGACCAATCAACTGTGTGCGATCACTGTGATGTATATAAAAAAAGAAAGAATAGGCAAAAACAATCGTTAAAAGAATTAAAACAACAAGAGACGCGTTTTATTTTGTTACGTCCGTATAGTAATCCGAACGGTCACAGTGTGGCCTCGTTTTTTCTTGACATCTCACGCTACAATGATGATTTGCTCTATTTTATCTAACTGTCGAACAGTTTGATTTTCTAAATTTTTTTCAATTCAATCCATAAGATATTTTCCTTTCCATGCTCCAGATAAGAAATATCTCATACTATCTCCTGATCGTTTGATTCAAAAATGTGAATTCTCCATATGATAATTTATTATTTTTTAGGTCTTTTAGTATTAACTTTTTTTACTAACTTTTATTCCCATTTTTATTGTTTACCCACACGATCGTAATTCTAAAGATCATAAGTTAATATTTCTGGACCAATTTCCGAGGAATGATCTCCAAGAATATTTATTTTTCAAATCTACACAATCAATGTCTAATATTGTACATTGCATCTCTTGTAGGTTCAGTTGTGGTTACGGAGCATACGGAATTTTTTTTGGAGTAGGACAACTTGCAGGAAATATTTATATAAATTTAATTCTTCTTAATGTTGTTGGATTTGTTCAAGTAACTGGATGGTATTTTGCTAACTGGTAAGTAACGTCAAAGTTGTTGGATTTGTTCAAGTAACTGGATGGTATTTTGCTAACTGGTAAGTAACGTCAAAGTTGTTTGATTTGTTCAAGTAACTGGATGGTATTTTGCTAACTGGTAAGTAACGTCAAAGTTGTTTGATTTGTTCAAGTAACTGGATGGTATTTTGCTAACTGGTAAGTAACGTCAAAGTTGTTTGATTTGTTCAAGTAACTGGATGGTATTTTGCTAACTGGTAAGTAACGTCAAAGAGCATGTTCAGTTTGATTATATAATATATCTAATTATGTTTCAGTCTAGAGTGTCTATCCTCCAAAACTTGACTATAGATTGTTTTTTTTTTTATTATTATTGTTCCATATAAATGGTGTGGAGGAACAGTTTTATTATCGCTCGTGGTGCAGATGTCATGAAATAAAAGTTTCGTGATAATATAAATTCCAGATTCGAAAATTGTCAGTCAATTCCAAATTGAAGTTATTGCCTCTTAATGGCGATTTTTCTCACATTTTAGCATTTTCGCCTATTGTCTTGATAATTATGATAGACTTGTAGAAACTAGCAAAAACGATCAACACGACAAGATCTACAAATAAGCCTCATTGCTAAAACCTTTAGTCAACTTGTTATTGGAGTTATTGCCCTTTAAAAGATGATTTTTTTACCATTTTGTTTAGTTTGTGCCTATTATCTTGAAAAATATAATAGATACAAATGTATAAGTATTTGTTCAATTTGCACTTTTGAAAAAAATGTGCAGAAATTATCTTTCAAATTGTTTCAAATAAAGAAATATTTGGCACGAGTAAAGTTTTATCTTGTCCAGTACTACAGACAAAATTTCACATAACCTTTCATTGCATATACGATAATAACCATCACTGGAAGTTAACCAATCAAAATTTCACCCCTAATTTTCCTGTGGACAAGCTTTAGTAACCATGTAACATCAAGTTTCCAAAATATTCTATAGAAACACCAAATAAAAAAAGAATGGTGCTTTGAAACACCCAAGATATATGTTTATGATTCAGAATTTTTTTACTGCAATGAAATGTAGGATTAATTTGCTACAATTGTCAAATTCAAAGGAATTTTTTTTTCGAGCCCTTTTCGTATGCAACCGGATGTGATGTGCTATGATTTGGTGGTATTACACCTATAATGATGATTTTTATTAAAAAGTGGCCATTGTTGAAGATGGAGTTGAACAACACTGGCTCTACAAAGCCTTTAATTATAATCCCCTTTTAGAAATTGTTCTGATGATCCCACTTTGCTACTGTTGACTCTCCCTCATTAAAAAGAGAAGAAAAAAGTACACAAAATCCTGATCAAATAATTTAAAGTGCTATATATATGGAGTTAATTCAGAAATATGTCTATAATATAAAAATAAGGAAATATGGTATGATTGACAATGAGACAACTATCCACCAAAGTTCAAATAAAGTTGATGTAAGCAAATAGTTATCAAAGGTACCAGGATTATAATTTAATACGCCAGACGCGCGTTTCGTCTACATAAGACTCATCAGTGACGCTCAGATCAAAATAGTTATAAAGCCAAACAAGTACAAAGTTGAAGAGCATTGAGGACCCAAAATTCCAAAAAGTTGTGCCAAATACGGCTAAGGTAATCTATTCCTGGGATAAGAAAA
This sequence comes from Mytilus californianus, assembly GCF_021869535.1. Classification (NCBI taxonomy): domain Eukaryota; kingdom Metazoa; phylum Mollusca; class Bivalvia; order Mytilida; family Mytilidae; genus Mytilus; species Mytilus californianus. The sequence continues at coordinate 28,632,536 of NW_026262626.1, read as the reverse complement.
TCCTTAGTTTTTCGAAAAATTCAAAGTTTTGTAACAGGAAATTTATAAAAATGACCATATAATTGATATTCGTGTCCACACCGAAGAAGTGATTATAGGCAACCGTTCGGCAATCAATAATGAAAACAACCCATACCATATAGTCGGCTATAAAAGACCCCGGCATGAAAAATATGAAAAAAATTCATTTGAGAAAACTTACAGCCTAATTTATAGCTAAGCAATTTACGAAAAATCAATATAACAGACATGAATCAACAACAACCACTAAACTACATGTTCCTGACTTGGTACAGGCACATAAAGAATATAAAGAATAATAAGTTTATCACACGCACGAGTTTTATTCCTTTTTCAATGAAAATGTCATCGGATGGCTTCCAATATGATCACCATCGCAAAAAAACAGTAATATATAAAACATTACAAGTACACAATTGGATAACTTAAAGTGTAAAACAAGTTATGGTCGCCCGCGTTTTTGGATATTCTGTCTCAGCAACTTAAGGTCACCCAAGTTTGCAGATATTCGGGCTTAGCGAACATGTAAAGATTACAGGTGAACGATACACTATTCGTTGAGTCGCTGAATTATTAAATGGTATAAACTTTATCATTAATATCCACAGCATTGGAAGAAAATGGACAACCTCGATCTTCTTTATTATTGGTGGATGTTCGGGGATTATTGTTGGCATATTTCAAACCTTAGGTAACATAACACCGTTTGAACTGTACATAGCTGAATAACAAATGGACATGCATTTTGTGTAGTTATCTTAGTTTCCAAGATATTTGGTGACCTATTCATGAAAATAACCATATTGTTATTTTTGAATTGTAAAAAAGTGTCATTTAATAAGAAAATCGTACCTGTTCCTTTGCTTTTTGTGTGTGTTTTTTGTTGTTGTACATGTACTGATTTTGTGTCATGGATGGATACCCCGGGATATCCTTTGTTTTTCTATTAAATGCAAGTAAAAATGTCACGCGAACGCAATGAGATTGCCAGCTCTAGAATGCAGGGACCCAGTTTTCACATAAACTTTTTAAAAAATGACGTCAGACATTAAAACGTTTAGTAAATGAGCTTTTTCTTAGCAATGTAAATAGTATAATTCAACTTTTTAAGTGGTGTTTTTTTTTTTTTGCTTAACGCCAAGTGGATGATATTCAATGCAACCTATTTTTGATGTAAAATATAATACCATGTACAATGTAATACTGTATAATGTTTTGTTGTTTATTCAGTTTTTTTAGATAATAAACATTTGTATTATTTACTTTTTTCTTGAATAATAATGTTGTTTTTCGAAGAAAAACGGCATAACCCAACGGGTTCCTTAGTACTTTAATATTTTAAAGGACCCCAAAGTAAAAATAAAAACAAAGATGATAAAATTGATTACTTATTTATTATATAAAACACCTGCAAAATAAAAAAAAATAGAACTACTCGAAGAGTAATTTACATCTGTTTGATTCGATCACCACTGACAAGTCTTGTGTAGACGAAACGCGTTTCTTGCGTACCAAAGTGTAAGCCTGGTATGCTCGATGTTTTTTACTTATTTTTATGATAATCAATAATACGAAATTGTTTTTAGGTCAAGATTTGGAATTTGTTCATCTATTATTATTTTACAGACTTAAAAGATAAGGAGACATTTGTCACCGTTTTTGCACTCATATCAAAATCATGTGTGACTACTGGCTGGATGTCGCTTATGCTGCTGACGGCTGAATTATATCCTACTGTAGTCAGGTATAATACACAAAGTAATTAAGTCAAATTGATAACTGTGAAGAAATTAGTTTGAAGGATCCAAAATAAGAATGTGTGAACGCTACAGCGCGAAATCAATATTATCTGTAAAACGGTTAAAAATTTACTGTGAACTAGTGAATCGACTTCAATTGGGTTACTCCTCATTTGTTATGCACATATTCCAAAGTGAATTACTAAGGTTTCAACAGATTCCAATCGAATTCAATGTCTTTGTCTAAATTAATGTCTGTTGGTCTTAAGGGGCTCGAGGGTATAAATCCATTTTTTTTTTAAATATAGGATTTCGCTATTATTTTCTATAAATGAACTTTATCATATACTCAATAGAAAAATGAGATAAAAAAAATGGGGTCACCGTTCATTTAAGCTCACAATCTGCCTTCGAAAGAAGCATGCATTTTTGTTAAGGTACTTTTTTTTTCTGTTGAACTAATGGGAGAAAAAGAGGTAATATCGAAATAAAAAAAGAACTAAATTGCAGAAATCGCTTAAATTTTACAATTGTTTAGTTTAAGTACAGCTTATTTGAAAACAATAATAAAAAAATAGGTCACCGATGAGTTAAAAAAGATATTTCAATTTTAATGCAAAAAAAATGCATTTTTGCACCAAAGGGAGATAATTTGGAGCTTTTTTCAATGATATAAACATTTTAAAAGTCATTTGGGGCCAAAACGAATCGATTTTTTGGGTTGATGTTTGTACCATATCATAAAGTAACAACTAATAGTGTAAAAAATAAAATTTGTAATGAAAAAAAAAATGTTTAAAATGTTGCTGAAATTTTTGTACCCTCGAGCCTCCTTAACAGAACTTTGGGCGTATTCGAATATATCTCTATTTGTATTAATATTGATTTGGTCTTGTTTGAACCGTTCCCAATTGGTCTTCATGCGAACGTTGTCTAAATGATTTATATATGCGTACGTTACTAATAAAACATATTGGAAAGAATTCCTTTTGACGGAAAAAGCAAAGACATACATAAAGGGGGTTTCAAAAGGAAGTCTTGCCGATTTCATAATAAGTCACAGAGCTGAGGAAAATGCAGATTGGCGAATAATTGTATTTTATTTATAATTTTGTGCCATTAATGTAAAAATTTAACAAAATATAACGTTTTTGCAGAAACATAGGATCTGGTATACATAATGCGACAGGTGGAATTGGTACAATGGTCGCTCCAATGGTGATTTTTGCTGTAAGTAACATCAACATAATTATATTATTAAAGAAATACGGGATGTATAAATACACTGTCCCGTAATCGGTCGGAAAAAGAGAGTTTAATCCGAAGCTTAACAATCAATTATTACTTCTAACATTTCTAGCAACATCTCTTTTAAGGGTTCTCTGATGGTCTGTTGCCAGCATGTCATTTTTAACCAGATGCAGACCAAAAATCATGAGGTTCAACCTGGTCGACTTACTTTACAAAACCAACCTTCAATGTCAATTTGTTGGCGTCCTGAATATGCATGATATACTATAAATTGAGGAAAGTACAACCATAACATAGGATACAACTCAATGCATTTATTTAGGATTAGCGTGTTTACTTTTACATAGAACTTTGTTATTTTGATTTCTAATTCTCTTATAGATACACGTGATTCCCTCAATTTGATTCTTTACAGCCATAGAGGTTACTATGATCTGAACTTGGAGACTTGTTAATTGTAAACCTCAGAAACTACAAAATGCCAGAAAGTAATATGATATTTTTTCGGGGTGTTTGGTATATATATATTTGCCTAATATATAGTCGCATTTGATTTGGTTTTTTGATGTTTGAAAAAAAGATAGAATGCGCTACCAATATTTGACTTTGATTAATACTTTGCATAGGGAACTAATTTTTTGAATCCTTGAGAAACGATTTTTGAAATTGTCGAGATAGGACTAACCTTAATAAAGAATGTGTAAAATACCAAGGCGCCATAACCTAAAAACACACAGAATGAGGCCACGATAAATAGAACAACATGGGCAATATTGCTCTTAATGAAAACCGATCATCTAATTTCTGTGTTGATTGCCTATATTATTAAGTGACGAAGATTCGAAATAGCCATACAAATCCATCGACGTAGAATCGATTTTGCGGCTGTTTTCTATTTTTTTTATAAAATAGGAAAACGATGTATGTTTTCCAATGAGACAACACTCCACCAGAGTCCAAAATGACGTGGATGTAAGCAGCAGCTATATGTCACCGTTGTCTCTTCAACAAGAGCAAAATCCATATCGTATAGTCAGCTACAGTCTATTTTACTCAATAATGAAACATTTTTCACGAGGTAAATGTCTTTTCAAATAATAAAGCCTGTATTTCCGTTAACTTTCAGAGTCAGAAGATTCCAGGTCTGCTTTACATGGTTTTTGCCGGCCTTATGTTTTTATCAGCATTTTTCGTAATTTTGTTACCAGAAACAAACAATCAGGCTTTAGAAGACACAATTGACGTCTATTCCAACAACTCTGTATCAAAGAAAATCAAATCTGTATTTATCAAACCAGAACGGAAGGGCTATGGATCTCTAAATTAGATAAATTCGTTCTCAAAGATTTACATATTGCATAATAATTTTGTTCTCTGTAGTATTATATATCTTATAAAATGTGTACTTTCTGCCATACATTATACAGTGATAAATAAAATTACAAAATATAAAATTACCAACTGTTTTGAAAACCAAAGTATTGGTCCAGATTTTGACTGAAAGTTATGCAAGGTCATAATATTTGTATATGGAACATTAAAGAAAAAAGGAGATACTATTGTAAGAATAAAACAAAACATACGTAGAACGACAGATGACACTAGAATGGTTAAAAAAAGACCCCTCCCCAAATAATCAAGAATACACAAACCCTGAGCATGTCCTGTCGTACCTGTCGCACCTGAAAACAAAACCAAAACATTGGAATACAACTATATTGATTATTTGCAACACATGTTAATTAGACAGAAAACACTTACGAACAATGAAATTTACATCATATAACCTGTAACTAAAATCGAATCCTTTTATGGTCGAACTGATACATATTCAAATTCCACTAAGAATGCAGTTACTGTACCTCAAAGAATGATTGAATTTTCATACACAAACACATGTTACTGTCTTCATACAACGGACTTCAAAAGCATTAAATGTAGTTACGTTTCAGATGAGAATAGTTGTAAAAGAAGAATGGAGAAAACATAATAGCATGTCTCGATATATTATAACGGAAATTCATATAAACTAAGAATACTAAATCACTGCATGTCTAAATGCGAGGATTCTTTCATTCCGAAACATTTAACAAATAATACAAACAATGCTGTCGATCATCTGCATAACGGATTTGTGGGGAAAATACTTCTCAATGATAAAAAATGTGACCGTCACGATGTCATTTCTTGCCTATTACAACTTAGCCATGGAATAAGTGAAGCATGTAGATATTTATATATTAATATGTATTGATATAAATATTATGATTCGTGTCCATAAGGGAAATTAAAATTTTTATACATAGTTTATTTTTAGGCTGCCGAAATGACGAATTTCCTTTGAAGTGTAATCATGAAATTATCTGTACAACTGATCATTTAGATATGTTATTTATCAAATGGCGAAATGCTTATTCAGGTATTTTAGAAAAGTTTAAAACAACATTTAATAGCAGCCGTTTAATCTAATTTAATCACATCTGAATGCAACTTGCTTTTCATAAAATATGTTCATGCATATTTGCGGAAAATGATCAACATGGATATTCTATAACATCCCAAAGTATTAATTAACTTCTGTGGTTTTTTTTATCTTCTCGTGATGTCGTATAAGAAATTTCGTGGTAATGAAAAAAAAAAAAAAAAAAAAAAAAAAAAAAAAAAAAAAAACACACACACAAAACATAATTTTGACAATAATCAGCTCTTATATTTGATACTCTGTTGTGATCAGTTAGATCGTGCTGTCTAATTGTTGACCACGAGATGTCTAATTGTTGACCACGAGATGTCTTTTTTTGTGACTGGGTTACTGTCTTATTGATGTATACGTTTTCCTTTATTGATACTACATTTATTCCTGGCCATGGTTGACAATTACTACAATTTGAGGTTAGTCATGCATATAACTGACATTTTGGTATCGAGTGATTAGGAAAAGTAAGAATTTTTTTCTCCGTATGTGAATCATATGTGCAAAACTATTATCTTTCAAAACTGTATGATATAAAAATAGGGCAAATTTCTTGCAGATCCATGGTTTTTATCTAATGATGCCGACCATAAGAATGGTTCAGTAACAAATTAGTCTAAATATTAAAGTAGTAATTTGTAGCAAGCAATTCAAACCTGTCAAGAACGTAATAGTCCTGAAAATTTAATGTAATCAGAATTAATCAACTATATGGCGTAAGGGATTCACCTATTTGATTTCTGTATTTATTCCATCTGCTGTAATCTGTTCTCAGTTCTGACAATATTTTTCCTACATGTATATGGGGGTTAGGTGTGTCAAATTGGACAGCCGTCTCAAAAAAAGATACTAGTTTAAAAAGTTGTTTCCCAGTTTCACTGATTGTCCATCTACTTTGCCGTTTAAATTTTGTTAACATCTTGTCTTCGCTTCTAGCATCTGACATTGCTATAATATTATATTTGTCGTTGAGGGATGAGACCTCCTTTGCATCATCTTTTGCTAACTGGTCCACTGTGTCGTTCCCGTCTACATTAGCATGGCCTAGGGTACATGAGAGGATTGTTAGTATGCTAGATCTCAGGGGTGTCCCCATTATTGTATCGGTGTAGATTTCCAATTTAGAGTCAAGATGACTACAGAAGTCTGGCTATCTGATATATAGTATTTTGACCTCAGAGAACTAGGCTGATATACATTCTCAATTTCATAAAACCACTTAAGTAGGATATGTAGAAAAATCCGTCCGTTCGTACCAAATCTTAACTTAATTAGCTTTATGCATATCAGCCCTGGTCTTTAATTGTGGTAATGCAGTGCTCCAGAACCGTACGAATAGCTACAAATTTGGGAAGTAGTATTGATCCTCCACTAGCTTCCAGCTAAGCGGATATGATAAGATGCTGGTGACCCATCGTCTGAAAAAGTATGATTGGAGCCAAAGATATTCATACGTAAAATGTGTTTTATATAAATATATCACTAGCAAAATATAGTTTCCACCTTGTTAATTAAGCTAGATTGTTCATGAAATTAGCCTACTTTTGCTAAAAATCAGAAATATATTACCCTATAACGTCAACAAAGCTATATAAATATTTTATTTCCTAAGAGCCTTTTAATTCTGAAGCTTTAAAATATAAATAATTACTGATTTTATTTCATTCTTTATTTGTTGGTGAATAAAAATGTAACAGAACCAAATGAGCCAAGAATGTATCTTCTCCTTTGGTGGTTATTGAGAGACTCCATATCTTTCATGTCATAAAACTGAAATAAAATAACTTGTAAAACAATAAATAACAGATCCAAAGTATTTACATCTCGCGTCATTCAAAAATTAACATTATATCAAAATGAATGTTACATTCGTGATGACACTTGCTTCTAGAAAAAAAGTGCACAGGTAAATATAAGAAAAAAAACACTTTTTTTTCATTGTCTTATTAGCATAAAAATGTAAATATTAGAAATGAATGCTTCTTTTTGTAATTTTATTGGGGTGTAAAAGTGTATTTTAGCTATATGATACACATTTTAATGTACTAGCATATTAGCTATAGGCAAAGATACTTACCAGCTTGAATTTATGTTCAGAATAAAATTGAGAATGAAAATGGGGAATATGTCAAAGAAACAACAACCCGACCAAAGAGCAGACAACAGCCGAAGGCCACCAATGGGTTTTCAACGCAGCGAGAAAATCCCGCACCCGGAGGTGGTCCTCAGCTGGCCCCTAAATAAAATTGTGTACTAGTTCAGTGAAAATGGACGTCACACTAAACTCCAAAACATATAAATGAACTAAAATTAAAAAAAAACATACAAGACTAACAAAGGCCAGAGGCTCCTGACTTGGGACAGTCGCAAAAATGCGGCGGGGTTAAACATGTTTTGTGAGATCTCAACCCTCCCCCTATACCTTTAGCCAATGTAGAATAAGGAAACACATAGCAATACGCACAGTAAAAATTCAGTTTAAAAGAAGTCCGAGTCCAATGTCAGAATAATTAACAAAAGAAACAAGTAAGCAAAATGACAATGATACATAAATTAACAAAGGACTACTAGCAGTTACTGACATGCGAGCTCCAGACCTCAATTAAACTGATTGAAAGAAGTTCCTTTAGCAAGAAATCTGAATGATTATATTGTGGCATTGTTTGTCATTAAAACACTAAAACACAATCATGTCCAACTTAACCAAACTATGACAAAATCACTGTACTAAACGCTCATTTGACGACTTTACTACCCGTCATGATGTGAGAACTGAATTTGCTACTTAAAGATGAGACCAAAACACAAATTAATGTGTTAAGATTCAAGATATACATTTATGTTAAAAGACATATAGAGAATGGTACAATATGTTTTATATGTCAATATAGATATAAAAATAAAGAGATGTGAACTTAAAAATCAGCCAAAATGCAAGATAGAATTATTAATTGTTCATTGCTTACCCCCCAATGGCAAATAAGCATCTTCAGGACGAGAACAAATTAATAATAAAAACAATAGGTAAGCCTTGTAAAAGAGGCCGTCAGGGATGAAGGTCGGCGAAATTTTGACTGCCACTGGAAAATGAGGGTATATTGGATAGGAACAGAAAGTTTGCCTTGCAACAGGCCACCTACGGACCTAAAAAAAAGAGTTGTTGAAGGGTTCTTAACGTGTAGAGCTCTCTACACAAGGCATTGGATTTAACGTCCCCATTCTGACCGGACATAGCTGCATACTTGTACATCCCGCACAGCCAAATGGATACCCCACTTCGGCAAGGGTTTAACTGCCGGTCGAAAGAAGACCAAAATGACCATATTTGTATTTCCCACTCACCCTTGGGTCAAACTTGCTTATAATATGATGAATGCATTCGTCATCCAGAAGTTCACATTTCAGTTTGCTAATGGCTCTATAAGCCATACACAATATATGTATTATCATTTGACATAAATGCGCAATGGATTCGACAGATACAAAAATTGGAGAAATAAACAGTATCCAACACAAAAACATGTTTCTTCTTCTGAATTTCCATAGTGGATCGTATACACATGTTGATAAAGAAACAGATAAAAAAAGAGAAAGTTTCCATATATATGTTATTATGCCATAACTGTTATATTTATTAAGAAACTACCCATTTACAACGGGGCGTTTATAGGCAGGGTACCTACAAATGCGTCTAAGAGCATATACAATGAATAATGTACAATGAAATAAAATACACATAAGACAATATCATAGTTAAAAATTGATATCCTTTAAAACAAGTCACCTTTTATGAGAGACATAACAGCATTATATAAGATAAAATCTCAACATTTAAAGATCACATCAATCTAATTGCACACGCAAATCACAGTAAGCTTACTTTTCTAAAATCGAAGACCTGTAAGTGTACATTTCACTAACATCTTTTTACTAAAAGTGTCCACATGTTTACAAACTGTTAAATAACAAGAATTTACACCTCAACACCCAGCACTAAAGACAAAATCTGTAAATGTCATCAATACTGGGTATAATGAGAAAATGTAAGGTGTACATGTACTAATTCACGAAACAAATGTAATAACGAACAATTTCACAATAAGATCAATGTTATAATTTTGTCCCCCGTGCAACGCGTTTCGGGGGACATAGAAATACCGGGCGTCCGTCTGTCCGTCAGTTCGTCTGGTCTTGTTAGCGCTCTCATATGTACAATTCTTGCCAGATTTTTATGAAACTTATATCAAAGGTTTATATCAGCAATATCTTAGACAAGTTCGAAAATCAGTTCCGAACAATTATTTTTAAAAGAGTTATGCCCCTTTGGAAACATTAATTATATGGAAAATTGCATCATTAGCGCTCTCATTTATACAATTCTTGCCAGATTTTTATGAAACTTATATCATAGGTTTATATTAGCAATGTCTTGAACGAGTTCGAAAATCAGTGCCGATCAATTATTTTTAAAAGAGTTATGTCCCTTAGAAACATTAATTATATGGAAAATTGCATTGTTAGCGCTCCCTATGTACAATTCTTGAAACTTAAATCATAGGTTTATATTAGCAATGCCTTTTACGAGTTCGAAAATCAGTGCCAGTCATTTATTTTCAAAAGAATTATGCCCCTTGGAAATATTAATTATATGGATAATTGCCTTATGAGCGCTCTAATGTGTACAATTCTTGCCAGATTTTTATGAAACTTATATTATAGGTTTATATTATCATTGTCCTTGATTAGTTCAAAAATCAATGCCGATCAATTATTTGTAAAAGAGTTATGCCCCTTGGAAATATCGATTATATGAAATATTGCATTGTCAGCGCTCTAATGTGTACAATTATTGCCAGAATTTTAAGAAACTTATATCAGAGGTTTATATCAGCAATATCTTTGACAAGTGATGATAAAAATTTTAAACGAGTCATGCCCCTTGGAAATATTAATTATAATGGAAATCACATTGCATTTGCCATGAAGATTTCATTTCTCTAAGATATTAATAAAAAGTTTTAAAGAACGAAAAGTGCTTTTTTGCCCTTGTACCTTGAATAGATAAAAAATGTGCAACGCGGGGGACATTGGAATTCTATTTTTTTTTTTAATTATTTTTACTCCACATAGGTACATGTACTCAACAAGTGCATTTTGTTACCACATTTTCTTGAAGAATTACAGTTGTTTGTCTGTAGTTTAGTTTGTTGGTGACAATTGGTTTTTATCCTTGTCAGTTATCCTTGTCATTTACCATGGAGTTTTTTTTTATGCAACATTTTAAAGTTGAATCTTGTAAGATAGAAAACAAATTGCCGTTGCTATGGGCATAATTTTGTTGCTAGGGAGAAATTACAACTATTTTGCCCAAAAATGTGTATTACATTGTGTAACATTTAAACAGTGTATAAATGTATAATCTTCTACATGTTAAACAGGTTGGATCTTAAACATAGATAGATCAAAGCTGTATATTTAGCATATTTATTGAGTTTATCGGTTGCTAGGCAACACAATATACATGATAGACCCAAAATGCAACCATTTTCAGAAGGTCTGTGATATAGAGTTACAACATGACAAATTAAATGAAATTTGGGGGTGGGGCCAAAAACGGCCCTTATCATCCCTTGTCCTTTGGACAGAAGCTAGCTTTTTATGACCAAAATACAGTAATCAGAGCAAAATTTTGGAAATATTTGTTTTCATTTTTCCATACCTCAATGATAAATAGACTTAGTTTTTAATTGTCAACATTCAAATACCCTCTAAGGTTGAAGTTTTTCAGTCATCAATAACTTTGTCAAACATTCATGGAATGTTACGCAAGTTGGACAGAAACTTTATGATAAAAAGACAGCATCAAGAGCAAATTAAGAAAATATTTGTTTTTCATTGTCCTGTATTTTACTGATTTAAGGACATGAATTACTTTGTCAAACCTTCATAGAATTTAATGAAACTTAGAATATTTTTTTTTTATGATGAAGAGATAATTGTAAAAACATATTCCGTGTCAGTTCGTTTTTGACTTATGAGTTTAACTATGACTTTGGGATCTTCTGTCACTCTTTTACTGATAGATTTTAGCAGTAAACATTTACAGACAGTCTGGTATGTTTTTGACATGATACATTTGTAAACCTTCATGTATTGTTATAAAACTCTGACATGTTGGACAGAAGCTAATCTCCAAAATCAAAAAATAACATCTAAAGAAAAATTAGATTTTTCTTTTAAATGATGTATTATACTGATACATTTGTAAATGGACTCCGTTCCGCGTAACAATTTACGAATTTTCAATAGATATAAGAAGATGTGGTATGAGTGCCAATGAGACAACTCTTGTCACAATTTGTAAAAGTAAACCATTATAGGTCAAAGTACGGCCTTCAACACGGTGCCTTGGCTCACACCGAACAGCAAGCTATAAAGGGCCCCCAAAATGACTAGTGTAAAACCATTCATACAGGAAAATCAACGGTCTAATCTATATAAAAAACGAGAAACGAGAAACCCTTATGAACCACATCAACAAACCACAACCTCTGAACATCAGGTTCATCAAGTCTTCTTTGATCTCCTGTCTCCCATCTTTTTTCTACCCTTCCTCTCTTTTCTCCCACTACTCTTCTCCTTTCTCCCTGTCTCCCTTCATCCTGTCCTCCACCTCAATTATCATAGTCATGATAACCACGCTGAAGTACGTCCATTATTCATTTTTCATTATTCAAAATTCAATAATGAATAATGAAATAGTTCACTATTCACTATTCAATATCAAGTGATGAATAATGAATAATGAAATAGTTTATGTTTCATTATTCAAGTTAAAGCGGTGAATAGTGAAATAAAAATAAAAAAATTGACTGTGACATTTTAGCTATATCCCGTATTTCTAAATTAGTCTTTTTGGTGTTATCTAACAAATATTCAAATTGATATCAGAAAAAATAAATAAAAACACTCTTTAAATATTAATTTGATTTATTTATCTGGTTCCTAGTTTCGGAGGATAAACTAGTGGGTTTTCCTAACTATTTTTTATCGAAATACGCGTGAATATTAAGAAATAGCTTATTTTGAATAATGGAATGGACTGCTGCAACCCGTCAGCCCCTAATCAAGGAAAAATTTATACACCAAATTAAAGCTTATTGATAGAGGAATAAACTGAGTAAATACGATATGTGCCGCAATGACCATTAGAGGGGTTACGGAGGACCTAAATGCCAAAATACGCGTGAAAATTAAGAAATAGCCAATTTTGAATAATGAAATGGATATTTTGAATAATGGAATGGACTGCTGCGACCCTTTAACCCCTAATTATAGATATACCTTATACCTCATTCGAAAGCTTATTAAGAGAGGAACAAAAGGTATATAGTCAATATGTTCCGCAACGCATATTAGAGGAGAAATGAAGGACCTAAATATCGAAATACGCGTGAATATTAAGAAATAGCTTATTTTGAATAATGGAATGGACTGCTGCAACCCGTCAGCCCCTAATCAAGGAAAAATTTATACACCAAATTAAAGCTTATTGATAGAGGAATAAACTGAGTAAATACGATATGTGCCGCAATGACCATTAGAGGGGTTACGGAGGACCTAAATGCCAAAATACGCGTGAAAATTAAGAAATAGCCAATTTTGAATAATGAAATGGATATTTTGAATAATGGAATGGACTGCTGCGACCCTTTAACCCCTAATTATAGATATACCTTATACCTCATTCGAAAGCTTATTAAGAGAGGAACAAAAGGTATATAGTCAATATGTTCCGCAACGCATATTAGAGGAGAAATGAAGGACCTAAATATCGAAATACGCGTGAATATTAAGAAATAGCTTATTTTGAATAATGGAATGGACTGCTGCAACCCGTCAGCCCCTAATCAAGGAAAAATTTATACACCAAATTAAAGCTTATTGATAGAGGAATAAACTGAGTAAATACGATATGTGCCGCAATGACCATTAGAGGGGTTACGGAGGACCTAAATGCCAAAATACGCGTGAAAATTAAGAAATAGCCAATTTTGAATAATGAAATGGATATTTTGAATAATGGAATGGACTGCTGCGACCCTTTAACCCCTAATTATAGATATACCTTATACCTCATTCGAAAGCTTATTAAGAGAGGAACAAAAGGTATATAGTCAATATGTTCCGCAACGCATATTAGAGGAGAAATGAAGGACCTAAATATCGAAATACGCGTGAATATTAAGAAATAGCTTATTTTGAATAATGGAATGGACTGCTGCAACCCGTCAGCCCCTAATCAAGGAAAAATTTATACACCAAATTAAAGCTTATTGATAGAGGAATAAACTGAGTAAATACGATATGTGCCGCAATGACCATTAGAGGGGTTACGGAGGACCTAAATGCCAAAATACGCGTGAAAATTAAGAAATAGCCAATTTTGAATAATGAAATGGATATTTTGAATAATGGAATGGACTGCTGCGACCCTTTAACCCCTAATTATAGATATACCTTATACCTCATTCGAAAGCTTATTAAGAGAGGAACAAAAGGTATATAGTCAATATGTTCCGCAACGCATATTAGAGGAGAAATGAAGGACCTAAATATCGAAATACGCGTGAATATTAAGAAATAGCTTATTTTGAATAATGGAATGGACTGCTGCAACCCGTCAGCCCCTAATCAAGGAAAAATTTATACACCAAATTAAAGCTTATTGATAGAGGAATAAACTGAGTAAATACGATATGTGCCGCAATGACCATTAGAGGGGTTACGGAGGACCTAAATGCCAAAATACGCGTGAAAATTAAGAAATAGCCAATTTTGAATAATGAAATGGATATTTTGAATAATGGAATGGACTGCTGCGACCCTTTAACCCCTAATTATAGATATACCTTATACCTCATTCGAAAGCTTATTAAGAGAGGAACAAAAGGTATATAGTCAATATGTTCCGCAACGCATATTAGAGGAGAAATGAAGGACCTAAATATCGAAATACGCGTGAATATTAAGAAATAGCTTATTTTGAATAATGGAATGGACTGCTGCAACCCGTCAGCCCCTAATCAAGGAAAAATTTATACACCAAATTAAAGCTTATTGATAGAGGAATAAACTGAGTAAATACGATATGTGCCGCAATGACCATTAGAGGGGTTACGGAGGACCTAAATGCCAAAATACGCGTGAAAATTAAGAAATAGCCAATTTTGAATAATGAAATGGATATTTTGAATAATGGAATGGACTGCTGCGACCCTTTAACCCCTAATTATAGATATACCTTATACCTCATTCGAAAGCTTATTAAGAGAGGAACAAAAGGTATATAGTCAATATGTTCCGCAACGCATATTAGAGGAGAAATGAAGGACCTAAATATCGAAATACGCGTGAATATTAAGAAATAGCTTATTTTGAATAATGGAATGGACTGCTGCAACCCGTCAGCCCCTAATCAAGGAAAAATTTATACACCAAATTAAAGCTTATTGATAGAGGAATAAACTGAGTAAATACGATATGTGCCGCAATGACCATTAGAGGGGTTACGGAGGACCTAAATGCCAAAATACGCGTGAAAATTAAGAAATAGCCAATTTTGAATAATGAAATGGATATTTTGAATAATGGAATGGACTGCTGCGACCCTTTAACCCCTAATTATAGATATACCTTATACCTCATTCGAAAGCTTATTAAGAGAGGAACAAAAGGTATATAGTCAATATGTTCCGCAACGCATATTAGAGGAGAAATGAAGGACCTAAATATCGAAATACGCGTGAATATTAAGAAATAGCTTATTTTGAATAATGGAATGGACTGCTGCAACCCGTCAGCCCCTAATCAAGGAAAAATTTATACACCAAATTAAAGCTTATTGATAGAGGAATAAACTGAGTAAATACGATATGTGCCGCAATGACCATTAGAGGGGTTACGGAGGACCTAAATGCCAAAATACGCGTGAAAATTAAGAAATAGCCAATTTTGAATAATGAAATGGATATTTTGAATAATGGAATGGACTGCTGCGACCCTTTAACCCCTAATTATAGATATACCTTATACCTCATTCGAAAGCTTATTAAGAGAGGAACAAAAGGTATATAGTCAATATGTTCCGCAACGCATATTAGAGGAGAAATGAAGGACCTAAATATCGAAATACGCGTGAATATTAAGAAATAGCTTATTTTGAATAATGGAATGGACTGCTGCAACCCGTCAGCCCCTAATCAAGGAAAAATTTATACACCAAATTAAAGCTTATTGATAGAGGAATAAACTGAGTAAATACGATATGTGCCGCAATGACCATTAGAGGGGTTACGGAGGACCTAAATGCCAAAATACGCGTGAAAATTAAGAAATAGCCAATTTTGAATAATGAAATGGATATTTTGAATAATGGAATGGACTGCTGCGACCCTTTAACCCCTAATTATAGATATACCTTATACCTCATTCGAAAGCTTATTAAGAGAGGAACAAAAGGTATATAGTCAATATGTTCCGCAACGCATATTAGAGGAGAAATGAAGGACCTAAATATCGAAATACGCGTGAATATTAAGAAATAGCTTATTTTGAATAATGGAATGGACTGCTGCAACCCGTCAGCCCCTAATCAAGGAAAAATTTATACACCAAATTAAAGCTTATTGATAGAGGAATAAACTGAGTAAATACGATATGTGCCGCAATGACCATTAGAGGGGTTACGGAGGACCTAAATGCCAAAATACGCGTGAAAATTAAGAAATAGCCAATTTTGAATAATGAAATGGATATTTTGAATAATGGAATGGACTGCTGCGACCCTTTAACCCCTAATTATAGATATACCTTATACCTCATTCGAAAGCTTATTAAGAGAGGAACAAAAGGTATATAGTCAATATGTTCCGCAACGCATATTAGAGGAGAAATGAAGGACCTAAATATCGAAATACGCGTGAATATTAAGAAATAGCTTATTTTGAATAATGGAATGGACTGCTGCAACCCGTCAGCCCCTAATCAAGGAAAAATTTATACACCAAATTAAAGCTTATTGATAGAGGAATAAACTGAGTAAATACGATATGTGCCGCAATGACCATTAGAGGGGTTACGGAGGACCTAAATGCCAAAATACGCGTGAAAATTAAGAAATAGCCAATTTTGAATAATGAAATGGATATTTTGAATAATGGAATGGACTGCTGCGACCCTTTAACCCCTAATTATAGATATACCTTATACCTCATTCGAAAGCTTATTAAGAGAGGAACAAAAGGTATATAGTCAATATGTTCCGCAACGCATATTAGAGGAGAAATGAAGGACCTAAATATCGAAATACGCGTGAATATTAAGAAATAGCTTATTTTGAATAATGGAATGGACTGCTGCAACCCGTCAGCCCCTAATCAAGGAAAAATTTATACACCAAATTAAAGCTTATTGATAGAGGAATAAACTGAGTAAATACGATATGTGCCGCAATGACCATTAGAGGGGTTACGGAGGACCTAAATGCCAAAATACGCGTGAAAATTAAGAAATAGCCAATTTTGAATAATGAAATGGATATTTTGAATAATGGAATGGACTGCTGCGACCCTTTAACCCCTAATTATAGATATACCTTATACCTCATTCGAAAGCTTATTAAGAGAGGAACAAAAGGTATATAGTCAATATGTTCCGCAACGCATATTAGAGGAGAAATGAAGGACCTAAATATCGAAATACGCGTGAATATTAAGAAATAGCTTATTTTGAATAATGGAATGGACTGCTGCAACCCGTCAGCCCCTAATCAAGGAAAAATTTATACACCAAATTAAAGCTTATTGATAGAGGAATAAACTGAGTAAATACGATATGTGCCGCAATGACCATTAGAGGGGTTACGGAGGACCTAAATGCCAAAATACGCGTGAAAATTAAGAAATAGCCAATTTTGAATAATGAAATGGATATTTTGAATAATGGAATGGACTGCTGCGACCCTTTAACCCCTAATTATAGATATACCTTATACCTCATTCGAAAGCTTATTAAGAGAGGAACAAAAGGTATATAGTCAATATGTTCCGCAACGCATATTAGAGGAGAAATGAAGGACCTAAATATCGAAATACGCGTGAATATTAAGAAATAGCTTATTTTGAATAATGGAATGGACTGCTGCAACCCGTCAGCCCCTAATCAAGGAAAAATTTATACACCAAATTAAAGCTTATTGATAGAGGAATAAACTGAGTAAATACGATATGTGCCGCAATGACCATTAGAGGGGTTACGGAGGACCTAAATGCCAAAATACGCGTGAAAATTAAGAAATAGCCAATTTTGAATAATGAAATGGATATTTTGAATAATGGAATGGACTGCTGCGACCCTTTAACCCCTAATTATAGATATACCTTATACCTCATTCGAAAGCTTATTAAGAGAGGAACAAAAGGTATATAGTCAATATGTTCCGCAACGCATATTAGAGGAGAAATGAAGGACCTAAATATCGAAATACGCGTGAATATTAAGAAATAGCTTATTTTGAATAATGGAATGGACTGCTGCAACCCGTCAGCCCCTAATCAAGGAAAAATTTATACACCAAATTAAAGCTTATTGATAGAGGAATAAACTGAGTAAATACGATATGTGCCGCAATGACCATTAGAGGGGTTACGGAGGACCTAAATGCCAAAATACGCGTGAAAATTAAGAAATAGCCAATTTTGAATAATGAAATGGATATTTTGAATAATGGAATGGACTGCTGCGACCCTTTAACCCCTAATTATAGATATACCTTATACCTCATTCGAAAGCTTATTAAGAGAGGAACAAAAGGTATATAGTCAATATGTTCCGCAACGCATATTAGAGGAGAAATGAAGGACCTAAATATCGAAATACGCGTGAATATTAAGAAATAGCTTATTTTGAATAATGGAATGGACTGCTGCAACCCGTCAGCCCCTAATCAAGGAAAAATTTATACACCAAATTAAAGCTTATTGATAGAGGAATAAACTGAGTAAATACGATATGTGCCGCAATGACCATTAGAGGGGTTACGGAGGACCTAAATGCCAAAATACGCGTGAAAATTAAGAAATAGCCAATTTTGAATAATGAAATGGATATTTTGAATAATGGAATGGACTGCTGCGACCCTTTAACCCCTAATTATAGATATACCTTATACCTCATTCGAAAGCTTATTAAGAGAGGAACAAAAGGTATATAGTCAATATGTTCCGCAACGCATATTAGAGGAGAAATGAAGGACCTAAATATCGAAATACGCGTGAATATTAAGAAATAGCTTATTTTGAATAATGGAATGGACTGCTGCAACCCGTCAGCCCCTAATCAAGGAAAAATTTATACACCAAATTAAAGCTTATTGATAGAGGAATAAACTGAGTAAATACGATATGTGCCGCAATGACCATTAGAGGGGTTACGGAGGACCTAAATGCCAAAATACGCGTGAAAATTAAGAAATAGCCAATTTTGAATAATGAAATGGATATTTTGAATAATGGAATGGACTGCTGCGACCCTTTAACCCCTAATTATAGATATACCTTATACCTCATTCGAAAGCTTATTAAGAGAGGAACAAAAGGTATATAGTCAATATGTTCCGCAACGCATATTAGAGGAGAAATGAAGGACCTAAATATCGAAATACGCGTGAATATTAAGAAATAGCTTATTTTGAATAATGGAATGGACTGCTGCAACCCGTCAGCCCCTAATCAAGGAAAAATTTATACACCAAATTAAAGCTTATTGATAGAGGAATAAACTGAGTAAATACGATATGTGCCGCAATGACCATTAGAGGGGTTACGGAGGACCTAAATGCCAAAATACGCGTGAAAATTAAGAAATAGCCAATTTTGAATAATGAAATGGATATTTTGAATAATGGAATGGACTGCTGCGACCCTTTAACCCCTAATTATAGATATACCTTATACCTCATTCGAAAGCTTATTAAGAGAGGAACAAAAGGTATATAGTCAATATGTTCCGCAACGCATATTAGAGGAGAAATGAAGGACCTAAATATCGAAATACGCGTGAATATTAAGAAATAGCTTATTTTGAATAATGGAATGGACTGCTGCAACCCGTCAGCCCCTAATCAAGGAAAAATTTATACACCAAATTAAAGCTTATTGATAGAGGAATAAACTGAGTAAATACGATATGTGCCGCAATGACCATTAGAGGGGTTACGGAGGACCTAAATGCCAAAATACGCGTGAAAATTAAGAAATAGCCAATTTTGAATAATGAAATGGATATTTTGAATAATGGAATGGACTGCTGCGACCCTTTAACCCCTAATTATAGATATACCTTATACCTCATTCGAAAGCTTATTAAGAGAGGAACAAAAGGTATATAGTCAATATGTTCCGCAACGCATATTAGAGGAGAAATGAAGGACCTAAATATCGAAATACGCGTGAATATTAAGAAATAGCTTATTTTGAATAATGGAATGGACTGCTGCAACCCGTCAGCCCCTAATCAAGGAAAAATTTATACACCAAATTAAAGCTTATTGATAGAGGAATAAACTGAGTAAATACGATATGTGCCGCAATGACCATTAGAGGGGTTACGGAGGACCTAAATGCCAAAATACGCGTGAAAATTAAGAAATAGCCAATTTTGAATAATGAAATGGATATTTTGAATAATGGAATGGACTGCTGCGACCCTTTAACCCCTAATTATAGATATACCTTATACCTCATTCGAAAGCTTATTAAGAGAGGAACAAAAGGTATATAGTCAATATGTTCCGCAACGCATATTAGAGGAGAAATGAAGGACCTAAATATCGAAATACGCGTGAATATTAAGAAATAGCTTATTTTGAATAATGGAATGGACTGCTGCAACCCGTCAGCCCCTAATCAAGGAAAAATTTATACACCAAATTAAAGCTTATTGATAGAGGAATAAACTGAGTAAATACGATATGTGCCGCAATGACCATTAGAGGGGTTACGGAGGACCTAAATGCCAAAATACGCGTGAAAATTAAGAAATAGCCAATTTTGAATAATGAAATGGATATTTTGAATAATGGAATGGACTGCTGCGACCCTTTAACCCCTAATTATAGATATACCTTATACCTCATTCGAAAGCTTATTAAGAGAGGAACAAAAGGTATATAGTCAATATGTTCCGCAACGCATATTAGAGGAGAAATGAAGGACCTAAATATCGAAATACGCGTGAATATTAAGAAATAGCTTATTTTGAATAATGGAATGGACTGCTGCAACCCGTCAGCCCCTAATCAAGGAAAAATTTATACACCAAATTAAAGCTTATTGATAGAGGAATAAACTGAGTAAATACGATATGTGCCGCAATGACCATTAGAGGGGTTACGGAGGACCTAAATGCCAAAATACGCGTGAAAATTAAGAAATAGCCAATTTTGAATAATGAAATGGATATTTTGAATAATGGAATGGACTGCTGCGACCCTTTAACCCCTAATTATAGATATACCTTATACCTCATTCGAAAGCTTATTAAGAGAGGAACAAAAGGTATATAGTCAATATGTTCCGCAACGCATATTAGAGGAGAAATGAAGGACCTAAATATCGAAATACGCGTGAATATTAAGAAATAGCTTATTTTGAATAATGGAATGGACTGCTGCAACCCGTCAGCCCCTAATCAAGGAAAAATTTATACACCAAATTAAAGCTTATTGATAGAGGAATAAACTGAGTAAATACGATATGTGCCGCAATGACCATTAGAGGGGTTACGGAGGACCTAAATGCCAAAATACGCGTGAAAATTAAGAAATAGCCAATTTTGAATAATGAAATGGATATTTTGAATAATGGAATGGACTGCTGCGACCCTTTAACCCCTAATTATAGATATACCTTATACCTCATTCGAAAGCTTATTAAGAGAGGAACAAAAGGTATATAGTCAATATGTTCCGCAACGCATATTAGAGGAGAAATGAAGGACCTAAATATCGAAATACGCGTGAATATTAAGAAATAGCTTATTTTGAATAATGGAATGGACTGCTGCAACCCGTCAGCCCCTAATCAAGGAAAAATTTATACACCAAATTAAAGCTTATTGATAGAGGAATAAACTGAGTAAATACGATATGTGCCGCAATGACCATTAGAGGGGTTACGGAGGACCTAAATGCCAAAATACGCGTGAAAATTAAGAAATAGCCAATTTTGAATAATGAAATGGATATTTTGAATAATGGAATGGACTGCTGCGACCCTTTAACCCCTAATTATAGATATACCTTATACCTCATTCGAAAGCTTATTAAGAGAGGAACAAAAGGTATATAGTCAATATGTTCCGCAACGCATATTAGAGGAGAAATGAAGGACCTAAATATCGAAATACGCGTGAATATTAAGAAATAGCTTATTTTGAATAATGGAATGGACTGCTGCAACCCGTCAGCCCCTAATCAAGGAAAAATTTATACACCAAATTAAAGCTTATTGATAGAGGAATAAACTGAGTAAATACGATATGTGCCGCAATGACCATTAGAGGGGTTACGGAGGACCTAAATGCCAAAATACGCGTGAAAATTAAGAAATAGCCAATTTTGAATAATGAAATGGATATTTTGAATAATGGAATGGACTGCTGCGACCCTTTAACCCCTAATTATAGATATACCTTATACCTCATTCGAAAACTTATTAAGAGAGGAACAAAAGGTATATAGTCAATATGTTCCGCAACGCATATTAGAGGAGAAATGAAGGACCTAAATATCGAAATACGCGTGAATATTAAGAAATAGCTTATTTTGAATAATGGAATGGACTGCTGCAACCCGTCAGCCCCTAATCAAGGAAAAATTTATACACCAAATTAAAGCTTATTGATAGAGGAATAAACTGAGTAAATACGATATGTGCCGCAATGACCATTAGAGGGGTTACGGAGGACCTAAATGCCAAAATACGCGTGAAAATTAAGAAATAGCCAATTTTGAATAATGAAATGGATATTTTGAATAATGGAATGGACTGCTGCGACCCTTTAACCCCTAATTATAGATATACCTTATACCTCATTCGAAAGCTTATTAAGAGAGGAACAAAAGGTATATAGTCAATATGTTCCGCAACGCATATTAGAGGAGAAATGAAGGACCTTAATATCGAAATACGCGTGAATATTAAGAAATAGCTTATTTTGAATAATGGAATGGACTGCTGCAACCCGTCAGCCCCTAATCAAGGAAAAATTTATACACCAAATTAAAGCTTATTGATAGAGGAATAAACTGAGTAAATACGATATGTGCCGCAATGACCATTAGAGGGGTTACGGAGGACCTAAATGCCAAAATACGCGTGAAAATTAAGAAATAGCCAATTTTGAATAATGAAATGGATATTTTGAATAATGGAATGGACTGCTGCGACCCTTTAACCCCTAATTATAGATATACCTTATACCTCATTCGAAAGCTTATTAAGAGAGGAACAAAAGGTATATAGTCAATATGTTCCGCAACGCATATTAGAGGAGAAATGAAGGACCTAAATATCGAAATACGCGTGAATATTAAGAAATAGCTTATTTTGAATAATGGAATGGACTGCTGCAACCCGTCAGCCCCTAATCAAGGAAAAATTTATACACCAAATTAAAGCTTATTGATAGAGGAATAAACTGAGTAAATACGATATGTGCCGCAATGACCATTAGAGGGGTTACGGAGGACCTAAATGCCAAAATACGCGTGAAAATTAAGAAATAGCCAATTTTGAATAATGAAATGGATATTTTGAATAATGGAATGGACTGCTGCGACCCTTTAACCCCTAATTATAGATATACCTTATACCTCATTCGAAAGCTTATTAAGAGAGGAACAAAAGGTATATAGTCAATATGTTCCGCAACGCATATTAGAGGAGAAATGAAGGACCTAAATATCGAAATACGCGTGAATATTAAGAAATAGCTTATTTTGAATAATGGAATGGACTGCTGCAACCCGTCAGCCCCTAATCAAGGAAAAATTTATACACCAAATTAAAGCTTATTGATAGAGGAATAAACTGAGTAAATACGATATGTGCCGCAATGACCATTAGAGGGGTTACGGAGGACCTAAATGCCAAAATACGCGTGAAAATTAAGAAATAGCCAATTTTGAATAATGAAATGGATATTTTGAATAATGGAATGGACTGCTGCGACCCTTTAACCCCTAATTATAGATATACCTTATACCTCATTCGAAAGCTTATTAAGAGAGGAACAAAAGGTATATAGTCAATATGTTCCGCAACGCATATTAGAGGAGAAATGAAGGACCTAAATATCGAAATACGCGTGAATATTAAGAAATAGCTTATTTTGAATAATGGAATGGACTGCTGCAACCCGTCAGCCCCTAATCAAGGAAAAATTTATACACCAAATTAAAGCTTATTGATAGAGGAATAAACTGAGTAAATACGATATGTGCCGCAATGACCATTAGAGGGGTTACGGAGGACCTAAATGCCAAAATACGCGTGAAAATTAAGAAATAGCCAATTTTGAATAATGAAATGGATATTTTGAATAATGGAATGGACTGCTGCGACCCTTTAACCCCTAATTATAGATATACCTTATACCTCATTCGAAAGCTTATTAAGAGAGGAACAAAAGGTATATAGTC
Organism: Mytilus californianus; assembly: GCF_021869535.1. Classification (NCBI taxonomy): domain Eukaryota; kingdom Metazoa; phylum Mollusca; class Bivalvia; order Mytilida; family Mytilidae; genus Mytilus; species Mytilus californianus. Next base: position 28,608,289 of record NW_026262626.1, on the reverse strand, counting down.
AATATGTTCCGCAACGCATATTAGAGGAGAAATGAAGGACCTAAATATCGAAATACGCGTGAATATTAAGAAATAGCTTATTTTGAATAATGGAATGGACTGCTGCAACCCGTCAGCCCCTAATCAAGGAAAAATTTATACACCAAATTAAAGCTTATTGATAGAGGAATAAACTGAGTAAATACGATATGTGCCGCAATGACCATTAGAGGGGTTACGGAGGACCTAAATGCCAAAATACGCGTGAAAATTAAGAAATAGCCAATTTTGAATAATGAAATGGATATTTTGAATAATGGAATGGACTGCTGCGACCCTTTAACCCCTAATTATAGATATACCTTATACCTCATTCGAAAGCTTATTAAGAGAGGAACAAAAGGTATATAGTCAATATGTTCCGCAACGCATATTAGAGGAGAAATGAAGGACCTAAATATCGAAATACGCGTGAATATTAAGAAATAGCTTATTTTGAATAATGGAATGGACTGCTGCAACCCGTCAGCCCCTAATCAAGGAAAAATTTATACACCAAATTAAAGCTTATTGATAGAGGAATAAACTGAGTAAATACGATATGTGCCGCAATGACCATTAGAGGGGTTACGGAGGACCTAAATGCCAAAATACGCGTGAAAATTAAGAAATAGCCAATTTTGAATAATGAAATGGATATTTTGAATAATGGAATGGACTGCTGCGACCCTTTAACCCCTAATTATAGATATACCTTATACCTCATTCGAAAGCTTATTAAGAGAGGAACAAAAGGTATATAGTCAATATGTTCCGCAACGCATATTAGAGGAGAAATGAAGGACCTAAATATCGAAATACGCGTGAATATTAAGAAATAGCTTATTTTGAATAATGGAATGGACTGCTGCAACCCGTCAGCCCCTAATCAAGGAAAAATTTATACACCAAATTAAAGCTTATTGATAGAGGAATAAACTGAGTAAATACGATATGTGCCGCAATGACCATTAGAGGGGTTACGGAGGACCTAAATGCCAAAATACGCGTGAAAATTAAGAAATAGCCAATTTTGAATAATGAAATGGATATTTTGAATAATGGAATGGACTGCTGCGACCCTTTAACCCCTAATTATAGATATACCTTATACCTCATTCGAAAGCTTATTAAGAGAGGAACAAAAGGTATATAGTCAATATGTTCCGCAACGCATATTAGAGGAGAAATGAAGGACCTAAATATCGAAATACGCGTGAATATTAAGAAATAGCTTATTTTGAATAATGGAATGGACTGCTGCAACCCGTCAGCCCCTAATCAAGGAAAAATTTATACACCAAATTAAAGCTTATTGATAGAGGAATAAACTGAGTAAATACGATATGTGCCGTAATGACCATTAGAGGGGTTACGGAGGACCTAAATGCCAAAATACGCGTGAAAATTAAGAAATAGCCAATTTTGAATAATGAAATGGATATTTTGAATAATGGAATGGACTGCTGCGACCCTTTAGCCCCTCATTACAGATATACCTTATACGTCATTCGAAAGGTCATCAATAGAGGAACAAAAGGTATATAGTCAATATGTTCCGCATTGCCTATTAGAGGAGTTACGGAGGACCTAAATGTCGAAATACGCGTGAACATTAAGAAATAGCTTATTTTGAATAATGAAATGGACTGCTGCGACCCTTCAGCCCTAATTATAGAGGAAGAAAAGATATTATCAATATGAGCTGCAATGCCGTATTCAAATGATAGTAAGGACCAGAATCTTACAAATATGCTTGTAAAAAAATACCAGTAAAAGCTTCACTGCCAACTGATGCTCCCCGAACTACATTTTATGTACATATGCTTGCAATTATAGTGAGAAAGAAGCAGGAACCTACATTGAAAATATTTTGTCTGTATACATGTGTTGCAATTAATAATTGATAATGGGATACTGTACCGAGCCTGTATTTGAACTAATAGTAATTTTAACCTATTCCCTATATCAACCATCTGTATAAGTTTCATTCCACCAAGCAAGATAAATCTGTGCTACTATCTGTATATCATTTTTTTTTAGCTCACCTGGCCAAAAAGGCCAAGTGAGCTTTTATCATCACTTGGCCGTCGTCGTCCGTCGTCGTTAACTTTTACAGAAATCTTCTCCTCTGAAACTACTGGGCAATTTAACCAAAATTGGCCACAATCATAATTAGAGTATCTAGTTTAGAAATATGTCTGATGACACCGCTTGCCAACCAACTTGGCCGACATGGCTTAAAATAGAACACAGGAATAAAATGCAGGTTTTGTCTATTATCTTGAAAACTGCTACTAATTGAGGCAATAGAGAAAAATAGACAAATAGAAAGAGGTTGAAATGTTCAAAATGATCAGGTCAACTTATTATCTATTATTTCAAAACTTTTGGCTAATATTCCAAAAATGATCATAGCACATAGTCGAAATCGTGAGACGACTCTCGAGTTATTGTGCTCTAATGACGTTTTTTTTTTTTATCAATTTGAAAAACTGTAATCAGATAGATAAAAACATAAGAAATCAAAAGTGATCAGCAAGTCAAGTACCACAAATAAGTTTTTGTAGAAGTTACTGTCGATTTTTACCAATATTTTACGTCTTTGCCTACTATCTTGAAAACTATAAAAAAAAAGAATAGATAGACACTTAAAAAGCAAAAATCAGTGTATATAATGTGCGAATCCTGAAATACCATTTTTGCTGTATCCGTTATGAATTTCTAATATAGAATGATAAATAAACAGATGATTTTTGAATAAAATAAGAAATAATACATCATGTGTACTGTTTTTATAAATTCACGATATAGGTATGATATGTGGACGGGTTTTCATCGCGCCTACAGCCATCCAGGTGTAAATTTGATACACAAATAGATAAATATTAAGAATAGTTCACGAACAGAGCGTGCAAGAGAATAAAACGCAGCAGTTAAGGTTCATTTGCTGAAAAATGTACCTTTTAACATAATTATTAATGTTGTATAACCTAAAACAGGTTTTGTTATTCAGCATGTTGATATTGAATTAAATTCCACTATTCTGTTTTCGTTATGCGATTCATGTTAACTGTCGAATAATGATACTAGATTTCATTTTCACTGTAGGGGCGATTCATTTCTATTGTACATGTGATGCATTTTCACAGATGGAAATTAATTAATTTTCATCATATAAAGTCTTAATTCAGCCGACTTTCTAGCAAAAATTGTGAAGTCAGAAGGATTGATTATATATGCATACTTTGTGAGTGAAAGTCTGGGGTAATACATCAATAAATTCCAAAAAAATAGCATTTATTGCTAATATTGTCCATTCTATTTTCTGTAATAATTTTTCCAGATTCAGATCTATATGTAGGATAAAATTTATCCTTTCATATGACACGCCATCATTGAATACATATATCTTGGACAGTTAAGGCAATCCACGTCACCGAAAAAGCAAAGTTTTCGGTTTCGGTCTAAATCTACATCACATACAAATAAAACGTCATTAGAGCTATTTTCCTAATGCTTGTAGTTTAAAGGTGCGGTTGGCTTGCTTGCTTTGTTTGTATAAATGTTTGCTTAGGCATTGACATTAATTTGAGCAAACATTTATAAAAACAAAGCAAGCATGCCAACCAAACCTTTAATCTACAAGAATTAGGAAAATAGCTCTAATGGATGCATCTTAGATAACAAAGAGCATTCAAAAGACGATCTTCATTTCACGATTGAATGAGTGGTAACGTTTTCATCTCGCACAAACAATTGCTTTACATTTGACGCTTGGATGACTGGATAATTGATATTTCTCATGCCATTGTGTATACATCTTATACAGTAAAGAAAGTTCGAGCAACAGTTGAGTCACCTTAATTTATGTTTGAATTTCTTATAAATCGTTGTTACAAATAAGCAAATACGTAATTGTAGGAATACAAGGATATATTGAATACAGTTTATTATTACATGTTTACATTGTTCGGGGTATAACCGCCGTACAGTTGATTCCGGACGTTAATCGCTGCATCGCAAAGCTATATTGGTAGATAAACCGTCCTAATATTTTCACCAAAGACTAATTGACGTACTGTTCAGTTAAGTATTCGATGTTTATGAAATCAAGGTTAACTGCCCCTGACAGCATTATATATTATTTATATTACATGAACACCATGTGACTATTTTAGATAGACAGGTCTGTGAATTACTTGTAAACATCGATAAAAACAAACACTCTGTGTAACTCAAACTTGATTAAACTACATATATATAGCATAGTTGGTTGGCTCTTACACTAAATGCGACCGTGTATTTTGTGATTTGTTGTTGATTAAAATACATAATGCGAATGAGAAACCCGTTGTTTTATTCTATTTGCAGACATTTATTTGAAAAACTGACCTCAGAATTTTGGCACTGTACGATTTATTCTCTTTGTAGTTTGATTGCTTTCTTTAGAACCGTTCGTTGTACATTCTTGTACTGTTCGTTGTGCAAAAGCCTATCAATATGGAGGAAATATGTATGAAACGGTGTTTTCAAAGCTTACAAAGCTTTAAAAAAACGTCATAGTCATTGATGTTCTACTCCAGTATATTTCCGGATCCATGACACACTAATAGCAAACTCATCAAAAAATATTTGAATATGCATGATATGAACGTGTATCATCTTAAGGCGATGTGACGCATATTACCCTGACCTTCGTATGAGCTTGACCTTTGAACTCAAAATCAAAATACTGGATTTTTAAAAAAACTGGATTGCAATCAGGCGCTGCCGATGAGTGGGCTTCTCTAGCTCCAGTAAGTTCTGTTTCACGTCAAACAAATACAAAATTCAGGTTGTTTTAATCTTCAATATGAAATGTTAGAAATGTTAAATAGTTTTAGTAATTTCAAATGCTTGCTAACAAAAAATAAAAGATAGGTATTTCAATAGAAACAGCTAATTTTGTTCTCGATGTTTTACTAACGAACGGTACAGACCTTTGAAGAAAACACGCAACGAACGTACTGAAAAAAAAATTGACGAACGGTATACAACGCACAACGTCCGGAATCAACCATACGTTGGTTATACCCGTGTATATTTAAGTAAGCATCTGCATAGCTTGCATTTCAAATTGTAAATATCATCAATATTAAAGTCATTAAAAGACTATTTTCAGTTGTTGCATGTCGAATTATCATATAAAACAACAATGAAAATTCATCGCACCTCCAAAAAATCCACATCAGAAATGATCGCACTTACAGTGATAATGCATTTATAGTTAAAATGAATCGCATTCAGTAATCAATATTATGGATACAGCTGCTTTAGTTACACTTTTTTGGACTTTAATCCTGTTTTTATACATTACAAAGTTATATTCTAATGAAATTGTGTTAAAACATACTTTCAAATCAATAACTTTTTATTTTCAAAAAGTAAACAAACGCAGTTTTTTCCATCATCTTTTTTTTCTACAATAGACATACTCGCATACGACAGTGAAAATGATTCCCGTAAAAGTTGCACACGGAAACTCTATACAAAAATTTACGACAAAAGAGACGATTTATTGTCAATTTTCGCCTTTAGAATGGTGGCGTTCCTTTCTCCCCTACTTACGGTGTGTATTTTCAACAATATGTTCTCTTTGCCCATGTCTGTAGTCATGTTTTAGATTTCAATGAACGTGATTCATGTTTAACTGATAGATTATTAAGTCAGGGATTTCGTTATCAAAAATCAATTAAAACCATCCAAATTCAATATTTAGTTTAGAAGTTTGGCTGTATCTGAAGAGTTCTTATTAAAAATGGAATACCACATCCTAATTTTTACGACAATGTTGATTATAAAGCCCGTAAATTTAAATACGATCAATGTAAACTAATTGATCCTATATATAAACTTATCATTAAAGGTTATAAATTTACCACAGTAGAAAAATCTTTAAAGATTGTTTTTATTGGTAGTAGTGGGGGAAGTGGGGGTTCTGGCGACTTTCGTCTAATGTTAACCCTATGGGAAAAAGGTAGCCTCCTGAGAGGTAGCCTCCCGATGTGAGGCTTATTTTTATGACGTCATTTTTAGGTATTCTGACATTAATTAATTAAATTAATTAATTTCTGGGGAATAAGATCATTAAAAAGTGTTACTAATTACGTTTGTTTTTATTATGGATAAGTATATATATTTTTTCTTTAAATTTGATAAAAATTCCCAGTCTATTAATAGATAGACAGGAAAACCCCACCTTGGTATTAACAGATCATTATTGTATTATATGGCTCTGATATTACATAATATTTATTCACCTATGGCTATTAATCTGTGATAACATGATCATTAAATCAATATTGAATGCTTGTTTAAACTTGTCCATTATTGTACGTAGTGACCTTTAACATGTTGATACGTGTCAATAAATCCGCCATTTTGAAAAATCGCGCCTGTCTTTTGAAATCATTAAATCGTTATATTATTGACACTTATTAGAATAATATATCTTAATATTTATGGGGTGATTTTTTTTTTTTTTTAAGTATTAGAATTTATAATATAATTGCTAAATCACTGAAAGCGTTCGTTAACTTGTCTGTGTCATAATCAAGTTTAGACTTGTCAAAAATCCGATTTAATTGTAGTCGCCATGTTGAAAATATTATAAACATTGTCGCATTATGCAGTCTTTTGAAATAAGTAAATCATAATATTAATTGAATTGAATAGTATTATTCTTACAAAGATAACATTTATACAGTAGTTAATTTTAATATGTTCGATGATACATACTGTTATTTTTGTTTTAATATCCAACTATCATCCCTCCGTTAATCATATATTTTAATAGTATAAATTGAAAACTTATTTTATTATTTCCTCGATCACATTCACTTTTCAACTGGCATCCTTTAACTATAAAATGCCACACTGATAAACAAAACATTTCAACAGTTTCTGTTGACCTCAATAACCATGATAACCTGGTGTGATTAAGTACATGGGTGAATGACCATTAATGTAAACATGTCAAGTAATTCTTATCAAATAATGATTATTTCAACCTTCTGTTTTTTTTTAGTACTTAAACTTTGAAGTGATATTCATTTTTGATAAACTTATTCATTTTTGATAAACTTATTCATTAATAAATGCTTTGATTTCAAATTAGGATCAGACTTCAAAAAATAAATTTTCTTTGCTAAGAAAACTACGTCTAATCGCTCCAACAGGTAAATTAGACTGAACTGATTTTCGATTGAAAAAATTTGCCGGATTTGAAATTAACCAATCAGATTACGTAAATTACGGAATTTCCACAATTCATGAAAATTATGCTATATAAACGATGTGAATTGCGAGACTCGTACAGTCTTATCGAAGACACTCTAAAGGTGAAATCAAGTTTATCTTAAGGACTTAAAGGTTTGGTATGGCTAATAATTTGTTTATTTTAAACAATTTTTAACGTTTGATAGTATTTTAAAGGATTATATGATATAAATTAAAGTTTTCTTGATAATTTTGTTTTTTAAATTTCAAACTTATTTTACGAATAACAAATAAATGGACTAGACATATGCTAATATCAAAATATTTGGAGAAAAAGGGGGGAGGTTGTATTTTAATTTTGAGTTCTCGAAAGTTTGAAGTAGACTCCTGCACTGGTAAGGTGTACTGACTTAGGGCAGTGTCATTTAGCTAACAATGGAGAGGAAGTGTCATGTGGCATGCCCCGCTATAGTCAGGAAGACCTCTCCGACCAAAACCTTTGCAGTCTTGCTTAACTGCGAGAGCAGCTCTGTTTCCAGTGATGGAAATGTTGACGGGCGGTGACTACTTTGGCGAAAGCCTTAGTCAAACATTCTTGAATATCAATCAGATCGTTATTCATATCAGTATCAAGACTGGGAACCCATACGGTCGGTAGACTGAGGAGTCGTTTTTCCGACCCGTGGGCGAGTACCAGTGGCGATAGGCTCCTTTGATATGAATAATAACTGGTTGTCCGTATCATATTATGAGGAATAATAAAAATGAAAATAAAAATGCCTATATTGAATACACTTTCACTTTTCAGGCTAAAAAGATGGAACCAGCATCGAAAAAAATAAAGATGGCAAAATCTCCAATTAAATGTGGTGTATGCGCAAAATCGTTTTCCCATAAAGAGAGTTTGATGCGCCATAAGAGATCGGTTCATACTGGAACGAAATGGCATTGCCCCACCTGCGATGTAGTATTTTCAAGAAAAGACAACTACCAACGCCATAAGCGAAACCATGATAAACAACCAGTCCAAAAAGGTGCTGGTGTTACTACGACTAGTGCAGAAACAAATGAAAAGACGGATCCATGCAACTTCAAAGCGCTCAATGGAACCGTTGAAACACATTCGGTCGATGCAAAAGGATTGAATAAATTTGATCCAATGTCATTCCTGAAAAGCCAGTATGATGATGTTAAAGATGTCATCAAGCGTAAAATTAAAGAAAGAGGTGGATTGAAGTGGTATCTATCCATGAAGGTTAAAATGAGCAGACGAAAAGAAGATGCCATAGAAACTGCAGAGCCGCATTTCCGGGGGAAATGCCAGACCAGTTTAAAATTGGAGGATATCGAAGCCGGATTAAAGGAATCCATCAAAAAGATGTATACATCTTTCATTGAATATCAGAGACAAGGAAGCAATTGGACGGTGGATAAAGTGATAAATCTTACCATACACATGGCACGGTACAGACCCTTAAAAGGCTCAAGTTATATTCCACTTCCAATTAAACTCAGATCAAAACATGCCATTATCAATGTCAAAAATAAAGACAGCAAATGTTTCATGTGGTCAATTTTGGCAGCATTGAACCCAGCAAAACGTGATGCAGAGAGAGTTTGGAAATACAAGGAACACACTTCAAGTTTAAAGTTTGATACCATCATGTTTCCTGTGAAATTAGCCGACATACCCAAGTTCGAAAAACAGAACACACTATCTATCAACGTGTTTGGGTTTAACAAAGGCGAAGTATTCCCTATACACATTTCAAAACATCGATTTGAACAGCATGTTAATCTACTCATGATATCGGACAACAAGAAGTCACATTTCTGCTGGATTAAGGATCTTAATCGGTTATTAGGGGACCAGCATAGCCATCGCGCACGACATTTTCACTGTCCATACTGCTTACACGGATTTACCAAAGAAAGAATATTAAGCAACCACCTACCATACTGCCAGACCCATGGACCCCAAAAAAATGAACTACCAACTGAAGACAATAAGTGGTTACATTATAAAGACATTCGTAAACAGCTTAAGGTTCCATACGTTATTTATGCAGATTTTGAGTGTCTTCAAGAACCAATAGTTGATAGTAACGAATGTGATCAGAAGACGAAAAAGACTACCAAACACATACCATGTGGCTTTGCTTACAAAGTGGTAGGTCTGACACCTGAAACATCAAATGAACCAGTAGTTTATCGGGGTGCTGATGCTACTGATAAATTTGTGGAATGCATGGTAAAAGAACAGGAAGAAATTGAACATCGATTTAAGCATTGTGAACCCATGATCATGACTGGGAGTGATTGGCAATCCTTTAAGAAGGCAACCCTGTGTCACATATGTAAAAAAGAACTAGCAGACATAAAAGTTCGAGATCATTGTCACGTGACTGGAAAATTTCGAGGGGCGGCTCATAACGAATGTAATATTAATTACAAGTTTACAGGTCGAATTCCAGTGGTATTTCATAATCTGAGAGGATATGATAGTCATTTGATTATGCAAGCTATTGGAAAAGTTGAAGGAAAGCAACTGAATTGTATCGCTAACAATATGGAAAAGTATATTTCTTTTTCATTAGGATGTATGGATTTTATAGACTCGCTCCAATTTATGTCTTCCTCATTACAAAAACTCGTGGAAAACCTTGCAAAAGAAGGTTCGAGTAAATTTAGACACATGACAAGCCACTTTGGAGAAGAACAGATAAGTCTACTTCTGCGAAAACAAGTATATCCATACGAGTATTTTGATTCCGAGGCAAAATTTTTAGAATCTCAACTACCACCGATTGAAAATTTTTACAGTACACTATCGGGAGAAGGTATAACCACACTGGACTATGCACATGCACAACACGTATGGCAATTGTTTAACATACAGAATCTCGGACAGTACCACGATCTATACGTTCTATCAGATGTCCTTGCATTAGCCGACGTCTTTGAAAATTTCAGGGAGATCTGTCTCAACTACTATGGACTGGATGCTGCACATTTTTATACATCTCCCGGTTTAGCCTGGCAGGCCGCCTTGAAAATGACAGGTGTCAAGCTGGAATTACTAACTGACATAGACATGCATTTGTTTATAGAAAAGGGATTAAGAGGGGGAATATCAATGATATCCCATCGCCATGCCAAAGCTAACAATAAACATGTACCAAACTACGATCCAAATCAACCCATTAATCACGTAATGTACCTAGATGCCAACAACTTATACGGATGGGCAATGTCACAGACACTTCCAGTTGAAGGTTTTAGATGGCTCAACGATTCTGAAATTGAGAATCTATACATAGGTGACATTGCAGATGACAGTGCAAATGGTTATATACTAGAAGTTGACCTAGAATATCCAAGGGAACTGCACGATAACCACAACGAATATCCACTCGCTCCCGAAAAATTAAAGGTTACAAATGATATGATATCGCCCTATGCAGAGAAGCTATTGGACGATCTAAACTTAAAAGGAACATCGACAGAAAAATTGATACCAAATTTACATCCAAAGGAAAAATACGTGGTACATTACAGAAATTTAAAACTCTACTTATCACTAGGAATGAGACTTACAAAGATCCATAGAGTCGTGACATTTGAACAACGATCCTGGTTAAAGACATATATTGATTTCAATACAGAGAAGAGAAAGCTTGCAAAAAACGATTTCGAGAAGGATTTTTTTAAGCTCATGAATAATGCAGTCTTTGGAAAAACGATGGAAAATTTAAGGAAGAGAACAGATATAAAACTTTTGAATGACCAATCAAAGGCCAGAAAATTAATCAGCAAACCAACATTTCATGCCTTCAAAATATTCAACGACGACTTGGTGGCTGTACACATGTTGAAACAGCGATTATACTTAAACAGACCCATCTATGTTGGATTCACTATACTCGATTTGTCAAAGACACTTATGTACGATTTCCATTATAATTACATGAAGGATAAATATGGACCCAAGGCAACACTTTTGTTTACGGACACCGACTCGCTATGCTACAACATCAACACTGATGATATATATCAAGATATGATGGAGGACAAACACTTGTTTGATACGTCAGAGTATAACCCTGAACATCGACTTTATAGCACTTTAAATAAAAAGGTGTTAGGAAAGATGAAAGACGAAACACATGGTATTCCCATACAGGAATTTGTTGGTCTCAAGTCAAAGATGTACTCATTGATATATGAGGAGAAAGAAACACTCTGCGAAAAGAAGACAGCGAAGGGTATAAAGAAGAGTGTGATCAAACATGACACAAGACACGAACATTATAAACAATGTTTATTCAATAAAGAGATCCACATGTCTACCATGACACAGATTCGGTCATACGACCATACGTTATATAATATATCTATCAACAAACTGGGCTTATCCCCTTATGATGATAAAAGATATTTACTAGATGATGGGATACAAAGTTTGGCTTATGGACATTGGAGAATATAACTATGATGTATGTCAATATTTTAATCACTATACTTCTGTCATTCGAAGTAAGAGGACGTGTTTGAAGAGCTCTCAAAGATGTATACAACCTGTCCAGAATGTGGTATAGAATTTTCGAGAAAAGATGCTATGTTGAGACATTATAGGAAAAAACATGAAACCAATCAACCATATCCACTGAGCAGTCATGCATATCCACCACCACCACCTCCACCACCACCACCACCACCACCACCACCACCACCACCACCACCACCACCACCACCGCCTCCACCACCACCACCACCACCACCACCACCACCTCCACCACTACCACCACCACCATCACCACCGCCGCCGCCACAAAATGTCGAACTACATCATCCATTCACTATGATGTTGGCTGGACCTACCGGTTCAGGTAAGACGTTTTGGATGAAAACATTACTGGAGCGAGCACGGACTTTACCTGAAAATTTGAATGATGACTCATTCATTGACTCTAGATATCCAAGTTTAATCATCCTAGACGATATAATGAGAGACGTCACCAATAGTAAGGATGTGTGTGAATTATTTGTAGAGGGCAGTCATCACAGAAACCTAAGTGTAGCTTGTATACTGCAAAATGCGTTCTCGAAGGGAAAGGAGAGTAGAACCATGAGCATCAATAGCCAGTATATAGTCCTATTCAAAAACCCACGTGATCAAGTTGGGCCAGCCATATTTGCTAGACAGATGTATCCTAATAATCCGAAGAAATTCATGAATAAGTACAAAGAAGGAACACAACAACCATATGGAAGTCTATTCATTGATCTGAAACAAAATACACCGGAAGACGACAGATTAAAACTTAATATATTTGAAAGCAAGAACATGGTTGGTGGGGGTAATTCTAAAGAGTATATTAGCAGAAAAGAACTAGAACCACATCAGTTTGAAGAATCATTTCAAAGTGAGCAGACGTATTTACCAGACGATAAAGAAATCATGCCTTCATGTGATGATTGCGGTGTAGTCTTTGAAAGCGTTCCTGATTTAGCTAGACATATGAATAAGTGGTGCCCGGAAAATAATGATTTAAAAAGAAAAAGGGAAATTGAGGATGAATACATACCCTCAAAGAAACCTCGTGTAAACGAAAATAATATAGAAGGTGGAGAAGATATGGCTTTTATAAAATTAGCTGAACTTGCCAGAGAGGCAAATGCAGATATATGGGAAGAAAAAGTTGATAAATACATGGATGGTGACATGAATGAAGACCACGCCATAAGTAAGGCCAATCGCAAATTAAAAGACGAGGATATGGGTCAGTTTTTGTCTAGATATAGCAGTTTAGTTGAGTATTTACTACAGCTACAAAATGGTAAACTGCATGGCAAAGTCATGCATATGATTACAGAATTAGTTAACGATGGCATGGACACTGTAAAAGCCACTAAAGTGGCCATCAGGAAATATGAACCTATGTTAGAAAGCTATCTAGATGAAGCTATTGAAAACGAAACAAATAATGATGGTTCTGAAAGTGAAAATAGCATTGATGACGATGAAGAGGAAGAGGAGGATGAGGAGGATGAAGACGATGAAAGCTAAACTATATAAATATGAGAACGTTGTACTCTGTATATCATTCTATATTCATCATTCCATGTGAAAAGATGGCCTCTTGGGAAAAGTACTTGAGAAATATTTATTACAATCCAGCTAACCCAGCGAGTTTTGCAGGGCCCGATAAACTTTACAGATTTGTTCGAACAGATGGAAAATTCGTTCTCAGTAAATATAAAATACGAAAATGGCTACAACGACAGGAACCATACAGTTTACAAAGACCATTAAAAAGGTCGTTTAAGCGGAACAGAGTTATCGTTATTGGAATAGACGACCAATGGGATATCGATTTGATGGATATGTCTAAATTTTCTAAATTTAACAGTGGATTCAATTTCATATTGGTGGTTATTGACATATTCTCCAAATATGTATGGCTAAGACCTCTAAAGAATAAGAAAGGCGAATCCGTGGCGACTGCTTTGAAACACGTTTTATCAGAAGGAAGATCACCAAACAGAATAAGAACAGATAAAGGACAAGAATTCAGATCAAGATTAGTAGAATCTCTCCTAAAACAGAGAAATATTCAACATTTATTTGCACAAAATACAGAAATCAAAGCTAATTACGTTGAAAGGGTTATCAAGACTATTAAATCAAAAATCATGAGATTTATCACCAGTAAGCAGTCATATGATTATGTGGATAACTTACAGAATTTTGCTAACAGCTACAATAAGACCTTCCATAGAACGATTGGCATGGCACCAGATAAAGTCACCATATCTAAAGAGACCAACCTTTGGTGGAAATGTATTGGCCGAAAAGATTACAACCTAAGACAGAGAAAGTACGAAAACCTTTCCGTTTCAAAATCGGTGATAAAGTTCGGATTACATACATGAGAAATCCTTTTACCCGGGAATACGATGAGAAATGGAGCGGAGAGATATTTAAAATATCTCAAAGAATATTACGTGGTGGACTCCCAGTTTATCGACTTATTGATTTTCAAGACGACGAAATTTCAGGAACCTTCTACCAGTCAGAGGTGCAAAAAGTGGATGTTCGGGAAGACAATTTGTGGAAAGTTGAAAAAATCCTCAAAACGAAAGGCAAAGGACCCAACAAACAACATTATGTGAAATGGTTACACTGGCCAAAGAAATTCAATTCTTGGATTAAAGCTCGCGATTTATCTAATATTTAAGAGAGTTAACTATCCTGGAAAGACTAACTTCAAGTCTCGACAGTTTACACCCCTGCACGAAAGATAGAATACTGTTGGCCCTTTCGTGAGGTTATAGATACTGTTGAGTTGTAGACAATTCTATAATCCTTTTATCTCGATGTATAAAATAGTTATATATAATTTTGTTATATTGTAAAGGCACCATGTGGATGGCTCTCCGACCCATGTTTGTCTGAATTGACGGAGATATTAAATATTGTACATACTAATATTGTTATTATTATTACTAGTGTGGTACCAAGAAGCCGAAACTTTAAAAAAAAATAAAAAAAAATAGGGATACAATCATACAAAAGCAGAATCAGAGTGGATAATTCCTTGCTCATATTGACATTAGCAAAACCTTGAATCGATACATATACAAACACACACACACACACACACACCTACACACACATACCTGAAAAATGATAAGCATCTACATACATTATTCAATGAAAACAATTAATTAATGTCAGAATACCTAAAAATGACGTCATAGAAATAAGCCTCACATCGGGAGGCTACCTCTCAGGAGGCTACCTTTTTCCCATAGGGTTAACATTAGACGAAAGTCGCCAGAACCCCCACTTCCCCCACTACTCACTACTATTGGTATTAACATTGAGTTTGTTTTTGATAAAATTGAACCATGAAAACTAAATATATATTGCTATATATATTCCTACATCCTGTCGATACTGTTAACATATATTTGGGCATTGCACAGGGTAATGCATTTCTCAGACTGTTTATGACGTCTTCACATTAAATATGTTGGATGTGTAAAGATTGATATATAAGTCTGGGATAACATAATTTATCTTTTACTGGTAATTGGGTTTGAGTAACTGCGAGTACTCTTATTTCGATGCTTTATGTTGTGATGTAACACCACTTACCCAGGTTAGGGGAGATTGAGCGCTTACAAACATGTTTTAACCCGTCATATTCTTTATGTACTTGTCCAAAGTCAGGGTTTTTTTTATTTCAGTTGTTGTCGTTTGTTCATGTCTGTCATATTTGTTTTATTGTAAACTGTTTTGTTATAAAATAGGCCGTTAGTTTTCTCAATTGAATTGTTTCACATTTTTGCATGTCGTGGCCTTTTATAGCCGACTACAAGGTATGTTTTACCCCTCATTGTTGTAGGCCGTACAGTAGCCTATGATTGCTTACATCCACTTCGTTTGAACTTTGAAGGATAGTTTTCTCATTAGCAATCATACCACATCTCCTTATTTTTATATAACTTCCCTTCCCAGTTCAATATATTACTTGTGTAAATGTTTCATTCCAATCATGCAAAAAAAAAATCAAGTTAGAATAATCCTACAACCATTTAAAAAAAAAGAATAAGGATAAGCGAATAAGGAACGAATAAGAAACAGGGCATCAGTCAAGCGCGGAAACGGGTACATATGCGCTAATAGGACAATTTCACCGCTACGAACTAAGAACTAACACCAGAGAGAAGAACAGAAAAGAAAGCATTAAACAGGTGCAGCCTATAAAAGGCGAATAAGGAACAAATAACTAGCGAATGAGTAACAAGGTATCAGTCGAGCGTTGAAACTGGTACATATGCGCTAACGGGCTTTAAATATTCTAACTCTGCAAAACAGAACTAACACCAAAGACATGAAAAGAACTAAAAGGGATGTACAAGTACCCGGCCACGTCCACTCTGTGTTTTTGTTAGATGTATTTCTATTTGTATCCATCTGATGAGTTAAGCCTTTTTCAACTGATTTTTATAGTTCGTTCTTATGTTGTACTGTTACACCACTGTCCCAGGTTAGGGGGCGGGGTCCCGCTAACATGTTTAACCCCGCCACATTCTGTGTGTATGTGCCTGTCCAAAGCCAGGATCCTGTAATTCAGTGGTTGTCGTTTGTTGCTGTGTTACATATTTGTTTTTCGTTCAGTTTTTGTACATAAATTAGGCCGTTAGTTTCTCGTTTGAATTGTTTTACATTTGTCATTTCGGGCTTTTTATAGCTGACTATGCGGTATGGGCTTTGCTCATTGTTGAAGGCCGTACGGTAACCTATAGTTAATTTCTGTGTCATTTGGTCTCTTGTGAAGATTTGTCTCATTGGCAATCATACCACATCTTATTTTTTTATATCAACACCAAAGACATGAAAAGAAATAAGACGAAATCATTAAAAGGGGGCAATGTATAATAAGCAACATGGTATCAGTCGAGCGCAAAAACAGATACATATGCGCTAATAGGGCAATTTCACCTCTACGAACCAAGAACAAAAACCAAGAAAAGAAAAGGAAATAAAGCATTAACAAGATGCAACGTATAAAAATCGAATAAGGAACAAATAAGTAGCGAATAAGTAACAGGGTATCAGTCGAGCGCAAAGAAGGAGACATTCGCTTTAACAGGAAATATCAACTCACCGAACCCATAGCTAACACCAAAGACAAGAAAAGAAAGCATCAAAAAAGGGTAGCGTATCAAAAGGAATAAGGAACGAATAAGTAGCGAACAAGTTATAGGGTATCATTCGAGCGCTGAAACGGGTACATACGCGCTTACAGGTTATTTTTACCTCCTCAAACCAGAGAAAGCATTAAAGGGGGGCAACATATGAAAAGATTATAAGGAAAAACAAGTAACGAATAAGGAATAATGATTCAGTAACGAATAGGTAGGAAATACGGAATTAGGAGTAAAGAATAAGTAACGAATAATAAATAAGTAATAAGTAAACAAATTGGCGAACCTAAGAGTCGCAGCAGCGAAGCACTTCATTCCATTATTCAAAATCGTTTTTCCATTATTCAAAATTGGTTATTTCTTAATGTTAACGCTTATTTTGGCATTTAGGTCCTCCGTATCCCCTCTAATGGGCATTGCGGCACATATTGATTATAACCATTTTGTTCCTCTGTCCATAAGCTTTCGAATGGTGTATAAGGTTTCTCTGTAATTAGGGGCTGAAGGGTCGTAGCATTCCATTCCATTATTCAAAATAAGCTATTTCTTATTGTTGACGCGTATTTTGAAATTTAGGTCCTCCGGAACTCCTCTAATAGGCGTTGCGGGACATATTGACTATATACCTTTTGTTCCTCTATTGATAAGCTTTCGAATGACGTTAAGGTTTCTCTGTAATTAGGGGCTGAGAGGTCGTAACAGTCCATTCCATTATTCAAAATATCCATTTCATTATTCAAAATTGGCTATTTCTTAATTTTCACGCGTATTTTGGCATTTAGGTCCTCCGTAACCCCTCTAATGGGCATTGCGGCACATATCGTTTATACTCAGTTTATTCCTCTATCAATACGCTTTAATTTGGTATATAAATTTTTCCTTGATTAGGGGCTGACGGATTGCAGCAGTCCATTCCATTATTCAAAATAAGCTATTTCTTAATGTTCACGCGTATTTCGATATTTAGGTCCTTCGTTACTCCTCTAATATGCGTTGCGGAACATATTGACTATATACCTTTTGTTCCTCTCTTAATAAGCTTTCGAATGAGGTATAAGGTATATCTATAATTAGGGGTTAAAGGGTCGCAGCAGTCCATTCCATTATTCAAAATATCCATTTCATTATTCAAAATTGGCTATTTCTTAATTTTCACGCGTATTTTGGCATTTAGGTCCTCCGTAACCCCTCTAATGGTCATTGCGGCACATATCGTTTATACTCAGTTTATTCCTCTATCAATAAGCTTTAATTTGGTGTATAAATTTTTCCTTGATTAGGGGCTGACGGGTTGCAGCAGTCCATTCCATTATTCAAAATAAGCTATTTCTTAATTTTTCACGCGTATTTCGATATTTAGGTCCTTCGTTACTCCTCTAATATGCGTTGCGGAACATATTGACTATATACCTTTTGTTCCTCTCTTCATAAGCTTTCGAATGAGGTATAAGGTATATCTATAATTAGGGGTTAAAGGGTCGCAGCAGTCCATTCCATCATTCAAAATATCCATTTCATTATTCAAAATTGGCTATTTCTTAATTTTCACGCGTATTTTGGCATTTAGGTCCTCCGTAACCCCTCTAATGGTCATTGCGGCACATATCGTTTATACTCAGTTTATTCCTCTATCAATAAGCTTTAATTTGGTGTATACATTTTTCCTTGATTAGGGGCTGACGGGTTGCAGCAGTCCATTCCATTATTCAAAATAAGCTATTTCTTAATTTTTCACGCGTATTTTGATATTTAGGTCCTTCGTTACTCCTCTAATATGCGTTGCGGAACATATTGACTATATACCTTTTGTTCCTCTATTGATAAGCTTTCGAATGACGTTAAGGTTTCTCTGTAATTAGGGGCTGAGAGGTCGTAACAGTCCATTCCATTATTCAAAATAAACTATTTCTTATTGTTGACGCGTATTTTGACATTTAGGTACTCCGTAACACCTCTAATGGTCATTGCGCCACATATCGTTTATACTCAGTTTATTCCTCTATCAATAAGCTTTAATTTGGTATATAAATTTTTCCTTAATTAGGGGCTGACGGGTTGCAGCAGTCCATTCCATTATTCAAAATATCCATTTCATTATTCAAAATTGGCTATTTCTTAATGTTCACGCGTATTTCGATATTTAGGTCCTTCGTTACTCCTCTAATAAGCGTTGCGGAACATATTGACTATATACCTTTTGTTCCTCTCTTAATAAGCTTTCGAATGAGGTATAAGGTATATCTATAATTAGGGGTTAAAGGGTCGCAGCAGTCCATTCCATTATTCAAAATATCCATTTCATTATTCAAAATTGGCTATTTCTTAATTTTCACGCGTATTTTGGCATTTAGGTCCTCCGTAAGTAACCCCTCTAATGGTCATTGCGGCACATATCGTTTATACTCAGTTTATTCCTCTATCAATAAGCTTTAATTTGGTGTATAAATTTTTCCTTGATTAGGGGCTGACGGGTTGCAGCAGTCCATTCCATTATTCAAAATAAGCTATTTCTTAATTTTTCACGCGTATTTCGATATTTAGGTCCTTCGTTACTCCTCTAATATGCGTTGCGGAACATATTGACTATATACCTTTTGTTCCTCTATTGATAAGCTTTCGAATGACGTTAAGGTTTCTCTGTAATTAGGGGCTGAGAGGTCGTAACAGTCCATTCCATTATTCAAAATAAACTATTTCTTATTGTTGACGCGTATTTTGACATTTAGGTCCTCCGTAACACCTCTAATGGTCATTGCGCCACATATCGTTTATACTCAGTTTATTCCTCTATCAATAAGCTTTAATTTGGTATATAAATTTTTCCTTAATTAGGGGCTGACGGGTTGCAGCAGTCCATTCCATTATTCAAAATATCCATTTCATTATTCAAAATTGGCTATTTCTTAATGTTCACGCGTATTTCGATATTTAGGTCCTTCGTTACTCCTCTAATAAGCGTTGCGGAACATATTGACTATATACCTTTTGTTCCTCTCTTAATAAGCTTTCGAATGAGGTATAAGGTATATCTATAATTAGGGGTTAAAGGGTCGCAGCAGTCCATTCCATTATTCAAAATATCCATTTCATTATTCAAAATTGGCTATTTCTTAATTTTCACGCGTATTTTGGCATTTAGGTCCTCCGTAAGTAACCCCTCTAATGGTCATTGCGGCACATATCGTTTATACTCAGTTTATTCCTCTATCAATAAGCTTTAATTTGGTGTATAAATTTTTCCTTGATTAGGGGCTGACGGGTTGCAGCAGTCCATTCCATTATTCAAAATAAGCTATTTCTTAATTTTTCACGCGTATTTCGATATTTAGGTCCTTCGTTACTCCTCTAATATGCGTTGCGGAACATATTGACTATATACCTTTTGTTCCTCTCTTCATAAGCTTTCGAATGAGGTATAAGGTATATCTATAATTAGGGGTTAAAGGGTCGCAGCAGTCCATTCCATTATTCAAAATATCCATTTCATTATTCAAAATTGGCTATTTCTTAAATTTCACGCGTATTTTGGCATTTAGGTCCTCCGTAACCCCTCTAATGGTCATTGCTGAACAATCGACTTGTTATATCTATAATTAGTGGATGAAGAATAGCAAAGGTCCAGTGAAAATAAAAAAAGACCACGTAGAGTATTTTAATTTATAAATATATGTTTTGGTATTCAGGTCGTCCATACATTGAACCAAGGAATTCCTGTTAAAAATAGTTAGGAAAACCCACTAGTTTATCCTCCGAAACTAGGAACCAGATAAATAAATCAAATTAGAATTTAAAGAGTGTTTTTATTTATTTTTTCTGATATCGATTTGAATATTTGTTAGATAACACCAAAAAGACTAATTTAGAAATACGGGATATAGCTAAAATGTCACAGTCAATTTTTTTATTTTTATTTCACTATTCACCGCTTAAACTTGAATAATGAAACATAAACTATTTCATTATTCATTATTCATCACTTGATATTGAATAGTGAATAGTGAATATTTCATTATTCATTATTGAATTTTGAATAATGAAAAATGAATAATGGACGTACTTCAGCGCGGTGTCATGATAGTGGTACGAATTACCCTTTTTGTGGATCAAGATTAAAATATACACAAAAATGTAATCAGAAAGAAAGTTGTACTTAAGCATAAATTACAACTTAAATATTTCGTTTGAAAAGCGTGTTATGTACCAAAAAAAATATTTTTTGTTACGTACCAATTTGATAACTATACTTATAAAAATATGAAGATGTGTAATGATTGTCAATGAGACAATTTTCCACCAGGGACCGAGTGAAATAGAAGTGAACAACTAAAGGTCGCCATACGGCCTTCAACAATGAGCAAACCCCATACAGCACAGAAAGCCACAAAAGGCTCCGAAACAACAAATACAACCATCCAAACTAGAAAACCAACGTCCGGATCTATGTACAAAACAATTACTAGTAATGAAAAACAAATATGATATACAGAAACAAACGACAACCACTGAATCACAGGCTCACGACCCGGGACAAGCACACAGAAAGCGGTGGGGTTAAAAATGTTCGCCGGCGCCTAACCCGCATTGTCTTTTTTCATTAATGTCTCTTCTCTTAGATGAATATTATGGTCTTGTTCTTATCATTGCTCATAATCACCTAAGCTTTAGTATCGGCAACATTTTTTTTTTTAAATATTTGATACTGCACAGACAGATGAAAAGGTTGTATTTATGTTATTTACAAAGCCATTCCCTGACATATCGTCTATTCAATTCAACTAATGTATCTGTAGACACAGACGACGATACAGAAACTATCAAATTATTTGCTATTGGATTTTCTGTATTTGTCATCCTTGTAATACACTTAATTTTTTGGGGAAAATTTCGGTAAAAGGCAGCACGACAAAGACGGAGAGTCAGACGAATTAACGTCGCAGGCCAAGGTGGTCACGGAGTGTGGAATAGTTACAATGGTGATGGTGGAGGGTATGATTATGGTGGAGGCTGGGATGTTGGTGGTGGTTATGGAGGTGATGGTGGTGGTGATGGTAATGGTGGTGGCGGTGGTGGTGATGGTGGTGGCGGAGGCGGTGGTGGTGATGGTGGTGGCGGAGGCGGTTGAGGAGATAAGAGAGGATGATGATTTTCGAATATGTATTTAAAGAAACGTAACAATAGATAACTATTTGTATATAGTGTTGTATTTTGAAATGACACATTAAAACATATTACAATGGAATTAAACGTTTTAAAAAAGTAAATAGACTAAAAAAAACCACAAGCAAAACTATTAATAAAAAAGCTAATCGGCAACTATTTTCTCATATTAATCTTATCGAAAAAACTTTAGTTTATCTCATTAATCTCATTTCTTTAGCTTTCGGGATTTTCTGATTCTTCGATGTCATCACTCTGCCTTGTACTTTTACAACATTCATATTTCAAAGTTGTTGAAATCTGTTGGATAGATCAGTGTTAGTGGTACTAGTGGTATTCTTTTCAGCATCCACTGATTTTCTATCGTGTCTAGCGTTATTCCTGTAATGAAAATATTGATTGACAGACAAACAAATGAGGAAGAAAACACTGTACTTTCACTTTCATTGTGTATCCTATTCACCCATTCTCAGGAAATCGGGTCAAATACTTGATTCATTGTTCCTGTAGATATTTTTAGCCTTATCTGCTTAAAAAATGTCTAAAAAATATGTAATTGAAATTCCAGGGAGATATCTAACCGAAACAAACATAATTGCTACGTAGAAGAATATCAAAATCACTCCAAGCTTACACACAAACGTATTATTTTGAGTAAAACGAATGTCCTTGGTGGTATAGATATTTTTTCTGTTGAGTGTTCTACTTAAGAAGCTTCCAAAACATGTACTAATGTTTTCTTTTCCGATCCATCACCATTCAGCCAGTACATATTTATGTCATTTTAAGTAGTTTGTCATAAAAAAAAACCCAAACACAGTTTTTTAAATTAATTTTGAACATATACATGTACGTTACAATGGAATCGTTTGGATAAAAATTGACCACTTGCACGGGATCCATTTAACTGCATTAATATGTTTTTACATATTTGATCTTCCCTTTTAACAGTAGAAAATACCCTGTTATTAGAAAAATATTTGAAATAAAACACTATGAATATTTTGTTAAACAGATTTGGTACCAAACGATACGTTACCATGTTTCGATTAACGTAAATATACCGGTAAATTTCGGAATTCAGTTATATGAGCTATCTGCTTTAATATATTTTTATTTTGTTTATGATACAACAAGTTATGAGCTGCAATTTTCGAAGACATATGAAAGACAACGTCAAATTAGGTAATTGTACTGCTTTTAACTGGATATTTTAATACATTTCCCGCTAGTATTAAAGTATTGTAATTCATGTTGCAAACATTGAGTAACGTATTTGTTTCCTATGGTAACGTATTTGTTGCATGCCTTGAACAGATACGTTACATCTTATATATTATATTGCTTTTGTTAATTTAAAAGTTTAAATCGTTACGCTTACTTCTTTTTTTAAATATTGTATATTTACAGTTTATTTATAATTAATAGTTCCGGAACCGATATAACAGAGTTTTCAATATCATAGTCGTTTTCTTAAAAGATACGTGATCTCTTCATTTCCAAATTGAAAATAAGATAAGATATATAAACAGTTGAAAAAATATATGAAATTTACAAGAGGAGTTGTTGATAATTGATATCATAACATATTTGGATTAATATCTTGATACATTTTTTTTTATTAAGAACAACTTATTGTTATTTTTTTTGTCTTCACAGTTGTATTTGATCAAGATATGGATTCAAGAACAAATTATAAACATTTAGAGTCTTACATCAAGATTTATGACTATTAATAGAATCTTAGGTACCTCTAGAATAGTAATGGACAGGAGGAAAAATTGAATCAATGGCACTTTGTATGAAAGTTCGTTTGCAAAGGTAATAAACATGACGGTAACGTTCTGTTATGTGGAAACAAAGTTACCCATAGTCTTGACCATCGATATTATTTTTACAGTAAGAGCTAGGATCAACCACTTTGGAATCTTTCAAATCTATATGAATCATTTGCGCATAATTAAAAGTTTGTTTACACAAATTGATTGTCCAAGTATAGTTTTGGCAAATGGTCCTAGTTTGCTGAGAAATAGTGTATTATATTATACATTAGTGAAAACTAGATTACATTATAGTTTGAATATTAGGACTACAATAATACTAACACAATCATTCAGTATATTGTCATATAAAAAGAAGATGTAGTATAATTGAATCCCACACTGTGCGGCAAACATAGGAATACAGCAACATTTACATCTTACTGCTGTGTCATCGTTCTAAGATGTGTCTTTTACTTGACATGAAATTATATCAGGCGTTATGTTCACTCATCGGTTTTCGAGCCGTCAAGGATTTGTTTTGTTTGTCTATTCATCCTACCTTGCACCATATTTTGTTATTGTATTCAATTTCCCGAAAAAACACAGGGGATGGATCATATGAGATAAAAATGTGCTGAAATGATATTATGTCATATAAATATTTTTCATTATTTCAAGCATGGCGTTGGTTGCAGATCTTTGATTGTTTCTGTTGAATTCATTCCCAATTTCTAGTAGCTGTTGTATAGAGAATTGTGTAATGTTGAAGATCTCTATGCTGCCCTCTAGAAGACTTTAAAGTTTATGTCGCTTGGTTTCTGTCTCATTGAAGTATACCTCAAATCTTATTTTATTCATATCTCGAGGAACAAAGATTGTCGTTAATTCTCTAAGTGATTTAACCTTGAATTTTATAGACATCTGGGTTTAATACAAAGGATCTTTAATTATTTTTCTTACCTTCGTTTGCAGAAAATGAAACCTATCAAGCAAGAAATTGCTACTGCGACAAACCCAACACTAGCGCCTATGTACACCAATATTCTATCTGAATCTACAAAACAACAAACTAAAATAAGACATTGTCTTAACAGTTTAAAGTTTAAAGTTTAAAGTAAAACTATTTGCTTTTCGTTTTTACACATTTTAATGTTTGTTCGTACACCTCTATCGAAACTGTAAATTAGTCTATATCGTGTTGATATGATGATAAGGTTTTTGGTTCTGACCCCTTTTATGTCAAGATGAGGAAATAAGGTATGTATCTGGAATAGTTGCAGCTGCACTTTGCTTGAATATTTTGGGACTCCATGGCATCCAATGACTTGAAAACGATACCCTCGGAAAACATTGATAAAAATTACACCTCTGATTAAAATGGAACACAGAAGTGGTAGGAATTTAATTTTGTTACATAAAAAAAACCGACCAGATAAATTATAAGTCTGACCAGGCTAATTAAAATTGCAAAAAAACAGAGTCAAGGAAGAATATCAGTATATTAATATACTAACGAACCCTTATGCGTATATATGTGTATGCGATTAGCGCAACGCTACCTATGCAGAAACAGAGAAATATTCAAGGCTCAAATTGCAAAATCATACATGTGAGCATGAAATAACTTACTCGCAAAAGAGAGGGTATGATAAAGCCACCTTTCTTGGCCCCTGAATTCGAAAATCAAAAATTGTAGTGAATCTACCAACCAACATCCTTTTGATGTTCATTAGACATTAGACTGTTGGACATCAGCATTTCTATTTTTTATATTGTGTCTTACATATTGGCATTAGGGCTTCAAAATCTTACAATTAGTGGAAAACAGCAAAAAAACTGACAAAATAGCCTCATTTTGAGATCTTGTCATGAATATTTAGATATGAGTAACAGCTTCACCAAAAAAGATATTTTGCTACAAAATGTATTTTATAAAGATATCAATGTTTGTAAAATATCTGTTTTGGATAAAGGTGTCTCACATATATAATTTGACAAAAAAACTATGCATGAAATGGTCATTCTAAGTCCAATACGGTAAATTTTGACATGTTTATGACATCTTGGTGACATCACAAATCACCTTTCTGAAATAAAGTGCCCATGTTATTTTATCCTCTTCATTTGTCAAAAAACAATTAACATAATTCAGAAAAGCTAGAGTAAGTTTACTTATTTTGCAATTTCATGAGCCAAATTATGGCTTTATCATTCCTCCTCCTGTTACTGAACATCTATCTCTGCAATATATTTCCCGGTTTTAAACTATAGATTTCAATTAAAAACTTATTAATATAGATACAGTACAAATGGACCGCACACATTGTTAAAAGATGACCATATCTACTTCTTTAATAATTGAATCCTGCAGTTGAACACATCTGATAAATAATAACCATTTCCTAGTATCATATGTACAAAGTTGCTAACTATCGGGAGACTGTACACACAATGTAAATGATTTATAATTGATATCATGGTAAAATAAAAAATGAAAGACTTTATCCCGATATAAAGAAGGCAGAAATGTATACATTTATGATATTGGAATCAGTAGTTTGAATGAATGAGATATATGTAATTCAAAATCTGTCAAAAACACTTTTTTTCACTACATGTTTTCCAAACACCCGCACGCGGACCTATCTGTATTTTTTCCATTTTGTTTGTGCATTATATTTTATCCATTAAAAAGATGTTAGTTATGACATTTCAGCAGCAAATGTCATTAATAAGTACGCATTCTAATATCATTGAGTTTTATTCATCATTCTATTACTGTAAAAGTAAATTATGAAGTAGAACGTAATCATTTCACAAAAGTAACTTGGGAAAGACTGGCCAATTGAAAGTGACAATTCAATCGAGAAACCATCAACGTGTTTGTTTGACATAATGGTATATTATGCGAATTCGTTATGTTTTTTTTAATCGCACTTGATAATGAGTGACTACCACAATGACAAAGATGTCCTTAAAATTGTTTAAAGAAGAAAATGATGAAACTAAATTATCCATACCATTAAGTGAGGTTGTACCACTAAGTTCATTGTCTTCGAACTCTATAAATTGTCTGTTGTCTTTTAGGAGAGAACTCCGTGGGCTTGGTTTGATTGATGCAGTTTTATTTTGATGGCCTTGTGAAATAGAGGACTGTTTTCTTTCAGTTGCCGTTTTGTCATCTCCAAGAAGCTTTTGTTTTCTTCCTGTTTGTAGGGAGCTATCTTGGCTATTATTTACATTCATTAACTTTCTCACGGTCTCGGCTGAAACAATCT
This sequence comes from Mytilus californianus, assembly GCF_021869535.1. Lineage (NCBI taxonomy): Eukaryota > Metazoa > Mollusca > Bivalvia > Mytilida > Mytilidae > Mytilus > Mytilus californianus. The sequence goes on along the minus strand of NW_026262626.1, from coordinate 28,581,093 downwards.
CACTTGAAGAAGATGTAAGCGTGAAATTCTTAAGAAAATCAAGTTTCCCACTTGGTCGTATCTGCTTGGTTGTATTGGGACTCTTTTGGTTGCTGTTTAGACGGCCTTGTGAAATAGAGGACTGTTTTCTTTGTGTTGCCGTTTTGTCATCTCTAAGAAGTTTTTGTTTTCTTCCTGTTTGTAGGGAGCTATTTTGGCTATTATTTACATTTATTAACTTTCTCGCGGTCTCGGCTGAAACAACCTCACTTGAAGAAGATGTAAGCGTTAATTTCTTAAGAAAATCTAGTTTCCCACTTGGTCCTATCTGCTTGGTTATATTGGGATTCTTTTGGTTGCTGTTTAATACTCTTGGGTCGACACCCAAAAGTCGCAAGGGAGACACAGTTTTATTCGGTTGAAATGATTCATTAGGTGAAGTAGAAATTAAGATATGCTGTGGATTCGTCAGAGGAAATTTTCTTGGATCCCTTGGGAACGGAATAAACGACTGGTTTAAGGTTTTGTTTAATTCGTCTGGTTGATTAGAACCACCAGATGTAGATTTTATCCTTTCGTTCCGTAGGAAACCCGATTCATTTGAGATAGATGTGGGATTAGATTGCGTTATTTGATCATCTGTTCTAACTTGTTGTGTGTTGGTAAATCTGCCCTGATTATTATAGTTTGTAGTGGCAAATGGTTGGCTGTTGATAAATCCTCCCTGATTATAATAATTTGTTGTGGCAAATGGATCATTGAAAGGATGATATATGTCCGACGGAAGCCAGAACGGACGAGAATATGGGAAGAAATTTGGAAATGTGGACGGTAGGGTCTCTTTCCATACTGATGATCGATGGATGTTCCCTCTCTGGTAATTGCTTGGGGGAGTACCCTGGCCGGCTGATGTAACAGGACCACATTGCATTTTCGTTTCAACTCTCCCTGTTGACTGAGTCACTGTAAAAATATATTTGAATTCTATCCTAAGAATAATTAATTACAAAATTAAAAAAAAATCATTAGTTAGCTCATACGATGGATGAAGAGAAGATGAAAATGATATTGTTTGTATACATAGTTGAAATTAGGATTTTGTTGTAATGTTTTACCAATACAGATAAAGCTTAATGCATACATTGTATTCTACTGGATTATCAAAAATCGAAAAGGAAATAATCTGAATATAACGCATCTTTTTATATCAGTGAAACCCGAAATCTCATTTAAAGTCCATTTTTTAGCCCAAGAAAAAGAAACTTTGGAAACAATTCTTTAAATGGGCTCATGTCATAAGGAAATGCAACAATTTAATAAATCAGATAAAAAGTATACTGGCATAAAGCTGTTTACATAATTCCACCTAATATAAAATTCTTACTTTTCCAATCCAAAATATAGTAAAAAGTTCAAAATATAAGAACTATTAAGACATTTTACAAAATATACCGATTTCGTCATGAGTGATGCCTTGGTAAAATGTGGAATTTGCGTTCAAAGTCTGTAGTCCGTTTACTTTAGTCCTGTTTTGGAAATATGTAACAGATTTAATACTAAATTATATCTTTACATCAATCTTTGTAGCATTTTTCACTCTTTCATCATAACTTATTGTTTTTGCTTTATTTACTAAAAATATTAACTTGTATTAAATTTAAAAAAAAATAATGTTGAAAACTATGTTTTATTTAACAATGTTGCATAACAACACTGATTGCCTATACCAGGATGTTTTTGAGTTTACTAAAGTAGCAAGAAAGATGCAAAATTAAACTAAAGTAAGAGCCAGCGCAAATGTTTGGCTCGTCTGGAACAAATTTGTCTATGTGTTAGACGACTACTGACTGTTATTATAGGGATAAAACTTTTTCTTAACAGAGGTACGTTTGTAATGTTTTCATGTGTTGTCCATATTTGAACCAGAAGCGGGTCATATATAAATTGCATGTCCTCTTACAGATCGTTGGACGACCACACAAACATCAAGTGTCCCTCTGTTTCTTTGATAAACAGAAATCTTTGGTGCTAAACTAAACTTTGGTTGCTTTTTATCTTTACAAAATATTTTCAATACGTCTTTCTCTTAAAGAATATTAAAGAAAACCTGTGGTTTTGTTACCATAACTACTTCAAGACAAGTAGTAGTAAATATCAACTTTCATGCATCTTATAATACGACATCAGTGTGTGTTAACGTGTGTCATTGTTACATTTGGTTGATACATTCAACAATATATCTAGATGATATGTTTTCGTTAAATAATCCAGAGTTCTCTAAATATACTACTGAAATTTACCCAAAAGAACTTACTTTAACTAAATCTAACTTAAACAGCAGTAGTTGTCCTTTTCTTGATTTGGACATTTCAATCTCTAAAGGAAAACTCCATACTAAAATTTACGACAAAAGTGACGACTTTTCATTCCCTATTGTTAATTTTCCTTTTTTTGACGGCGATGTTCCTTTGGCTCCATCATACGGTGTTTACATATCCCAACTAGTTCGTTATGCCCGTGTGTGTAGTGATGTCATAGATTTTAACGAACGTAATCAATGCATCACTGGTAAATTATTAAGTCAGGGATTTCGTTACCATAAATTACGTAAAACTTTTACTAAATTCTTTCATAGATACAAAGATTTGATTAGTAAATTTGGCTGTACCTGTAGAAAACTGATTAAAAACGGTATTTCACATCCAAAATTTTACGGTTATATTGTACTTAAAGCGCGGAAATCACTATGTGATCCGTGTAAACTCATCGAATCTTTAAACAAACTTATAAGTAAAGGTTATTTTACCAATGTTGTAATTAGATCTTTGAATATAGTTTACATTGGCACTAATATCGAATTTGTCATCAGCAAATTAAAACATAACTAAATTTGTATTCCTTTCAAACAGGATTTATAAAGACACACCCACGTTCATTTTGATCTATAAAGAGGTTAACTCCTAACTAGCCTACTACCTGTCGATACATTTATTTTTGGCATTGCACAAGTCATGTCTTCTTTGACTGTCCATGATACTAAATCCCTGTGATGTGTTTTAGTTGATTTTAGTCTCTGATGCATGATTTTTTTATTATTAATTGTTTTTGGCTTTTAACTAGCTGTCAGTAACTGCGAGTACTCTCAAATCGTACTTTCTTATTTATGACCTGTTGATACTAATTGTAATGCTTTTTTGTTATTTAATGTTATTCAGGGTTATATCTGGTCTATATGCCAGCTTTGATAAGTGTTTGGTATTACTATGAATTTTCACTTCTTCGTACTATATACATCAAAATTATTTTTTTGGTAAAATATTTCCTTTCTCCTATCTGAACTGTACACGTATACCGAACAACAAAATTATTTTTATTTACCTGTGTTTAAAGTAATTGCAAATGGCTGATATTTTTGTTCAAGTATATTGTTTTTCTTAAATTGTTTAACATTTCACAGCGGTATAACATGTTACTTTAATTATTCTTCCCTTAGTTTATTTATTTTGTATTTGTATTGTTACAGTATCATAGATCAAATTTATTTGTTCAGTGTATGTTCACCGGTGTTAATATGTCTTTTGATTGAGTTAAGCCATTTCAATTGATATTTTATAGTGTGTTTTTCTATGTTGTGATGTTCAATATTGTTTCAGATAAGGGTGAAGGTTTGGTACCATTAAAACGTTTAAACCGGCTGCAATTGTTTGCACCTGTCCTAAGTCAGGAATCTGATGTTCAGTAGTTGTCGTTTGTTGGTGTGGTTCATAAGTGTTTCTCGTTTCTCGTTTTTTATATAGATAAGACCGTTGGTTTTCCCGTTTGAATGGTTTTACACTAGTAATTTTTGGGGCCCTTTATAGCTTGCTGTTCGGTGTGAACCAAGGCTCCGTGTTGGAAACCGTACTTTTACCTATAATGGTTTACTTTTATAAATTTTGACTTGGATGAGGGTTGTCTCACTGGCACTCATTGGCACTCATACCACATCTTCTTATATCTACATAAGATATCTGCAAGTAAATGAATTCTTTTTTTTTAATAACGAATTTACTTTCATACTTGATTCTAGATTATTATCCAACCTATTCGTTGACAAGTTTTTTTAATGCATCGATTCAGATTGTTAATGTACAAAAGCAAGTTTATACTACTGTAACATGTTTTCTTTGTCGTGACTAAATGAAATAATGAAACGCATGAAATTAAACAAAAACCACTAACCTCTAAATTTAGTCAGAAAACCATCATCTGTTTGAAAGTTTTTGTTGTAATATGTAATTCGAACAGACCCTTGGAACAAATGGTTGGTGATGGAACGACGTCCACACAATTCAATCATCTTATCAACAGATTCTTGTCTTGGAGATCTTTTGCTCTCTATTAATATGTAACTTTCGGAACAATTATATCCACTGACGCGAATATCCGAATGTATGTAGTCCGCCATGATGTCATGGTTATTTCTGGAACTTATTATACATTCGCATATTTTCCATGGATTGAATTCTGATGAATACCCTCGGAAAACGTTTGGAGATACGACAAAAAGCGACGGTTCAGAGACAGTCGTCGTTATTTCTCGACAAACATCAAATACTGAATTATCTGAAAAATAAGAATAAAAAATTAAGGTATATGCCAAGCCGTTTTACTATTTATTCTAACTTCAAGATATCTAACAAATTTTATAAGATATCTCATATAGTTTATAAGATATCTTATATAATTTATAAGATATCTCATTTAATATTCTTTATAAGATATCTCATTTAATATTCTTTATAAGATATCTTATATGAGATATCTTATAAAGTATATGAGATATCGTATACACTATATAAGATATCTTATAGAATATATGAAATATCTTATAAAGTATATAAGATATCTTATATAAAAAATATTTATAAGATATCTTATAAACTTTACAAGATATCTTATCTACTTTATAAGATATCTTTTAAAATTTAGAAGATGTCTTATGAAGTATATAAGATATCTTATCTACTTTATAAGATATCTTTAAAAATTTAGAAGATGTCTAATGAAGTATATAAGATATCTTTAAAAATTTAGAAGATGTCTTATTAAGTATATAAGATATCTGATAAACTAAATGAGATATCTTGTATAATATATAAGATAACTCATATAATATATAAGATATCTTATAAAAACTACATTATATAAGATATCTCATATAGTTTATAAGATATCTTATAAGTTGATGACATATCTTATATAGTTTATGAGATATTTTATATAGTTTGAGGTATCTTATATAGGTTATAATATATCTTATATAGTTTTAAAGATATCTCATGTAATTTATGAGATATCTCATAATTTTCTTCATAATATATCTTATAAACAATATAAGATATCTTATACACTATTAAAGATATCTAATAAACTATATGAGGTATTTTTAAGATATCTTATAAACTTTAGAAGATATCTTATAAAGTATTTAAGATATCTTATATAGTATATAAGATATTTTATAAAGTATATAAGATATCTTATAAAGTTTATAAGATATCTTATAAAAACTAGATTATATAAGATATCTTATATATATCTTGAAGTTAGAATAAATAGTAAAACGGCTTGCCATAAAGATATACTCGGCTTTGTATTGGTAGATAACATAATCCATTTCGATTTCTAGATACATCTAAATCATGTCCAAAACATCACGACTTAAAACTCCATAGTTAACATTGAAGAACAATGAAAGGAAAACCGATTACGACGGCGCAAATTAATACGTTTATTTATGAATCATTGTCAATAGGGTTTCCAGTATTTAGTTTTAACATATGATGGTAAAGTAAAGTACATATAATGATCTTCCCTCAATGATTGAACTTTCAATGTCCTCGCACGATTTAAACCATTGTGGTGACGTCAGCCTATTCATTTACCGTGGATTCTTTTTCTAGAATCAACGCTTCCTAAATCTGCCGCTGAAATGGACTCACCAAATTATATTCAATTGTTTCCTTTGTGTGTCTAATTTCATTAAGTTTGAATTGGCCAATTTACTGATTTCTGTTCACTAATGGAATTAATTTAAAAACTTACCTTTAATTTTTGTAATTTGTATATGCCTTCACTGGGAATCGAACCCTTCCTTGAAATCTAGCTGTTATGAATGACTGACATCAACACATCGACGAAACCTCTCGGCTACCAATGGGTTACAACTTAGATGTCTATATTATATATATAAATGAACATCGGACACACAGGGGTTGTACCTTTATATATACACAATGGGCAGTCGTATAGTATAAGTTGGTAGCCGCGAGGTTAGCATGCTTAAAATCAACGAGTTAAAAGATAGGGATTTGTCGGTTTAGGTTCGAATCCCTGTATTATCTCTGTTGTCCCAATTCTGTTTTTTTTTCTAATTTTGCATGTTATAGTGGATATTTTTGTAATAATAGCGTGTTTTACCGTTTATTTTTTTTTATTATTATTGGCTATATCACATGTTTGAAACAAAAATGATTACATTCTATTTGTCAATTTTTGTTGTATAAATATAGTATGATTTCATCTGTCTTACTACATAATTTTACAAATATTTGTTCGCAAATTCCTATGCTAGAAAATCGTGATGTGCCTAGAGTGCTAGAAATTTCGGTAACATACTTATTATATATACTTTATATATGCTCTTTGGTCGGGTTGTTGTCTCTTTGACACATTCCCCATTTCCATTCTCAATTTTATTAGAAATAAGTTCGAATATGTCTTATTTTGTAAAAACAGATAATATTCAGATGCCTGATAATATAAAGATCTTTAAAGGTAGAAGTGTTATATTTGTATTTTGTTAACCAATTAATTGTGATCTGAGAATTATCAATGCATCGTTGGACACGATAACATGGTTATTTAAACTCACTTACAATACCTTCTAATTAAGAAAAGGCTTTAATTTTGAAAAGAAATTAACACAATAGTTTAAGTTATAGATACAATGGATAAGCGTAGATTCATAAAAAATATATTTGTAAAAGAAACAACAAAAACTCAAACCAGTGCTAGGGAACGTCTTCAATTTGCAGTGAGGTGAGAGTTTTTTTTGCTCCATGTTGAAGGCCTCTCTGTTACTTTGAGATGAAGAACAGCAATAAAAGCTGATTTTTATTATGTTTTTTTGCTTTGCAGATACTGATTTTGTGTCATGGATGGATACCCCATATCCTTTCTTTTTCATTATAACAATAGAGGCTAGGTTGACCATAAAACGATTTTGTCTACTCTGTTTAGGCCAAAAACGTTTGATATGTAAAATCCTAAATACTTCTCAACTGATGCATATTGAATATTGAATATGAATGGAAATTGAACTCGTCACGTTTCCTTCATGCCACCTACATGTATCAGTTGAATCGAAAACGCTTGTGCACGGACTAAAATGACAGTCACATTACATCTTATTTTTAGTTTTAAACTAATATGAAAAAAGAAACATACAATCTTGTCTTCGTAAAACGACGAAATGACAAACAGTCCAAAAAAATCACACAGAAGATTAAAAATCGAGCAATACGAGGCCAACCAAAGAGCGTTAACAAAAAATAAATTGATTGTCTTACCAGCAACACATTCATATTCCACATGCACAAAATCACTCATATAGTTGCACTTTTCGAGTCTTTTAGGAAGTACATCTAATGAACAAGTAGTTCTCCCATCGCAGTTAGAAGCTATTGCAGGATCGCTGAAAAGTTCCATATCACAAGACTCATCCGGATTAGCACAGGATCTAGAATTTCCGTAGCCATGGACAATCCTTGCAACCAAAATTTTTGAATTTGGTTTAGACAAACAGGACAACGATCCTGACATTGAATTATCTCCAAATGCCATTGCTGCCCCGATAACCTCCTCGGAAGATCCGAAAGAACCGAAGGGTAATGGACCGCCCCCAAACAACATCAAACAAGCATATCTTGTTTGTGCCTCTGAAATTAGATAAATAGAAAACAGAAATATCTAGCATCATATCAAACAATTGGGTATCAAATTTTGATCCCTTCTCCTTTGTGTGAATCTTGTAACGAGTCGTACTTGATTAACTATATGTCATCTGTCACTATTATTTAACTACAATTTCTATTTTATTGACTGTTATTACAGGTTTCCGTGGTTTCCTTTAATAAGTAAAACGGGTTGAACGATTTCCAATAAGCTTTAAATAAATTTCATTTAATTTTATATTCATGTTTATCGAGAAAAAAACATGTTGTAATATAGAAAACGAATCTTTATCTAATATCATTCTAAGCTAGTCATTATAAATACATCTAAATATAGAATATCAGAGTTCAGTCTGGAGTCAACTGATCATTTAATAAAGAAAAAAAAAAAAAACAATTGGAAAAACGGGGACACGGTGGCTAGTAACAAACACAAGATTTTTAAACATACTTAGAGTTGTGATGTGAGAGTTTTATGCTCCGTGTTGAAGGCCTCTCTGTGAATTTGAGATGAAGAACAGCAATGAAAGCGCTTTGTCTTTGCCTTTAATGTTTTTTGGTGTGCATGTACTGATTTTGTGTCATGAATGGAAACCACATATTCTTTCTTTTCTATAAAATAAACTGCGTATGAATTATATGCTTTTATTAAATTGAAGACTTGTTTTCCGCATACAAATCGCTTAGCTGGATTGTGCTTTTTTATTACATTTGTATCACCTCAGAGAAATAAATTGTCAAAGATGTATTGAATTTACTTTGAACACAACAACAACTTACAAACAGACTTCTAAATATCTTGGTGTTTTGTGTAGTTCTGTCGCATTAACGTATACCCCATCTTTATTCTATAACAAAGTTAGTCAAGTCGGATAGGTATGTGCTGATCGTACTGGACAAACATTACATCCATCTTTAAGACAATGACATGTAAGGGAGCTACCATTTGATTTTTATGGGGGGGGGCTAGGATGAAAAATTGTGTCCTGCATTTTTTTTAGTTGTAATCTCGGTCCTGCCTTTTTATTTTTCACTTTATTCGGTCCTGCCTTTTTTTTCATTAGTCTATCCTGACTTTATATATAATTTGTCATTCTGCCTGTTTTTTTGCCAAGTTGCTCATCCTGCCTTTTTTTTTACTCAAAACTTCTGTCCTGCCTTTTTTCAAATTTCATCCTAGCCCCCCCCCCCCCTAAAAATCAAATGGTAGCTCCCTAAAAGATACTATCTAGATTAAGTGCTGTCATTACCGACAACGGGTTGATAATGGAAGTGTACTTTTTTCAAACCATCCTTCAAATATAATATTCAATGATGTGCAATTAAACTACAATTCAAGTACAAATGTAGTTTATTGGTAATTCCAATACATTTTCCCAAAATGAAATTTACAATGATTGTTTGTAAGTGACAAAGGAAACCCTTCAGGATGCAATTTTTTTATGCCACCACCACTAGGCGAAAGGGGCATTAGGTGTTACCCTTGACCTTCAGTCCATCCGTCCGTCATTCGGTTAGTCCGTCTTTCAGCCTTTCTCCCCTATATTCATTCCTTTTTTGGGGTTTCCGCACTCTAACTTAAGTTTTACTCATTCAAATCGTATGAAACTCATATACAATGCTTAGAACCAAAACTAGCAGTGAGATAGAGTTCGAATTTGGTCAGTGAGTCACTTACCATTCTATAGTTATGCCCTATTATAACTTGGAAAATTGCATTTTTTTTTCGTTTCCGCACTCTGACTTATTTCTTTGTTATCTTCTTCATCTTTTTAAGGTGTATATATGTATATATTTAGCATGCAATAACTTGAAAAATACAAGTTATGTACAGACATAGATTTCATGACAAAAAATTGCATTTTAAAGTTGATGTTTTTTTTTACAGTAATGTACCATACATATGACACCAAGCTAAGTAATAAAGTACGGAAAAAAAGATACTTTATCATGTACAATCAATATTCAGAGAGGATTGTTTATTTATTTTCTTTTTATACGTTTTAAAATTGATTTTCTATCCTTACGTAAAAGTTTGAAAATAGCTTACCAACCGAAGCCGAATATGTCCATATTAAAACTGTCACTATTGATAACATTATGTGTAAAGTCAATACTTCATGAAATTATAAACAACATTAATGAAGCTAAAGTCACAATAAGATAGAACGTTAAATGCATCATTAGTTGTTAGTTTGACGAATCTACATGTATAACATTTTTTGTCTAATCAAACTTTCCAACACGTATTTTGGTTTTATGATAGATCAAACAATCTTTTAATGTATTTCTAATCAAATGGTGGTCAAAACTGTTTGCATAATTTAAAACAATAAATCTTTCAAATTTCACATATAAACAAAGACTTTTTGTCTGAGAACATCAAAAACAATTGTACATAACGATCCTCATCAAGCAAAAATACGATAAAAATATGTACATTCATTAATTTCATTTAAACACGATTGTGAATGTTGTAGGTAATGACAGTCGATGTTCATGTCACGAAAGGGATAGAACTTTGTATTATATTATAATAATTGAATCGAGTGCACATCATAATTATTATGTGGAGCAGTAAAAAACCATACATGAAAGTCGAAGAAAAACACACAAAACCAGTCGAGAAACAAACGACAAAAAGACAAAGAAAATTCGACAAAACACAACACAGACAACAGAAGATTGAGCAACACGAAACCCAAAATATAATTTGGTAATAAAGAAATTGCTTGTCGTACCAGATGCATGTACATTTGCATGTTTTACATGCAAAAAATCACTCATGAAGTTGCACTCCTCCAGTGTTTTTCATAAATATATACAAGGAAAATGTTATGTTCCCATGGCATTTACTAGTAATTGTGACAGAATCTCTAAAAAATATCCATATCACAAGATTTATCTATATTATCCGTTGACATGATTTAGAATGTCCGCATCCATGAATAATCCTTTCGACTAAAATGTTTAATTTGGTTTAAACAGCATATACTGGACAGAGGTCGTACTGTGACATGTAGTTGCTTACGTCTACGTCATTTGGTCTCTGATGAAAAGTTGTCTCATTGGTAATCATACCCCATCTTCTTATAACGATCCTGATATTGAACTACTTTCCAATATGTTTGGCGCGCTGATAGCTTCATCGAAAGATTGAGAGATAAGGAGAATTTCCAAGTACATGTTACATTAAGCAAGCATTTCATGTTTGAGGCTCTAAAATTAATTGAGAAAAATTATTAGGCAAGTAACATGACCTTGTACTCTTTTCTATACTCCTCTACAATTTCATACATTTCATACTTTATAAGGAGTTTGTCATAGATCAGTTTCTTTTTTTGTATTTTGTTTTAATATTGACAATCACTACAAACTTGGCCACTTCTTTCGGTTTTTCAACATTTATTAATTTATTTTTTGTTCTTAAATGCATTTGAATACTGCAACCTGACCTTCAAAGAAAGAAAAGAAAAGAAGAAAAAACAATATAAAATCACCCTATTTACTTGCTTGGGTCGTTCTAAACATGCATTGAATATTTGACAATGGACGTAAAGCAACTAACAATCATTAAATAAAATTTGCTTGGATATACTTTTAAAAATGCAGAAAAGATTACAGCTAAAAACGTCTAAGGTAACGTTGCACGAGTCAAAGCAATTCGGTACGTATAATAACATCTGGCTCTCCAATATATCAGTCGTGACAACGGTTCAGTGGCTGTGTTTGAAAATCACATGACTGACTATTCGTGGTTTATCTATAATACGACCCCCATTAAGTGGCATTTTCATGTACGACAAAAGTTATATATCCCAAGGACTTACTGACCTGTAGATTATTTTTAATTACATGTTATCATTAAACAACATGAAGTACAATGTAAGCTAGTCATTTATCGAGATTGATTTGGTAACAACCATTTCCAATTTGATGATTTTTCAGTAATTTACTGTAATATACCAACATAGATGCATGCCTTTTCTCTTTATCAAGAATCAGAATTGTATATTTGATTTTGATTTAATATCTATTCTTAAGTCTTGAAAATTGCTAACCAGCCGTTGATAAAAAAATTATAAAGAAAAGAAAATTAATGAACCTTTTGTTTGAACAAAAAATGACATTACAGGGCTCATCAATTGTCGGATTGACGAATCTATTACATTTGTGTCTAACTTTACTTGCTATCATGTATTTTGTGATTGATGAAACTTATTTGTGGTTTTTAATCAAATGGTATCAATACATGTGCAAAGAATGTACAGAATGGTACAAAAACCGAACCACTACCAATTTTGCAGAAACAAAAAACTTTACCTGCTGATCCATATTCCATAACTTGACAACCAGCTCCACTAAATAATGACACGATGAAAATATTTTCTAGTGTTACTGTCTTCATTCTATCGATTTCAAAGAAGACTAATATGGAAGTTTAAGTCGGCGTTTCCACCAAAAAATGACTTGAAAATTACATTGGATTAATTCATGTGTATATGTGTTATATCGAAAACAACATACGTAATACGTTATTTTGTTTGATCCTGTATTGGGGCCTCGGTGGCCGAGTGGTCTAAGTATTCGAACTACTGTATCACTAGCCTGTCAACAATATGGTTGTGAGTTCGAATCCCGCACGTGGCAGGTGACCTCGACTCCAATCTTACTTGACTAGGATTGTTAGTTTTCCTACCGAAGGTCGGTGGTTCTCTCCGGTGTGTCGCAACTTACTCTTTTTATTTGTAACAAACGATTTTTGTTCGACGATATTAGTTTTGGAATGAATGAATGAAAACCAAAAACAGTCGTTAATGCCAGCATCGTCTCAGTTGATATATCAATTTATATGGATATTCAATAAATGCCTTAAACGATTTTTTGATAAATAGATAAAATTCTATAATCGCTGGGTTCTGACATACTTATAAAGAAGAGAAGAATGCATTCGATAGCATTATTTTCAGCGTCCTTGTCGAGTATTCAATGCATATGAATTGGTGCAACTTTCGTAACTGGTATACACATAACTATTGGATCAAACCAAATACAAGCAAGCAGAAATTCAAAGGGAATTTCTATATTTCTATTGGAAAACTTGAAAAATAAAAGTAGAATTGAAAAAGACTTCAAAGAGGCTGGACGCATTTATCTGAAAATTAAAACCCAAACTGTGGATTCAATTAAGTATGATAAAATAACACACCATAACCACGAGGTTATACTCAATATACTGGAAAATATTAAGAATACCCAACAAGGCGGGAGCATGTTCTTTACGTCCTATATATAACGTTCAAGAATATATCTTATTGTCGTCTTGAAAATCATGACATATGGGTGGCTATACGATGCAGGACTTCTGTATCACTTCCTGTTTAACTTGGATGTATCTTCAAAAACCGTAATTTTATAGACTGTCTATCAGTGTACGTCTTTCTTTATATTTCCGTAAAATCGCGGATTGCCCTTTTTATTTCAATTAATGATTCCTCTTTCATTTGGAGTTGGTCTGAGTGGTATCTGATATTTCTGACAACGTATCCTTATAACTTTTATAACTCTGTAAATTATGAGGTACATGTAAAATACAAGTAAAAAAAAAACAATGAACACATGTATCTAAAACAAAATATGCACTTTATTGAGAACAAATATCTCTATGCAACAAATGAAATAACAATTTTTGTATTGTTAATTAAGATATTCATAACCTTTTTGCACCGTTTTATTAAAAAAATCTTTTATTTTCTTCGATATAGAGTTATTTGGATCAAAGTCAATTGTGTCCTGAAGAGCTTTATTGTTTGTTTCTGGTAACAAAATAACTAGGAACGCCGATAGGAACATAAGACCGGCAAACATTAGATATAGCAATCCAGGAATCTTCTGGCTCTGAAAAAAGCGAAAATAAATGCCATGACTATTCAAAGAGATTGCAATTGATAGTATTGTGTAATAGACCAATTGATAAACTAAACTAACTGTTTACGTGAAACTTATTTAAATTTATAAAAAAACCAAATATGTGTCGCATGTCTGTGGTAAACCTATCTATAACAAATTTCCGCAGACTGACTGGTGATGTACAACTTTATATATCATTTTGATAAAGAAACTTTTCTTTTCTCAGAAAATGTTTGATTACGCTATGCTATACATACAATATGTTGGTTTCTCGCATTGCTATGCACTCCACATATTTTTGAGTTTTAGTCAGGGAACGACCATATAACTTCAAAAGTGGGAGGGGGGGGGATCCATTTTGATGAAAAAAGATATTGTGGTCAAGAAGATGACAAAAAAATATTCTGAATCCAGATTTTCCCCATACCTTATAGTGTTAACTTTTGAAAAAAATAATTTGATTGATAACGTCGAAAAACTAAAAAAAAAAAATTTCAGACTCAGACAAAAACCCATACTCCCTCCCCCTTGAAGTTAAATGGTTGCTCCCTTAGAAGGAGTTTGTTAATACAACATAATTCTATGTTTAAAGTGCAAACGTGCCTACGGTCTACATCCCATTCAGCGACATATTGTTGAGATAAAAATTTTCGAAATTAACAAAAATGCATTTCTAGAGCAATATGTACAGGTTGCACGGTGTCATATAATAATCTATTTTAATTAAGGTTTAGAATAATTCAAGTTATATCTATTGAGTAGAAGCAATGACAACAAACCATCATCCATCTTTGCATTTTTACACAAAATGCGCACACACTTTTCAAATGTCATTTTCTGATTAAGATGTGGAAAGTGCGAAAAAATTGTATATCATTACTTTAACATACGTTGTATTCATTGGAGACACTTTAATCAAAATAAAAATGACTAAAGATATTTGAGTTAGTGACCTGGATGGGAAAAATCTCACTAGATGAAGTAGGAGATTACGTCGTACTGACCTATAGCCGAATACATCTTAATAGAAAAACAAAGGATATGGGGTATCCATCCATGACACAAAATCAGTAAATGCACAACAAAAAACATACAGAAAGCAAAGGAACAGCGCTTTTATTGCTGTTCTTCATCTCAAAGTCACAGTGAGACCTCAACACGGAGCAAAAAAAACTCTCACCTCACTGCAAGTTTAAGACGGCCCCTAGCACCGGCTTAAGCGGAATTCTTTGAAAAAATAATTTGGATAGACTTTGTAAGATGTAACACCACCAAATCGGGCCCGGTCGAAAAAGAACATACTGGAAAGTAGTACATAAAACAAAATAGTTCATAACAGTTTATAGATATTATGAATTCGATAGAATTTTGATACATGCAGCTCTTTTCAAACCTTGACAAGGTGCATTAAATCCACTGGAATTTGAAAGAGTTTTTCTTAAATATCTTGAAAAAAAAAATGGTGCACAGGGTTAAATTGGTGGTTAGTTCAATTGTTTAAGATGACAAAACTGTTGATAAACGCAAAGGAAAAGACTTCTTTAGAACATTTATTCTTAATCTTTAAAAGTGTTTAACAGAAGAGCTTACCGTCAATCTGAAGTTTATTTTCTGATTATATTTATATTTTATATTTAGTATTTTATCCAAAAGAAACACTACAAGTACAATATTCTGATTTTGAACACACAGACAGTTATTTAAAATGTAAAATGTTATGAAACATTGAAGACTAAAGACATAATTTTCATGAACGTTTCCCATTCTTTTCATAAACATACTGTCAACTTTCGGTAATATCATAATGCAACATTAATATATCCTTTAACCCATTGCGCTTGTCAAAATATATTATGTTTCAGTGGAAGATAGGATGTAAACTGCATATAGGTACTGTTACTAAATATAGTTAAAAATTCATAATAAAATTCATTTAAGGATGTTCGCTCCTATGTTTCAAAATAACAAGCCTTTTAAAGGACTGTTATAAACTGATAGTATATCAATAACGGGACATAAAAGTAAGGGGAAAAAAACAGGTCTATGTCCTTATTTTCAAATACGATCAATTGAAAATTTGGTGGGAAATTATTCTCTTTAGATGTCTTATACATTTATCATTGGTACCTTTTTTCTTTCAAAAACTATGAAAAAAATAAGGATTTTATAAGATTTTCAAAAATTGCTTTTTAAACTTTATGTAAATTATGAAAAGAAAAAGTAGGGGTTAGCGGGCAATTTTTTTATTGGTACTTCATGGATAAAACTTGAGGATTCCGAATATCTGATCAACAGTCAAAAACAAGAGTAGTGATCATCTTTAACTCATTTTTAATGATAATGCAAAATGTTAAATACCACCTACAGCAAAATTCACAATTGGTGCTACCATTATCCCAATCCCAGATGTTGCATTAAGCAAACCGGAACCAATGTTTCTACAAAATATGGTATCTTTTAAAAGGGCTATTGCACATATTTTCCTCAATATAAATGATAAAATAGTACCAAATATTTCAGCCACATTGTTTGCACTTCGTCAAATTCGTGTAGATCTAATACAGTATATTTCCGCCATCTTGTTTATATCGCGTTTTGTTGCATGCAATAAGCGCGTACTAAACTGTAAGTAGAAAGTCTTGAATGTAAAATCGGTTATTATGAAATATACGTAATCCATAGAGAACGCTCTACTCTTAAGTATCTTTATAAAAAAAACACAGTAAAAATATCGGCACATGATGCATGAAGTATTTTATACTATATGATAAAGCATTATGTTATAAGTTAATTAATGACGCCATCTAATTATTAACAGTAAAAGTACTGGTACTACCTTCAAAATAAAAGTCTTCGTCTTACTGTTTTATTAAACATGTTGTGATCAAACAAAAACAAAATTGTTACATTTTAATTGATTTTCTGCTAATGGCGATTACAGGGAGTTGCAAATTAAATTCAGAAAGTCTTTTTCGCCACAAGTTCACGGTCACCAATTCTGTAGGTTTTCGGCCATAATCATCTTTCGTCATACATGTAGCGTACTGTTAAGTGAACATGGCTAAAGATGACAGATCTTTGATGCATGTTTACAAATGTACAACTTTTCCAAATTTTCATCTTATCAGGACAATTGTCTATTGTTAAATACTGTCATCTTACAGTCTTTGATTTAGTTTTGTTTGACTGTTTTATCTTAAACTCATTGGGAAAGATGTAGTCAACTTACTCACGAAACTTTAATAATTCATTGTAAGGACATCATCTATATAGCGGAAAAGGATGTTAGAGGTTAATGTCAGCTTTTTTCAATTTTTCTTAAAAAGCTTCTGTATGAAGTTTGTCTCGTAAGAACAAAGGAACAAGTGAACAATCGGAGATCCACTGTAAGTTCCAATAGGAATGCTGATTACTTGTGGAAAAAAACTCTCCAAACGATACACAAACATGATTCGGATTTAAGAGGGATTCTTAACAGATGTTTTGAATGTTTTTGCATTCGCACCTGATTCATATCACCATACAGAAGGTATTTTCACAGTAAATTTGAAGCCCGATTTCCATTGCTGCTAAAATACATGTTAATAATTTTGACAAAGGTTTTATTTAGCATTAGGCAGACCCATTAGTATTTTAAAGTTGTTGTACAGTTTATGGAA
Organism: Mytilus californianus; assembly: GCF_021869535.1. Classification (NCBI taxonomy): domain Eukaryota; kingdom Metazoa; phylum Mollusca; class Bivalvia; order Mytilida; family Mytilidae; genus Mytilus; species Mytilus californianus. The sequence goes on along the minus strand of NW_026262626.1, from coordinate 28,563,548 downwards.
TTTAGTTCACCACATTTCAGTCATTTGGCTAGAGAATATATCGGATTATAGATGAGTTATTGACTTCTTTAAGTGTAATAAGGTACTAGTAGTTAACACTGTTTGTTTTTGTTGGATTGTTTGGGTCACTATCATTGAATATTACCCACATCTAAGTTTTATCAATTCTAACATTGAATCAGTTATACCTTACTACAGTTGGATTGTTTGGGTCACTATCATTGAATATTACCCACATCTAAGTGTTATCAGATCTAACATTGAATCAGTTATACCTCACTACAGTTGAATTGTTTGGGTCACTATCTTTGAATATTACCCACATCTAAGTGTTAATACTGTTTGTTTTGTTTGGGTCACTATCATTGAATATTACCCACATCTAAGTTTTATCAATTCTAACAATGAATCAGTCATACCTTACTACAGTTGGATATATTTCAGCCGTTATCAGCATGACAGATACCCAGCCGGTGGTCACAAATGCTTTTGAGGGAAGTGCAAAAACTATTACGAATGTTTCCTTATTTTCTATGTCTGTAATATAAAAACATTTGAAGTAAATTTCTGTCATGCAAAACAATGTTTTACATAAACACTTTTGTTTGGAAAGAAACATAAGTAGCGTATAACTATGTTTTTACTTATATTTTGATTGTTTTGGTTACGCACAAGTGTATATTGATATATTTGTTCACTTCAACTTCATCTTGACCTTCATTTTTCAACATTTTTGTTTCCATGGTAGTGGCCATTCTGCTTAATTCTGGTCATTTTTTAATTGTGTGTTTTTCTTTAACATAATAAGATAGAAAAACAAAGAATATGGAGTTCAATTAATTACACAAAATCAGTACATGGTCTAGATTGGCAAACATGAGATTCGTTTGCGTAAAACTGGTTTATGCCCTCCTCATTCTGAACCTGCACCAATGCAATCTAAATCTTGTGTTGCTTAACTTTTTTGTACATGTATTTTTTCGAAAGAATCGGATGTTGATCTGTTGTACTGTACAAAATTTAGGGTTATCCTATTATCCTTTTTATGTGTTATTCATGCACCTGTTTAGTTTTATATTCAAAGGACAATTCAAATAATTTTGCATTACCTAAGGCTTGTAATATGCCTACGATAACCCCAGAACATCCACCAATAATATAAAACATTGAAGTCGTCCATCTTCTTCCAATGCTGAGCATATTAAAGATATAACATAATGATGATTAACTCCAAGGAATTGATACTATGAAATTCAATGTGAATTATATTTTTTAGGCAAAGGTCGAATTGTCCAACCTCACAATTTTCTTTCGAAACTAATGAAAACAATTCAAAACATAATTAAATAATATTTTTTTTAATAGTTTGAAAATATATTTCTAAGTGAAATCCCCCTTTTAAATCGGCTTAACATGCTTCGTAAGTAAATTGCAAAGAACAAAAAATAACCATAGATATCATATCCAGGCTTATCTGTCATTTATAGCAATTGCTGCTATGATGTTTCGTTGTGAAGAGAAGTTTAGTGGAGTATACTGATGAAAAACAAAATTGCTATAAATCAGTGGATGGTTTAAACAGAATACAGAAAATAATTTAATGAATTATAGGCTTATATTTACGGTCCCTTTTGGTCATATTGCTCTTCACGTATTTCGGTTCATATACAACACTTTGCTTTCAAATATTTGGTTTCGAGAGTTTCTATGGGAAATGTATGCGCAGTACGTATGTATGTATGCCGTCCGAATGCAAAGCGGTGCATTCGGGAATTCGTTCATTATCACCGAAAGCATGCCGTATCCCAACCATTCCGGATGACATTTTGATAATTTCTTACCAGTTAGCAAAATACCATCCAGTCACTTGAAATAAACCTATGGCGTTCAGAAGAATCAAATTTATGTAAATATTCCCTTCAAGCTGTTGAACTCCAAAAAAGATACCATATGTTCCGTATCCACCGCTGAACCTACGAAAAATACTAGCTAATGTATCAAATATTTAAACAATACGACCTGTCATAAATTAACGGCATCTATTTTACTGTCCCAGATGTGTATTTCGACAATAAATGTCACTTTTAAAATGATGTACAAAGCCAAACTATTTGACAAACCAAAAACTGATAAAAACGTTCAAGAGATGAACAGTGAAAATAGGCTTAAACCCGTTTACAGAACATAATCCAGGAATCGAATAATAGATAAGAATAGCAAATTAGTTCGCATTAAATAATTACTGTAAACCATCTTTTTTTCGCGGATACTTTATTTTACTTCAAACTTACGGAATAACAAATATTTTTCCATGATTTGTTTACGATTATGGTCAATAAAGACATAAATAGCTGCATTTTTTTCTTTTTTTATTTTGCAAGACAATGTTAATAATTTTATTGTGTATTTCATTTTCGAATTACAGCTTCTTTTCTTTATTCTGTTTGTTTATTAGTTTGGGGAGGGGCTTTTCTTCATCAAATAAAACAAAACATTATTTGTCAACATGATAATGACGGCAGAAAATAGACATTCCTGAGAATAATTCTTAGATGCAAAATAATGGATAGATGATGAGGAAGATTTAACAAGATTTTAGATTTTATTAAAAATACATAGACAATTTCTATCTATAAACCTATAAATGAACGTTTAACATTGAAGTCAATCATAATATTAGACGTGTGTACACTTACCAAGCAACCATTAACAAAAGTGTTATCTTTAAAAGTCTAGGATTATCTAAGATATCTAGAATACTGTATTTTTTCTCTTCAGATACCAAATCTTCTACTTGTATCACTTCTGCGTGAAAATTGTCATACTCTGGTGGCTTTTTATTATTCATGCTTGCTATTGTTTTAATCACATCGTATGCTTTCTGAATTTTCCAATGTGTCACCAACCATCTAAAGCTTTCAGGAACAAACCTTTAAAATATTTTTCATGTATAAGTCAGACAGAGAAACATTTTAGAGTGATGGCTAAAAATGATAGTCTGTAAATATTTACGTTGCAAACCAATAACTATTTTAAAAAAGTAAAACAAATTAGATAAAATATGAATCGTATTTCATATCTGCAAGCCACAATATATGTGATGGTTTTGAATTTGTCAGTGTTTTGATAGTTTGTTTAACCAAATTTTATTACATTGAAGACCTGTTAATATATGATTTTTAAAATACACCTCTTATCTTTGATGACCTGAAAATGATCTATAAATGTTTTTTTTCATTAACTCTGAGCTTTAGTCCTTGAATGTGCTGACTATAAAAGATGAATTCAATTTTTGATTTCAATAAAATAGTGGTCTAGTTTGCAGTCAAAATAAATAAGCCGATTTCAAAATAAAACAGATTGATCAGAATTATTATCATACTTAACAAGACGCTAGAAGACCTTATGTAAATTTAACATTAGAATTTATAAAAGTATTTTCTTGCATTTGACAGACGAACGTCTTGTGAACATGTGGAGAATGAACATTTAAATAGATTGATTATACTTTATGATTTTTAAAACTGACAGGACTCAAAAGTAGTATATTTATATACTCTCATGATGAAGGATATCAATGTTTGGTTTTCAATCTGATATTTAAATAAAAATACATTTATTGTACACATTGCTTTTCAAAAATTGAAAAAAAAAAAAGGAATTCAACGTATAAAAGTTGATGATATTATTGGAAATGGATAAATGCTATTAATTAGAAAATATCGTTCTTGCTTAATATTTAGAAAAAAACAAAATAAATGATATATATATATATATATATATATAAGTACGTCTGAACCAGTGACAGCTCTACAACAGATTTATCCATCGGATCACCAGCAGTGATGGTGATACATGGCTGTGTACATTCTGTATATACAACTCGTCTAAACATCAGCCCAACAATGTTAGATCTGTAAATTTGCTTTCGCAAATTTTTAGTTCTTCCCTCGCCGGGATTCGAACTCATGCTACTGAGATATCGTGACACCAATTCGCCCGGCCACCGAAAGCTTTATTATGAAACCTAGGTGGTAGGGTGGTCTAGCGCGTCGGATACAGTGCAGGCGAATTGGTGTCACGATATCTCAGTAGCATGAGTTCGAATCCCGGCGAAGGAAGAACTAAAAATTTGCGAAAGCAAATTTACAGATCTAACATTGTTGGGCTGATGTTTAGACGAGTTGTATATATATATATATATATATATATATATATATATATATATATATATATATATATATATATGTGAGGATAATGAAGAAAACGAAGAAGAAGAAAATAAACCACTAGTAAGAAATAAATCAGACTGGATTCCAAAACCCACAAAAGATAAAGATTTAGAAGAAACAATTAAAACATTAAAAACGAATTCACTTCAAAGCAATAAAAATGTCAAGGACAATTTAACCCACGAGGAGAAAACAGCTTTGCAAAATTTAAAATAAGATAAATCAATAATAATTAAAGAAGCGGATAAAGGGAATGCGGTTGTAATCATGGACCGTGAGTATTACCGAGATAAAATTTTAAATATGTAACAAGATGAAATGTTTTATGAGGTGACAGATAAAAAAATGGACAAACAAACAAGTACAATGATTAAAAAGTTACTAGATAAACATAAGACTGAATTGTATAAAGAGGAGATAGATTACATTTCAAACTCTAAATTTTCAGAAAGCTATTTCTATGGTTTACCTAAAATTCACGAAAGTGAGGAAATTTCAAATGCGGTATCAGAACAAAACAGTGAATACATCGAACTTTTAAGACCAAATGATTTAAAATTTCGACCTATTGTGGGCGGACCCAACAGCGTCACACAGAATTTAAGCCATTTTATAGACATTGTGATTAAACCTTTATGTCGTGAAGTTCCTAGTTTTATACGAGACGATTTGGAATTTTTAAATCATCTACCAACAACTGTAAATCCTAATTCAGAACTCATTACTTTTGATATTGTCAGTCTTTACACAAATATCCCACATGACTTAGGAATTACAGCCGTAAAATATTGGTTAGAAAATACGGAAAACGTCATTGAAAACAGATTAACAAAAGAATTTATCCTTGCATCTTTGAAACTTATATTAGAAAGAAATATTTTTTACTTTGACGGCACATACTATCATCAGAAAAAAGGAACAGCTATGGGTACTAAAATGGCGCCTTCATACGCCACTTTAGTACTTGGATATTTGGAACAATTATTATACGAAAAAATGGACCATAAATACGGAAATGACTTTGCCATTTACCTACGTCAAAACTGGAAACGATTTCTTGACGATTGTTTTATAATTTGGAATTCGGATATATCTGTCTCAGATTTTCATTCTGATTTAAATTCTTTAAACCCACATATTCGTTTCACAATTAACAGAAATGTCAACAAAATGCCGTTTTTGGATATTTTAGTACTTATAACGGAAGACAATGAAATTGTCACAGATATCTTTTCTAAAGACACCGATACACATATGTATTTAAATTTTTACTCAAATCATCCAAAACATGTAAAATTAGATATACCTTTTAATCTAGCGTCAAGAATAATTACCATTACAAGTACAGAACTATTACGCAATAAAAGATTGGAAGAATTAAAAGAGTATTTAAAAAAGCAGCAATGTCCGGAACAAGTGATAGATTACGGAATTCAAAAGGCTTTGATAAAAGGACCAATCATTACAGAATCACGGCGATCCGAAACAACCGAAGAATCATCAAACAGTTTAGACAAAATTATCCCGTTTGTCACAACATATAACCCACGAGATTATGATATATTTGGTTTCATGCGACAAATTGAAAATAATTTACACAAAAGTGAAAAAATGGACAAAGTATTACAAAAAAAGAAGATTATCAACAGTAAAAGACAGTCAAAAAGTCTAAAACGATATTTAACATCTTCAAAATTCGACTTTAATGAAACTTTGCCTATTGTTAGAAAATGTACCGATAAACGATGTATGACATGTCCAGATTTAATAGAAGAAAGTTCAATTTATTTCAAAAATGGAAAGCATTTCACAGTCAAACAAAATATGTCTTGTAAAAGTTCAAACGTCATTTATTCTCTCATATGTTCAAATTGTGAGGAATTTTATATTGGAGAGACAAAAACAGAACTGCGGACTAGAATGACTGTACATAGACAGCAAACCAACCATGAAGATTTAACAATCATCAGGGCTAACGACCATTTCCATCGTTGTTCTAATGGACGATTTAAAATATTTCCGTTGTATACGGTCAATCGTCAAAATGATTTTCTCCGGAAGAAGAAAGAAGAATTATTCATAAACATTCTCAACCCGGGATTAAATGATGAATAATATTTTAATTTTTACGAAACATTTTAAAGACTTTACTCCAATTTTAAAATGACATTAGTAGTCTCCCTTGTATTTGTTAACGTCATACTATTGTTAACGTCAATCAATTGTTTTATAACATTTAAGGAATGACTGTAATATTTTTTCTGTCTATGAAGAAATGACATAAAAAATGTGGTGCACACTGAATAACCCGCGTAGCGGGTTATTTTAAAGTGTGCACCACATTTTTTATGTTATTTCGAATAGACAGAAAAAATATTAAAGTCATTCCTTATAATTTAATTCTAAAAAGGAGTAAATCATGATAAAAACGTTGATGACGTCGCGGTCACATGACAAAATTATGTCTATGAGCTGATAGACAAAACACTTTCAGCCAATCAGAAGACGTGTTACATCCAAAATTAAATTATTTATGTATACAAGTCACATTACCTGAAGATCTGTGAAAGCAGTGAAAGAGCTAGTAAAAGTGATGAATTGAAACCGTCATTATCTTATATTAATTTTCTTATATGTTACCAGCATACGGATTCTATTTGACTTTTTTCTATATATATATATATATATATAGATCACAGTCAGTACACGTTTGCACACAATTTTTCTTGAAATGGAATGATCTATATTGAGCATTTAAATGTAAGGAAAATTAATATGAAATTGGAATTAAAAAAAAAAAAAAAAAAAAAAACGAATCGTATAATGAAAAATGCTCAACTTTGATATTTGTTAAATTTTTTGTGAAGTTATAATGATTTGAGTTGAAAAGTTCGGGAGGGTTTGGCACTCTTTTATGTACACTGTGCTGAAAAATATTTTAGGACTGGAAAATATAAACAAACTTCTCAAACATGTACAATCAAATGTACAACGTCAATAAATGAGCAATCATCATGAAAAGTTTTATAGATAAAGATTGTGATGAGTTCACTATATCTGTACCGTCTTTTGTAAATGTAGAATTCATCAACAATTTCATTAAAGCTTGTTCACATTTGTGTGCAGTTTGAAAGATGTGAATTGAAAACTGTAGTAGGGAATGATTGAACTATTTGAACCGCCACTGGAAGATTTTTGCCTAAAATTACCTGTGTTTCTAAGTCTACAACAATGGAAAATTCAGCTAAACTTCATCTACAGTTCAAATGGCATTTTTTTGCAATTTGGTAATTTAAGATGCTATTCATTTCACATTTGTAGGATGTACATATTAACAGATTCAACGAAAAATTGGCGCTAAAACAACATCTATCTGTATTTCGATGTGTTTGATGCAGTTGAAAGTTGTATTTTGTTGAAATTATGACTATTTGTGATAATCGTAAATTTCTACTGATTCCTAAATAAATTGATTGGGGGAAATAACAATTGGATGAGACCTTATGTATGTACTATGCTAGTGCATAACCATCGTTCTATGTGTATTGAATAAACTTGTGTCATGAAATGAGCAGACTTGACTTATATAAGTCATACTTGAAATAGTGTAAATTAAGGTAATTGTTCATTTGAACTCATTAAAAGATTCTTGCAGAAATTATATATAAAACGTGTACGACAAAAAATAATCGAAAACCAAAATATTTATATATTTTTTGTCAAATTACCAGTTTTTTACGACGTGAAGACTTACCAAATATATATAATTCAAGTTAGATATTACCTCAAGAAAACATGGAATACACCGGGGAACAATGTAGTTCTTAATTTCACCCTGCATTGCAGAAAGAGATATTTTTCCCATGCAAGGGTTGTTACCGGTGTCAAAATATGTTTTTCGTGATATTTAGGATTGAGATAGATTTTGTCAACAGTACTATTAAAATGTGGTAAATCATAACAATAATGGAATAACGGCTGATATATAACACTGCATGAAAAGGTTGATTTGCATTTCTTTACTCGTGTATATAAAGGCAAGGCAAAGATAGGCACTTTGTTGCACCATATATCTCAATACCCATTATTTGGTGAATAAATACATGATAAATTTGCATTCGTACACTATATATGCAAAGAAATTGCAAAAATTATGCTAATCTTTCCTTAACTTTCAGACAACGTTAAATGTACTAAGTAAAGTCAACGGTCTTATTTACTTACATTTATAAAGTACTGAAACGTATTTAAATGTTAACCTTATTTGGTTGTTTTGTCGTCCTATATAAATATATGAAAGGCCGCCTTTTACATTGAATTTACAACATCGTCAAACATAAGCAAAGGGGACACTTGTATTTGCGTTCTATTCGCATAGTGTGTTAGATATATGCAAAGCTTTCCCATATCTTTGCAAATGTTCATATAGCTTCCGAAATATATTTAAATATGAATCTAAAATAGTTGTTTTGTTGTCCTATTTAAAGATATGAAAGGCCGTCTTTTACATTAAATTTACAAACATCGTAAAACATAAACAAAGTAGACACTTGTATTTGCGTTCTATTCGCATAGTGTGTTAGATATATGCAAAGCTTTCCCATATCTTTGCAAATGTTCATATAGCTTCCGAAATATGTTTAAATATGAATCTAAATTAATTGTTTTGTCGTCCTATTTAAAGATATGAAAGGCCGTCTTTTACATTAAATTTACAAACATCGTAAAACATAAACAAAGTAGACACTTGTATTTGCGTTCTATTCGCATAGTGTGGTAGATATATGCAAAGCTTTCCCATATCCTTGCAAATGTTCAAATAGCTTCCGAAATATATTTAAATATGAATCTAAATTAGTTGTTTTGTCGTCCTATTTAAAAGATATGAAAGGCCGCCTTTTACATTAAATTTACAAACATCGTAAAAAATAAGCAAAGTAGACACTTGTATTTGCGATCTATTCGCATAGTGTTTTAGATGTATGCAAAACTTTCCCATATCTTGGCAAATGTTCATATAGCTTCCGAAATATATTTAACTATTAACCTAAAGTAGTTGTTTTGTCGTCCTATTTAATGATATGAAAGGCCGTCTTTTACATTAAGTTTACAAACATAATAAAACACAAACAAAGTATATATCGTATTTGCATAATCTTTAAAACTTGGGTAAAATGAATAAAAAGGTTTCCCTATGTCTTTGCATATATATACGTATTGATGAATTTATACGCAAATTTTCGGCCGATAGATATATAGCATTATGACTTTAAAAAATACAGACATATTTTACATACATAAATAAACATAATGAAATGTTTTGCAAGTTGGCATAGCTTTACTTTGTAAAGTTTTCCTATTTTTTGCAACCATTCGTATTTGTAAGAATTGATAATATGTAATACTGCATCATCAGATCCGATAAATATGACCTTTAAATATATGACAGACCGCCTTATGAACGAGGGTGTGGATGGGGTTTACAGAATAGAGATTAATGGACAAATGTGTGGAATAAAGGACCAAAAACATAAAGAATAGAGAAAAAATGGCCAAGAAATAAAGAATAGTAAAAAATGGCAAAAAAAAAATAAAGAATAGAGAAAAAATGGCAAAAAAAAACTAAAAAATAGAGAATAATGAGGTGTTAAAATATAAAGAATAGAGAATAACAGGCAACATTTATAAAGCATAGAGAAAAATGGCATAAAAAACATCCGCAATGAAGACTCCCCCCATCCAAACCTTCATAATGTGTTTTACATTCTTGAAAAAGCATATCCAAATCGTATGCAAGTAAATAATACATATTGACATTTAAGCCAAAAATATGTAAAGTTTTCCAATTTGGTTGCATGTTTTAAGTACTAACTGATATTCACTGAGACCAACGGCCGAAGTGAATATCATTTTTTTTCAAAGGTAATTAAACCTGGCACATATTTATTGAAACAAAGACAATAATTCTTTTATTCCGTCTTCTGATAAAAAAATGTATTGTATGACACCAAAACCAATTGTACATCAAACATTTCCCATAATTATACATAAAGCGCGGCGAAGTTCACTTTTCTTCAAATGAATATGCTGTTTTATTCAAAATCCATTACATATAGAAAAACGTACTATAATATTACCAATTTGGAATAATCTATTATCAATTTTCTTTTCTTTATTTTTTTCTTTCTTTTCGTCGATTATTCACTATGATGTACTTATACATGTTCAGTAGTTGTCGGTGCCGTTGGTTTTCCCGTTTGAATGGTTTTACACTTGTCATGTTTGGGGCCCTTTATAGCTTGCTGTTCGGTGTGAGCCAAGGATCCGTGTTGAAGACCGTATTTTGACCTATAATGGTTTATTTTTACAATTGTGACTATGATGGAGAGTTTTCTCATTTGCATTCATACCACATCTTCTTATATCTAATGACTTTTTTATTAGATGTAATACTTTTGGTGTTCGTTCTATTTCATGGTTTCCAAAGATTGCCGTGCATTTCGACATGGGAGTATTATATTGACTTTTAATTAACTTCCATGATTTGAATAAATGGTAATACTTACAAAAATACACATTGCAGAGAAAACATTTTGACAATATTATAATTAGAGCAATAAAATAGGGTTAACTATTAAGACAAAACTTAACTATAATTTTGTATAAATTCACTTGTTTTGAGTTTTATTTACATAATATAAAGAACCTAAAGGTATCAAGATTTCTTAAAAAGAAAGAAAATACAAGATATTTTATAATTGATAAATCCGTGAACCAACTCACAACTTGGTCATCTAATTTTTAATGTTCACACGTTCTAAGCAGTTTTTGTATTGTTTATTTAATAATAGCAAGTCAAGAATAATTTTTACATGTAGGAAAAAAGTTAAATCACAATAAATATAGGAAGATATATATTTATAATGGAGACTTTAAAATCTTGTATTTCGTTTGTTGTGTCCATAAAATCATTTGTATCTTTCAGTCATTGGCAATGTCATTACGTAACCAGACGACGTGATTTTACTGATTTTTTCACACGGGTGTTAATTGTAGAGCATCTCTGCATGTTCTGATAAAAATTCTGTCTTAAGTTTCTGATGTCAGTATATAACAGTGGGATATTACTTTGTTATTTTATGAAATTCACACCTCTATGTGCACAATATTGTACGATCTAGAAGTTAACAAAAAATATTAAAATAATAATGCGAAAAATCTTAATTGAATAGTCAAATTAAAATGCTTCAATGATTCAGTGAACTTACTTGTCCTGCTGTGTAGAAAATATAGACGAAAGAATACGAGAATACAAAAGTTGGAAATAAAAATGAACTTGATCAGACGTTGTAATCTCCCTGTAATGTAATTCCATACATGTTTTCTAAAAACTACATTGAAAAAGAAACTCAAGTAAAAAGTAACCAATGCCGTGCTTTTGAAAACCCGCGTTTATATATGTGAGACATGAAACTGATCAGAGTGAACGTTACCATAAAATAAAAATTCATAGAATACATTTGCATTTCACATGATATGAATATAGATTTCATACAGCTTAAAACTTTTATATAGAATAAATACTGGATAAGTGTTTAATGTTCAGTGCTAAAAATCAGACAGGTTTCCCTTAACACACACCACATTAATAAAAATAATAAGTATTTCATAACACTCGTTTTATTGCGTAAATCAACAAAATATATTCTAAAGGAGTAGGGCCAAATTCCCCTGATTTTATTTACACAACTGCCATTCTCAAAGTCTTTCAATCTTCACTTACATTCATAAAATCAAAGCCCAGGGTATGAAATTTAAGGTTCTTACACTGTTATGGCTTATTCCTGAACAGGCATCAAAACGACGGAGACAAATGTTTAGCATTTTTTTCCAAAAATGTATAAATGTTAACCACTATAAAAAATATGTTGGAAGTAAAGTTATCTATTGACTCTTGGATACAAATATTATATTTGTTATGGATAGCGATGTCTTTCGATCGGCGCTTTGCCGATGATTTGCGTCAATCGGTATTTCATTTGCGCCAAAAATAATAGGTGAAATTAAAAAAAAATAGAATTTAAAATTGATACGGTAACCATAAGTTGGAAAAGTTTTTAAGGAACAAAATAAGCTAAAAATATTGATAGGTTATGGAGCTCCTTTTCGAGATATTTATTTTTTTTAAATGGCAAGAAAAGGCTGACTCGGACTTTTACCTTATATTTGCTTTGGTATTATTTGGGTCTCAAATCGAAAAAAAAAGAAATCTAGAATCTGCTTAAATTTTGGTAAATATGAAAAGAAAAATGGGTGTTATGGGGTAAAATATTTTACCCTGTATCGTAGGAAAAAAAGCACGTAGTCCGAACATCTGACACAAATTCCCAAACCTGACCTAAGTACATCCTTAAAACAATATCTACAGCTTTTGTTGCATCATAAAACTATGTGCATCTTAATCTGTTGTCGCAAATTTTTTTTTTGGCAGCTATGGTATAAAAATAAGGAGATGTGGTATGATTGCCAACGAGTCAACTATCCACCAAAATTCAAATTCGATTTGATGTAAGCAATTAAAGGCAACCGTACGACCTTCAACAATGAGAAAACCCCATACTGTATAGTCGGCTATAAAAGCATGTGCATAGACTCTTTAATATTCAATTACCAGCAGAATTTGATAGCATGTAGATTTTGACCTTGTGAGTGATTTGGTCGCATCAAAATGTTATTATTCTTATTCATCAACTTCTAAACATGTGTATTGAGGGGTGATCTTTTCAAATCATTTGATATATTCGGATTTGGCCCGATTTCACGGTATACTGAACATGGACGTAAGAGAGAACGAGTTGGCCATGATGTTATATGGACAGATATATTTAATGTACATGTAGTTTTATTTTAGTGTGAAAAGGTTTATTTGATCGAAGTTCATTTTTATGAAGCAAAGGAAGAGCTTATACTTAAAATGTGCTTTTACAACCCTAAAGGACTACGAAACTGTTGGTTTTTATCCTTTTTCACATTTAAATGCTGAAACAGGGAAAGACTATTCTTACTAATTGACGAAAGGTTGCAATGGAGAGAACGTGCAATTATGGAAGTATACATTTATTATATACCTAATCACAATAAAATACGACGTGGTTGTTTATGCCACTTGAATAATGAAATTCATATGAAACATCTATGTACTCTCAAATTGTAATCTGAATCTTAAACCTGATTCCTGTACAAGCTGAACACTCTGGTCCATAGTATGTGCATTCTAGATCACAGTTAAGGGAGCAACCATTTAACTTCAAAAGGGGAGGGGGGTATTTTTTTTTCTGAGTCAGAAAATTTTAGTTTTTCGATGCTATCATTCAAATTATTTTTTTCTGAATTTAACACTGAATATAAGGTATGGGGGAAATCTGCATTCAGAATTTTTTTTTGTCATCTGCTTGACCAGAATATTTTTTTTCATCAAATTGGGGATCAGAATATTTTTTTAGGAAAAAACCATAACCTCCCCACTCCCCTTGAAGTTAAATGGTAGTTCCATATAGCTAACGTAACAATTTCATCTGGAAGACAATTTATCCTGCTCGACACTTCAGTTAGTTTTCAGTCTAATGTTGCTATTAAAAAAGAAACAAAAACAAAAACGGAGAAGCAGCAAATACACACCACAAAATGTGTTGGTTTAACCTCGATTTTGTTCATTCTGGACCAATATATAGATGTATCATATTTGTTTCACAATAAGTCTAATGTTATAATGTCCTCACATTTTTCTTCTCAGAGTATGTTTATTTTTTATGTTGATTGTTAAAGTATTTACATTTGTATTTGATAATATATGTATTTTGTCAAATGTATTTAAATTAAAATTTTTATTTCGTTCATTTTCAATCTTTAGTATCAGTCTACCCAGAATGTCGAATCTTATCTTATTAAACTGAACTTTGATTGAAATGAGGACAATATAAAAATAAGAAGATGTGGTATGATTGCCAATGAGACAACTCTCCACAAGAGACAAAATGACAGACACAGAAATAAACAACTATAGGTCACCGTACGGCCTTCAACAATGAATAAAACCCATACTGCATAGTCAGATGAAAATTGCCTGAACAGACATGTACACTTTATAATCATTCCATACGCAAAATATGGTTGACCTACTGGTAAAAAAGGTCAGAAGAAAACTGTCTGACGGACATGTAAAATTTACAAAGATCGCAGACTTAATATGTGAACAGTTATCCAATTACTTTGTTTTTTAGTTGAATCATGAAAATTTGATCAAATGTTCACATGACAGACGGAAAAGTCGTAAAATAGGGCATCGATATACAAGGTATGAAGCATCCATTTCATATGTGCATTAAGTGTTAGGGCTAATCAATGTGGTTCTATACCTAATACAAACTTATTGGTCTCATTATTTAACAAAGATGGGTGTGACATAAACAAATATAATTAGACGGACTTGCTGCTATTTTGACATCCATGTAGCCGCCTCTCTGTACATTTGCTTTAATTGGATTTAGAGAACAAAGTACTGTATAATATTACAATACTAAAGTGTGCGACCCTACCCCATATGCGTCTAAAACTTAGATATACACAGATAAAAAATACAAATTATTTTTTTATGCTATTGGGTTGTTAGCTCTTTGGCACACTCACCAAATTTGACATAACGCATATAATACATGTTAAATAGTTATTTAGTATAGTTTGTCAAATCGAACAATTTTATCTAACCGCTTAATCGGCTAATCTTTCGACCGATTAACCGGTTAATCGATATCAAAGTTGATATTCATAGACTATGTCTACAGTATATACTTAACGAATCTATTTAGATTTATCATGACATTCTTTACTAGATCATTCTGTATTGTCTGTATGTAAATGGTACGATTGATTGATTGATTATTTGGCTTTACGTTCAGTGGCAAATATATCATATAAAAAATAGGAACGGATGTGGTATAATTGCCAACGAGACAACTCTTCACCAGAGACCAAATGACATAGAAGTTAACAGCTATAGGTCACCGTACGATCTTCAACAATGAGCAAAACCCATACCGCATAGTCAGCTATAAAAGGCCCCGAAATGACAAATGTAAAACAATTCAAACGAGAAAGCTTACGGCCTAATGTTTGTGCAAAATAATGAAAGAAAAAACAAATATGATATACAACAACAAACGACAACCACTGAATTACAGGCTGCTGACTTGGGACAGGCACATACAGAATGTTGCGGGGTTAAACATGTTTGAAGGCGCTAACCCTCCCCTGACTTTGGACAGTGATGTAACGACACAAACCAAGAAAATACTATGCAAACCAAATAACGAAAACAAAATATGAGAAACAGCAAAAAACGACAACCACTCAATTACAGGCTCCTGACTTGGGACAGGCACACATAGAATGTGGCGGGGTTAAACTAGTTTGAAGACGCCAATCCTCTCCCTAATCTGGGACAGTGGTGTAACAGTACAACATAAGAACACACTATAAAATCAGTTGGAAAGGGTTTAAATCATCAGAATAATACAGAGCAGAAATACATCCAACAAAAACACAGACCGGACATGGCAGGGTAGTTATCATGTCATCCCCACAACAAAATAGACCCGAAGTACAGACAACATTCGAATGGCAATACGTATTACAGAAAAAAAAAAAAAAATCAGAGCATCATATTGTCAAACTTCTAGTAAACGGTTACCGTAAATTGGGAAATTTTGGCGTCGGGATATTCTGGCGTTTTTCTCTCGAAAGGCATGTGTTTTATTTTGGTGTGTATAATTTTGGTGCTTCGTCTAATTTTTAATTTTGGAACAACAGTAGTGAGCAAGATCATTCATATTTGCCTTTATTTACCCGTTTATTGACAAAATATCATTTAATTTCTCAAACTAGAAACACGACAAAACTTAATGAAGAAGTCGGATACGAATGCAATTACAAAATAATTCCGTTTATCGTGGTTCAAAGCTGAAAGAAAATATGAAATAAAATCTTAAACATTAAAATCACTTTTTAAATAGATTATTTATTCTTTACAAATATCTTATGAAATAAATTTTAATCATCTCTATTGCAGTATATTACGAACGTTCACCTAATCTGACCCAGTCAATGGGATATTTTAGCGCGCCAATCAATGGTCTCGCCTACACTGTTTTGCACATGATTCTAATCTATTGACGATCAAGGATTTAAATTTCAACCCTTATGCCTCTGGCAGTACAAATAACGGCGTCTAATCAGCAATAGGCTGGCATATTTATGACATGTGTGAATAAAAATTCATGTTGTGACTTCTTAACAATTTCAGAAAATTGACAATAAAGTAAAAATTATATAGTGTTGTTGTCCAATTTTACCAGGTATTTATTTGCGGATTTGGCTATGTATAGAAATGTAGGAAATATACGGAAGATAAAATAACATAAAATATTTTCCCCAAAAATTAACATTACGATATTGTCGTACCGGTAGATTTTGGCGTTTCAATTTTTAGTGTTTGTTTAATTTTCGTGTGTTTAATTTTGGCCCTTTCATTGGAGGCAACAAATAAACCAAAATAAAACTACAACCTTACGGTATAAGCAGGGTTACAGAAAAATCTAGATTTCATACAAAAATTGATTTTTGTGTACAAGACGTCGTTTGTCAAATTTTAGTGAATATTCAAAACGGAAAAATAATGCATTTAAGGAACAACCCTTTCATTTAAAGGGGAGGGGGTATGATATTTTGATGAAGAAAAAAAAATTCCTAAGGGAAGAAAAATAAATAAGCTGTCGTAGCATTGGCCACACTATTCTAATATAACAACTTGCTGCCACACAACTTAAAAAAAACCAACATTTCAAAACCAGGCATTGCATGATACTTTATAATTTGTTTAATACGGTAATTTTAGCATTTGAATGCATGCAGCGTTTACTTACAATCAAACTTGTGGGCGGGTATCCAATTGTGTGAACATAATACGTCAATTTGATTGGTTAAAATGAATTATAGATAAATATGTAGACAAGCCGATGGTGATTTAAAATAGGCATTCTTTTAATAACTATCGAATAGTACCACATGAGTATGACTTAGACATGTTAGAGCATACAGTATCTGTAAAGTACGTTAAACATCGCTAACCGACGTCGAACTGTTGAATACCAACAACGAGGAACCATTTTTCATCGAGTTGTGTAATCGCTCTGATATGGATCAAAACGGAATTAATATTTTATGTGGATTGTTATTGATGACGGAATGATATTTTTTGGATCATATTTGTAGATAATACAAGGATTTGAAAAATTAATAGTCCTTGGTTTTAATATTAAATAACATGAATGATAAAACTTTCAAGAAGTCAAAAAAGTAGCCGAGGAAGAAACATAAAAAAACCAGAACATTTCCTTTGGCTTTTTTTTACTTTTCGCTTGTCGCTTATTGCAGCTGAACAAGTAGTAATAATAATTATAAGAGTAGGAATTTTTCGTATTTAAAAACACGATTGACGTGTTACCAGTGTTTTCAGTGAGATGAGATAGCAGTCACTTCATGGAAATATTTGTATTATGTATTAAATAAATTTAATTAATCATGACTATACGCATATCATGTATAATCAAACGACACCATAGTTACAAAATCTTTCATTTTCAAATCTGCGAGCCGCTATTACCCAACAGCAATATGTACACTAAACAAGTATTTATACAGAAAACAAGGAATGAACTAAATGCAAATATAACTATAAATCTACAGTTCATTTCAATAATATAAATGGTTGCAAACAACAACATTTCAAATCATTTGCACACCACATAAACGGTCTGGCATGTTAATGTTTCCTATATATTTACAAAGGTTTTGCATATATGCAAAGGAGTAGGGGCAATAAGGCCCTAATTTGGCCCAAATATTACTGCAAATTTAAAAGTTATCATACATATTCTTAAATTACTCAAAACTAGACAAAAGTACAAGATACTCAGAAAATAAAAACAAATTTCACATTGAACGAGTTACCATGGCAACAAACCATGACTAAATTTGCATATTTTGTAAAATTTCTTGATTTTACTTATTTTTCATCAAATTTTAAGTATATTTTAGATTCGAAAAGTTTGTGCGCACCCAAGAAACAACTTTATATTTGGCGAGATTATGTCAATAGTTATAATAAAGCTTCTCTTAAATTATTTTGTTGTTTCTTGGCTGCGCACGATGTTTCCACAATGGAAATAACGATGGAAAAATACATAAATTCTGTATTTTTCATCGTTCTTGTGAAAACGGTACATATTATGACGTAATTGTGACGTCATCAGATAAAAATCTTTATGTTTTTCATTTATATTTCTTGACTGTATGCATTTCCAAACATTATGTGCCATTTGAAATAGTTATCAAACATTTTATTTTCTTGGGCCAAAACCATGCCTTAATGCCCCTACTCCTTTCCATAATGCCGTTATCTTTGGATAGCTTAAAAATTATTCACAAATGATAAGGATGCCCATTACTTTATGTTGGTTTGAAAGATGCAAATATTTAAATATTTGCCTTATCGGGTCACCAGGTTCAAACATAAGATGCCTAACCATATTTGCATATGTATGCAAATGAAATACTGCTTATACCTATAGAAATTTGAAAATTTAACTTTGACACAAAACCTGTAAAATTAAAACAAAATATCAATTTTAAAGAAACATTTAGTGAATGTAAAAGATAAACGAAATATCAACTTTTAATTGATATTTTCTCAAGCTATAAATCATTTTAAAAAGTCATATTTGCATGCACTCAAGACATAAGCATTTACATACTATTGCAAATTTAACTATTTCCGTACAATACCACACGCTAGCAAAATTTAGCGCATGGTCACGTTTAATGATGGTGTGATTTTTTTTTATTTGTATTGATTTCAAAACGATTGCTCAGGATAGAGAATCGTACCGAGTTCACACACTTTACCCACGTTTTATATGATATGTAAAAGGCGGCCGCGCCTACCTGCAACACCATGGATGTTTATGGGGAAATATTAAGATTTATTGTCAACAAAGATAGCACAAACATATTTACAGCCTAGTAAAGTTTATCTAAATATGTGCCTTTATTTATGTTTATCATATATTTACAAACGTATGTAAATCGACCTTTTCATGCAGTGTAAGGACAAAACGAATCAATATGTTTTGTAATGTAGCTAGAAACAAACTCTATAGACAAGAGACGAAAGATATCAAAGGGATATTCAAACTCATAAATCTAAACAAACTGACGATGCCATGTTTAAAAACGATAAACGATCATAAATAACAGTATACAAAACACAACATAGAAATATAGATCTTTTCAAAATTATGCGAGAGGAACCATCTTATCAACATCAATTACTTGCATGTGTACATTTTGTACAACAATTATAATATATCAATCACACAATTTTTTCCTTCCATAAGTACTTTATATTGAAAGCATACGCTTAACTCACCAAATAATACCTAGAAAATATGGAAAAACCGTGAGTGCAATGCCTATCTGGATGTATCGCCAATCATGCAACCACCAACAAAGACATGCATAAAGCATTCCAAACAGTTCTCTACATGGTAGAAATCTAAGCATAGATCTTGATTGTCGTGGTGTGAACTCGATAACAAATGTGAAATTTAAAGAAGTAGTAAATCCACTCCAAAAACCAATAAAAAATCTGAATACTGCAAACATTTCCCACGTGGATGAAAAAGCAGCCGCAGTGTTAAGTGATATAATTGCGAACAATGCACAAACGTATGTACGTTTACGTCCAATGGCGTCTGCAACGTGACCAGAAACAAATCCGCCAGTTATCAAACCTCCCATTTGTAATGTTGTAATGGTGGATGGAACCCAACTCTTATCGCATACCAAGTCCCACTGAAATAAATAAATAGAACCCCTGACATGATTTGTAACATTATATATCTGAAATTTGTCCTTAATAATCTAGGAAATAAAAGAGCAACTATTACAAAAATTACAAAAAATCATCAAAGATATCAGGCTTACAAATTGGTACGCCAGAAACGCATTTGGTCTAAATGAAACTAATCAGTGTCACGCGGATAACAGTTGGAAGGGAAAATCAAAAACGAAATTGAAGAGCACTAAAGATTAAAAGTTCCGAACAGGTTAAAAAAGTCGAGTTTATATATGTTAAGCTGTTCTGTTGTGGTATCTTTTGGTCATATAGCTTTACAAGTATTTATACATCTATGATTTCCAATATTAAGTTTTAAGCGTTCTTTATGAAGATAATCCAGAAAAGTGCATCAGACGCAAACAATTTGAAAAGTGTAATTTTCATTTTATGTATTGATAACAATCGGCAAAGGTAACTTTTGAAAACTTTACTGTTTGATCGGATTTTCGTCTGTGAAGTTTTATACATACAAGTACATGCATATTTATTTCTTGTTTCAGATGTTGAGACAATTATGGACAAAATGCATGAGATCTAGTGCGGAAAGAAGTTTCACCACATTTAAACCCTAAGACAAATACCTCTTACAGCAATCGTTTTATTTATACCCCTTTAAGTAGTTGTTTGCTACAGACAGAAAAGTAATAAGCTTTCCCTGATCGATCTACAACAATAAATCTGGTTGAATTACTTACCAAGAAATGCTGTAATCACTTGTTACTACATTTCGGTACGTTAAACAAATAAAATTGGCAACATTGAATATTGTGTAAGGTAAGAATGTTTATGTTGATGAATCACATTTATAACTGTTTTTAAAGGTTGATTGACGATAGTTTTGGTTCTTCCGATCAGGAAATTACAGATGTTTTGTTGTCAAAGAGTTTGGTCTCAAATGTACAATATTTATGATATTTCAGAACAAATGAAAAGCAATGAAGATAATGAAAATAAACGTGTATTATACTGTATGTATGTACACATCCGGACATGTAGCAGTGACATCAAAAATATAGCTGTAGCATATGATATGCATGGCTAAGTAAAAAAGGAAATTCTCTTTTGCCTCCCAACTGACTATGAAAAGCTTCTTCCTTTCGTCACAAATTTATCAAATAAATGAAGTTTTTTATCGTTAGAGCAGACCCCGATTTGAATTTGCGCTCACTTATTTAGTCAAATGCTTAATGAATTTGACCAAAACCGAATACAAAAAGTGTCATAACATTGGAAATACCGAATGATGTTCAAAGGTGCAATCGCGAATTACCTTGTGTATAGTATAATCAGGAACGGACTTGAAGAAAACATGTGAAAGAAACCCCAGATTTGGTTAATATAAAAAAAATGTAATTCAAGAGCCCTTAGAAAGTGTTTCTAAAAGAATCATTAGATACGCCCAAGTGCAGAAAACTTAAAAAGCTATAGAAATAAAAGCATTTGGAAGACAAAACAGAAATAGAACCAAATACCAGGTGTCATTTCTAAATAACTTTAAAAACTTTATTTTACAATGTTTTGATCGCGTTTATATTTGTTATATAACAAGATTCGTATAAAAAGGAGACGTGGTTATGATTTCTAATGAGACAACTATCCACAAAAATTCAAATGAAGTGGGTGTTAGCAATAATAGCCAATCGTACGGCCTTCAACAATGACAAAATCCCGTAGTTAGCTAGAATATAACTCATCAAGATTAACTAATATTTAATTATTCTCAGAATAAAAACCAATCACGTATTGCTGAGAGCATTTCTTCTATAAAAGACACTACTTTTTTTTAACATGACGAGTTCATTTTATGTCATGAACATATGTTGTTTCTGACTAACTTAATTCTTTTAAGTATGATACCACCCTGTATTTGTCTTTGAAATTCAGTGTTGTCGTAGAGCAGATTTTCAACCAATCGGAAAATATTGTTAACCTGTATTCGCCTAGGTAACGATCTGCTTGATCCCCTTCTCATTTATATCTTATTTATATCGTTCTTCCATACCAAGTATAAGTAACATACCTCTGACACAACAGTGTTCATACCGGGATCATAAAGCCTCCTTTTACACAGTACAGAATTATAACTATCTTTAAATTCACATATTTTCAAGTCTGAAATATTATCTGATTTAGTAAAATTCAGGCCATCTAATGTAGTCAGGTCACACCGCCAATTCGGAACAGCCGCACCAAATGCCATCATCAAATTACACCAATTATCTGATATGTTGCTTCCAAATAAAAGAAGTATTAGTATCCATTGAAAGGGTCCAAGTCCTCCAATATTGTCTATAGTTTCTTCTAAATATTCATTGAGGTCTGTCATTTGTATCCTGATCTAAAACAAAGAATAGTTATATACTCAGTTAAACTATACAAGTTTTGATCAACATTTCAATCTTAACGAAAAATTATAAGATAAGAATAAAATGTATGTGTTTTGATAATTGGACAACTATTCACAAAAGATCAAATGACAAAGATCGGAACAATTGGTTATTCATTGTTTATAACTAACCTTAATACGTCTTGGTATTTGAAAAAGAAGATAAAATGTCTATAGTTTATCGTTCTTGAATTTAGTATATCGACTTTCAGCCTACAACCGGTAAGGACGTATGTAGATGTCCCTCATACCTCACAGGAGCAAACTCGCAAAGTATCTACTGCCTCATACCCTGCAGGGAATTACTTTTAGATAGTTGAACGAAGTCTCCCACCAGATTGCAAATGCAGTAGAAATGTACGTCCCATGTTATAACAGGAGACCTTAACATCGTTCGCGCACGAGAGTTAAAATCATTCCTCAGTAAAGGACCTAAATATCGTCCTCCGTCAATTATTAATTGGAATGAGTGTCGTAATATCATCCACGACTCACTTCGTGCTTACTGTTTGAAATGGATAAAACGGGAAAAAGCTGACAAAAAATCTTTGGACTCTTTTTTGAATTCAGTAATGAAGATAGTTGATTTACGTATACAACATTTTTAAGAACATTTTACTCTTAACAACAACCATAAAAATCCTATTTCTCGTATCAAACATAAACTAAAAGAACTAGCCAAGGCATTTGTTTTTGTCCCGGCTGATAAAGCTGCTAATAATATCATTAGAGTTTGACGTAAATTTTACATTGAGGTTCTGCAAAAGGAAATCACGAATTCACCAACATTCCAACTGACTTTATTTTCAGAAAACGATATCTGTAACAAACATAAACTATTAGATACTTCTTTACAAGCAGAACCAAATACAATGAAAGTCCCAACTATGTACTGGCTTCCGAAGCTACACAAATCACCATTCAAATATAGATTTATTTCGTCTTCAAGTCATTGTTCCACTACTAAATTGTCTATTCTACTTACTAGTACACTTGGAACAATCAAAAACCTGATAATAAATTGTTCAAATAAGGCCTTTGAAAATAGTGGAATTAACTACTTTTGGAGTGTCAAAAACTCGTTCGAAGTACTTGATAAATTGCATGCATATATTGGTGATTTTGAATCTGTTCAAAGTTTTGATTGTTCTACCCTATATACCACTTTGCCTCATATTCTTATTAAGAAAAAATTCACACACCTAATTAAATGGACATTTAAAAAGTCAGAATGCGAATATATATGTTCAAACTCTTTTAGGTCATTTTTTAGTAGCAACAAACAAAAGAGCTATGTCAATTGGACATGCTTTGATACTATATCTGCCCTTGATTTTTTACTTGATAACATTTTTGTTCGCTTTGGAAATTCCGTATATCGTCAAGTTATCGGAATTCCAATGGGGACTAACTGTGCACCACTTATTGTTGACCTGTTTTTGTATTGTTATGAGTTACAATTTATGACTAAAATCAGCAAAGACCCATCGAAACAACATCTGATACAAAAATTTAACAATACTTTTAGATATTTGGATGATATATTGGCTCTCAATAATGACGACTTCAGTGTGTATACTAAAGAAATTTATCCTGTTGAACTTACTAACAATGACCACTGTCCTTTCCTCGAGCTTGATATCTATATCATTTACGGTAAGCTTAATATAAAAAATTTTGATAAAAGAGATGATTTTTCATTTCCTATCGTTAATTATTCATTTTTAGATGGTGACGTTCCCTTGTCACTATCTTATGGTGTTTATATATCTCAGCTTGTACGATTCGCTCGTTTATGTAACAACGTATTAGATTTTAGCGAGAGAAATTTATGTTTCACTGAAAAATTATTACTCCAGGGTTTTCGATATCATAAACTAGTCAAAACTTTTACTAAATTTTATCTTCGGTATAAGGACACCATTCGTAAATAAAACTCAACATGCAGACATCTTATACGTTCGGGTATTTCACATCCAATCTTTTATGGTAATATTCTTTACAAAGCACAAAAATGTCAGTATTCACCTCAAAAGCTAACAAAACCTTTAAACAGACTTATTAAGAAGGGATATAGTTACGATACTGTTGTCAGGTCATTAAAGATTGCATAATTTGGCTTTAATATTGATTCACTTATAGGGTCTTTGCATCGGAATTAAACATATTTATTCTAAAACCAGTTATTGGCATGACACGGGTTATGTTCTTCTCATATATTTTATGATGGTATAATACTAAACCCCTAACAGGAGGGATTGTGCCTGATATTCATATGATGAAGACATAATCTTTCAATCATTTTAATTGAGGACCGGAGCTGGCATGTCAGATACTGCTAGTAGTCTGTTGTTATTTATGTATTATTGTCATTTTGTTTATTTTCTTTTGTTTCCTATTCTGACATCGGACTCGGACTTCACTTAAACTGAGTTTTACTGTGCGTACTGTTGTAAGTTTGTTTTTTCAACATTGGCTAGAGGTATAGGGGGAGGGTTGAGATCTCAAAAACCATGTTTAACCCCGCCGCATTTTTGCGCCTGCCCCAAGTCAGGAACCTCTGGCCTTTGTTAGTCTTGTATCATTTTTAATTATAGTTTCTTGTGTATAATTTGAGTTTAGTATGACGTCCATTATCACTGAACTAGTATACATATTTGTTTAGGGGCCAGCTGAAGGACGCCTCCGGGTGCGGGAGTTTCTCGCTGCATTGAAGACCCATTGGTGGCCTTCGGCTGTTGTCTGCTCTATGGTCGGGTTATTGTCTCTTTGACACATTCCCCATTTCCATTCTCAATTTTATTGATAATGCATTTTTTTTAAAGTGAAGAGTCAGCGATACAACATTTATTTGAATTTATTTGATGTTTAGTGAATGATGAGTGGAAACCTTTTGGCTTATTTGAAGGGGCTCAGATGAACAACTGAAAACGTGGCAAGCCATTATACACCTGTTGCATGCACTACAAACCAGATAAAGTCTGAAATGGCCTATATCTGTACTCAACTGTACTGAATTTTACTCGACCAGTCTCAGTTGGTCTGAAAATTACTTGATATTACTCGACTGTAGTCTGAACCATACCTAACAGTCTGAACTTTACTCGACCACTACTTAACCGTTTTATACGCGTCTGAACCATACTCGACGTAGTCTTATACATTCTCGACCAAGTCTGAAATTGCTCGAGCTAGTCTGGACCATACTAGACCTAGTCTGAACCATACTCGACCAAGTCTTAACCAACCTGGACCTATTTGTTGTATCTATCTATTGTATTTCATCAATTTAGGAACTATTTGTAACAACAGCTATTTCCCCTTGCTATAAATTTGAACAACAATTTAAAATCCAAAATGTATTTAATATAGCATTGCAACCAAATTTCACATACTAAACATAATATAATAATCAAGACTTATACATATATACATGTATATAATTACAATGTATATCACCTTTAAAATTAAAAAAAAAAACAACAAGATGATCAATCTAGGAAGTAATTTCTGGTCGGATTAAAAAATATCATGTAATAAATTAAGTTTTAGGTTAAATGAATTTTTATATAAATTATATCATATTCACATTGCATTATGTACATCAAAATACTAGAACTTCCGACCATTATTCAAATATCTTAAATGTTAATCAAAATGTTTTGAATATTTCAGATATTTTTATTGATACTGGAAAATTTTCCACACTTAACTTAAGCCTGTTATAGATTTATGGTGTCAGTGGAGTTTAGTTTACAACGCCGTAAACATTTTTTTTTATTAAAAAATGTATAAAATAGTATATAAAGCAACTTAATAAATTTTTAAAAATGACTCCTTTGTTTTGTAAAACCAAGAATGCAATATAATAGAACTTCCATAGCAACCATTGAAAACCTTTTAAAAGATGAACTGTGTTCCAAAGTTGCAGTAAACATTTAGATTGATTAATTAAGTTTTGTCAAAATTAAAGACATAGCATACAAGATGCTCTTTAATAATGTCTAATTACCTCAGTACAGGTGTCTTTTACAGGTAAACAGAAAACCTTATTTTTCTTAAACTCGTGTATTTCTTATCTAGTGAATTCAAAAGGCCTTGTGATTTAAGTTTTACAGGATGTTGTTTAATTTTCAATGGATGTTATTTGAAATTTATTACTTTCTGACCAGGTGTGATCTTATTAATGGTTGTGCCCCAAGCAGGAGGTATTACTTTATAGTTTACCCCAAATCAGAAGAACAATTTTAATCATTTCTTTAATTTATATCGGTGATCCGTTTATTTGGCAATCGCCAATGGCAGTCAGCAGGGTTTAAGAACATTTGTTGTTCGACCTGTTAGTCAAATGCGTTTTGTTAAAATATACTTTTTCACTTTTTTGGTCTTTTGGAAAATGTTGTTTGTGCTGTATTTAGACCCCTCTACCAAGAAATTTGTTTTGCATGCACACGTATAAAAATTGCGGTTTTTATCCAACGCAATCATAGGTTTGAACGTTGTTTTCAATTTAGACTTATTTATATTTTTTTGTTTGGGCTTGTATTATATTTGCCTTCGGGTTTATATGATCCGTTCATCCTATTTCGACTCTTTAAAATTCAAGAGTCTATCCTAAATTGAGGTAAATTATATGGCCTTCCAAATACCGTTTCGATTTCTAACATCACTGAAGAGACATTAATTGTCGAAATCCGGATATGGTGTACAAAAACCTTTGCACCTTTTGTTTGCGGTATATCATCTTTTCCGCAAGTTTATTGTTTTCTGTTTAGTATTAGATTTAAAATTAAGATCCATTTATTACATCGGTGATCCGTTTATTTGGCAATCGCCAATGGCAGTCAGCAGGGTTTAAGAACATTTGTTGTTCGACCTGTTAGTCAAATGCGTTTTGTTAAAATATACTTTTTCACTTTTTTGGTCTTTTGGAAAATGTTTTTTGTGCTGTATTTAGACCCCTCTACCAAGAAATTTGTTTTGCATGCACACGTATAAAAATTGCGGTTTTTATCCAACGCAATCATAGGTTTGAACGTTGTTTTCAATTTAGACTTATATATATATATATATATATATATATATCCCAAATTATAATCATGATAATAAGAATAAATATATTTCTGCTATAAGGTTTAAACAATATCAGTGATTTTGTTGGCTGTTGTTACCTCAGTTAAAAAGATAGTTTTATAATTATTGTATGTTACCACGAAACCTATGAAGTTTTTATTTAAGAATTTAGGAAAATTAAGTTTTGTTTAAAAAAAAAAAAAACACATGCCAAACAAAAAGCACCTTAATAAGGTTTTATTACCCTCAGTACAGGTGTGGTTTTCAGATAAATGAAATTCTCTGTTTTTTTAAAAAAGACTCAGACTTTAAAATCATATAATTCAACTATCTCAATTTGATAAATCTGATAATCATGTAAGGATGTAAAAATATGTTTTTATATATATTTCTTATTTTATTGTGGCTGTTGTCATGTCAGTTTAAAAGTAAGTTATTTAAACAGTTAAAATAGAAAAAGAACAAGTATTTGGTCAAGTATGGTTCAGACTGGTCGAGTATTGTTCAGCCCTTTGGTCGAGTATGGTTCAGACTGAAAAAGATAGGTCGAGAACTGGTCAAGTATTGGTCAAGTACAGGTCGATAATGGGTTAAGACTGTTTCAGACAGGTCGAGTAATAGTTCAGACTATTTTTAATGGCAAAAATAAGGTCATGTACAACTCAGTACAGTCGAGTTTGGTTAAGATTGAGGTCGAGTAATATCGAGTAAATTTCAGACCAATTCAGACTGGTCGAGTAACAATCAGGACAGTCGAGTACAGATATAGGCCATTTCAGACTTATACTGGTTTGTAGTGATGCTAACTTGACCTTAAAAGCAAAATTAAAAATTTATTTATCCTCCATTTCGCATGTAGTTTCTTGAAACAAAATGATATTTTTTTTCTTAGATAAACTTTCATTTGATTAATAACCCTTGGTTCACCAACGTCATTTTTTGTATAATAATCATTAAAAAACCGTGTTTAAAGCATGAACGGTTCGTTCTATCGATGCACCCGATTTCACTACTTTTGGAAGTTATGCGATTACCAAAACTGTTTTTGATTGGTTTGTATTTTAAAAATAGACATACCAGATTTGAACATGGGTAAACTACTGTTGTGTCCTACTTGTAAGTAAAATATATAAAAAAATGAAAGAAGGAAAGAATATTTAGTAACCAAGTACACTTATCCCATTTTTCTACATAAAGGGGGAGAGATAAAAATGACCTGGTTGTATATTGTTTTCTGTTTACTTTTGGGCATGATTGTATTGCGGCCACAATAATTAATTTAGAATAATTCGACAAATTCCACCCCAAAATATGGTTCATATTGTTTTTAATCGAACTCTTTGGAGTTTTTGATGAGTTTATGAACCTTAATCCAATGTTGAAGTGGATCAGACAAAACTCACTATGAATTACTTTACAAATTTAATGGGCTCTGATGAGCAATTGAATACGCTATCATGGCTGCAATAATGTATACGAATTTTTTCGTAAGTCCCCAATTTCAGACGAACTCATCCAAGGTTTATATATGTGGAAGCCTGCATCAAAATTTGAAAAAAAGATTTACAATATAGTGATGACCAACAGACACACGGACTGAATCACCCAGACGATTCATAAACATAACATCTCAGCAACTTCGTTTCTTTGTCAGTGTTAACGTTTTACGGCTTTGCAGCATAACGATGATACATTTATGTCGTTTTGTTGGATATGTTAATTAAGTACACATCTGTCTGATCAGAAACAAAGAGACGAATTCGATAACTCAATGATTTCTATTGCTTTTACATGCCTTATATGTAAGTGTTTAAAGATAATAAATCACCATGTTCATTGATTAACATTTTAGCACGTGTAAAAGTTAAAGGATTAAAAAAAAAATCTGTAGGACATCAGCATGTCAAAGTTATATGCAAAATCTTTAAAAAAAATCCTGTAATAGCTCATAAACTGCTTCATGACCTCAACAAAAGGATTTCAGTCTAAGGGGTTATTTCTTAAAATGTTCACATATAATTATGTCATCTTATTTTAAAACTAATGTATTAAACCTCATTTTATAGTCTGAAAAGTGGTTATTGCACACACTGTCAGAACTACACTTGTATCCAATTTTGTAATATAAAGGAACTTATATTTAATGTATAGATAGCTATACGTATGACAACTAACATTCAATGTCCTTTGTGACAGATACTGACATTGAATGTTCTTTGTAACAGATACTAACATTCAATGTTCTTTGTGACAGATACTAACATTCAATGTTCTTTATGACAGACACTAACATTAAATGTTCTTTGTAACAGATACTAACATTCAATGTTCTTTGTGACAGATACTGACATTTGATGTTCTTTGTGACAGACACTAACACTCGATAATCTTTGTGACAGACACACACACATTAAATGTTGTTTTGTGACAGATACTAACATTCAATGTTCTTTGTGATAGACACTTACATTCAATGTTCTTTGTAACAGATGCTAATATTAAAAGTTCTTTGTGACAGATACTGACACTCGTGTTCTTTGTGACAGACACAAACATTCAATGTTCTTTATGACATATATTAACTTTCAATGTTCTTTGTGACAGATACTAACATTCAAATTTCTTTGTGACAGATACTAACATTCAATGTTTTTGTGACATAGACTAACATTCAATGATCTTTGTGACAGATACTAACATTCAATTTTCTTTGTGACAGATACTAACATTCAATGTCTTTGTGACAGGTACTAACATTCAATGTTCTTTGTAACAGATACTGACATTTGATGTTCTTTGTGACAGACACTAACACTCGATGTTCTTTGTGACAGACACAAACATTAAATGTTGTTTTGTGACAGATACTAACATTCAATGTTCTGTGTGATAGACACTAACATTCAATGTTCTTTGTAACAGATGCTAACATTTAATGTTCTTTGTGACAGACACTAACACTCGATGTTCACTGTGACAGACACAAACATTAAATGTTGTTTTGTGACAGATACTAACATTCAATGTTCTTTGTGATAGACACTAAAACTCAATGTTCTTTATAACAGATGCTAACATTCAATGTTTTTGTGACATATACTAACATTCAATGTTCTTTGTAACAGATACTAACATTTAATTTTCTTTGTGACAAATGCTATCATTCAATGTTTTCGTGACATATGCTAAAATTCAATGTTCTTTGTGACAGGTACTGACACTCGATGTTCTTTGTGATAGACACTAACATATAATGATCTTTGTGACAGATACTAACATTCAGTGTTCTTTGTGACAGATAATAACATTCAATATTCTTTGTGACATCTACTGACATTCATTGTTCTTTGTGACAGATACTAAGATTCAATGTTTTTTGTGACAGATACTAACATTCAGTGGTCTTTGTGACAGATAATAACATTCAATGTTCTTTATGACAGGTACTGACATTCAATGTTATTTGTGACAGATACTGACAATCAATGTCCTTTGTGAAAGGTTCTAACATCCAATGTTCTTTGTGACAGATACTAACTTGTCTTTATGCTTTAATTAATGATTTGTTAATATGAAATATTTGATGTGTTCATTAATCAATCTGTATATTCTTATTGTTTTGGAGAAGACGTTACTAAAATATGTTTAAATTAAACTAATATTCAATGTTCTTTGTGACAGATACTAACATTCAATGTTCTTTGTGACAGTATATAAATAACACATAGCTGAGGGGATGATAGAGCATATTGTTACCCCCGAAAAAACATTGACAACTGTGGCAAAGCCAAGGTTGACAATGTCTTTTCGAGGGATAACAATCTGCTCTATCACCCTCTCAGATATGTGTTATTTAATTTATTATACTAAATGTTCTGTTATTACTGTCTATCAAATTTCAAATTCAAAGTAATAAACTACATCGTCTTGTACATAACAATCATCCGTATTTATTAAAGCGCACACTTGAGCAAGCGTCTCCGTGAAGGGTAATAGAGTATTTGCCATGGGATAGAGTAAATTTTCTTCCTCGTATTAACCGATCAAAATCTGGCATTTTGGCATGAAGTATAATAAATACTAATTATAACATTCAATGTTCGTTGAAATGCCTTACGCAGGGAGAACCATTTAAATGGAATTTGAAAATTATCAAAATCAAAATGCAAATTCCTATTCATGTATCAATTGAAGTGCATAGTTTAAACATCGATTTGGTACATGCAAAGTTATGTCCATTAGAACCATAGGATTGCCAGAACATACTAAGAGAATCCATGTGCGCTAACTTTTTACATTCATCAGTACTTTTCGGAACTACTTTTTCTCTACCTATGTCAAATATTAGTCTAAAACATTTCGTAACACTATTCAGTCTAATCGAATGATAATAATAATGTTTGTAAAACCAATTGTACTGTAAATAAAGTGTGACTTACGCGAAAGGTTTTAAAACATTTTTGATAACTATTTTTTTGTATACACTTCGTAATTATCAATGAAAAAAAACCGTATCGATCTCAGCAGTGTTAGAAATCTTCGATGAGTGTTTAGATGATCTCAGTCGATAACAGTAATTTCATTCATGCTATGTAAAGTTTTAACTTTATAAAAAGAAAAGAAAAAAAAAACATTCAAAAACTCTGTTTTTATTCCCTTCAAGTGTGTCGTCCTATCACCTATCACGTTTACCTTGTAATGTCAATAAAATTTGTTAGCCATGCTGGTCGTACAATTGTATTTGACTATAAAATGAATGTCATTGTAAAAGAATTAATGGCTATGATGACACAAAAGCATTACGGTTGCTTTAATATCTATGTCAAGCCTATGCATCAATGAATGATTCAAACCTGTTGAGTATCCAAGTATCAAGGATTTGTGTAAAACAATTACAAGTTTAACGATTCAGAATTCCTCAATTTTATCGATTGAATAAAAAAGAGAAAGAAAGATACGTAGTCTGATAAAGCATTCTCAATTGATAAATTAGTTAAATTCTTTAACCTGTAAATACTGCATGTGAAATCGCAGTATCATGTTTGGAAACGAAAAAAATCCAAAGTGAAATAAAAGATGACAAATGCAAAATTTAGTATGGAAATTTAAACATTTAAAAACTCCCACGTCAAACAAAGTTCTTTATCTTTCTAAGTATGTTAACTATTGAAAGGTACATCATTAAAGGTAACACTGTACCCACGAAAACCCATAAAACATATTGACTGTGCATATGATTAAGGTTCTGACAACCTCCAGGATAAGGTTTGTATGGGTATATTGAAAAAGGAAAGAACAAATCAATAGTTGTGGGCCCTAATAATATCAACTAAAATCATTTCTCATATTAAAAATATTTTTTTTACACGCGGTAAACAGAAACCCCTCAATTAGTTTATTTCATGCTAACCACAATTACAGTTAAGCTTACGAAGAAGTAACAATTTAGGGTTACATGTGAATAGAATGCTATCTAAGCCACAAATCACTAGCTGTAAAACAGCGGTCTTGTTGAGAGAAAAAAAAAACCCAACTTATTTGGTGTTTTTAATTTTATCGTTTACTACATTAGTTATTGCTTTGAATGCCTTTTGATTTCATACTTTAACTTTAAGTCCTCCTCTATTAGTCAATTCACGACCGGTATAAAATGACCACTGATAATTAAGTTCTCAATGAACGTTCGAAACGTGTTTGCAACTTGCTCTGCGCCAAAATGTTTGTTCTGGAATATTGATTGGAAAAACTCTAATTTGGCGTACATTTTAATTCGCTGACTTCATATGTATATTTTTATGATAGGAGTTCTGTATATATTTCTGTATTCTATAAATTGCTTTTTTCTTTCTCAGTTAAGAAGTTTTATAAATCAAAGAGTATTTCATATTCTGAAAAAAATATAAACTTATTTCATCCAATTTCGGTCCGATTTTGAAATCTTAGCTACTTTTACAAGAAGCCCTTTCAAATATTTGAGGTTTGAATACAGCAAAAACTATAATAAAATAATCAATTATGGTTGATGAGGTAGGATAACAAACAAAATAATTTAATTCATTGTACATAAAGTGTACACTTAATGCAAATAATTCTTAATTGGATTAAACAGTATACTTACTTAGTTCTGTTATTGGTGTTAATCCAGATGTAACTTACAATTAAATAACAGACGATTCTCCGCACAAACGGCTGGTTTGGCTTGTTATACTATTTATACACTGAAAGACATTGTTATAAATATCTTTTCATGATGACCCAATAAAAATTATAGTTGCTTTATAATGCGTATCAAACGGGTACACTAGTCACAAATGAATGCTTCAAAAAATGTAAAATATCTGAATATCAATGATTTTCAAAATTTTATTTTGACACGATAACCGATAACTTGACAAAAGAGAGAAAGAGATTTCATTCAATACAACAGCTCTACTATCTTTACATAGTAAAAAGCCTAAACACAGTAAAGAATCTTAGATGCAGTATTTGTATCAATTTTGAAATAATTGTGGCATGCATAAAAAGTACAGGACACTTGATTTGAAAAAAAAAACGCCTTTTTAATGCGACAAAACTAACAACTCATGAAAAGTAAACCAAACTAATAAAATGGAATGGCTCCCTAAACCATATGAAACGTAATAGTTTCCTTATATTTTGTGAAAACAGTAATAAGCATTTCTTTCAAGTTTCCATACAAGCAATAATCTGTCAATTAAAAAGACGTGTCGACACATTTTACTTTATTCTTAATTTAGATAACAGGTGTTTTTTCGTGTTTCAATGTCAACAGTATATCAGTAAGATACGCAAAATAAATTTCTAAGTAAACCTGATGACATTTATTATTTATTTATGTATTATAAGGTCAATGAATTACTACTTCCAAAAAATGCTATGGCGTACAAAATTTTAATCCTTGTATCTATGATGAGTTTATTATTGTGCACAGTTTTCGATGTTGGATAATATATCAGAGGGTGAAACTGGTGCTCATTTGCAAACCCCCGTTTCATTAATGTGGGATATAGAGGGGAAAGTAAGATCTGGGCAAAAGAAGGAAAACATTTTTTTTTTATTTTTTCCAACTTGCCACTTTTTTCTCTTCTTTTGCCAAGATCCCGCTTTTTAGTCTCTATATTCAGCATCCGCATTTTTTTTAAACCTCTATATTCAATATATTCCATCTGCGTGTCATCCCCTTCAGGAATAGTTGCCTTAATTTCAAAACACCTTGCCAAAAAAGATCAGTTACTACATTGTTAAGCACTTGATATAATTGCAAGTTCATACCAACGGGTTTCCTACTGACAGTTTTTTTCATTTCGAATATAGTGCCAACTTCACCATACAATAACATAAATGTTTTATATATAGTTTATGTGATAAAAATAATAATAAGAACTATGTTGGTCTTCTTATTTATCATTTGTGCTTAAAATGAAAAATCAT
Organism: Mytilus californianus; assembly: GCF_021869535.1. NCBI lineage: Eukaryota > Metazoa > Mollusca > Bivalvia > Mytilida > Mytilidae > Mytilus > Mytilus californianus. The sequence continues at coordinate 28,528,393 of NW_026262626.1, read as the reverse complement.
ACTTCAAACTTAAATAATCCTAGAAATTGATTCAGGTATGTTCAAATTTCATTCAAATACAATCTGTGACAATTTCCATACTTCTTGAAAGAATTACAGAAAAAAAGTAGATGCTACCCCTTTTATGCTTTCAAACATTTATTTGAACTTTTATATTGTTGATATGAAGCAATAATTCCTTCACATCAATAGTTGTACGGGTGCCACATGTGGAGCAGGATCTGCCTACCCTTCTGGAGCACCTGAGATCACCCCCAGTTTTTGGTGGGGTTCGTGTTGCTTAGTCTTTGGTTTTCTATGTTGTGTCATCTGTACTATTATTTGTCTGTTTGTCTTTTTATTTTTGGCCATGGCGTTGTCAGTTTGTTTTCGATCAATGAGTTTGACTGTCCCTCTGTTATCTTTCGTCCCTCTTTTGTATCATCTGTGTTCTAAGTTGTTTGACCCTTCCTTGTTTAACAGATGACATGTTGTGCCTTGTGATTTGTTGTTGTGCTTTAAATACAAAATTCAATGCTTCTCTTAAAACATTAATGTACGTTTTCTCTGAAATTTCACGATAGATTCGTGCTAAAATATATGTTAAAAATGGTTTACACTGTGATAAATATGTATTGTACAAAGTTAGTTATTATCCCTACATTATCAGTGGTTCCTGTAAATTCGATTATCATGACTAGAGCATGTGTACTTACGATTAAACAGTCTCAAATGGTTGCTAAGCATTAATGAAAATATGCTTTAAACTTTCTTTGCAGTGTATTGGATTTAATTTTTAAAGTATACACTATAGAGGATAAAGGTCACCAAAACAGTTTAACTAACCTTACCATACATACAGTATTATAACATCAATTTATAAATAATGTTAGTAAACAATATGGTATACCTCAGTATTGATAAAAGACAACCTACATTGAATTGTCTTATTTGTTCTTTTATATAAGATGAACGCATCCACAAAAACAATCATACAACTTCTTGATCAACATGCATACATTAATTTGGATAACCATTATGACTCGTTTTGAAGCTGATACAGTTTTATATAATTATGTGGTTATATTACACGAGGTATAATGTGAAATTATATTTTCTGAAAATAATGAGGTCCCTTTGTGATACGAAAAACTCTCTATATTCACACTATGCAATTTTCTGGAAGTTCAGTTCTTTGCAAACATTTAATATTTCGGTCAGTTGAACGGCAAACGTCTGAATCTGACAGATAGAGGTCAATTTGTCGACAAAAAAAGTACCCGTATGTAAAATGTTTACGCCCACAAACAGCGCCACCTATAATTTTTTCTACGGCGTCTTTGAGAACGATGTTCCGTTCTGTAGTAAATTAAAACATTAAATTAACTAAAACATAGAAAAGTAAGTGTATAAAACTAATTAAAAGATATATTTGCACATGACTGGTTATGCATGATACGCTGGCAATGTGCGCAATGTCCTTTAATCCAAGATTCAAAATTAGTTTGTTTCCTATGTCAAAATGGCGGATTCCAATGTTTACATTTTTCCATCGATTTGAGAGCTGACACAAATTCGTATCCAATCGTTAATTTGCATATTATGTACTTTGTAGGGTAGCTTATCCAATGGGATTTACTGTTATAAAGTGGCTATACTTTACCATCCATCGTTACAAAAGTGCCATGTGTTTTGTGTGTATAGCTCAGGAATGATGTGTATTCAATATTTACGGTAAATAATCAATGTTATGTTCATTATATTTCCATGCATACACAAGTCATAACAGCAAATGCATTTTTTATAGAACTTATTAGGTAAACAGACATGTTTAACTGTCTGCTTTAGCAAAAATTCGTGTAAATAAACCCGATGGATCGTTTTGAATATTCAAGCACAGCAGACAAACACGTGGTAGATTATTGATGTTTGTTTACCTAAATTGCACGCTGTTGTTACTAAATACTTAGAAATAACCATTATCATGTTATTATTGTTTAACAGCAGAAAAAATTAATTTTACAATTGCATTTTACTACTTTTAAGAGTTATATAATATACCTTGCCCAAGAAATAGGTCTAGCTAGGTCCAGGGACCTCCTTTGCTAGGTCCTTAAAAAATCAGGCTGTAATAATGTACATGATGTAAATTATCATATTTACATTCCAGCTTTTTTTTTGCATTTGATATATTTCATATACATGTACATGTATGTACATAGAGAACAATAGAGTAAATGAACATACATGGGTTTAATTCCCACCCTAGGTATTAATTTTAATACTCATTAGAGGTTGGAGCAAATAGGGCAGATTGCAATTGACCATAATGTAGTGTCTAAAAATGCTGATTGATGTGGCCAAGTCCTCAACATCCTTTTTTCTAAGTATACCGCAGCTCCTTTAAGGATTAGTAAGGGAACACTTTACATATAGTCCAGTGGTTAAGTCCTGTCTTTTTTGTCTCTATTATTTCCTTATTTATATTATTATATTTCTTATATTCTCTTGTACATGTAGTAAGCTAAAAAGCTATCATTACTCTTTTTCCTCATCTGCCTGATAACAATGAAATGTATTCATTGTTGATGTCTGTAAAGTGACTTATAATTTAACTGCTAACAGACATTTGGACTCTGGTGGATAGTTTCTATACTGTTATCTCATTGGCAATCATACCACATCTCTTTATTTTAGTACAGGTTAAGTATTTAAAGTAAGTGACTAACAAACATTAAATCATTTGAAAGAAAAATTCTGCAATGATTTCAGTTTACATATATCAACAATAAAATGTGGTTGTATAAATTGTGTCATTATGTTTATAATGACCACTGTAATTGTGAACTGCCATGAATGTCTTGTACAAAATATATTTGAATAAGTTCCCTAATGAATAGTATATAGATGTTTAAAAAAACAAATGTATGTACTAGTTCCAGATCTATCAATTCAAAAATAATTGATGTTTTTTTAATTAATTGAATAATAACAACTTATTGCAATAATCATGATAATCATGATATTAATACAAACTAGTATTCTTATATGTGATACATGTATAACTTAATGCAGCTTATTCTGAAATTGTAATGTATGTCATAAAAAAGAGATTTTTTGTAAAAGTTACCAAAATTGACTGTATTTCAACCACATTTAGGCCTAGGAACCTTAAATTTTTAAGTGTAGAGGTTGACAAGCTAAGTCATGACTGTAAATTCAGATATTATCATGAGGTTTTTATTAAAGTAAATAATGCGATTAAATTGATTATCTCAATAAAAAGAACTCGCATTCTGATTTGATACTATGAGATTTTTTCTGATATCAGAAAAATGAATATCTCATTGTTGTCCATTCTTCAAAAAATTTCTGAACATACTGTTCATGTATTTAAGTCAGCTTTGTTTTTGTCTGAGACTACTATAACATGGGAAGTGACCAATCTCTATGTTATAGTAGTCTCAGGTTTTTGTTTTGTAGTTCAATTGACTATGCATTTTAGAGCAGTTAAATATGAATTTGGATTAAATTTGAAGTTGATTCAGTATATTTTATGACATAATAACACTCTTTTATTTAAACAAAGCATTTTCAGACTTTATTTACAGACCAGCTTAGCTAATCATTCATTATTCAATCAATAATTTAATTAAAGGACTCAACAGTTGTTTGTAGGACTTTTGAATTCAAATATAAGGAAAAAAAATCAAAACTTGAAGTAATATATGTAATAGGAATTATGAGAACTGCATGATATCAGATTGCAATACAGCTTTTTGTTTCTGTTTTCTTTGTGTTGATTATAATGTTTTAAATCCCTTTCTGGCTTTTTGGAAGTTCAGATTTTTTCTCTTAATTAAGAGCGAGCAACGGAACTTGTACATCTTATATAGTTTCTTATATCGGGGGCGGATCAAGCCAATTTTCAAAGAGGAGGGGGGGGAGGGGCATGTATTGTCTACATTTTCTTTTTTAATGTAATGCAAAGTTAAATTCTATTGTAGCGCAAGTTCTGCTGACAAATGGCTGATAAACCCCTCTTGTATGTAATTATTTGGCATGAAATGAAAATTTTTTTTTTCTGTATATGGAAATTAGGAATAATCCACGCCTCTTTATAAAAGACCTGGATCTGCTTAAAAGTTCTTGCTTTTCTCAGAATTTTCCATTGTTACATCAGGAATAAAGGCTACCAATAATCATGCTTGACGATCATTGAGGTCACACATAAAGAACCCATCTCTTTGCAGATCATAGTAGAAAAACAAAGATACAATGTAGTTGGTAACATAAATGTATTGTTTAAAAATATCAAGAGAAACATTCCCATACAGAATCTCTGTCAATAAGTTATTTTTCCACTCTTAACAGTGAAATCTTAAATATGTAAATTGATCGGCAAGCCTCGCATCTTGAAAAAAAAATGTCTGTAGGAGATACCTATTGTTTCACAATTGATGCTGTGTTAGAATTTATGATATCACTCTTTTTTTCCCCATATGATCAGCATAAAAAGTAACAATCTATAAGTTCTTCAGTCTAAATAACTTTGTTAAATCTCATTTCTGATGGAACATTTTCAGTGCACCAGATTTACAACTTTCTATGTTAGATACTTATTTAAATACAAAAATTCAAGTCTAATTTTAGAGTGAAATTTTAATATATTTAAAAACAAACTGTTCTAAACAACCAACATGTGCAAACACTGAGTTTATTTTCATATCCTTTCTAAGAATATTGATACAAAGAAAGTAAAACAAAGACTTGTATCATTCCATCTACCAAAAGGGTGTTTGATAATATACAAATAAGTCCAAGTTTCAGAGAAAAGTCAGTTTATATCTATAATTTTCTTCTTTGGAAGTTTTCAAAAACCTGTTTTAGGGTACTTGAAAAAATGCCATATTCAACAATTCCATGACTATTTTAATGTTACAAGAGTAGAGGAACATTAAATATTGAATGGTTATTCAAGAAAGTGTCGAAATATAACTACAATCATTAATTATACTCGAATTTACTGTTGTGAACTTGCAATTTCCTACGACGCGTGTAAGGAGTTATCTCCCTTTGATCTCCACTTCGCCACGATTAAGCTGACACAATTTCGTGTCCAGTGAAATTAGGATCGATTATCATCAAAATTTAACGTAAAATATGGTTTTGCTTCATATTTCATACCCCTCAACACGTTACCATACCTATTTAAGGAATAATTAAGGATTTTCCGTGGACCTACGCAAATTTTCAGAAAAAAAGTTTCACTTCACTCGTGAATTTATAATACTTTAACAACACTTTTTAATAATAATTATAAAGAATAATGAAGCTTATTTAATCTAGAATTGAACACTTTGATTTTTATTGATGTACGAGTACAAATAAGACGATACGAGTCAAAAAACCACCAGGCATGCACGTTTACCAAAAAACCGTAAACTCTGACCTTTTGTCACGTGACCAATGTCTTCACCTTAGAAGCCATTAAATCGTTTGCCGTCCAACTGGGTATCGTTTACATTTGGACAACATTTTATGGACGTCTGCTCTTCAAAGTAGCACACGTGGTTAAGCTCATTACTATAAGGTGGTGTTTATCGACCTGGACTACCCATGAGGATGCTTAGTACATAATAAAAATAGCATCCTTACTAAAATCATTGCATACCGATTTGTTTTAACATATCATAATTAAGTTCCTCGCAAAGTTGTATTCAGAATATTGATTCAGTTCGGAGGTGTAACTTTTATTTTGGTAGAATAATGAGATATAGATATTAAGAAAACTGGACAGCATAGGAAGGCAAAAAGGACGAACATTTTTCCAAATCCAAAACATTAGAGCAAAACAATGTTATTCTTTCTAAATTGTAGGTTTCCCCCGCCTTGGCAGCAATGTGCTAGCTTCGCCTGCGTGAGGGATGTACATTTCCCGACTCGTTCGGTGTTCAAGAGCTTGCAGCTGCTGCTCAGACATTGTTGGGCGTACCGGTGTCTGATCAGAATGTTGATGGACCGGAATTGGGTCGGAGAGCGTCTCGTTCTTTTTCTAAAAAAAATATTGGAGGTTACCGGGACCTTGTTGATAGATATTCCATGTTGGCTTCTCATGTGATGCATGATGGTCTTTATGTATATATTAGGGGTACTGACGTTGTTTATCGTCTTGGTTGCGTGTTGCGGTGTTGTTTTTATTAGTCCTAGTGCATGTTGTGCGTTTTTTACCTTTCCTGTATGGTCCGTTTTTGGTGGTGTACCTTTGGCGTGGCTCGGTCTTTGTGCATCCTGTCGTTATGTTGTTGTGCTGTGGTCAGTTTTGTGTTCTTTCGTATTTACTTGTGTGCTTTTTCTGTGGAGTGTCTGTGTCCCGTTTTGTTTTTCTTTGTTGAAATAGTTATTTGTTTTTATAGTGATTAAGATTATAACACAATGTTGACTGCTGTACTCCAATTTTTGACATTTTAACTTTTTATGTCTGTTGGTTTTGCTCACACATTGTTGTCAATACTATGGAATAATATGCAACTGTCATACAAGTGATAGGTTTAGCTAGCTATTAAACCAGGTTTAATCCACCAATTTCTACATCAGAAAATACCTGTACCAAGTCAAGAATATGACAGATGTTTTCCATTCGTTTTCCATTCGTTTGATGTGTTTGATCTTTTGATTTTGCTATTTTATAAAATACTTTCCGTTTTGAATATTGCTTGGGGCTCGGTATTTTGTTTACTTTACTTTTTATCTATTATCTATTACGTTTTCAGACAATATCAATAAATATATTCTTTCCTTTGAAATTCGATTGGATCGCTTAAGGAGTAACACTGAATGTCAGAAGTTTTCGGCGTTACTCCGTCCCTTGTTTTCCCCTCAAACTACTAGGAAGGATATTAACCAAAGGTGTAACTTTCTTCTGCAACGAAACAAGTTTTGATATCTTCCAGAAAAGAACCTGTCGTGTCGAGAAAGATCGCCTTTTTTATTGTACCATTCGAATGCATACTTTGAATTTTTTTTTATCTATATCTATCACTAATATGTCATACTGCTTAAAATGTCTCAAGTCCTGTTATGACCTTACAGTATTTATAAAAAAGGATATTTATAATAATCATGATTTTCTTCTTAAATATGATTATTTTTGTCACAGATAAGACAGCTTCTCTTTAGTTGGCTTTGTTTGTTTGTTTGTTTGTTTTTTTTGTTCAAAAGTAAGTGGAATAAATTCCCTTTCACATATTATTTCGGTTTAATTAAAGTTACCCTCCATAAACTAACACCGTATCAACTGGAATTTTCCTCTCAGCACTGGCGAATATATATGCAATTGTATTCCAGTCTTGTGTAAGGTTCTGTGGTTATTATCTACGAAAACCTTTTATGCACTATTTTCAGTCTAACTTTAATGACTCTGATTTCGACAAAAATGTCAAAATCAATATGAATTTTCTCCCTCATTCTTTGTGACCATATATTTAAGGTTGATTCAAATCCCACGAAAGTTACTAGTGTAATAATCTAAAATATCCTTTTTTACACTATTTCCAGTCTATGTGTGGAAATTTTTGCTTTGACATTAGACGTAGTGAACTCAAAATCAAGTTGGACGTTTCTCGTATTATATTGGACCATACATAAGTAAGATTCCAATTTTGATTTATATCATTCGATTGATCATCCGAAAAAAAACCCATAAACTTCGTTTGTAGTTACTTCCTCCTGACCTTGAACGTGGACATATTGATCTCAAAATAAATAGGAATCTTCCACTCATAATGTTTGACAATATATACCCAACAACACAAATAACGCACCATGTCTTCCAATATAAAGTAGTTTCATAATTTCATGTTTTTTGTAAACACATTTTAATCATCTAGTATATTCTAATGCTTACCTTCAAATAGGTCCAAGGGTTTAAAGAGAAAATGTTGTCTTAATGGCGACAATTGGGATTTCCTTTTCAAAAAATCAAAATTCTGGGAATAGGATGGTCATGATGGTCATTACAAAAAGAAATCGATTCAGAAACTGAACATCAAAGATTATTTCAGGTGAAAAGATACACCTGACTTCAATTTTCACACATCAGCACAATTTTCGTTTTTGGATTGAAAATGTGGTTTTAGAGGTTTTCTTTTGTTAATGACTACAAAAATATTGTGTCAAAATTTGGACTCATTTTCATTACTTTGTAAGCATTATATGCAATAGAAATTTGTACCCAAAAGAAATTAATGGAGTTCATACTAGTTCATGTAGTTTTGGTTTTTTTTTATTCGAAAACTGCGTGAACGATAATACCTAAAAAACTCCTTTCCTTATTTTCATTTTTTAGCAACAGTGTTTATGAAACAATAGCATCTAATGGTTTACATTATACATAAACAAGATACACTACTTTAAGTAAATTGTAAATCCCATCGAAGATACCAGAGAGGCTTAAAATTATGTATGTCACTCAGATGTATGTCAATGTCGTCTACATACGACTTATCAGAGGCATTTGAATCCAACCAGTTTGAAGGCAAAATCAAATACGAAGTTGAAAATTTAAAGGCTAAATGTTTTAATAACAATGAATTTAAAGGCTAAATGTTTTAATAATAATGAATTTAAAGGCTAAATGATTTATAACAATGAATTTAAAGGCTAAATGTTTTAATAACAATGAATTTAAAGGCTAAATGTTTTAATAACAATGAATTTAAAGGCTAAATGTTTTAATAACAATGAGTTTAAAGGCTTAATGTTTTTATAACGATGAATTTCACTCTATAGTTACAAAGTACAATAACTGTAAAGTATCTGCAATCAATTTTACAAACATCTTGCGAGAAAAAAATACTCTTCAGTCAAGAACATTTCATTATAACTTACGATCAATCTTGTCTTTAAATATTTTGCTAAAAGAGCCCCTGATCTTTGACGTTAATAGCAATTCTCTGTAACCACCAACCAAGTTGCGTCACACATAGTCTAAGATTTTTTTGAAATTTTGTTTGTTGGTAGCTATCGACAAACATATAAGGAATATATTGACAAAATAATTAGCATTCTTGAAGAGAATATCTTTGGTAACAACACTATAAAATTGAAAGGGAAACCTTTGCTCCTCCTTTCCTTTACCAAGAGTCATATCGCCAAAATAAAAGATGTTTGGAATATCGAAACGGAAACGTATAGTAATAAAATAATATTTGATAAACTAATAGATAAAACGTAATTGGATATGCAAATACAATCTAACAAAGAAATCAATCACCACTGATTGGATTAACGAACTAAGAAGCGCCATCAGTAATCCAACAAATTTAAAGCACATAGAAATCCAGAAGAACAAAATACATGATATGGAAAGAAAATTTATTCCCCCTGAAAATATCAATTAAAATAATTACAAACAATACTAAATAAATGCACTAGTGCAAAATGTGAAATTAAATGGAATAGAACATGTAATTAATACGGACCTAGACTGGCAATCAGTTTGGAAAAAGCTTCACAAGCTGTCTGTATCAAACAATATTTTCCAATTCCAATGGAAATCACTACCTAATATACAAAATGCATTTAAATTGTACAAATGCGAAAGTCCGATGGCCTATGTAACTTATGTGGCATTTTTTTGAAACCCAAGAGCATCTATTCTATTATTGTTATAAAATTCAAAACATCAATGAAAAAATAAAAAGATCGCAATCTCTGTGCATATATATAACGCTTAACTTTGATGTCTAAAACATGATTATTGGATGTAATCAAGATCTTGATAAACCGCAAATAAATATTGGAAATATAATAGTGTTTTGTGGAAAATTTAATATTTGGAAAGGTCGACACGACATTTAATTCAACAAAACAGCATTTTTTATTGAAACATCCATCCTCCGTATTTTTAAGAAAGATATGAATGATTTTATCGAAATGATCGCTAAATCAAACAAAAAAAAATATTCGGAATAGACAGACTTGACCGTTTATCTCAAATACTGTAATTACTATTAATAGTGGAATTTGCTTATTCTTTGCTTATTCCTTGCTCATTTTGAAGATATATATAAATATATATATATATATATAAATACATTTTTATGAAATAACTGTGCCTGTGTATTATAGCTATAGTACTCATTTGAATACAAAAAGCACACTTTGAACTAGTGTATTGTTTACACCTTCATTTACCAACAATCGCCATTGTTTACATACGTTAATTTTATAGTTTATATTTTATATATATTTATATTATATACATATACTGCATAGTTGTATTACTTTTTTGTAACAGTACAGTATTTTACTCACCACAGATTGTGTTTCTTTATAAGTGCACATACATTTATGTCACGAATAATCCTTCATCAAATATTCTGAAGTGATTGAAATAGTTGTCCATTCTAGTGCAAATTATATTAATATTTTATCATTATAGTGTGAAGATTGTATTTCTAAGTAAAACAAGTAATCATTTGCACACTGTACAATATAAATCACTTCTGTTATATACCACCAAACAAAATCTTTTGATGAACACATTAAAGACTTTTTATTCGCACAGTATCGAAATACAATAAGCATTTTAATAAAATAATGGTTTCTTTAAAAATAAACTTAGCTAGTAGTCTTTGATATTAAAAAAAAATGAAGGAATAGAAAACCTGGGACCAAGAGACTGTATTATTCATGTAAGTTCCAGATGCGATAAATTGTCATTGAATAAATTGATAAATAAACTGTTCAAAAAAAAAAAAACTTCACTTTGTACAATGTAAAGGCATAGAGTAGACTGGGTCATGCTATTGTTTTAGAAACTACATTTTGTAGTAGCATGGTAAAAAATGAATTATGCTATTGTTTTACAAACTAAATTTTGTAGTGACATCGTATAGATTGGGTTCTACTATTGTCTTAGTAAATTCACTTTATAATGATTTTTCTCCCTTTCTGCGTTTTGGGTTTTATTTTAAGAACTATAATAGATAGAGATATATTTCAGAAAAACAGATCAACGAGAAAATAGTTAAAATACGTTGATATAACTGAAATAGTCATTAATTTTTTGTCCGTTTTTGAAAATTTTAACAGGTAAAGAGAGGCAATATACAGCTTAAATGAGCTTAAAGATAAGATTTACCAATGGGTTAATTAACCCCAGCTTCAACATGCGTAATTTAAATTTTTTTAAAACTTATCGGTGGGTGTGTAAATATTGACACCTGTGTGTAATGTCTCTTTGCGAAAGCTTTTATGTAAACTACATGTACATGTTGATTGGAATAGTATGAATCTTCAGAATATTTTTATTGGTTTTTAATACAAAATTACAGATTAAGATCGATTACCAGGTGAAATCTTCTGATCAGGAAAGAAATTACCAACTAAAATCTGTTTTTTAAAGAATAGGTGCAAATAGATGTTTAGTGTCAAGAATGTTGGTATCGATATATGGGATATGTCTTCATAACAAAATACTCACATTACCATTTCTTGTGAATGTATTTTTTTCGAAACTGTCTTTGTTTGTGACTTTATTCAACAACAAACTATTTTCTTTTTAATATCAAACAAGATGTGTTTTAAACTGAATGCCGCATTTCTTTCCCTATTATTTTAAAGGACATCAACAATTTGTTTAAAAAAACCTCTCCACCCTTGTCCAGAAAAAATGAATAGGCATTTTGTAATTATAATCATAAATAAAATGCTATTGTATTTTTATAAGACCTACTTTATAACATAATCTAGGACTAATAAATGTTTCTAATAGCCCAAGCATATAGTAATATATGTATATTTTTCTTGTTTCAATTACCATGTACATGTATGAGGCTAGGAATGGGTCACCATTTATAAGGATATGAATGGGGTTTACAGATATGAGAATAATGGGCAAACAATTAGATTAGGAGCGGGACCAAACAAATATTGATAACAGAATAAAAAGATGATGAAATATAAAAAAAAAGTTGATTGATTGCTGGCTGGCTGTTTAACGTCAAGTGACAAATATGTCATGCATGTTTAGGACGAATATAATAGAGATCGATTGGCAGAAGAATAAAGAATAAAGTGAAATGGTAAAAAATTGAAAGATATAGAAATATAAAAACGATGATCTGAACCGAAATAACTAATTACAAATAACATTCATGACATTGCATTATTTTTGATAAAAAAGAAGAAATATTGGTAAATTTAAACAATGTATGTTCAAAGAGTACTAAGATCCAATTTATGCAATGCGAACACAATTTTAGTATCTTTTACATGAAATTCAGCAGATTTTATGAAAAACAACCGATTCTGATGTACAAAAAGTACCAAAATTAAACAGCGCTTCATAATTTCTATTAAAATAAAGAAATTATTTCATTTTTATTCAACACCTTTTTCACCTTGTTATACTATTAAGATTTTATAAAAAAAAGAAAACTGATCATGAGGCCTTTGAAATAACTGATTACAAATAACATTGCATTATTTTTGATAAAAAGAAAAAAATATTGGTAATTTTAAACAATGCGAACAACATTTTAGTATCTTTTCTCTAATATTCATTTAATTTTATGAAAAACAACCCATCCTGATGAACAAAAAGTACTTTAATCAAATGGCATTTCATCATTTTTATCAAAATAAAATACATTCATATTCAACACAAAACAAAAGTTTTAGTATCTTTATCCTAATATCATTCTTATGCAAAATTACTTATCTAAAGGCATTAAAAATAACTGCTTGCAAATGGCGTTGCAATATTTCTGATATAAAAAAAAAAAGAAATATTGGTAATTTTAAACAATGTGAACAACATTTTGGAATCTTTCCTCTGATATTAATTCAATTTTGTGAAAAACAACCCATTATGATGTACAAAAAGTACAAAAATCCAATGGCGGTCAATAATTTCCATTAAAATAAAAAAAAGATTGCATTCTTATTCAACAAAAACAAAAGTTTAGGCATATTTCTCCTTTTAATATTCACATCTTATACAAAATATCTTATCTAAACACATGTATAATGACTGATTGCCAATGACTTTGCATTATTTCTGTTTTAAAAGAAGAAATATTTGCATTTTTAAGACATGCGAAGAAAATTTTAGTATCTTTTCCCTGAAATTCAGCATATTTTATGAAAAACCAATCCTGATGTACCAAAAGTTCTAAAATCAAATGGCGGCTCATAATTTTATTAAAATGAAGAAATTATTTCATTCTTATTTAACACAAACAAAAGTTAAAGTATTTTTATCCTTATATTATTTAATTTAAAAAAAAACTTATCTTGAGGCCTTTTAAATAACTAATTACAAATAACAATGCATTATTTTTGATAAAAAGAAGAAATATTGGTAATTTTAAACAATGCGAACAACATTTCAGTATATTTTCTCTGATATTCATTTAATATTGTGAAAAACAACCCATTATGATGTACAAAAAATACAAAAATCCAATGGCGGTCAATTAGTTACATTAAAATAAAGAAATGATAGCATTCTTATTCAACAAAAACAAAAGTTTATGCATATTTATCCTTAAATTATTGTGACCTTATAAAAAGAATTCATTAAAGAAGCATTTAAAATAACTGATTGCCAACAACAGTGTATTATTTTTGATAAAAAAAAGAAATATGGGCATTTTTAAACAATGCGAACACAATTTTACTATACTTTCCCTGATATGTATCACTGTTTGTAAAAAACAACCCATCCTGATGTACAGTCAAAGTACTGAAATACTGTCTACTCGGGGGACCTCAAGATCTGTTGGTTAGGGATTAATTATAGGGGTTTTAATCTTGCTGTAATACTGACTGACTGTACTTTTGTGATGATTCACTTATCATGCTTATATGCTTCATCTGACTATCATTATAATCTGGATTGCTGTTTTTTATAATATCAATATATGTATAACAGTAGTGTAGCAGATCATCTTTATAACTTGATAGGGAAATGTTTAGTCATTGAATGCACACATTCTAATCTAATGATAGTGTATTGTAAATAAATACATTTAGCATATCAAAGAACCCAAAAGATTAAATTTTGGTTTAACTCAAACTAAGTTTAATTTTGGACCATATGGACCTTAATGTTGACCAGTTTGAAAACGGGGCCCCAAAATAAAAAAAATCTACATACACTGTTAGATCAGGCATACCAAAGAACCCCAAGAATTAAATTTTTGATGAAATAAAATTCCGTGCAATATCAGATTCGGTAGTACCGTACTTACAATTCTAAAAAAACAAATACAAATTCTGCACTTGTCTACGGAAGCGCATTTTAACTGTGTAATATCCCCAATTCTGAACTACTGAATTTGCTAATAATTGCTTCTAGATTGAGTATAAACCATGCAAACAATTTAAGCATACATGTAGCACTACAACTCAAGTTGAATTTTAATAACAATTATTTTACAGAAAAAATTCCTGAAAAAAAATATTGGAGATACAACACTATAAAAATACTAACTTGATGAATTAGCTATTATATAGACAATAATAGTGTATTGACTTGACATATCAACGATATAAGGATGAGGCTTAGAAACGGGGAAATGCGAGGCTCTGCCGAGCTTTTTCCCCGTTTCGGGCCGAATCCGTATATCGTTGATATGTCAAGTCAATACACTATTATTGTCTTTATACTGCAATCTAGAAAAAAAACCTTTCAATTGTTGTTTATTGTGTTATTGTCATTTATTTGATTTAAATATTAGGAAAAATCCCCCTTTCAAAAGGTCTCACATCTGGCGGAGAAATATACAACACAATGAAATGGACATTACCTGTTGAAACAAATCGATGGAGAACGAATTCGTTTGAGTATGGACTAAAATATCAACAATTAGCATAAAACAAAATGATTGATAGGTTTTAAACCAAAACTATTACACCCAATTTACAATAACCTTGACAAGTCTCACTACTAGCCTTGTTTGTAGTCTGCTCGACTGTCTTCTCTACTACTTGATTGTCTATTATTGTCCTTTGTATCCCAATGAATTCTTTAGAAAACTATTTAGTAACGCTTTGAATACCAGATAATTAGTTTGTTTGGTGTTTAAAGCTCTTCAATTACTTGATTTCTCTTTGTTGCCTAATCTAGTTTTCTAATGGATATCATGTAACTCAAAAGGCATGTTTGTTTCGCGTTGATTTTTTCGTTTGAATTGTTTCACATTTTATCATGTCGGGGCATTTTATAGCTGACTACACGGTATCGGAATTGCTAGTAAAGTTGAAGGTCGTACGATTACCTATAGTTGCAGTAATCAGCTTTATTTTGTGTTGGGGGACGACCACTCTATATTCTATAATGTTGGTATCGATATATGGGATATGTCTTCATAACAAAATACTCACATTACCATTTCTTGTGAATGTATTTTTTTTCGAAACTGTCTTTTTTTGTGACTTTATTCAACAACAAACTATTTTCTTTTTAATATCAAACAAGATGTGTTTTAAACTGAATGCCGCATTTCTTTCCCTATTATTTTAAAGGAAATCAACAATTTGTTTAAAAAAACCTCCCCACCCTTGTCCAGAAAAAATGAATAGGCATTTTGTAATTATAATCATAAATAAAATACTATTGTATTTTTATAAGACCTACTTTATAACATAATCTAGGACTAATAAATGTTTCTAATAGCCCAAGCATATAGTAATATATGTATATTTTTCTTGTTTCAATTACCATGTACATGTATGAGGCTAGGAATGGGTCACAATTTATAAGGATATGAATGGGGTTTACAGATATGAGAATAATGGGCAAACAATTAGATTAGGAGCGGGACCAAACAAATATTGATAACAGAATAAAAAGATGATGAAATATAAAAAAAAAGTTGATTGATTGCTGGCTGGCTGTTTAACGTCAAGTGACAAATATGTCATGCATGTTTAGGACGAATATAATAGAGATCGATTGGCAGAAGAATAAAGAATAAAGTGAAATGGTAAAAAATTGAAAGATATAGAAATATAAAAACGATGATCTGAACCGAAATAACTAATTACAAATAACATTCATGACATTGCATTATTTTTGATAAAAAAGAAGAAATATTGGTAAATTTAAACAATGTATGTTCAAAGAGTACTAAGATCCAATTTATGCAATGCGAACACAATTTTAGTATCTTTTACATGAAATTCAGCAGATTTTATGAAAAACAACCGATTCTGATGTACAAAAAGTACCAAAATTAAACAGCGCTTCATAATTTCTATTAAAATAAAGAAATTATTTCATTTTTATTCAACACCTTTTTCACCTTGTTATACTATTAAGATTTTATAAAAAAAGAAAACTGATCATGAGGCCTTTGAAATAACTGATTACAAATAACATTGCATTATTTTTGATAAAAAGAAAAAAATATTGGTAATTTTAAACAATGCGAACAACATTTTAGTATCTTTTCTCTAATATTCATTTAATTTTATGAAAAACAACCCATCCTGATGAACAAAAAGTACTTTAATCAAATGGCATTTCATCATTTTTATCAAAATAAAATACATTCATATTCAACACAAAACAAAAGTTTTAGTATCTTTATCCTAATATCATTCTTATGCAAAATTACTTATCTAAAGGCATTAAAAATAACTGCTTGCAATTGGCGTTGCAATATTTCTGATATAAAAAAAAAAAGAAATATTGATAATTTTAAACAATGTGAACAACATTTTGGAATCTTTCCTCTGATATTAATTCAATTTTGTGAAAAACAACCCATTATGATGTACAAAAAGTACAAAAATCCAATGGCGGTCAATAATTTCCATTAAAATAAAAAAAAAGATTGCATTCTTATTCAACAAAAACAAAAGTTTAGGCATATTTCTCCTTTTAATATTCACATCTTATACAAAATATCTTATCTAAACACATGTATAATGACTGATTGCAAATGACTTTGCATTATTTCTGTTTTAAAAGAAGAAATATTTGCATTTTTAAGACATGCGAAGAAAATTTTAGTATCTTTTCCCTGAAATTCAGCATATTTTATGAAAAACCAATCCTGATGTACCAAAAGTTCTAAAATCAAATGGCGGCTCATAATTTTATTAAAATGAAGAAATTATTTCATTCTTATTTAACACAAACAAAAGTTAAAGTATTTTTATCCTTATATTATTTAATTTAAAAAAAAACTTATCTTGAGGCCTTTTAAATAACTAATTACAAATAACAATGCATTATTTTTGATAAAAAGAAGAAATATTGGTAATTTTAAACAATGCGAACAACATTTCAGTATATTTTCTCTGATATTCATTTAATATTGTGAAAAACAACCCATTATGATGTACAAAAAATACAAAAATCCAATGGCGGTCAATTAGTTACATTAAAATAAAGAAATGATAGCATTCTTATTCAACAAAAACAAAAGTTTATGCATATTTATCCTTAAATTATTGTGACCTTATAAAAAGAATTCATTAAAGAAGCATTTAAAATAACTGATTGCCAACAACAGTGTATTATTTTTGATAAAAAAAAGAAATATGGGCATTTTTAAACAATGCGAACACAATTTTACTATACTTTCCCTGATATGTATCACTGTTTGTAAAAAACAACCCATCCTGATGTACAGTCAAAGTACTGAAATACTGTCTACTCGGGGGACCTCAAGATCTGTTGGTTAGGGATTAATTATAGGGGTTTTAATCTTGCTGTAATACTGACTGACTGTACTTTTGTGATGATTCACTTATCATGCTTATATGCTTCATCTGACTATCATTATAATCTGGATTGCTGTTTTTTATAATATCAATATATGTATAACAGTAGTGTAGCAGATCATCTTTATAACTTGATAGGGAAATGTTTAGTCATTGAATGCACACATTCTAATCTAATGATAGTGTATTGTAAATAAATACATTTAGCATATCAAAGAACCCAAAAGATTAAATTTTGGTTTAACTCAAACTAAGTTTAATTTTGGACCATATGGACCTTAATGTTGACCAGTTTGAAAACGGGGCCCCAAAATAGAAAAAAATCTACATACACTGTTAGATCAGGCATACCAAAGAACCCCAAGAATTAAATTTTTGATGAAATAAAATTCCGTGCAATATCAGATTCGGTAGTACCGTACTTACAATTCTAAAAAAACAAATACAAATTCTGCACTTGTCTACGGAAGCGCATTTTAACTGTGTAATATCCCCAATTCTGAACTACTGAATTTCCTAATAATTGCTTCTAGATTGAGTATAAACCATGCAAACAATTTAAGCATACATGTAGCACTACAACTCAAGTTGAATTTTAATAACAATTATTTTACAGAAAAAATTCCTGAAAAAAAATATTGGAGATACAACACTATAAAAATACTAACTTGATGAATTAGCTATTATATAGACAATAATAGTGTATTGACTTGACATATCAACGATATAAGGATGAGGCTTAGAAACGGGGAAATGCGAGGCTCTGCCGAGCTTTTTCCCCGTTTCGGGCCGAATCCGTATATCGTTGATATGTCAAGTCAATACACTATTATTGTCTTTATACTGCAATCTAGAAAAAAAACCTTTCAATTGTTGTTTATTGTGTTATTGTCATTTATTTGATTTAAATATTAGGAAAAATCCCCCTTTAAAAAGGTCTCACATCTGGCGGAGAAATATACAACACAATGAAATGGACATTACCTGTTGAAACAAATCGATGGAGAACGAATTCGTTTGAGTATGGACTAAAATATCAACAATTAGCATAAAACAAAATGATTGATAGGTTTTAAACCAAAACTATTACACCCAATTTACAATAACCTTGACAAGTCTCACTACTAGCCTTGTTTGTAGTCTGCTCGACTGTCTTCTCTACTACTTGATTGTCTATTATTGTCCTTTGTATCCCAATGAATTCTTTAGAAAACTATTTAGTAACGCTTTGAATACCAGATAATTAGTTTGTTTGGTGTTTAAAGCTCTTCAATTACTTGATTTCTCTTTGTTGCCTAATCTAGTTTTCTAATGGATATCATGTAACTCAAAAGGCATGTTTGTTTCGCGTTGATTTTTTCGTTTGAATTGTTTCACATTTTATCATGTCGGGGCATTTTATAGCTGACTACACGGTATCGGAATTGCTAGTAAAGTTGAAGGTCGTACGATTACCTATAGTTGCAGTAATCAGCTTTATTTTGTGTTGGGGGACGACCACTCTATATTCTATAATGTTGGTATCGATATATGGGATATGTCTTCATAACAAAATACTCACATTACCATTTCTTGTGAATGTATTTTTTTTCGAAACTGTCTTTTTTTGTGACTTTATTCAACAACAAACTATTTTCTTTTTAATATCAAACAAGATGTGTTTTAAACTGAATGCCGCATTTCTTTCCCTATTATTTTAAAGGAAATCAACAATTTGTTTAAAAAAACCTCCCCACCCTTGTCCAGAAAAAATGAATAGGCATTTTGTAATTATAATCATAAATAAAATACTATTGTATTTTTATAAGACCTACTTTATAACATAATCTAGGACTAATAAATGTTTCTAATAGCCCAAGCATATAGTAATATATGTATATTTTTCTTGTTTCAATTACCATGTACATGTATGAGGCTAGGAATGGGTCACAATTTATAAGGATATGAATGGGGTTTACAGATATGAGAATAATGGGCAAACAATTAGATTAGGAGCGGGACCAAACAAATATTGATAACAGAATAAAAAGATGATGAAATATAAAAAAAAAGTTGATTGATTGCTGGCTGGCTGTTTAACGTCAAGTGACAAATATGTCATGCATGTTTAGGACGAATATAATAGAGATCGATTGGCAGAAGAATAAAGAATAAAGTGAAATGGTAAAAAATTGAAAGATATAGAAATATAAAAACGATGATCTGAACCGAAATAACTAATTACAAATAACATTCATGACATTGCATTATTTTTGATAAAAAAGAAGAAATATTGGTAAATTTTAACAATGTATGTTCAAAGAGTACTAAGATCCAATTTATGCAATGCGAACACAATTTTAGTACCTTTTACATGAAATTCAGCAGATTTTATGAAAAACAACCGATTCTGATGTACAAAAAGTACCAAAATCAAACAGCGCTTCATAATTTCTATTAAAATAAAGAAATTATTTCATTTTTATTCAACACCTTTTTCACCTTGTTAAACTATTAAGATTTTATAAAAAAGAAAACTGATCATGAGGCCTTTGAAATAACTGATTACAAATAACATTGCATTATTTTTGATAAAAAGAAAAAAATATTGGTAATTTTAAACAATGCGAACAACATTTTAGTATCTTTTCTCTAATATTCATTTAATTTTATGAAAAACAACCCATCCTGATGAACAAAAAGTACTTTAATCAAATGGCATTTCATCATTTTTATCAAAATAAAATACATTCATATTCAACACAAAACAAAAGTTTAAGCATCTTTATCCTAATATCATTCTTATGCAAAATTACTTATCTAAAGGCATTAAAAATAACTCCTTGCAAATGGCGTTGCAATATTTCTGATATAAAAAAAAAAGAAATATCTAGTTTGCTAATGGATATCATGTAACTCAAAAGGCATGTTTGTTTAGCGTTGATTTTTTCGTTTGAATTGTTTCACATTTTATCATGTCGGGGCATTTTATAGCTGACTACACGGTATCGGAATTGCTAGTAAAGTTGAAGGTCGTACGATTACCTATAGTTGCAGTAATCAGCTTTATATTGTGTTGGGGGACGACCACTCTATATTCTAAGGGGGGTCAAAATTGTGAAAATTAAAAGTCTTGCCTGGTTGTAAAATAATTTCCATCCGACAAAAACCCTACCCCTTAAAATGGTAACTGGTTGTCTCCTTAAATTTCTCATTGGCAATAATACCATTTCTCCTTCTTTTATATACGACTTTGAATAATCAATGCAACAAATTGAAATATATAATATTCTATATAACGACTTTGGCATAAAATTATAAGTATACAATGGGCAAACGTATTCTTTTCACCAATATTGAGTTTTCATATGCTATGATATGGTCAGCAAAGTATCACATTAACAAAATGAAAAACATGTGAATATTAAAATATTAACAGGTAAGTTTATAAAAATCACATTATAATGGGTATATAACTTAAAATGTCACAGTCCAACGGGTGACCATATCTTGGGTGGCTTAGACTTGTCCTCTTGTGTGTCTTTGTCGGTACTACTGTTGTAAACATCGTCTGCGGGTGTAGAGTAAGAGAAGTAAGGTGACTGTGGTGGTATAACTTGGACAGGCATTTGATTGAAATTGAAACAAGGATTACGCGACATCGAAGTATTTGGATATATAGGATTATACGAAGGCTGCATGGATACTGTATACTGGTCAAATAAGTGCTGTGGTTAGGGTTGTTGTGGCACGTTAGCATAATTAACTGAAAGGTATTTCGGAATCATGTTATACGGAGTGGGATGGTGTTGAAGAACTGTTTGTTGAAATTGTTGATTCTGGTATGGCATATTGCTATACGTCTGCGAGACATTTTGATTTGGTTGAACAGAAGAACGTGCCTTTTTAAAAGTAGGCACAAAGCTTTCATTTTCAGAATCCGAATTTAATTCTCGTTTCTTTTTATCTGCTCTTTCTACCAATTTAGGAATCTCAATTCTGTCATTTTGTGTGACTGGTGGGATTTTACCATTATAAATAGACTTGAGACACATAAGATGGCGCATCAGCACACTTGGTTTAGAATATTTCAAAGGGTCTATTTTTCTTAAACGGCCTTTCATTACTTTCATAAATAAAGCGTCGTTTCTTTCCTTGTACTCGGAGAACTGGTTTTGCTCGGTTATGAGAGACTCTACCTCTAGACGTATGTTTCAAATTTTTGTCTGCAATGATTTTCTTTCCTCGCAAAACTCCTTTCTATCTTTTTCTGTGATAGTCTGTCTTCAAGCTTTCCAGAAATTTTGTTACATGTAAATGCTGAAGATTCAGGTTCAAATTTACAAGTTTCTCTTTCATTTACGGCGACATTTTTTAATTCCATGAGGGCATTTTCAATTTGTCTTTTTTCTCCTAATGTTAATACAGTTCCAAAAAATGTAATTTATGTCATCCGGAATGTGAATACAGCGTAACGAAGAGACATTCAGAAACTTATGTTGAACGAAATAATCAGAGTATTGTATAAATCCCTTCCCAATTTGAGAAAGAAATTCAGTCACTGTCATATCATCCATTTTGGTAGTATATGAATGAATAAGATAGAATTATAGTTCATTTATAGTAGAAAGGATGGCATGTGAGTACTTTAAAAAAAATGATGAATATGCATGTACTTGTAAATTAAAAAAACCTGTTTTCAAATACTAGTATAACGGTTCGCAATGTAAAAAGCTGAACATTTATTCATATTCCTTCAGAGTACATGTAATATGATCAAGCAAAATTCATTTGGAAGATACTATGAAGTTGGAAAAGCTACTAATGTTGTAACAAGAAAGACTATTCTAGACATGTATTTATCTGGAAACCATACTAGTACTTATTTCAAAACACGTTTCCCACAATACAATTTGCAATGTCATTGATAAATATCAATAAGATGGTTCTGTATCTCCGGTAAAAAATCAACATGGTGCAACGAAGCTTAAAAGTTCCGAAGACGTTGTCCAGGCTATAAGATACTATAAATTTCGCCAGCCATCAATTTATGGGAAGGAAATTCAAAGTAAGTTATTGTCTGATGGAGTAAGGACAAATGATCTTTTACCAAGTCTATCTACAATTTCAAAAATTTTGAGAAATGACTGCCAAATGTCACACAAAAAATTAAAAGTATGTGCTAAGGAAGCTTTAAGTGCTGAGAACCAACGACGATTTGATGAATATGTAAATACTGTCTCTGCAATTAATCCTTATATTTTACATTTCTTTGACGAATCATCTGTCATAAAAACAACTGGAAATAGACTTTATGGGCATGCAACAGTCAGGGAAAAGGCTATAGAGGTACAAAAATATGCTTCCAATGCCACCCTTACGGTAAATCTCCTTCATGGGCCATTTGGAATTGATTATTTCAATGTTTTAGATGGACCTTCAAATGGATTTCATCTCGTTGACTTTTTTTCTGATGCTTTACAGGAATTAGATCGATTTGGAAATTATTGCTTACGTCCCGGGGACACTGTTGTTATGGACAATTGTGGCTTCCACCACGGTAGATTCGCCGAAAATACCCTTAGATTTATTTTGGGACACCGTCACGTAGACTTATTATATCAACCTCCATATCACTCAGACTTGAATACATGTGAAGTATGCTTTAAAGTAATTAGTGTTTCATGCTGGTTGTTATGGCGTGCAATGGCGCCCTGCCGTATTTTCTTGACGCCCTGTCCCTTTTCCGTCGTATTTTAGAACGCCCCGCCGTTATTTTAATATCGGTTCTGCAAGTCATCTTTAATTTAGCAAAACTATTTCGAGTTATTTCCTTTGGAAGAAATCAAAATCTTAAAGGCCGACATTTTATTGAATTTCTTAATTATGTTTGAACAGTTTTGTAGCGAGAGAGTACAAAAACGATTCATGATTGACAATAATAGACAATCAAGAAGTAGAGAAGATTGTTGAGCAGACTATTAACAAGGCTAGTAGTGATATTTGTCAAGGTTATTGTAAATTTGGTGTAACAAGTGAAATATGTTTTTCCAACAATTGTGAAAGAAATAAGTTTGAGTCGTTCCACGCTTCGTTGTATACATTGGAAACAAGGTCAGGTTGAAGTGGTCATCATGAATAATTAAATATAGTTCCGGCTCTACTATTTAAATATTCATGAGGAAAAATGATATCGGGTTAGTGACTGTATATGACATAAAAATATACAGTCAACGCATTTTGAGTGCTCAAATAGAACGAGTGCAGTATAAGTATCGTTAATCCGTTCCTAAAGTTATCGATTTTAGTCAGATAAGTACCTCCAACAAATATTCACAATTAAAAGAAATTAATTACAAATACATTTGTAAACTATTAAGTAATTTATAGTTAATGATGCCAGATTTTTTAAAACGCAGCGAAAAAAATATCAGTTAAAAATACAAATTAAAAAAAAAATTTGTACACATGCAGTAACTCTATAGATAAGAAAGATGGTTGATAAGTGATATGAAAACTAGCGTCATCTAATGCTGGTTTAATCTAATTTGTATTTAATGATCAATAAAGGGACCAATGCACAAGGAATAGAAAGTATTCATTGTTTACATCATTCCAATCGATATATCTTATCTTTTAGGATGAAAATATTTTTTTTCAATTACCGCCTAATAAAACAGTATTTATCTAAAACACAAATGTTTTTATTAAATGGATGATTGGTATTTGCTTAACGCCTCCTTAGCGCAAAAAGACTATATCGCGTCGATTTATTAAATGGAAAAATTACGATCGTGAAAATGTTAAAATTTTAGAGTATTTTCCGCCATCAGTTTACATTTGTTGAAAGTTGATCTGTTACATATGCAAATAATAGGATGTGTTACTTGTATGATTGCCAATGAGACAACTCTCCACCATAGAAGTTACTCAGTCTGAACAACTATAGGTCACCGTTAGACCTTCAACAATTAGTAAAACCCATACCGTTAAAGTTGTTATATTTGTCAACAGTACTGGGCAAAAAGTTGGTTCACATGTGAAAAGGTCAAAAATATTTTAAAAGTGATGCTTGATTCTAAGAATTTGGTTAAGGGAATGTTTTTCCAAACAGGTCTGCATACCTCTTCGTTAAGTGTCTGTTAAATGTTCAACCCACCATCTTTGTCGACCCATAAACCGAACTAAATTGACTTAAGAACCAAATTTTTGGTTTGATTTTTTAGGCGAACTGAACATACTAGATAAATGAAACTGCAGTTGTACGGAAACATCAATCTATATAAAGGAATCGTCAGATCAAAAGACCGAATCGCCCATGTAATTTCGTCGACATGTATAAAAATATTTGCCACTGCACGTTAAGCAAATTTAAATGAACTAAATTCGTCCCGATTTTTCAAAAATTCACATTAAAACGTGCGTTTTTTGTTTGATTAATTTACCCAGAAAATTAAAATTTCGTATAGCTTAAATACGCCACGTATACTAGTATATCTGATACCAAATATAAACTGTTAATTTTTTTTGTCTCGAGTCCGACAGTGATAAACTAGTCATTACTAAATGCATACGTGTAAAACTATACAATTTTACTACCACTTATTTTATGGGTGACATTTTTGGTGTAAAGAATGATATTTATCAAAATTTGAGTAGTTACAGCTAAAAATTTGTTGAAATAAACATATATTTAGTTATGTTCCTAGAGTCAAATTTGAAAAATGTAAGTATATACTGGTTGTTATTGATTTTGCTCATTTTAAAAATATTTCAAAAAAATGTACGCACTTGTCGATGGTTGGTTTATACAGATAGATAGAAAGTTACAAATTCAAAATATACATATATATATTGAAAATATGAGAGAAACCTCAAGAACGAATCCTATTTAAATTCATATCTATGTTTAACTTTCTTTGCTTCATCGAGTAAATTCACAGATTTATATTTCAATTAGGTTGTTCTTGAACAGTTTGAGAAATTCGTCATCACAATTTTTAGTTGTATTGTATAATAGTGTTAATCCTTGAAATAGCACGTGGAATTCTAACTAAGTGCGTCAATATCTTGTAAAAAATAGGGTTCTTTTCATACATTGGCAATTTCCTCTTCCGACATGCATGTAATATATGTCACTGGACGTTAAAATTTCACGAGGATATTATTCGTATTTAAATCAAACAATATTGTTTGTACTCGATTATGATTTCAAGCAACCGTTACAAGAAACCGTCTCACGAACGGTTTGTAACTTACATTTATTTCCCCTGAAATTGCAAATGCAAAAAGAAACTAAAGTATATGACTCTTTTAAATATATATTCTATCTGATTTTTGCTTGTTATATTATAATAGCAGTATAAAATAACCACAAAAGTAGATCCATATAGGGAAGGCTCGCGCACCCTAAATCCGCCTCTAAGACATGTCAGCCTACCTGGACTTTTCTGAAAGTTTCTGTTTGATCCAGTCAGGGTTCGTACCCACGGCCTCCTTTATATCACACGCTCGTCACGCTTAGTCGGGAAGTAATGACACTTATACTGCACTCGTTCTATTTGAGCAGTCAAAATGCGTTGACCGTATATTTCTATGTCATATACAGTCACTGACCTGATATCGCTTTTATTCATGACTATTTAAATAGAAATTGCCGAAATTATAATTAATGAAAATTGTGAAGCAAAACTAAGAAATTTCATCTATGAGGAGTTGCAAATTGAACAACATATAGAATTTGGTAACGTCCATAGATTTGGGAAAATTGGGTGGAATAGAGCCAAACCATTTGTGGCGCGTTTTATTTACCGACGCGATCTAGAATGCGTTCTCCAAAACGCATTTCGCCTCAAGGAAAAGCCTTTTGGTATCAATGAACAATTCCCAGCAGAAATTGAAGCTCGCCGATGGAAACTCTATCCTGTTATGAAACAGGCAAAGCGAGAAGGTAATCAGGTGTCATTGGTACGGGACAAACTATTTATTGACGGAGAACAATTCGTATTCACAGAACAAACTAACACCAGTATAGATGATCAGCACAGAGGGCATCCGAATGGAGGGTTTAGAGACGTAATGATGACCCCAGCAAATACTAACGGTCGACCTTACAAGCGACAAAGATCTGGGTCAAGCCCAAGTAGTGAATCAACTCACCTATAGGAATGCCACGGAGAGCATAACCAAAATTTAACAGATGTAAATTTGAACTGTAATGATTCTTTAAAAACTTCCAAAAATGTTCATATTAGAAGTGATATCAATATTTTGTGTCTAAATTGTTGTGGTGTTAAAAAAAGATTGAACTACCCTGAATTTCAGTCATTGTTAAATAATAACGATATAATTTGTTTGGTTGAAACAAAAACTGACGATATTGATATTATTGATTTACCAGGTTATGAATTCAAAATGAAAAATAGAAAGAAAGTTTCAAGAAATAGGTCAGGGGGGATAACTTTAGGATACAAATTAGAACTAGCAAATAAAATAAAAGTGTTAACATCTGACAGTCAGTTTGTTCTTTGGTTCAAAGTTTCGTCAGATTTACTTAGTATTGACGATGATATAGTTTTTGGCATAGTATATATTCCTCCGGAATACACAAATTACTCATCTCAAGATGCTTACAGTCAGTTAGAAAATGAATACATTATATTTTCTAATACTTATAAATATGCGTCATTATTAGGAGATTTTAACGGACGAACAACAGACGACGACGATTTTGTTATTATACATAATGATAAACATACAAATAATCTAACAGATTTTATAGAAAATAAAGTGTATACTATATGCTTGATGAATTTAATATTCCAAAGAAAAAAAATGGATACGGGAAACGATTGTTAGATTTATGCAAAGGAAACAATTTATTTATTGTAAATGGTCGAATTGGTGATGATAGACAGTATGGTAAATTAACATGTAGAAATAGCAGTATTGTTGTTAAAATAATTTACTAATTTTCATGTACTTGATTTTTCTACTTTATATTCTGATGTTCATTCCCCATTAGAGATAACTTTGGCGAGCACTAAACAAGATGTTGAAAGAAATCAGTGTTTAAATGCTGGAACAGATACATGTAACCATCCAGAAAATATCAAAAAGTGGGATAATGATAAAACTTTGGATTTTCAAAATGGGATAGATGTGGAAGGGGTTTATGCTCTAATTGAAGAAATTGATAAAGTTGAAGCAAATATGAATAAAAATGAACTGAACATGAATGTTAATAACATGTGTGACTTATTTTTGGGCTCTGCCAAGGCAACATTTGGGGTTACTAGAACTAGAGGTTCGAAGAAATCTAAAAACAAGCCAGTAAAATTAGATAAAGAATGGTTTGACAGTGACTGTAAATTTGCTCGCCAAAATTATCGCAAGCTCAAAAGAAAATTTAAGAACAATAGATCAGAACAAAACTGCCAAATTATGCAATCTTCGGAGAAATTATAAAAAAAAGACTTTAGATAAAGCAATAACTGCACATAGAAAAAAATAGCTAAAAAAATAAACATATTGAGATCCAATAACTCAAAAGAGTATTGGAAATTATTAAACAGTAGAAAAAAAAGAGACCAACCCGACATCCCCATTACTAAATTGTTCGATTTTTAAAAAAAACTTGAACGCCGCCCCAGATGATGAAGAAAATACAAATATTCCAACTCTAAACCCGAATGATGTTGACAGGCTTAATGAAAATTTAAACAAGATAATTTCAAAAGACGAAATTCTTAAGGGCATAAAAAACCTGAAGAATGATAAAGCATTTGGGGATGATCATATAATAAATGAATATATCAAGTCGACATCTGGCTTATTCATTGAATTATACGAAAAATTATTTAACGTTATATTTCGCACTGGTATTATTCCTGATAGTTGGTTAATTGGTTACATTAAGCCTGTTTATAAAAATAAAGGTAGCAAGTTGGACCCCAAAAATTTTAGACCTATTACCATTTTGAGTTGTATGGGGAAACTGTTTACCGCAATTTTATGCGAGCGACTAAATCTTTTCTCTGAAGAATTTGTGATTTTGAACGAAAACCAATGTGGTTTTAGAAAGGGTTATTCAACAATTGATAATTTATTTGTAATTCATTCATTGTTTGAAATTTTAAAATTTAAAAAGAAAAAATTATTTTGTGCATTTGTCGACTTTGAAAAAGCGTTTGACACGATTTGGCGAGACGCACTGTGGTATAAAATGCTTTTGAATAATATGAATGGATGTATGTATAATGTTATTGTAAATATGTATCAAGGTACTAAGTCATGTATTTCATATAACAATTCCATGTCTGATTTTTTCCCATGTAATAACGGGGTTAGACAAGGCGAAAATTTATCGCCTTTTCTTTTTTCTCTATTTTTGAATGATCTTGATTAATTTTTGCAAACCTGTAATATAGAGGACCTAAAATCAGTCTCAACAGAGCTTGAAGAAAAACTTGACATATTTTTAAAACTTTTTATTATTCTGTATGCTGATGATACTGTGTTGATGGCCGAATCCGCAACTGAACTCCAAAAACTATTAGACTGTTTTCTAGATTACACAGATGTATGGAGGCTAAAAGTAAATGTTGATAAAACAAAGGTCGTGGTTTTTTCAAGGAGACGACCAACATGTAATTTTCAATGTTTCTTTAATGAAAAAAAACTGGATATCGTTGATGAATTTAACTATTTGGGCATAGTTCTAACAAGAACAGGTAATTTTAATAAAACGAAGCAATTTAATGTAGAAAAGGCTACTAAGGCTCTTTACGAAGTGTTAAGACTAGGTCGTCTACATAATCTTTCTATATGTAGTCAGTTGGACTTATTTGATAAAATGGTGAAACCAATATTACTGTACGGTTGTGAAGTATGGGGTATTGGAAATAATGAGATAATAATAAAATTTTGTAAATTATTATTAGGTCTGAAAACATCAACACCCTCTTACATGATTTATGGGGAGCTTGGAAGATATCCTATAGACTTGGACATAAAAACTAGATTAATCTCATTTTGGGGGAAATTAAATTCTGGTAAAGAGACAAAACTATCATATACTTTATATAAATTGTGTTATCACATGTCTATTAATGACAATGTGCATTTTTCATGGTTAAACAGAGTAAAGACTATTTTAAATGAATGTGGTATCCCCAATGTGTGGGAAACGCAATCTTTTATGAATTGTAAATGGTTAGTTTCATTCATCAAGCTCAGACTTAAAGATCAGTTTGTACAAGTCTAGCATTCTTTGCTTGAAAACTCACCAAAAGCACTTAATTATAAACTTTTTATAGATTTATTTGGAAAAGAAGATTATTTTAAAATTCTTGGGAACAAACTGCCTATTGATTTTTGTAGATTTAGGACCACAAATCACAAGCTCCCTATTGAACAGGGTAAATGGAATAATATAGTTAGAAATAATAGACTGTGTCTTCTATGTAGTAAAAATGACATTGGTAATGAATTTCATTACATATTAGAATGCAAATACTTTGAAGAAAACAGGAAACATTGCATGTCACATTATTATTTTAAAAATGCAAATACTGTTAAATACAAGCAGATTATGTCTTCAAAACACAAATCAGAACTGATTAAACTTTGTAAATTTATAAAGAATATCAACACAGGTATATGTGCTCCTGGCTAAAATGTACTTCATATATTGTTTTAGCAATTGTTTTGTTTGTTCTGTCTTATTGTAAATATTGTACATAAATGTCTTCTCTATACCTATGTATATGGTTTATTGAGAATAAAGATATAAAACTAAACAAATTCTGTAATAGTTATACACTGAGGGAAAGGTGTGTATGGATAAGAAACCCCGTCGGCCGGAGGCCGGAGGGGTTTCTTATCCAGACACACCGTATCCCGAAGTGTATAACTAACTTACACCCGATGCTAAACCCTATATTTGTTTACATTGAATATTAAATGAAAAAGAAGGGATAGCATTTTTTGACAATATCAAACCATGATTTATAAGAATTTTTTTTAAAATGAAACCCCACTAGTAACCTTACTTTGACGGTCTTCATTCGAACTTTGACAAGTGAGTAGATTTTACAAATGTCAAAGTTGCCGTTTTGCATATTCCCGTTAAATCCATGTGCTAATATGGATCAGCAGGGTAAGGTTGGCCATATGGTTCATTCTTGATACAAAAAAAAAATACATCATGCTCCTTGTATGCAGTTGTCAATATGGACGGGTATGGGACGGATGACATTTTCAGTCAGGCGTTGGATTTGGCAGAAGAGTCTAAAGATAACGCAATATTTATAACCCTTAAAGGTAATCATAGATTTATTTTTCATGTAACTTATGGTTTTTTAAAAAAAAGCACCCCCTTTTAAAAATGGCTGGATCCGCCCCTGGGTGCCATCATTATCTTCAACAATCCAAAAATTAATAAATTTATTTTAATGATAAAGACTTAGTCCAAATGTAAACTATATGTTTTAATGTATAATTTACATACAAGTTCCAGGAGTATTTAAATGATTTTTTTTTATTCAAAATAGATGCTAAAGATTTTTTTCGCTATTGGAATTTCCTGAAATATGTTTTTTTTTTAATATGTCTTGAAACAACTTGTAGTGAACACTATTCGCAATCTCTTGTGGTCATGCTATTAAAAAAAAACAATTCATATTGTTATGAATAACAATGGACTGTGTTTTCGGGATGTAGAAACAGGGGTTTCCAGAAACCCCGCTCGTCATACCCTGTGGTCAAAATCCATTGTTATTCGTAACAATAGATCTATTCAATTTACACTTGTTTCAGAAATAGAAACTGTGAAGTATAACAATAGAACTGGGGTGTAAGACATATTATTTTAACCATGACCAGAACTTTATTTAAACAGAAGCACTGGCCTATGTCTAGGTTAGTCTATGGAAAGGTATATACTATGAAATTTAGAGCGAGGGGCTTGCCCCGAGCTCTTAATTCCATAGTATATACCTTTCCATAGACTATCCAATTTAGCACATATTTACAACTCGAATCTTTTAATTGGTCTGTTGATAGTTTATTTTGGCTGACTACTTGTATCACAGGTGTTTGTAAAACGGAGCTCATTAACGAAGTTTTGTAAATCTACTCACTAGTATCATTGTTAAATATGTGATTTCAAAAGGCCCTTCACTCCAGAATGAAAAGATGATAGCTGCTCGTGTAAGTATGTATACTGATATAAAGCGGTGTTTTACTATACATGTTCTTCTTACTTGGTAAGATGACAAAATAAATTGACCAAAAGCAGGCAATAATTAAATTGCAGTGGAAGCTTTAAATGTTTTGAAAACATTTTTTAATTTCACAGTAAAACTAAAGCTATAATAAATTTGAAACATATAGATAGTTTGTCACAATAGATATAGTCTAGCAGATAGGCATTAAAAAGCAACTACCAATAAGATCAGAGATTATAGGTTTTGTGTTTTTTTTTTTTTTTTTTTATTATTTCAAAGTAAAAAATAAAAGATTTATCAGAATATGTTTATATATATATATAGGTGGCACATTATCTTCAGACATAATCACAGTTTTTCAATTCATGACATTTTCTGAACATGCTTGAAATATTTGCCACTGAACATTAAGCAACCAATAATCAATAAATCAATCAATTCATGACGAAATAGATCACCTTCCTTAAGAAAGTTTAAAAAATTATCACCAAGTTGCTTTAATTTTCCTTCACAAGGTTTCATAGTACACACTTTTCTGTGTACAAAGTAATTGCATGGATGATACATTGTCATAATGTTAAGATATCGTTGTACTCTAATCCATATGTATTACCCTTTATTTAAATGATAAAATTTGCAATTGTCAAAAACATTTTTTAGATCCAAAGATTTTAATAGCAGGATATTTAAAAATCAACGTGAAAACTAATTACAAACTATTTAATTTAATTTGGAACACAGCATTTTATTTCAAAATAGCCAGTGGCAATTTATGTTTTAAATATCTTGATTACGATACAATGAAATCTTACCCTTGTGGTCATTCATGCGTAGTTACTTAGTACACAGGAAAAGTATGTACTATGAAAATTAGAAGGCAAATATAAGCAATTTGATTGGACGAGAAGTTGTAAGTATGTGCTAAACTAAAGTATTCAATCAGGAAAACAAAAATAGTCATTTAACATGTTAAGAAAAGAAATAAAGCAACTTTTTCATATATAAAAAAATATAGCCAGTATAATTTTGTCACCTGTCCGATTTTGTCTCGTGGGAAACTGATTTTATATCTGTTTTAATTTTATTATAATGTTTAATTTTTGATTGACCTAGAATTAAATTATCATTTATGGAACCTTTGCATGAATATCCTAACTGAACGTACAGTATTAGTGTAGTCGAAATCACTTAATTGTTGCTGCCATGAAATATTGAATAAGAATCTGTCATTATTTATTTTATTTTATTTTTCGCTTTGCTTTTTTTAAGACTTAATATCACCGACTCTGATTAAAAACAATGTGTATCATAAGTACAGTAAAATGTTCTGCTGAACTGTAGAATTTTAATTTTTTGTTTTATAGACTACCGGAGTACTGCAACATTCTTTTCTTTACTCTTTAGTGAGACTCGAGTTTGAAATTAGAAAGATTTGAAATTGTGAACAAGTTTTATCTGATCTTTTGTGGGTTTAAGTTGTTCAAGGTAATTTTCAGTGCAGTGCTATGTGGGCTGTTATTTTCTTTTCATTTGTTATTTTTTCCTCTGTGTTACACGACCTTATACTTTTTGTATTGCCCCTTGACATCTCCTGCTTCTGTTTAAACCTTTACCACTAATATCTCATCTGGTTTTAATAAGATAGTGTCTCATTCCCGGAATTTGTTATACAGGAATTCGTTTTAATATCAGTTTTTTATAAGCATATAAACTGCTTGGTCTCTTCACACAGCTTATTTTTAGGACGGATTCATCAATAGGTATATATATGCATATATCAGGTCATTGATATATAAGTACACATTATGTGCTTTTGACCTCCACAAGAATTCTTAAACATACATAGATGTGCAAAGAATATTTTTGTCGTTGGGTTGTTGTCCCATTGACAATTTGACATATACCTCATATTTCTTTTTTGTCATATCATCTGTGCCTTTTCAATGTATTGCAGAAAATATTTGCATACACATTTTTCAAAACAGGAGAGGTGATATAGTGATCACAGAATGAGGACATGTAAAACTGAAACAATACAACAGATAAATACAAACATGACCATTATTAAAGGACTTAAAAAAACAAACATAGATGATGACCAATATGAGCCCAAAAAGACTAGTGTACAAGTAGAGTGAACATCTCTTGCTTCTTATTGAACACCTTTTGTCATTTCATGTAAATAATTAAATATGTTACTTCCCATAGAGAGGAAGGAATTTGTGAAACGAAATATTTTGCTATTTAGTACTGTCAAGTTATATATTCACAGAGGTGTTGTGGCATTATTATAACATTTTCTGTTTTTTTTTTTTACATTATGCTACCTTTATGCTACAAAGGTAGCATTTTCCATTTTCATGATGTACAAAGATATTATAGAGTGGCTTTCCAATGATAGTCATACATGTACATCATTGTCACATTGGCAATCATACTACATCATCATATTGTTATACATGTTCATGTATGTAAAAACTATGTATACTTTGTAAACGTAAAGAAGACAAATGAAGTTGAACACAAGATGTTTATTTGCATTTTTTTCCGTATAGTCTCTGCATAACTGCCACTGTATCACTTCTGCCTCATATTCAATAGATTGAATGCAGAGTCTTGTATTTGTTTATAGTTTAATGATGTCACCATCACTTGCACAAAAATCGCTTACACGTGTACATCAAGTTTGGCATATGAACTACAATAATATGGTTTTTTCACAGTCAGGATAAGCACATGTAAGTTTCTCTCTCACAAAACCATGTTTAAGTATCATATTGATAGGAGTAGTAATCGGTTCACTACATGACTGTGTTGTTACATTTGGAAAAAGTGATCACTAATAGTTGTTCCTGACTGCCAGGGAGTCTTATTTTCAAACAGAAAGAATTGGGAGTCCTGCATTCAGCACATGTTATTACATCTCTTGTATGCTGCACTGTTAGGTAAATTTGATCAACATCTTTGTTCTTTTATAACAGGATCCTGTTAAAAAAAAAATGCTGTCAGATACTGAATGTAAATATATATATATAAAATTGTAAAGTTCATCAAAGTGGTTGAAACAGAGATTTGTATATATGCCTCTGGTTGAAATAATGAAAATAAAAATTTAATTACAAAAAACCAGTATGTCATGGGAAGGTAATTCATGTGATAGGTACAATTATTCTCTGAAGATGGACAAGTTTATAAACTGGAACCAGGGACAGGGGTCTGTCTTTATATATATGAAAAAAATCAACTTGGCCGACAGCTATAATACTGATTTTTAATTATAAATTGCATCAAAGTGGGTAAAATAATGTAAAACCAACTTATATACACAAAACCAGTATGTCATGGGAAGGTAATTCATGTGATAGGTACAATTATTCTCTGAAGATGGACAAGTTAATTAACCAAAACCAGGGACAGGGGTCTGTCTTTATATATGAAAAAAATCAACATGGTCGACAGATAAAATACTGATTTTTAATTATAAATTGCATCAGTGGTTGAAAAAATGAAAAAAAAAAACAAACTTATATTCACAAAAGCAGTATGTCATGGGGAAGGTAATTCATGTGATAGGTACAACAATTCTTTGAAGATGGACAAGTTAATAAACCAAATCCAGGGACAGGGTTCTATCTTTATATGAACAAAATTAACATGGCCGACAGCTATAATACTGATTTTTAATTGAAAATTGCTTCAAAGTGGGTGAAACAATGAAAAAACCAACTTAATATATACACAAAGCCAGTATGTCACGGGAAAGTAATTCATGTGATGGGTACAATTATTCTCTGAAGATGGACAGGTTTTTAAACTGGAACCAGGGATAGGGGTCTGTCTTTATATGAACAAAATCAACATGGCTGATAGCTATAATACTGATTTTTAGTGGGTGAAAAAATGAAAAAAAAACAACTTATATACACAAAACCAGTATGTCATAGGAAAGTAATTCATGTGATGGGTACTATTATTCTCTGAAGATGGACAAGTTTATAAACTGTAGCCATGGACAGGGGTCTAGCTGTCTTTATATATGAACAAAATCAACTTGGCCGACAGCTATAATATTGATTTTTAATTGTAAATTGCATCAAAGTGGGTGAAAGAATGAAAAATTCAACTTATAGACACAAAACCAGTATGTCTTGGGGAAAGTAATTCATCTCACAAATGGTTGTATTCCTTTTCGAATGAAAAGGTTTTGATAAAAAATACGACCTTGTTCAAAATTTTCATGACGTCCATGTTGACCAAGCTTTCCCCCTTATTATTGACTTCGATAAAACGTTAATCGTCACAATATTTTCAACTAATAGTTACTTAAAACTGAATAAAAGAAAGTAAATAATATGAGAAATTGAAATATATACTTACATTATGCTGTTTTGAAATGCTTGAAGTAAAATTAAAATCGAATGGCAGTTGCGAACTTGTCGTTGATAGTTACAAAATGGCGGTACACCCGCTCTCGTAAAGTCTCGTTGTCGGATGCGTGTTTTCAATTGGATTTCGCTGACCACTGTTATAGTTGCCAATCTCTGTGTGTATATGTCTCTGTTTAAACAAAGGTAGAGATAATAAAAATTGTTGACCTTTTGTCTCTACAGTGTCGTAAATGGTTAAGTTTCTGTTCAGTATAGCATATTGTTCCGGGTAAGAAATGATTTTACACTTGCTTAAGAAGAAAAATTCAAATATTTATATATACCTTTTCCCGTTTTAATTGACAAATTCTGGACAGAGTTGACAATTTTATGAATGTTTACATTGATATAATTTTTTCGGATAAAATCGTGTTTCAAAAATATTTGAAAGAACTTTAACAACGTGTCTTTTAAAGTTTTTAAAGACTTTTTGTAACTTTTATCATGGACGGTCTCAGATATAACGGTATTGTAACGCAATTCACGTGTATTAATCATCGTCTTAGCCTAAGGATATCATTTCAGATTCGACTTCTTAATCTCCAATCCACAAACATGCCATCCCCGTGGTACTAAATAATTAATGGTGAAAATGAAATTAGGGTAATTAAGTGAACAACAATGATAGATCTTTTTGAAAAATATTGATGGTCCTTAAAAGGACCTTTGTAAAATTCATCAAGTTGATGTATTACTCGAATTTTTCTTCATCCTCATCGCTGCTCAATTCTGGTAGGTTGTCGAGGGCGTCTTCCATTTGCCTGTCCTCCATTTGGTCAATTTCGTCAACCACCTTCAATTTTCTATACTGGTCACTTAGCATATAGGTTTCATCTGACAATCTCTTCAATTCTAACATGCACTCTATTTGTTCATTGCGAAGCATAGAGTTCAAGAATTCGTTAATGCACCTAATAGACGGTTGGGCACCAAACAATTGTGGACGAACAACAATGCAGAATCCATGAACCGGGTGATGAAAGTGGCAGTCAACTGGAAGCCCCAACATTCCCCAGATTTGGTTGATAAACTATTTGACATGGTGGACTTCCAGTTCATTAATCTTCGGTCGGCCCTTCATTATTCTGGGGACTACATGCTTGTTCATTCATACAAACAGTATACTATAGCTGATGCCATCTGGAAAACCAAATCAGACGAGGAAAAACGAAAGCTCTTCACTAATTTCCTACAGGACAGTAAGAAAAGAAAACCTGATAATATCATAGCTTCCTCAGATGGACTCTATTCTGTTGTCAACAAGGCTAAGTCAATAGCCAGGAAACCTATGCAGAGAAAGAGACCAAGAACAGAAAGAGCCGAAAAAAGACATTAATCACCTTAACCATGTATTTATTGAATTGTTTTGTTATTGATGTTATCAAATTAAAATTTTCCACTTAAATTTAATCTCTCTTATTATTGAAATTTGACCACAGACAAAGTTTATCTACACTTGTTTCTTGAATTTTACACTTGAAATTTGAGGAAGATACACACACACACACACACACAAACGGAAATCAGTCTTCGAACTTCAATTTTCAACAATTAAATACAAATACATGTAATCTATAATTTATAGGTTATTTAAAACATTATAGTGGTAAAATTCTTTGGTTTTCTCGATGATTGGTCTTACATTAATTTTTAGTATGGACCCAATTAAAGGCCAAGTCAATTGGGGGCGTAATGAAAGTGAGTCGACACTAGATTGAAAATTTTAATTTATTTGAATAATAAAAGTCATATTATAGACATAATTAGCAATAACAACAACTATAATGTCTGAATTGTTACTATTTCGGAGTTCTGTGGTATTCTGTTCTGTGGTATTCTGTGGTGTTCTGTGGTAAAAAGACGCTCCCTATTATTGTTAATTTTACTGGTACACGAATTATCAATAAGCTTGGCATTTACCTGTTGATGACACTCGTTAGACAATGCATCGTAAAGTTTGATTTGGTTCGAAATTAATTTAAGCAATGTAGAATTTTTTTTTATAATAGTGCCAAATGCAAAAAAAAAAAGGGGAAATAAATTCACATTAACTGTATCTAAAATTCAAACTAAATGAGTATTATCCCAGCTCAAATCGGTCAACGTTACTCATAAGGGATGTATTTCTATTCAGTATATGTATACACAAACACACACCAACCCACACACATCTCTCTTTATACATGTATACAACATTTCATTAAAACTTGACTGAAATACTGACCAATTACTTATAGTTTGCCTAACGCCAGAGACATATATACACACATATAAAATTGCTGCAAGTTTTGTTTATCCAAAATCGATTTTACATATATCCATATTGGTCAATCAAATTTTCTCAAATTAAGTTAGGAGGGGGTGGGGGACAGCGAAAAAACTATGTGAATAAAGTATTTTATCCTACATTGAACTTTTGATGTCGTCCCTTACTCTTACGCAATAAGTACAGTGTACGAAAGTAAAATTATCGGTAGTGTGCGTCTAAACACGGCTAATGACTCCTTAGTGCACTAAGGCTTTACAATATGTCACTAAGGACTAAAAGGGGTACTATTACATGTAAACTAATTCCATGTCATGGTAGAATTTTTGAGTAGAGTTTAATATTTAATGCATAAATTCCAAAATTTAATCGCACGGGCCGGTTTTTCTTGTCTGCATGTTGTATGTTTTAATGTTGTGTTTATGTTATTTCATATTCGGTAAAAAGCTCTCAAGAGCTTATGTTTGTATTGTTATATGTGAAACCATAGATATAATAGCCACTGTTATTTCTGTGGTGAACCAAATCAGAATAGAACTTTCGTATTCGTATTCGTATTCTTTGATTTTTCCGAAAATCACTGAACTGTAAGTCCGGTGCGTCTAAACACTGCACTAAGGACTTATAATTAGCCACTAAGGACTAGATCGGGTGCTGTTACGTGTAATTTTTCTTCATATTATGGTAGATACTGATATTTAATGCATAAATTTCAAATTTATAAAAAAATAATCAATGGGTAATTTAAAATTGTTTAGGCACGTGCCGATTTTTCTTTGATATTTCCGAGAATCAATGAACCGTTAGACACGTGTCAAATTACATAAAACTGATTACACTGTTTGGTAAAGTTTTTCAGTTTCAGATTATTTCAATGATCAATTTTGATTTGACTTCACACTGAATATGTTGTTGAAATTTTAATCATGTTTTGTAATTATTTCTTGTAAATAATAAATTTGTTTCCAGTGCAATATATCAGTATGCAACCAAACTGATATAATACATGAACTGTTTGGACGGAGTTTATCTTTTGCATTTAATATATTTCATGGCAAAATTTATGATCATATAAAGAACACGTTTGAGCAATATATTTTTTTGGACAAAAACGAATACAATATGATAATAAATGTTTACTACATGCAAACAATATAAAAAGAAGTTGTGGTATGATTGGCGATGGTTCACAAGAGACAAAATGACAAAATGACACAGAAGTTAATAACTATAAGTCACCGTACGGCCCTCAAAAATGAGTAAAGCACATACCACATAGTCATTATTAAATAACCCAGACAGACACTAAATGTATTTACCATACAAGTACTTAGGATTATTTTTTTCTTTTTTTTTAATTCAACAGCTATAGTTTTAAATCTAAAGTATTCATCGGTTAATAATTTAATGATAAAATATAGAAAATTGTTAAGTGTTTTTTTTTAAGGAAGGAAACATGTTTGTCCCGAGAGAAAAAAAGCACCCCCTCCCTTTGAATGGTCTTTACATAATTGGGGGCTTAAATTTGGAGACGGATCGCCAGGCCTGACGGCCATAAACAACAGATGACGAACAGCAAACAGAGGATACAACATTTGATATGTATGAAAGACGACGACGGACACAAAATGATTGCTCTGAATAATTTCAACTACCACATGATACCCAGTGAATTTATTTACATACTTGAACTCGTCTAAGGAATATTTCTGGACAAAAACGAAGTCGTTATGTTTACTGTACAAACAAACAACAAGTGATGGATAAAATTATGGCTTATTTTCTTTAAGTCATTTTAAGAGCGAAATTTGATTGATTGATTGTTGGTTGCTTAAGGTCCAGTGGCAAATATTTCATGCATATTCAGGACGAGAAGTCGTTTCAGAAAAAAGATTATGAAGTATTTAGGTATTACAAATGTTACAATTTTCTCATCATTTGATAAAAGGATATTTTCTTCTGACAAAATTATATCTTTTGCTCAAAATTAGCACATACGATTTTGATAGTATAAAAAACATTGTAACTTAAGTCTCGGGAATTATTCGTTTTTCAAGGCTTTTGCACATTTAAACCCGCTCAATTTGTTTGCACAAGTCCCAAGTCAGGAACCTTTTGTTCGGTGATTGTCATTTTATGCTGTAGTTCATAAGTGTTTCTCGTTTCTCGTTTCTCGTTTTTCATATAGATTAGACCGTCCATTTTCCTGTTTGAATGGTTTGACACTAAACATTTTTGGGCTCTATAAAGCTTGCTGTAGGCTCTGTGTTGAAGGCCGTAGTTTGACCTATAATGGAGTACTTGTTACAAATTGTGACTTGGATGGAGAGTTGTCTCATAAGAACTCATACCACATCTTCTTATATCTGTTTTGGGCATAGAATATCAAATTTTATTATTGTCGACATTTTTATTCCTTTTGTCTTGCATAAACATTTTAACAAGCTGACCATAAGTTGACGCACATCAAAGCCATGCTCGCAAATAACTTTATCGATAGACAAATAAAACAAAGGCAAAATGATTTGTCCTTTTAATCTTTGTAAATGAGAACACCACATTTGGTTATACATATTAAGCACTTGTCTTTGTAATTGTTAATTACTTAAAATAAAAAAACAAGTTGCTTTCTTAAAAAAAAGAAAAGTAATACGTGAACCTAAGACCGCTGACTGTCGGGTCACCAAAAGATTGTTGCTGGTCTTTTTTGTTGCTTTTGAATTGAAATAATTGACTGTGAATAGAAGAAAATAATGATAATGTTAAAACACCTTTATTAATAATATGCAATTGTATGTACATTCACAAGTCAGCTGAAAGTGTATATCCTCGTCTCATGGGTTTTCGTGCTATTAAGAATAAAGATAAAAAAAAATTAAGAATGCATTGTGACGTCACCACTTCCATTAAAAAGCATGCTTAATACGAATTCATATGACATACGAAAACATAAGATTTTACCATATATACAGCTACTATTTGAATATAAATTTTAAAGCTCGACTATTTTATGTTTTACTTGGGAATGTATATCACTTTTTCCGATAATAACCCTTTTGCAAATCCCAATTTTTACAGACCGGATGTCCTATGCAAATTCCACAAACTAATCGCAATATAAATTTAAGCACTCAGTTTGCTTTATACTCTAGATGCATTTATTTCATCTATCATATCTTTATATTTTGTTTCCTGCATGGTTTCCTTCATATTCTCAACTCATGGTAGATATATATATATATATATATATATATATATATATATATAGATAAATTCAAAGTCAAATTTCCATGTGCGATGAAAACCTGTGGCATACAATTCATTGGGACCTCTTATATAGTGACTCATTTAGGTCAAATAAAACATCTCAAATTTTAAGGATTTCCTGATTTTACTTAAATCAATTCAAATATTCTACAAGGAAACTTGGTTTTGAAGAATATTTTATTTTCAGAAGTTTTATGAATACCTGAACATACTCTCAAAAGAACCAATGTATATAAAAAGATATATAGATATCAAAAGATACAAGGATTATAATGATGTTCGCCAGACGTGAGTTTTAAATCTACAAATAGTCACCAGTGACGCTCGAATGAAAAAAGTTAATAAGGCCAAATAAAGTACAAAGTTAAGTAATCTATTCCTTGGGTAGAAAATCCTTAGCATTTTGAAAATGTCAAAGTTTATAAAAGGACAGTGACTTAAAAAAGAAAACAAAAGAGAAACAGCTAGAAGTCAGAATACCGTTAGTTATGATGACCGTGCTTGAAAGTCACATGCCAAGCACTTACTGCTGTGTCCTGAAATTAGATGAGAAAAGCGAAAATGCACATTCACGAGTGAAATTAATATTATTGCATGCACGCGGTAAAGTCTAACATTCCACTATATACAAAATAAAATCAAAGACTTATAAATCCAAACTAAAACAGTATAAAATAATTAACATTATGATAGTAATTAAATTTTGTTATGATCATATTGTAAACTATTATTACAGTTTTTTTTGTGAGATGCAAGGATTTAAAATCCACGTGAATTGAGAACGCGCAAGTATTTTTTCATTCACGACCGTTTAAAATATAGATATTTAGCTTTTGGTACTCATAAGTTACATATAATTTTCATAAATGTAATGACTTCAAATGCACGTATATATTACAATTAATTATATTATTCTATTAAGAATAAAATCAGTCTCAGTTTAAACTTAACAATGAATATTCTCTTAGTATAGTAGTATCTACTAATGAAATTAGATATTTTTGTACGAAAAATTCATTTTGATTGATTATCTTTCTGCTTTCCGAACACTGTGTTTCCGACCGTCGGTAGATAAATATTTTTAACAGAAATATCGTTTTTTTTAAATTTTATTCATGCTTTCCGACATTTTCTCATGCTATGATTGAAATACAAAATATCAAAATATAATAAACGTTCAGAAATAATCAGTTTATTCTGGGTCATTTAATATCAATAAACTATTCCCAGGTTTATTGTCACTATGCAAAGCAGCACGCTGTATTAAATACTACACACCAACGAGTAGAGGGGCCGTCTCAAAGCATGAATTATATAATTGCGTTATCATTATACTTGATACTTAATAAACAATCACATTATTAAAAACACATTAATGGTTTTTTTTTTTTTGGGGGGGGGGGGGGGGGGGGGGGAGATCATCGTTTCTACAGTTTATAAATATATTTTTTTTTACCATTTCACTCTAATCTTTATTCTTCTGCCATTTTTTCTCTATTCTATTCGTCCTAAACATGAATGTAATATTTGACATTGGACGTTAAGCAACCAACAGTCAATCAACATATTCATTATACTTCATCACATCTTTATTCTGTTATTTCTATTTTTTGTCTCATTATTCTCTTCTGTAAACCCCATTCATACCCTCATAAATGGTGACCCATTCATACTAGCCTCATACATGTACATCGGGTTATTTAAACAGGAAAAATATACCGACACATATTATTGTACGCTTGGTCTAAATGTTTAAGCCCAAGATAATGTTATAAAGTATGTATTATATAAATACAGAAGTATTTTATTAATTATTATATATCGGAGGGGCAAATATATATATATATTAGACAATGCCAATCCAATCCATATTGTGTGGATAAGGGTTGGGGGAGGGGGCAGGTTATTTTTAACAAATTGATGGTTTCCTTTGAAAATAAGAGGGAAGAGAAAATACGACATTCAGTTTAAAAACAAAATCTAG
This sequence comes from Mytilus californianus, assembly GCF_021869535.1. Taxonomy (NCBI): domain Eukaryota; kingdom Metazoa; phylum Mollusca; class Bivalvia; order Mytilida; family Mytilidae; genus Mytilus; species Mytilus californianus. The sequence continues at coordinate 28,484,518 of NW_026262626.1, read as the reverse complement.
TGTGAAAAAAATGTGTTGTTGAGTAAAGTCACAAATAAAACAGTTCCGAAAAAAGAAATTCACAAGAAATGGTAATGTAACGGAATTTCGTTATGCAGGCATATTCCATTTATCGATACTAACATTCTTGGCAATAAACATTTATTTGTACATATTCTTTAAAAACACACAGATTGCAGTTAGTAATTTCTTTCCTGGTCAGAAGATTTCACCTGTTAATCGATCTTAATCTGTGATATTGTATTAAAAACCAATAAAGAAAATGGTACTATTCCAATCAACATGTACGTGTAGTTTACATCAAGACATTACACACAGGTGTCAATATTTACACACCCACCGATAAGTTGTCATAAATCACGCATGTTGAAGCAGGGGTTAATTAACGGCTAGTTTAGAAGTCAAATCAAGCTGTGATTATAATTTCCGCTCTAGATAAGCAGATTCAGTAGCAATAAAATTATGTAAGAATTTTTTTTAGACCCGGACTAGGGGGGTGGGGGGGGGGGAGGGGGCTGCCCCCTCCTGTGCCCCCGGTAAATTCACCATTGCTTAGGGGCATATAAATCCTTAGTGCACTAAGAAGTCCTTATCAGTGTTTAGACGGCATATTTTTAGTCTTTGGTGCACTAAAGAGTCCTTAGCAGTGTTTAATGTGCCACTAAGGACTAAAGGGGGTGCTATTACATGTAAACTAATTTCATACAGTGGTGTATTGTAAATCCTTAGTGCACTAAGGAGTCCTTAGCAGTGTTTAGACGTACCGTTATAGATATGGTAAATTCAGTAGAATGTATTTTTAGACTGGGGTGTTAAAGATATTTTAATCTGACAACATGAATGTATAGTTGTTAATTTCGGTGTCATTTGATCTCTTGATGAGAGATCATACCACATCTCCTTATTTTTATATGTGTTTTTAGATTTATCTGTATTTTATGTCCAAACAAAATGTGCATCCTTAGGGCCAATATCCTTCCTATTTTGGGTTTTTGAAAAAAAAGCATTTAATAAACAATTGCGGCTCTGTTTTCTTATTTATTATACAATTAAGACAGCGTCCCCGAAAAATATTTGTTGACTAATGTAAAGCGTTCCGAATTCACTCCACATTTCTGAATTTATCAACATGATGCAATCAAGATGAAAGAAATTTCAAATGTTCAGTCAAAACAAAAAATACCTTTTCAGCCAAAATGATCCTTAGGAAAGGATGCACACAAGAGCTAACAGTTCACCTTTTGTTATATTGAACCGATTTGAAAGTCAAACGTAACGTAAGTTATATTTTGATAGATACAATCCGTATTTCCCTAAATGAATGCTTGGAGAATAATGGGTTGTCTTTTATTATTATTTGAAAACTAATTCCTGATAAATTTTTACAACTGAAAAACCATCGAAACCATTTTTAGTTTGACAGTCTATTGTTGACGACTTTTTTTGTTTATTTGTATGGTTGAGTTGCTGTCTCCCTAGCGTATCTATCACATCTCCTTTTATTCATATAGTGTTTTCGTATATGTACGCGACTTTAATATCGTCTTTAAAATCGTGTCACTCGTACAATACTTAACTTTGCTTTATATTTTCTTATTTTCACATAATTAATATACAAATAAGAAGATGTGGTATTATTAACAAATTCGTATATTTATAGTATATAACCTCGCTATTTCCATGATCACAAAGCTGTTCAATGTGTGACAATTTTTTTAATTTGAGTTATTGACAAACAATCGCAGTTTTTACACGATCCTTCGGTCGCCATTCCGTAAAAAAAAGTATTTCCTTCTCGCACTTTAACGGTCTTTTTTCCGCAATTATTTTTAAAAGAATTTCAAAACAATTGATGGACTTTTTCAAAAAGATGTTTGTCTCATCTGTAAGCTAGAGTAATATTGTGTTGTACATATACATGCATGTTGAAAAAAAATGTAGATATCTATAACAAATTTAGCAGATCAAATATTGATTCATGATATTCATATTATCAGAAGTCCATTACTAGTTATCAGAAGTGCATTTTCCAAATTATTTGTTGGGGTTGATACAAATTATTTAACGAATGTCCAAGTAGATAGTCTACTGAGAAACGTTACGCAGTGCTGGTAATTCATTTACCTTTATTATTTTAATTTTTACATCGAAAATCGATTCAAATGTTCATATGAAAATAAGAAGATGTGGTATGGTTGCCAATGATACAACTCTCCACTGTAGACCAAGTGACATAAAAGTATATGTGGTAGAGTGGAATTTAGTATATTTTTGGTAATTGTAAATTTGTATATATTGATTAAATTTATTGGAATAAAATGATTTTCATACTATTGATATTATTAGTTACAAATTGAATGGTATATAATTTGTTCAGTCTGAATACTGTTATACTGACCAGTTTACTTGTTTGTCAATGTTACCTTGATTTAGAATCTTAATTAGGGGTATATTTCTATATGGATAGTGATTTTGGTCACATGTTCTTTTTGGAGGGAAATTTCGATTGTTCTGGACACTTTTATTTCAACTGTCTTACTGACCAGTTATATTTCACAATTCTGGAGTTTGTAAATTGGCTTGATTATAATATATATTGCTGAATCTTTGGGAATCTTAATTACTACTTTACAGGTCAGTTGTGTGTACTTTTCTCACATTATTTTAATAGTCCTATAGCTTTTAACAAAGTATGCAAGATTTGGTTAGATTGATTGATTGAATGAAGAAATGAATCTGTAGTGTGAATCTGACCTTTATGAATGATAAATACAATTAATTAACCATAACATGCTTTAAATCATTAAAGATTGATAAATTATTAAAATATTAAATAATCATAAATAATAGATTATAATGGAGCATTAGAGTGAAATGATATTAAATAGAAAGAAAGAGTTTTCTTGTGTATAAGTAAGAAGTAAATAAATAGTTAAATATTCATTTTAAACCTTTATTATGTTTTAGTATCTAAGGGAACAAATTTTCTTATTTTTGATATGTGTTCATGTAATGAAGTCATATTGTAGACATGGAACACATTAGTTTTAAATTCATATTTATCTTCAGGTTATTATTTGATGTAGCCAAACACATATGATGTTAGTCTTGTGACCTTCAAATTAGCACTTGAGGTAAGCAACGAGTTGTATTATGTTGTTTTATAATTTAGTTAATAATTTGCTTATTTTGGCTTACTTTACTTTGCTTAGTTGCTGGATGTAGATATTTTAATGCTTTGCTGTTTTGCTTGGTTTATATTTATAGAATTCATGTAGAGTATATTATTTACATGATAACAGAATATTTATTGCAGTTAAGGTTATGAGATACATAAACTAATACATGTAAGACACAAGTTTAAGTTGAGTCTTTGAGACAGAAAATATAGATGTAAAAGAGAATGACAATATTATTTTACTTAGAATGTTATACAGTGCAATGTACTTGTTCATAAACATGTCAGAGTTATCTTTCTTTGCACTAGTATTTATAGTATTTTATAATTGTGTTTTGTAGGGTTTTTATATGAGACTACTGTTATTTTGTTGAAGTTGTAAGACCTTTAATAAAGAATCCTTACAATATTTACAACCGAGTGCTGTTATAATGATGCCTATTTCTACCCGGTTTCAATGGCGCCCAACGTAATTTAGAGCTCTTAGTGATAACGACATTAAAAGATGTTCCCGGGATCAGCACACAGTTTTTAGGATTTACCGAATTTATCAACTTCCGGAAATCGAACAAGGTGGCGGAATTTATGAACTTTGGAGATTTGTTGATAGTTTACAACCTTTTTGTGTCTTCAAAAGGATTGACATTTACTTTATTACGTTTGTATTATATGTCATTTGTGTTTCATGTATGTTTAATGTCATTTGTGTTGAATATTGAGTGAAAATAACTTTGTTATTTGAACGTAAACAGTTTTAAATTTTTGTGCAGAATTTGTGGTTGATTTGTGACTGGTGAATAATTACAGCAAGTGTTGCTTATTGTTTTAAACATCACGCATTGATTATACACCACACTTGGGTAAATGTTAATAAGAGTTGAAGACATTTTTAAAATTTAAAGTCACTTAGTAGATCTTTGTGGACTTTGTTGACAGTCATCGATACTTGACCCGACCCCCTTTGCAGACACACCCACACAAAGGTCAAGGTCACTGAACCGGAAGTAGGTTTGTTTACATTACACAGCTGTTTAGTTATATTTAAAACTTGGTACACATTTAAAAATTTGGTTTTGACAAGGTATACGAGATTGAGACTTACATTTTTTTTGTTCATATTCATGTAAATTATTTTCATAAAAGGACTTTAGTTTCTGAAAATAATTTTTCTGTGAGTATTTACATACAGCTTCGTACATACATACACATTCACACACACACTTAGATTATACATATTAAAATCAATGTAGTATTTATTAATTGTTATTATTACTTATACATTATTGTTGTGTGTTATCATATATGTGTATATGTTGTGTAGTTAGTATCGTTGTTTGTCATATATGTAAGCGTACTCATTGTTTGTATGTGAATTTTGTAGATATAGTTTGTACTGTAGTTTAGTTTATTTGTCAGTTACATTGTACTTTGTCAGTGTTAGTGTGTAATCGTTTGTGAACACGATTCAAATTTATACAGGGTATATTATAAATATTTTGAAGGTTTATTTAAACATGAATAATACTTAGTTTAAATTTACATAAATAATCTTGTAGTCTAAATTTGAACTTTATATATATATTAAAAAAAAAATAATAAACTGCTTTGACTGATTGGAAGTTGAGCTAGTCATATCATAATGCATGCATCCAACCCTGAACTAACATTTTGCTCTTGATAACATACCAAGCCCAAGCACACCCTACATACCTGATTAGCATTATTTATTTTCAGCTAGTGTTATTGTCTGTAGGTATTTAGTTTTTTTTTTACTTCAGTGATCTTTGACTCTAGATTGAGTTATCTGTTTAGAGTTTAGGGATTAGGTATCTTTGGTAGCCCTAGGTTATTCAGATGATAGTGTTTAGTCTTAGTCTACATTGATATACAGATTAAGGTACGTGTATTTGTATAGACAAATGCGTTTTGTTAAAATATACTTTTCACTTTTTTGGTCTTTTGGAAAATGTTGTTTGTGCTGTATTTTGACCCCTCTAACAAGAAATTTGTTTTGCATGCACACGTATAAAAATTGCAGTTTTTATCCAACGCAATCATAGGTTTGAACGTTGTTTTCAATTTAGACTTGTTTATATTTTTCCATTTGGGCTTGTATTATATTTGCCTTAGGGTTTATATGATCCGTTCATCCTATTTTGACTCCTCAAAATTCAAGAGTCTATCCTTAATTGAGGTAAATTGTTGGGCTTTCCAAATACCGTTTCGATTCCTAACATCACCGAACAAACATTATTTGTCGAAATCCGGATATGGTGTACAAAAACCTTTGCACCTTTTGTTTGCGGTATATCATCTTTTCCGCAATTTTATTGTTTTCTGTTTAGCATTGAATTTAAAATTAAGATCCATTTATTACATCGGTGATCCGTTTATTTGGCAATCGCCAACGGCAATCAGCAGGGTTTAAGAACATTTGTTGTTCGACCTGTTAGTCAAATGCGTTTTGTTAAAATATACTTTTTCAATTTTTTGGTCTTTTGGAAAATGTTGTTTGTGCTGTATTTTGACCCCTCTAACAAGAAATTTGTTTTGCATGCACACGTATAAAAATTGCGGTTTTTATCCAACGCAATCATAGGTTTGAACGTTGTTTTCAATTTAGACTTGTTTATATTTTTCCGTTTGGGCTTGTATTATATTTGCCTTAGGGTTTATATGATCCGTTCATCCTATTTTGACTCCTCAAAATTCAAGAGTCTATCCTAAATTGAGGTAAATTGTTGGGCTTTCCAAATACCGTTTCGATTCCTAACATCACTGAAGAGACATTATTTGTCGAAATCCGGATATGGTGTACAAAAACCTTTGCACCTTTTGTTTGCGGTATATCATCTTTTCCGCAACTTTATTGTTTTCTGTTTAGCATTGAATTTAAAATTAAGATCCATTTATTACATCGGTGATCCGTTTATTTGGCAATCGCCAATGGCAATCAGCAGGGTTTAAGAACATTTGTTGTTCGACCTGTTAGTCAAATGCGTTTTGTTAAAATATACTTTTTCACTTTTTTGGTCTTTTGGAAAATGTTGTTTGTGCTGTATTTTGACCCCTCTAACAAGAAATTTGTTTTGCATGCACACGTATAAAAATTGCGGTTTTTATCCAACGCAATCATAGGTTTGAACGTTGTTTTCAATTTAGACTTGTTTATATTTTTCCGTTTGGGCTTGTATTATATTTGCCTTAGGGTTAATATGATCCGTTCATCCTATTTTGACTCCTCAAAATTCAAGAGTCTATCCTAAATTGAGGTAAATTGTTGGGCTTTCCAAATACCGTTTCGATTCCTAACATCACTGAAGAGACATTATTTGTCGAAATCCGGATATGGTGTACAAAAACCTTTGCACCTTTTGTTTACGGTATATCATCTTTTACGCAACTTTATTGTTTTCTGTTTAGCATTGAATTTAAAATTAAGATCCATTTATTACATCGGTGATCCGTTTATTTGGCAATCGCCAATGGCAGTCAGCAGGGTTTAAGAACATTTGTTGTTCGACCTGTTAGTCAAATGCGTTTTGTTAAAATATACTTTTCACTTTTTTGGTCTTTTGGAAAATGTTGTTTGTGCTGTATTTTGACCCCTCTAACAAGAAATTTGTTTTGCATGCACACGTATAAAAATTGCGGTTTTTATCCAACGCAATCATAGGTTTGAACGTTGTTTTCAATTTAGACTTGTTTATATATATATATATATATATATATATAAATATATATTTTATTTTAGATTTTGATTTCATCTGTTGTACATATTTAATTTGATTAGTCCGTATTATTCCCGGATATTTGTTTGTTTGTTTGGTTGTCTACTACTCATCATGGCAGATCCAGATAAGATACAACAACAGTATGATACTATGTACAGCACTTTCCAAGCCATGGGTCTCAATCCCAAGGGAGATACTCCAGAGGATTTGAATAAATGGATTCAGGATTACATCACTCACCAGAAAGAGTACAAGGCATTGGAAAATGCACTTTTGTCTCCACCAACTATTACTGCACCAAAAACAGAAACAGGAGCGGTATTGAAAGTTGCACCAAAGCCAACTGTAACCATGTAATCATATCCACCCAAGGTTAGAAATTTCTCAAGTGGAGATAACAAGGGCGAGATTGCATATGATATATGGAGATATGATGTGCAGATTGCTTTAAAAGATCCAACTTATACCAAGACACAAAAGGACTTTGCCATCCGTCGTTCTTTAACTGGTTCAGCTGCACGTATGGTAATGTACCAAGGCTTGGATAAACCAATCAATGACTTATTGGAAATTTTAGACAGCGTTTATGGAAGTGTGGACAATAAAGAACAGCTTCTTTCCGAATTTTACAGTGCCCACCAAAAGGAAGATGAAGATGTAACAACCTGGAGCAACCGACTTCAAGATATTTTAGGAAAAGGAATTGAAAAGGGTATTATTCAGTATCACGAGATGACACCATGCTTCATGCCATGTTATGGACCGGATTGAGACAAGAATTGAAAGATGTTAGTGGCCATAAATATGACTCCATTCAAGATTTCAACCATCTCAGAGTTGCACTTAGACAGATTGAGAAAGATCATCAACCGAAAAAATCCACCAAGCCTAACACTTCTAAGGCAGCTACTGCTACTTCACCAGAATCAAAGGAGTATGAGGAATTGAAAGGTATGGTACAGCAGTTGACCCATCAGTTTACCGAACTACGAGATCAACGTCAACAGGAACATACACCCTATAGAGGTAATGGTAGGTATAGAGGTTCAGGTAGGGTAGGCCGCAGAGGCTGGAACCAAACCTCAGGACAGAACAAAAATTGGCAAAATCAAGGACAGAACAATTGGCAAAATCAAGGACAGAACAACAATTGGCAAAATCAAAGAACACAAGATCCTTTAAAGCAAGATCCTCAACAACAACAAAGCAGGAATGATTATCCAACAGTTTGTCATCGTTGTGGACAGGAAGGCCATATACAGATAGGTTGTAGAGTAAGAATTGACCACTCGAGGAATTTAAACGCCATAAAACCTGTACAGAGGGGTCGGTATTAGGTTTGAGTAGGAGGAATTATGGTCCCATGGTTAGGAACAATTTTGTGAAGAGCATTACACCTCTAGATATATTTGGAAAACCGACTGAAGCTGAAATATTTTTAAATGGACACAGATTACCAGCATTATGGATACAGGTTCTACAGTATCAACTATAGCTGAATCGTATTATCAGGAACATCTTTCTCAGTCAACACCTATGAAGAATTTAGACTCTATTTTGGAAATTGAGACAGCTGGAGGAACTCAACTACCATATTCAGGATTCATAGAAGTTAATATCAAAACACCAGGGAATAGCAACCTCAATATTAAGCACATCTTACTTGTAGTACCAGATAGCCGTTATAGTCAACATGTACCAGCATTAAAAGGAACCAATATTTTAGATCAACTTATATTGGAACTTCAAGAAAAACATGGAGCCAGATATTTACAGAACGCAGCATTGACAACTCCATGGTACATGACATTTCGTTGCATATCAATGAGAGAAAAAGAATTGTCAAAGAATAACAACCGATTAGCCATTGAAAGATGTCAACAGGGAATTACCATCCAGCCAAATACCATTAAGGAAGTTACAGGATATTATGATAGAGAAATTCCATACTGTACAACACCATCTATCTTGCATTCAAGTGAGTTATCTACAGAATGCAAGGACATCGACATTGAACCATCATTACACCAGTATGAATACAAACAGAATAGAACGATAACAGTTAGAATGTCGAATACAACTACAAGGACTTTCACCATACCTCCGAAGTCGATTATATGCGAGATTCAACAAGTAACCATTGAGAAACAGCCCAAACCAGAAAAAGATGATGGTAATAGTTTATTAGAGCAAGTGGATATCACTGAAAGTTACCTTAACAGTACACAGTTACAGGTAGGTAAGCAGTTGATTGTCGGATATTCTGACATCTTCAGCAAAGGAGATCATGATGTAGGTCACACCGATAGTGTGAAACACCGTATTGATTTATACGAAGAGAGACCAATCAAGTAGGCATATAGGAGAATACCAGCATCCATGTATGACGAAGTCAGGTCACACTTACATCAGCTTATGGACATAGGGATTATAAGACCTTCCCGATCACCTTTTTCATCAAATGTCGTCCTCGTCAAGAAGAAATCAGGAGCATAAAGAATGTGTGTGGACTACCGTCAGCTTAACCTTCAAACTAAACGGGATAGTAATGCTCTTCCACGCATTGAGGAATTGTTGGATTGCTGCCAGGGAAGCAAGTTTTTCTCCGTAGTCGACATGAAGTCCGCATATCACCAAGTAGAGATCCTGGAAGAACACAAGGAACGGACTGCCTTTTCCGTAGGACCGTTAGGTTTTTATGAGTTTAACCGGATGCCATTTGGGTTGACGAACTCCCCAGCGACATATCAAAGACGGATGGAGGATTGCTTGGCTGAATACAACTTAAAGATCTGTTGCATATTTATTGACGGCATTATCACTTTTGGAAAGACATTCGAAGAGCACTTGGAAAATTTACAGCTTGTATTTCAACGTATCAGAGAGGCCAACCTGAAGCTGAGTCCAAGCAAGTGTGATTTTTTTTAAAAGTAAGGTAAAGTACATATTCATGTAGCATCTGAAGAGGGAGTAGAAATTGATCAAGACAAGACAGACCAAGTAGTCAACTGGCCTAAACCAACAACACCAGAGGATGTACGTAGATTTTTAGATTTCGTAGGATACTACAGGAGATTTATAAAGGATTTTAGTAAGATCAGTAGGCCATTGACAGATCTTATTCCAACACCACATAAGAAGACCAAAGGAAAAGTCAAGAGTAAGAAGGACTAAGTGTGGAATGAGGATCAGGATAAGGCGTTTCAGACCTTAAAGGACCATCTTGTTTCCGCACCTGTACTTAGTTTTGCAGACAGTTCGCCTCCATACGAGATACACACCAATGCGTCTGGGGAAGCACTTGGAGCAGTCCTATACCAGGAGCAGGGAGGCCTGAAGCGTGTCATCAGCTATGCCAGTCGTGGTTTGAACAAGGTAGAGAAAAACTACCCGCCACATAAGAGGGAATTCCTTGCACTCAAGTGGGCCATCTGTGACAAGTTCAAGGACTATCTTTACGGCCAACAGTTCACAGTCCTCAGTGACAACAATCCAGTAACCTATGTTTTGACCACCGCAAAGTTGGATGCAACAGGACATCGCTGGTTGGCAGCACTTGCAGCATTTAATTTTGACATACAGTATAGATGAGGACGAAACAATGCAGATGCAGATGCTCTTAGCCGTCTACCTATTAGCATTGAAGCGGTTCAAGCCATCTGTAATTCTACAGTCTCGAGGTCCAACATTGAAAACCTAACGCTCAACCCAGAGTTAGTATTGGATGATAACGACCCAAGAGGAACAGGTGCTGTGAACCTTATTGACTGGGAAAAAGTTCAACATTTAGATCCTGACATACACCGTATCATTGAATACATCAGAGAAAACAAGAAACCATCACGTAGAGAGGTTGGACCAAACCGTTTACTCAAGCAGTATAACCACCTGAAGCTGATAGATGGAGTACTTCATCGAGCAACAACTAATCTAAGCTGTAATCCAAGCTATCCACAACGACATGGGTCATCCTGGTAAAGATAGGACCTTATCCTTGACAAAAGACCGTTTCTACTGGCCAGGAATGTACAGTGATATTGTAACTTGGATTTCAGAGTTTGGTAGATGCATCAGAAGGAAGACTCCTACCACTCAACGAGCACCTTTAGTGAACATCACAACTCCGTTATAATTAGTCTGCATTGACTTCTTGACACTGGAACCATCCAAGGGAGGTCATCAGCACCTGTTAGTGATTACAGATCATTTTACTAGATTTGCCATGGCCATTCCAAGAAGAAATCAGTTAGCCAAGACTACAGCTGAGGCGTTCTATAATCACTTTATTCTCCACTACGGGATACCAGAGAGAATACACTCGGATCAAGGAGCCAATTTTGAGAGTAAAGTGATTAAAGAACTGTGTAACATCACTGGCATGAAAAAATCCAGAACTACCAGCTACCATGCAATGGGTAATGGAATGTGTGAACGGTTAAACAGAACACTATTGGAAATGTTAGGATCCTTGGAACCAGACAAGAAAGCTGCTTGGAAAAATTATGTTATCCCATTGGTTCACACCTACAATTGTACACATCATGACAGCACTGGACAGACACCTTATCTGCTTATGTTTGATAGAATACAACATGAAAGTCAGAGGTGGTACAATTAAACCAGGAGACAGAGTGCTGGTGAAGATAATTGCCTTCAAAGAAGGGAAACACAAGTTGGCTGACAGATGGGAGCATGACCCTTATCATGTCAACAGTCAACCGAACAGCGACATACCAGTATTTTCAGTTAAGAAGGAGAATGGCGAAGGTAGAATAAGAACTCTACACAGGAATTTACTCCTTCCTATATGATTTATAAGTGACACACCAACACCTGCTCCTAGAACAACCCGAAAAAGACCAACACCTGCCAAGAGGAGACAAAAAAAGAAGGAACCGACCACCAAGAATGACTACTCTGAGTATACAACATCTGACGAGGAATCAAACTGGGGATATGTCATCAGAGATGAACAAGGATACAGTGATTCAACCATCATTGAAAACTTACCCAACGTTCAAACTGATGAGTTACAGAATACAGAGACAGGAGGGGACGCCCAATCTTCAGCAGACACTATTAGTGTTGATGAGGACCTGACTTCTGAAGATAAAAGAAGCGCTTCACAAGATGAGATTGTTCAAGAAGATACACTTGAACAGGATATTTCTCAGACGGATACAGATGATGAAGATGAACCGGTTCCTATTCGTCGTTCAACCAGAGAGAGGAGACGACCACTCCGGTTTGCCACTGGTGAATTCCATATGGCAAAGTCTGCAATCACCACCATGTCTGATTGGGAAAAGAAGATCCAGTGTCTGAAATCTTTTGCAGACCAGACAACTTTATTCCAAGATCTACAGACAGAGGCAGGTCTAACCATTCTGGACATTTTGAAGTCATCTGCCAATGCTTCTACTTAGCAGGAAATGCCGAGACGTCATTTTCCGGCTGCGGGGAGTATGTGGTAGAGTGGAATTTAGTATTTTTTTGGAAAAGGCAAATTTGTATATATTGATTAAATTTATTGGAATAAAATGATTTTCATACTATTGATATTATTAGTTACAAATTGAATGGTATTTAATTTGTTCAGTCTGAATACTGTTATACTGACGATTTTACTTGTTTGTCTATGTTACCTTGATTTCTATATTTAGAATCTTAATTAAGGCTATATTTCTATATGGATAGTGATTTTGGTCACATGTTCTTTTTGGAGGGAAATTTCTATTGTTCTGGACACTCTTATTTCAACTGTCTTACTGACCAGTTATATTTCTTAATTCTGGAGTTTGTAAATTGGCTTGATTATAATATATATTGCCGAATCTTTGGGAATCTTAATTACTACTTTACAGGTCAGTTGTGTGTACTTTTCTCACATTATTTTAATAGTCCTATAGCTTTTAACAGAGTATGCAAGATTTGGTTAGATTGATTGATTGAATGAAGAAATGAATCTGTAGTGTGAATCTGACCTTTATGAATGATAAATACAATTAATTAACCATAACATGCTTTAAATCATTAAAGATTGATAAATTATTAAAATATTAAATAATCATAAATAATAGATTATAATGGAGCATTAGAGTGAAATGATATTAAATAGAAAGAAAGAGTTTTCTTGTGTATAATTAAGAAGTAAATAAATAGTTAAATATTCATTTTAAACCTTTATTATGTTTTAGTATCTAAGGGAACAAATTTTCTTATTTTTGATATGTGTTCATGTAATGAAGTCATATTGTAGACATGGAACACATTAGTTTTAAATTCATATTTATCTTCAGGTTATTATTTGATGTAGCCAAACACATATGATGTTAGTCTTGTGACCTTCAAATTAGCACTTGAGGTAAGCAACGAGTTGTATTATGTTGTTTTATAATTTAGTTAATAATTTGCTTATTTTGGCTTACTTTACTTTGCTTAGTTGCTGGATGTAGATATTTTAATGCTTTGCTGTTTTGCTTGGTTTATATTTATAGAATTCATGTAGAGTATATTATTTACATGGTAACAGAATATTTATTGCAGTTAAGGTTATGAGATACATAAACTAATACATGTAAGACACAAGTTTAAGTTGCAATTGAGTCTTTGAGACAGAAAATATAGATGTTAAAGAGAATGACAATATTATTTTACTTAGAATGTTATACAGTGCAATGTACTTGTTCATAAACAGAGTTATCTTTCTTTGCACTAGTATTTATAGTATTTTATAATTGTGTTTTGTAGGGTCTTTATATGAGACTACTGTTATTTTGTTGAAGTCCTAAGACCTTTAATAAAGAATCTTTACAATATTTACAACCGAGTGCTGTTATAATGATGCCTATTTCCACCCGGTTTCATATAGAAATCTAGATCACTTGATGGGCTTCAACAACGAGCAAAACCAATAATAGTAAAAGTCCCCGAAATGACAAATGTAATACAATACAAACGGGAAAACTAACGTCCTGATTTATGTACAATTCTATTATGTAAAAAAACGAAAAACAAAAATGATATACAGTAACAAATTTGAACAACAACGTGACTGATTACAGCAGGGGCGGATACAGCAAACTGGTGTTCCAACTTATTTTCCCCTTGACATGTTATATGAAGTGCGCATATTTGCACTAATACAAGTACACCGCGGCTGATATGATTAAATTATACCTCATTTATATTTATTTATATATATATATATATCGGTGAGTGTGTGTGTATGTGTGGGTGTATGTGTGTGTCTGGGCGTGTGTGTGTGTAAGGGTGTGTATGTATGTGTGTAATTATGTGTGTAAATATATGTATATAGATATATTTGATACTGATGAGTGTTGTATATAATGCTACTTAAGTTAAGTATTTTCGTTGAAAACAAGATGCATGTATGACATGTTGTGTGATTGCTTATTTAGTTATCAAATATTACTGGTACTAGTATTCACTGTATTGTACTGCATGTATCAAGTGTATCATAGAACAGAACGACCATGGCAAGGATTGAGTACTCAAAGTCAATTATTTCAGGCTACTTTTTTATGATACTGTTTCAGACTATGACTAATATTATTGCTATTTAGCATAAGTAAATAAGTCTTTATTGTCATATAAGTATAGTACACTGAAAATCGACCATATATTTGTGACGAATACAACAGGCTTTTGTATGCTTGTATTCTATTCTAATATATATAGTAGTAATATTGTTCATAAGTACTGGAAAGTAATTATGATTTGCGAAAAAGGCAGTTTCGTTATGTGGGAAGAATCATAAAAGTGTTGTTTTTCTAAATTCTATATATTAACGTGGACATCGATTCGTAGAGAAACTCGGATTGAAAAAATTTCAATATTGTGTATCCAATTGAAACTTGAACGCGGACTTCAATGAGAACACCTGGATTGAAAGTTTTCAGACGTTCCGACCAATGAAATTTATTTGATTATGTACCCACGCGGACTTCAACGAATGCACCTAGATGAAATATTTTGTTTATATCAGTCAATCAAATTTTTCTCAGTTATTACCGCTAAAATATAATTAATAAAATAAGATTTGACTAATCGAATACTTTTAGTTAAACATGTCAGGATTTAATAATTAAAGTGTCGAATCAGAAAATGTATTGTCCAATGTGAATATAACTGTATATATGTTTGTTCGTCTGTGTTTATGTTATTCGTTTTGTGTATATAAACTGTTTGTGTGATCAACGACAATTTGACGTTTACAAAGAGAAAAAAAAAAAGGCGGGAAGAAGTAACAAAGCAGACACTGACATAAGTATACGCATTTTACCTGCACCAGCACTTCCCTTTCCTTTTCCCACCACATTATGTATATTATCCATTTATGTTATTATTATGTATAAAATACAAATATAAAGAAAAATGAATCTCATATACTCGAGAGCCGCCTCAGATGGCGAGGAAGGGATTAAAATTGGGAAAATGATACCTAGGCCCTGTATCCTAACAATACAATCAGAGTATGAATCACCAAAAATTACATCAGCAGAAATGCTCCATTTCATAAACAGTGAAATTAGTTTAGATGTATCTGCTCTCATAGGGTACTTCCAATCAACAGGCCCAAATAAGTACTCGGCATCCTTTAGAGATGAGAATTCAAAAGAAATATTTCAAGGTATATTTAGAGATCATTTCGAAGTCCACGGAATTGAATTTGATATGATACAGGCAGAACCTCTGAAATGGGAAAATAAAAAAAGGACAATAGACATAACTTTATTTGGCATTCCATACGAGTTAAAACCAGAAAACATACGAAATAAAATGCAAAAGTATGTAGATATTTCGGAAATAAGATAAAACACTTTCAAAGACTTTCCAGACATTTCTAGTGAGGTGGTTACTGTGGTAGCTAATAGCACAAAAGAATATATACCCAAAAAAATATATATCAAAGGGCAGCAAATGTCCACTAAATATGAGGGTCAGCCCCATGGCAAAAAGTGTTTCAATTGTGGGGTGTACGGGCACATATCAACAGATTGTCCGGAACCACCCCGCAAAGCATGGAGTTCTGACAGAACACATCCGGCTATAGCTAGTAGCAGTGAGTCGCTATCCACACAAGACGTACAAGAATCACAAGATTCGCAAGAAACCACAATAATAAACTCCGGTGAAATTGAGGTAGAAACTTATCAAGATAATGAAACAATGGAAATGCACATATTGCGTTATGGATGCTACCTCAATAGAGGAGGAAGAAGACGAACTAGATGAATCAAAAAGTAGCAATGACTCTAAAGACCATGAGATAATTATAACTAAAACATTAGAAGTCAAATTTGACATACCACAGTCAGAGACTGATAAAATGAAATAAAAACAACAAGGAAAACAAAACGACAAATCAAAAAGATTACAATAATCTTATGAAAGATTTATCAGAGATATTAGGTGATATCTCTGTGTCAGAACCAGAAAACACCGAAAATGAAGAACAAAAAGTAGCTAAAAAAGAGTCGAATGCCATTTCTGGAGCCTCAGTGGCTCAAGGAAATGATAAAAACCAAACCAACACAACAAAAAAACAAACAGAAAAAGAAAAGAAAAAAGCAAACAAGGAAAGACAAAGAACCGAGAAAAGAAAAAACTCAAGTGATAGCGAAAATGAATTGGAAAAAAGACAGCCAGAAGCAAAAAAGTAGATAAGAAAGAAAATATGAATAAAACAATAGACAATAGATTAAAAATTTAAGACAGACAAAACATTTAATATTGTATAATTTTATTTATGATAAGTATCTCTGCAATGATATTATACCCTTTTCTACTAACACACATGAGCACTCTTAAAATTATATCACAAAATATAAGAAAAAATATAAATATCAAATATAAAGATGTCATCAATAATTATCAAGACGCAAATCTTATATGTCTACAAGAAACAGGAGAGTTAAATAGATCAACTGAAATAGATATTGAAGCTACGATAAATTTCAAAATATATAGTTCCGATGGAGAAAAGAGAGCAAGGGGTGTATGTATTCTTATACCAAAGCACGTAAAAGAAATAATAGAGCAGCAAGTTCCGGGGGCTTTAAAAGGAAATTTATTACATTTAGAATTTAAAATAGAAAGTAAAAAATACCATATTCTCAATATATACAGTCCAGTAAATGCTACAAGACCACAAACAGAATTTTATAAACAGTTAGATAAATACACTGAACTAATATATGCAAAAACAGATGTAGTTATATTTGGAGGAGATTTTAACCTTATAACAACAGAATACGACCCAAAAACAGGAAAAATTAAAACTGGTAGAGAGACAATATATAATTTCAATAGTATAGTAGCAAAACTAAACATAAAAGATACTTTCAGATATAGAAATAAGAATAAAAACGTTTACTCATGGACAAGTATCGATAATAGTTATGCTACAAGAATAGACAGAATTTATATTTCCAAACAAATATGTAACAAAATAAAAGAAACAGTATATATACCCTTTGCAAGATCTGACCACAAAGGTTTTCAATTAATAATATCAATCGGTCATATAAAATGGGGAACAGGATTCTGGAAACTGAATGAGTCATTGTTACAACAGGAAAAATATGTAGAACTAATAAGAAATTTTTGGAAAGCATGGGGAAAGGAGAAATTGAAAATGAATATTCTAACATGGTGGGAAAAAGGAAAACAGTCTATAAAGGATATAACAATAAAATACAGTAAGGTAATAGCAACAAAAGAAAAGTACAAATATAAGGGGTTGATACAACAATTAGAAGAAGAAGAAAATAAAAACAAAAATGATATATCCAATGAAAGAATAAACAAAAATAAAAAAAGAAGTAGAGAATTTAGATGTTAAGAGGAAAAAAGGAGTTATAATAAGATCAAGGGAGGAATATTTCAATGGGGATTTAGAAAATATAGAAATTTTTGAGCTAGCAGAAGAGAAAAGGGGCATTAAAAAAGAAATAAGAGAACTTTGTGATAAAAATGGAAAATTCTGTGAAAATAAAGAAGAGATAATAAACACTGTGAGAGACTTTTACAAAGATTTATATAGTAGTCAAAATATAGAAAATGATAAAATATCAGACTATTTGGAAGGGGTAAAACTCAATAAATTGGAGGAGGCGGATTGGATTTACTTAAGCCCGATTATGACAAATGAAGAATGCTACAAAAATACAAAAGATTTTCAAAATAACAAAACACCAGGTATAGATGGTCTAGGGAAAACATTTTATGTGAAATTTTGGGATATAATAGGAGAAGATCTGACAGAAGTTATAAACAATATATACTTAACAGGGGAAATGACAGAATCAATGAAAACTGGAATTATTACTCTAAGTTATAAAAATAAAGGACATTTTAGAGACTTGAAACAATGGAGACCAATAAGTTTATTGTGCTTTGATTACAAAATAATAACAAAGACCTTAACAAAAAAAATGGTAAAAGTAATCAATCAATTAATTGATGTAAACCAGACAGGGACAGGGCCAAATAAAAAAAATCACAGACAACATATATGGAATAGATTAATAATAGAATTAATGGAAATAAATGATTGGAATGGATATCTTGTATCCTTTGATCAGGAAAAAGCATTTGATAGAGTGGAGCACAACTATACTATACAAGTACTAAAAAGAATGAATTTCCCTCGGGCATAATAAGGTGGATAGAGATCATATATAAAGACATTAAAAGTAAGATACAAGTTAATGGCCACCTTACAAAAGAGATTAAAATAGAAAGATCAATAAGACAAGGATGTTCTTTATCCATGACAATCTATGCGCTCATTATAGAACCATTGGCCTCAAGTATTAGAAATCCTAAAGACATTAACGGAATAAACCTGCCAAATAGGAAAGACAACTGCGCATTATTCCAACACGCAGATGACTGCTCCACCATTACAACAGAAATTTCGGATTATGATCATTTGGTAAAAACTTTTAAAAGATTTGGCGAGGTATCGGGGTCAAAAATAAATGAAAATAAAACAGAAATATTAGAAATAGGAAGGAAAAACCACTCAGAAAACAACAGATAATGGAATTAATTAAGGAAAATGTACTAGGGATAAAATTTGGGGAAAATAAAATAGAAAAGAACTGGAATCCAATAGTAGAAGCGATAGCAAAAATATGTAAGGAATGGGAAAATAGAAACATAGATATATATTCAAAAGTAAAAATAATAAATACATATATGTTAAGTAAAGCATGGTTTGTGGCAAAAATAATATTATCAACAAAGGAAATAAAAAGAAGGATAAATAGAACGTTATACAAATTTTTGTGGAATGGCCCGGAATTAATAAAAAGAACAACATTGAATAAAAAGAAAATAGAGGGGGGGATCCAAATACCTGATGTTGAGGAAAAGATAAATGCCATGTGGCTACAAACGATAAGTGACATGATCACAGGAAAACAAACAATTTGGAAAACTCTATATATATATTTCTTAGGAATAACAACAAGAGAACTAATACCAGAGCTGACTGAGAATAAAAATATCCATACAGAACAATTTGGAAAAAATTCAAAAAAATTGAAAGAACTTTATATACAGTACAGAAATAAAATAAAATCAACAGAGAACATTATTCTAAAAGATATTTATTATGAAATCACTGGACAAAAGAAAAATTTAATAACGATAGAAGAAGAAAATAAAGAAATAAAGTTTACAAATATATGGAAAACAATAGTTAACATAAAGAATGATATACAGAGAGAATTTATATATAAAATAATACACAGAGCTGTCCTAAAGGGAGAAAAACAGCTAGAAAGAGGATTAAAAAGCATGGAACCTAAGTGCAAATATTGCAATAAACAGATCGAAACTTTTGAACACTTATTTATAGAATGTAAAGAATTAAAACTATTTAGACAATATGTAACCGAAAATGGACAGACGAAAGACCCAAATTTTAAAATAAATAAAAAAATTACTTCTATTAGTAGATATTAAAAAGGAATTATTACCTCTTATATATGGTTACACTCATACAGTATGGGCTTATAGACATTATGAAGATGAATTAGTTTTATATAAATTACAAATGAAATATCATAAGGATAAAGAAATTTATGAAAAATATAATTAGGAAAAGACAAGAAGAAAAAGGGCTGTTCCCAAAATGAATATTTCAAAGGGTACAAGATACCAATCGGAAAAATAAAGGCAACATAAATAACAAGAGAAAATAAAATTTGATTATGGGATTGGGAGGCTACTTTGTTATAGCTTAATTTTAATAGGGTTTTATACCCGTTTAGTCTCCACAATGCCCAAAATCAAATTAGAAATAACCAACCAACCAAAAAGAGGGAATTGAAACTAGACGAAAACAAAGAGTAGTCAGTGTGGGTTTCGCCACGCTAAACTACACAACTACACAACTACAACAGAACAGTGATCTACAGGGAATTAGGAAGAAACAATAATAAGAACAATAGTAAGTTTATTTAAATTTAGATTGTATTTATTTAAATTATATTTGTTAAAATATTGTTATGTTAATGATAAGATGAAAATAATCATGTTTTTTATTGCAGAATTAAAATATCGAAAAACTTTCTCACAATTGCACAATGATGATAAAGTGAACAAAAGCCATCTATCAATCAGTCAAAAAATTGGGCTAGATGATAGATGAGTAAATTTTTCATTGTTCAAATCAAAATTCCGTATTATAAATAAAAATGTGATTTATTCTCCTTTTTATACTTCTAAGCATTATGTAAGCACTCTTTTAGCACATCAAACTCAAACTAACATTCTCAACCACTACGGTTGTATATTGTATTAGATTTTTCAAATATATAAGGGACTGGCCAGTTCACACCAATCTGAGTGTTGAGAGAAATAAAAAAAAAAAAAAAAAAAAAAATAAAATTACAGTACCAATGCGGAAATGTTTAATTTCTATTCTTGTTTTATAATGTTTATGCTAACTTTTGGTCTGTATAATTGTATTAAATTCCACAAACTTAAGGTAAAACACATTATTGAAAACCCCCATTGGGTGTAAGCCAGGGCCGACCGTGCGAGGTCTTTATAGCCAGTCAAGGTTGTTTAACCAAGCCATCATTATTGCAGACTGAAATTTTACTTAATATATATTCACAGAATAAGCCAAAAACTCTTTTACGTACAGGCAGCAATCACTTAACACAATCGTAACAACGCTTCAATTTTTCGTTTGACATTTGCTTCTTTTCGACAATGAACGCACGTTTTGTATCTGTGACCAGTATTATAATTTTACACAGTTTGAATAGTTCATTGAGCTGTTAATTTATAATTTACAATTTTTAGCAAGACTAAACTGTTTACACAATGAATTCAACTAGTGTCAACATTATCTATATCAATTTTATTACTTAACACAAAATTGTTTTATATACAAACTATTTTAAATGTCGGTATAATTATATATTTTTTTACCGAAAACGTAAGATGCATAGATTTGTTCTATGTAAACAATAAATAATTACTGTTCTTTAGACACACGTGTCTCTATTTAAATAACGAGTACAAAAAAGGAAAACAAAAAAACAGAAAAGGTAAATATACAGGAATACAGCGATTCGATGCATATAATAATGACAAATTTAAGTTATAATTTTTCATCACAAATTTGTTTAAATCTATTCATGTTCTATTGAACATCTTTCACTTCTAGGCTCGCGCCTATGAGTGCAATGAAGACCTTCTCATTCGCACTCTCTTTCCATTAAAAAAAAAATCCCCAAGTATTTGTAAGAGACCAAACTTTACTTACACGTTAATTGTGAATATTTGTTGGAGGTATTTTCTGACACTACTGGAACAATGCCCCGTTGATTGGCCGTGAAAATGTCCGTAAAAATGCTGGTGATTTTTACAGTGTTTGTCACGGTTAATTTACGGTGGGCCGTGAAACTTATCCGTGACAATACCGTGGAATGACTGTCGTGAAAAAGCTGTGAAAAGTTTGTGAAAAGGCCGTGAAGAGGTGCCACCTGAAAACTTGGGTGAAAAGACCGTAGAAACCCTGTGCAAAAAATGTACACCGTGAAAAAGTCGTGATAAATTATGTGCCCATTGTGAAATGACCGTGAAATGTACATGCACTACTGTGATAAACAACCATTCACTGATTGTGAAAACTCCTGTAAAATGTTAAATGTATTTTTCAGGCCATAATTTAACAAAAAATTTAAATGCTGTTTCATTCAAGTGAAGTGAAATGCCTGAAAACCTAGTGTAAACATCTACAGACAACTTATTTAAGTACAATGCAAGTGAGACTATGAAAAACCATATTAAAATGCTGTATTTTTTTAGTAATAATTGTGACAAAGAATAAACATATTAATTTTAATAGAATTGTAGTAATTATGTAAAGAAAACATAAAAGCACATAAATGTCAATGTGATTAAGTAGCTAAAGTCAGCTGTAACATGTATTGTAGAAATTTTGTACATCTCTTGGGTCTGATTTTACCACTTCAGCAATATTTGTCTAATGTAATCCTTCACTTCACTGCCCTTTTGAATAACTATTCCAGAAAAACATTTATAGAAGTTCCTGTTAATTCCCAGGAAATACTTTTAACTAAAAAGCTCTTCTTTCCAACTGGATTCCTGAACTATTTTATATAAAGACTGCTATATCCTTTTGCTCTTCATTCCTAGAATAAATAAAGAAACATTACATATATTATACATGTATATAAAAAAACTATTTATATATTCAAATTAATTTTTGGCATTTATGTACATACATGTACTTAAAACAGCTACAATATTATTCCATGCAATACAGGACTTCACGGTTAATGACTCCATATTGAATAGGGGGTAGATTTTCATACTGGAGGTGAAAATGGTATGAAAAATACTAAAAAACATCATTGAAACAGAACTGCCACTTGGAAACATGCATAAGTTTTCCCATATTTTCATACCATTTTCCAGAAAATCTGCCCCCTATCCAATATATATGGCATCATTAGTTAACGAAGTTCTGTATTGTCAACTTATATTATTTTTTTTAGATTTTTTAAAAGACTAAAGACACTTTTAAGACAGACTATTAAATTTAAATGTTTCTTTGAAGTAATAATATGTATGGCTAAAGCCAAACTTGTCTAGACTAAGTGGCCGTAATGAGTCACAGATTCATTTTACAGGGGGCCCAGGGGCGTAGCAACTTTTACTGCAGGCACATTCGCCATACCAATTATTTTTTAAACACCTCATTGCCATACCAATTATTCTTATGATATGGCACAAACCCTTCTAGAAAGGACATTTTGCCGTACAAATATTAAATATTTTCCCTGCTACGCCTCTGATTAATCCCTTTTGAACTCTGTGTCCTGACGGCCAAGTCACAAAATACTTAAATAGCTCCCGACACATTCAAAGGGAGTTACGCCTCTGATTATCAGAGTGAACTCCATTTCAGAGATACTTATTGCTATTATAATCATTTCCAATTATCTATGTCTATGTCTACGTAGTGTACTGTACATAAATGTCATTTTTTTATGTGGCCAGTATGGGGAAAACGGACCCCCCCTTTTTCCCCAAATACATCAACAAAACAAAACCGTAATCGTATTTAAAGGATCCGGTAATTCTTAGAAAATATTAACCGATATGATTAAAGGAATCAAGTGCAACAGACTCAAATATAAGTGAATATATCACATGCATGTTTGCGCGGTTTCTGCAAATTCAGTGAAAATCAGTTCAGTGAAAATGCTCACAAACGTCATCAACATTTTGGTGATATGATGCATAAAATAATAAAATATTAATAACTTAACTTACCTCAAACTTGCTGTCACTCGTCTTGCATCTATAAAGTAAATATTAATCGACCTTCGGCGTCTTTCAAATTTCCAACCTGACTTGCGGAAATGTTATAATTACTCTAAAAGAAACACGAATCCGGATACGGTCTGATATTCCGGGAAGTTCTCGGTTTTACATGTTTCGGTTCCAATTAAAATTAATGTTTACATTGTTTATAATAATGTACAGACGAGAAGCAAAATACTTTTCTTTAAATGCAAAATATTTATTGGCACAAAGTCATTCATTATAACAATGAATGGTTCCACTTAAAAGTCAGTCCTGTACATTAGTATTGCATATAATAATATTTAAACAGACATATATTTATAATGAAAAGTTTATAGGATATTTAGAAAAATGTGAGTGGAAATAATTAGACCATATTACATATATCACATGGGATGTTTTAAATCTGAATTAGGATAAGAAAAAATTGACATGAAAAAATATCACGGCCTTTTCACTGGTTTCAACAACCAGTGAAAAGGCCGTGATATTTTTTATTAAGCATGAAAGGACAAATTATCACGGCCTTTTCACGGGATATTGAAATTTCACGGTCTTTTTCTAACATCAAATATTTTTCACGGCCTTTAGAAATTTTTTTTTACAAAAGTCACGGGGTATTTTCACGGGGTTTTCACGGTCCTGTGATATTTCACAGACATTTCACGGCCATTTCATGGGCTGTTGTTACAGTAGCGTGACTAAAACCGAAAACGTTTGTAACGGATTAACGATAGATAACGGGGATGCTGTTCTGCTTGAGTGATTAACCTTACAAAAAGGCGGTCACTTTAAAGATTAAAAGGATTTAACATCAGTTTGATTTCGTGTAACGGGGGCGTGGCTAATTAGTTTGACACAGCTTAACCTTCTCTGAAACTAACTTAAAGGGAATCTATTTGACTGGTATTAAAATAATTTGATATGGATTGAAATGCATTAAAAACAATTTTTAATTTTTGTCAATCGTTATCTTATGATAATCAATCTTTTTTAAATGTCGTTAATACCTTTTTGGCCGTTCAAGCTAAATTCGGGTTACTAGTGTAAAATATTAACCAAAAATTCACATGATCAACATCCTGCGTATACATTCATATTTTTAAAAGAATTTCTTTTTGAATTTACCAATTGGAAGGATGAAAAATCGGACAAACGACTATCTTCATTTTACAGAACAGAACTTGAACACCGGTGTTCACTGCGTCTGAACACAGGTGTTAATATTTTGAACACAAACGTTAAAATTTTGAACATGTCTCTAAGCATGAACGTATGACGTTAAGATATTGAACATTCGGTGTACAAGTTTTGAACGCGTCCGGACGCGTCAGGTGTCTGGTATATTTACAGTGGTGTTACTGGCCCCTGTAGATTTTATTCAATTATATGTTATCATTAAACAACATGAAGTACAATGTAAGCTAGTCATTTATCGAGATTGATTTGATGACAAACATTTCCAATTTGATGTTTTTTTTAGTAATTTAATGTAAAATGCTAACATAGATACATGTCTTTTCTCTTTATCAAGAACCCGAATTTTATATTTGATTTTGATTTAATCTATTCTGAAGTCTTGAAAATTGATTACCAGCCGTTGATAAAAAAAAAATTATACAAAAAATTAATGAACCTTTTGTTTGAACAAAAAATGACATTACAGGGCTCATCAATTGTCGGATTGACGAATCTATTACATTTGTGTCTAACTTTTATAAATTACTTGCTATCATGTTTTTTGTGATTGATTAAACTCATTTTTGGTTTTTATTCAAATGGTATCAAAACTTGTGCAAAGAACGACAGAATGGTGCAAAAACCGAACCACTACCAATTTTGCATAAACAAAAAACTTTACCTGCTGATCCATATTCCATTATTTGAC
Organism: Mytilus californianus; assembly: GCF_021869535.1. Classification (NCBI taxonomy): domain Eukaryota; kingdom Metazoa; phylum Mollusca; class Bivalvia; order Mytilida; family Mytilidae; genus Mytilus; species Mytilus californianus. Next base: position 28,458,831 of record NW_026262626.1, on the reverse strand, counting down.
AACTAGCTCCACTAAATAATGTCACGTTGAAAATATTTCCTAGTGTTACTGTCTTCATTCTATCAATTTCAAAGAAGACTTGATATGGAGTTTACGTCGGCGTTTCCACCAAAAATGACTTGAACATTACATTGGATTAGTTCATGTGTATATGTGTTATATCGAAAACATCATATGTAATAAGTTATTTTGTTTGATCCTGTAATGGGGTCTCGGTGGCTGAGTGGTCTAAGTAGTCGAACTACTGTATCAGTAGCCTGTCGACAATATGGTTGTGAGTTCAAACCCCGCACGTGGCAGGTGAGATCGACTCCAATCTTACTTGACTACGATTGTCAGTTTTCCTACCAACGGTCGGTGGTTCTCCCCTAGCATTCCGGCTGCATTCACCAATTAAAACTGGCAGCCACGAAATAGCACACTAGTACCAAAAACGGCGTCATACACGAATAAATCAATCAATCAATTGATCCGGTATAAATTCAAATTATGTACATGAATGATAATTTGATAATAAAATTAATAGTCAACGATGATACAATACACCATTTGACTTAATTCATCACTGTCTTGAATATGCATGAAATATTCTCAACTTAACGTTAAGCAAGAAACAATCAATTGACCAATTTATCACGCAGTAAAAATATATTTAAATTCCATTTAAGGGGCACATAACACCTTAACAGGGAGTTCATTTTTTTTAAAATCAGCTGATCGTTTTAATCACATACTATTAGTAAAGAGAAATCAAGCTTCTCAATGATCAAAATTAGTGTGTGTCAATGAAATCATTCCTGCTAATTGTGTGGTTATAATTTCAAATGTCTACCATATGATTAAAAGGAGATATGAATAATATGTCAAGAATACAGCAATCAAACTACAAAAAAAAAACTGACCGGTAGTTATCCCTTTGAAGTTGTAATTACGGAGCATTTTAGATCTTTAATGGTTTAGATGTAGTAGTTTATATTCTGGTCATTTAGTGTTTCCTTAATATTTGTCTTATTTTCTTTTCATTTATCTGCAAAATATGTTATCGATCCTATTGAATAAGACATATATGCATGTTTGTGTAAAGTACATAATACATAAAAAAAAATTAAATAGCAAAACTACCGAACTCCAAGGAAAATTCAAAACGGAAAGTCTTCTATCAAAAGCTCAAACACATCAAACGAATGGAAAACAACCGTCATATTCCTGACGTGGTACAGGCATTTCCTTATGTAGAAAATGGTGGATTAAACCTGGGTTTTTAGCTAGCTAAATCTATCACTTGTATTACAGTCATATAGCATTCCATTAAATTGACAACAATGTGTGAGCAAAACCAACAGACATTGTAGGTAAAAATGTCAAAAATTGGGGTACAGAGTGTCAGACTCCGACAGAATGTGACCCCACAGAATAAGAATTATACCAGAATTTATATTTACATAAACAACACGACGGATGTCACATGTGAATCAGGATCTGATAACTCTTCCAGAGCACCTGCGATCAACCCCGGTGGGGTACGTGTTGCTCATTCTTTAGTTTTTTATATACTGTTATTTATCTTTGACTTATATATGCTGAAAATCTCTTTGACCTCTTCTTGTTTATGATTTTTTTTCTGTTTTGAGTGTCGCAACTTACTCTTTTAATTTGTAACAAACGATTTTTGTTCGACGATAATAGTTTTGAAATGAATGAATGAAAATTAAAAGCAGTCGTTAATGCAGCATCGTCTCAGTTGATATATCAATGTATATGAATATTCAATATATGACAAAAACAGTTTTATGATAAATAGATAAAATCCTATTATCGCTGGGTTCTGACATACTTATAAAGACGAGAAGAATGTATTCTATAGCATTCTTTTCATCGGCCTTGTCAAGTATTCAATGCATATGAATTGGTGCAACCTTCGTAACTGGTATACATATAACTATTAGATCAAAACAAATACAAGCAAGCAGAAATTCAAAGGGAATTTTTTATATTTCTATTGGAAAACTTGAAAAATAAAAGTAGGATTGAAAAAGACTTCAAAGAGGCTGGACGCAATAATCTGAAAATTAAAACATGTAAAACCCCAACTGTGGATTCAAATAAGTATCATGATGAAATAACATACCATCAACACGAGGTTATACTCAATATACTGGAAAATAACAACAATACACATCGAGACTGGAGCATGTTCTTTACGCCCTATATATAACGTTCACGAATATATCTTATTGTGGTCTTGAATATCATGACATATGTATAACGGCTATACGATGCAGGACTTCTGATATCACTTCCCGTTTAACTTGGATGTATCTGCAAACACCTTAATTTTATAGGCTTTTTATCAGACTGAGTGTACTTCTTGCTTTATATTTCCGTAAAATCGCGGATTGCCTATTTATTTCAATTAATGATTCCTATTTCATTTGGAGTTGGTCTGAGTGGTATCTGATATTTCTGACAACGTATCCTTATAACTTTTATTGAACTCTGTAAATCATGAGTTACATGTAGAATACAAGTAAAAAACTATGAACACATGTATCTAAAACAAAATATGCACTTTCTTGAGAACAAATATTTCTATGCAACAAATGAAATAACAATTTGTGTATTGTCTAATTAAGATATTCATAACCTTTTTGCAATGTTTTATTAAAAGAATCTTTTACTTTCTTCGATATAGAGTTATTGGGATCAATGTCAATTGTGTCCTTCAGAGCTGTATTGTTTGTTTCTGGTAACAAAATAACTAGGAACGCCGATAAGAACATAAAACCGGCAAACATTAGATATAGCAATCCAGGAATCGTCTGGCTCTAAAAAAAGCGAAAATAAATGCCATGACTATTTAAAGAGATTGCAATTGATAGTATTGCGTAACAGACCAATTGATATACTAAAATAACTGTTTACGTGAAACTCATCTAAATGTATAAAAAACAAATATTTGTCTCATGTCTGTGGTAAACCTATAACAAACTTCCGCAGACTGACTGGCGAACATCATTTTGATAAAGACACTTTTCTTTTCTTAGAAAATGTTTGATTACGCTATACTATACAATGTGTTGGTTTCTCACATTGCTGTACTCCACATATTTTTAAGTTTTAGTTAGGAAACGACCATTTAACTTCAAAAGGGTTGGGTGGGGTGGGGGGGGGGGGGGGGGGGGGTGGGGGGGGGGAGTTATGGTTTTTTTCCTTTAAAAATATTCTGACCCCCATTTTGATGAAAAAAAATGAAAAGCAGATGACAAAAAAAAAGTATTCTGAATCCAGATTTTCCCCATACCTTAAAGTGTTAAATTTTGAAAAAAATGATTTGATTGATAACGTCGAAAAACTAAAAAAAAAAACTAATTTCTGACTCAGACAAAAAACCATACCCCCTTTGAAGTTAAATGGTTGCTCTCATAGAAGGAGTTGTTAATACAACATAATTCTATGTTCAAAGTGAAAACGTGCCTACGGTCTACATTCCATTCAGCGACACATTGTTGAGGTAAAATTTTCGAAATTTACAAAAAAAGGCTAATTCAGTTACTTTTTCTGTGAGATTTACCTACGTCGTAGGAAGGTGTCAAGGAAAAGTGATTGGGTTGATCATTTGAGACTCATAATTGTTTGGACTAGCTTAATAATTCACCTCTGATATGAAGAAATGAGTACAAAATAAAACAGTATGAAATGTATGTATCAAATAGTTTACTAAAAAAAGGGCTCTATACTCTGAGCAGAAATTGATGTAATTTTATAAAATTAAGCTGGTATTATTAATAGAGCTACAGAAAGTATTTTTGTTAAACATACATGTAGAAAAAAGCATAGGCATGTGATGTTGTACATTCATTGTACAATGTTGTAATTGCAAAAGTATGCATGTACCAAAGTATGTTCCTGTGGATAATTCAGATGAATTGGTATATGTAGGCGTGTGTGTGATCTTTGAATATATTGGTGCTGTACTATGTACCCAATGTTTTAAATGTTTACAAACATTTGATAGGTAAAGGTCACGACACAATATTTATTTGGGTCAAATCAATAACGAATCTATTTAATAATTAAGTTGTAAACACAAAATTATATTAGTACAACAACTTACCTTTTCGAATCATTATTCCAAATTTTCAAAACATTAAATAATATATCCAAACACCAGGATTGAAAATTATGTATTCTCAAAATTGAAAGATTGAAAAAAAAAACGTGCGAGGTCACTGACCGCATTTCGTTTCTGATACATTACAGATAGTATAAAAAATCAATTCCGGAGTAAATAATAATTTCCGTAAAAATACTGACAAACTTGTGTAATTATAGATATTGGAATATTACAGATATTATTATAAATATAAATAATATACAAATTTTGTATTAATAAAGACTGTCTGTAACAGTAATTTATTTATTCAGATATTTATACCAATGTTATTTATTGTTAATTCTACTGAATATTCTCCCTGGATATTTAGTAGTAAATTTAGCAGGGAGACTTGATGGAATGCTGTACACCAAGTTTTATTGTTAAAACAGCAATATGTGCAATAAAGAATCAATTTGAGTGTTAAAAAAAAAAAGGAAATTTACAAAAATGCATTTCTAGAGCAATATGTACAGGTTGCACGGTGTCATATAATAATATATGTTAATTAAGGTTTAGCATAATTCAAGTTATATCTATTATGTAGAAGCAATGACAATAAACCATCATCCATCTTTGCATTTTTACACAAAATGCGCACACACTTTTCAAATGTCATTTTCTGATTAGAATGTGAAAGTGCGAAACAATTGTATATCATTACTTTGACATGCTATTTACGTTGTATACATTGGGGACACTTTAATCAAAATAAAAATGACTAAAAATATTTGAGTTAGTGACCTGGGTGGTAAAAAATCTCACTAGATGAAGTAGGATATTACGTCGTACTGACCTATAGCCGAATACATCTTAGTTCATAACAGTTTATTGATAATATGAATTCGATAGAATTTTAATACATGAAGCTCTTTTCAAACCTTGACAAGGTGCATTAAATCCACTGGAATGTGAAAGAGTTTTTCTTAAATATCTTGAAAATAAATAATGGTGCACAGGGTTAAATTGGTGGTTAGTTCAATTGTAAAAGATGACAGAACTGTTGATAAACACAAATGAAAAGAGTTCTTTAAAACATTTATTCTTAATCTTTAAAAGTGTTTAACAGTAGAGCTTACCGTCAATCTGAAGTTTATTTTCTGATTATATTTATATTTTATATTTTAGTATTTTATCCAAAAGAAACACATCAAGTACAATATTCTGATTTTGAACACAGAAACATTGAAGGCTTAAGACTTTAATTTTCATGCACGTTTCCCATACTTTTCATAAACTTACTGTCAAGTTTCGGTAATATCATAATGCAACATAAATGTATCCTTTGACCCACTGCGCTTGTCAATATACAATATGTGTCAGTGGAAGATAGGATGTAAACTGCATATAGATACTGTAACTAAATATAGTTCAAAATTCATAATAAAATTCATTTAAGGATGTTCGCTCCTATGTTTCAAAATAACAAGCCTTTAAATTGACTGTTATAAATTGATAGTATATCAATAACGGGACATAAACGTTAGGAATAAAACAGTTCTGTGTCTTTATTTTTGAAATATGATCAATTGAAAATTTGGCGGGAAATTATTCTCTTTAGATTTCTTATACATTTATGATTGACACCTTTTTTCTTTCAAAAACTATGACAAAAACAAGGATTTTATAGGATTTTCAAAAATTGCTTTTTATACTTTATGTAAATTATGAAAAGAAAAGTAGGGGGTTAGCGGGCAATTTTTTTATTGGCACTTCATGGATAAAACTTGAGGATTCTGAATATCTGAAAAATAGTCAAAAACAAGAGTAGTGACCATCTTTAACTCATTGATAATGATAATGCAAAATGTTAAATACCACCTACAGCAAAATTCACAATTGGTGCTACCATTATCCCAATCCCAGATGTTGCACTAAGCAAACCGCAACCAATGTTTCTAAAAAAATATGGTATCTTGTAAAAGAGCTATTGAACATATATTCCTCAATATAAATGATAAAATAGTACCAAATATTTCAGCCACATTGTTGACACTTCGTCAAATTCGTGTAGATCTAATACGGTATATTTCCGCCAGCTTGTTTATATCGCGATTTGTTGCATGTAATTAGCGCGTAATAAACTTTAAGTAGAACGTCTTGAATGCAAAATCGGTTATTATGAAATATATGTAATCCACAGAGAACGCTCTACTCTAAAGTATCTTTATAAAAGAAAACCAGTAAAAATATCGGCACATGATGCATGAAGTATTTGATACTATATAATAAAACATTATGGTATAAGTTTATTAATGACGCCATCTAATTATTAATTGTAGAAGTGCTGGCACTACTTTAGAAATAAAATTCTTTGTCTTACAATTTTGTTAAATATGTTTTAATTAAACAAAAAAAAAAATGTTACTTTTCAATTGATTTTTCTGCTAATTGCGATTACAGGGAGTTGCAAATTAAATTAAACAAATCTGTTTCGCAACGAGTTCACGGTCACCAATTCTGTAGGTTTTCGGCTATGGTCATCTTTCGTCCTACATGTAGCGTAAATTTGAAGCCCGGTTTCGATTGCTTCTGAAAAACATGTTGATAATTTTGACAAAGATTTTTTTTGGAGCATAAGGCAGACCCATTAGTATTTTAAAGTTGTAGTTCTCATTGTGGAATTTAGTTCACGGCATTTCAGTCATTTGTTTAACGCATTTCGTAGAAAATATATCGGATTATAGATGAGTTATAGACTTGTTTAAGTGTAATAAGGTAGTTAATACCGTTTGTTTTTGTTTTGTTTGGGTCACCATCATTGAATATTATCCACATCTAAGTGTTATCACATCTAACATTGAATCAGTTTTACCTTACTACAGTTGGATATATTTCAGCCGATATCAGCATGACAGATACCCAGCCGGCAGTCACAAATGCTTTTGAGGGAAGTGCAAAAACTATTACGAATGTTTCCTTATTTTCTATGTCTGTAATATAAAAACATGAAGTAAATTTCCGTTATGCAAAATAATTTTTTACATTAACGCTTTTGTTTGGAAAGAAAAATAAGTAGCGTATTACTATGTTTTCACTTATTATGGCACCCTCATCGGAGTTGGGGTGACATATTGTTATTGTACGTTTCTTTTTTTCTTATTACATGTTTTTTTTTTCTTCCACTTTTTTGTCCAGCTTATATTTCAGAATTTTATAAACCAATGTTAATGGAACTATACAATAATGTTAACCAGCATGTGCAGATTTATTTATTTAGGGGTATGGAATTTTCAAAATGGCCGCCGTTACCATGGAAACAGCAAAAATGTCCAAAATTTCAAAATACTCCAAACTTATTGAAACTTTATTAAAATGTTAATTGGCATGTGTAGATGCGCACTTTGACTTTGGAATTTTCAAAATGGCTGCCGTTACCCTAGCAATTGGGGGGGGGGGGGATATGAGGGTGCCATCCGTAATTGCTCACAATTACAAATCTAGTAGTTTGATTGTTTTGGTTACGCACAAGTGTAAATTGATATATTTGTTCACGTCAACTTCAACTTGACCTTCATTTTCAACATTTTTGTTTTCATGGTAGTGGTCATTCTGCTTAATTTTGGTCATTTTTTAATTGTGTATTTTTCTTTAATATAATCATGTCTAGATTTAATTGGTAAATATGAGATTCGTTTGCGAACAGCTGGTTTATCCCCTCCTCATTCTGAACCTGCGCCAAGGCAATCTAAATCTTGTGTTGTCTTTTGTTTTTTTTTAAGGTCTATTTTTTTTTCGAAAAGATCGGGTGTTGATATGTTGTACTGTACAAAATTTAGGGTTATCATATTGTCCTTTTTTATGTATTATTCACCTGTTTAGTTTTTATATTTAAAGGAAAATTCAAATAATTTTACACTACCTAAGGCTTGTAATATGCCTACGATAATCCCAGAGCATCCACCAATAATATAAAACATTGAAGTCGTCCATCTTCTTCCAATGCTGAGCATATAAAAGATATAACATAATGATGACTAACTCTAAGGAATTGATACTATGAATAAATTATATTTTTTAGGCAAAGGTCGAATTGTTCAACCTCACAATTTTCTTTCGAAACTAATGAGAACAATTCAAAACATAATTAAATATTATTTTTTTAATAGTTTGAAAATATATTTCTATGTGAAATCCACCTTAAAATCGGCTTAACATGCTTCGTAAGTAAATTGCAAAGAACAAAAAAAACCATAGATATCATAACCAGACTTATTTGTTATTTATAGTAATTGCTGCTATGATATTTTGTTATGAAGAGAAGTTTAGTCAGTGGAGTATACTGATGAAAAACAAAATTGCTATGAATCAGTGGATGGTTTAAATAGAATACAGAAAATAATATAATGAATTATAGGTTAATATTTACGGTCCCTTTTGGTCATACTGTTCTACACATATTTCGGTTCATATACATCCTTTGCTTTCAAATATTTGGTTTCGAGAGTTTCTATGGGAAATTAATCAGAACAGTGCATCGGACGCACAACAAAGTTTTTATTTGAATTTTTATATCTTTATCATGTTCATATTATATATGCATAAAAAGCCAGCAAAGGACTGTATGCGCAGTACGTATGTATGTGGTCCGAGTACACAGTTATTTCGTAGTGCATTTCTTTTAGACAATAAATGAAAATTAAAAAAATCCCACCTGCGCTTTCTCAATAATATTTTTACAGTGTGTTGTACTACTTTTGGGACAAATTATATCAAAACTATAGAAAACTTCATCGGCTCTAACTCAAAATATGGACATTTTCATGTTAAGGGGGTCTTCAAATCTTTTGACAGCTTCCGAAGTGCTAATTTTTAACATTTTTCAGCTGGACCAAATCACTACTTTACTTTAAAATTCATGACCCAAATTTTTTTACAGTGTCATTTCACCCCCCTTCTTACTATTTGAGTCATAAAACATGGAGAAATAAATTTGGAAGGGGTATAAAAAAAATCGACAAGTAACACACTGTCCACACTAGGGACTATATTCGTGGACAACGAAAATCAAAGGACGATAACTGTGTACCCGGACCTAATAGGGTAGAAAAAGTTTACCAATCTTAATGAAACTTGGTATGACCAAAGCTTATTAAATTATAAGACTGCTTACAAAGTTTCATGGCAATAAGATATATGTTATAGACAACATGACTAATTCTACATTCAACTTTGCGTGTAAAATTTAGACGTTAAAATTGAAAATTTTCAACTATCAACATTTGGGGCTTAAAAATTAAAATATTGCAAAACAATACTTTTGAAATGCCTTAATATATAATATATTATGTATTAAAAGCAATAGAGTACTCATTTGATTTATCAGACTTATCATAATTATTAAAAAGTCAAATTTATATGAGCCTGTGGCTAAAAAGGGAGGTTTTCCAATGAAGGGGGGCCTTACATGAAGATGTAATATTTTCCAGCAATTTTAAATTTGTAAAGCTTTTTGGTTATAAATAATCCTAACATATGTATTTAATATACTTTAAATGGAAAGAAAACTGACAAATAACATATCACATTAGTTTAAAAGGGTCTTAGGCCAAGTAAGACTGAAAATAATTTAGGGTCAATTTAGGCCGTATCACATATTTACATTTACAAATGCATATTGAAGCTATAGGAAATCAAATTTTGTGTCTTTTCTATCATTTCTATACTCAGGTGACATGATACAATAAATCTGAGCACAAAAAGACTCTTGCATTCAACTTTTTTTGCAGACAGTATGGTCTGATACAAAGATTTTTCACTTTTTAGTGAAAAACATGCATGCAATTTTAGTCTCAACAGGCTTATATTTGAACCACTTGCTATCCTACAGAAGAAAAGAAAGATATTATGTGGCATAAAACAGGTACAAAAGACATTGTTAAGTTCTTTTTATACAAATTTAGTGAGGTCTTTATAATAGACTTCAACTTTTATGTTCCAAGCTCCTCACATTTAACTTGATCCAAACAGGGCGTTAGACGAGGATCATAGATACAACACATTTTGCACATATTGTCCGAGATAATCTTCTTTTCTGTAGATTCAGAGTTCACAAATGAGTAATACAACTGGATTGAAGCATAGAAACACAAATATTGACACATAAAAACCTGTCAGATAGAAAGTCAGAATGCCACTTATGCATCAAAATTGAAAAAGCTATGAAATGCTTATTTTGACCATAAAATGCCAAAATTGGTTATTTTTGCAGAAATTCTATCAAATAAAAGTTTAAATCCTTTAGTTTTATGCTATTTGATAAATTGACACCATCAAATCATTCAGGGAAGTTGCCAAAGTACAGATTCTATATTTCCTGATTTCACCTCTTAGTCCGAATACACAGTTATTTCGTAGTGCATTTCTTTTAGACAACAAATGAAAATTAAAAAAATCCCACCTGCGCTTTCTAAATAATATTTTTACAGTGTGTTGTACTACTTTTGGGACAAATTATATCAAAATTATAGAAAACTTCATCGGCTCTAACTCAAAATATGGACATTTTCATGTTAAGGGGGTCTTCAAATCTTTTGACAGCTTCCGAAGTGCTAATTTTTAACATTTTTCAGCTGGACCAAATCACTACTTTACTTTAAAATTCATGACCCAAATTTTTTTACAGTGTCATTTCACCCCCCTACTTACTTTTTGAGTCATAAAACATGGAGAAATAAATTTGGAAGGGGTATAAAAAAAATCGACAAGTAACACACTGTCCACACTAGGGACTATATTCGTGGACAACGAAAATCAAAGGACGATAACTGTGTACCCGGACCATGTATGCCGTCCGAATGCAAAGTGGTGCATTCGGGAATTCGTTCATTATCACCGAAAGCGTGCCCTTTTCCAACCATTCCGGATGATATTTTGATAATTTCTTACCAGTTAGCAAAATACCATCCAGTTACTTGAAATAAACCTATGGCGTTCAGAAGAATCAAATTTATGTAAATATTCCCTTCAAGCTGTTGAACTCCAAAAAAGATACCATATGTTCCGTATCCACCGCTGAACCTACGAAAAATATTAGCGAATGTATCAAATATTAAAACAATACTACCTGTGATAAATTAACGGCATCTCCTTTACTGTCCCAGATGTGTATTTTGACAATAAATGTCACTTTTAAAATGATGTACCAAGTCAAACTATTTGAAAAACCAAAAACTGATAAAAACGTTCAAGAGATGAACAGTGAAAATAGGTTTAAACCTGTTTACAGAACATAATCCAGGAATCGAATAATAGATAAAAATAACAAATTAGTTCGCATTAAATGATTATACTACAAACTTATGGAATAAAAAATATTTTTCCATGATTTGTTTACGATTATGGTCAATAAAGACATAAATAGCTGCATTTTTTTCTTTTTGTATTTTGCAAGACAATGTTAATAAATTTATTGTGTATTTTATTTTTGAATTAAAGCTTCTTTTCTTTTTTCTGTTTATTTATTAGTTTGGGGAGGGGGCTTTTCTGCATCAAATGAAACAAAACATTATTTGTTAACATGATATTGACGGCAGATAATATTTTGTTTTTGACATTCTTGATAATAATTCTTAGATGCCAAAAAATGGATAGATGACGAGGAAGATTTAACAAAATTTTAGAGTTCATTGAAAATACATGGACAATTTCTATCTAGAAACTTATACATGAATTTTTAACACTGAAGTCAATCATAATATTAGAAGTGTGTACACTTACCAAGCAACCATTAACAAAAGTGTTATCTTTAAAAGTCGAGGATTATCTAATAGGTCTAGAATACTATATTTCTTCTCTTCAGATACCAAATCTTCTACTTGTATCACTTCTGCGTGAAATTTGTCATAATCTGGTGGCTCTTTATTATTCATGCTTGCTATTGTTTTAATCACATCGTATGCTTTCTGAATTTTCCAATGTGTCACCAACCATCTAAAGCTTTCTGGTACAAACCTTTAAAATATTGTTCATGTATGAGTCAGACAGAGAAACATTTATGAGAGATGGCTAAAATTATAGTTTGTAAATATTTACGTTGGAAAACAATAACTATTTTAAAAAAATAAAACAAATTAGTTTTTCTTAAATTGTTTAACATTTCACAGCGGTATAACATGTAACTTTAATTATTCTTCCCTTAGTTTATCTATTTTGTATTTACATTGTATCATAGATCAAATTTATTTGTTCAGTGTATGTTCACTGGTGTTAATATGTCTTTTGATTGAGTTAAGCCATTTCAATTGATATTTTATAGTGTGTCTTTTTATGTTGTGATGTTACACTATTGATTCAGATAAGGGTGAGGGTTTGGTTACATTAAAACGTTTAAACCCGCTGCAATTGTTTGCACCTGTCCTAAGTCAGGCATCTGATGTTCAGTAGTTGTCGTTTGTTGATGTGGTTCATAAGTGTTTCTCATTTCTCTTTTTTTATATAGATTAGACAGAAATTATATAAAAAAACGTTTACGACAAAAAATGATCGCAAACCAAAATATTTATATTTTTTGTCAAATTACCAGTTTTTTCGACGTCAAGACTTACCAAATATACATAATTTAAGTTAGATATTACCTCAATAAAACATGGAATACACCTGGGAACATTGTAATTCTTAATTTCACCCTGCATTGCAGAAAAGAGATATTTTTCCCATGAAAGGAATATGACCGTGTCAAAATATGATTTCGTGAACATTTAGGATTGAGAACGATGTTGTCAGCAGTACTATTAAATTATGGCAAATCATAACAATAATGGAATAACGGCTGATATATCAGGACAAAACGAATCAATATGTTTTGTAATGTAGCTAGACACAAACTCTATAGACAAGAGACGAAATATATCAAAGGGATATCTAAACTCATAAATCTAAACGTACTGATGATGCCATGTTTAAAAACGAAAAACGATCATAAATAACAGTATACAAAACACAACATAGAAATATAGGTCTTTTCTAAATTATGCGAGAGGAACTATCTCATCAACATCAATTACTTGCATGTGTACATTTTGTAGAACATATATATTATTTCAATCACACAATGTTTTCCTTTCATGAGTACTTTATATTGAAAGCATACGCTTAACTCACCAAATAATACCTATAAAATATGGAAAAACCGTGAGAGCAATGCCTATCTGGATGTATCGCCAATCATGCAGCCACCAACAAAGACATGCATAAAGCAATCCAAACAGTTCTCTACATGGTAAAAATCTAAGCATAGCTCTTGATTGTCGTGGTGTGAACTCGATAACAAAGGTGAAATTCAAAGAGGTAGTAAATCCACACCCAAAACCAATAAAAAATCTTAATACTGCAAATATTTCCCACGTGGATGGAAAAGCAGCCGCAGTGTTAAGTGATATAATTGCAAACAATGCACAAACGTATGTACGTTTACGTCCAATAGCGTCTGCAACGTGACCAGAAACAAATCCGCCAGCTATCAAACCTCCCATTTGTAATGTTGTAATGGTGGATGGAACCCAACTCTTATCGCATACCAAGTCCCACTGAAATAAATAAATAGAACCCCTGACATGATTTGTAACATTATATATCTGAAATTTGTCCTTAATAATCTAGGAAATAAAAGAGCAACTATTACAAAAATTACAAAAAATCATCAAAGATACCAGGCTTACACATTGGTACGCCAGAAACGCATTTGGTCTAAATGAAACTAATCAGTGTCACTCAGATATCAGTTGCAGGGTTAAATCAAAAACGAAATTGAAGAGCACTAAAGATCCAAAGTTCCGAACAGGTTAAAAAAGTCGACTTTATATAGGTTTAGCTGTTCTGTTGTGGTTTCTTTTGGTCATATAGCTTCACAAGTATTTATACATCTATGATTGCAAATTATTTAGTTTTGAGCGTTCTTTATGATGATATTCCAGAAAAGTGCTTAAGACGCAAACAATTTGAAAAGAGTCATTTTCATTTTATGTATCATGTGTATTGATAACAATCGGCAAAGGTAACTATTGAAAAATTTACTGTTTGATTGGATGTTCGTCTGTGAAGTTTTATACATGCGTATTTATTTCTTGTTTCAGATGTTGAGACAGTTATGGACAAAATGCATGAGATCTATTGCGGAAAGAAGTTTCACTACATATAAACCCTGAGATAAATTACCTCTTACAGCAATCGTTTTATTTATGCCCCTTTAAATAGTTGTTTGCTACAGACAGAAAAGTAATAAGCTTTCCCTGATCGATCTACAACAATGAATCTGGTTGAATTACCTACCAGGAAATGCTGTAATCACTTGTTACTACATTTCGAGACGTTAAACAAATACAATTGGCAACATTGAGTACTGTGGAAGGTAAGAATGTTTATGTTGATGAATCACATTTATAACTGTTTTTAAAGGTTGATTGACGATAGTTTTGGTTCTTCCGATCAGGAAATTACAGATGTTTTGTTGTCAAAGAGTTTGGTCTCAAATGTACAAGATTTATGATATTTCAGAACAAATGAAAATCAATGAAGATAATGAAAATACACTTGTATTATGCTCTATGTATGTACACATCCGGACATGTAGTAGTGACTTCAAAAATATAGCTGTAGCATATGATATGCATGGCTAAGTAAAAAAAACAATTCTCTCCTGCCTCAGAAAACTTAGAAAGCTATAGAAATAAAAGCATTTAAAAGACAGAACAGAAATAGAACAAAATATCAGATGGCATTTCGAAATAACTTTAGAAACTTTATTTTACAATGTTTTGATCGCGTTTTTATTTGTTATATAACAAGATTCATATAAAAAGGAGACGTGGTTATGATTGCCAATGAGACAACTATCCACTAAAATTCAAATGAAGTGGGTTTAAGCAATAATAGCCCATCGTACGGCCTTCAATAATGAAATAGCATATGCTATGCATCACTAAGTAAAAAAACAATTCTCTCCTGCCTCCCAACTGACTCTGAAAAGCTTCTTTCTTTCGTCACAAATTTGTCAAAGAAATGAAGTATTCTATTGTTAGAGCAGACCCCAATTTGTATTTGCGCTCACTTGTTTAGTCAAATGCTGAATGAATTTGACCAAAACCGAATACAAAAAGTGTCATAACATTGGAAATACCGAATGATGTTCAAAGGTGCACTCGCGAATTACCTTGTGTATAGTATAATCAGGAACGGACTTGAAGAAAACATGTGAAAGAAACCCCAGATTTGGTTAATATAAAAAAAAATGTAATTCAAGAGCCCTTAGAAAGTGTTTCTAAAAGAATCATTAGATACGCCCAAGTGCAGAAAACTTAGAAAGCTATAGAAATAAAAACATTTGGAAGACAAAACAGAAATAGAACCAAATATCAGATGTCATTTTTAAAAAACTTTAGAAACTTTATTTTGCAATGTTTTGATCGCGTTTATATTTGTTATATAACAAGATTCATATAAAAAGGAGACGTGGTTATGATTGCCAATGAGACAACTATCCACAAAAATTCAAATGAAGTGGGTGTTAGCAATAATAGCCAATCGTACGGCCTTCAGCAATGAGAAAATCCCGTAGTCAGCTTGAATATAATTCACCAAGACTAATATTAACTAATATTTAATTATTAGTAGAGCAGATTTTCAACCCATCGGAAAACATTGTTAACCTGGATTCGCCTAGGTAACAATCTGCTTGTTCCCCCTCTCGGTTATATCTTATTTATACAACTGCTGAAACTGCTTAATACAGTATATATGAACTAAACATTAACTTTGATTTAAAAAGGATCGTTCTTCCATACCAAGTCTAAGTAGCATACCTCTGAAACAACAGTGTTCATACCGGGATCATAAAGCCTCCTTTTACACAGTACAGAATTATAACTATCTTTAAATTCGCATATTTTCAAGTCTGAAATATTATCTGATTTAGTAAAATTCAGGCCATCTAATGTAGTCAGGTCACACCGCCAATTCGGAACAGCCGCACCAAATGCCATCATCAAATTACTCCAATTATGTGATATTTTGCTTCCAAATAGAAGAAGTATTAGTATCCATTGAAAGGGTCCAAGTCCTCCAATATTGTCTATAGTTTCTTCTAAATATTCATTGAGGTCTGTCATTTTTATCCTGATCTAAAACAAAGAAGAGTTATATACTCAGTCAAACTATACAAGTTTTGATCAACATTTCAATATTAACGAAAAATTATAAGATAAGAATACAATGTATGGGTTTTGATAATTGAACAACTATTCACAAAAGATCAAATGACAAAGATCGGAACAATTGGTTATTCATGGTTTATACCTAACCTTAATATGTCTTGGTATTTGAAAAAAAGATAAAATGTATATAGTTTATCGTTCTTGAATTTAGTATATCGACTTTCAGCCTACAACCGATAAGGGCGTATATAGAAAAAGTCTTAAAAGATATCCCTTATAGCTCACAGGAGCAAACTCGCAAAGTATCTACTGCCTCATACCCTGCAGGAAATTACTTTAAGATAGTTGAACGAAGTCTCCCACCAGATTGCAAATGCAGTAGAAATGTACGTCACATATTTACCAAAATACAAATCTGTTATAGTCAAATAGGTAACCCGTGTAATGACAAAAATAGTTCATGCATTGATAATGCATTTTTTTTTAGATTGAAGAGTCAGCGATACAACATTTACTTGAATTTATTTGATGTTTAGTGGATGATGAGTGGAAACATTCTAGCTTATTTGAAGGGCTCAGATGAACAACTGAAAACGTGACAAGCCACGATACACCTGTTGCATGCACTACAAACCAGTAAATGTCTGAAATGGCCTTTATCTGTACTTGACTGTACTGATTTTTACTCGACCAGTCTGAATTGGTCTGAAAATAACTTGATATGACTCGACTGTAGTCTGAACCATACGTAACAGTCTGAACTTGTATTCGACCTTTACTCGACCAGTACTTAATCGTTTTATACGCGTCTGAACCATACTCGACGTAGTCTTAACCATTCTCGACCAAGTCTGAACATGCTCGAGCTAGTCTGAACCATACTCGACCTATTCTGAACCATACTCGACAAAGTCTTAACCAGTCTAGACCTATTTTTTGTATCTATCTATTGTATTTCATCAATTTAGGAACCATTTGTAACAACAGCTATTTCCCCTTGCTAGAAATTTGAACAACAATTTAAAATCCAAAATGTATTTAATATAGCATTGAAACCAAAATTTCACCTATTAAACATAATATAATCATCAACACTTATACATATATACATGTATATATGTACAATGTATATTACCTAAACTCAACTAAATTCAAAACTAATATAAATATAGTTAACATATATATCTTATTTAACTGAGTAAATTGATCGGAATGTGAATGACAACATAGACCTAAAATTCTAATTGGTCTATCCCGTTTAACACAGCCATGACATTTGTGCGGGAATTTCTTCCATTGAAATCGTAATATAATTGACTGTGGATTATTGCTATTTTTAGATGTAATGTAATAGGATTTAATGTGATATTATTTGTCTCTTCTTCTATAGTACATAGTTTGACGTCAGGTTTGTGCACATGAAGTTTCTAGTCTAGTCAGAACTGAAGTATGGATGTACTCATTCTCAATTTTATGTACTGCATATCCCATCTTATCGTCCTTCCATACGTCACCCTGCTCAGTCGCTCCGTAATTCTCGTATCACGGCTTTGAGACGAGAGCAGGCATTATCAGCAACGTCATAATGTCTGAGAAGAAGTTATCAGCGACGTCACAATGTGTGAGAAGACGTTATCAAGCTTGCTTTCGTCTAGCGTAAAACTATCTTAGGGAGGTGAAAAAGCCAGTAATAGAACGATAAACAGATGACCAGGTTTTCTTCGTATAGATGTCGTAAAATATCAGCCGCTCGACACAATGTGATTCATTTTAGCTCGTTTGCTGCGCTCATTCGCCAAAAAGGTTCATTGTGACTCGCTGGCTGACATTTTACGATATCAATGTATAGAAAAGCCGATAATCTAAACATATATATATATATGTCAACCAAAAGTTATCAGCGATGTCACAATGTGTGAGGAGATGTTATCAACCTTGCTTTCGTCTAGCGTAAAAACTGTTTTGGGGAGGTGAAACAGACCATCAATAGAACGATAAACAGATAGTCGTTTTTTTCGTATAGATATCGTAAAATATCAATGTGTAGAAAAGCCGATAATCTAAACATATATATATATATGTCAACCAAAAGTTATCAGCGATGTCACAATGTGTGAGGAGATGTTATCAACCTTGCTTTCGTCTAGCGTAAAAACTGTTTTGGGGAGGTGAAACAGACCATCAATAGAACGATAAACAGATAATCGTTTTTTTCGTATAGATATCGTAAAATATCAATGTGTAGAAAAGCCGATAATCTATGCATATATATACATATGTCAACCAAACAATACAACTGATTTACACTACAACTGTTGAAAAGACCTTTATGTATATACATCTAATCTCATTCATTCTAGTCCGTTCAACTGACTAAATCAACCGAATCGGTGTACATTTCGTGGACTCTTACCAAAAATCGTCATGGACTATTCCATATACCAATATCTTTTAGCCATTTAGGGGTCGTTTGCATTCAAAGTCAAGTTATAAATGTATGTTACTTAGTGGGTTTATTTTGCGAAAAAAGAACTCAATTTCCTGATAAACTTTCTTAATACAGAAACATTATATATAGTTAACGTTTTCTTTATATTTTGCTGTATCAAAATGACCTAAATTTAAAGGACAGTATATAGCCCTAAAAATGGTATATCACGTTCTACACATGAAATTTACGGGGGAAAGACTGCCATTGGAAAATATCACCACTGCGACAATAAATGTCTTTTAATTTGATCGCCTTCCACTAAAGTCATTCAAGTAGAACGGCTAACATTATCAACATTTGATGTCGGGTTTGTCCACAATTAGGAATATATATAATATAGATATACTGTTGAGTCTGTTCCCAGATGCCTGAGATGGACTTCAATTGTCATTATTTATTGAAAATAAGTGGATCCATCCTTTAGAAAATTTGTTCATATGGTAATGGATCCGCCCCCCCCCCTTTATTAGTGAAAAAGGCTACATCTTTTTTCCCTTTTTTTAAAACAGCAAAATAAGGGATATTCCTCATTTTGTTTAGGGGGGGGGTTCCAACCTGTTAATTAGTTGAATTGTAAATCAGGACATTACGTTTCTCAATTGAATTGTTTCATACTTTTCATGTCGGGACTGTTTTCCACATTTTTGAAGGCTGTATGGTTGCCTATAATTGCTTTGTTATTTGAACCTCTGTGGATAGTTGTCTCATTGGCAATCCTACCACATATTCTGATTTTTATATGGATTGCAGACTTGAATCAAAGTTGAATATGCTGCAAACAACTTCAAACAACCTACAATTTACTACAACTTATTTACCATATAACTGTTGAGCAGAACTATATATATTTGATCTCATTCCAGTCCTATGAGTCCTTATACCACTATCAATCAACAGAACAAATGCAAATAATTATGATGTCTCAGTCCGGGAGGCGGTTCGATAAAATTGCTCCCCTTGTTTATTTCGCTCTCCTGTCAAATCATGTAATTTTGCTACCTCCAATGGTAGACGCGACAACGATGGGTGTCGTCAGGACAGGTACGATTATAGTATCAGTTAGGAATTAGACGATCCCCATTGGTATAGGCGAGTTGTTTAATAGTTGTTGCTTTAGGATAAATGCATGTTTTAGATTAATTCATAATCAGGAATAGCTGGAAGGGAAAGAAACGTGTTGCTACAAGAACCCGGAAACCGATGGTAGAAATTTTTTTTTAAATCTAGAGACGATCTTTCTGAGTGTGCCACCTACACATTCAAACATGTAAACAACCACAGTATCCCCTATCTATCTAATGTGTTTTCATAATTATGTGATATAGGGCAAAAAAAGGTAGCAGTTTTTTGTGTCCTGTAGTTAAGCATTTCCAGGGGAGATAATGTTATTTTTTACGGGTGTGTTTGATAGGTTTGTTGCACTGTAACATTATATAATACACACTCATAAAGTTGCTAGAAAGCGCCTCTCACACACAATTAACTCAATCTCAATTATTATATTTAACGGGTTATTGTAGTCCTATAATATAAGACTTCGGAGGTTCATATCATCTACATTCAACGTTTTTTATCTGATTTTTTTTACCATCAATGTTGAATCGTTCAACATTGATACATTGTAGTAAAAAAAATCTGATAAAAACGTTGAATGTACTAGTAAATGATATTAACCCCAGAGGTCTTATATTATAGGACTATATATATAAGACTTCGGAGGTTCATATCATTTACATTCAACGTTTTTTGTCGGATTTTTTTTACTTTCAATGTTGCACGGTTGATAGTAAAAAAAAATCCGATAAAAATGTTGAATGTAAATGATATGAACCTCCGAAGTCTTATATTCAACATTGATAGTAAAAAAAAAAAATCCAATAAAAACGTTGAATGTAAATGATATGAAATTCAACATTGATGGTAAAAAAAAATCAGATAAAAACGTTGAATGTAAATGATATGAACCTCCGAATTCTTATATTATAGGACTACTGGTTATTGGTTCTTTATTCTAACTAAATGTTTTTGTGGTGTATATTACAAAAAAGGGTGGGGGGTGCTTTAAAAACACCGAAATACCTTAACAATCCTACAATACCAGTTTACAGAATAAGAGAGATTTTTCGTATTCTAAACCTACCATTTCTCACATATTTGTTAGATATGTTGAAAATATAGCCAAATGTTAAATACGTATATCCATCCCCTCTTTTTCAATTCATTAGTTAAACAGACAGCTCGAAAGAATAGGCAACAACCGAACATTGGTAATTTAGCTAACAATGAATTCAGTACATTTTTCCAACAAGTAAACACCAATGGAAACATTTGATATGATTTGAAAACATGGTCAATTAAGTAGGATCTTGTGGTTTCGTAGACATTACTGATAATTCAACATTTTCTTTTTATATTTTTCTTTATTTCATATACTAGTATATATCATAACATGTATATACTTTGTGATGCATCTGATGTATAAATCCAGTGGCAGATCCGGGGAAGAGTCCTGTGTTTAGATCCGTTTGTATGGGGAACATGTGGTTGGAACCCCCGCTTTAATTGCTTGTTTGAATTTTTTTTGCAGTGTCGAAAAGGATGATAGACAGTAGTTTTATCAAGAAGTTATGGAGATTGTTCCCGAATAGATTCCTTAACATCACAGTGTATAAGAGACTAATGAGCCTCGTCTAGTGCAAGCAACTGACATGCCCTACCTGTTACGCTGAAATCATGTTTATTATTGTATATTTACCTCATGTTACACATATATGTGTCTGAGCGTTGCCTTACAATAAATCTTAAATCTTAAATCTTAAAAAAAAAATCTTAGAAAAGCCCCCATTTTGAAAGCACGTTTAAATGTTGTGTGGAAGTTCTGCTATACATCTGACAGTCAGATGTCTTGTAATTATTCTGAAGTACATATGCCGACCAAAGGCATGGAACAGAGGGGAGAGGTTTTAAAGTGATGCTAATCTGAGATTCCAACTTGAACTATAGAAAGCAATATATAAAGATATGTAGGAGAAATAATCTATATGAATAAAATTATCCCACAATAGGAACTGTCTTTTTTTCCATACAGAATTTGTCAAATTTATCCATAACAGAAGGGATGTTAATGTATCCTTCATATATTTGTAATACTGATGGTAATTCAGATGCACAGTTGTTTTTCTTCTGCTTCATATATTTATTAACACAAGCTATATTTTCGTGATATAATTCCTGAGATGATATAGCAGTGCCATTGGTTTCCCCTCTCTCTTTGATCGAAGAACTTGATCATCTGAACTCTTTTTTTTAGATTGGAGTTCTGTTCAAGAACAGTTAAAAGAACATATGCTTAATTTTCGTTATCTTTTTAAGACCAGCATCATGATCAAAATAAATTTTAAATAAAACAGGATGTACATTCTATAAAATATGCCAGTCAACCGGAAATGTTAACACACAAAAAAGGTCTTCAGTATATTCATTTTTAAATTTACAAAATATGTCGAAGGTTTTAGCATCCCCAACAATTACCATGTGACTTGAATTTTTGATTTGTCAATATCAAGCAAATTGTCGATATTTTCCAAAACATGATAACAGTTCCGTTTTTATTATTAACAACAAAGGACTTACTCTTGTATAAAACTGTAACAGATTATCAAAGACTGTCTACAAGTACAATTTTAATCCAAGCCGCTGTTCTTTTAAGCACCGTGTTAGCGACGGCTTGGTTGATTTTAAGTGTTGGGTGCAGAGACTGAAATATTTGTCTTTAAATAATCAGACTTGAGACAATAACATGGAGGTAAGTATGTGTAAGGACAACGTTTTCAAGGTTGGTTTGAACAGTGCGAAGGTCGTCTTGGAATGTAGAAAAAAAATAATGAAAATCTTTGTGCTAGTTATTATACCCCACGCAACGAGTTGCGGAGGGTATAATGTTTTTGACCCGTCCGTCTGTCCGTCTGTCCGTCCGTCCGTCAGTCCGTCAGTCCTGTTTCTTGTCATCGCAACTCCTCTCAAACCACACAACAGAATTTCACGAAACCTTTTTAGATAATAAGGACAGTACTATGTAGTTGTTCATATCGACAGGAAATTACGATTCAATTCTTTTTCTAGGAGTTACGCCCCTTTGAACTTATTTACTTTAATGTACTACTGCAACAGTTTGTCATCGAAACTCCTCTCAAACCACACAAAAGAATTTCATGAAACCTTTTCAGATAATAAGGACATACTACGTAGATGTGCATATCGACAGGAAATTACGATTCAATTTTTTTTCCAGGAGTTACGCCCCTTTGAACTTATTTGCCCAATATACTACTGCAACCTTTTGTCATCGCAACTCCTCTCAAACCACACAAAAGAATTTCATGAAACCTTTTCAGATAATAAGGACATACTACGTAGATGTGCATATCGACAGGAAATTACGATTCAATTTTTTTTCCAGGAGTTACGCCCCTTTGAACTTATTTGCCCAATATACTACTGCCACCTTTTGTCATCGCAACTCCTCTCAAACCACACAACAGAATTTCATGAAACTGTGTAGATAATAAGGACATACTATGTAGATGTGCATATTGACAGGAAATTATGATTCAATTTTTTTTTCTGATACAATTTTTTTTTCTTACACTTATTTTATTTCTCCAATGACAATGTGGGGACGTGGGGTGTGTGAGCGCGCTCACTAAGGTTCTTTCATTTACATAAGTGAACGACCATTTAACTTCAAAAGGTGAAAAAGGGGGGGGTAAGATTTATTCCAAAAAAAATATCGTCTGATCCCCAATTCGATGGAAAAAATATTGTTGTCAGGCAAAATTTATAACCAAAAAAATATGAATTCTGATTTCCCCATACCTTATAGTGTTAAATTTTGAAAAAAAATTACTTGAGTGATGGAGGCGGAAAAAAAATGTTCGAGCTCAGACAAGAAAACCATACCCCCCTTTGAAATTAAATGGTTGCTTACTTGTTGAGAGATTGTTTCCTGGCTTGCTTTGATAGAGCATTGTTGCATGTTTCACAGATGTTGCTTTCTTTTGATAATTAAAGATACTCTTCATCTTGATTGCAAGCAAATAATTAGTATAACGTCAAAGTCGGTAATTTGACGAAGATCGCGTTTGCGGGTGATTTTCTCAGACCAATGTGGCATACTACATGTTATTGACAAGAAATGTATCGTGTCCCGCGATCGTTTACAACGCGATTCGCAAAGAAAAACTTTGGTGGGATTAGTTGGCGACTCAATAATATGTTCCTCCATAATTTCCAAAAACCTTTGACATATAAAGTATTTCAAGGTTATGTTGTCCGATGTTTACACATTACTGATGGATGTCTGTTTTTTTTTGTCTCTTACATGGTGGCTTTCCTGAAATAATTTCGCCATTTTTATATTGCATACATTGCAGATACAATCATCCGACCGTATGTTAAACATACTGTTAGACCAAATTGAAGATAATCTGAGGGTTTGCATGAGTTATGGTAACACCGCCAATAATTGGTTGACTAACATTTTACGCACAGTAGGCATTTGTGTTTAGATTTGAAGTTCATCAAACTTTGGGTTAATACGTAAAAGATTTTTGTTGACTACTTCATGAAACACAAATGCAATTTCAAGACTTAATTTTTAAATTATCCTTAAAATAATCTTTTCAAAAACAATACTAATTATGGGGCACTAGTAGCTACATTGTTAGCTCTAAATGGGACCCCAAAAGTTTGAACAAGAATGCAAACACGCTAGAGTAATATATACGTATGTGTAGTACATGAAAATATGAAGACACTCGTGTACTACTAGTAGTTGTAATAGTGAGCATGTAAAAGAAAAACTGAAATTATACCGTATAAGGTAAAAACTAATATTAGTGAGTTTTTATGCAAAGAACTTTAATATTCTTGATTCTTTTTCTGAGTTGTGAAGAACTAACATACAACTAACAGTAGGACAATTATTTAAGTAAAGTACTATAAAACAATCGAGTCCTTATGCGAAGAACTATAATAAAATTAAGTCTAATGTAAAACAGTTAACTAAGTCAAAATCTCGTATGCACGACTCTTTATGTCTAACAAATTTTCGACTGTGGGTAAACTATTAAAAAAAAAAAAAAAACATTAAATAATATTAAATTAAATCTTATGAATAATATTAGCGATCAAAGAAAAAATATCACATTATGTCGACGGACAATTGTAAGATGCTATAAGATCGAATAAAAATGTATCGAAAATATAACACAAAAGAAATCGATAAAACAACTGCAATCCCAATTTAAGATGCAAACACATCAAAAGAAAAAAAAAATCACACCATGTCGGCGGGCAACTGTCGACTTTTAAAACGTTGTACGATCGAAACATATGATAAAAAAAAAAACTCCAACTGCAATCAACAAATAAGACGCAAAGAGTCACAAGAAATAACAAGATTTAAACGCTATTGGCGACTTGTCAATACTGTATGGTCAAACACAAACATAGCCAAAACATGACACCAAAGAAATAAGACGCAAACTAAATTACAAGATCAATACAAGATGTAAAAAAAATAATTCCGAAAGTACAATTGTTTAACACAAACAAGAGGAATACAGCGATATAAATCTATGCTACCCCAAAAACTCAACTTGACAATGGTCAACCAATCTGGGTTACCGCATAACTAAGGTGTAACAAAATGTGTAACAAAACTTTATAAATAATACAGAAATTATGACTGTCGGAGTAATTGTTATTGTTTAAGAAAAAAAACATGTCAAACATGCAAATATTATTTTTAAATAATAGTTTTAATCACTAAAAAGTCACGCGATGTTACATATATAGGACGGGGTGTGTTCGATGCGTTAATCAATGAGGAAAACCCCGCCATATAACACCCAACTTTGAAATTGCGTACAAATGTCAAATGTAGGTGTACCACTTTGGGAATGGTCTAAACCGATAATTCATTTCTCAATATTCGTAATTTTTCCCAGATTTTTTCTATGTCGGGCAAAAAAAAGTAGCAGTTTATAAGTAGACCCCCTAATTGACGTTACAACTTGACTTATGGTCGTTTTAAAAACGATTGTTTGCAAGTTGCATTGTTAACAATTGTACAATATGAAAATTTATTAACGTGAATGCAAATATTCATAATGTTTTTACGGAAAGTAACTTTTGTGTCATCTTGACAACCGTACACAAAGTTCATTTCACTTTTCTACCTTCTAAACACAAGAGTTCGAATTCTTTTGTTCTATTTAAACCGCATACAGGACTGTCTTGAAAGGTTTTTTAATAAATCTCGAATCTTACCAATATACACAATGTAATCTGTATCGCAATATAAACATGTTGGGCTCTTTTACAGCCGAATATTCAAAATGGGGTTTTCTCATTTTTGAAGGCGGTATGGTTGCCTAGAACTGCTTTGTCATTTGAACCTCTGTGGATTGTTGTCTCATTAGCAATCATACAACATATTCTAATTTTCATATGGATCCATCCTTTAGAAAAGTTGATCGAATGTAATGAATCCCCTCCCCCTTTATAAGTTAAAAAGGCTACATCTTCTTTTTTCCTTTTTTACAACTTTTTTTTGGAAAAGGGGGGGGGGGTCCAACCTGTTGGTTAGTTGTAAATCAGGCCATTACTTTTCTCAAATGAATTGTTGCATACTTTACATGTCGGGACTGTTTTCCACATTTTTGAAGGCTGTATGGTTGCCTATAATTGCTTTGTTATTTGAACCTCTGTGGATAGTTGTCTCATTGGCAATCATACCACATATTCTGATTTTTTATATGGATTGCAGACCTGAAAAAGATGTTCAAAGTTGAATATGCTGCAAACTTCAAACAACCTACAATGTACTACAACTGATTTACCATGAAACTGTTGAGTAGAACTATATATATTTGATCTCATTCCAGTCCTTATACCACTATCAATCAACAGAACAAATGCAAATAATTATGATGTCTTGAAAGGTTTTTTAATAAATCTCGAATCTTACCCAGTGGGATTTCCAGTGACACTAGAACAATAGAAAAGTGACTCTTCTTATGAAAGAGATAGAAAAGGTAAAAAAAAAGGAAAGACAATTTACACATAAAACTCGATATGCATAGGGGTGAATATCTCTTAAAACACAAAACCATAATATAACTTTTATACAACCACTATAAGTAAAGTATATTTTAAAGCTGAATTTGTTGATATATGATTTTTTAGTTGCCAGATATGCTGTTAATTGAACAATTAATTTTATTGCTCAACATAGGGTGTATAAAAACTGCCAATCTTGACTGCATATTTTTCGTTTTTTTTTTAAAGTATATATCAAACCTTTATAATGTAGCTTTCTGAGGATCCAATTTTTAACGTGTTCCAAAATGTAGTTTCGCCACAAGAATTTTTCAAAGTTGGGTAATTTTGTCTATATCAATGTCTGCAAATTCGTATGATCGAGCACACCGATAAGTGTATCGTTGGGATAACTCGATATAGTGTAATCAATATACGTGACAAATTACCTAATGTGGAGTGTATTGAAATCATCATAATATAAATGATCAACATATTATGTTTGAAAAACATGAGTCCTATAATATAAGACTTTAAAAGTTCATATCATTTACATTCAACGTTTTTTATCGGATTTTTTTTTATTATTAATGTAACCTCGAGGTTCAACATTGATAGTGAAAAAAATCCCTTAAAAAATCCCATAAAAAACGTTGAATGTAAATGATATGAACCTTCGAATTCATATAATATAGGACTAGAAAACATGTGATCCAAATTAACCACTTGTGTTAAACAACAGACTTTGCACTTTTATGATGTGCAGGTATGCGCATCTTCCATATTCAAATCTATGGAAAGCCTCAGCTGTCATATATTAGAGATTTACAAAACGTTATGCTGAAGCTTAAAATGTAAAGTTAAGACAGCGTGTTGTTGAATTGAGTCATCAAAATACTTACTCTAAATTACAATATGCTAAGTTGAATTTGCTCAATGTTGACTTGCAATGACAAGTGCTTTAGTCGTGAAAGTATAATGATAAGTCACGATGTTGTGATGATATGCCAAACACACGTAACGTTGGGTTTAAAGTACATGATGTGAAGTTGACGTTGCATGATGTTAGCTTGCAGATGTATACTGCTCAGTCGTCCACTTCGATAGCTATGATAACAAATAAAATGAATAGCTAAAATGTATGGTGCTGACTTGTTATTAATAAATGTTGAGCTGAGATAGTACGGTGTTATATCATTGTGATATTACGATTGGTCTATCATGCAATATGTTGATTTAAAACACCATGATGCACAGTTGAAAGTACATGATGTTAAGTTAAGATAACACGATGCTACACCACTATATTGAAACGAAAGGTTTACTATACAATTTGTTGACTTAAAACAACACGATGCAACGTGTTAAGCTAAGATGCTCACTTGAAACTACACGACGTACAGTTGACATTTTGTAATGTTAAGCTACGATAGCACGATGTTATATCATTATAATGACACAATAGGCTTATTATACAATTTGCTCATTTAAAACTACATAACGTACAGTTGAAAGTACGTGATGTTAAGCTAAGATGGCACGTTGTTATATCATGAGAATGTCACGATAGGCTTACCACAAGAGATGCTCGTTTAAAACTACACGTCGTACAGTTGAAAGTACGTGTTGTTCAGCTAAGACAGCACGATGTTACATCATTATAATGTCACGACAGGCTTGTTATACAATTTGCTCATTTAAAATTACACCACGTACAGCTGAAAGTACGTGATGTTAAGCTACGATAGTATGTTGTTATATCATTAGAATGTCACGATAGGCTTACCATACGATATGCACATTTAAAACTACATGACTTTCAGTTGAAACTAGGTGATGTTAATCTAAGATAGCATGTTGTTATATCATTTGAATGTCACGATAGGCTTACCATACAATATGCTCATTTAAAACTACACAACGTACAGTTGAAAGAATGTGATGTTGAGCTATGATAACACGATGTTATATCATAATAATATCACGATAGGCTTGCCATACAATATGCTCATTCAAAACTACACGACGTACAGTTGAAAGTACGTGTTGTTGAGCTAAGATAGCACGATGTTATATCATTATGACGTTACGAGAGGCTTATCATACAATGTGTTGACTTGAAACTACACAATGTAAATTTGAAGTAGTTTGGTCTTGACTTAAAACAGTAAAATGTTAAGCTATAAAAACAGAACGTAAAGTCAAAATAAAACAATGATAGGATGACATATACTTGTGCAGAATTGAAGATTTTTGGTGTTGACCTCGAATATAGTACAAATATTAGATCGTTTTATGTTAAATTGAAAGAAAATAATGATGCGTAAAACATTACAGAATTATGTGAATTGAAACTGCAATTCTATGGAAAAGAATGAGGGACAAATCCCCAGGATTTTTCTTCTTCATTTGCAAGTTCGGAGGCAAAATGATATACAAAGAAAGTTTTTCATAAATTCATAAAGCAAAAGAATTACCCATCGCTATATATTACACTTGAATACAGTTTTGCCGTATATTTTACATGTTTTGTTTGGATCTTTTTTTATAATTAAAAACCAGACTTTTTTATGAACAATATTTAAGAAAATATTTATCTATGTTGTGTGTTAATACATACAATATAATATTGTGCTTATAAGACTTCTGACTGTGAGGGTAAAATTTTACTCATATAAAATCACATCTATGTAAGAGTTAGTGGAGAATTTGTATTTACCACTCCCGTTTTCCACGAAATAGAACATAAGAATCTGAAAAAACAAAGATCAACTGATATGACAAATAATACGCTTAGCGTAGGACTGAATGGGTCAGAGCTATATCGGAATTTACCCCCCCCCCCCCCCCCCCCCCCGGGCTTGTTAGAGGTATCTGAAAATTTGTGGAATTTTCTTTTCCACGAAATAAAACAAAAGAATCTGGACTTAATCAAAAGCGATGCGATTACGATTTCAATAGAATGTCAGAGACGGTTTGTCGACTAGTTCGTTGAAAATTTGGCTAGGCAAGTAAAGTATGTCTTGTAACAAAGCAGGGTTTATTCATATTCATATCACACTTACATGTTCTCGTCCTGTTATGCATGTAATATTTGCCACTGTACGTAAAACGCATCCTTTTTCCCCGAAATAACACCAAAAAAACTGGACTTAATCAAAACCGATGCTATTTGGATTTCCATAGATTGTCAGGGACGGTTTGTCAACTAGTTTGTTAAAAATTCGGCTAAGCAAGCAAAATATGTCTTGTACAGAGAGCCAAGATTCATATTCATATCACACTTACATATTCTCGTCCTTATATGCATGTAATATTTGCCACTGTACACTAAATACAAATACATTTTCATCAATTCTTTTTTATGAAAAGGAGCCTATTCTAAGCACGTTCATCGATTTGACACCCTGTTATTCATGTTTTTTGGGAGTTCCTCGAAAATTATAAAACATTCCTTCTTTATTTACAAAATCGCCAAGTGACGGGTGCCACATATGAAACAGGATCTGCTTACCCTTCTGGAGCACCTGAGATTACCCCTTTTTTGAGGGTTTCGTGTTGCTCAGTTTTTGGTTTTCTATATATTGCTCTTAATATACTGTTGTTTGGCTTTTGATCTTTTTTCTCTTGTTTATTTCGGCTGATGAGTTTTTGTCATGACATTGTCTGTTTGGTTAAGATTTTTACTATCCCTTTTGTATCTTTCGCCTTCTTTTATCCATTTTTGTGTATTTGTTTTTTCGATTCTCCCCTCATCCTGAACAGTATAATAGATAGATAAATGAAAACAGAAACCCTTTTCAACAAAAGGAGATCTATAAGTAAATTGTAAATTTCTTCCTCATTAGATATATTGCCCTTAGGGTAGATCGGGTGTCTTCCGCCATCTTAGGGAGCTACCATTTGATTTTTATTCGGGGCTAGGATGAAATTTGTAAAAAAAAGGCAGGACAGGAGTTTTGAGTAAAAAAAAAGGCAGGATGAGCAACTTGGCAAAAAAAAGGCAGGTTGATAATTTATGTAAAAAAAAGTCAAAATAAAAAAAAAAAAAAAATGCAGGACCGAATAGAGTGAAAAATAAAAACGCAGGACAGAGATTACAACTAAAAAAAAGGCAGGTCAAAATTTTTCATCCTAGCACCCCCCCCCCCCCCCCCACCCCCCCTAAAAATCACATGGTAGCTCCCTTATATTCTCATATAGCTCAACACAATCGGTCTAGATCTAAAAAAAATATAATATACACATTTTGAGAGAGGAATGTTATTCATATGTAGTACTTTTCATCTTGATGAAGAAAATTATGAGATTTATTTGATTAAAACGACTATTTGTTTTTGAATACAGAACGTTTTTTGCATATGTTTTTCAACTTTTCCATATAGGGTAGATAACTCGGATAACTAAAAAAAAAATGTTTTTGAATACAGAACGTTTTTTGCATATGTTTTTCAACTTTTCCATATAGGGGAGATAACTCGGATAACATTATTTTTTGTCGTTTTTTTTTTTCTTTTTTTCCATGGCATACACCTTATCGCTATTCCCGCTTGACCCGAGAATCTGTCCCGCTCGAACTTTTGACGTCATACAACAATCACTTTTCCATTGTGGCGTCAGACATTTTCTATTATGACGTCAAAATTTTACGGGAACTTGTGTGATGTCCAGTAATGGCGGACAAATAGCGATAAGGTGTATTGTCAGTCTGTTTTCGACTTATGAGTTTGAAATCCCTTTGGCATATTTCGTCTCTAATGATGGAATGTGTAGGGCCTTTATCTATTTTGTTTTGTAGACAGAAAACGAGTCTCGTGATCCCAATTTTTATTTTTATTTTCTAACATTGAGTTTTCCATGTATAGTTTATACAAAATCTGACAATAGTGCATAACCTGTAGCTTGCAAAATGCTCTGTGGCCCAAACTTTTTATTATGTTTTTCAAAAAAGAATAAACTACATTTTGGCAAATAATTAAAAAAAAATCTACCGATTTTAATTTTGACCAAACTCATGAAAACTATAAGAGAGAGAGCGAGAGAGAAACTGTTGACATAAAAAAAACAAATCTACAAATTAATCAAAGCAATACCAAAATAATTCATGGACTTTAACAATTTTTACAGATTTTTGATTTTTTTTCTTTTTCTTTGAAAACACATATAGATAGAGAGAAGCTGCAAAGAACCAAGAAAATCAATTTGGACAAGAAAATAAGTGACGGAAATTATTAATTGGCTTATTATTATAAGTTATAGGGGTCATTGTCCATTAATGACTTTACCAATTTAAAAAAATGAAATATTCTCCGAGTGGATATATACATAAACCTGGGCACTATCTTACTGGTGCTGGAAAAATGGTTGGCACTGCTGTAAATGATGTATTTTTTTTTAAAGTCGACGATTTAGACTGGAGGCTCTAGGTCAAATTTCATTAGGTTTCATATAGACTTCATGTATGAGCGAAAAGTATACAACAGAATCTACCATACTTTATGTTTGGGTTGGCCCCATGCAGTAGGATTCTTCCACCTATCAATTCTTTTTGTTTTATTTCGTGGAAAAGAAAATTCAAATTTTCAGATACCTCTAACAAGGCCGGGGGTTGGGGGTCACATTCTCATATAGCTCTGACCCTCTCAGTCCTACGCTTTAGCGTATTATGTGTCATATCAGTTGATCTTTGTTTTTTAAGATTAAGACTCCAGATTCTTATGTTTTATTTCGGGGAAAACGGGAGTGGTAAATACAAATTCTCCTATAACTCTTACATAGATGTGATTCTATATGAGTAAAATTTTACCCTGATAGTCATAAGTCTTATAAGCACAATATTATATTGTATGTATTAACACACAACATAGATAAATATTTTCTTAAATATTGTTCATAAAAAAAGTCTGGTTTTTAATCATAAAAAAAGATCCAAACAAAACATGTAAAATATACGGCAAAACTGTATTCAAGTGTAATATATCGCGATTGGTAATTCTTTTGCTTTATGAATTTATGAAAAACTTTCTTTGTATATCATTTTGCCTCCGAACTTGCAAATGAAGAAGAAAAAATCCTGGGGATTTTTCCCTCATTCTTTTCCATAGATTTCAGTTTCAATTCACATAATTCTGTAATGTTTTACGCATCATTATTTTCTTTCAATTTAACATAAAACGATCTAATATTTGTACTATATTCGAGGTCAACACCAAAAATCTTCAATTCTGCACAAGTATATGTCATCCTATCATTGTTTTATTTTGACTTTACGTTCTGTTTTTATAGCTTAACATTTTACTGTTTTAAGTCAAGACCAAACTACTTCAAATTTACATTGTGTAGTTTCAAGTCAACACATTGTATGATAAGCCTCTCGTAACGTCATAATGATATAACATCGTGCTATCTTAGCTCAACAACACGTACTTTCAACTGTACGTCGTGTAGTTTTGAATGAGCATATTGTATGGCAAGCCTATCGTGATATTATTATGATATAAAATCGTGCTATCATAGCTCAACATCACATACTTTCAACTGTACGTTGTGCAGTTTTAAATGAGCATATTGTATGGTAAGCCTATCGTGACATTCGAATGATATAACAACATGCTATCTTAGATTAACATCACCTAGTTTCAACTGAAAGTCATGTAGTTTTAAATGAGCATATCGTATGGTAAGCCTATCGTGACATTCTAATGATATAACAACGTGCTATCTTAGCTTAACATCACGTACTTTCAGCTGTACGTGGTGTAATTTTAAATGAGCAAATTGTATAACAAGCCTGTCGTGACATTATAATGATGTAACATCGTGCTGTCTTAGCTGAACAACACGTACTTTCAACTGTACGTCGTGTAGTTTTAAATGAGCATATTGTATGGCAAGCCTATCGTGATATTAATATGACATAAGATATTGCTATCATAGCTCAACATCACGTACTTTCAACTGTACGACGTGTAGTTTTAAACGAGCATCTCGTGTGGTAAGCCTATCGTGACATTCTCATGATATAACAACGTGCCATCTTAGCTTAACATCACGTACTTTCAACTGTACGTTATGTAGTTTTAAATGAGCAAATTGTATAATAAGCCTATTGTGTCATTATAATGATATAACATCGTGCTATCGTAGCTTAATATTACAAAATTTCAACTGTACGCCGTGTAGTTTCAAGTGAGCATCTTAGCTTAACACGTTGCATCGTGTTGTTTTAAGTCAACAAATTGTATAGTAAACCTTTCGTTTCAATATAGTGGTGTAGCATCGTGTTATCTTAACTTAACATCATGTACTTTCAACTGTGCATCATGGTGTTTTAAATCAACATATTGCATGATAGACCAATCGTAATATCACAATGATATAACACCGTACTATCTCAGCTCAACATTTATTAATAACAAGTCAGCACCATACATTTTAGCTATTCATTTTATTTGTTATCATAGCTATCGAAGTGGACGACTGAGCAGTATACATCTGCAAGCTAACATCATGCAACGTCAACTTCACATCATGTACTTTAAACCCAACGTTACGTGTGTTTGGCATATCATCACAACATCGTGACTTATCATTATACTTTCACGACTAAAGCACTTGTCATTGCAAGTCAACATTGAGCAAATTCAACTTAGCATATTGTAATTTAGAGTAAGTATTTTGATGACTCAATTCAACATCACGCTGTCTTAACTTTACATTTTAAGCTTCAGCATAACGTTTTGTAAATCTCTAATATATGACAGCTGAGGCTTTCCATACAAATCTGTTAAAAAAATGAAAAATTGAAATACTTACACACTACGCAATAGTTTTGTCTTTGTTCAAAAACTTTCAGTATTTTTATCTGGTATTTCTTTGATATGAATATACTCATTTCTCTAACTTTGATTTATGTTTATTGTCAGTTCATGTAATATGTTGGAGTGTGTGCAAAATAAAAATATCCATCCGAGTCAAATTAAAAATGCATTAATTTTTCTTATCTTTTGTATAATTGAAAACTTTTGCAGGTGATGATTCAGAAGTCCGCATGTGAAATCTTTAACGTGCATATTAAAGTATAAACATTGGCAGTTCCAGAAACTTTCCTAAGGGAACGACCATTTAACTTTAAGAAAAAAGGGGGTTATGGGCTTTTTCTTTAAAAATATTATGATCCCCAATTTGATGAATTTTGTTGGTAATACAATACATATAGGAAACGCCCCCCGTTTTAAAAATAAATGGTTGAAACCTAAGGGGATGCCCACTGACTGCCTAAAAAAGGGGGCCCGCTCCAGTCCTGCTTCAGTGATTTCGTATATAATTAACCAAATTTGTCTCACACTGAAAGGGGCGGCCGGGCACCCTGCCCCCTATTCAGACTCTGATGAAAGTTTGTAAATCAGGCGGGTAGCATGCGAGGAGCTTTTTTCAGAATAACTTGGCTAGTTCTCTGACGTCCAACGACTGTTTTCCCACACAAGCACGGCCCCAGCTTGTCTTGCAAAACAGCCGTTGGACGTCAGGGTAATCTAGGACTATGATTTGGAATGTCGTATTAATAAACAAATTAAATCTTTATTTTGTCATAAACTTTGTGAACTACAATGTCATGCAAACTGAAACCAAAAGCCCATCCTTGATAAAAATGTCAAGTGTGCCAAATGTGGAATTAAGACGACAAACAGATCGTATCATAATATGAACAAGCCTGTGGAGTTTTTTTTAAGTTGGTAACAAGACAATCATAGCTTATGATCAAACCCCAGGGTCCTCCACAAAAAAAAGAGAAGGTCGGACACTTGTCAAATATGTCCCAATATAGCTTAAACAATCATGAAACTTTAGGCTAAAATTTAAACTGCGGCCTTATTTTAAATGCCGTTGATGCCAAAACATATGATATGTTAATGTTCAAAATTGAATATACAGACGAACTTTCGCGGGTCTTTCCTTTCCCTCAGTGACTAGCATTTTCTAAAAATAACCTAGCCAGTTCTTATGAAAACGTACTACAATGCTGGATTGAAAGAAATTGCCAAATTAAGACACACAAAAGATGGCCTCTTAACAGTCCAACAGCAATGCACAAACTTTAGGAAAACTCATTTATTTTATCTTGACATCTTTCTATAAAGCTCAGTTGCTCAGTTTCTTTATCAATAGAAATTTAAAACATGAGAATTAAGAATTTGCATGTAAACAAACCACAAACAAAATATTGAAAGACGTGGTTTTACTGACAATGGAGGCAACAAGATTGATTAAAGAAATCTTCAAGATTTACAAAACATTTCCGAGAAAAGGCTTTAAGCCTTCAGTTGGGCAATCTTACTGTAATCTGATTATCTCTACTGATAAATAATGCAACACTAATTATTATGACACATTTAAGTTTTGGAATAATTTTATTCACAGAGACTATTTCTAATTGATGTACTTTGCTCTTGTCTTTTCGGAGTTTAAATTGGGAATAACAAATTGCTGCATAAAATAGACTAGCTCCACATGTCTATGCATATGATCGTCATATGTACTTGAGATTATTCCATAAAACACACGTTTGATATCCTTTCAATGCCAGAAACGGTCTATTACCCAGCTGAAAGCTAGTGGGTTTTCTGCCACAATTACAAGGAAAAACTGGCTACAACTTGCACTGGATCAGGCACTTGAATCTTACATCGATCTTGATGTTAAGCAGTTAGTTTAAAGGCCCCTTCGGAACTGTTGGATTCTATGACAGTCTT
Organism: Mytilus californianus; assembly: GCF_021869535.1. Classification (NCBI taxonomy): domain Eukaryota; kingdom Metazoa; phylum Mollusca; class Bivalvia; order Mytilida; family Mytilidae; genus Mytilus; species Mytilus californianus. Next base: position 28,422,183 of record NW_026262626.1, on the reverse strand, counting down.
CTTTCCATACAGAACATCGCTGCAAAATAATTTGATCATTCACTATTAGGTGATAATAATATTATTTGGCAATCCAAAGAGAACCTGAAAATATTAGACCAATGTTTGAACAGAGAAATGCCCCCTTAAAATCAAATAATTGTTACCACAGATAAAAATCATCTAAATTTCGTGATATTTTCACCCGACACCCCCCCCCCCCCCCCCCTAATTTGTTCAATGTACAAACATGTATGGTGGTTTTACCCCTTTTCGACGTTCAGTATGTCATATTGTATATCTTTAATGAAAATTGCATAAATTAGATGAATTTCTAGTAAATTTCTACGATATTCTTTATTATTTGACAAAATACCATGCATCTGATTTAAATTGTTTACTATTTGAAAAAGCGCGCCTTCTTTTACTTTAATTGATCTCCCTTTATTTCACATAGCAACGCAAATAAAAAACTGCCAATCTTTGCTGCATATCAATTTTTTTCCCCGATAAAAATATATATCATGCAACATGATCAACTTTACAAATTGGGAGAAAATCAAGGTGTTCCAACCATTGGATAGTATTTAAAAAAAATAATGAAAGGATGGCATGATTACAAGTTTGAACCCTGACGACACTGAAAATCGAAAATTCACGCATTTACCTATCATATGAAGATACGATGAGGTGATTAACTTAACAATTAATAATTTACCTGATTCATTATCATATTCACATTATGTTGACACGTCTGAGTTCGTCTGTGTTAGCTCATTTCAAACCAGCAAAACATTTACGGCCTTATCCGTTTTTCTTTACCGATCGCCTCTAGTCAGAAGAGCGCACTGTTTACAGGGGAGGTAATATTTTGTCACCAGTTTGCACACTGTTACCAATATACACAATGTATTCTGTATCGCAATATAAACATTTTGGGCTCTTTTACAGCCGAATATACAGTATGGGGTTTTCTCATTTTTGAAGGCGGAATGGTTGCCTATAATTTCTTACATCTATTTTATTTGAATTTAAGGGAATAGTTGTTATTTATATAAACAAATCCCACATCGATATATTACATGTACAAGAATCAGACATCAACCAAACGCCAAACTGAATGTAATTGAAAGACATCGAGAGGTCAATATGCAGTCTCGAACAATAGACAAAATAAGAAAAAATATAATTATAGCGAATTATGGAGAAGAATTATTATTACATGTACTTGCAAGATTTAATATATATCGTTTAAAATTTTTTGAGTTTTAGGATCCACCTACCATTTTAGAAAACTGTGATTTCATTGCGGCTTGTCTATTAGAGGGGTATTTCATTGGTCGTAGATTTGGAATCTTATTTTATTATGAAGTCAGATTTGAACATCGACTTGAGGAATGAAGGTCGAGTAAAGACCGAACGTCAGTTTTAGTCTTATATATGTATACATATAATATTATACCCTCCGCAACGAAATACCCATGCAACGAAGTTGCGGAGGGTATAATGTTTTGAGCCGTCCGTCAGTCCTCTTTTTGTCATCACAACTCCTCTGAAACTACACAACAGAATTTCATAAAACTTTGTAGATAATAAGGACATACTAGGTAGATGTGCATATCGACATGAAATTATGATTCAATTTTTTTTATAGGAGTTATGCCCCTTTGAACTTATTAGCCTCAATATACTACTGCAACAGTTTGTCATCGCAACTCCTCTGAAACCACACAACATAATTTCATGAAACTTTGTAGTAATGAGGACATAATATGTAAATGTGCATATACACAAGAAAATTTTTATTAGTTGGTTTTTGTAGAGTAATGAGTCTTTGAACTTAGGAATCTGGTTAGATTTTGTTTGTCCAGTGACAATGTGGGGGCGTGGGGTATGTGAGCGGGCTCACAAGGGTTCTTTAATTGATTCAGTGGTGATAGTAAATAGGCACTGACAAGTCTAATAACATTTTATAGTTTTGTATGTTTCTTCACCAGTTTAGTAAGATTAGGTGGAGGTATGTTCTTATTTCCAACAGAGGGGCACTCAAGACAACCTATATCAATTTGTACATGAAACGATTGTTACTTGCTAGATACCGAATGATTTTACCACAAATTTGTGAAAGTTTTAACCGGTGTATATACTGGAAATATGATAAAAAAAAATTCATGTCTTTTTCAGGACTTCTGATCCAACTTTGTAGTATGGCATGTTTGTGAGATGTGGTTATGGCGGATGGATGTTCATGAAGGACCTGTAGTACAAAGTATATCACTGGATTTAGCTCTTTGTCTAATTGTATTATTAAAGTGCTTTGCTTTGAGCTCAGTTCATTGTTATGCAATTCATTCTTTGTGAAATAAAGTTTTGACAGACAACTCTCAACTGCACAAGGAATTGTCAAAGTAGTATTCATTATATGTACATTTGTCCAGAAGCCAAATTAAAAATAAAAGCACAAATTTACCAAACAATGCTACTCGTGCTACTAGCAATATGATGCAAGGTGGTTTTGTTACATTTTTATGTCCCCGCCGTAGCGGAGGGGTCAATAAGTTTTACCCTTGTCCGTCTGTACGTCCGTACGTACGTCCCATATTTGGTTTCCGTTCTCTGAATTAATATAACTGTAGTTTGCCTCAACCAAATGTTATGAAATACACAATGCTTATTGCCACAAAATACAGATCTAGGAAATTTTGAATTTTGTTGGTATCACTTTAACCATTCTAGAGTTATGCCCCTTTACAAATGGAAAAATTGCTGAATTTTTCCTTTCCGTTCTCTAACTTAAGTTTGCCTCAACCAAATGTTATGAAACTTATACACAATGCTTATTACCACAAAATACAGATCAAGTTTGAATTTTGGTGGTGTCACTTTAACCGTTCTAGAGGTATGCCCCTTTACAAATAGATAAATTGCTGAATATTTCGTTTCCGTTCTCTAACTTAAGTTTGCCTCAACCAAATTTTATGACACTTATACACAATACTTATTACTACAAAACTCAGATCAAGTACACATTTTGCTAGCGTCACTTTACTGTTCTTCAGTTATGTCCCTTTATAACTTAATATGATATGCAAGCGGGAGCATCATCTGTGTCCCATGGACACATTCCTCATTAATTTTTTTATACATCTGTACTGCCTACTAACGACTCAGTCCTGAGTGTAAATGGTCATTCAGTATGTTAAAAAAAGAACAAAATTCATAAGGCCTATCTGGCCTAAATGATTTCTAAAATTATATTTCATTGTTCAACATTTATTATTTATTTGTTTATTTCTTAACTTGTGTGAATTAACAGTAAATGTTAATAACTGCACTTTCATACCACAACAAAAATGCATTACTGTACTGGTATCACTTATATTTGTATCCATATAACAAAAAAAAATTAAAAACAAGAATAGTTTTGCAATACCTTTTTCATTTTGAATACTATAACTTTTTAGCAATTTAAACATATCAAGTAGATGTTCATATCCACTAAAAATTTTATCAGATGACTTCTGTAGCAGTTATGAGTCTTTGAAGCAAGCTCACAAAGGTTTTTTTGTTGATTTAATTTTCATACTGGTCACAACTTTTTTTTTGCTTTGACCAGGCTTTGGAGAAGAAATAATAAAAAAATAACACAGAAGTTTACTTTCTAGCTCATCTAATCCCAAGGATCATGTCAGGCATTGTCATTTTTTAAAACAATTAAATGTCTTCTAATCTGAGAAACAATTTCGACATTTAAACAAAATCTTTCACTAATGATACTGGGAAGATCCACCACAAAGTAACATAAATAGAACCATACAAATAGTTCGCAAATACATGTTCTCGGATACCATCTCCCATATAAAAAAATCACATCATGAACAAATGAACCTAATATATATATATATGTGTTCCTCTCCTAGCTACAAAATGTATCCCGAATCAAAGATGTGTAACATATTCTATCATAATCATTTGGTAATCAATGCAATTATTGTCTATTCCATGACAGTCTTGAACATAAAAAACTAAATATTAAATAAACAACACTTCTAATGCTCAGGTTGGCTGTAATTGTGCAACTCAGTTAATAATATAGAACCTTATGGGAAAAACCAGAGAACTCATTTTGTCAGAAAACACTGTCAAACATCCAAACATACTATCCACACTGATCTGTGTCCACACTTGTTTTTTTTATATTAAAATATATATAAAATAGTATATAACTTAATAAATTTTTAAAGATGACACCTTTGTTTTGTAAAACCAAGAATTTGATATAGTAGAACTTCCATAGCAATCCTTGAAAACCTTTTCAAAGAGGAGTGTTCCAAAGTTGCAGTAAACATTTAGGTTGATTAATTAAGTTTTTCAAAATTAAAGACATGGCATACAAGATTCTCTTTAATAATGTTTATTTACCTCAGTACAAGTGTGTTTAAAGGTAAAAAGAAAACCATATTTTTTCTTAAACTCGTGTATTACTTATCTAGTGAAATCAAAAGGTCTTGTGATAAGGTTTTACAGGATGTTGTTTAATTTTCAATGGATGTTATTTGAAATTTGTTACTTTTTGACAAGTTGTGATCTTTTTAATGGATGTGACTCAAGCAGGAGGTATTACTTCATAGTTTACCTCTAATCAGAAGATCAATTTTAATCATTTCTTTAATTTTTTTATCCATTTTTAGATATATATATATATATATATATATTATATTTGCCTTTGGGTTTATATGATCCGTTCATCCTATTTTGACTCCTCAAAGTTCAAGAGTCTATCCTAAATTGAGGTAAATTGTATGGCTTTCCAAATACCGTTTCGATTCCTAACATCACTGAAGAGACATTAATTGTCGAAATCCGGATATGGTGTACAAAAACCTTTGCACCTTTTGTTTGCGGTATATCATCTTTTCCGCAAGTTTATTGTTTTCTGTTTAGTATTAAATTTATAATTAAGATCCATTTATTACATCGGTGATCCGTTTATTTGGCAATCGCCATTGGCAGTCAGCAGGGTTTAAGAACCTTTGTTGTTCGACCTGTTAGTCAAATGCGTTTTGTTAAAATATACTTTTTCACTTTTTTGGTCTTTTGGAAAATGTTGTTTGTGCTGTATTTAGACCCCTCTAACAAGAATTTTGTTTTGCATGCACACGTATAAAAATTGCGGTTTTTATCCAACGCAGTCATAGGTTTGAACGTTGTTTTCAATTTAGACTTGTTTATATTTTTTCGTTTGGGCTTGTATTATATTTGCCTTTGGGTTTATATGATCCGTTCATCCTATTTTGAGTCCTCAAAGTTCAAGAGTCTATCCTAAATTGAGGTAAATTGTATGGCTTTCCTAATACCGTTTCGATTCCTAACATCACTGAAGAGACATTAATTGTCGAAATCCGGATATGGTGTACAAAAACCTTTGCACCTTTTGTTTGCGTTATACCATCTTTTCCGCAAGTTTATTGTTTTCTGTTTAGTATTAAATTTATAATTAAGATCCATTTATTACATCGGTGATCCGTTTATTTGGCAATCGCCATTGGCAGTCAGCAGGGTTTAAGAACATTTGTTGTTCGACCTGTTAGTCAAATGCGTTTTGTTAAAATATACTTTTTCACTTTTTTGGTCTTTTGAAAAATGTTGTTTGTGCTGTATTTAGACCCCTCTAACAAGAAATTTGTTTTGCATGCACACGTATAAAAAGTATGGTTTTTATCCAACGCAATCATAGGTTTGAACGTTGTTTTCAATTTAGACTTATATAGATATATGTATGCGAAAGCAAATTTACAGATCTAACATTGTTGGGCTGATGTTTAGACGAGTTGTATATACAGAATGTACACAGCCATGTATCACCATCACTGCTGGTGATCCGATAGATAAATCTGTTGAAGAGTTGTCACTGTTTCAGATGTACTTATAAAAATAATTATTTCTATGACTGTATCTTGCATTAATTTGTAGGATCCTTTACAATAGATATTTCAGCTGATCTGTAACAATTCCATCTTAATGCCTTATATATCATGTACTGTATTACGACGCTAGATTAAAATTGACGAGGAAAGGTAACACCCTTCCACCGAAAGCTTTATTTTTGTTAAGCCTAGGTGGTCGTGTGGTCTAGCGCGTCGGATACAGTGCAGGCGATTTGGTGTCACGATATCTCAGTAGCATAAGTTCGAATCCCGGCGAGGGAAGAACAAAAACTTTGCGAAAGCAAATTTACAGATCTAACATTGTTGAGCTGATGTTTAGACGAGTTGTATATATATATATATATTATGTGGCCTTCCAATAACCGTTTCGATTCCTAACATCACTGAAGAGACATTAATTGTCGAAATCCGGATATGGTGTACAAAAAATATTTGCACCTTTGTATGCGGTATACCATCTTCGCCGCAAGTTTATTGTTTTCTGTTTTGTACTAAGTTGATAGTTAAGATCCATCTATTACACCTTGTGATCCGTTTATTTGGCAATCGCCAATGGCAGTCAGCAGGATCTAAGAACATTTGTTGTTCGACCTGTTAGTCAAATGCGTTTTGTTAAAATATACTTTTTCACTTTTTTGTTCCTTTGGAAAATGTTGTTTGTGGTGTATTTAGACCCCTCTAACATGAAATTTGTTTTGCATGCACACGTATAAAAAATTGCGGTTTTTATCCAACGCAATCATATGTTAGAACGTTGTTTTCAATTTAGACTTGTTTATATTTTTTCGTTTGGGCTTGTATTATATTTGCCATCGGGTTTATATGATCCGTTCGTCCTATTTTGACTCCTCAAAATTCAAGAGTCTATCCTAAATTGAGGTAAATTATGTGGCCTTCCAATAACCGTTTCGATTCCTAACATCACTGAAGAGACATTAATTGTCGAAATCCGGATATGGTATACAAAAACTCTTTGCACCTTTGTTTGCGGTATACCATCTTCGCCGCAAGGTTATTGTTTTCTGTTTGGTATTAAATTTATAGTTAAGATCCATTTATTACACCTTGTGATCCGTTTATTTGGCAATCGCCAATGGCAGTCAGCAGGATTTAAGAACATTTGTTTGTTCGACCTGTTAGTCAAATGCGTTTTGTTAAAATATACTTTTTCACTTTTTTGGTCTTTTGTAAAATGTTGTTTGTGCTGTATTAAGACCCCTCTAACAAGAAATTTGTTTTGCATGCACACGTATAAAAATTGAGGTTTTTATCCAACGCAATCATTGGTTTGAACGTTGTTTTCAATTTAGACTTGTTTATATTTTTTCGTTTGGGCTTGTAATATATTTGACTTCGGGTTTATATGATCCGTTCATCCTAAGTTGACTCCTCAAAATTCAATAGTCTATCCTAAATTAAGGTAAATTATGTGGCCTTCCAATAACTGTTTCGATTCCTAACATCACTGAAGAGACATTAATTGTCGAAATCCGGATATGGTGTACAAAAAATCTTTGCACCTTTGTTTGCTGTATACCATCTTCGCCGCAAGTTTATTGTTATCTGTTTGGTATTAAATTTATAGTTAAGATCCATTTATTACACCTTGTGATCCGTTTTTTTGGCAATCGCCAATGGCAGTCAGCAGGATTTAAGAACATTTCGTGTTCGACCTGTTAGTCAAATGCGTTTTGTTAAAATATACTTTTTCACTTTTTTGGTCTTTTGTAAAATGTTGTTTGTGCTGTATTTAGACCCCTCTAACAAGAAATTTGTTTTGCATGCACACGTATAAAAATTGCGGTTTTTATCCAACGCAATCATAGGTTTGAACGTTGTTTTCAATTCAGACTTGTTTATATTTTTTCGTTTGGGCTTGTATTATATTGTCCTTCGGGTTTATATGATCCGTTCATCCTATTTTGACTCCTCAAAATTCAATAGTCTATCCTAAATTAGGGTAAATTATGTGGCCTTCCAATAACTGTTTCGATTCCTAACATCACTGAAGAGACATTAATTGTCGAAATCCGGATATGGTGTACAAAAAATCTTTGCACCTTTGTTTGCGGTATACCATCTTCGCCGCAAGTTTATTGTTTTCTGTTTGGTATTAAATTTATAATTTAGATCCATTTATTACACCTTGTGATCCGTTTTTTTGGCAATCGCCAATGGCAGTCAGCAGGATTTAAGAACATTTTGGGCAATATGCGCAATTGTTTCTCCATAGGCCGTAATGATAACGTTTTCTACTGTAGCTCAGTGCATATCGTAAACTTGGATATGTATGATGGCTCGTTTCGAAGCTGAGACATTTTCACATATGTGGTTAAATTTTCGGGGTACGAAGTGTGATTCATTTTCCCGCAAATTAGCATACCCCGAAAATCCTTTCGTGATGCGGCTCTTCATGGTAAAAAATCCCTTTTTTCACACAATAATTTCTTTGAAAATTTAATACTTTGAATACATTTAATAGCTCCATAGTTTTTACACATTTATTCTATGGTCCTCTACTTTCCAGATCAGTACAAATGGTTAAGCTCAGTCCCTTGTTAAAAATTGAAACATGTCCAATATCACTGCACAGAGATTTTTTGTTTACACACAACTTTTGTGTTCCTCAATTGGAGGCGCATTAGGGATATTGACCCATATTGAAATCCATAGTTCTGATTTTTCCAAATATTCTTGTGTCATCTTCATCGGTACAACTTTCCGAATAAATCTGTGTATTTTGTCCATTTCTGAAAAAATATAAAGTTGTTTCAGCACTATAAGACAATGACCCTTTTATCGCTATATTTATTAATTCTGAATACAACATGTACAATGTGTAAGTATAATTGATTTCTTCTAGTATACCTTCACAAGTCACAATATGGATAAAACATATGATTTTAACCTTAAGTTACAAATTACAGACCCAGTTTAAGCATTTAATAAAATTTTCATGTGCCTAAAAGTGCATTTTGACTGAGAAATAATGCAAAAATGTAGATTTCATAAAAAACCCACCAAAATACTTAATTTTTTTTACCAGCAGAAATCAGGTATTTTCAACTATAGAAACCAGTCTAAACTGCTGTGAATGTCATATTTATCATATAATTAACATGATTAAAGCGAAATGAAGTGCAAATTTTCAAAACTTGTCCTTTTATATAATTCTATTTAAGAAAAAGGTTTTTTTAAATGTTTTTCAGTGAAACTCTTTTCAGTAAGAAATGCACATGAGTTTTTAAGTTTTTAAGTCAACATTATGACATCACACATATTATGATGTCATTAAATAACGACCGATTAAAATAATGCTAAGTACAGATTGCAGTGTTAGATAACGAACAGTTGCCTCATGGCTTAACTCGAAATGTCGTGAGGAAAAGATCAGTAACTTAGCATTATTATATGATATCAAGACCATAGCAACAGTTTACATATCAGCATATTTTCAAAACTTTGACTGTAATTACAATTGCATAAATACCAAAAAAAAAACCAATTTAGAACTTGCCTAATAAAACCAAATGCTTACCAGTAATTCAGAACTTTTTAAAACCTCTTATTTGCCGTCTCAGGTTAAACTGGAAAGATACGTCTGAAACTGAAATAAGACAAAAAAATTGACTCAGGTTGTGTTATCATTTCATTTAACATGTTTAATACAAACTGTATTATTGAGAGAGAAAAAAAAATCAAACTCTTGAAAGTTTTATCACTAAAAAGGAAATTGCTTCTCCCTTGTGGTTTCACAATCTTAATTCTAATCTTCTTTATGAGGAACAATCAATAGTAGCTTTGTAGTTCAATAGGTGAAAAAGTTTTACCCTCCCCCTTTTTCTCTGAGAAAAGAAACTGTCTTGTGATTTGTAACTGTGCATTAAAATGTAAAAAAAACATGCTTTTCTTTAATATGTTTGTCTGTTTATTTGCATACTTTAGTGACCAGCTGCTAATTAATGGTCAAATAATGGTTTAAAACACATGTGTCAAATTATACTCATACAACGTGTTATTTCCCCTATTTGTCAGCTATTCCTCAACACGTGTGTAGTGACTGGAACGATAATGACATACAAATGTCTTTAGTGTTATATTCACTTACAATTTAACAATATTAAATGTTTCCATAACTTAGCATAAAAAGTAAGTGCCTTTTTCAAGTCAATAACAAATGCCTTTCGAATCTCTCGGGTAAACATACTTTTTATTGTGCCTAAAAGAAATGCACCAGCCCCATGCCAGAAATACATTTCAAAAGCGAAAATTGATGCTGATCTTTATAAATAATCTAAATATAGAACCAACTGTGATAACTTGGTGATCATAAAAGACAACTAACCTTCATTTTCTCAACTTTTTCTGGTGTACAAGATGCAATCATGCCTAGATCAGTCTCACATCTTCTCTAATTCATCTCTTAAATTGGGGCAATATGCGCAATTGTTTCTCCATAGGCCGTAATAATAACGTTTTCTACTGTAGCTCAGTCCATATCGTAAACTTGGATATGTATGATGGCTCGTTTCGAAGCTGAGACATTTTCACATGTGTGGTTAAATTTTCGGGGTACGATATCCAATATCACTACACAGAGATTTTTTGTTTACACACAACTTTTGTGTTCCTCAATTGGAGGCGCATAAGGGATATTAACCCATTTGTTGTTCGACCTGTTTGTCAAATGCGTTTTGTTAAAATATACTTTTTCATTTTTTTGATCGTTTGGAAAATGTTGTTTGTGCTGTATTTAGACCCCTCTAACAAGAAATTTGTTTTGCATGCACACGTATAAAAATTGCGGTTTTTATCCAACGCAATCATAGGTTAGAGCGTTGTTTTCAATTTAGACTTGTTTATATTTTTTCGTTTGGGCTTGTATCATATTTGCCTTCGGGTTTATATGATCCGTTCATTCTATTTTGACTCCTCAAAATTCAAGAGTCTATCCTAAATTAAGGTAAATTATGTGGCCTTCCAATAACCGTTTCGATTCCCAACATCACTGAAGAGACATTATTTGTCGAAATCCGGATATGGTGTACAAAAAATCTTTGCACCTTTGTTTGCGGTATACCATCTTTGCCGCAAGTTTATTGTTTTCTGTTTGGTATTAAAGTGATAGTTAAGATCCATTTATTACATGTACACCTTGTGATCTGTTTATTTGGCAATCGCCAATGGCAGTCAGCAGGATTTAAGATCATTTGTTATTCGACCTGTTAGTCAAATGCGTTTTGTTAAAATATACTTTTTCACTTTTTTGGTCTTTTGTAAAATGTTGTTTGTGCTGTATTTAGACCCCTCTAACAAGAAATTTGTTTTGCATGCACACGAATAAAAATTGCGGTTTTTATCCAACGCAATCATAGGTTTGAACGTTGTTTTCAATTTAGACTTGTATATATATATAAATATATATATATATCCTAAATTCTAATATATTTCTGATAAAAGGTTTAAACAATATCAGTGATTTTGTTGGCTGTTGTTACCTCAGTTAAAAAGATAGTTATATAACTATTGCAAGTAACCATGAAACCTATGTAGTTTTGATTTAAGAATTTAGGAAAATTAAGTTTTGTTAAAAAAACAAAAAAAAAAAACAAAACAAGACCCAGACTTTAAAAAATAAGATAATTCAACTATCTCCATTTGATAAATCTGATACTAGTAATCATGTTAAGATGTAAAAATATGCTTTTATATATATTTACATGTAAAAATATGCTTTTATATATATTTCTTATTTCATTGTGGCTGTTGTCATGTCAGTTAAAAAGAAAATTATTTAAACAGTTAAAATTTAAAAAATGTACAGGTTATTTGGTCAAGTATGGTTCAGACTGGTCGAGTATTGTTCAGCCCTTTGGTCGAGTATTGTTCAGACTGAAAAAAAAGGTCGAGAACTGGCCTGGTCAAGTACTGGTCGAGTACAGTTCGATAATGTGTTAAGACTGTTTCAGACAGGTCGAGTAATAGTTAAGACTATTTTCAATGGCAAAAATGAGGTAATATACAAATCAGTGCAGTCGAATATGGTTAAGATTGAGTAAATATCGAGTAAAATTCAGACCAATTCAGATTGGCCGAGTAACAATCAGTACAGTCGTGTACAGATATAGGCCATTTTAGACTTCTACTGGTTTGTAGTGATGCTAACTTGACCTTAAAAGCAAAAATAAATGTATTTATCCTCCATTTCGCATGTAGTTTCTTGAAACAAAATGATATTTTTTTTCTTAGATAAACTTCCATTTGATCAATAACCCTTGGTTTACCAACTTTATTGTATAATAATCATTTAAATACCGTGTTTAAAGCATGAACGGTTCGTCCTATCGATACACCCGGTTTCACTACTTTTGGAAGTTATGCGATTACCAAAACTGTGTTTGCTTGGTTTGTATTTTCAAAAAAGACGTACCTGATTTGAACATGGATAAACTACTGTTGTGTCCTATTTGTCAGTAAAATATATATATAAAAAAAATGAAAGAATGAAAGAATATTCAGTAACCAAGAACACTTATCCCATTTCTATACATGGGATAGAAAAGTGGTTATTGCACACACTGTCAGAACTACACTTGTATCCAATTTTTTATTTTTATTTTTTATCTGTTCTTTGTAACAGATACTTACATTCAATGTTCTTTGTAAGAGATACTGACACTCGATGTTCTTTGTGACAGACACAAACATTCGATGTTCTGTGTGACAGATACTAACATTCAATTTTCTTTGTGACAGATACTAACATTCAATGTTTTTGTGACAGAGATTAACATTCGATGTTCTTTGTGACAGATAATAACATTCAATTTTCTTTGTGATAGACACTAACATTCAATGATCTTTGTAACAGATACTGACATATTTTATTGTTCGAAATGACAAATAGATCAGACACAAGTTTTATATTTTAGTGATGTCTTCTCCAAAACAATAAAAATATACAGATTGATTAATGAACAAATCAAGTATTTCAAATCAACAAATTATTAATTCAAGCATAAAGGCATGTTAGTATCTTTCACAAAGAACATTGAGTGTCAGTATCTGTCACAAAGAACATTGAATGTTAGTATCTGTCACAAAGAACATTGAATGTCAGTAGCTGTCACAAAGAACATTGAATGTTATTATCTGTCACAAAAAACACTGAATGTTAGCATCTGTCACAAAGAACATTGAATGTTAGTATCTGTCACTAAGAACATTGAATGTCAGTTGCTGTCATAAAGAATATTGAATGTTATTATCTGTCACAAAGAACACTGAATGTTAGTACTTGTCGCATAGATAATTGAATGTTAGTGTCTATCACAAAGAAAATTGAATGTTCTTTGTGACAGGTACTAACATTCAGTGTTCTTTGTGACAGATAATAACACGAATAACATCAATGTTCTTTATGACAGCTACTGACATTCAATTTCTTTGTGACAGATACTGACACTCAATGTTCTTTGTGAAAGATTCAAACATCCAATGTTCTTTGTAACAGATACTAACATGCCTCTATGCTTGAATTAATAATTTGTTGATATGAAATATTTGATTTGTTCATTAATCAATCTGTATATTCTTATTTTTTTGGTTAAGACATTACTAAAATATAAAACTTGTGTCTGATCATTTGTCATTTCGAACAAAAAAATATGTCTAAACTAAACTAATATGCAATGTTCTTTGTGACAGTTACTACCATTCAATGTTCTTTGTGACAGATACTAACATTCAATTTTCTTTGTAACAGATACTACCATTCAATGTTATTTATGACAGATACTTATTATAACATTCAATGTTCTTTGAAATGACTTACTCAGGGAGAACCATTAAATCGAGTTTGAAAATTATCAAAATCAAAATGCAAATTTCTGTTCATGTATCGATCGAAGTGCATAGTTTAAACATCAATTTGGTACATGCAAAGTTATGTCCATTTAAGATCTAGGATTGCCAGAACGAACTAGGAACACGCGGTTAACAGAAACCACGTAATTAGTATATTCAATACTAACCACAATTACAGTAAAGTATTACTAAGAAATAACATTTTAGGGTTACATGTGAATAGAATGCTATTTAAGCCACAAATCACTAACTGTAGAACAGCGTTCTTGTTTAGAGAAAAAAAAACTTATTTGGTGTTTTTAATTGTACCGTTTACTACATTAATTATTGCTTTGAATGCCTTTTGATTTCATACTTTAACTTTAAGTCCTTTTCTATTAGTCAATTCACGACCGGTATAAATTGACCACTGATAATTAGGTTCTCAATGAACGTTCGAAACGTGTTTGGAACTTGCTTTTCGCAAAAATGTTTGTTCTGGAATATTGATAGGAAAAACTCTGATTTGGCGTACATTTTAATTCGCTGACTTCATATGTATATTTTCATGATAGAAGTTCTGTATATATTTCTGTATTCTATAAATTGCTCCTTTCTTTCTCAGATCAGAAGTTTTATAAATCAAAGGGTAATTCATATTCTGTTAAAAAAAATATGAATTTATTTCATTCAATGCCGGTCCGATCTAGAAATCTTAACTACTTTTACAAGAAGCCCTTTCAAATATTTGAGGTTTGAGTACAGCAAAAACTATAATAGAATAATCAATTAGGATTGACAAGGTAGGATAACAAACAAAGTAATTTAATTCATTGTACATAAAGTGTACACTTAGTGCAATTAGTTCTAAATTAGATTAAAAAGAATACTTACTTCGTTCTGTCATTGGTGCTGATATCCAGACTTATGTAACTTACAATTAAATAACAGACGATTCTCCGCAAAAACGGCCGGTTCGGCTTGTTATACTAATTATACAATGAAAGACATTGTAATAAATATCTTTTCATGATGACCCAATAAAAATTATAGTTACTTAATAATGCGTATCAAACGGGTACACTAGTCACAAATGAATGCTTCAAAAAATGTAAAATATCTGAATATCAATGATTTTCAAAATTTTACTTTGACACGATAACCGATAACTTGACAAAAGAGAGAAAGATAATTAATTCAATACAACATCTTTACTATCTTAACAGATGTAAAATAGTAAAAAGTCTAAACACAGTAAAGAATCTTAGATGCAGTACTTGTCACACAAAAAAAGTAAAGGACTCCTGATTTGAAAAAAGAACGCCTTTTTTAATGTGATGAAACCAACAACTCATGAAAAGTAAACCAAACTAAAAAAAAAAGAATAGTTTCGTAAACCATATGAAACGTAATAGTTTCCTTTTCTTTTGTGAAAATAGTAATAAGAATTTCTTTCAAGCTTCTATACAAGCAATAATCTGTCAATTAAAAGACGTGTCGACACATTTTACTTTATTCTTACTTCAAGTACAATGTAACAGGTGTTTTTTCGTGTTTCAATGTCAACAGTATATCAGTAAGATACGCACAATAAGTTTCTAAGTATTATTTGTTGTATTCTTAAACGTACCATAATTTTTGTATCTGATTTACAAGTGGAGGGTGGAGTTAACTTGTGCGCCACAAGTTAACTCCACCCTCCACTTGTAAATCAGATACAAAAATTATGGTACGTTTAAGAATACAACAAATGATTTGTGACTCGGACCGTTCCGAGTCGGCCCGAGTTTTTCTACGACACGTGGCTTTTAAAAAGCTCCACCAATGAAAATCTTGTTTTTTGGGGCGAAAAATTTTAAAGTGACCACATGGCAAGCTGATGCGGACATTTAACTTGAAGATGGAAGAGCCAGCAGATTACGGAATGAATGTAGCAGAAATTGACTTTCGGATGTCGATATGATTGACGATGTAGATGACTGAACTTTGTCACAAGTTTGCCAGAATGTGGAAAATGAATATTTTGCATTTGACGTTGACTCAGACATTGCAAAACTACCAGCAAGGTAATATCGCCATAAGTTTCCACTGCCCAATTCTGGTATATAACGCCCGTTAATTGTTTTCAGTAGTTTTGTTCAATTTTAAAAAGCAAAAACCAAAAAATAGCAACACCAGCAGTAATTTTATCATTACACATCGCTTGACATGGCATATTACAATATGTTATTGTTACTAATTATGGTTTCATGTCACCAGTTAATCAATATTAACCTAACAATTCAAATTTACCTATGTAGAAATTAAAGGTATATCCGTTTTAAGACGTATTTTTCCTGAACGAATTTAGGGTGACGATTGTGCGTTCGAGTGGTTAGATTTTGTTATCATTGCCCACATGAACTCTACCTTTGATTTGTGTGTCACAATATATATATATATTTTAAAGTTTGCAGAATAAATTTGTTATGTACAATTCAAGGCCCCCTTTCTGGTGCTATAAAGCTTTTTATGCACTTCAGAACTTGCGTTTAACTGTTTCCATAGCAGGGGCGATTCCATGTTTTTTAAAAGGGGGCGTAATTCAATAAAACGGATTATATACCGCTGAGCGGATCGATGCGAAAAACGTTTTGGACGATTTTATGATAAATTAAAATAAATTCTATAAAATAATCATTATTTTCTTTTTATGAAGTTATTTTAATCGAGGTTTAACACGGATTCATGAATAAGCTATCAGGGAAGTCTTCTCTTGTGCCATTTTATTTGTAGTAAAACATTTTGACTTATCGCTGGGCTCTTGATGAGTGTTTCAAATGGTTAAGTTTTCGTATTTTATGGTGATCCGGAAATTCTTGTCTTGAACAAATATTTGTTTTGTGATATATATATCGAACGTATGTAATAACTGAAGGGATGGAGCCATAAAACTAGATCATTTGTAACTGTTCTGTAACTGACAGACAGTTATTGACAGTTATATAACTCCACCCCTTCAAAAGTGTTCTTGTATTGGAAATTGTAGCACACTCAGAACAAAGGAAATTTTGGCTAAACGTGTCACAAGTAAACCTGATGACATTTATTATTTATTTATGTATTATGAGGTCAATGAATTACTGCTTCCAAAAAATGCTATGGCGTACAAAATTTTAATCTTTGTATCTATGACGAGTTTATTATTATGCACAGTTTTCGATGTAAGATAATATATCAGAGGGTAAAACTGGTGCTCATTTCCAAACCTACTTTTCATTAATGTGGGATATAGAGGGGATAATAAGATTTGGGCCACAGAAGGAAAACAATATTTTAAAAATGTTTTTCCACTTGCCACTTTTTCTCCTCTTTTGCCAAGATCCCACTTTTTAGCCTCTATATTCAGCATCCGCATTGTTTAAAACCGCTATATTCAATATATTTCATCTGCGAGTCATCCCCTTCAGGAATAGTTGCCTTAATTTCAAAACACCTTGCCAAAAAAAGATCAGTTACTACATTGTACATGTATATTCAATTACAAGTTCATACTAACGGGTTTCCTACTGACAGTTTTTTTTTTCATTTCGAATATAGTGCCAACTTCATCATCCAATAACATATATGTTTTATTTAGAATTTATGTGATAAAAATAATAATAAGAACTATGTTTGGTACTCTTATTTATCATTTGTGCTTAATACGAAAAATCATACTTCAAACTTAAATGATCCTAGAAATTGATTCAGGTCTGAATGTTCAAATTGCATTAAAATAGAATGTGTGACAATTTCCATACTTGTTGAAAAAAGTACAGAAAAAAATAGATGCTACCCCCTTTATACATGCAAACATTTATTTGATAGATATGAGAAGATGTGGTATGAGTGCCAATGAGACAACTCTCCGTCCAAGTCAAAATTTATAAAAGTAAACCATTATAGGTTAAAGTATGCTCTTTAACACGGAACCTTGGCTCAGACCGAACAGCAAGCTATAAAGAGCCCCATAAAATTACTAGTGTAAAAACATTCAAACGGGGAGAACCAAAGGTCTAATCTATATAAAAAACGAGAAACGAGAAACACTTATGAACCACATCAACAAACGACAACTACTGAACACCAGATTCCTGATTTAGGACAGGTGCAAACAATTGCAGCTGGTTTAAACGTTTTAATGGTACCAAACCTTCAACCTTATCTGAAACAATAGTGTAACATCACAACATAGAAAAACATACTATAAAATATCAATTGAAATGGCTAAACTCAATCAAAAGATATATTGAACCTTTATATTGTTGATATGATGCAATAATTCCACCATCTGTGTTTTTATTTGTTTGACCCTTCCTTTTTTTAACAGATGACAGGTGGTGCCTTGTGATTTGTTGTGCTTTAAATGCAAAAATCAATGGTTCTCTTTAAACAATGTTTTCTCTGCAATTTCACGAGAAATTCGTGCTAAAATATGTTGAAACTGGTTTACACTTTGATAAATATGTATTGTACAAAGATAGTTGTTATCCCTGCATAATCAGTTGTTTCTGTAAATTCGATTATCATGACAAGAGCATGTGTACTTACGATTAAACAGTCTCAAATGGTTGCTAAGCATTAATGTAAATCTGCTTTAAACTTTCTTTGCAGTGTATTGGATTTAATTTTTAAAGTATACACTATAGAGGATAAAGGTCACCAAAACAGTTCAACTAACCTTACCATACATACAGAATTATAACATCAATTTATAAATAATGTTAGTAAAAAATATGGTATACCTCAGTATTTATAAAAGACAACTTACATTGAATTGTCTTATTTGTTCTTTCAAATAAGATGAAAGCATCCACAAAAACAATCAAACAACTTCTTGATCAACATGCATACATTATTATTCATTTGGATAACCATTATGGCTCGTTTTGAAGCTGATACAGTTATATATAATTATGTGGTTATATTACACGGGGTATAAGGTGTAATTACATTTAATGAAAATAATGAGGTCCCTTTGTGATACGAAAAACTCTCTATATTCACACTATGCAATTTTCTGGAAGTTCAGTTCTTTGCAAACATTTAATATTTCGGTATCGTTTCCATCTGTATTTTATGGCCGTCTGCTCTTCAAAGTAGTACACGTGGTTAAGCTCATTACTATAAAGTGGTGCTAACGACCTGGACTACCTATGAGGATGCTCAGTACATTATAAAAATAGCATCCTTACTAAAATCATTGCATATCGATTTATTTTAACATATCATAATTGAGTTCCTCGCAAAGTTGCATTCACAATATTGATTCAGTTCGGAGGTGTAACTTTTGTTTTGGTAGAATGATGAGATATATATATTAAGAAAACTGGACAGAATAGGAAGGTAAAAAGGACGAGCATTTTTCCAAATCAAAAACATTAGAGCAAAACAATGTTATTCTTTCAAACACTAAATTGTAGGTTTCCCCCGCCTTGGCAGCAATGTCCTAGCTTCGTCTTCGTGAGGGATGTCCATTTCCCGACTCGTTCGGTGTTCAAGAGCTTGCAGCTGCTGCTCAGACATTGTTGGGCGTACCGGTGTCTGATCAGAAGGTTGATGGACCGGAATTGGGTCGGAGAGCGTCTCGTTCTTTTTCTAAAAAAATCATTGGAGGATACCGGGACCTTGTTGATAGATATTCCGTGTCGGCTTCGCAGGTGATGCATGATGGTCTTAAGGTATATATTATGGGTGCTGACGTTGTTTATCGTCTTGGTTCCTTGTTGCGGTGTTGTTTTTATTTGTCCTTGTGCATGTTGTGTGTTTTTTACCTTTCCTGTATAGTCCGTTTTTGGTGGCGTACCTTTGGCGTGGCTCGGTCTTTATGCATCCTGTCGTTGTGTTGTTGTGCTTTGGTCATACAGTTTTGTGTTCTTTCGTATTTACTTGTGTGCTTTTTCTGTGGAGTGTCTGTGTCCCGTTTTGTTTTTCTTTGTTGAAATAGTTATTTGTTTTTATAGTGATTAAGATTATAAGACAATGTTTAAACTATTATGTCTGTTGGTTTTGCTCACACATTGTTGTCAATATAATGGAATTATATGCAACTGTCATACAAGTGATAGGTTTAGCTAGCTATAAAACCAGGTTTAATCCACCAATTTCTACATCAGAAAATACCTATACCAAGTCAGGAATATGACAGATGTTTCCCATTCGTTTGATGTGTTTGATCTTTTGATTTTGCTATTTTATAAAGGACTTTCCTTTTTGAATTTTGCTTGGGGCTCGGTATTTTGTTTACTTTACTTTTTATCTATTATCTATAACGTTTTCAGACAATATCAATAAATATATTCTTTCCTTTGAAATTTGATTGGATCGCTTAAGGAGTAACACTGTATGTCAGAAGTTTTCGGCGTTACTCCGTCCCTTGTTTTCCCCTCAAACTACTAGGAAGGATACTAACCAAAGGTGTAACTTTCTTCTGCAACGAAACAAGTTTTGATATCCTCCAGAAAAGAACCTGTCGTGTCGAGAAAGATCGCCTTTTTTATTATACCATTCGAATGCATACATTGAATTTTTTTTTCTCTATATCTATCACTAATATGTCATACTGCTTAAAATGTCTCAAGTCCTGTTATGACCTTACAGTATTTATAAAAAAGGATATTAATACTTCTTGAATATGATTATTGTTGTCACAGATAAGACAGCTTCTCTTTAGTTGGCTTTGCTTTTTTGTTCAAAAGTAAGTGGAATAAATTCCCTTTCACATATTATTTCGGTTTAATTTTAGTTACCCTCCATAAACTGACACCGGATCAACTGGAATTTTCCTCTCAGCACTGGCGAATATATATGCAATTGTATTCCAGTCTTGTGTAAGGTTCTGTGGTTATTATCTAGGAAAACCTTTAATGCACTATTTTCAGTCTAACTTTAATGATTCTGATTTTGACTATGAAAGCAAAAATGTCAAAATCAATATGAATTTTCTCCCTCATTCTTTGTGACCATATATTTAAGGTTGATTCAAATCCAACGAAAGTTACTAGTGTAATAATCTAAAATATCCTTTTTTTACACTATTTCCAGTCTATGTGTGGAAATTTTTGCTTTGACATTAGACGTAGTGAACTCAAAATCAAGTTGGACATTTCTCGTATTTTATTGGATCATACATAAGTAAGATTCCAATTTTGATTTAAATCATTCGATTGATCATCCGAAAAAATCCATTAACTGCGTTTGAAGTTACTTCCTCCTGACCTTGAACGTGGACATATTGATCTCAAAATAGATAGGAATCTTCCACTCATAATGTTTGACAATATGTACCCGACAACACAAATAACGCACCACGTCTTCCAATATATAATAGTTTCATAATTTCTTGTTTTTTGTAAACACATTTTAATCATCTAGAATATTCTAAGGCTTACCTTGAAATAAGTCCAAGGGTTTACAGAGAAAATGTTGTCTTAATGGCGACAATATGGATTTCCTTTTCAAAAAATCAAAAGCCTGGGAATAGGATGGTCATGATGGTCATTACAAAAAGAAATCGATTCAGAAACTGAACATCAAAGATTATTTCAGGTAAAAAGATACACCTGACTTCAATTTTCACACATCAGCACAATTTTCGTTTTTGGATTGAAAATGTGGTTTTAGAGGTTTTCTTTTGTTAATGACTACAAAAATATTGTGTCAAAATTTGGACTCATTTTCATTACTTTGTAAACATTGCATGCAATAGAAATTTGTACTCAAAAGAAATTAATGGAGTTCATACTAGTTCATGTAGTTTTGGTTTTTTGTATTCGAAAACTGCGTGGACGATAAAACTCCTTTCCTTATTTTCATGTTTTAGCAACAGTGTTTATGAACCAATAGCAACTAATGGTTTACATTAAACATAAACAAGATACACTACTGTAAGTAAATTGTAAATCCCATCGAAGATACCAGAGAGGCTTAAAATTATGTATGTCACTCAGATGTATGTCAATGTCGTCTACATACGACTTATCAGAGGCATTTGGGTCCAACTAGTTTGAAGGCAAAATCAAATACGAAGTTGAATTTAAAAGGCTTAATGTTTGAATAACAATGAATTTAAAGGCTAAATGTTTGAATGACAATAATTTTAAAGGCTAAATGTTTGAATAACAATGAATTTAAAGGCTAAATGTTTGAATAACAATGAATTTAAAGGCTAAATGATTTAATAACAATGAATTTAAAGCTAAATGTTTTAATAACAATGAATTTAAAGGCTTAATGTTTTTATAACGATGAATTTTACTCTGTAGTTACAAAGTACAATAACTGTAAAGTATCTGCAATCGATTTTACAAAAATCTTGCAAGAAAAAAATACTCTTCAGTCATGAACATTTCATTATAACTTACGATCAATCTTGTCGTTAAATATTTTGTGAAAAGAGCCCCTGATCTTTGAGGTTAATAGCAATTCTCTATAACCACCAACCAAGTTGCGGCACACAAAATCTAAGATTTTTTAAAAATTTTGTTTGTTGGTAGCTATCGACAAACATATAAGAAATATATTGACAAAATAATTAGCATTCTTGAAGAGAATATCTTTGGTAACAACACTATAAAATGGAAAGGGAAACCTTTGCTCGTCCCTTCCTTTACCAAGCGTCATATCGCAAAAATAAAAGATGCTTGGAATATCGAAACGGAAACGTATAGTAATAAGATAATATTTGATAAACTAATAGATAAACGTAATTGGATATGAAAATACAATCTAACAAAGAAATCAATCCCCACTGATTGTATTAACGAACTAACAAGCGCCATTAGTAATCTAACAAATTTGAAGCACATAAAAATCCAGAATAACAAAATATATGATATGGAAAGAAAATTTATTCCCCCAGAAAAAAATCAATTAAAATCATTACAAACAATACTTAATAAATGTACTAGTGCAAAATGTGAAATTTAATGGAATAGAACATGTAATTAATACGGAACTAGACCTGCAATCAGTTTGGAAAAAGCTTCACAAGACACCCACAATATTTTCCAATTCCAATGGAAATCACTACATAATATACATTATGAATTTAAAGTGTACAAATGCGAAAGTCCGATGGTCTATGTAACTTATGTGGCAATATTTTTGAAACCCAAGAGTATCTATTCTATTATTGTTATCAAATTCAAAACATCATTGAAGAAATAAAAAGATTGCTATCTCTGTGCATAGATATAACGCTTAAAAGAGGGACGAAAGATACCAGAGGGACAGTCAAACTCACAGATCGAAAACAAACTGACAACGCCATGGCCAAAAATAAAAAGACAAACAGACAAATAATAGTACAGATGATACAACATAGAAAACTAAAGACTAAGCAACACGAACCCCACCAAAAACTGGGGGTGATCTCAGGTGCTTCGGAAGGGTAAGCAGATCCTGCTCCACATGTGGCACCCGTCGTGTTGCTCATGTTATTACTAATCCGATAATTAGTCTAATTCGGTAGGTCACATTTGTGAAAAGGGAACGGGATTGTAGTTACGACATAAGGAACATGTCCAATATTATCTGTGAAACGGATATTCCATAACGGTCAACCATCTCGTGATGGCGTCCGTAAAATTTACGAAGTGATGATTTCAACTTCTCCATTTGGAATTCTTGGTTTAGAAATGAAAAGATCACACAATTGGGAAGCCGAAATCATCTCTTTTGTCGTAAAGTTTTGTTTTCAACCGACCCTCATAGTAATTTCAAGATATAATTCCTAATCAAATGGCAAAATCAAAAGCTCAAACACACCAAACGAATGGATAACAACTGTCATATTCCTGACTTGATACAGGCATTTTCGTATGTAGAAAATGGTGAATTAAACCTGGTTTTAAAGCTAGCTAAACCTCTCACTTGTATGACAGTCACATACTTTGATGTCTAAAACATGATTATTGGATGTTATCAAGATCTTGATAAAACGCAAATAAATATTGGAAATTTTAGAGTGTTTTGGGGAAATGGAAAGGTCGGCACGACATTGAATTAAAAAAAAAAAGTATTTAATGTAACATCCATCTTCCGTATTGTTGAGAAAGATATGAATGAGTTTATCAAAAAGATCGCTAAATCAAACAACAACAAAAAGTTTATTCGGAATAGACAGACTTGACCGTTTATCTAAAATATTGTAATTACTATTAATAGTCGAATTTGCTTATTCTTTGCTTATTCCTTGCTCATTTAAGATATATATATATAGAGATTTTTATGAAATAACTTGTGCCTGTGAATTAAAGTTATAGTAATCATTTGAATACAAAAGGCACACTTTGAACTAGTGTATTGTATACACCTTCATTTGACCAACAATCGCCATTGTTTACATACGTTAATTTTTATAGTTTATAATTTATATATATTTATATTATATACATATACTACATAATTGTATTACTTTGTTTGTAATAGTATTTTACTCACCACAGATTGTGTTTTTTTATAAGTGCACATACATTTATTTCACGAATAATCCTTCATCGAAAATTCTGAACTGTTTGAAACGCTTGTCCATTCTAGTGCAAATTATATTAATATTTTATCATTATAGTATGAAGATTGTATTTCTTAGTAAAACAGGTAATCATTTGCAATATAAATCACTCCTGTTATATACCATCAAACAAAATCTTTTGATGAACACATTAAAGACTTTTATTTGCATAGTATCGAAATACAATAAGCATCTTAATAAAATAATTGTTTTTTAAAAAAAGAAAACTTAGCTAGTAGTCTTTGATATTTAAAAAAAAGAAAAGTATAGACAACCTGGGACCAAGAGACGGTATTATTCATGTAAGTCCCAGGTGCGATAAATTGTTATTGAATAAATAGATAAATAAACTGTACAAACAAGTTGCTTTCTTTAAAAAAAACGAAAAGCAATACGTGAACCCAAGACCGCTGACTGGTCAACAAAAAATTGTTGCTGAACTTTTGTTTGTTTTTTAATTGAAATAATTGACTGTAAAAGGAATAAGATAATGATTATATTAAAACATCTCTATTTAAAATATGTAATTGTGTGTAGATTCTTGCACAAGTCAGTTGAAAGCAATGTTGGATAGTTGTGAATAGAAAAATGTATACATACAGCTACTATTTTTTACATTTTAAGGCTGGACTATTTTATTTATTTCTTGGGAGTGTACATCATTTTTTCATTATCCTATTGCAAATCCCAGTTTCTTCAAACCGGATTTCTAATGCAAATTGCACAAACCAATCGCAATATAAATTTAAGTACTCAGTTTGCTTTATAATCTGGATGCATTTATTTTATCTGTCATACCTTCATATTTTGTTTCCTGGATGCCTTCAATTATTCTTAACTCGTTATTGAAGCTGTCTGTACTCACGGTAGATGTTGTATAGATAAATTTAAAGTCCAATTTCCATGTGAAATGAAAGCCTGTGGCATGCAACTTATAAGGTTTCGTGTATTTTTCTTGAGAGTAACACACCAGCTTTATTGGGACCTCTCATAAAGAGACTTATTTTTGTCTCCTAAAACATCTCAAATTTTAAGGATTTCCTGATTTTACTGAAATCAATCCAAATATTCTACAGAAAAACTTGGTTTTGAAGAATATCTTATTTTCAGAAGTTTTATGAATACCTGAACACACTCTCAAAAGAACCAATTTATATAAAAAAGATATGTAGATATAAAAAAAATACCAGGATTAAAATGTTGTATGCCATGCGCCAGTTAAGATAACAAAGAATCATCAGTGACGCTCGAATAAAAAAATTTAAAAAGGCAAAATAAAGTACGAAGGTGAAAAAAATTCAGGACCCAAAAATTTCGAAACAAAGGTTTTGCCGAATACATCTAAAGTAATGTATTCCTGGGGTAGAAAATCCTTAGCATGTCAAATTTTATTTTAGGACAGTGACTCAAAAAAGAAAAGAAAAGAGAAACAGCTAGAGGTCAGAAATCCGTAAGTGATGATGACCATGCTTGAAAGTCACATGTCAAACTCTTACTGCCGTGTCCTGATTTTAGATAAATAAAGCGAAAATTCACATTTGCAAGTGAAATGAATATTTATGCATGCACGTGGTATTTTTTGCGCAATACATAGTAAATAGAAAGCATACACACTGATACTCTGGATAAGAATACGCATTTGTGTCATCACATATATTAATCTAATAGTTGAATTCGGATGTCAAACTACCTACCTCAAGTGTTTTGACTCCGGATTCATTGCCATTTAATCCGGAATTTGTGTGAACGCAAACCGATAGTGTGCGTGTGAACAGGATGATATATTATTTGAATGAACCAAGACGTGTAGGATAGCTGGTCAACACAATAAATACAATTTTCAAAATCGTACCATAGTGCAAAGATTTAGATGCTATAAGGTTGAACTATTAAAACAAACAATAAAAAATAATTGAAATTTTATAGTTAACATACATTAATTCCTGTTAATGAATTTTTTCCGATAATTTAGAATATAATATCATTAAACATAAACGTAAAGTTATAACGGATAGACATTTCATTTATCGAATCAATCTCTTCTTAAAGTCTAACATTCCACTATATGAATATATTGCTATACAAAATATAAGCAAAGACTTATAAATCCATACTTAAACAGTATAAATTAATTAACATAGTAATTAAATTTTGTTATGATTATTGTAAAATATTAATTACATTTTTTGTGAGATGCAAGGATTTAAAATCCTTGTAAATTAAAACCATGCAAGTATTTGTTCATTCACTACCGTTTAAAATTTAGATATTAAGCTAACTTTGGGTATGCATCCCTGCTCATTGGTGCTCATACGTTGCATATAATTTTCATAATTGTAATGTCTGTTCAAACCTATGAGACATAATGCACGTATATATAACATTTTTAATTATATTCTATTAAAAATAAATTTAGTCTCAGTTTAAACTTCATAATGAATATACTCTTGGTCTGGTAGTATCTGTTTGACAGAAAAATCCTTTTGTTTAATTATCTTTCTGCTTTCCGACCACTGTGTGCTCGGCCTAAGCCGAAATATTTATAACAGACATATCGTTTTCTTAATTTTCTTCATGCTTTCTGACATTTTCACAGGCTATCAAGATTCTCGGAACGTCTCAAAAGTTTTCGATCATTTATACAGGTAGTTATCTTTGTCTTTGATACGGTCCCTCTATGGATAGGCTACCACGTGATATTGTATGTTTCAACGATCACAGTTCATTTGTAGATTGGATAGTAAAACAATAATGACTAGATTGCAGTCAAAAAATCGTTTAAATGTTAGAACCTATTTGCCTTTTGACAAAACATATGTGTTTTAATAATGCGAATGTTTATTGAATATCAGGTATGATGAAAACGCAATTATAAAATTCATGCTTTGAGACGGTCCCTGTACGCCTTGTGTGTGTAGTATTTAATACAGAGTGCTGTTGTGCATTGTGACAATAAACCTGGGATATAATGTCCCAGAATAAATTGATTATTTCTGTACGTTTATCATTGATATTTTGTATTTCAATCATAGCCTGGGAAAATGTCAGAAAGCATGAAGAAAATTATTTATTTTTCTATTATCTATAGTATACACAAGTAGAATTGAGCGGATTCAGAGCAGTTCTATTAGCTACGGAAGGACCATTCTATATTTTGTGATTGGGGTAAGTGATGCTGAATGAAATGAAAGTGATGGTTTCTAGAACTGAAGATCAATAATTTTGCCAAGCATGCTGAAAAGGAATTTTCTGTACATTCAAATGCACATACGATTTGAAAAAAGAAATAGGTGTGTACACAACGGAAAATATTTTGTTGACAAAAAAAAAAAAACAATTGAATAAGTCATCCAGCCTTATAAAATGATTATCCAAGCAAAACCTTTTGCTCAAAGCCCAATCCTAACAAAAGAAATACATTTGTCGATCTCTAAGCAATTTTCTTCGTTTCACTTTGTTTTTATAGATTCAAAGGACCTGTCTTGAATATATCATTTGGTCTCTTGTGGAGAGTTTTCTCATTGGCAATCATACCACATCGTATTTTTAGGTCTTTCCACTTTTCTGTGGAAAGACCTATTGTATTTGTTTTGATTATTAGGTCTTTCCACTTTTCTGTGGAAAGACCTATTGTTTTTCTTCTGATTATTATTATTATTAGGTCTTTCCACTTTTCCGTGGAAAGACCTATTGGTTTTGTTCTGACATTTTATTTTTTTCTTCCGCCACATTTTGTTCTTGTGTAGTATTGTGGTTTTGCAAGATGTCGCTTAGATTTTTCGCAAATGATATCGAACAGTTATTGCGCTTTTGGAACTGATCCTGTTAAACCGTACACTTTACGTTGTAAGAGTTATCTCCCCGAACACTGTTTTTCTTGTGTCCACTACTCCTTCGCAACCGTAAAAGATTACGACAAATTTATTTTACCAAAGTGCTTCCTATATCTTCAAGATGATGAGTCGGTTTGCACCAAAGTTCTCCGGAGTCCCCATATGAGAGTTATTTCCCCTTATGCATTTGATATAAGTGATATGCATATAAACTCATAAACCGTAAGCCGTATAAACCTAGAGTCGCTTTATTGAAGGTCCTTGGGTCCTAACTTAGAAAATAAGATCAAGGTCAAAGGTCAAGGTTATGTTTTAAATTTTGACATTCACTTCAAACTGCTTTCACTCAGAAAAAGTTAGGGGTAAAATTGAAAAAAATGTGAGCAAAATGTTAGTCGCGACATTATTTATGTCGTGAATATTTGTCGAAATAATACGCGTAGTATTTTGGGGGTTTTCATGCCACTGAAATGGAAAAATCAACAAATTGACTAATTATAGCTTCAAACTTTACAGCTCTCATGATGCGTACATGCAATTTATCTTTGTAAATCATTCAATGCCCACAACTACCCATCTAGCCCCCCCTTTTTTTTTTAGGAATCCCATTTCTATTTTATTATAAAAATGCTAATCCTTCTTTTTTTATGAATAAATTTCTATCTGAAATACAAATCTATTCCAGCAAAATAAAATAAATCATGTACATGTATTTCTGAAAATTAATTAATAAACGTTTTGTTAAAGTACTATAACACCAGCATTATTTTTGTGTGCATGCAATGAATGAGTCGACCAGTGGTCAGCGATTGGACAATAGTTTACCTGTGAAAAAAATCGAAAAAATGTATTTTCCGTTAGCAGTATAAATCACGTGCAGTCCGCTTAACGTTCCAATCTGGATTGAGAAATTAAAATCAATTACGTAGAATTCCCTCCAAAGTTCGTAAATAGTAGTAAAATCATAGAATCAAATGTCTAAACATGCATTAAAATGAAATCTGTGTTCCCGTAAATATGTGTACGTAAAACGCATGCATGATCAGACTTCAATGACCTGTAAAGAAAAGAAATTAAATCCGTTTACACATTCTTTATACATAGGTGTGGTCAGAACGACGTCTCTTTCTGCAACTAAATTAAATAAACAGTCTTTCTGTGTATATCAATCAGCTTGGTGACGTCACAATCACGTCAACCATCCGGTGCAACGCCCGAGTAGTGTAAAAAGGCCGATTCTGCGGCACTTTCCCTTTTTGAGGGGAAATCTAGCATAAATCCAACTTTAGATTTTTTACAATGTAAATGGACCATCATTTTAATTAGTCTAAGGGTAAATACAAATATGGCTTTTGCAAACAATGGTAGAGACACCTTAAAGGGATGTAATCCTAGGGTAGAAACAAAATATGGCTTTTGCAAAAAATTGTAGAGACACCTTAAATGACCGTGTTGCTACAAGTGAAATGGATAAAATTGAAATAAATAAAGAGATGGCATCTAATAGTGTTGATATGAATATGGATCAGTTCAAAGAGAATGAAGAACTCAAAACTTGTGGTGCTTCACTAAAAAGAAAGAAGGGGCAGTTTTGTAAGAGTAAACCAGGGAAAGATGGGCTTTGCTGGAGACACAGTAAAGAACCACGCCAGCAGGAGGATACCCCAGTTGTAGGGAATATTGTGGTGAAAACCACCATGAAAGAACTTCGAAAAATCGCAAAGAAGGAGGGTCTTAAGGGATATAGTAGGAAACCCAAGGGGGAATAAGTTAAGTTAATTGAGACCAATACTGCCCACAAATTTACTCGCGAAGAGGTTTTTACCAAAAAGGAACTGAAGACCATTGCCAAAAGACGGGGAATTACCAACTATTCCCGACTAGGGAGAGATGACCTGACCGAACTGGTGAAAAAGAACATTGAAAATGCCCCCGTTGAAGAGGAAATCAAAATTGTTAACCGACGCGATGCATTGAAAGGTGTATTTGGCACAATCACCATTGAACCCTTGAAACAGCATGATATGCTAACGTTTTTTAATGTAAGTCAAAGCACTATCGCCAGCACAATTTCAGATGCACTCACCAAAAAGAAGGCCCTAAAAGTGCAATTAGTACTACAGGTGGAGATGGTAAAAACAAACCCAGCGACCGGAGAAAATATCTACGTCATTCCCCACTTTAGATCAACCCTTACCACCATCACCGAATCCACAGACCTTGAGTTGGAAATAGCATTTATGGTCGAGAAGGTCAAAGAAAATATGGCTAAATACATGCGTGAAGGTAGTGGGTGGACATTTGGTCATATTGAAAAGCTAGAAATCCACTTAAACAAGTTTAAACCTCTCAAGGGCAGTTCCTACATAGCATTGCCAAAACCGCTCGCTCAAAAGAAAGCTATCATCAATGTGCAGAATACTGATCAGGAATGCCTACGCTGGGCCATTCTTTCAGCCCTACATCATGAGGAAGTTGACAAAAACTGTACCAAACGGGTGGGTCAGTACAAAAAGTGGGCTGATGAGTTCAATTTTGATGGCATTGAGTTTCCAGTCTCGCTAAAAGCCATTGACAAATTCGAGAGGGAGAACACCGACCTAAACATTAACGTCTTTGGCTTTGACGGTGTAAAGAAGGGTGAAGATGAAGAAGAGGACCTCCAAATATATCCCCTCAGAATATCTAAGAATACAGGTTCGAGACATGTGGATCTTCTGTTCCTGACCAATGAGAGCAAGCAGCACTATTGCTGGATTAAGAGCCTATCTCGACTTTTGAGCTGTCAAATCTCAGAGCATGGTCATGAACTGTTCTTTTGCCGCAGGTGTTTTCTCACTTCTCAAGACAGGATATCCTGGATGAGCATATGGAGTATTGCAGTCAGAAGGATGCAGTAAGGATCGAGATGCCAGAGGAAGGAACCCACATAGCCTTCCATAACCACAAAAAGTTGATGAGGGTTCCATTCGTCATTTATGCGGATTTCGAGTGTTTTACAGAGAAGGTCGACACTTGCCAGCCAGATCCATCACAGGCCTACACAAAGGCATATCAACAACATCGACCATCAGGTTTTTGCTATAGGGTGAAATATGCTCACGGTGATTACAAAGACTCAGTCATCTATTGTGGAGAGGATACAGCTAAAAAGTTTGTACAGTGCATTGAGCAGGAAGTTAGGGAGATTGCTAAGCTTTACAAGGAAAACAAACCTATAGAGATGACCGACGCTGATAAGGATATTTTTGAAGCAACCACAAACTGTCACATTTGCGGTGGTGACAAGGTTCGCGACCACGATCACCTCACAGGTAAGTATCGCGGCGCAGCACACAACCAGTGCAACTTGGACTTCCAACTTCCAAGACATGTACCCATTGTTTTCCACAACTTGAGTGGATACGACGCCCATCTTTTTGTGAGCAAATTAAGAGTTGGAGAAGGTAAGATAAACTGCATCCCTAACACCGATGAGAAATACATCAGCTTCTCGAAAGAAGTAGATGGAGCATTGGAGATGAGATTCATAGATTCATACAGGTTTCTACCGAACTCCCTGGAAACCTTGGCAGGGAATCTTACAAAGGAACAATTCGGGGCAATAAAGAAGTGCTTTGGCGATCGATATAAACTGATGATCAGGAAGGGAGTACATCCCTATGATTACATGGATGGACCTGCCAAGCTAGAGGAAACACAACTACCACCCAAGGAGGAATTCTTCAGCAAACTCTATGGCACACACATCAGCGACGAGGACTATACACATGCTCAGCAGGTGTTTAAGGAATTTAGGTGTAAGACTTTGCGGGACTACCACAATCTATACCTGGAAAGTGATGTAGCCATATTGGAGGATATTTTTTAGGACTTCAGGAATATATGTATGGCTAACTATAAACTCGACCCTGCACACTACTTCACATCTCCAGGACTATCCTACGATGCAATGCTAAAATGTACAGGAGTGAGACTAGAACTCCTCTCGGACCCTGATATGCTGATGATGTTTGAGAATGCAACCAGAGGAAGTGTCGCCATGATCTCTCATCGACATGGCAAGGCTAACAATCCCTACATGAAGAATTTTGATAGCTCCCAGCCAACTAAGTATTTGACCTATCTTGACGCCAACAACCTCTACGAATGGGCGATGGTACAATCTCTGCCCACGGGAGACGTTGAGTGGGTAGAGCCAGAGGAGATTGAGGAGATCCTAGAGTACCCCGATGACCATGAATATGGTGCTATGGTGGAGTGTGATTTGGAGTACCCCGAAAAGCTTCATGATGCTCACAATGACTATCCACTAGCTCCAGAGAATGTGGAGATAAATAAGGTGCGAAAGCTAGTGCCTCACCTAGGTAAGCGCGAAAAGTATACTCTCCACTACAGAAATCTTAAAATGTACCTGACGATGGGCATGAAACTCACCAAAACACGTCGGATTATCAGGTTTAGACAATCCCCATGGCTCAAACACTACATCGATCTTAACACCGCTCTCCGCACCAAAGCTAAGACCGATTCTGAGAAAGACTTTTTCAAACTTATGAATGTCTCAGTTTTCGGAAAGACCATGGAGAACATCCGCAAGAGGGTGGACGTCAGACTGGTCAATAGTGAGAAGCAGGCACTTAAGCTTGTGGCCAAACCCAACTTCGATCGTCGGGTCGTCTTTACCAACAACTTAGCAGCCGCCCACATGAAAAAGACCAAGCTTAAGTTTGATAAGCCTGTGTATTTGGGAGCCTGCATTCTGGACATCTCAAAGACCCTGATGTATGACTTTCACTACGGTTTCATCAGGAAGATGTACGGTGACAACGCCCAGCTGCTCTTTACCGACACTGACAGCTTGGCCTATGAGATTAAGACCGAGGACTTTTACAAGGACATTACACCACACGTCTAAGAAAAATTCGATACCTCCAGCTACCCTACCGAACATCCTTCATGCATTCCCACCGGTGTAAACAAAAAGGTGGTTGGAATGTTAAAGGACGAGTGTGGTGGTAAAGTGATGACAGAGTTTGTAGGTCTCCGGGCAAAGTTATACTCCTACAAGATGAACGACCACACTACCACCAAGAGAGCAAAAGGAGTAACAAAGTCTGTCATCAAACAAAACATCACCTTTGATAAGTACAAACAATGCCTAGACACTCAGCTGGAAATATGTAAGCCGATGAACATCATCCGCAGCCGCCTTCACCAGATCTACACCGAGGAAATCAACAAAATAGCACTCTCGGCCAAGGATGACAAGCGACATATTCTGGAGGATGGGATCAGTACTCTTGCCCATGGACATTACAAAATCGAAAAGGATATCTAAAGGCCACTTTTGATTCATATAAATAAAGTAATGGGTAAAAGTAAACGCAACAATTATACAAAATTCACCAGGTATACTGGTTCGGGTCAAGAATGTATTAATGAATATCGCCAGAAGATGGAACTCTATGAAAAACAAGATAAACTCAGAGACCGTGTGGAGAAGAGAAAGGCTGCAGAGATTAAAGAACAAGAAGCTGAAAAGATCTTAGCGATGATGGAATTTACCAAAAATTATTACAGGATTTTACAACACCTCAGCAAGCTAGGATTAAAAAAAAGAGCAGCATACGTGTGTACAACATAACCCTTCCCAATAAACCTCTTTCGAATGTAGACCTTGTGAAAGCCACCAAGGACCTAGGAATCCCATGTTTCAGAGGGGTGTTCATGGATACCCTACCACCTAGCCCGCGCCGCATCGAATGTGGAATCTTGAATAACGATAGCTGGGAAGGTCCTGGAACGCATTGGACCTGCTGGTATAAACGTGGGCCGGTAAAGTATTACTTTGACTCCTATGGATTGCCACCGCCTGACGAGATGGTGAACTACTTACAGCCTGAAATTCGATATAGCACCGATGAATTACAGCAGCGAGGCTCGGTGGTGTGTGGCCACTTTTGCCTATTCGTGTTGAAAGTGTTGGCGACTGGAAGATACAATCTTTTCACTCTATAAATAAATGGATAAGTTTGGATCTCATGCAAGAAAGCGCGCATCCCTTTGGCGAATGCTGCAGGATTTGGATATGAACGACAATCGCATTACTAGCCTAGGACATCCTAAGGACAGCTCGGATGCTGTGACAAAACGGTGGGTAACCCAACAAATGAAAGATGGTATAAAAGACATCAATGACCTGGAGGCTGCGCTTGAAGCAATCTCGAAAGAGCTCGAGGCGATGAAAAAACACCTAAACGGTCTCGAGAAAGATGTGACGAAGTGTTTGCCTATGGCCGGCGGTATGATGAGTGGTGCCCTGGATATGCAGGGACACTCGATCGTCAATCTTCCAGAGGGGGTGGCGGCACATGAACCGGTGACCAAAGGATGGTATGCGAAGAACTATGTAGATCTAAGCATGGCGATTCAAAAGAAAATAAACACCATCGAACAGAAGATGAAATCTTATCACACGACGGACAGGAGCCGGCGCGAATTGCATTCCATATCTGAGGAGGACCAGCGCATCGACAGAATCAAGGCGAAACTTATGAAATTATAAGGTAACACAGCAGAGTTTTCCTGTCCTATGAATTAGGACAAGAAAACTTGATTAGTCTATTGCACATCTGCGGCTTTGACCCAAGAGTTGAATTCCGTGGGATACCCCCTCCACTTGACGTAGAGCTCTTTTATCCCTCCCCGGGTTCCCCGGCGCAAGACCTTCTCGATGCGGTAGATGTTTTGATCAGTTTTTTGAAGTTCGGGCTCATAGAAGGATCCCTGAATTTCCTCGCCACTAAAATCCTTGAGGCGATAGGTGGGCGGCTGAGTGTTCAACACTAGGGAAATGGTAAATACTTCCTCAGTCCAGCGGGGTCTGTATCCCTTCTCGAATGTACCTTTCTTCTTGGTGATTCGGACTTTATCGCCAGCACGAAATCGTGGTGGTTTCATGGGAGGTATACTGCCATAAAGGTTCCAAAACACCTTGTTTTCATGCTCCTTGTGACTTGCGGCGACAGGGGTCATTTTGATGGATCGGTGCTTGGTGGTATTGTACTGGCGAACAAGATTATCCAAAACATTGATGTAGGTGCGTGTAGAGTTGGCCGAGAAATATTTGAACATTTTCTCTTCATGGTGCGATTCCAGCGCTCAACCACACTCGACTTCTCCTCATTTTGGGTGGAGTAGAGCTCAATATCATGCTTTTGAAACAGTTGATTTACATCCTTGTTGTAAAACTCAGTGCCTTTGTCTGCCCAAAGCTTCTTGGGCATACGCTCCTTGAACACCGCTTGAAAGGCATCCCGCACCGTCACCCCCTTCTTGTTTTTGAGTGGTATCAACCAGCCATATTTGAAGAAGACATCGATGATGCTCAGGATGAACTTATTTCCCTTGTTGTCCCTAGAAAAGGCACTCATATCAACAAGGTCGGCCGCCCAGGTCTCATCCACACCACCCACTACCACACGGCGTTTTTGAAACTTACGTCGAACTGGTTTGTGCAACTCCTCAGCTAAATCATCGGTCAAGCGAACTTTTTTTTTAACACCCAGACCGAATCGAGCTTTGGTACCGATGATGGGTCCGACGATGCTGCGGTCCATGCGTTCGCGTGTGGTAGGGTTGGGAATGGTGTTAAGCGAGGCTAGCATAGCTTTGTCACAGATGGAGTTGCGTGCGATTGTATCCTTGTGCTGGGCATAACAAAGATCGTGGTGATATGCAGCCTGGTCCACTCGATTAATGGGTTTTGACCAAGCCTTCGGGGTGCCATCGGGGAGTAGTCGCTTGCTAAGTTTAGTTCCCTGGCCCGGTGAAGTTGTGTCCGGAGAGATGCATTTCCATGGGTAATCGGTTGATTAGTTTGTTCATGAACCCTGCACCGGTTGTAGCAACAAATTGAGACTTCTTGGCACCGCACACCTTGCAGTTGCCAAACTTCCTCCGTCGCCCGTTGCTGGTAATTGTTTCATCAGGGTTAACTGTGTCCGTCTTCCTACGACATTTCACGCAGAAGATCATCGTTATTTTATTTAAATAAATGAACGTCGAAGACATTTCCTACAGTGCCAACGCTCCCAAGAGGAGCAATCACTACCTCCTACAGCAGCGGTCAATCAGAGGGTTGATCATTGGGAAGTCGGACTGTGGTAAGACAACTCTGTTGAACAACCTACTCCTGCGCGATGGATGGCTCGACTACGATCGATTGTACGTCTTCGGAAAATCACTTCACCAGCCCATCTACCAGTTGTTGCAGCAAGCGCTGGGAAAAGGCTTCCCTAAGGAAGATATCCGAGACCTGCTACAGTGTAGGGGTAAGTAACCCTACTCGTTGATCGATGTGGTCAACGCCTTACCACCACCACGACACCCGAGTGGTATCGCCACTTTTTTCTTCGAGCAAGGGAGCGATGTACCAGACCCCCGGGAACTCGATCCCAGCCGTGTTCGACGACTTGATGCTGAGCAAACAAAAAAACGTGTGCAAACTACTACGTGCGCGGTCGTCACAACAACGTCGATTGTTTCTACCTTTGTCAGAACTACGTCAAACTACCCCGACAAACGATCCGAGAAAATGCAAACTTTATCTGTCTCTTCCAGCAAGATGCTAAGAATCTCGATCATATTCGGCGCGATCACTGCAACGATCTTATCAAGGAACAATTTGACGCTCTGTGTAAGCATTGCTGGTCCCAACCCTATGGATCTGTAATCATCGATGTAATATGGATGCTTACAAAAAAAAATTCAAAATTTTGGAGAATGAGGAGTGGGAGAGTGAGGAGTCGCAGAATGAGATGGAACTGGAGCTGGAGTTTGGTCCTATGGATCCTATTAAGCCAAAGAGTATTTGGTCATGCAAATGTAAGTTTGAATGGAACCCAGTAGATATGATAAGTATGTGTTTGAAATGCGGTCGCATAATTACCCGCACGATCGATAGCAGTGGAGGTGATTTCGACGCGTGGAACTCTGTATGGTAAGGTGGAGCGCTTTTCTCAACCCCAATGCCCTACCAAGACGATTCGAGGCCATCAGTGCACACACCCATGCCGCCCTGGTAAAGACCTATGCGACAGACACTTTAATCTTGCAAAGAAAAAGGGAACCGTAGTGGATACGGTCGATACCCCTAGCGATTGGTAAAGGCGTCTGAACCTTCCCCCATGCGCTTGGGAGCGTTTTTCTTCTAACGCTTAAGGGCGTCCACACCAACGCTTAAGGGCGTTCGATCCAACGCTTAGGGGAGTTCGATCCAACGCTTAGGGGCGTTCAAACCAACGCTATGGGGCGTTCACACCAACGATTAGGGGCGTTCACACCAACGCTTAGGGGCGTTCACACCAACGCTTAGGGGCGTTCGACAGCGTTCGATCTTATAAATAAATGACGTTTATCAAGATTATCGACCCTAAGCAGCGTGAGGCACTTGCCAGGGAGTTGCAAGACACCAAGCGGAAGATTCAAGCCAGTAATATGCAGCATCGTCTCGACAAGATTGGACTCAGCCGAGACCTTTCCAGGGTGTTCAAGCCTGTGGTTGAGGCTCAGCGGGAAGCAGCTTCAAAAATCACCAAAACAATCGAAGATTTACCTGCAACAGTGCCAGTCCTCCCTCCTCCACCGCCCGAGTTTGCTGATCCAGTACCCATCGCACCACCTACAAACACCGTCCTCGGACCTCGAGCACAGCAGTATTTGCAGCTCAGTATGACTCCTTCTGCCGACCACACCTTTGGATTGCGATCTGAAAACGATGGTATCTTCATCGGAAGCTCACCAGTTACGTTTGACGATGATGATATTTTCGTAGATGGTGTGAGGTACAAAGGAACCCTTGGCCTCTGGGAACTCATGGTAAAAAGGAATCCAGAATCGTTCGAGCCCGAAGACCTAGAGAACTATGCACAGATCCTGAAAATTTCCGGTGCCATGTATCAAGGCAATTCCACCCTCTCGAGAACCCCGAAGGCGAATAAGAGTTACAAGTGGAAGGAAATTGTATCCCACATCTACAAAATGGATAAGTTTAGTAGTTGGCTGCAAACCATGTTTCTTCCTTCCAATTTTAAACAGCTTCTCGATCGCTTGGAACTGTGTGCTGCAGCATACCAAGCAGGAAATAATGGTGTGCGCAACGAAATTGTGTCGATTATCGATGCTATGAAAAGGGGTAGACATATTAGTATCGATGAATATAAGGCGCTTCATCGTAGCATCCTATAAATAAATGTTGCAAATCAAGAAAGGTTATGCTCGAAAGTACGCCTACGGTGGAAAAGGACTGTATGACACAATCGCCAGTTTGGCTGGACGCATGTTTACTTCCTCTGCCGCCAAAATCCTAGGAAGTAAGGCCGTGAGTGCTGCCACCAATGCGGCCTTGAAAGGTGTTGAAAAAGGAGCCTCCAAAGCCGTCGACCATGTGGTTGATAAAGTGACCCGCCCCAGAAAACGCAGTAAAACCCCTCAACAGCCTAGTGTTCAACGCAAAAAGCCAGAGCAAGTTCGGTTAAACAATCTAATCTCCGGCTCTGGTATCAAAACCATCCACGACTTCGTCTAACGCTATAAATAAATACATTATATCTGACATTCTTACAATCACCGAAGGGTTGACCTTCGACGAAAGTCTCCAGGAATATCAGGTTCGAGAATACGAACCACAAGCCGGTGCCCAGCTGAACAATAACGGTGCTGAAATCCGAATCAACATCGAAACCCAGGATTTGTTCCTACACCCCGCCGAAAGTTATCTCGTGGTGGAAGGTCGACTTCTCAAGAATGATGACACAGCATATGCCGATGGCGATCTTGTGTCGCTCACCCATAATGGTATCATGTATCTCTTCAAGAGCATCAGTTACAGGCTTTCCGGTCAGCAGATCGAACATATTAACAACCCCGGCATTGCCACCACTATGCTGGGAATGTTAACCTACCCCGACGACTTCTCCAAATCGCAGGGTCTCAACCAACTGTGGTATAAGGATTCTTCCACCGATGCTGAGGCTGAGAACACTGGATTTGCAGCCCGCCATGGATACATTATCACCAAGCCCACCAACAAAGGATCGTTTTCGTTTGCCATCCCCCTAAAACATATTTTTGGATTCGCAGATGATTACAACAAAATAGTGTACGGGTTCAGGCACGAACTCTCACTCGTTCGCGATTCAAATGCTAATGCCATTCTGAGAGCAGCTGCCGTCAACGATCCGGCAAAGATTGTCCTGAGTAAACTATCGTGGTTCGTCCCTCACATCACACCCTCAGACGAAAATAAGATGCAACTGTACAAAACCATCCAAAGTAAATCCAAGATCCACTGTGGATTTCGCATGAGATAGTGTGATGCCATAGCCGTTCCCCAAGCCTCACAGTTTAACTGGCGCCTAGCTGCAAAGAGTGGTCGTGAAAAGCCTAGATATATTATCGTTGCCTTCCAAACTAACAGAATTGGTGATCAAACCCATAATGCTGCCGTGTTCGATCACTGTCGATTGCAAAATATCAATGTCACCCTCAACGCTGAACGTTATCCAGCAGTCGACTATAATGCAGCTTTAAACGAAAATATGATCGCCAGAGTGTTCAAAGAGGCCTCCGACTTCAGAAAGAAATTCCATAACATGGACAGTCTCCTCAGTTATGGTGGTATTCATCCCTCCGATTACATCGACTTGTACCCCTTGTTTGTGATTGATGTGAGTCATCAGTCTGAGCGTCTCAAAGAATCTACGGTGGATATTCAGATCAGAGCCGAATTCGCCCGTAATGTTCCAGCCAACACCGAAGCGTTTGCACTTGTCATTTCCGACAGAATCCTACAGTTTGAATCCGACGGTCAGAAGATGAAGGTTGTGTACTAAAAGTAAATGGATAAAATTCACCTACAACTCCTCTTTGCCAGTCGTCCCGCCGAGGTCTATGCAATCGTGGTGAAAGC
Source organism: Mytilus californianus (assembly GCF_021869535.1). Classification (NCBI taxonomy): domain Eukaryota; kingdom Metazoa; phylum Mollusca; class Bivalvia; order Mytilida; family Mytilidae; genus Mytilus; species Mytilus californianus. Next base: position 28,382,070 of record NW_026262626.1, on the reverse strand, counting down.
TGGAAAACAGCTCAAGGTGCAGTATGACGGTATCGAAGAGTGGGAGCAAAAATATGTGACAATGGTCTACCATAAATAAATTGATAACACATTGTTGCAGCAAATTGCTAATAACACCGACCCCAAGCATGGGTTTTCCTTCATCGTCTCTGGAAACGATAGCCAAATCCTTACCAGATTCAACCCCCCACTACAACTCAAGGAATCTAAGACCTACGAAATGGCATTAGTAAACCTGGAAACCTATAACTCCATCCCCAACATTCATACAGGTAACAATTCCTTCCGCTACTCCCCCGACGATGGTACCAACTGGTTTCCCATCGCACTGAGCACAGGTTCCTATGACATCGAAGACATCAACAATGAGATCCAGCGGCGGCTACGGCTCAACAAACACAAAACGAAGATCATCATCGATGCCAACCGGGCGACCCTAAGAGCAACGCTGACCCTCGCCACACACTATCAAGTAGACTTCAACGTTGTCAATAGCATCAACACCGTCTTGGGATTCGAGCGGCAGATTTACACGTTCGATATGATCACAAACGGCTATACGGAAGGGGAACACATTGTAAATATCATCAGCATCAACAGCATTCTGGTGAATAGTGATATCATCCATGGAAGTTATGTGAATGGTACACAGCAGTCTACCATCTACAGCTTCTTTCCCGCAGACGGTCCTGGTATGAAGATCATTCAAACCCCAAAGAATCTAGTATACTTGCCGGTGACCTTGCAAACCATCAATCGCATGCAAACGTATCTCACCGATCAAGATGGTAGGCCCATCGATTTCAGAGGTGAACATCTCACCATCCGCTTTCATCTTCGTGAGGTATAAATAAATGACTTATCACGAACAAGGTTTGAACTTGACAAAAGGTCAAGCTGATAAACTACAACGGGCGGCTAAGAAAGGTTGTCCGGTCTCCATTTGTTTGTCCCACGCAAACCTGCAAGGCGAACACAAGATGTGGCTCACCACCCGCCAGGTTCAAAAGATCGCCAAGCTCCTACAAAAGGGTACTGGTGGTATGGTCCTAGAGTTGAGTGCGACCCAATTGAAGGAAAACATGCAGAAGGTGGGTGGCTTCCTACCCATGTTGGCGGGGATGGCAATGAGGGCACTCCCCATGTTAGCAAAAACCATTCTACCCGCCTTAGGTGTTGGAGCCTTGAGTGGTCTTGGTGGTGTAGCCGTCAACAAGGCCTTAGGGTCTGGATTGTACCTGAAACGTGGTGGATGCGTTTGCACCGTGAAACCTAGTGGCAACGGTCTCTACCTCAAACCTTCAAACGCCCGGATCACCTATGGTGATGGACTCTACTTGAAGCGTGGTCAGCAATTTCACGACGGAGCTGGTCTGATCTTAGGTGCTAACAGCCCCTTCAAAAATATTCCCCTCCTTAGTATGCTCCTATAAATAAATGGATGATTTGGATTCTGGATACCGACAGACCAGAGTCGAATGTATGGAAGATCAAATCAACGCGGATATACATAAGTATCAACATACCTTGAAGATCGACAAACGTCTGGACAAAGTTGTATCTGTAGCACTAGGTGTTTGTTATGTGGGCAGTTTGGTGTTAACCAGCTGCACCATGGGTTCAGCTTTGATCGGTATAGGTATTATAGCCTCCCTTCCCCTAGGATCCCTTGCTTGCTTGAGTGCCACTGGCGTGATGGTACTCACACTAATCTCAAGGCGTATCATAAAAAAGAAGAAAAAACACCGCGACACCTTGCAATTGGCAGTCCACAAAATTTTTGGTTGAACAATGTATTAGTACTGCTTCGGCTGGTGATGAAAAATTGATGATGCTGAGTTTGGGAAAACCACCACCTGCCTCAAAAACTACTACGATGAAAAAGATAAGCTCCGACAACCTTCCACCACTTTTAGTGAGGACCTTAATGCGCATGCGCCGTAAAAAACGTCACACATCATTCCGTTACACTTAACTCCACACATCGTTTCACGATGTGCTCCATTCCGCTTCACTTCATGATGTGCTCCGTTTCAAGCATAAAAAAAAACTTTTCCAATCCGGCAAAAATGTCGGATCGGACAAATTTTTTGTATCCCACCCGGCCCATTATTTTTTTATTTTTTTTTTGGACTTACTTTCTCACAAGGTTGCAAGAAAAGTACTCCTGTTTGGTCTTTTTGCTGACTTCTAAGCCTGTTCTTCTCACAAAGGCTCCTTCCAAGGGTCCCTTCTCTCTGTTCAGTATACTGCAAGCCCACACCCTTGTCGTTTCTCCTTCTTTGTTTTTCAAGGTGAGAATCTTACTCCTCCCGAACTTCCCATCTACTTCTACCACTTCCAGGATTTTATAAATCACTCCGATTGGGAGTTCCTTCCATTTCAGGGTTTCCAGGCTCTGGTCCTTTGCCTTTTCCTCGAAAACATTATCGTTGATAAAATCGTTGTCTGTGATTTTTGAACTTTTAAGTTCCTCCATCTTTTGTACGAAAGTCATATTTTGTTTCTACCATAGGATTACATCCCTTTAAGGTGTCTCTACCATTGTTTGCAAAAGCCATATTTGTATTTACCCTTAGACTAATTAAAATGCTGGTCCATTTACATTGTAAAAAATCTAAAGTTGGATTTATGCTAGATTTCCCCTTAAAAATGGAAAATGCCGCAGAATCGGCCTTTTTACACTGCTCGCCTGCTACCTAAAATAAAATAGGGTTTTCCCCCTTTTCAGAAAGAATTAATCACATAGGTTAAATACAAAAGATCCATGCAGGTCAGGTCGGGCCATTTTAAATACAAAATTGAATACAATGCACACACAATAAGATCAATAAGTAAAAAATAAGACACAAATTCCGGGAAGCACTATAAAAAAAAAGAACATTTAAAAAGGAAGATGCAAGGATATTTTTCAAGGCCTGTTTTAATCCTTGCATGTTCCTACAAATATCATAACTTGAATATAACTAAAATGTTGCACGGACCCGTTTTCGTGTTCTCCTAGAGCCTAGGTCTCAAGTGTTTGAACATGGGCACTAGGCTCTCAATGCCTTTTTCACGTGTTCCTAGAGGCTAGGTCTCAAATGTTTAAACACGGGCACTAGGCTCTCAATGCCTTTATCACGTGTTCCTAGAGGCTAGGTCTCAAGTGTTTAACAACGGACACTAGGCTCTCAATGCCTTTATCACGTGTTCCTAGAGGCTAGGTCTCAAGTGTTTAAAAACGGACACTAGGCTCTCAATGCCTTTATCACGTGTTCCTAGAGGCTAGGTCTCAAGTGTTTAAAAACGGACACTAGGCTCTCAATGCCTTTATCACGTGTTCCTAGAGGCTAGGTCTCATGTAGTTAAAAACGGGCACTAGGCTCTCAATGCCTTTATCACGTGTTTCTAGAGGCTAGGTCTCAAGTGTTTAAAAACGGGCACTAGGCTCTCAATGCCTTTATCAGGTGTTCCTAGAGGCTAGGTCTCGAGTGTTTAAACACGGGCACTTGGCTCTCAATGCCTTTTTCACGTGCTCCGTGTTTAAACACGGGCACTAGACTCTCAATTCCTTTTTTGCGTTGTCCTAGTGGATCGGTCCCATGTGTTTAACCAACCAACCAAACCACCTACCTACCAACCAACCAACCATTACATGCTTGGTGTGGCCCCTTGTGTTTAATACAGGTAGAAGATCTCATTTGTTTCGTGTTTGCTTGTTTCAAGCGACCCTATCTCACGTGTGTAATAAGTCAATCAATCAATCAATCAATCCATCCATCCATCCATCCATCCATCCATCATCCTTTTGGTTTTCTTCTGATTATTATTTTTTTCTTCTTCCGCCACTTTTTTCTGACGGTGCTTTTTTGTTTCGCAAGATGTCGCTTAGATTTTTTGTGTATGATATCGAACAGTTATTGCGATTTTGAAACTGACCCTGTTTAGCCGAATACTTTTTATTGTAAGAGTTATCTCCCCAAACACTGTTTTTCTTGTAGACGCATCTCCTTCGCAACCGTAAAAGATTATGACAAGTTTATGTCTCCAATTTGTTTGTTATATCCTCAGGATCTTAAGAATAATTTTGACCGAAGCGGTCCAGAAACTCCATATGAGAGTTATTTCCCCTTCTGTATTTAAAATAAGTAAAATGTAATTGTAATTGGTAAACCATAAGTGATAGGGACCTAGGGTCTTTTGAATTGAGGTCCTTGGTCCAAAAAAAAGAAAATAGGGTCAAGGTCAAAGGTCAAGGTCATTTTTAAATTTGGATTTTGGCTTATTTTCACCTCTTTTCAAACACGATATAAGATATCGACAACATATTTTTACTTAATTGTTAGTTGCGACATGTCGTAACACATACATATCGGTTTAAAGGGTACGCTTACATCAAATAAGAGTTTTCTCCCCTCTTTTATTTAAAAATATGCATATGGTGATATAACTCATGAACCACATATAATTAAGTCCTAGGGTCTTTTGATTTTAGGTCCTTGGTTAATGACCTTGAAATTGAGCTCAAGGTCAAAGGTTAAATTGACGTTCTAGATTTTGACCATTGCTTTTACCTCATATGTATGCATGATAAATCCATGGGACTTTTTGCATTAGGTTTCAAGCCATTTAACCTTAGAAAAGCCAACCGGATGTGACCTTGTGTAAACCGGAAGTAGCTTTTTTTGTACTTAATTAATGTAAAAGTTTATAGAACCAGATATTTTTGGTATCAGTGTCAATTAAACGTTTGAATAATACCAAAAGTAACATTTTTCAAACCAGAAGTAACAAATTATCTCCCTTATTTAAAAAAATATTGTATAGAAACCATATATTTTTGGAATCAGCGTACAATAAGCTATCATTTGAAGCTGGAAATGACATTTTAAAACGAATTTTACTATTTTCATATTAAAATACATGTTTTTTTGTGAGAAGAGCTTCAATTGTTCTCTGAACAATTGGTTTTCAATTATTATTATTTTTTTCTTCTTCCGCCACTTTTTTCTGACGGTGCTTTTTTGTTTCGCAAGATGTCGATTAGATTTTTTGCATATGATATTGAATTGTTATTACGATTTTGAAACTGACCCTGTTAAGCCGTATACTTATTATTGTAAGAGTTATCTCCCCAAACACTGTTTTTCTTGTGTACACATCTCCTTCGTAACTGTTTAAGATTACGACAAAATTATTTCACCAATTTGCTTGTTATATCTTCAGGATCTTAAGAATAATTTTGACCGAAGAGGTCCGGAGACTACATATGGGAGTTATTTCCCCTTTTGTCTTTTTAATAAGAAAAATGTAGTTGTAGCTTGTAAACCATAAGTGATAAAGACCTAGCGTCTTTTGATTTGAGATCCTTGGTCCAAAAAGAGAAAATAGGGTCAAGGTCAAAGGTCAAGGTCATTTCAAAATTTGGATTTTGGCTTATCTTCACCACTTTTCAAACACGATATCAGATATCGACAACATAATTTTACTTAATTGCAAGTTGCGACATGTCGTAACACATACATATTGGTTTAAAAGGTGCGCTTACATCAAATTAGAGTTTTCTCCCCTCTTTATTTAAAAATATTCATATGGTGATATAACTCATGAACCAAATATAATTAAGATCTAGGATCTTTTGATTTGAGGTCCTTGGTTGATGACCTTGAAATTGAGGCCAAGGTCATAGATCAAATTGACGTTCTAGATTTTGACCTTTGCTTTTACCTCATTTGTATACATGATAAAGCCATGGGACTTTTTGCATTTAGTTGCAAGCCGTATGACCTTGAAAAAGGAACCGGACGTGACCCTGTGTAAACCGGAAGTAGCTATTTTTTTGTACTTTTTGAATGTAAAAGTATAAAGAACCATATATTTTTGGAATCAGTGTCAATTAAACAGTTAAATAATACCGGAAGTAACCTTTTTCAAACCGGAAGTAATAAATTATTTCTCTTATTTAAAAATAAAATTGTATAGAAACCATATATTTTTGGAATCAGCGAACTATAGGCTATCATTTGACGCTGTTTATGACATTTTAAACCGAATTTTTACTATTTTCATATCAAAAATACTTGTTTTTTGTGGAAAGACCTTCAATTGTTCTCTGAACAATTGGTTTTTAATTATTATTTTTTTCTTCTTCCGCTACTTTTTTCTGACGGTGCTTTTTTGTTTCGCAAGATGTCTTTTAGATTTTTTGCGTATGATATCGAACAATTATTATGATTTTAAAACTGACCCTGTTAAGCCGAACACTTTTTATTGTAAGAGTTATCTCCCCAAACACTGTTTTTCTTGTGTATAAAACTCCTTCACAACCGTTAAAGATTACGACAAAATTATTTCACCAATTTGCTCGTTATTTCCTCAGGATCTTGAAAAAAATTTTGACCGCAGCGGTTGGGAAACTCCATATGAGAGTTATTTCCCCTTCTGTATTTAGAATAAGTAAAATGTAATTGTAATTGGTAAACCATAAGTGATAGAGACTTAGGGTCTTTTGATTTGATGTCCTTGGTCCAAAAAAAAAAAAGAAAAAAGGGTTAAGGTCAAAGGTCAAGGTCATTTCTTAATTTGGATTTTGGCTTATTTTCACCTCTTTTCAAACACAATTTAAGATATCGAGAACATATTTTTACTTAATTGTTAGTTGCGACATACATTTTGGTTTAAAGGGTACGTTAACATCAAATTAGAGTTTTCTCCCCTCTTTTATTTAAAAATATGCATATGGTGATATAACTCATGAACCTAATATAATTAAGACCTAGGGTCTTTTGATTTGAGGTTCTTGGTTGATGACCTTGAAATTGAGCTCAAGGTCATAGGTTAAATTGACGTTCTAGATTTTGACCTTTGCTTTTACCTAATATGTATACATGATAAAGCCATGGGACTTTTTGCATTAGGTTTCAAGCCATTTAACCTTAGACAAGCCAACCAGAAGTGACCTTGTGTAAACCGGAAGAAGCTTTTTTTTTACTTAATTAATATAAAAGTTTATAGAACCAGATATTTTTTGTATCAGTGTCAATTAAACTTTTTGAATAATACCGGAAGTAACAAATTATCTCCCTTATTTAAAAGTATTGTATAGAAACCATATATTTTTCGAATCAGCGTACAATAAGCTATCATTTGACGCTGTAAATGACATTTTAAACCGAATTTTACAATTTTCATATTAAAACACATGTTTTTTTTGTGGAAAGACCTTCAATTGTTCTTTAAACAATTGGTTTTTAATTGTATTCAGATTTGTTATTTATTTTTTTTCAACCTTGAAATTGTATATTCCATGCAATTAACTATAATTCTGGAATATGCATGTGAACAATCAAGGCAGTGTATTTCAACAATTCGGTACATACATTGTGTGTTCTTCAAATGGATTACTAATTTAAAGAAAACTGCATGTTGGATATCATTTTCTGATTTTTGTCTCAATTAAACCGAAAATATATCGTTGCTAGGCACTTTTCTTATATAGATGAATGGTTGATAGGCACATGTACACTATACATGAATGGTCGATAAAGACAAGTGTGATAATATTCACCCTATGTAATGATCCATACAGTCACGAATAAAAACATCTATGGTTACTAGGTTTTTTGTATCAAATAAGGATGGTTGTTAAGCACTTTTGACCATGACTTATTACTGTTGACCTGTAAACAAAACAGTGGCTTTAATCATCCTAAACACTTTCCTCACGTATTGTTTGCTTCTTTTTATTATCTTTTCTTACAAAATCCAATCAATATACGCAAAGTCAAAGGTCAAGGTCATCTATGACATTTGACCTTGGGTAAAATTGAATGTCATTTAATGCTCAATAGTTTTCACATCATAGTCATTCAATAGTTATTACTGTTTTCGGGTAATCTTGATAATATTATCGAATTTCTGAAGAGAAAAACAAAAATGACACATTTTAGTTTCCATAGCAACTATCCTAGAAACCTGAATCCCAAATATTTTGTTGTAAATTATTGACTAGAAAAATTGATACTTTATATTTATTACCACAACTTAAATGGAGGTGGATGCCAAACTGTATATTTTGTTCATGCTAAAAAAGAAAGGCGAAAGATACCAGGGATACATTCAAACTCACAAGTCGAAAATAAACTGACAACGCAATGGCTAAAAAAGAAAAAGACCAACAGACAAACAATAGTACACAAAACAACATTGAAAACTAAAGACTGAACAACACGAACCCCACCAAAAACTTGGGGTGATCTCCGGTGCTCCGGAATGGTAAGCAGATCCTGCTCCACATGTAGCACCCGTCGTGTTGCTCGTGTAGTACAAACCCGGTACTAAGTCTAATTCGGTAGGTCACATTCGGGAAAAGGGAACGGGATTGTAGTTACGACATAAGGAACATATCCACTATCATCTGTGAAACGGATATTCTATAACGGTCAACCAACTCGCGATGGCGTCCGTAAAACTTACGAAGGGATGATTTCAACTTCACTACTTGGAACTCTTGGTTTAATATCTTCTTTGTGAGCAGCATCCCTCTATCAAGGAATTTATGATAGGAAATACAAGCCCTGGAATATCGTATCAACTGGGAGATATATACTCCGTATGCAGGCGCTGCTGGATTGTTGCTACATAGAAATGGAAAGTTCACAATTGGGAAGCTGAAATCATCTCTGTTGTCGTTAAATTTTGTTTTCAACTAAATGTGTATAATTTGCATTCACAAATACAATGAAAAATTACCTCTGCTCCTGCAAATGTGACAATATTCAGCCAAAATATTATTTATATATGACATTGCTGTTATGTTTGTTATATATCATGTTTCTGAATTTGTTTTTACAAATATCATTAAATAAAATCTGGTTTTGCTTTAATATGCCTGCAAAGATGTTTGTTTTTTTTTTCAATGCTAAATTACACAATATGTAGGGGAAAACTCAATAACTGGGTTGTCATGGCAACCATGGCATAGCAACACTTTTGGAGGCATTTTTTTTTTTTTACTTTTTCACTTAATTATATGGTCAGGATAGTTTTCAGGAAAATCTTTGACTATGCGCGCCGATCCCCCTATATGGAATGGTTGATGGCTACAGAGAATTGGTCTTTATCACTTGTTTGACTGCCTTATTGTTTTAAGGATAGAGAGTTGTTTTCTAGTGTTAATCTTCATTCATCTGGGCCCGTATGCATAAAGCCACTTAAGTTAAGATTTGTTCCGAACGGACGGGTTTTTCTACATGTCCTACGATAAATTAGTATTACGATTGGATATCTTAAAAAAGTAGCTTTATGCATACGGGCCCTGAACGTTATGTCCTGACTAAATTTTCCTGTTCACTTTCTAAAATATGGATCAACTGCTGAAAAATGTCATAACGTGATAACAAATGAAGATGAAAATATACTAAAACAGGAGGGTGTAAAGGAGAGATTGAATAAATGACCCACAATGATAATGGTGAAATGAATCGCTATAAACTTGACATTTTAACTATTACCAGACAACTTATTTTTTGAAACCGAAAGCCTTCGTATGAAATATGAAAAGTATTTTGTAGTTAATTTCGATAATAACCTGTTCAGTCTACAAGTAACCTTTAGTGCAAAATGATTGGTGTTGGCTTTACGGTTCGCCGTTCAATTATTGTTTCAGGAATGGACAGCTTTATAAACTAAAAATTTGGACACTTCAGAACTAGTTATGCTTGCACCATTCATAGACTTACAAATACATATAAAAAAAGTAATAACGTTTTTACCAAAGCGACAAAGAACAGGGTACAATAATTTATTGACTTATTTCGCATATTTCTATTCTGAAATTTTAATTTTTAATTTTCAATTTCTATTCATTGTTATTTTAAAGTCAATGTAATGCAAAATTTAAAACAAGTAGTTTTAGATCCATGACGCTCAAAAACTGCAGTCACGTAGGAGGGACTTTAAAATGGTCACGGTTATGTCCCTTCCATGCGTTTTCGTGAAAAATATATAGAATATGATCCTGATTTTGATAGTTTAAAATAGGGCACATGTAAGAACCAACTAAACAATTTACCAGAATGGTTTTCTTTATCAATGAAATCTTTCATGTTAACATGTTTGTTGTTCATGCATGTGCTAAATATTTACTAGTAACACATACATTGTTGTATGTGTGAAAATATGCAAATTTTGTCATGCTTTGTTCTAAAGTTGGAATTTTACTATTTTTCGACCGTAGAATCTCCATAAATATTCACTTTATTTCAAAAACTTGACAATTTACAGTTGCACTACCGAATTATATTTAGGCTAAAATTTCAAGATTTTGAAACACTTTATTTCTTAGGTCTGATACGGTCCTTAGCAAACATCATCCTTTACTTTCCAACAATGAGTTTTATACCATTGTAGCAAGGTTTATACTGCACCTGACGTTACTTGCTTAGTCGGAGTAATCCAGTGAGTGTTTTGAAAATGACAATAGACAATATGATCACGCTAAACGGAGATTTATATTCGAGACAGGACACTTCTTTGTCGACTAAGACAGGCGTTCACCATACAATAAGGAATGGTGAATGACAGGCACGACATTTCGTTGTAAGTTTGATCATCATGCTGTAAGGATAGATGAATGCACAGCAGAACATTTCATTATCGGCCTAGATTATAATGCTATAAGGACGGGTCCAAGCGATGTATGATATATGATATCACTTTACTGTTAGGTATTAGTATTGGTTTCAGCTTTATTTGTTTTTGTTAGTGAACATATTACTTTGTTTGTTCGTGAAATAACATCTTATTGCTTTTGATTTGACTGCTTTGTGTGTTACCTTCCGGATTTTGTTGTATTCCTCTTTTCAAATGAACTGACCTCACCGTGTCACCCTGGCAAAAAATGTTCAGACTCGATAGTATCTTATATTCGGTACGGTGACGGACCACCTACAGACAGAGACAAGTTAGGATTTTTGTTTTTTAATTTGTTATTTGTATGAAATTATTTAATATAAATACACATATTACTATTTTTGATCGTGAGATGTAATATTTTCTAAGACCGGTACCGTTCTAGATAAAATTGAAAAATAAAAAGTTGTCTGGAGGTCTGGAAAATCAGAAACCTGACATTCGCTAGCAAAACACAAATTGTAAAATTTTTGATTATGTCTTTGATAGGGTTTGAAATTGGCAGTCGTGGGGTTCCATACCAATATCTTAATGAAATAAACAAATCCATTTAGGCGTTTATTTGGAATAATAAAGTTAACCGATTAGAAAGGAACGCTTGTTGTTTAGAGACTTAAAATAACGGGACTGGTATGATGATTTTTTTTTCTTTTGTAAAGAGTAGACAAATAAAATGTTTATACAAGATCCTTCACTCGTATGAAGAAACTTGGAATATTTTGGGTAAAACTGGATGCAAAAAGTTGGCGTAATAATTGTTCTGTACATAATTTCAGGATATAAGATAACACAAAAGATATTCAACGCGTTCTTAATTAAAAATTGTGAATTCCATTTGAAGTCCATACATAATATTATTTACATCGATTCTAGACTACATCGATTTGAGGTTCAAAGTAACTGCCATTTGTGCAAAAATCACCTTGAAACACAAATTCATTTTATTTATAACTGTAAAAAGATCTACCCAATAATAATAGATACACCCTCACTAAGTTCATCTTTTCTAGACGCATACGTTTATATTTGTTTAGTTATAGACTAACTAAAGGTAATAGACTAAAGAAATGACTGAGGTCAGTCATTTCTGGCTGAAAGAGGGTGTAGTAATACGTTGTTTTTACTAGTTTTTAAGGCTGTTAAGTGAGGAATTTACGCGAGGGGCTTATTTTTGTCTGCTTTGACCCAAACCAAATTCGGGTGGAGGAATTTTTGTGCTTTATGTCAAAGAAAAATGTTTGTATGTTCCAAGGTATTCGTTTCTGCTTTCTATTCTCAATGTAATTTAATGTCAATACATATAACCGAACAGATTAGCTCGATTGATCTGCAGCTTATTTGTAATAAATACTGTAACACAACATTGACACATAAATACATTTGTCTTGAAGTGTTTAGTGATAAAATACAAAGATATTAAAGATCACTGACATTAACTATACACTACGAAGTAGAAAAAGAAAGCTTCAATTTAAAGACGTGCTATCAAACTCTTGATTGGTTGACAAATACTTCAATCTCGATAAGAGATTTTGAAATACGTCGAAGTAGAAAAAGAAAGCTTCAATTTAAAGACGTGCTATCAAACTCTTGATTGGTTGACAAATACTTCAATCTCGATAAGAGATTTTGAAATACGTCGAAAACTGATTGGACGGAAGAATGTTACTTTAAAAGTCTTAAGTATCCAAGGGTCGACTTCCTTTTTCAAAAATGTTATTTAAATATATAGTTTATAATCAAAATTATTCGTATCACTTTAATTCACTTACTTCATTGGACTCCATATGAATATGTGACATAGCATGGAGCTGCTCCAGCTTGTGGTCCTTGTATGGTATTCTTTCTTGAGGGGGTAAAAATTGCATAAGCATATGAGAGATTATCTATTTGTACATTGTGATGTGCGTGAGAAAAAAATACATTTAATGAAGTTGGTGACATTTTTTTTTTCAATTTTCAATAATCTGTATCAATAATAAGTCAGGATCCGAAGCACACTTTCTAAATGTCATATTTATAATCTTTACTTCTTAGCAACTTAACCTTCAAGTTTGTTTTTTTATGTTCAGACGTATTTTTTACTTCATTTTATATTCTAATGTAAAAAACGAATGATTTAAAGGGGCACTATCTAGGAGATATATAAAAAAATATAAAACATGATTTTTTTTTTCAATCATTAATAAAAGTGAAATAGCGAAATAAACATGCGCTTTTAGCAGCCAGTATGGTTCAATTTTGTCAAAATAAGCTAAGAAACATTGATGATGAATTATTCACTTGCAAGTGAATAATTCGAACTTATTGAATCCGTATTCATGTGAACTCCAACTGAACCCCTTAGCTAGAGATGGATAACGCATGAATCGTGCGTGTTGAGTTATTTCGAGGAGAAGAATGTCAATATTGAACGTGAAACAAAGGTAAACCATTTGATTGACTGATTCGATCCACAAAAAAATCATTCTTATACAGGTAAAAACGATGATTAACATATATTTTTAATCTATAATATGAATTAAACAGACCTAGAAAAATCCAATTGCACAAGTCCGGTTTCTATATATATCTTTATTTATGTTTGTATTGCTTATATGGCCATCGGAGATATTCGGAGGTCAACCCGATAGTTAATTAGATAGCGTCTAGACTAAAATACACACGAAACGAAGCTACATATTATCGAGCCCATGCCCTGTAAATTGATTATTTTAGGCTTTTTATAATTTGGATAAATGTTTTACATTGTTATAAATCAAATATGAGAATTTGAGTCAAATCGGTGAACATGAATTTGACAGCTAGTGCCCCTTTAATGGTTGTGCTTTAATATGTTTCTTATTATATATATTTTTTCTAATTTTCCAACTATTAAATGATAACAAAAACTGTAAATCCTTTTTTGAACGTGCATTTATCATTGCGATTATTGAACAACGAACTCGCATGTGAGATTTATTGTTGCGATTGTTGAACAACGAACTCGCATGTGAGATTTATTATTGCGGTTGTTGAACAACGAACTCGCAAATGAGATTTATTATTGCGGTTGTTCAACAACGAACTTGCATGTGAGATTTATTACTGCAATTTCAGACAGAGATGCATAAAACTACTGCTATCAAATTTAAATTGCGAGCTTTTATTTTGCGAATCCCATCCACTCGCAATTTTCGCAAACATTTTTGAATATACAGTCAGTCCCGGGGGGTGAGTTAATCATATTAACAGATTGACCTACGGAAGATCTTGAAAACATCTGAGTCTATTTCATTTATTCAAGTAAACAGACGTGTACACAATACTTTTTCAGAATCGATGTCGACAAATATATTTACTAGGACTAAATGCAACTTTGTATAGAAATTAAAAGCCAAAGTTGAAAAACAAATGTTAGATTTTATCTTCCCCTGTTATATGCGATTTTTTTAAAGCTAGTTGATTTGTTCTAATTCTAGCTTTTCTGAAGCAGGCTATTGCGATGTATACTATTCATGTAGAACAGTCTATTATTCCCAAGAAAAGTATACTGTAGACTGCAGCTTTTGGAATTGGGGGAGATGTAACAAGTACAGGTAACGCAGAACTATTATAGATATTTGTTTTGGGTCTAGATAATCTCTGTGTCCATCAAAATTGTATGTAGTTTTAGCATTTCAAATTATTATTAAATTATGACGTTGTGATTGTTTAACTATCAATAATTTCAAATATTCAATGATACAAGTTTTTTTGTTTTTTTTTTGGGGGGGGGGGGGGGGGGGGAGGGGGGTGGACAGGATTAAGGTTCCTCCAAAGATGTCTAGATATATATAGACTTAATACATTAGTAAAAGACTTACATGACGCAACCAAATCCTCTTTAACGAATGAAAATATTAAAAAAATAGTTTTTCACTTCGATCATCAGTACAACGATAGAGTATGTTTACATGGCATCTGGCTTTTCTTCTTCTAAATATTCTCAAAGGAACACTTTTACGCAGTTGAGCTGAAACTATTTACTTTGCAATTATTTTCGATATATACATGTATGTGACAGTGAGATAGCTGGCTTATTACCATGGTTCGAATAATGGCTACATTTTGCTCTATATTTTTACATTTATATATTTACATGTATATCAATTATGGTTAATCTACTAATTGACGGAGTATAAATAGTACGAAATCATGGTCGTGTGTTTTGTGCTTTGTGTTTAAAATTTGCTGTTTGTTGTTCATTTTAATCTCTGATACGGGTACTTTGAATGATCTTATGTTAGTTAAAACCATTATCTCCTGGAAAAGAATAGTCATATATTTTCCGAAAAAAAAAAAAAATGGAGCAATTCTTTAAGTTAATTTTCTTAAACAGAAGACTACACAATTCAATGTATTGCTCGGTTGTGGATTACATATACCCAATGAAAAATAACTGCCGTTGATTATTCCGAAAAAAAAATAGCATTTTTGCACTTTTGGTTCAGTAGAGTCATGGTCCAGTTTCATGGTTCAGTTCTATGATTATTATCGTTTATGAATGAAAAGTAATGATGAAAATACACATACTTTATACAACTATTGAGATACTGTAAACAAACTTATTTTCGCGGATCCTTTTTTTTTATTGCGTTTTAACCATTCTATCCTATTTGGTGGCAATACGTTTTCGCCATTTTCTAATAGTCGTTGTTTTCTATCTAAATTTCACATATTTGCGTTGATTTTGTACTCGCGAAAATAAATGGCTCGAGCAAAGAAATCGATCGTAGAATTAAAGCTGTTTACTATAAATTCAAAATATAAGCATTATATCATACGGTGTTTATATATCCCAACTCGTTCGTTATGCCCGTGTGTGTAGTGATGTCATAGATTTTAACGAACGTAATCAATGCACCACTGGTAAATTATTAACTCAGGGATTTCGTTACCATAAATTACGTAAAACCTTTGCTAAGTTCTTTCATAGATACAAAGATTTGATTAGTAAATTTGGCTGAACCTGTAGAAAACTGATTAAAAACGATATTTCATATCCTAAATTTTACGGTAATATTGTACTTAAAGCGCGGAAATCACTATGTGATCCGTGTAAACTCATCGAACCTTTAAACAAACTTATAAGTAAAGGTTATCTTACCAATGTTGTAATTAGATCTTTGAATATAGATTACATTGGCACTAATATCGATTTTATCATCAGCAAAATTAAAACATAACTAAATTTGTATTTTTTTCAAAAGGGATGTATAAAGACACATTCACGTTCATTTTGATCTATAAAGAGGTTAAACTCCTAACTATCCTACTGTCTGTCGATACATTTATGTTTGGCATTGCACAAGTCATGTCTTCTTTGACTGTCCATGACGTTAAAATACTAAATCCCTGGGATGTGTTTTAGTTGATTTTAGTCTCTGATGCATGATTTTTTATTATTAATTGTTTTTGGCTTTTAACTAGCTGTCAGTAACTCCGAGTACTCTCAAATCGTACTTTCTTGTTTATTTGACCTGTTGATACTAATTGTAATGCTTTTTTGTTATCTAATGTTAATCAGGGTTATATCTGGTCTATATACCAGCTTTGATAAGTGTTTGGTATTACTATATAAATTTTCACTTCGTACCATGAACATCAAAATTATTTATTTTGTGAAAATATTTCCTTTCTCTATTGGAACTGTACACGTATACCTAACAACACAATTATTTTCATTTACCTGTGTTTAAAGTTATTGCAAATGGCTGATATTTTTGTTCGAACATATTGTTTTTCTTAAATTGTTTAACATTTCATACCGATATAACATGTTACTTTTATTATTCTTCCCTTAGTTTATTTATTTTGTATTTACATTGTATCATAGGTCAAATTTATTTGTTCAGTGTATGTTCACTGGTGTTAATATGTCCTTTGATTGAGTTAAGCTATTTCAGTTGATATTTTATAGTGTGTCTTTCTATGTTGTGATGTTACAATATTGTTTCAGAAAAAGGGTGAAGGTTTGGTACCTTTAAAACGTTTAAACCCGCTGCATTTGTTTGCACCTGTCCTAAGTCAGGAATCTGATGTTCAGTAGTTGTCGTTTGTTGATGTGGTTCATAAGTGTTTCTCGTTTCTCGTTTTTTATATAGATTAGACCGTTGGTTTTTCCCGTTTGAATGGTTTTACACTAGTAATTTTTGGGGCCCTTTAAAGCTTACTGTTCGGTGTGAGCCAAGGCTCCATGTTAAAGACCGTACTTTGACCTATAATGGTTTACTTTTATAAATTTTGACTTGGATGGAGAGTTGTCTCATTGGCACTCATACCACATCTTCTTATATCTAATTATAGAACACGCATGTATAGAGACCGACCGTTGTATAACCAGTCGAGGTCGTTAAAAACTCCCATCATCATGTATAGAGAAACGACGAGGATGATATATTAAGGATGTACTCAGGTCAGGTTTATGAATTTTTGTCAGATGTTCGGACTTCTTGGGTTTTTTCCTACGATACAGGGTGAAATATTTTCCCCCATATCACCCACTTTTATTTTCATAGAAGACTTCAATAGCTCATAAAAAGGTCATTACAAAAAATTTAAGCAGATTCTAGATTGTTTTTCTTACGATTTGAGACCCAAATAATGCCAATGCTAAATATAAGGTAAATTAAAGTTCGAGTTTTAAAAAATCAAATATCTCAAAAAGGAGTTCCATAACCTATAAATAGTTTTAGTTTTTTTGTTCCATAACTAATGCTCTTCTGACTTATAGTATTAATTTTAAATTCTAGATTTTTTTAATTTCACCTAACTACATCCTTAACACGTTTCTATGGTAATTTTCTTTAAAAATTGTTTCATTTGGAATAAAAAACGATCTAAGAAATTACGTTACGTAGCACTATAAAATATGGTGATGTGATATGATTCCCAATAAGACAACTATCCACCAGAGACAAAGAGACGTAGATGTTAGCAACTATAGGTCAACGTAAGACCTTCGACAATACAGACCAAAACAATCAACTAAGTTAAACATAAAATCTAAAGACACTATGAACCGATCTGATAGTACTTGCATTTACTGAAAGGTAGTTTCGCCAATAAAAACTAATAAAACAAAATTATGTTTCCAAGATAAAACTGCTGAGCAGACATTAAATATCATTCATGCAGTCATGATTTTTAAATGTAACATTAATTAAATGCTTATCTATCCCAGACACAACTTTATGAAATACTTTGTTTTCATTGCTCTTCAACTTAATTTTATTTTTTTTAACCTTCCAACTGTTTATATGTTTTAGTCTTATGTTTGTCCGAAATCATCTTGATTGTCTCTGTTTAGTTTATTCACAACTTCATAGACTCGGGGACGATTAAGAGCTTGACATATTGTATAGACACCTGTCTTTTGTTGAATACTGTTGAAGGTGGTGCCCTCTCGATATCGTTCGGTTATTTCTGTAGTTTAGTTACATTGTCATCGGCGCTTACCCCACTTCTCCTTTTGTTCATTATAGACATAATCTGGTTCAAAATAAAAACAACAGATGTATAGTTTGCTAGAAAAATATAAAACAAGAATGATTTTGTGACTAGCTGCTTTAATTTGTTAATCAACTTAAAGTAGACGTTTCTGTTTTTGTAATTAATTTTACCGAAGCCCAGTTTAAAACAGCTATGGCTATACAATTATTATTATTGAGAGTTGTTCTATCTTAGGAACCACACGAACAGTAAAAATGTATGATGTACGCTTTGCCGATTACGCCCACCAAATTTGGTTAAAAGGCTTTTTTTCTTCCTTGTCATTTGATAACCTGTGTAACTTCGTTTTTACAAACGCCTTCAAATAAACTAACAATATTAAGGAATATATGTTAGTATTGATCTAAACCATGACAAATTTGATAAAAACCATGACAAATTTCTAGACAAAACATCTCAATCGCTTAACCAGACCATGCCAATTTCGATATTTTGTTTATCCGGTGTGAATTTCTTAAAAAGAACAATTTCAATGTAGATTGTTTGACGTACGTTCAAACATTTTATTTGCTTTTTATTTGCTTATTTGAAAAGAACAAGGCAATCGTTATTGGACGATACCTAAACAAACCATGGCCCACTGTACCAAATCATGACAAAAATCACTGAACTAAACGCCCCTCGATATGACGAGGTTACTACATGTTCCATGCTTTATGCTATATATAAACCACAAGATAAAATGTTGAACAAAAATCGATCCTTGCGATATGACAATGTTGCGTTTAAACCAGGGAAGATGGTGCAAAACGATCAAATGGATAATGCAACAAAAAAAAAAAAAAAGAAAAATCGCGGTTGCTGTCCTATTGACGAATACCCAGCTTCTCTTCGATCTTTGTATGTACCTTTCAAAACGTAATTCGAAGTTAAACATTTTCATAAAAAGAACAGAATTCATTGATCACCTTTGTAATTAACTTATCAGTTATTCACTGGTTAATACTATATTATACCTGTACAGACAATGTTGATATAAGTTCAATGCATTCACAATTTTATTTTATGACTTTCATTAGGCAAAAACAGCTTTCACGTTACCAGAGATGCAAGAAAACAAAATGCTGCGTTGGATACACGGGACAATCATGCACACAGGGTAAATAGTGAAAAATGAGAAAAATCTGCAAAAACCTAATGATTAGATAGCACAAGGAGGTTTAGTCTGAAAATAAACCACTATCAATGATTCACAGTTAACGTAGTTAGACGGTTTATGAAACATTATTTACAACTTAAACTAGTTGAAAAGGCTTTATTACATCAAAAGAGGACATGTGTAGCTTTAGTTTATTCCGATAACCTTTGTGAATACAATGGTATACATAATACAATAATAAAAATGTATCTCTTTGTCACAACGATGGTAAAGCATGAGGTTTTCATTGAAACATTTAAACATGCACCGGATTGTCTTTAACAAATGATTAACAACAAAGTAATAATTTGACAAAATAATGTTTCCTTTTCACATTTAAGTAGAATAGTTTGCTTTCATTTTTAAAAACTGTTAATTAAGAGGTATTTCTTCCAAAATCGTCTACGCTTTTAACTGTTTGGTAGTCAAATCTTGTTTGAACACGTAACAATCAGTTATGCTGCGATGATCCAGGTTCATTTGTTGATCTTTCGTACTGTAGTGGTACATTTCGCCGATGTATGATACTCAAAGCAAACATTTTATGACTCCAGAGATAAAGTCAAGTTGAGACAACGTCAGTTAATTTTGGCAGAAGTGTTGTGTATAATGTTTTGAAACTACCTCATTATCCAATCTAGTTGTTTATCTTGTGTCATGGCAATCGAATCTATACGTAATCTACCAATGACGAATTTGGCCATTGTTTTACACAGATGTATTGACTGTGAGCTTTATGTTTAACTGAATCGTATATTTAGAACCGATCAAAACTTTCCTTTTGTGCAATTGATAAGAAATAAATCTGCAAATGTATAAAATGCAAGTAAAATATGTCATCAAAGGGATTATTTTTACTTTAGATTGCGATTTTTTGAAATTCGTAAATTCAAGATAGTTTTGTTTTTTTTCCTTTGATGATCACAGCAAAATTCATTTAAGTGATTTAAAAAAAAATCAACTACATCATTTACAATTGATTGATGCTTGGGGAAAAAAACACCGAAACACTTCGATTTTGCAGCTTGATGCGCAGCATCATGATGTAACGGTTATTATTATTCTAAGGGGATCTTTACCACTCTGCATGTCGGGAAAAATTAATCGGATGACTCCATATAAAATATATATTTTTATGTACTGATACATTACTGACTTTCAAATATTTTGGGTTTGACAATCCTGATGTAGGAAAATCCAGAAAAGCGCTTCGAACGCTCCAAATTTGAAAAGTCATATTTTCACTTTTTCAAAACGTATCATTTTAAAACAACATTTCCTGCATCCTTTTCTAGAAATCGCAATTTTATGCGAAAACCTCTTTATTTTGACAATTACAAGATGCATTTTATAAAGTTGTGACTAGGGTTTTAGTATGAATTTGTATTATAGATACTAAACTAAGTTTTATGTTAGAAAAAAATAATGTCTATTATATCAACGATAGAAACATGGATGGATTTTCATACCATATGGTTCTTGCATCACCGACTACAGAACAGTCATTGTCTCGATAATGTTTTTTATCTGAAAATTTCACATTTTGAAAAATAATTTGGTAGACTTGTATTTTAAAA
This sequence comes from Mytilus californianus, assembly GCF_021869535.1. NCBI lineage: Eukaryota > Metazoa > Mollusca > Bivalvia > Mytilida > Mytilidae > Mytilus > Mytilus californianus. The sequence continues at coordinate 28,361,148 of NW_026262626.1, read as the reverse complement.
ACTAATTACAAACTCAAGCGTTTATTAAAGGTACATGTATTTCCAAAATTTTATCAGTTTAATTCGCCAAAGACAAATGAATTGACAAAATTCATCAGCATGCATTTTCAGCTGTTTGTCACGGATCAACGAGTTGTCCAAATGGAGGGACATGCACGTCACCAAACTACTGCTCTTGTAAGCCAGGATTTTCAAGTCCAGATTGTAGTGGTAAGATTTATTTCCTATTGCTATTTTTCACCTAACAAATATAATGGCATTGTTTTCTTTTTTTTTCTTTTTTGAACAATTTTAGTCAAATGAAAATTGACGTAATTGAAATAGTGTATTACAAAATTGTGTTCTTTTCTTCTTTAATGCAAATATTGACTGCAAATATATTGGTAATGTCCTATGATCGCAATAGTGTTCATTGTCATAAAATATTATTATGATTTGGGGTAGTTGGGGAAAAAAACTCCAAAGGACATATTAAAGATACATGTAACGTTACAGTTTGAAACGATATTTAATACATGCAATTGACAAAATTAATGCACGCATTGCAAAACTTTTATCTACTATAATCAAAGTATTTAAACTTGCTCTACAGTCATAGAAGACAACTTTTAAAATTCATATGATTTTTAGAAAATACCTATTCTATCAAATAAACCATGATCATACCAAATTTATTTCAACTGCAAATTATTTGCAAGAAAATATTTATAATTTTAACATAATCACAAAATCATATACATTGTAATGTCTTATCATCCTATAGTTATATAAACATATAGCTTACTTTTATGTTTATTTGAAGAGGACAATAGGCCATTCAAATTGAATTTTTATGTATCATTTTTTTATTGGCTAAAACTTACCGTCAAATCCACTATTCCTATTTCTAAAAACTTGATGCAAATATCTTTTTATGTATTGATGTTTTTCGTGTTGACGTTAATGACATGATACATAATTTTGTTAAGGTAAGGTCCTGTTTATTATATTTCTATTAAGGCGTTATTTTTTGTGTTCGTATGTTTGTGTTTGAAAGTATTTGTTACATCTTGGTGTCATTGTATTCGTATGTTTGTGTTTGAAAGTATTTGTTACATCTTGGTGTCATTGTATTCGTATGTTTGTGTTTGAAAGTATTTGTTACATCTTGGTGTCATTGTATTCGTATGTTTGTGTTTGAAAGTATTTGTTACATCTTGATGTCATTGTATTCGTATGTTTGTGTTTGAAAGTATCTGTTACATCTTGGTGTCATTGTATTCGTATGTTTGTGTTTGAAAGTATTTGTTACATCTTGGTGTCATTGTATTCGTATGTTTGTGTTTGAAAGTATTTGTTACATCTTGATGTCATTGTATTCGTATGTTTGTGTTTGAAAGTATCTGTTACATCTTGGTGTCATTGTATTCGTATGTTTGTGTTTGAAAGTATTTGTTACATCTTGGTGTCATTGTATTCGTATGTTTGTGTTTGAAAGTATTTGTTACATCTTGATGTCATTGTATTCGAATGTTTGTGTTTGAAAGTATCTGTTACATCTTGGTGTCATTGTATTCGTATGTTTGTGTTTGAAAATATTTGTTACATCGTGGTGTCCTTGTGTTTTGAAAGTATTTGTTACATCTTGGTGTCATTGTATTCGTATGTTTGTGTTTGAAAGTATTTGTTACATTGTGGTGTCATTGTATTGAAAGTATTTATTGCATCCTTTTTCATTGTAATTGTTTTTGTCGCCTTTATATCAAGGTTACGAATCACAGTTTTAAGTCTTGATATAAGCAAGTCCGTTCGTCTTTTGTCACAATTTTAATACTTATTCCTTGATGTCCAGTTTATTATAACGTCTAAATAACAAATTATGGTGTACGTCTTTATGTTTATATATTGATTCATTTTCATTTCAAAGTAGCAACTTGGTGTCAGTATGAAGTTTATTTGTTGCGTTCGTCAATGTATTGGTGTAAGTGCTTTGGTTACATTATCATGTTAGTGTATTCGTTACGTTATAATAACAATGCATTTGTTACAATATGGTGTCAATGCATTTGTGACGGTACTGCATTGTTTACATTACGATGTCAATGTAATGATAGAATATTGATATAAATGTTTCGATTACGTTATTTGTCAATGTATTGGTTACGTATGCTTGGAAGTGTACGCTTTTAATGTTGGTTAATGAACTAGTACGCTTTGAATTGTATCTAGCAATGGACTAATAGGTTTTGATGTTTATCAATGGCCTGATACGTGTCTATGTGATTTAATGTATTGGTAAGTTTTGATGTCTGTCAATGGACTTGTATGATTTGATGTCTGTCAAATGCAATGTATTGGTACCTTATGATGTCTATCAACGGAATGGTACGTTTTGATGTCTGTAAATTGTGTAGCACGTTTTGATGCCTGTCAATGTATTGGTACGATTTTAAAATGTTTGTCAATAGATTTGTATGTTTGATATCTGTCAATTTATTGGTACGTTTTGATGTCTGTCAATGGACTTTGTACGTTTTAATTTCCCTCAATGAATTGACACGTTTAAATGTCTGTCAATTTATTGGTACGTTTTGATATGTGTCATTGTATAACTACTTTTTGATGTCTATCAATGTATTGGTACGTTTTGATATTTGTCATTGTATAACTACGTATTGATGTCTGTCAATGTATTAGTACGTTTTGATGTCTGTCAATTTATTATTATGTTTTAATATCTTTCAATGTATGCCACTGGACGTTAAGCAAACACCAATCAATCAATCAATCAATCAATCAATCAATGTATTGGTACGTTATGATGTCTGCAAATGTATTGGTACATTTTGATGTCAGGCAATGAACTGGTACGTTTTAATGTCGTTAAATGTATTTGTAAGTTTTGCTGTTTGTCAATGGACTGGTACGTTTTGATGTCTGTCAATGTTTTGATACGTTTTGATGTACGTCAATGTATTGGTATATTTTGATGTCAGGCAATGAACTGGTGCGTTTTAATGGCGTTCAATGTATTTGTACGTTTAGCTGTTTGTCAATGGACTCGTACGTTTTGATGTGTGTCAATGTATTGGTACGTTTTGATGATTCTCAATGTACTGATACGTTTTGAAGTCTGTCAATGTGTTTTGATGTCTGTCAATGGACTTGAACGTTTTGAAGTGTGTCAATGTATTGTAACGTTTTAATGGCTGTTAATGATGGTTTGACACGTTCTGTTGTCTGTCAATATATTGGTGCGTTCTGATGTATGTCATTTATTGGTTCGTTCTGATGTCTGTCAATGTATTGGTACGTTTAGTTATTTGTCAACATTGGTAAGGTTTGACGTCCAGGCATTGGTTACTCCCTCGTGTTGCGTAGCAGCTGCGTCCAGCTACATGTATGAATGAAAACTAAAATACATTTTGTCACGTTTTTTGTAGAAATAAACGAATGTTTATCAAATAATGGCGGTTGTAATCAACACTGTACAAACACGGTTGGTTCCTACAGATGTTATTGTGACAAAGGATATATATTAGACAGTAACAACAAAACGTGTGAAGGTAAGATATTTCGGGTGCACATATTGAAGATAATTTTACCCAAAAACATAAGAGCTGAATTTTAAGAAAACATTGCGAATAATCCCTGAAAGCATACTTTCAAATTTTTTTTTTATATTTAAACAGCATTAGCTAAGAGTTTGTTCATTTTAGTTGAAAATCTTTTGCCTGTGTGTGTGTGTTTTTTTTTAAACATTTGAATGTTATTTTATTTTAATATCAAGCTGAGTCCAGGTGTAGTTGTTTCTTCAATTCTACTTTTCTAAAAATTGATCTCTTCCTCCAACTTTATTATTGTGATGGCACAAAAAAAGGCTACTATGGCATGAAGTCTATTTGTTGCGTTAGTCGATATATTGATGTTATGCTTATGTCATTATCATGTTAGTGTATTTGTAACGTTATAATATCAATGCATGCATTCGTGACGGTAGTGCATTGTTTACCTTATGATGTCAATGTATTGATTGAATATTGATATTAGTGTTTCGATTACGTTATTTGGCAATGTATTTGTTACGTATGTTTGCAAGTTCACTCTTTGATGTTTGTTAATGAACTATAGTAGGCTTTGATTTTATCTTACAAAGGACTGATTGGTTTTGATGTTTATCAATGACCTGATATGTATCGATGTGATTCAATGTATTGGTACGTTTTGATATCTGTTAATGAACTAACACGTTTTGGTGTCTGTCATTGGACTAGTATATCTTGATGTCTGTCAATGTATATGTACATATTTGTTGTCTGTCAATGGACTGGTACGTTTTAATGACTGTCCATTTACTGGTACAGTTTGATGGCTGTCAAGGTATCTTAACGTTTTGATATCTGTCAATGTATTGATACGTTTTGATGTATATTAATGTGTTAATGCATTGGTTTTGGTACATTCGGATGTCTGTCAGTAGATTGGTATGTTTTGATGTCTATCAATGGACTAACACGTTTTGATGTGTGTCAATTGACTGGTACGTTTTGTTGTATGTCAATGTATTGGTTCGTTTTGATGTCTGTCAATGGACTGATACGTTTTGATGTCTGTCAATGTATTGGTAAGTTTTAATGTTTATTAATGTGTTAATACATTTTAATGTCTGTCAATGTTTTGGTACATTTGGATGTCTGTCAATAGACTGGTATGTTTTGATGTCGATGTCTACCAATACATTGACTGGTACATTTTTATGTATGTCAATGTATTGGTACGTTTTGATGTCTGCCAATGTATTGGTATGTTTTGATATAGTTTGATGTCTAGCAATGTGTTGATAAGTTTTAATGTCTGCCAATGGTGTTGTACGTTTTGATGTCTGTCAATGTATTGATACGTTTTGATGTCTGTCAATGTATCCGTACTTTTAGATGTCTGTCAATGTATTGATACGTTTTGATGTCTGTCAATGAACTGATACGTTTTGATGTCTGTCAATGTATTTTTACATTTTGATGTCAGTCAATGTATTGGTACGTTTTGGTATCTATCAAGGTAATTGTACGTTTTGATGTTTGACAATGTAATGGTACGTTTTGATGTCTGTCAATGTTATGGTTCGTTTGTTGTTTGTCAATATATTGGTAAGGTTTGACGTCCATGCTTTGGTTACTTTCTAGTGTCGCGTAGCGGCTGATTACAGCTATGTATGAGGCCTAATATATATTTTGTCATATTTTTTGTAGACATAAACGAATGTTTATCAAATAATGGAGGTTGTAATCAACACTGTACAAACACGGTTGGTTCCTACGGATGTTATTGTGACAAAGGATATATATTAGGCAGTAGATTGGTATGTTTTGATGTCTATCAATGGACTAACACGTTTTGATGTGTGTCAATTGACTGGTACGTTTTGTTGTATGTCAATGTATTGGTTCGTTTTGATGTCTGTCAATGGACTGATACGTTTTGATGTCTGTCAATGTATTGGTAAGTTTTAATGTTTATTAATGTGTTAATACATTTTAATGTCTGTCAATGTTTTGGTACATTTGGATGTCTGTCAATAGACTGGTATGTTTTGATGTCGATGTCTACCAATACATTGACTGGTACATTTTGATGTATGTCAATGTATTGGTACGTTTTGATGTCTGCCAATGTATTGGTATGTTTTGATGTCTATTAATGTTTTGATATAGTTTGATGTCTAGCAATGTGTTGATAAGTTTTAATGTCTGCCAATGGTGTTGTACGTTTTGATGTCTGTCAATGTATTGATACGTTTTGATGTCTGTCAATGTATCCGTACTTTTAGATGTCTGTCAATGTATTGATACGTTTTGATGTCTGTCAATGAACTGATACGTTTTGATGTCTGTCAATGTATTTTTACATTTTGATGTCAGTCAATGTATTGGTACGTTTTGGTATCTATCAAGGTAATTGTACGTTTTGATGTTTGACAATGTAATGGTACGTTTTGATGTCTGTCAATGTTATGGTTCGTTTGTTGTTTGTCAATATATTGGTAAGGTTTGACGTCCATGCTTTGGTTACTTTCTAGTGTCGCGTAGCGGCTGATTACAGCTATGTATGAGGCCTAATATATATTTTGTCATATTTTTTGTAGACATAAACGAATGTTTATCAAATAATGGAGGTTGTAATCAACACTGTACAAACACGGTTGGTTCCTACGGATGTTATTGTGACAAAGGATATATATTAGGCAGTAACAACAAAACGTGTGAAGGTAAGATATTTTGAGTGCACATATTGAAGATTATAAAATCCCAAAAGATGAAGGCTGACTTTTGCGGTGACCTATATTTGTTGATTTCTGTGTCATTTGGTCTCTTGTGAAAAGTTGTCACATTAGCAATCATACCACATCTTCTTATTTTTATATTTTAAGAAACCATTGCGAATAATCCCTATAATCAAACTTTTAAACTTTTCAATATAAAAAAACAGCATTAGGATTACAATATCGATTATTTTAGTTGAAAATCTTTTGAGTGTGTGTTTTCAAAAGTTGACAAATTTATTACTGTGATAGCTCAAATAAAGGCTATGTCGTCTAAAAAGATCTACAGCACATTGATTTTTAATTCTATTTCTGACAAAAAAGTTAAATTCAAAATAAGGTAATCTGGTATGACTGCCAATCAGACGAAGTATACACAACTAAAGGTCATCGTACGTCTTCATTTTACAAAAAGCAATACCCATAGTGTACCGTTTAGAAGGTTTAAACACAAATTGCGCGGGGTAGTCTTTTTAGAAATAATTCTTAAGTGAAATCTATGGCTCCGTGTTGAAGGCCGTACTTTGACCTATGATTGTTTACTTTTTACGAATTGTGACTTGGATGGAGAGTTGTCTCATTTGGCACTCATACCACATCTTTTTATTTAAAATTAAGAGAAATCTAACATTTTAATTTGCTTGACAATCATTATAGAAACCAATTCCAAAATCGTTCTCTTGTGATACCATATACATCATATTTCTACAAGATTTATTCTTCTACATTCTACATTCACATCAAAGAAAATAAATCAAGTTCGATAGAATCGGAAAACATTTCTCAATATCGAACACACACAATGCTTTTATAGCATATCTTTTGATCAAGAGCTGTCTTGGTTATACATGTTTTATGAAAATAACACTCAATGCATTTGCATCATGTGTAGCAGGATCTGCTTACCCTTTCGGAGCACATGAGACCCCCATCCCCAGTTTTGGTGGGGTTCGTGTTGCTCAGTCTTCAGTTGTCTATGCTGTGTTTTGTGTACTATTGTTTGTCTGTTTTCGTTTTCTTTGTTAGCCATACATGTCAGCACAGTCAGCTATAAAAGGCCCCAAAATGACAAATGTAAAACAATTCATACGAGAAAACTAACGGCCTGATTTATGTACAAAATAATGAACGAAAAACAAATATGATATACTGCAACAAACGACAACTACTGAATTACAGGCTCCTGACTTAGGACAGGCACATACAGAATGTGGCGGGGTTAAACTAGTTTGTTGGAACCAACCCCCTCCTCCACTTACATGGGACAGTGGTGTAACGGCACAACATAAGAACAAACTATGGAAAACAATAAACGAAAAACAAATATGAGAAACAGCAAAACACGACAACTGCTCAATTACAGGCTCCTGACTTGGGACAGGCACATATAGAATGTGGCGGGGTTAAACTAGTTTGAAGGCGCCACACAAAGTCATTTAAGGACAACTTTGTCTAAGGAATGAATGGTAATATACACATTTTATATAAAGTTTGATTTTGAATGGAAAACATGAAAATTAACTTAGTTGAAAAACCTTTGTTCCTCATAGCGATCATTTCTTCCTCCGTTGAAAGCTTTTAGACGAACAATTAAATCTTAGCAGAATTAAATCGATTAATGATGGCATGCTCCTATACTAGTAAACAATTCTGAATAAAAAATCTTATTCTTTATACATTGCACCATATGTCAGGGGTACATATCATCAATTTGAAGCAACAGTACTTTGTGGACGTTCAAATCAACTTGATAAAGGTAAAAAAAAAAATGATTTGCACAAAGAGCGAAACCGGATGCATCGACAGGATAAGCTCAAACTGCTATGCTTGCATTACCCACCATACGAATTCACATTTAGACAAAATGTCAATTTCGGAAATGGGACAATATTGGTATTTACGGGTCAGAAAATTATTTTGGTATCATAAAGTATCAGACTCAAAACTTGACGCTAAGCAGTTAAACCATGGACACATCGTACCTGTTAACCTATTCGTGATGTTGACTGTTGAACTGTTGTAGTGTCGATTTCAATCGTTCTTCCTCATAACTTTGATTAAGCAGATTTTGTAGGATCAATATTCACAATCATAACGTATTATTGAGAGTCGAAAATGATTGACATGTAACTGCTGAAAAATGGGAAGTTGACAATTTGAAAGTTGAAATCATCACGTGTGTCATGAATTCTTATTTGAAGACTTCTATCTGTGTTGATATAAAAATAAAGATCAACATTCGAATCAGAACTTCTAATTTGTGGTCTGAGGTTGTGAGTTCGAACCCCGCTCGTGCGGGTGCACTCGACTCCAATCTTAATTGACTAGGATTGTCAGTTTTCATATCGAAGGTCGGTGGTTTTCTCCGGGCACCTTGGCTTGCTCCACCAATAAAAACTGGCCGCCACGAAATAGCCCAAAAGCGGTGCTTAAAAGAGGCGTTAAACACCAAAAATCAAATCAAATCTAATTTGTGGTAGTATCCTTAATATCAAATGTACTGTTTATGGCGTGTTTACATTAATACCGTTAGATATGTACTGATTAATAATATAGTCCCAGACAACAAGATTTATCTATTCGTTGTAATTGACTTTGTACTAGATCTCATTAAATGCGAGAACTCTTATGATATCGGTGCTTATGTTTCTGTTGTTTTGTTTATGTTAGTTTTATTTTTGTGTGATTCGTGCCGATCTATTGCGTTAAGCCATCTGCAATTGATTTCTACAGTTTGTTCCTATGTTTAGCTGTTCACCGCTGTGCCAGGTGATGGGAAGGATCGAGCACTCACAAACATGTTTAAGCACGCCATATTCTTTATGTACATGTCTCAAGTCAGGAGCGTGTTATTCAGTGGTTGTCGTTGGTTCATTTCTGTCATATTTGTTTTTTGGTAAAAGTATTGTTATGCATTAGGCCATAGATTTTTTATTTGAATTGTTTAACAGTTTTCATATTGGGGCCTTTTAAAAAGTACTATACGGTATGGGTTTTTTCTCATTATTGAAGGCCGTACTGTGACCTATAATTGCTTATACCCACTTTTGAAATCTGGTCGATAGTTGTCCATTGGCAATCCTACCACATCTCCTTATTTTTATATTGGGATATTTTAGATGCAAGTAGTGAAACTTGGGTCATAAAATAGCTAATTAGCTCCTAAGTTAAAATAAAATTGATATAAGACAGATTGTCATGTTTATACATGTATCAGCTAGAGTAGTTGTTCAATACTGAATAATTTTGCACGTTGTCTGACCATGTTCCTATGGTTAAGATTATGCACAACTTGACCTTTTTGTTATTTAGAAAAGTACACGTATACTTCCCAGTGTTTATGCGGACACCAGTACCAGCATTCCTATTATTAACTTGTTGTTCCATAATTTCTATTAATTGAAAAACAATAGGTTTTGAGAATAAGTCAATGAAACAGCCCCCTAACAATAAAACAATGAAAAGATTGAATTTGAAAGGGTCATATACAGTCGTCAAAAAAGGATAGGAGCCTAAACATTTTGATAAGCTCTAAACAATACCCGTCTCAAAAGTATGTCTGAACAATGTTGATTATAAGTTATTCTTCACAATCTCTGCAATTATCTGTTATGAAAATGGGACAAGAGGTAGGGTCATGAATACTATCTTAATTGTTTTCTGTTACTGTCTACTTGACATCTGTTTTGTTTATTTATGGTAAACAAATTGTTATGTCATATGCATCTGACTTTGGCTCTCAAATATGATTGACGTAACCTCTGTTAGGGGATGGTTATCAAAATATTTCAAACGTGAAATGTTCAAATATATTAAAGATGATTTTAATGGAAAATAGCATTATTGCCTATTGTAGTATAAACAAAGTAGTTTGTGGAAAGCGTCCTCATCTATGGAAAATAAAAAAAATATTGACATTGTGAAAACATGTAATTGTAAGAGATAAACGATGCACAAGTAACCTTTGTATCTATAATATTAAAAAACATTGATGACGGATGAATATAATAGTTGGTCCAATGACTAAACTATTTGAAAGGGTTAATTAGTTTTTGAGGTAAAAAAAAAAAAGAATAGTCGGGTATTTCAGATGAACTTCTCAAGTTCTGGCTCCAGCGGGTTAAAAAGATCAGTGCAGTCATTATAATCAAAGCAATGTAAAGATTTTAGGAGTAAGAATCTCATCGCAATAATTTGAAGAAAAAAAACACTTTCCGTTTAGTAATCCTACGAAGGGGTTTTTCAATGTAAAGTCTAGAAAATTATGATGTCAGAAAATAAGCAGAGATGCATGCCCTTAATGTAGTTCTCCTACTTATCTAACATGTTGCAGCATAGCATGCATTTTAAGTAATTTCATACCTTACAAGATGGCAATGCGATTAATGAAGCAGTTGTTCTAGCTTATTAATGTACAAATTAGTTAGTAAATTTTCTATGTTTTTATTAATGTACAAATTAGTTAGTCAATTTTCTATGTTTTAACAGAATTGGACGTTTTCATTATGTTCAATATGTCCATATTTATATTACATCTACGTACAGATAATGCACTTCTGTACTTCTGTACAACGTACAGGTTTACTCTCATAATTCTGATAACTGATTATTTTCCTAATTTCCAGATGTTGATGAATGTTTAGATAAAAATGGTGGTTGTAGCCACATATGCATCAATAAAGGCGGTTCTTTTGAATGTCAATGTAAACAAGGTTTTGTTATTGGCAGTGATGGCAGAACATGTTCAGGTATTGTTTGGTGATTAATATATATATCTATATATATAAACAAGTCTAAATTGAAAACAACGTTCAAACCTATGATTGCGTTGGATAAAAACCGCAATTTTTATACGTGTGCATGCAAAACAAATTTCTTGTTAGAGGGGTCTAAATACAGCACAAACAACATTTTCCAAAAGACCAAAAAAAGTGAAAAGGTATATTTTAACAAAACGCATTTGACTAACAGGTCGAACAACTGATGTTTTTAAACCCTGCTGACGGCCATTGGCGATTGCCAAATAAACGGATCACCGATGTAATAAATGGATCTTAATTATAAATTTAATACTAAACAGAAAACAATAAACTTGCGGAAAAGATGGTATACCGCAAACAAAAGGTGCAAAGGTTTTTGTACACCATATCCAGATTTCGACAATTAATGTCTCTTCAGTGATGTTAGGAATCGAAACGGTATTTGGAATCCATACAATTTACCTCAATTTAGGATAGACTCTTGAATTTTGAGGAGTCAAAATAGGATGAACGGATCATATAAACATAATAATAAGTAATATAACCCAAATGTGAAGCACTGCATGGAGTCGAACTACATCTTTTCATTTATCCCATTTGGTGCCAAAATGTTAATTTTCTTATCCAAAATCTTATTATTACAGTCTCTGTTTCTTTTTCTTTACCTTATACTCATCTCTAAAATAAATCTGTTGAATATACCAATTTAAATTGCTTAATTTTTTGAGGGATGTAAAAGTACCAAGCCACGTTCAACTAGTTAACTTTAGTCAAAATTTATTATTATATTTTAACGGCCGTTTGTTTGCGATGTTAAATACGCAGAATCTGTTGTAACTACTCTACCGTTGTCAAATTTGAAATATTAACTAATTTAGATCGTTCAGTGCTGCTTATTTGGAATTCTTATTGACGCAATCGTTCTTGTAACATCATAGCTGTCGTCACCGTTAAAGCTTAAGAATTGTGCTAGTTCATATCGCACATTATTATTTTTATTTAAAGCATATATTTGAACTCTCTGTTGTAATTAGTCATATAACCTATGTCGTGTTTAACACATATTTAGAATTGTGCAAGCGTCTTACCTGATGTTCGGTTTGACTTTTTTATTGTATAAATTTCAAGATTGTTATAGTTTAATCTAAGTAGACTGATATATGATTCATTCAACATCACAATCATATTTACTGATGAAGGATATCTGTTATCCGAAATATTTATAAATAATTACATTTATAGTTCCTTTTTTTTGTTATTGGTGTTGTTGTGAACACTTTTTAGACGTTTATATATATATATATATATATATATACAAGTCTAAATTGAAAACAACGTTCAAACCTATGATTGCGTTGGATAAAAACCGCAATTTTTATACGTGTGCATGCAAAACTAATTTTTTGGTAGAGGGGTCTAAATACAGCACAAACAACATTTTCCAAAAGACCAAAAAAGTGAAAAAGTATATTTTAACAAAACGCATTTGACTAACAGGTCGAACAACTGATGTTCTTAAACCCTGCTGACTGCCATTGGCGATTGCCAAATAAACGTATCACAAGATGTAACAAAATGGATCTTAATAATTATTAATTTAATACCAAACAGAAAACAATAAACTTGCGGAAAAGATGGTATAGCGCAAATATGAGGTGCAAAAATTTGTACACCATATCCGGATTTCGACAATTAATGTCTCTTCAGTAATGTTAGGAATCGAAACGGTATTTGGAAGGCCATTATAATTTACCTCAGTTTAGGATAGACTCTTGAATTTTGAAGAGTCGAAATAAGATGAACGGATCATATAAACCCGAAGGCAAATATAATACAAGCCCAAAAGAAAAAATATAAACAAGTCTAAATTGAAAACAATGTTCAAACCTATGATTGCGTTGGATAAAAACAGCAATTTTTATACGTGTGCATGCAAAACAAATTTCTTGGTATATATAAGTCTAAATTGAAAGCAACGTTCAAACCTATGATTGCGTTGAATAAAAACCGCAATTTTTATACGTGTGTATGCAAAACAAATTTTTTGGTAGAGGGGTCTAAATACAGCACAAACAACATTTTCCAAAAGACCAAAAAAGTGAAAAGTATATTTTAACAAAACGCATTTGACTAGTAGGTCAAACAACGGATGTTCTTAAATCCTGCTGACGGCCATGGCGATTGCCAAATATACGGATCACCAGATGTAACAAAATGGATCTTAATTATAAATTTTATACCAAATAGAAAACAATAAACTTGCGGAAAAGATTGTTTACCGCAAACATGAGGTGCAAAAAATTGTACACCATATTCGGATTTAGACAATTAATGTCTCTTCAGTGATGTTAGGAATCGAAACGGTATTCAAAACAAATTTCCTGGTAGAGGGATATATGTATATATATATATATATATATTTGGCACAACAGAATGATACTTTTATTGGTTTTTTGATGGGTACATGTTAATCTACTTCAATAATATTCTCAATGAAATTATTTTATCTCTAAGCTCATTTCTCTTATAAATTTTATTTAGCTGATGTCACTTAATGAATAAGTGATCCATTGTTTGTTCTTGGTTTTTGTTTTATTCGTGCTTTATTTAAGAAATTTATGTGTTTCGTTCAGATAAGTCAATTTAGGTAAACTTCAAGAACATGTAACAGACATTCATTTTTCCTTTAATCATAAGATATGTCAATCTTTACTTCCTACTTCACAGACAATTAATAAATGTTGTTTCCATTGCAGTTATCATATTCAATGCATGCCTAAATTAAAATTTATGATAAAAAAATGTTTTTAATATAAAATTATCGAGAACTGGTTACTTTTATATTATGAACCAACTTCACGTACGTTAATAATGTAAAGACACATAATTCATTCGTATTAACCTCAACAGCTATATTGTAAACAGATGATTAAAATATTGATGACAAATGTTGTACTGTTGTCGGGAAAAGGGGAACCAAATCAATTAAGCCAGAAGATGCGGAAAAAAAAAACAATTTGATAAGAATTTCGTTCACTGAAATTGCACGAGCAAACACAACTCTTCAGCTACTCACTTCTTGCCCTTTAGAGGATGTGCTGTACATATCCGAAGGTGACGGGTATATAATGACATCAGCCAAATGATTCACCTTTGCATAATATGGGGCGATTTAACATTTGACTTACCGTAAGTATGTTGTCCGAGTATTGACATCTTGATGTCGTTTGATGTTGTTTTTCTTTTAGTCTTTCTGTTACTTCTCTTATACTTTTTTTATTTTCTACCTTTGAAGATGTTCTGATTATTTTATTCTTCAGATATAAACGAATGTTTACTACATAATGGTGGTTGTGGCCAAACATGTGTGAATGAATACCAGTCCTACCACTGCGCTTGTAATAATGGATTTCAGTTAGGTTCTGACAGGAAACGTTGCGACGGTAAATACATATATAAGATCTCCACATCTCTTATCTTAATTTAATCTATAAAAAATATTTTTATTTTTACATTTTGTGGATGATTTTTGAGAGAGAAAAGAACAAATCAGAAAGCAAAAATTAAAAGAACTTTCATGTCGAACTTTAGTATTCAACATTCAGTAATCATTTATAGAATTATGAACGGTGCTTGAAGTGATCATGGGGTGTTACCAGGTTGTTAAAACACCTGTCTCTGTATATTTCATAAATGTAATATAATGTATATCAAATTATAGTCTGTTTTCAAGTTCTTTTTTATAATTTTTAGATATTGATGAATGTACAACGAATTCAAAATGCGCCCATTTCTGTTCGAACACTGTTGGCTCATATCGATGCAGCTACAGATCTGGATACCAACTCGCATTGGATAGACTATCTTGCTCAGGTGATTTTACGTTTATGCTTTGTATTGGCTATGCATTTTTTCAGTGCTGAAAAAGATATTGTTCCTCTAAAGTAATATGAAAGGAGTTTCCTTAAATTATACTGCTAAGAAAATTATTAAGCCAATGCATGTATATATACTTTACAAAGTCCTCTATGCACATTTATTTTTACATTTATTACGAATCCCTAACATGTAATCGACAAACTAATATCTCATTCAGTAAAAGCTTGCCTTCTCTTTAATTTTCGAGTTTTATTACCGAAGTTTACCGAACCTTAGTAAATAATAATCACGGAGCACGTGAAAAATAAGTGAGACGATAGACATGCAATAGAGCAATGATTGTTTTTTCCAATGCGTTTATATTTGTTAATTAAACTTTGTCATAATAATTGTGAAACATGTTAAATAATTTTATGTATAAAACTTTTTTCTTTCAGAATCAATTAACTATCTAACTTCTACCTTTGTTTACCTTTTCTTTCAGCACGGTTTTTTCCCTTCCCAATTACTATTATTAAAAGTATTAAAATTACCCAAATATTTTATCAATTTACAAAGCTACAGCTATGTACAGGATTTATTTTGTTTAAAATATGTGCTACTTTTCTGCATATTCTTCCTTTTTTCTTGTATGTTCTTTCAGGGTCCGAATAACTGGTTCTATCTCTATAATAATATAAGTTATCATTTAATGTATATCAGCCTTTATGGTCAAGCGATATCATGCACAGACCTAAATCTATGGTGACTATTGAAGAAAATGCAAGCAAGTTCGAACCCTCAATGGAATTTAGTTTTTGAGAGGTGAAAAGATCGTAAGTTAAAAGTTGAACTGAAGTTAACGAAGTAAACACAGAGGGTCAGTTGGTTCTACAGTTAAATCAAGAGATTAACGTCAGACAAATAGGTTAATGTATGCACATGACAAGTAAGAAAACAAGTATTTCCCCAAATTTCATATTGGCTTGTCGATTTAGATGCAATAACTATGCACGAGCATCGTTTGAAAAAAAAATTATTTACTTGGTCGTTATCAAATAATGTCGATATTTTATGGATGGTCTTGTTGTGAACATTTTAAAAAATAGACAGTATTATATGTTACACAATTACAATAACAGAAGCAATAACTGTATGATTCATTGTAGATACTGACAATTGTGCTGGTGTTACCTGTCTCAATGTTGGCAGTTGTATAGATAACATTGGATCTTACAGTTGTAAATGTGCTCCCGGGTTTGATGGACAACACTGTGAAAATGGTACGTGTTTCATGTTTTACTTATACAATTTGTTTGCTTTGAGTTTTGTATTCCTCTCTACTATCGTAAATGGTAGCAGACCAATCTATATTTTTTACAAAGTTATTTGGGGCAGAATTTAAGCTCACTTGAAAGATACAGTATACGTTTTCTGTACAATATTTTCAACAGAGGTAGCCTGAGATCGTATACCTCTCCTATTTGATATTGATCGGAATAATTGAATCATACTTTATGTAAAAGTTGCTTTAAAAGATTGTTGCCTTTTCGTTTTGAAATACTTAGACAGACACGGTATATGTAATCTATACTCTTATTAAATCTCTGTATTTATCAAAATTATATTTTCTTATTTTTAAATCTCAGTATCGACGAGTTCTCGTTATCATGATTATCATGATTTTCTCGATCTCTTTTCGATTTATGAGTTTTGGTTCTCCTTCATTTATCTTCTGTTCCTTTTAATTCCGAGTAGTCAGCGCAATCCTAAACTTTGTTCAAAATTGATTGCATTGCATGTAATTTGAAAAAAAACAACTTCTTTATAATAACGGTATTACTCAACTATAAAAAATGTATGTATGAGATATATAACTCTAACATAATGACAGTGTTAAGAAACCCACAATTATAGCTATGGGTAGTTTTGCTTGATAATACACTAATCAATACTTATGAAACATACACATCACAAATTCTCATTTTTTAAAAGTTTAAAATGAATAAAATTTCAATGCAAGGTTTGTTTTTTAGATGTCAATGAATGCTTGTTTATTAATGGTGGTTGTGATGACATATGTGTCAATACACCTGGTTCCTATCAGTGTCAGTGTCAAAAAGGACAATCGTTGAACTCTGATGGTAGATGTTCAGGTATTTGTTTTTACATATAAAAAAAAGAGCCATACATATTTCATCTGCTATTGTATAAATTTACAAGGGTATTTTCACTTTTTTCGAATGCAATACCTTTTTGCGTGGTGTTACACGAGTACGAGTTGCTAGTTAAATGCAGATTTACTCCTTACTATTCATATTGGGAATAGCGTATGCCTTGCGCAGTCCATCAATTTATATGATAGATTTTAACATCTGCATTAGTTTTACAACAAAAAAGTAAAGGTATCTTATCTATTCTGCTTTGACTGACTAACACGTGTTTTATTCGATATACATACACTACAAACCAGTAAAAGTCTGAAATGGCCTATATCTGTACTCGACTGTACTGATGTTTACTCGACCAGTCTGAATTGGTCTGAATTTTACTTACTATCACTCGACCCAGTCTTAACAATACTCCACTGTACTGATTTGTACTTGACCCTTATCTTTGCTATTGAAAACTATCTCAACTATTACTCGACCAGTCTGAAACAGTCTTAACCTTTGCTCGACCTGTACTCGATTAATACTTGACCAGCTCTCGACCTATTTCTTCAGTCTGAACCGTACTCGACCAAATGTCTGAACAATACTTGACCAGTCTGAACCATACTTGACCAAATAACCTCTACTTTTTCTAGTTTTGATTGTTAAAATAACCTTTTTAACTGACATGACAACAGCCACAATAAAATAAAGATATATATAAAACCAGATTTTTACATCCTTACATGATTCTCTTAGATTTATCAATTCGAGATAGTTAAATTATCTAATTTTAAAGTCTGAGTCTTGTTTAATAAAAAGACTTTCTTTTACCTGAAAACCACACCTATACTGAGGGTAATAAAACCTTATCAAGGTTCTTTGGCATGTGTGTTTTTTTTTTAAACAAAACTTGATTTTCCTAAATTCCTAAATAAAAACTACTTAGGTTGCATGGTTACATACAATAATGAATAATGAGGTAATGACAGCCAACAAAATCACTAACATTGTTTAACCTTACATCAGAAATAAATCTATTCCTATTTATAATTTGGGATATATATATATTTTAAAAATGGATAAAAAATTAAAGAAATGATTAGGGGTAAACTATAAAGTAATACATCCTGCTTGGGGCACACTGATTAAAAAAGATCACACCTGGTCAGAGAGTAATAAATTTTAAATAACATCCATAGATAATTACAACATCCTGTAAAACTTAAATAACAAGGCCTTTTGAATTCACTAGATAAGTAATACATGAGTTTAAGAAAAATAGGGTTTTCTTTTTACCTGTAAAACAACCCTGTACTAAGGTAATTAAACTTTATTAAAGTGCTTCTTGTATGCCATGTCTTTAATTTTGACAAAACGTATATAAATTTAATTAAAATAAATTTCTACTGCAACTTTGGAATGTATTTCCTTTTTTAAAAGGTTATCAAGGATTGCTATGAAAATATTATTATTATTATCATATTAAATTCTTGGTTTTACAAAAGAAAGGTGTGAATTTTAACATTTATTACTATTTTATATATATTTTGATAAATATAAATCTTAATAACATTTAAGATATTTGAATAATGGTTGAAAGTTCTAGTATTTTTGATGTACATAGAGCAATGTGAACATGATATCATGTATATAAAAATTCATTTAACGAAAACTTAGTTTATTACACGATATTTTTTTAATCCAACCAGAAATTTGATTACCTTGTTTTATTTTAATTTCAAATGTGATATACATTGTGTATATATATATATATATATATATATGTATAACAGTTCCTAAATTGATGAAATACAATAGATAGATTCAAAAAAAAGGTCTAGGTTAAGACTTGGTTGAGTATGGTTCAGACTAGGTCGAGCATGGTTCAGACTTGGTCGAGAATGGTTAAGACTATGTCGATTATGGTTCAGACTCGTATAAAATGGTTAAGTACTGGTCGAGTAAAGGTCGAGTACCAGTTCAGACTGTTAAGTATGGTTCAGACTACAGTCGAGTAATATCAAGTAAATTTCAAACCAATTCAGACTGGTCGAGTAAAAATCAGTACAGTCGAGTACAGATATAGGCCATTTCAGACTTTTACTGGTTTGTAGCGATATAAAATAAAACATAACATAAATCTGCTGTCGAAATATAACGAAACATATGGAACCAAGAAACGATGTATTCGATAACACTTCGGGGGAGGAAACCCTAAGTAATTAAAAGCTCTTTGCTTGACCCTGACACAATGATTGCTGGAAATTTTTTTAACTTGTACCAGAAAAAGTTTCTTCTTCTTTACACAAAGCTAGTCTTACACACTAAAACTAAACAATATACGATTTACGAAGCTTATCATAACATGACACATCCTTCAAACGATAGACTTAAATGTTAAGTACAACCAGCAGTACTCAAAACTTAGGCTTAGGACACAAATTGACCTCTTTGTTTTAACACTAGCATGTAAAACCGAACACCTGTATCGCTTAATATCAACAACTTGAAGGTAATTTATAGCTTTACTATGAAAAAACCGTCATCAGTCGGTAAAGCATTTTTTTCGAAATACCCTGTTCATATAAAGGTTTTTGGAGTTCGGTATTTTTGTTTTTACGTTTTTCAGTTGTTTAACATGTATAATATAATACAATATAAAGGTTATGTTTTAGAAACAAAATTGTAGAATTTTACTGTTCAATCCTATAAGTGAGAAACAACCAATACAAGTAGTTACATGGAGCTTTAATAGAAATTCACCAGGCAGATTACAATTTAAGCGTTTCAAGAATTGCCTTCCTCAGACTTAGTGCAAATTATGCTGAAAAAGTCAGTCAAATATACATTTAACAATAATAAAAGTACCTAAGCAGAGTAGGCGAAATCGTCAAAGGCCAATTCAGCAATATAAATTTGCCATAATAAGCTATAAAATATCACATGTTTGTATACTCGATGCGTTGAGGTCACAACAATCCTTATAAAAAAATTATATCATCAAAATAGTGGACCTTTTGATCGACAACATATATTTGTTAAGTATTGTTAAAGAGAGTCAGTATTACAATTTGTGATTATTATGCACCTCTATTAGAAGAATTGTGTTTGTACTCAAATGAAACAGAATTCACACAGAGCTTCCTCAAAAAAATGTTGAATTTTTTTCATTATCACTTCATGATATGTTAATAATGTCTATTTCCGTGAGTGGATGCATCTCATATATCCAAGTGGACTAGAAATTAAGGATACTACCGAAACTAGAAGGTTTGCTTCATATTTTAGTCTTTCCTTGATGTTGACGGAAAGAGGCGACTTCAAACTAGAATCTATTAAAAACTTGGTGATTTTCAAATTTCCAATTGTTAACTTCACATTTCTTAGCAGTAATTAACATGCCTGTTGTCCCTTTGTATGGCAATGATATATCACAATTAATACATTACTCTTGTGTATCTGACCACTATACGAACTTCTTTAACGGGATTGTGCTCCTGCTCCTACAGAGTTATTGGGTAAAACGATATTTTAAGAATGGACAATAATGCGAGATGATATAATGCGATTTCAGGAAACTCCGAAAACAGATATAAGTATCAGATGTCAGAATGCGAGTTCTTAATTATTGCTATTCTTGACCAGTCGCATTATTCGCATTGATAAAAATCTCGCAATAATTTCTGAATTTACAATATTTGAATTAGTCAACTTAGTGGTAATAATACGATTTAATGTATAAGAAAACTTTCATTAAAGTTGTGCAGTGTTCATTCAAAACAGAGAACCGGTTAAATTCGCATTTCTTCATTATGAATCATAATTATATATAAAAACACTTAATTTATTTAATTTTTTTTATTTTATTAGGGAAAAAACCCGCAACTGGTGGATTACAACACACATTGTTTGAAGTTCATAAATTAGCACGTCGTTTGCTACCCAAAGGATGTGCTGTGCTCGAATTAGCATCATGTGGGGAAAAAGGAATAACAAAAAATATTATTTTGTCTTCGACATCGTCTTGGTATAAACTATCAAATAATTCAAGCATATATTTTACCATGGGAATTGTATTTGTTGAATCTGGAGATTTCTCATTGCCTGTTTCAATATCCGGGTTAGAAGTGATTTCAACTATCTCTAATTTCGAGTTAATTTTCGGATCTTTGAAGTACTCTAAAGCAAATGGAATTGAGTTATACAATAGACGAAATCATACGTGTTTATTTTTTGAAACTACACCAAGGGATGTACATGCCTTAATTGCATCTTTTGTACCAACAGTATTTGACAAACTGTACGGAGTGTTACCAAATTGGGTTCGTTTCAGCGAATCTGGGACAAGAGGACTCTCAATCACTGATTTAAAAACGGACTTGATGAAAGGAGAAGAATTGAGAGCTATGTCTGACTGTAAAGTGGCTCCAGTTAACGACGAACGTTTATACAGTGTATTTAGGTTTGGAACTAATATGTCAATATCTTTATTTGAGAACAAAGTCCATTTACCAGCCCCTTTTGCGGGGAATAAATTTTGCTTTGTGGTTGACATTTGTCAGGATAATGGAGGAACAGCATTTTTGCTCATACCACCAGAATCGCGCAGCTTTCTTGAAAAATTTGACATCTTCAAATCTTTACATCAGAATAATGGAGTGATATTTAGACCTTATGGGGTAGGATTGTCTTTGGCTAAAACCATAGATGTCACTCACAGTAAAAAACAAATGGTTGCATGGAATGGAGATAATTTTTTTCAATACCCGTAAGTACTCGATCATAGTTTCAATCATTCATCATACATTAGTTGTTTTATATTTTATTGGTCCAAACCATACGTGCTATAGCGAAACAATATTTGTTGTTAATTGTAACTGATTATGTATGGGAAAAAAAATATAACGTATAACAAATATTGTATTCATTTTACATATTAATAAAATGAAATAACTCTAAGTCTTCATACAGTTGATGCTTCCGAAACATTTTATTAGATTAACCCTCAACAGGAAAATTTGAATACTAAAAAAGTATGGGTACTTTAATACGCGAGAAGCTAAGGAACAGTATCCCTTGGAGTTCGATGTTTCTGTAATTTTACTTTTTAAAAGAATAGTCAATTCCAGTTTAGGTTAACTATGCTTGAAGGAGTTGAAACCTTAGTTTTTTTTACAAATTTCTAAATTTATCAATGGATAATCAATGAAAGTAATGTTTAGAATATGACAGTGCCGCAGCACAGAAACTGGAACGCTCGAAGCGAGACATTTTAAAATGTACGATGTATAAATGCTTAACAACATAATGAGCTATATGTCAAAAAGTGTCCCAAATGTTTTTATTTTCATTTAAGTGCAAATTGTTCGAAGGAGCTGGAACTTAGTTTCGTAAAAACAATCTAAATTTAGCAACGAGAAATTTATTAAAGGTTCATGTATGATACAAATAATGTCAGTACCGCGTTACCTACTAAAGACCTTTTTAAATCCATGTGAAACAGCAGTTAACAAGCAGCAGTATCAACCTGGGCTAAAAAAAAAAAAAACACTTTATCGATTTGATGTTTCCGACTCGCTTTTGTTGATTTACTTCCATAAGGAATGCACAAAATGGAATGTTCAAACCGAAATATTAAAAAAAGTGTTTGAAACAAAATTAATGGTATTCTTTTTTTTATCCTTTGCTTCTTGAATGAAAAGCTTTCTATGGCTGTATTTGATTTTAATTTAATTTGACTTTTACTTTTACAGCATTTTTCCATCTGCTAACGTATGGCTTCATAGTAACTTCGAATGGGGATTTAAAGCAGACTTCTTCAGCTTAAAAATCAAAGGAAAGACGGAAATATTCTTAGCAGGGCCAAGTATATCAAATGTATGAAACTATAATCAATATTTAATTTATATAATGTATAAATTATACGAATAATAACATGAATAATAAGATACAGGTTCAATTTAAGAAGTATGAGAGTAAAAACAGTAGTCTTTCCAATATACACTTTCCCAAAATAAATTCTTAATTAAACGTTTTCCGAAATATAACCTAATGTGAATATGTGTCACTGCACTAAATAAAGTGATTTTCATATACAATTCGTATATGAAAATCACTTTACAGGACTACAAAAAAAGGTTTTTGTTGAATAATGAAATAAATTACGAACTAGAACAAACGAACATTAATAATATTCGTGCTGTAATTTCGTGTTAAAATTTATTGTTGTGTTATCCGTTATGACGTACGACGAATATGAATGAGAATCATATCGTTTAATTCATTTTGCCTATCTCATTACGATATGAAAGGAATACCTGTCCATTCGTTTGACGATGCTAGGTTAACGATAGCTAGCTAATGTTATCATTTATTTGCAATTTCGTCCGCATTAACTCTTACTTGATCGATTAATTTCATAGTTTACATAAGATTTGCATTCCAAGATGGTAAAATATATCCATATCAACATAAATTTTAGTGGTAATCACTTAATTCAAAACATTCGTAGGTCTCCTTATATGAAAAATAAGTAAAAACAGGCAAACATTCACAAACAAGTAACATTTCTAAATAAATAAAACCAATTTAAACTATGTGTAGCCTCTCAGACATTGGTCATTTTATATAATCAGTCTGGTTCAGAGTTTTCATAGCTTAAATAAAGGTATAAAAACCGGTTGTGACTATATTGTGAGTACTTTTGCAAAGTAAAGACTCATTCTAAAATCAAATGGAACTACTGTAAGCCAACTTATTTTCGCGGATATATTTTACTTCGCGTTGAGCCCTTTCTAGTAAATTTCGCGGCGATTTATTTTTGCAATTTTCAAGTTGCCTTGATGTAGTTTGATAAGGAAAGATCCATGATTTCGCGACGATTTATATTCGCGTTATTTTCTACTCGCGAAAGTCGCAAAAATAAATTGCTTGCAAGAGTTAGTTGGTTAACAGTATCCAAATCAATAATCTTTAACCTTTAAAATGGAAGCACTTATAGTTTACATGACGCTGGATCTTTTATTAAATATTTATATTACTCATGTCTCAAAAGTCCCCGTAACAAAGGAACTGCCAAAACTCGTAACAATGACAGTAGAAAACACTATTGATTACGTACACGGAATAAAATTAGAACATCATTGTAGTGCCAAGGTCCGTACAAGTTCGATCAAATCAAAAGAGGCAATGGCTTTATAATGAATAATGATTAAGCTTAATGAAAGAGAGGCAAAATATACCAAACGGACATTCAAACTCATAAGTTGAAAATAAACTGACAATTCCATGGTAAAAAAAGAAAAACGGAAAAAACGTCAACGAAAGAATGGTTTTCAAATATATAAAAATATAAGTAATGTTCTATTATTTTCTATTTGCTACGTCGCCATTGAAAGCAAATTGATTTGGGAAATGCATTTTTTTGAATGGACACACATGAAACGAGCTATATACATGAGATGATATGTTTAAAATTATTCATTAATAGTGTGTGTGTTTGAGAAAACGATAAAATGCATTCACTACACCCTATTCATTGGCAAAACCTTTCGGTCCTCTATGCTCTTCAGCTTCGTTCTTTATTTGGCCTTAATAACTTGTTTGATACGAGCATCTCTGATCAGTCTTTTGTAGACTCACTAAAACTACAAGCATTAGAAAGTGTGCAGTGTGTAATACGTTTTTATTTAGTTTTTATTTTATCTCTAGTTGCTGACGGGTTTATTTGTTGACGAATGGAACGCCTTATTGCAGATTAAAGAATTGGGTCTTACACCTGCATTCACATTCAAAATGTTTAACCAGAATGTAACCTTAGCACTTAACGACATAGTGACTGCCAGCATAGAAGCTTATTTGTCAATTGGAGGTATTGTCTTTGTTTATTTAAATTTTCGCTATCATAATGTACTACTCCATCAATAAATTTCTGGGTTGCAGTCAATTACATCGGTTCAGTCTTTTTTCAGACTGATCAGTAGTTGTTATTTACCTGTACACATTAACAGCATACCGAATTGTCTAAAAAGCTACTGAACAATATTGAATTGACCCCAAGGGAATGGTCTAAAAAGTACTTAATTTTACCACGGTCGATAAATGAGAAAATTGAATGAAAGATTGAACATGATTTAATATTGCATTGTTTTCAGATGTTGTTAAGATCAGAATAACCGTTTAAGAATAAAATCATTTATCAATTTCCTCCATTTAATGTGATCCTTAAAGTATTTTATGATAGAACTGGGTAGGGGCAAGCATATTAACCTCGCATTAAAGTCGTTCGTTTACATTTCTACTCGATTTCTTGATTTACAACAAATTTGTTACGTAACAAATAATTGACATTCCTATGGGAACCAACTGTACTCCTCTTATTGCCGACAAAACCTTTATTCATATTAGTCAGATTGCATACAGGAACATCTTATTTAGAATGGAAAGAAGCTAGCATTATCCTTTATCTTTCACTTTCCGCTTTATAGATGATATGCTCTCACTAAATAATTCAAAGTTTGGTGACTATGTAACCGCAATCACGTCCTCTTTTCTGGTATGTGAGATCACACAATGAGACGTATCACCGAATATGTACTAAAATGGGCAACATGACAGGTTCCATATACGAAACAGGATTTGCTTACTCATCTGATGCACTTGAGATCACCCTGACTTTTGGTAGGGTTCGTGTTGCTTAGTCTTTTTCTATGTTTTGTTTTGTAGACTGTTGTTTGCGTTGTTTTTCATTTTTTTGCTATTGTGTTGTCAGTTTGTCTTTGACTTGTGCGTTAAAATATCAATTTGGTATCTTCCGCCTCTTTTCTACATTTAAGCAACAGCTCAAATTTGCACTGCCCAAAGGTGTCTTTTTTAATCAATCAATGTTCAGTCAGCTCCTTTTCAATCTGCACAATACGAACTTTTATTTTTGCAGAGTTTCGAACTATATCTAGTTGCTATGACTGAATCTCATATTATTTGTATATCGTCAATTAAAAAGTCTCTTATCTTTGTTTTATCAGATTTTTCTACCATTCTACTTGGTTTTTCTAGTTCCTATGAAGAGACTTAAATTTTCGAAATGGTTAGTTGTTGCAGTAGAAATGTATATCGTTAATGTTATATTAACAATACTTTACCGATGTTCATTTCTCATAAACCGATTAAAAGGATATAAGTCAAGGTAAGAAAATGACTCTGAAGGAATCGCATGAACTCCAAAAGGAACGAGACCAAGTGGAGTCCTCATGGAGTGTGTCTTCTGCTACGCATGTATTACAATCAGTCGTAATGTTGAAATCGTCAGTTAACATTATATTCGATTTTGATTAATATCCCTTGTCTTGTTACACATTTTCTGCTAATAATTTTTTTCTTCTCCAAAATAACTCTCGTGCAGAAATTTAAACTTACTATATTTAAAATCAGAATAAAACAAATTAGGGAGTGACATTTTTTTCGAAAAGCTTCGTAGTTAACGACTTTAATGCACCCATCTAATATAGGACTATATCATATACCATTTGGAAGCTTATTATCCCGGTATGTGTACTTTTTACGATCGTCGATAATTCGTAAAGTGAAATTTCCGTTAAATCAAGGTCAAAGGTAAAAAATGAACATTCGTAAATTTTGCAAAAAATAAGCGAAACAACCTTTTCAGGTTCTTGTATATGTATGATAATTATTTTCCTAAAATAGTATGAATATAACAGATCTGAATTAAATGAGTATAAAACAAAAGCAAATTAAGGAGTTAATCTCGTGATACATGTGATATTTACCCCAACAAATCCAATTCTTAAATATCATCTAGAAATGATAAAATTGCTCTAAAAAATCCTATTATTTTGGGGAAACAATATGTATATGCCAAAAAAAGGCGAATTTATATAGAGATATGCAAACCTGACCTTGCTTTAAATCGATGGCTAAGTTGAAATAAGTTTTCGTTGCATTTGGAAGTACTTGGTCGTCCTTTCCATACTGTAAACTAACCAGAAATAATTCTACTGCTGGTTTGGTTGAATAAGCGTGAAACATTTTAAGAAGTTTAATCTTGTTCAATACTCGAATGAATATTGTTTTCGTTTTGCGTTTTTAATCACAAATCCATGTAAGTGTATATGGTAACACGTAGTTAGGCAGTTTTTTCCTATTAAAGATTTTTGAAACTTTGTAATTTTAAGGATTGGATACAATTCCTGAGCCCCTGTAGTGTTTGCTTTTATATTTCGTTGTAGTGTTTTGACATAATATGCAAAAATGATGATTTCTTAAAAAAATGTCCTTGACCTTTGATCTTGATATGAAATTGCACATTCCGAATATTTGAAAACCGGGCAAAAAAGATAGTACAGATGATATGCGTTCGAAAGGTATATGATTTAGCCGTATATTAGGTAGGTTTATTAAAAATGAATTCCATGGTTAATGTCACTGGCGTAATTAATTATAATAATGGTAAGCCCATTTCCGATGTTAATGAGTTCCATACTTTCGTGAAAAATACTTCTGACATTTTGTATGAGATTTTCTGTGATGAAATCTTATTCACGATTTACACAATGTTAAAAGTGATAATGACATGGACGAGTAACTCATTTCTCATTTTTTTCAATATTATCGTTATATTGGTTTTGTTTTAAAGATGTGGGCTTTGTGTCAATGAAACAGCTTCGAAACAAATGACACATTGCAAAAAGATAACTCTTACTGCGATCATTTATGATATAAAGTGATTTCAAAATAAAGACAAAAAAGTATTTATCTGATCAAGTATAGATCGTACAGTTTTATTTGTACGTGGTTAAAATATATCATGTACGTGGTGAAATATATCATCGATATATTTTATATATTTCAGGACAAAAGGAACGGACTTGGTGTGGAAATGGTGCTAATCCAGAAGGCGTCTTTTTATCTTTCATGACGAATTTAAATCCATTCCGAGATATTCCGCTTGTAAAAGACTGGGTGTTTGATATGAATGTAAGATTGCATGCATTTTTTACTACGAGTCCAAACCATATTCCGACAACAAACAATACGATAAATATTCTGACTGATATAGAGGATTTCAGTGCAGCAATACAAAGATTTGGTGATGTATTAATAGATTTAATTAAAAGATTTGGGAAGGACTTGTCTAATACCGTTCGCACATTTTTGAGAGACTTGCAGATGTTAACACTGTCATTTGTTCAAATGCTAACAAATGTTATAAAAAGTGGACAGCTTGATATAAAACACATATCTAATATTGCTGGTAATATATGGACCACTTACATTGACAGTTTTAAAAGAAAAGGACAGGGTGTTCTAGATTTGTTAGAGTTTGAGAAAGATGTCGTTGCCTCTAACATATCTAGGTTTATCAAAGAAGAACAAAAAATCATAAGTCATAATGTCGATAAGTTATTGTCAAAAGTTAGTGGTCAAGTTTTCACTGCCATTAAAAATTTCGATGGATTCGGCCTAAGATTTTCGGTCGATTTGTATCTGATAAGATTAGGATTTGGGCAAATGGACATTGAGTTTATATATTCAGTTGACCGACTGGGTCTTTGCAGTAAAAGGTTGTATGAACTTTTGAATGGTGAACCATCTATAAAAGTTCTGGGCAGAGCTACCATTCAAAAACGATTAGGGAAAATGCCGAGTTTAGGAAAGTACAAAAGTTTAGGATATTTTCTTAAATTTGAACTCAGTTCCTCTTTAAGTATTGCTTTGAGTACAACATCGAATAAGTTTGTCGCCCATTTACGCGCACATGCTGCAGTCTTGGGAATGAAGGCGTCAGGTGACTTGTTCATCAGCAATAATAAGTTGTTTATAGCACTTGACGGAAATTTATGGAACGTATACTTTGCTCGACTATCTCTTTCTACAGAACTAGGAAAACATTGGTACGATCTAACTTTTTCTGTTAGAGGAGAACTAGTGGTAAAAAGAGGAGAGCATGATTTTGGAGGAAGTTATCTAGACGGATTGCGAATTTTATCACAAAAGGCAGCTGATGCTGCAAATAAACGTTTAAATGCAGCGAAAGATAAGTTAACATCTGCACAACATGGCATTTCCAAAGTTCAAGGAAAACTAACAGGGGCTCAACAAAAGGTACGGAATTGTAATTCTGCTTTTGATGCGGCTGTGTCTTCAATGAACCAAGCAAAACACACTTTAGACCGTGCGAAAGGTCCTTTTGAAAGGGCAATCCAAAAACTAAATAAAGCCCAAAAACACTTGAATAATTTGTGCAAAATAAAAACTTGCCGTAAGATATGTGTCCCTGGAATAAAGTTCAGAATGTGCAAAAAGGGATGGTTCCGTTATCCATGCATCAGAACCACCAGTTGTATGTGGCGAATACCAAATGTAGCATGTATGCTTGCTAATGTTGCATGTCGAGCTGTACGGGCAGTAGCGTATGTTGCGTTAGAAGCTGTTAAACTTTTTGTCCGCGTTCCAATACTGGCTTTAGATGTAGCTAAATCTGCAGTATCTGTTGCTCAATTTGTAGTAGACAAATCAAGAGTCGTTCTTGTTCTGGCGGAAGGTGTCCTTGAAGTTGCTAAACTTGGTCTGGAAACCGCTAAAGCGGTTCTTGAAATTGCAAAGTCTGGCATTGATGCCGTTAAGTTTATTGTAGGAGCAGCATTACATGTATTTGATTTAATTGTGAAATATGGTCTTCAATCCCTACTTGATGTCAGGAACTGTAGATTTGAGGTTGAACTTTCAACTGAAGACAAAGCTGCCTTTGAAGTATCGTGCGAACTTCAGGCGTTCCACCTCCTTTGGCATGAATTTACATTTGAATTTGATTTTAGATATCCAGCAGTCAGTATGTGGAGAATAGCTAAATCTACAATTAAAACCTTGTTGGAATTCGTGGGAGACATATTTGGAAAACGCAAAAGAAGGTCAATTTTGTATAAATCAATGTCTAAATTGCATCACATAATACACATTTATAAAAGGGATGTGACAAATCAGTCGGAATATTTTTCTAACGAACAAACAAATGGTTCCTTTCAACATTTTGATGACAGTTCTGAAGTACACTTCAAAAGCAAATTTAAAACACAGATTGAATACTTTGCCTTTAATTGTGAATCATTTCGTCACACATATTCATTTTTATCAGAATCAATTGAAAGCCTTTATATGATGACAAATGAATCCACTTCTGCTCTTAATGACGTAATTAATCTACAAAATACGATCAATGACATGAATATCCCAATAACAGCCGACAACTTAACAGCGGAGTCTCTTGGAATAAGCACCGACTACGCACTGCGAGAATTCAACCTTACAGATGAGGATATACGAAATGCTATTGAAAATGCTACAGATATGTTGTCGGATGATTCGTCTCTCTCGCAAATGGCAAATGCTACCAGTTTTGCAGCAGAGCTTCTTGATACACAGATGGCAGATGAAGATTCCATATCTGTAATTGATCACTGGATTCATGGAATGACGAATACTTCAAGAGACTATTTTGACGAAACAGAATGCTATGATTTTAAGGACTGCGTTTTATACTCGTTTTCTAATCTCCATGATCTATTTGATGATGACACACTTCCTGATATAGAATACAGCAGAAATGCAACCGCTATCCTTGAAGATCAGTTTTCAGAGCTTCTATTTAACAGCAGTAGATCAATCAAAGATACAAACAGACTTCTAGTCGAAGTTTCCGAATGGTTAACTAGACTAAATTATTCTAACGTATTTTGCGCAGTACCTCCAAATGTTTCAATTGAGGATCCGAATCAAATAGCTCTTCTCGGATCATCCATCAATATAATTTGTAATGTAATAGGTGACCCAAGACCTAGAATTAGCTGGTATCACAATGGAACTCTCCTTATTAGTGCCAATCAAGATGTACTTCTGCTAAACAATATTCAACAAATTCAAGGAGGAATATACAAATGTTTAGCAGAAAATGTTGTTGCTAATGTCTCCTCAAATGACGCCGAGGTATTTGTTAAAGGTAAATTTACTTCGTTTTTACTAACACTGTGAAATGTTAATGTCTACATATAGTATGTTTTCGCCTAAAACGTCATAGGTTTTTTTGCTCAAAGATGAAAGAAAACAAGAATTAAGTAACTTAAGAATAAAAAAAATCTAAAAATCAATACCACAGTGACCTAAGAAACAATTAATTCGCAACAGATAGTAATTTGGTTAAATAAAGAACGTAATGTTACGACTTCAACAATACTAAAAAGATATTTGAAGTTACGTAAAGAGGCAAGACAGAAAATTTAATGCAAAATGATATTTTGTCGTTGCAGAATGTCCCCCTGGTACGTTTTTTGGCAATGGAATGTGTTCGTTATGCGATATTGGTATGTATCAGCCCTCAAAGAATCAGCAAAAATGTATTGCTTGTGGATCAGGACTTAAAACGTCAGCAACAGGATCAAAAGACGTTTCCGGTTGTGTTGGTAATGTATCATGTGTATTTACAAAAGTATGATAAAGGCGCATATATTCAAGGAATTAACTTTTGAACATTTATATAAATAAAGTCTGGTTAATGGAGAAAAACAAACATGCAAAAGTTAATGTAAATGATAATTACAATGTAAGTTTCATTAAAATCAATTTCAGTTTTTTAATGACCTTACTTACTGTCTTAATTTTGTATTTTACAAACCTATGGACATTTGAAGCTTTATCGTCGAAACAGTTTCGAGATATGAAATTAACAAAGTTAACCTTTTCTAGTTTATACATTAATTTTTCTTCTGGGTTGAAATAAATATTGAAAGTGGCAGCATTAGCTAGGTTGAATCCCCGGGGAACCTATTTCAAGAATAAATATATTTTAAATCCCGAAGATACAGTTATGATAATAATAATGAATGAAATGACAATTTAGCAAACAAACATACAACGTTTGTAAGAATTATAAAGTAAACAAGAAAAAAATAACTGTAAAATACCAAACAAGGTAACATTATTATTTGATGAAACGCTTTGCTGACATATTTGTCTAAATGATGCAAATCGTCCTAAATAATTGACCTTTGGATGACACCCACTTTCATTCTGCATGAAATAAAATGTGGATTACATTTCAGATAATTAAAAAACATGACCTACACCTTAATGAAAAAAAAACTCAAAATAGGAAAATAATGTTTAAACCATCTTTTGGTTCTTAATATATGTACGCCTGAGATATTGAAAATATATTGATATGAAATAGTTGAAACTATATTTTATGAAAACAACACAATCAATCAATCAATTATCAACCAAAATACCTTATTTGACTGCTTTTGATTCAACAATTTACCTAAATGTTTGGTAATGAAATGTTCAAATGCGAACATGGGTGTACCAATACAAATGACAGTTTTGTTTGTAGTTGCCGTGATAGATATACACTTCATCATGATGGAAAAACATGTATAGGTATTATTTTTTACTGTCCGTATATATATATATACTAAACATTTGATGGGTGAAACAGGTTTTTGTTAGATATTAAACTTTTACAGCTTCCCCTTTTTATTTTCACTCAGTGGACTACATGTACCACAATGTTAATAACAGAGCATAATACAAAAAACAAAGTACAGTAATTGATATAAACGGAATACACACACTATTTTGGATGACATAAAATGCAATTCAAAACAAGACAATATCATAGCATGCTGCCAGGTACTAAATGGAAGCTACTTTACCTGCTGATATAAAACATGCCTTTCTAAACTTTTATATAAGTGGCTGGCCTCAAAAGTAGATTTCGTAGAGGAAGACACGACGTTTTGCAATGCTCAGAACAGCCCTCTTATGCAGGGAGCCAAACAATAGACAACCATGTCATTAGTTTTCCACCTAGCAGATTAGAATGTTTAAAACTGTTTCCTTACGGGATTTCTTATTTTTCATATATTGCATATTGTATCTAAGGAGATGCTAAATAACTTGACTATATCAAATAATACACAGAATGAAATAACAGGAATCAC
Source organism: Mytilus californianus (assembly GCF_021869535.1). NCBI lineage: Eukaryota > Metazoa > Mollusca > Bivalvia > Mytilida > Mytilidae > Mytilus > Mytilus californianus. Next base: position 28,328,066 of record NW_026262626.1, on the reverse strand, counting down.
CACGTATATTGAATAGTACAATAGTCCACACCAATCCACCATCACCAAACCCTTGGCAAAAAATGTAGAAACGAAGACCAACTTAAACGTAAAATACATAGTCTATTAGCCTGGCGTTGGTTTGAATATGATTGGGTCAAACCAGTTTTGCATGAGAACCAACCTAGTTTGTCCTAAAAAGACCATATGTCGTAAAAGTAAACCAGAAGAACCATTTTTATAACATATATTGTTTTAATATTGAAGTATTTTTACGAAATGAGAATCATAAATGCTAAAATAATTATTTTCGATAAATATCTTGTTAACAGACAGGATGTTGATAACGACTATAAAGATGCTGATATGTCACTCTATTTTCTATATGTTCTAAAAGTTTCAGTCAAAGAAATAAAAAGTGTTTTAAATTTAATTTGTGACTTATTGATGGATCTACATGAGACATTACTTCTCAATAATGAACACATTGGTTCCTCCTCTATATAGTATAATGTGTTTATGTCCTTTAACTGATTAAATGTGTGACCAACTAATTGAACTTAGCTCGTGATATGCAGACGAAACGCATGTCTGGCGTACAAAATTTTAATCCTGGTATTTATGATGAGTTTATTTACTCAAGAAACACTCGGCTGTGTACTTTCATATATCATTTTTTTTAAAGATAAACAGTAAAATCCTAATTGAGTAATAGCATTGATACTGATAGATATGCCATACAGTTTTCTAGAAGACAGATAAAGTATGCCCATATATCTAAGCTACTGGAGACTAAAACTGCTAGAAAGTTCTCGTCCTCGATCTTTCTCTTCCAATACCCGTATGTGCGTTTTCCAAAAACGAAATCGATAAGTATGACTAATTTGTTCAGCTGCTATTTTTCTAGGTTGTGTAAACAATATTGTATTTGGAAAATAATAACATCAACATTACAAATATGGCCGCTTTTTTAGAATTGGAAAACAAGTGAATTTTCAAATTCCTCTCCTAAGTTTTTTTTCTAATTGCAAGGCAATAAAACATCTCAACGTGGTACATTGACAAAGACTATAAATAAGCATGCGACTGTCATAAAAATGAGAGTTTACGCTACTATAAAACCAGGTTTAATCCATCATTTTCTACATAAGGAAATGTCTGTACAAAGTCAGAAATGTGACAGTTGTTTTCCATTCGTTTGATGTGTTTTAGCTTTTGATTTTGCCCTTTGTTAAGGAACTTTCCGTTTTAAGTTTTCCTAAGAGTTCGGTAATTTTGTTATTTTATTTTTTACAGATAGCAGTGGTGTATATCAACAAAACCTTATGCTATCTTGTGGGGTAGTCGAAATTGATATTTAAGAAATAACCACAGGCTGACATAAACTGGATGATGAGTTTTGTACACAGCATGATCGAATGTATTATAAAATGTATTTCTTTTGCAGGTCGAGTAAAGAGCACGGATAAAGCGAAAATAGCTGCCGGTGTCATCGTAGGAATTGCTGTTGTTATAGCTGTTCTTTTCGTTTTCTTCAAATTAATGCAACCAAAGAAGACGAAAGTCAAGTAAGTTTAACCATAACGCAGATATATTTTAAAATTCATAAAACTTTAATATTTCTTACGTTCTGGTCACGTTGCTTTATTTATTTGTTTCCACGAGTTTTTGTTATAAAAGCTTACATGACTAACGTTATTAAGAAAACATGTATACTGCGGACTTTAATCAATATGATAATTATGTTTATATATATATCAATCGTATCTTATATATTCGAATAAATTCAAAGATGACAAAATAGATTCATTTTAACAAACTTTCATTTTAGGCCATATCCAGATGCAGTAAAAAGACCGGATTCCGTGCAGAAACCCGTGTTTAAGCATGCGTTTGTTGACCCAGTTCCCACAGGCAAAAACTAATAATCTATATATCTAAAACCTTATAATAGGTGTGCGTTTTTTTAGAATAGCATACAAATAATTAGAGTTTGAATTTTCATTTTTATTCCTGACGGCATCTTTCTTTTCAAAAACATTTAAATGAACAATCTTTGCATGTAAATAAACATGATTCCCGTTGAATTGAAACTGTTATAGACATTTATTTTTAAAGGTTTTATTTCATTCTGTTTTATTTGATCTTAATTACACAGAAAATATTTTTTCATGCGACTGTTATTTGATCTTTCATCCTCATTATGCATGTAATACTTTGCCAGACATAACATTTTCTGTACGTTCTGTCAGTTAAAAAAGTTTGAGAAGCATATGAAATGGAATGAAACGTAATATTGTATTTACTTTACACCTAATGTAGTTGAAAGCACCTCACATTTTTTTTACTAGTTTGAATAGGGATTTGGATCATAGGAAAACGGGTAAGAATGTAAACGCAAATATCATTTAAAATAAATATTTTTAGAATAGTTGGCCTCTTTTAATATTGGGAACGTCAACTTACATTCACAAACAGTACAAATTGCAAAAGAACCTATTTGGATTAACAGATGCAGTTTTACATATCATTATTGTATGTTTACTTTGAATGCATATTTTTTTGTGGATTCGCGTACCAATACATATACTTTGCTAGGTCTGCCTACGGGAAGTTTATAAACAAAAGCAAAACAAAACAATAACCATCTGATTTATAGAACAATACATATGTATGGATCCAATAAAATTATTATAAAGCATTATTGAAGACAAATTTCCTACAAATGTAAATATCTATCTAAAAAGGATACATCGCAAGACATCCTTCACTAAAATTAATGAATCGTCATCTTAAAGTAAATATAAACATGATAAACTTAAACGTACAGAAGAATTAAATCTGGGTTAGAGTGTGTATCTTTTTTTTAAATTTTGGATGAGTATTCAATTACTTATATATAAAACATGCAGATTTGGGTCATCGTGTTGCTTGGTCTTTCATTTTTTTTATGAAGCGTTTGATGGACTTGTTTGCCTTTACGTCGTTTTGTCTTTTTTCGTTTTTTGGGGTTTTTTTTTTGCAATCGCGTTGTCAGTTTTTCCTCGACTTATGAGTTTGAATGTCCCCTTGGTATCTTTTTTTATATGTAATATAATTTGGGAATATGTCCAGGAGTACACAATTACGCTGTTAAAATCTCAGGGTAACAAAACACAATAAGCTGTGATAATGTGATAATTAGTTTCGATTAAATGACTTATTTTGAAAATGTTTAATTTAAATTGACCCAGTATGTAATAAATTCAAGGGAAATTGGTCTTATCTCTTTGACAGAATTAGTTGAAAAAATAATATGTATATTTGCGTATTACAAAGTGTTGTGGTGATCCGCAACTCTAATTTGCAAGATCAAACTTTTTTAGTATACAAAACAAAATGTAGGAAACATAAACATCTACTTATGCATGGAAAAAAAAGTTTCATAAAAAAAAATTAGCAGTCGTGTATATAAAATGTTTACAATTTTTAAACACAAATGTATGTATTATATGTTCATTTATGTCATGATTTCTTTTTCATATTCCGTCCACTGTTTTAATAGATGTTATCACTTGTAGTATATTTCTAGTTTGTAATGTTTAAATAAACTTTTCTTTTGCTATTGTTTTTGTATATTTTTCTTAGAGGTTGTCCGTGACAGAATAATGTTTGACAGGTTTAAAACCGAGACAACATGGAACATTACGCTTGTGCAAAACCATTGCTGGATTTCATGCACGGGGGTCTCAACCTACAAATTTTGGTACAGATGTCCGTCTGGGGTTTGAAAAACACCCCCATTCATATATTGATTTATGCGAAAATCCCTACCCATTTAAATATAGCTATCATGACATCTTATATCAACGAGATGTTAACCACATTGAATCCGTGATTCATATTATGAAATAAAAAGATCAAAGCATAGTTATTACAGACATCTTAACAGAAAGGAAGATGTACGACCCATTGACATATAGGTTTCTTCCTTCATTCCTCAGTAAAGGACCTAAATATCGTTCCCCGTCAATTATTAATTGGAATGAGTGTCGTAATATCATCCACGACTCACTTCGTGCTTACTGTTTGAAATGGATAAAACGGGGAAAAGCTGACAAAAAATCTTTGGACTCTTTTTTTAATTCAGTAATGAAGATAGTTGATATACGTATACAACATTTTAAAGAACATTTAACTCTTAACAACAACCATAAAAATCCTATTTCTCGTATCAAACATAAACTAAAAGAACTAGCCAAGGAATTTGTTTTTGTCCCGGCTGATAAAGCTGCTAATAATATCATTATAGTTTGACGTAGATTTTACATTGAGGTTCTGCAAAAGGAAATCACGAATTCACCAACATTCCAACTGACTTCATTTTCAGAAAACGATATCTGTAACAAACATAAACTATTAGCTACTTCTTTACAAGCAGAACCAAATACAATGAAAGTCCCAACTATGTACTGGCTTCCGAAGCTACACAAATCACCTTACAAATATAGATTTATTTCGTCTTCAAGTCATTTTTCCACTACTAAATTGTCTATTCTACTTACTAGTACACTTGGTACAATCAAAAACCTGATAATAAATTGTTCAAATAAGGCCTTTAAAAATAGTGGAATTAACTACTTTTGGAGTGTCAAAAACTCGTTGGAAGTACTTGATAAATTGCATGCATATATTGGTGATTTTGAATCTGTTCAAAGTTTTGATTTTTCTACCCTATATACCACTTGCCTCATATTCTTATTAAGAAAAAATTCACACACCTAATTAAATGGGCATTTAAAAAGTCGGAATGCGAATACATATGTTCAAATTCTTTTAGGTCATTTTTTAGTAGCAACAAACAAAAGATATGTCAAGTGGACATGCTTTGATACTATATCTGCCCTTGAATTTTTACTTGATAACATTTTTGTTCGCTTTGGAGATTCCGTATATCGTCAAGTTATCGGAATTCCAATGGGGACTAACTGTGCACCACTTATTGCGGACCTGTTTTTGTATTGTTATGAGTTACAATTTATGACTAAAATCAGCAAAGATCCATCGAAACAACATCTAATACAAAAATTTAACAATAATTTTAGATATTTGGATGATATATTGGCTGTCAATAATGACGACTTCAGTCTGTATACTAAAGAAATTTATCCTGTTGAACTTACTTTAAATAAAGCTAATACTAACAATGACCACTGTTCTTTCCTCGATCTTGATATCTATATCATTAACGGGAAGCTTAATACAAAAATTTATGATAAAAGAGATGATTTTTCATTTCCTATCGTTAATTATCCATTTTTAGATGGTGACGTTCCCTTGTCACCATCTTATGGTGTTTATATATCTCAACTTGTACGATTCGCTCGTGTATGTAACAACGTATTAGATTTTAGCGAGAGAAATTTATGTACTAGTATTACTGAAAAATTATTACACCAGGGTTTTCGATATCATAAACTAGTCAAAATATTTACTAAATTTTATCATCGGTATAAGGACATCATTCGTAAATATAACTCAACATGCAGACATCTTATACGTTCGGGTATTTCACATCCAATCTTTTATGGTAATATTCTTTACAAAGCACAAAAATGTCAGTATTCACCTCTAAAGCTAACAAAACCTTTAAACAGACTTATTAAGAAGGGATATAGTTACGATACTGTTGTCAGGTCATTAAAGATTGCATATTTTGGCTTTAATATTGATTCACTTATAGGGTCTTTGCATCAAAATTAAACATATTTATTCTAAAACCAGTTGTTGGCATGACACGGGTTATGTTCTTCTCATATATTTTATGATGGTATAATCTTAAACTCCTAACAGGAGGGATTGTGCCTGATATTCATATGATGAAGACATAATCCTTCAATCAGTTTAATTGAGGTCTGGAGCTGGCATGTCAGTAACTGCTAGTAGTCTGTTGTTATTTATGTATTATTGTCATTTTGTTTATTTTCTTTTGTTTCTTATTCTGACATCAGACTCGGACTTCTCTTAAACTGAGTTTTACTGTGCATACTGTTGTACGTTTGTTTTTTCTACATTGGCTAGAGGTATAGGGGGAGGGTTGAGATCCAAAAAAACATGTTTAACCCCGCCGCATTTTTGCGCCTGTCCCAAGTCAGGAGCCTCTGGCCTTTGTTAGTCTTGTATCATTTTTAATTTTAGTTTCTTGTGTATAACTTGGAGTTTAGTATAACGTCCATTATCACTGAACTAGTTTAGGGGCCAGCTGAAGGACGCCTCCGGGTGCGGGAGATTCTCGCTGCATTGAAGACCCATTGGTGGCCTTCGGCTGTTGTTTGCTCTAAGGTCGGGTTGTTGTCTCTTTGACACATTTCCCATTTCCATTCTCAATTTTATTCTTCCCATCGATATATTACCTCTGTGAAATTGTACCCCATTGATATATTTGACATTCCAAAACAATGACTCATACTAGCGGCACGTCTGTGTACACAGGAAGAGGCATATTGATGAAAAAAATAGTGTTAGCTGTGTTTTTTACTCTTTGGTCGGGTTGAAGTCTCTTTGAAACATTCCCCATTTCCATTTTTTATTTTATTTAAACATATTTTTTTTTTAAATATGCAAAAGGGATGAGACACAAGTTAATCAAACTTATAAAGTCTTTTCCCAGAAGGTTAATCCAGAAAAGTGTGAAAAATCGAAAAAATAGTATAAGTATAGTTAACATAATTCTTAAGTGATACATGCAAGCATTTTTTTTGTACAGAAAGAAAATAACACTTTATATCTTTGGCACTTTTATGGATTAATCTTCATCAGGAATGATCTAACTAAAAAGGCTAAGGGTACATAAATACATGAAACGGAAGCAGCTATAAGGTCACCTTATATGAGTAACAAGACCATTTTTGCATGAAGACATTGGAGAAGTATTTTCTACACATTATTCTGTTTGTGTAATTTTAAGATTTAAGTCGAATTATAAATAGATATAGGAACATGTGGTATGAGTGCCAATGAGACAACTCTCCATCGAAGTAACAATTATAAAATTAAACCATTATAGGTCAAGGTACGGCCTTCAACACGGAGCATTGGCTCACACCGAACAGCAAGCTATAAAGGGCCCCAAAAATTACTAGTGTAAAACCATTCAAACGGGAAAACCAACGGTCTAATCTATATAAAAACGAGAAACGAGAAACACGTATGAACTACATAAACAGACGACAACTACTGTACATCAGATTCCTGACTTAGGACAGGTGCAAAAATTTGCAGCGGGATTAAACGTTTTATAGAGGTTATTTATGCGTTAGTGCGTTATGTAAAATGAAACAGCATTCTCATGCACAAACATTTAATTATATTTGCATTGAAAAAAATCATAATTATTTTTGAATTTGAAGACCACAATGGATGAAACGATGGAAAATAGTTTTACAAGAGCGAATGTAAAAATCATGTTTACTTTATCTAATTAGAAACAAAAGACAAACTCCTGACTTGGGTCAGGCATATAAAGAGTTGTTTATTCTCGATTGATATTCGAGGTTCGGTGAACTGTAATTTTCGTCTGTCTTTCCGTCCGTCCGTCCGATTTAATTTTCGACATTTTTATCATTACGTTCTAAGAAACCAGAATCAGAGATTTATGAAGTAATTTGATACCAAGTTTAATGTAAACAGGCTGGATAGGTTTAATGAGCTTGAACTCAATCGCTTTTTAACATTTGGTTTATAGAGCATTTTTATATTCTACTACTTATTGCCATGTAGGCATTTTGTCGCATTTATTTCAGAAACTACAGGGCTTCCCGAAAATGGGTATACAAACTAATCAAATTTTCTAGGCTTATAATTTGGTACACAAGAAGCGCGTTTTCTCAACATAAGACTGACCTGTTAGCGGGCTTTGAAAACGATAAAAATATATGCCTTGAGGTAAACATCCGAGGATGTTACTGCATGATGCGTTTTCACCTCCATCTATCATTAACAAATTTGCATCTGTTTGAATATGATATAAAATTATTGAATAAGTGTATTGTTTTCATGACTACAATGCATATTTATCTAATATAAAAGGAAAGTTCACAATTGAAATTCTGGAATCGCCCCTTTGACTTAAAATTTTGTTCACAACCGACCTTCTTTGGCAAGCTCTAAATCGTCCCGAGTCTAAAAGAAGTTGAAATGTAAGTCAAGATACGAAACAGACTTTAACATGTGTAACCCCGCTACATTCTGTATGTCGCAAGTTTGAAGCCTGTTATTCAGTGGTTTTCGTTTGTTACTGTATTTATCATATTTGTTTTCCTTTGTTGTTGTGTATATAAATCAGACTGTTGATTTTCTCGTTTATTTTTATGTTTTTCGGTCTGTGCGTCCGTTCGTCCGTCCGTTCGTCCGTCAGTTCGTCCGTCCGTCTGTCCCGCTTCAGGTTAAAGTTTTTGGTCAAGGTAGTTTTAGATGAAGTTGAAATCCAATCAATTTGAAACTTAGTACACATGTTCCCTATGATATGATCATTCTAGTTTTAATGTCAAATTAGAGTTTTGACACCCAATTTCACGGTCCACTGAACATAGAAAATGATAGTGCGAGTGGGGCATCCGTGTACTATGGATACATTGTTATTTTTATATTTTGTTATGTTGGGACTTTTTATAGCTTGCTATGCCATATGGAATTTTGCTCACTGTTGAAAGCACTACGGTGAACTATACTTTTTTTACATATACGTCATTTGGTCACTGGTGGATAGTTGTCTCATTGGCAATCATACCACATCTCCTTGTTATATATCACTTATACCTGTACATGTGGTATCCTTTATTTAAAGTTCAATGGGAAAGATGCGTTCAATATAGGCTCCAAACTTTGTATGAGTTAATTGGAGGACATAATCTATATATCAGATTAAAAGTTAATGAATAATCCTTTTTTTTCATTCAGCAAAGTTGGTACCCATAGAAATGACAACTGTTTGTTGTAAAAACAAGTTCTCAAAAATTAACAAATATGTTATCAATCAGTTTCAGATATTTCTTTGTTTAATCACAGTGCGGTTTTACAAAGTATGATTGTCCCTCTTTAAAACAAGATATTAGCATATACTTCGAACATTCTTTTTTATCGAACAAAGTTTGACGAATTCTTTCAATCTGATTTTATTTCAAGTTTAGAGAGGGGGAAACTTTGGTAAAGGGTAGAAAAGTCAAATGTTTTTTTTTTAAGTATTCCAAAAAGACATTCACACAGTAATCAATTGAAAGCAATCCAGAGGCTGTGGCATTTTTTTTTTTTTTTTTTTTATATAATCTGTCATATTTTGAGATAAGACGAGTATCTCACATCCGTAATTGATTGATGAATGTGCAATATATTAGTCAAATAAACTGATATAAGTAATAGTAACTTGTTTAATTTATGTGACTATCTTTTGGTATACGTTAATGACAAAGTAGCCAAAATATACAGAAAGGCAAACACATATAAATTTTGTAAGTATGAAAATCTGTGGCGAAGCCTATAGTGTTGTAATGTCGTTAATTTCTCAGTTCATCAACTGTTGAATCTAAACTTGGAATATTGATTTATGGCGGCAAACTCTCAATGAAAATAAGCAATATTTAAGTGTCCAGTAAATACTGATGCTTCCAATTGATAGTATATAATATTTGATACAAGATTTCGTGTTGCCTCTCAGTATTCAATTGCTGGAGGATTGGTGCGCATACAGATTGAAAGTTATTTCTTCTTAAGTTGTGTATAGTCCATATCATGATTAAGTTGATCGTGACAAATTATTGGTGTTACATAGATCACGATCTCTATCTATTTTGTGTTTACTTGTTCAAACCTTATTGTTTAAGGGCATACGAATAAACAAAGATCTCCGTTCATTTTTCCCATAGAATTTTGACACAAAGTCAATTTTGATATGCGCTATTGAAATATGCAAAGAAAAATATACCATTACGGTTTATGAACTATTGTTGCCTTTATTTAGAAAATGTACTATTTCTTTTTATTTTCATGTAAAGTTATTGCTTCGATCTAGTTGTGTATTTTTATTGTAGACATCATAAATGTTGTTTTAATCTTGAACATTTGTAGTGTCTACCAGTCAGGCATGGGGTAATCGTAATCAGGAATGCAATGGAAACACATGTAATCAGTATTCATGCAATTTCGGATTACAAGTAATCGTAATTTAATCGATTTCAAGGTAAAAAAACAGGTGTAATCATGAATACTTTTAGATAACTTTTAGATTACATTCATATGATTACTTGCTGATTACAAATTTGTATATGAAAATATTTTTTGATATACAAGTATGAATAAGGAATTTATCAAACTAGCGCATAGTATTCACTATGAATGATCATGGTTCAATATGACTGATCCTATCGTCTATATAACAAGTTCAGTATAACCAAGCTTGGGCATGTAAAGTGAAAATGTGTGATTAATTTTATAAAAAGTTCACTAAATGAATTTACAAAATATGTACCTTTCCAAATGTTTCATTGTGAGTTTGCGTCCTTGTGATACAAGATTATGCCTTGAAAACATTTTACGCTTCTGATATTAACTTCAATTTTAATATTTTGATATAACGGTGTGGACATTCAATAGCATAGAACATTAATTTGGGAGATTTGATTCCAATTTTGACTTTGATGATCGAAATAAATGAGACCACTTACATAGTAATGGAATTTTGAGCCAAAGTCTTTTTTTTTTCACAATTTATATAAATTTTGTTTTCTATACATAATTTAATATGTGCTTTCTAACTATGTCAAGTATCTAAAATATTTATACAATCATATACATAATGAAAATAATCTACTTATAACTTTATTGATTATTGCAAAAATTAATTTTTAATACCGAAGCTCACCTATTGTTTGTCAAAAACTAAAGGTAGTGATTAACACCTGTAAAAAACATCTGTATGTGTCAATTATGTCCCCACAGACAATAACACTACTTTTTTTTACACTAGTAATTTTTGGGGCCCTTTATAGCTTGCTGTTCGGTGTGAGCCAAGGCTCCGTGTTGAAGACCATACTTTGACCTATAATGGTTTACTTTTATAAATTTTGACTTGGATGGAGAGTTGTCTCATTGGCACTCATACCACATCTTCTTATATCCATTGATCATTAATTTTTCATTGTTTGTTCAGTTCTTTTTGTTAATTGAAAATTTGCACTAGGCTAAAATTTTATAATTACAAAGGTTATTTCTTGTACAGTAAAAGGACACATGTCTATGCTATCAAACAATACACATGTTACATGTACATAGCTGCTAGTCTAAGTTCTTAATAACATGAATATTTTAAAGATATAAAAAAACACAAATTTTCACCAAAACTAGCCTTTTTAGGTGAGGATAAGAAGTTAATAAAAAAATCTTAAATTTTACAATGACATTATAAGCATGATAAGTAATCTAAAGTAATCGTGATTACTTTAACGAAAAGAAATCTAATGTAATCGATTACATTTGGAATAAGGTGTAATTGTAATGTAATCGATTACATTAAATAAGCACAGTAATTGTAATCTAATCAATTACATTTCAAAGTAATCGACCCCATCCCTGCTACCAGTAACTCAAATTCAATAGTTACACTGTACAGTTAAATGTTTCATTATGCAGTAAAGAGATAATTATTGTGTAGGAGTTCATTTATTACAAAAGTTTCACCAATTGCGAAACACTACAGTAATGATGATTATGAAATATTACCAATAATAATTATAATGATGATCAAATTAAAATATAAACTACAAATATTAAATAAGTAAACAAATAAGCACTGCGCTAATTTTAGAATGATAAAACCACATATCAAATCGGAATATATGAAAGGTTAATGGTTGAGCAGTGTTAACGGTCTATATACTCCATGCACTTATAGCTTTATAACTGTAAAATATGATCAAATTGTGTTGCCATGAAAGCTTTCATAAAGAAAGTTGAACATAATGTCGTGTTTATGGGAAGAAAGAAAACTTTCTGAAAGTACATGTATATCCGTTTTGAACAAAATGATTTGGAAAGTATAAGAACTTCTTCCAATTTGGTCGATAGATTTAAGCAAAAATTTTAATGCGGAATTAGAAATAACATTAAATTACTGCAATAAGAATTTTATCATTTCGAAAATTTGTATACTAGTATAAATGATTTATTAATAGTGCTTTCAATGCACGGGCTGCATTTGAATGTTTTCATTTAATTTGCTCTTTGCTTACCGTTTAGCGTGGTTTTTATATTCATGGGGGTGAACTGGTAGAGTCTGTTTCTACGTATTCAGATATACTGTTCCAAGCAAATTTGATGAAAAATCATCACATGCCATGTTATCAAATAAAAATATATTCAACTGGTCAGAACCGGTTTGAATTTTTTAAGCATTAGAGAAATTATAACTCGACAATTACCGTTTGTATATTATGGAAGTTATATATCATTAGAAGCTTGTGTGTACTCAATACGAATATTGCATTTAAGGGTACAATCAAAACTGAAAAACTGACGACTTCAAAGTAGAATCTATGATATTCGTGATGATTTAAGTGTTCACTTGTCAACTCCCCATTCCACAGCAGTTACATAACCTCTGTCCAAAAGTATGACATTTACCTATATTCATTGCAACGATACGTTCGTGCATATTAATACTAAAAAATAAAATAACAAAAATACCGAACTCCAAAGAAAACCCAAAACGGAAAGTCCGTTTTCAAACGGCAAAATCAAAAGCTCCAAAACATCAAACGAATGGAAAACAACTGTCATATTCCTGACTTGGTACAGGCGTTTCCATATTTAAAAAATGGTGGATTAACCCTGGTTTTATAGCTAGCTAAACCTCTCACTTGTATGCCAGTGGCATAAAATTCCATTATAATGATAACAAAACAAACAGACAAAAAAAGGTAAAAGTGTTAAAAATAGGGGTACAACAGTCAACATTGTGTTTTAATCTTAATCAGTATAAAAACAAACAAATATGTCAACAAAGAAAAACAAAATGGCATAAAGACAAAGCACATAAGCAAAAATGAAAGACAAGAATACAAACAATGACCATAGTACAATAACACAATGGCGGGATGTATAAGTACCGAGCCAAGGTAAAAGGATTTTACCAAAAATAGTAAAGGTTAATAATTTACAAAGACAAATAAAAGAACACTCTAACACGTAATTAAGATGATCAATAACGTCAGTACCTAAAATCTATACTTCAAGACCATCATGTTTTATTTGTGAAGTTTATACGGAATATTTATCAACAAGGTCTTGGTATCTTCCAATGAACTTTTTTAGAAAAAGGACGAGACGTTCTTTGACATAAAATTGGTTCATCAACTTTCTGCTCTGACACTGGCGACGTTTTATAAAGTCTGAGTTGCAGCTGCAAACTCTTGAATACCGAATGAGTTTGATAATGTATATCCCATATGCAGGTGAAGTTGGTATATTGCTACTAAGGTGGGGGAAATTGATAATTTCATTATTACAATCGTCTCGTTTGTCATAGATTCCGGTACTGAGATGACCGATTATGTCAAATTCGAGGTATAAGTCTAAAAATGAGTCAAAGGAATCCGTGTCTGTTGTTTCTTTAATTTCTAGTTCTGGAGGATATATTAATGGAACCAATTCAGAAAAGTTTGGATTGTTAATGGAAAGAACATAGTCAATATATCTGAATGTGAAATTTAATGATCTGGCTTTTTGATCTTCTTGTTTTTGACAAGTGTCTGAAGGAACTCTGACTCATATGAAAATAAGAAGAGGTCGACAAGGAGAGGCGCACAGTTCGTTCCCATAGGAATGCCGACAAATTCAACAAATATATCAAGTAAATCAAGTATACTGATCATGTGTTCCCCTGTGTAGCATGTTTTACCTTTTTGTTCACCATTAACAAAATATACCGTATGGTATCCCAAAGTAATGAATTTACAGTGTATGCTACCATTTTTATATTGAAAAGCATTGTGGATTATTTCGTTTAGACAATTTTTCTATTTCACATGGGGGATGATGGTATAGAGGGTTGAATAATCAAAAGTTTTAATAGAATTAATTTCAAAGAAAGATCGAGATTTAAATTATCCAGAAGTTCTCTAGAGTATTTTAGAATCCACATATGTTTAATACCACTACGCGAGTAAACAGTTTGTCAGTATTTCTGAAGGCCTTGTGTCACTGCGGACATAATTTTTGTCAATCTTATGGACAATTCCTTTGTAGAACATGCAGATGAGCTGTCAATGTACCATTTTTTGTACGGAATTTTATGAACCTAAGGTATCCAATAGAAACAAGGTAAGTCCTCAGATTTGCTTTTCAATGTAATTTTCATTGAAGCCATGAAGGACTTATGATTCGCCAAAATCTCATCCTTGTCAAATGATATGTTTTTGTATGTGGGATTATCCGGGTGCTCATTTATTCCTAATTCTTTTACAAGACACTTGTAGAAGTACGATTTACAAACAAAGACAATATTATTTGAAGCTTTGGCCGCAGGAAGAACAACATATTTATCGTGAAGAGATGAAAGACATTTAACCGCTTCTTTGTCTCTGAAAACGGACTTTGGTCTATCATTCACACAGTTTTTCAACTTATGAATTCCACGTTTTATCAGAGACCTGACTGTTTTGACCCATTCTGACAGAGTGTCCAGTTCAACTTCTTCTCGTTAAGCTCATGCTCTGGCGTAGTCCTTAATGGAATCCATAATTATTTTGAAGTTATGGTTCCAATTGATGTGTTGGGATTCTCTGAACTGAGGATCATGAGATATCACCATTCGGAGATGTTTACATTGTATGTTGAATTATGTTTAGATCCCCAGTGATAACATGGCCAGAGGGGCTGTAAATATATGGCGAGTGGGAACAGTCACATGTCAGAGGTTTTTTAGGTATTCTTCTTAATCAAGGTCCTGTAGTGCTTGCTTCTAGTTTAAGTGCAATGGTTTTTGTGTAACTGTAGGATAAAATAAGAACAGACTGATTTGAAAATAAAGTGGAATTTCAGATGATATCTCCTTGTGATGAAGAACGTTGCTGATGTTGATAGCATCTATTCCTTTATTAGAAAACTGAACTGAAATGAATTTGCTCTTTTCATCATGTAAATGTTCCGATCTTACTGGTTTAAAAGACGGAAAAGAGCTACTTCAGAATTTATACTGACTAATCTGTATATTGGAGAAAATGTATTTATGCATCCCTTGTCAAGTGCATAATCTTTCAAACATTTTAGAGAATTAACAGGCAGTGAAAAAAGATTCCAGCAGACCCAAAGAAATGGACTCCAATAACAAGTGTATGCCCCTGACACATAAGCTACTACAATAGGACGATAAGGAAGTACGACTAAATTCGGCACTGCGTTAGTTTCACGGTCACGAATGGGTTGAATGATAGGACGTGTCTATATCTTAACTCACTAGGGTGTTAGATATTTAGATACCAGAATCTTTAAATTTACATATTGTGATATTTTCCCAATGTGACGGTTTGCCTGAATATGGATTGGCATAGGTGATGATCCTTGCATAGCATGAGAACACAAGATTTACTATTTCCTCTAACTTGTATATTGTACCCTTGCATTTGAACAGAAAGTTAGAGTACTGCAATGTTAAAGTTAATAAGTTACCGCAACAGAGACACCCGTTCGTAGCAAATAAGAAAAATGGACTGCTATAGATCGTATATTTTTTTCCATTTTGATGAACAATGACAAAATATGTCTTATGTAATCATGTCATTGTCTGTCTATATATTATAGATTAAAAGGTTACTTTAAATGAGTTTATTGATGTATATACAGGTTTAATTCACTAACAAACATCATTAAGTCCGAATGACTTCATGTTAAATTTTTCAGTGAAAGACCAAATAAAAACATCTATAAAATCCACATAACAAAAAATCAACATTTTATACACATTTAATGAACTTTTTTCCGCATATGTACGATTTTATACTTGTACCGTCATACATTATTGAAATATAACCTCCCACACTTCATTGGAATTCATAATTAATGAAAATAAATTACAACGGTAAGATTTATTGTTGTCGTTTCTTTCTTTTGTTGAGAATGTCGAGATTATTTTTCATGTTTATCTTCTGAAACGTTCAAACTAGCAAGTGTCATGAAATCATAGATATGCGCAGTAACTTTAGAATGCTAACCACACCAAAAGATTAAAGCATCGAAGTAGATTGAATTAAGAATGATAATCTAGGTTTGTATATAACATGTTGTAATATTCAAGACCTGATCATCCTGATGTACATCTTCCCACTAACAATTATATTGAATCTATTAGTGAGAGGAATGAATGATGTGCGCAAAAGTTCCCTGGAAAACTTATTAGGAATTTTTAAATATAGTTTTCAAATACCGCATAAATAAATTAGCTGATATATTTTAAAGGATGCACACTCCTTGACATTTAAATTTTAAGAATTACAAATGACATGCTAGTTTTTCGTAATGTATAGAAAAAGGTATGTATATATTCATTAATACAATTCGATGAAAATGAATTCAGTTTGCATTAAGAAGTAAAAGTAGATGTCACACAGTGGAGTTATCTTACTACTGGGAAGTGTTAATATCATATCTTATCTATAGAATATGTGTACATAGGACTAAATATCCCTCCTTGCAAATGTAATATCCCATTTCAGTGCTCAATAAACGGCGAAATATTTGTCAATTTTCTTTAAAAGTTTCATATCGTAACATGCGTAATGACAATGTAAATTAGGTTTTGCTAGTTGATGTAAAACAACCTTAAACCAAAGCTTATTGAATAAGGAGATGTGGTATGAATACCAATGAGACAAACATCCAACATATTAGTAGTTGACATGACGGGGATTTTAGCAGCAATAGGTCACCGTAAGGCCTTATATGGGGTTAAAAGACAAACTAACAGACGGCAAAAATTGACAGGAAAAATAATGTTCCTCTTTTCAATTTGGCGAGGTACAAAAACGCTGATTTATCAAAATATTATCAAACTACTCCAAACAGTCATTAATTTCACTTTATAAGTGTCTATAACAAAATAGAAAACTATGTATTTGTACTCACCATACAGCACTTTTAATCTAGCCTGTATGTAAGGAACCTATTATATGCGCAAAACATTTCTAGGAATTAAATATAAGGAATTTGTAATTATAAACTTTAACTAACATAGATAGATTATATCAGCATGTTTAAAAGGACGCACACTCCTTTGAATTTAAATTCTAAATGTTATTAATGACTTGCTAGTGATCCTATGTGAACTATTATAATAATCTTCATAATTGAACAAAATGTATGCGGTTAAATAAAAACAAATTCAACTTGCAGTATCAACTATTAGTGATAGAATAAAAGTTGTTGAGATTGTTTCTCTAGTCACCAAATTAAATATCAAACTTTTAAAGGAGTAAGTTCACAAATCGTGAATAGTGACCCTAGCATTCCATGAAATAAGATTTAGACATGTCTCTTCAGTGATTGCTCGAGTGACAAAATATTGGGAAATCCTAAATCTAACACAAACGTTCAATAGTTGGTCGAAAACGAAACAAAGGCGATTAAAAAACCAATTCAAGTAAGGAATCAAAGCTCTGCTTGACGGGAGATACATTCCTTAATTCAAAATGATTTTCAATAATGTATAACAGCAAATTTGAATCAAACAGTATCCGTATGTTCATACCAGTAGCGAAGTGCTGGCAATTTATCTTGTGATTTTCTTTGACAAGATCGTCAATTTGCAATGTGCTAGGGGCCGTCCTAAGCCTGAAGTGAGGTGAAAATATTTGCTCCGTGTTAAAGGATGAAGAACAACAATAAAAGCGCGGTTCCTCTGCTCTTTTTTTTTTTTTTTTTTTGGCTGTACATTTATTTATTTTGTGTCATGGATGGATACCTCATATCCTTACTTTTCTATTAAATCATGTTTTCCAAGTCTAAAATTCAACAAGTACACAACTAACGACTTTAGAGTAAAGACCTACTCTGTGCTGGACTGACCAGCTGACCTGGATATAAATGTGCTAGTTTGCTTATAAGTATATAAAAGTTCGCAGGAAGACATTTCACCTTTCTCCGACACATTAGTCCACTCTGAGCCGTCCAGTATCTGGTCTTACACCTTTAATTCGCGTGTTCTTTAAAAAGCAGTTTCTAAGTAGTTTTGTTTTTCCAGGCCAGGGATCAGTTTGTGAAAAAATGTTTGAATAAAACTTTATGTGCAGTATTCCAACAAAAACTTAACATAAATAATAAACCCATGAATATATATTACAAGACTAAATTGCATACAATCTTCAATTATGAACTTAAATCATTGACCTGAAGTCTATTTTTAATTCATTTTTACTGTTACTTTTTCATTGTCTTATTTCATTCCTTCGAATCAAATAAGATTTGAAGTGTCGTGTCTTTTTCCTCCTTGTCCCAAGTATAAACCACGTTTGAATGATTTAACTAAAAATTCCAAATTCTAAATAGACAAAACCATTTAGATAACAAACACAGACAGGCATGGCAATAAAAAGTACCAATATAATGAGAAAAAAAAAAAACAAAAAAAAACAAAGACTTAAACTCAATGATTTACGTCGTCTTTACTATCTACAACTTACTTACACATATATGTATGAGAAAAACGAATTAATTTTATATCGCAGAATAATGGAGAGCCAGCTCGAAGTATTTTTTCTGCTGATATAGAAATGAAACCTTTCTCAAACTCTATCTATTGTCGTATTTCAATGCGTCTTTTTTAATTTGCAAAGGCAACGACCATTCATTTGTTTTAAGTGGAGTGAATTTTTAAATTAATAGTTTGATTCAAAACTAAATAATAAGTTTGGTGACTATGTTCGACGCATCTCTCCCATCGAACCTGAAATAAAGGATGCAACAGATACAGTTAAATCTGCCTCATATCTTGACTTTCATATGAAAAGTGACAATGAGATCGGTTAAGCACAATACTTTACGACACAAAAGATGATTTCAGCTTCCTAATTATGAACTTTCTCTTTCTATGTAGCAACATATTATGGACGTCATTACGTATTAACCAGGAGATTTTACATGTACAGATATATATATTTGATCACGAAATCATTCAAATTAATATGAAATAGTCAGTTTTAATTTTTTTTTAACTTGCCGAATCATATGAATTATTTTGGAGATTTCAATCGTGATTTGTTGCTTTAATTCTTATATATTTTTTTTTCCAACCTCCCCCTTATTTTCAAAGTGGCATGCGATGCAAAAAAAGTAAAATTAAAAATCATATTTACGACAAAAACTCAGAAAGGTAAATATAAGGGTTTGCTTGATTTTGTATCTATCTGGAAAGTATCTATCCTGTTTAAACAATCTATTAAAGATAACCCCGTAAATACTTTATTTAAAACTAATAACATGTGTTAACAAAAAACTAAAACAACAATCAAAATTATTAGTGAAGTAGTCCTTTTAAAAAGTTAAACAACCTAAGTGACGTCATAAACAATGTTCATTGATATCAGATCAAAAGTAACCCAAATATATGTTTGGTTCGACTTGACGCATAAGATATGTTTGCTACTTTGACATAAAATTTCAACTCCTGCTTCCAAATAAATATCCCCACTAATGTAAGTGTCATATTTATAGAAAATAAGATTCTCCGAACGTTCATACGGATGTTGCGTGCACATGATCTCGTCCTCTTTCTTTGAATTGTTCATGTTTGATATGTAAATTGAATGTTTCGTGTTTGGATTCTTAGAATGAACTTCAATTGTGTTGTGCTTAGTTCCCCGTATTAACTGATAGTTAAAATCAATAGCACTGTACACATGATAAAAACCATTGACCGGGACACGAACACGCCCTCTGTGTAGTTTGACACCGTTTAACAAAAGGCCATTTCTTCACCGGTAATTTATCTTTGTCCATGTCATCTAAAAATAAATCGATATCAATAAACAATTATTCGAAATGAAATTATGTTGTTTATGGCTATAGAAATTACAACGTCACTGAATGTTATGTTACATTTCTGTGTATTGTTAATCAATGTTCTAAAAGAATAACCGAATAGAAATTGGACATTTTTATTACTGTTTACCATATGAATGAGAAGCAAGGCAGTTTTCACTTCGAAATTTACTGAATTGTTTCAACAACAACAAAAAAACCCACTAAAATGTCGAGTATAAGTTTATAAGTATCTCTTTCATACATAATTTTTATTTATACAGTAAAATCCATAAACCCTGTATCATAATTGAAAAAAACAAAGGATATGGGATATCCATCAATGACACATAATCAGTACATAAACAGCAAAAAATACACAAAAAACAAAGGCACAACGTTTTTATTGTTGTTCTTCATCTCATAATGATAACATAATAAAATCCATGAACTTTATACTTGCCTGGAATATCAATTTGTCTTGTGGCCAACTATAAACTAGAGGTTCAAAAGAGACTGTGTCTCTCATCTTGATCGATGTGCATTTTAACAAAAGCCACTCTCCAAATGTAATTCATGTCTAAAATCTCTTTTTTTTCTTGTTGATTTTATAAGTGCTGATTTTTTTTCTGTTTATTTTCTATCTATCGACTTTTATTAGTTTTTGTAAAAAACACAAAATGAATAGAAATTATCATTCAAGGGCAGTTACTTCTATAAGAAGTAAACTAACGGTTTTGACTTTGTTGACCTATTTGTAGATCGTGTCTTGCAGATCATTTTACTGTCTATCTTCTATAGCTTTTGCTCAAAACACAAAAAGCGTAAACATTGTAAAATTCCATTTTAAGGGCAATAACTCCTTTAAAAAGTCGAGTGAAGCTTTTGTCATGTTGACTTTTATGTTACAGTAGTTCTTGTCTTGCTGATCATATTTGCTAGTTAACGTTTCTAGCTATCTATTATAGGTTTCAAGATTGTAGATAAAATGCACAAAATTGGTAAAAAAAACATTTCAGGGCAATAACTCCTATCAGGAGTCATCTGACGATTTCAGCAATATCTTACGTATTTGCAGATCTTCTCTCGCTAATCTTTTTTTATTTTAAAGGTTTTCTATTTCGAATAAAGTTTAAAAAAAAAAGCAAATATGGAAAAAGGTTAAATTCGTCATTTAAGGGCAAAAAATTAACTAGTCGTCTTACGATTTCGGCCATGTTTTCTTATTTGAATATCTTGTCTTGCTGTCCTTTTTTGCCATAAAATGTTTCTCTCTATATGTAGGGATTTTCAAGATGAAACACAAACTTGGATAAAGCCTATTACGTATTACGTGTTAAATAGCATGATGAATGATAAGCATGTAGTAGAAAATTTTAAAGTTAAATGTAATGTACCGTTTTCAGCATGTGTCCAATGTCTGTACAACCATATCAATCCTATAAAGATATGATCTATCCCCCTGTCATCCTTGAATAGTATATTTGTATTTTGGCAATATGACAACTAGACAAAAGTACGTATAGGTACAGGGAACCTTTAAAACAAAAAGTGTCTCAACACACCTTCGCATTGAATATTTTTTTTGTAGATGATGGAACTAAGTGAAACAGTGTATTATGTCGGAACCATGAAAACATTACAATAGAATCAGAATATAATATTAGATGGCGATATAATCCAGTCAAATACAAAAGCAAGAAAATAATCAACAACAGTAAGTATGTTGTTGAGGAACAACAAAATTGAGTGTTACTTATGTAACGTCCAGTGGCAAATATTTCATACATATTCAGGACGATTCAGCAAATAAATGTAGTACCCATGGAGAGTAGGGTACATGGAAAGCACGTCGGCGTCGGCCACATCAAACCCTAATAGGTAAATCAGATACCTTACAAACTAAAATAATCTCATTCACATTTATATCATAGGTAATGAAATATTCAACACATATTCATTCGAAGGTATATAGGTAGTACATCCTACCATTTTCAATATAACATGCTTTTATGTATGCTACATCATGCGTAATTGAGCCATGCCATTATTCATGTTGGTTTTATGTATAACTGTCATGTGTCTTTTTGAAAGTCAGTGAAATATGCATAGTATTGCGTATGATAGTTGTTTCATGTTTATCAATTCTGAATTTTGGTATTTTGTTTTCTTTCAGTAAAGTAGTAGTATAGATATAAGTCAACCTATTTTTTGTCTTAAAAAGATCACCATAAACCTGGTGTTAATGACGCTCGAATAAAAAAAAAGGCAAAGTAGAATACGAAATTGGAACTGATTTTCATAATAACACTATGGTTTGCACTTATCGTCATAAAGGAGGAGGAATGTGTTAGATAATTTGGCCCCTGAAATTGCAACAACAGTAAAATTATTGAAGACTTTCAATGGGAATTAAATGTGATCCTCTTCTTGCCGACTTGTTCCTTTATTCAAATGAGACTTACTACACACAGGAGCTTCTGAGGAAGAATAAAATAATGCTAGCATTATCCTTTAATTTCACGTTCCGCTATATGGATTATGCCCTCTCAATAAATAATTCAAAGTTTGGTGACTATGTTAAACGAATCTATTCCATCGAACTTGAAATAAAGGATACAAAAGATACAGTAAAGTATGTCTCAAATCTTGACTTACATCTAGAAATTAATAACGAGGGTTGAGAACAAAATGTAACTATAACTCATAGTAACTGAGAAATGGACATAATCGCAAAAACTTAAAATTGACAAATGAACCATGAAATGAACTCATCATAGATAACAGGATTAAAATTGTGTACACGAAACACGCGTTTTGACTACAAAAGAATCACCAGTGACGCTCTTATATAAAGAAGTTAAATAGATCAAGGAGTTAAAAACTAATCTTTCTGAAAAGGAGGTCAAGGTCAGATGAACCCGGCCAGATAGACATGTACACCTTACAATCATTCGATACACCAACTATAGCTGACCTACAACTAATATTATCTGAGAAACCGTCCTACAATGTAATCAAGAAAAGTGAACATTGACCACCGAACATAACAATAAATATGATGTCAAAGTCAGATGTATCTATGATGAGTTTATTATGAATCCTGCCATACAGAGATGTACACTTTAAAATTATTCTATGCACCAAATATAGTTGAACTACTGCTTATTCTATCAGAGAAACACTTCTTTTTTATAATAAACTAAATATTGACCAATGAACCATGAAAATAAGGTCAAGGTTAGATGAACTATGTCAGATGGATATGTAAACATTTCACAGTCAAATGCATTACTAAAACAAGTAACTTTTTAAAATCACCTCTACAAGCTATATTGAAAAGGAAGTACTTTAAAATATTATTTATATAAGTTACTTTTGTAGACATTATTTACAAAGGTGTCCGTTCATTCCGATTTTAATAGCAGAATCAAATTTTCTCAGAGATCTGGTTATTCTTCCTATGAGTTTAAAAACTAATAATCCTGAAACACTTATTGCTTACCAGACCTTCCAGATGCATTTACATTTATTATTGACGGTTCTGATTAAAACATTGGTCTTTTGGGACTATGAAAATATAATTTGCTTTAGAAATTATAAAAGATCTAAACAGATGAATAAATGTGATTTAATTGAGACATACAGTTACTTATAATTTGTAAAAGTTCATAAAATCGTCATGTATATATATATATATATATATATATATAATTCGTCTGAATAACAGCCCAACAATGTTAGATCTGTAAATTTGCGGAAGCAAATTTTTGTTCTTCCCTTTGCTTCTGCAAATTTACAGATCTAACAGACGAATTGTATATACAGAATGTGTTTTCAGCCTTGTATCACCATTACTGGTGATCCGATGGATAAAATCTGTCGTAGAGTTGTCACTGGTTCAGACGTACTTATATATATATATATATATATACAAATTTACAGATCTAACATTGTTGGGCTGATGTTTAGTCGAATCATAAACAAGTCTTAATTGAAAACAACGTTCAAATCTATATTTGCGTTGGATAAAAACCGCAATTTTTATACGTGTGCATGCAACACAAATTTTTTGGTAGAGGGGTCTAAATACAGCACAAACAACATTTTCCAAAAGACCAAAACAGTGAAAAAGTATATTTTAACAAAACGCATTTGACTGGCAGGTCGAACAACGGATGTTCTTAAACCCTGCTGACTGCCAATGGCGATTGCCAAATAAACGGATCACCAGATGTAACAAAATGGATCTTAACTATTAATTTAATACCAAACAGAAAACAATAAACTTGCCGAAAAGATGGTATACCGCAAACAAAAAAGGTGCAAAAATTTGTACACCATATCCGGATTTCGACAATTAATGTCTCTTCGGTGAAGTTAGGAATCGAAACGGTATTTGGAAGGCCATATAATTTACCTCAATTTAGGATAGACTCTTGAATTTTGAAGAGTCGAAATAGGATGAACGGATCATATAAACCCGAAGGCAAATATAATACAAGCCCAAACGAAAAAATATAAACAAGTCTAAATTGAAAACAACGTTCAAACCTATATTTGCGTTGGATAAAAACCGCAATTTTTATACGTGTGCATGCAAAACAAATTTCTTGGTAGAGGGGTCTAAATACAGCACAAACAACATTTTCCAAAAGACCAAAACAGTGCAAAAAGTATATTTTAACAAATCGCATTTGATATATATGGTTGATGGTTGAAATTTAAAATAACTCTTTTGAGTAATTTTTCTTCAAAAATTACATTTATAGGTACATTGTGTAACTAGAAAATTACTTGTTCCAGTAAAGTCCATTGTAAAGGAGAATGAAAATTCCGTGGTTGGCATTGGTTGATGTCTGTCAAATTTTTTTTTTTTTTTTTTTTCATACATCGGGTTGTTGGTTTCCTTGTTTATTTAAACAAACCTTTTACTAATGGAAGAACACTACAATAATAACAATTATAAATAAATAACAACTTCATATGATGATGATAAAAAAAATAATTCAATACATACCAGACAAAAAAAATATCGGAGCAGGGCAGGGTATAATAAGTATGACTCGATTGATTGACTGTACAACATGTCGAATCGGTATTTATATATCAAATATGATTGGTGAAACAGTGTTTGCGGTCTTGATACGTCAGGACCTTTAGCTTATAGCTTGAACGCGTACTACTAGGTTCGTAGGTTGTACTTAAAGATAATTGACACAAAATATCCCATTAAGAGAAACCTGAAAAAATGTCATCATTATTGTAAGAATAAAAGTAACCTTTTATCGAAAAAAAGTAAGAGCTTCTCCATACCAGATTGATAGATTGTAGCAATAGTTTTAATGAGAAATGTAAAAATAAAAACATTTTAATCCAACTGCAAAAAATAATTAAACTCTTTAATTTTAAAACTACAACTGACCATTGAAAGCTGCATAAGGTTACTAAGCCTATCTTTCTCACATTTACGTCTAATACATGCAGTGATCTACTTGGTTTAAATGTTTACAGAATTTCACGTACTTATTTTAAAGTCATCTAAAAAAGGAGTTCACGAATTTGAATGTATATTTATCATGTTAGAAACTGTTTTACTTGTTATAGTAACAGCTTTTCCTACACTAGTCCACTGCCTCATATTTCAAAGTTTGACATTGACGTCTTTTCTTTTAATTCCGTTAATGTATATGTTTCCATTCGACAAAAAAGATCATGGGCAATTTGTCCGATGGATACGTCGTAATGATCGGTTCAAAGTTTTCCAACCTTGCTGTGAGGCAGGAAATCAGTGTTGTTAAGTAGAAATATCCTAGGGCAATTAGTAAGTGGCATATACCATGAAGATACAAATGAGCAAACACATAAGTACAGTAGAAAGTATCGATACACCAGAGCACATATGCAATTACGACATACCCAGTGGCATACCTGTGAAAATAAAATTATATAATTTTTATATGATACTCATAATTAGAAAAACGTTTTCTTTGGTTTGGTTACTAGCGCTTTCAATAGCAAATTTTTCGGCAGTTTATCTATTGATTAATATTGCTAACCAATCTTAGCTAAATATAATAGCACCTCCTTTGACAACGAAGTTCGACATTTTCACGTCTTGTTGTGATTCTCATAACCTTGATACCAATAATCCGTTTTATATACCAATGATGCCTGCAGCCACTTTTTGTTTTGGAGGCCACTGTTTGTCTAATACAAAAAATGTACACTTTGAAATAGTTTTTCCTTTCTTTTTCTTGATTTCTTATTCCTTAAGATAAGGTGTAGAAAAAATGTAAGATAAGAAAAGAAAAAAATCTCAGTACAACTACTATAATGTTAATATATGATTTTAGTAAGCTGCGATGAATTTTGTTATATATATATATATACTCATTGAACTGAATAAGAAAGATGGAGCTTACGACAGAAAAATACATACAGGCTTTCAAATCACTCGGCATCTCAAATATCTCGTATTTCAGTTAAAACCATTTTTGATGTCTACATGTATTTTCTCTATACATGAAATAAAAACATTTGGATATACATGTTGTGTGATGTTTTTAATGTGAACAAGTACTTTCAATGAAAATTCTACGTGGACTATTTTGTCTAAATAGATTATACATGCAACATTACCAATTTATAAATGTTAACTTGAAACTTTCTTTGTCAAATGTGCCAGTACAGATAATTTACAGATGCCTAACACATTATTCAACCATATGATTTCAATACATGGTCAAAAGTTTCCAATATAACCCAGATTGTCAAAAAATTTGCCATGGGGACTTACCGAGGAGTTCAAAATGTGTGGTTGACAAGGAAAATACGTAAAGTGGCAGCTTTAGACCCCTGTAGAGTCCAGACGAGTCCGGATCCCAGAATGATATTTAAGTGGGCAATGGCCTCGGTCAATATCTTTCGAATGAGCTAGGTCTGGTTCAGAACTTTGCCGTAGGAAATTGGCGATGAGTACCGAAAGAATGTGTGATTGATATGAAAAATACATAATGGTCAACTTTGGACTGATGTGGTGCCCAGACGGGCCCGGATCCCAGGACGATATTTAAGTGGGCAATGACCTCCCTTCTCGATAAAAACCTTTGAAATGGGCTAGGTCTGGTTCAGAACTTTGCCGTACGGACTTGGCGAGGAGTACTGAAAGAATGTGTGGTTGATTTGAAAAATACTTAATGGTCAACTTTGGACCCCTGTGGTGTGCAGACGGGCTCGGATCACAGGACGATATTTTAGTGGACAATGACCTCGTTAAAAACCTTTGAATGAGCTAGGTCTGGTTCAAAACTTTGTCGTAGGGACATGCCGAGAAGTATCTAATGTGTGGTTGACAAGAAAAATACGTAAAATTCCAGCTTCGAACTCTTGTGGAGTCCAGACTGGCCTGGATCCCAGAACGATTTTAAGGAAGGCAATGGTCCCGGTCAATACCTTTCAAATGAGCTAGAAACTTGCCGAGGAGTACCCAAATAATGAGTTGTTGATATGAAAAGTAAGTTGAGAGGCAACTTTGGACCCCTGTGGTGTCCAAACGAGCCCAAATCCCAGAAAAAATATGTAAGTATAGAATGGCCTCGGTCAATTGTAGCTTGTTGGCTGTTAAAAATACCCTCAGTTCCAGTGGCAGTCCAAAATTATCGCTTTTTTCACGGTTGGCCTACCGTACAAATGCTATGTTTGACAGCCAACAGGTTACCTACAAAGAGAATTGTTGCAAGGACTCTTTAATGTGCAGAAAGCTTGACTTTCGATCTACACGAGGCATCGGATTAGACATCCCCCATACCGGACGTGGTGGCTGATTTGTACATTCTGCACAGCCAAACGACCGGCCCATTTATCACAGATTTTATTGCCATATAGGGAGAAGTCAAGGTGACCATATTTATATACTACAGTCAACCCTTGTACTTTATAAAAACTCCATTAAAAACCGAAGTACTCTGTATAATTTCTTATTCTTATATATGCTTTAATGTGTCATCCTCGTTTTATTGAAATACATAAACAGTATTTAAGTATCGAAAGTGACAGTTGATAGAAACCTTTCTCCGGTTGAATAATGTAATAGATTTGTAACTTGTTCTAATGCAATGCACATTTTGAAATAAATTCAAATTTCACACTTAGTTCCAAACTGTTACTTTTATTATTAAGGTTGATGTATTTTAGTTGTTTCATTATATATATTTTTTTTATACTAACCACATCTGTAAAAATGCATCAATCTTGGCAAATTTGTAGCTTTCTTTATTCTTCCATATTTCAAGACAAATAGACAATATGAAGAACCAGAGAACGTCAAAAGTCAACCAGCCGATCCATGCATTCCTATAGGCAGAACTTAGAACCACGGTTACCATTGGGTACATTCCTAAACAAAAAGAAATTTATAAAACAGAGAAATCTAGTAACATTTGGTTCGTATAATAATTTAATAAAATTTAAGTTCAATAGTCCAATTCCCACCAAACCAGAAGTGATTTTACAATTGTCAGTAAATGATGAAGTAGAGGACCAATATACTTTGAACAGAGATGCACTGCTAGTAGCAAAATTTACGAAGTCTACG
This sequence comes from Mytilus californianus, assembly GCF_021869535.1. Classification (NCBI taxonomy): domain Eukaryota; kingdom Metazoa; phylum Mollusca; class Bivalvia; order Mytilida; family Mytilidae; genus Mytilus; species Mytilus californianus. The sequence continues at coordinate 28,299,454 of NW_026262626.1, read as the reverse complement.
AAGTTTTTCATTGGTCGTCAATTTTGATTTCTAAGGAGAGTTATCTGATTTTGGGGGAGAAGCTGAAGCTTGGAATATTTCATAAATATTTTTTCTAGACATTTTACAAGTTTATATATAGGCTGGGACTTTTATACTTATATTAGTATAATAGTCCCAGATACAGGGTATATTTTCAAGATGTCTTAATTGTTGTGATTCACCTTTAACGTTTTACGTGTAAACAATTCGTTATGTCAACTATAGAACTAAATAGGCAAACGGAAATAAACATTTCAAATAAAACACCGTGGCAATAGTGATTCGTTAATTTTTTATTCAAAATACTGATTGCATCCGGTATGTCTAACTTCCAAACGGCTACTTAACAGGTCCATCACATCACATCACATGTTACGTTCTTTCAAGATATCATACTCGTCTGGTATTTTGTTTAATGGTGAAATAAGTAATCATTTACAGCTATCGAAAGGAGTAACGTTACAAAATGAAGGATATTTACTTAAAAAGAATCAAGTTACCACATTATTTATGTGCCTGTCCCAAGTCAGGAGCATGTAGTTCAGTTGTTGTCGTTGGTTCATGTCTGTCATATTTGTTTTTCAAAAATTGTTTTGTTATAGATTAGGCCGTTAGTTTTCTCAATTGAATTGTTTCATATTTTCATGTCGGGGCCTCTTATAGCCGACTATACGGTATGGGCTTTTCTCATTGTTGAAGGCCGTACGGTTACCTTTGATTGCTTACATTCACTTCATTTGAACTTTGGTGGATAATTGTCTCATTGGCAATCATAACACATCTTCTTATTTTTATATGAAATATCCTTCTAATTGCCAGTATTATTCACCTGCTTTTGATCTGATTTTCCGCCTCAGTATACTGGGAGGCGCTCTCAATGTGTTTTCTACATTGAATATTAAACTGAAATTTTAATGCGTTTATGATCATAAATTGTTTGTAAAAGAGAGGCGAAAGATACCAAAGGGACATTCAAACTCATAAGTGGAAAATAAACTGACAACGCCATGGCTTAAAAAGAAAAGACGAAAAGACAAACAACAGTACACAAAACACAACATAGAAAACTGAAGACTGATCAACACGAACCAAACTAAAAACCGGGGGTGATATCAGTTGCTCCGGAAGGGTAAGCAGATCCTACTCCACATGTGGCACCCATAGTGTTGCCCATGTAAGTGCAAACCCTGTGATAAGTCTAATTCGGTAGATCACATTCGGGGAAAAGGAGGACAAGATTATGGTTACGATGATAAGAAAATATCCATCGTCGTCTGTAAAACTGATATTTCATAATGGTCAACTAACTCGTGATGGCGTTCGTAAAATTTTCGAAGGGATGACTTCAACTTCACCAATTGGAACTTGTTCATAACTTGGAAATAACGTAAAGGGTATTCGGAATAAATAAAATATTATATGAAATATAAATACGATTGCCTTACTGTCATTGTAAGATTGCATTTGTAGTTTTGCTTAAAATCTATCTTCAGCTGAAAATATACATATAAAATCAGAAATTGACTTCAATATTTAGCATTAAAAAACTATTGTACCTTTTTATTATTAAATTAATGCAGATGTGTAAGCATTTACTTCAGACACAAACATCTAAACATATTGTTTGAAAAATGTAAACGTTTAGACACGATCGCTAACTTACCGGCTATCAAAACAGTGGTGATGAAAATGTAGTGGTGTCCATAAAATTGAGAAAACCCAGCAGTATTTGCAAGAAATACCACAATCAGACTTTGTTGAAACTTGAGTATCGTCTCTCCTATTCGTCCAAACCCATTCCACAGTGTTGCATGGTATATGCCTTCCATTATTCCGTATCCAACAATGAGACCATACAAGTAAAGGATAAAGGACGACACATTATTACCAGATTTGTAGATGCCGAGAATCCCAAGGAAAACACCAGATAATAGACAAATAGCGAAATTTCCGAACTCTTTAAATGTGATAATGTTGAATAGATTGAAAGGACCAAGTTTCTGATATTCGCAGAATCCATCTGGGGGAGATATCGCAGTAAAATTGTAAAAGGATATATTGGCTGGTGCTGTCATCATGGCTGAAAACATAATGTATTTTTAATGTTAGAACATTGTTGACCAAAAGACCAAAAACAGATTTCAACGATGCATTGTTCGCTACTATTACTTTTTTTAATGTTTAATTATACCATAACAATGAATAGCCAATGTTTCTGAAAACAATTTCAAAGTGGAAAATCTATTGACATATAATAGAAGACGAACAATAAATAATTGTTTAATCTTTTATATGTATATTCCTGTTTCAAGTCAAGAAAATGACACATTTATTTGGATCGTAGATGTCTTTATAAAAAGGCTTTTCGAATCAACTGCGAAATGCACACCCAAAGGAGAAACCAGTTGAAGTCCCACCAGGAAATGGAAAATCAGGGAAAAGGAAAAAAAAACGTCAGTTTCTCATAATACATTTTTTTGCTTTATGAAATGTGTGCCCTTTGTAGATATTTTGTATGTAAACATGTAATCGTCCGGTCATCTATACATGATAGTACAAAAGGTTGTTTTTAAGAAATTAATTGACGTGTAAACTGGGTATTCTCACTCACAAACTAAATAAAGTCCGAGGAATTTTATATAAAAAAGAAGATGTGGTATTATTTCCAATGAGTCTTAAAGAGAATATTAAATTTGTGAACGATAGGCTGATATTAATCAGCAATAAATACAACGAAAATAACATTTATAGCTTTTAATTGTAATAGAGTTTACTGAAAATGTTGCTAAAATTTGTCATTTTATGAACACTAACATTTATTTATCCTGTGTAAAAATAAATACAAGTTACGACAATAAACGGGTTAATACTTGAATAAACGTTTTGTCATGACGCTGACCATCGAAATAAGACTCATACAACATTGAAACCTAATTCTTTGTTTGCAGAGATTGTAGAGATTATCCATTTTCGTTCAAATTAACAAGAGTATTACTTAATAAATCATCAATATATATGGGAAATCACACAACACGACATATTAAAAAAAGAATAAAAATACCAATATATTAACTTAACAACGTTAATATCTACAATAATCAAGACCTGCTGTAAATTTACTCACTACTAAATAATTTGCATCTGCTGTTTGTGTAAAAATCCTATGCATAACATTTCCTGGAAGGAATGTCTAAAAATAAAGTTTATATTACCTAAATAACTAAGTATTATATATTTCAAAAGATGTACACTCCGTGAAATTTAAATTTTAAATGTTACGAACGACTTGCTAGCTCTCTTTTGTCATTCATATAAAAGGTTGTAGGTTACAAGGAAGTAATTATTTACATAGGCGACAATGGTAGCCTTTTTTGGTCCTGCGTTTTCACTATCAAAGATCCATCGAAAAAATTTCGAATTCTGAATTATCAACACCTTTGGGTGTAATTGAAACGGCAAAACACATATGGTGCCGCAGCTTTTTTGATAGAAAAATTGCATTTTTTAAGAGTACTCAACGGTTCCGGAAATTTCGAAATAGTATGAATGAAGAACACCCCTTGCTAAATTTGGCACAGAAAATGTTGCTCGTCACAGAGAGTTTTCTCTAAATTTCTCGCTATTTCTACACCAATGGCCAACACTCATTTCTCACTATTTTAATTTTGATTTCTAATTACCAAGGCAGCAGAAAATAAATTTACTTCTACCTATTATCTTGGATGTGAAATCTAGGTTGCGCCAGTCATCTTTATTTACTTCCTTTTAACCTATACTGACACATATTGAAATAAAATCGGACAACCTTTACATTAGTCGATTACTATATACCCCTGCTGCTTAAGTTCAAATTTTTGGATTAAAGATACAATTGTTGACCATTTAAAATGACTTTCTTTACAGGTACCCCCCTTTGCAGAAAACGTTACTTTTTACAGACTTGGGGCCATTTACCAGCTTATTTTAAACTGTTTGGCTATGTTTTAAACACGGTTTTTGATTAATGAAGTTCGATTAAGGCCTATTAAAGACTTTAGGCTGATGATTTGATAAATGTATCCAACTTATATGTCTTTATCACGAATATATGAACACCGTTGCATAAGAGTCAAAATATGTTATGAAATAGAGTATAAAAATGCTGAAACTAAGAATTTATCATTGCTGTTATGTCAGTCGAGGCAAATAGGAAATTGCATAATATTATGAAATATCCTAATTAAACACATTATTATGAAATTCAATAATATTAGTTATTCGAATAATTTTGTTGCTATATTGTGAGATTTCGTAATTCATAAAATTATGGAAATCCATAATATAAGAAGAAATTTTGATTTTCAATTAATTTTTTCGTTCGTTTTTTGGACCCCTTGACTATTTTTGGGAAATTCTTCGGAGAAAAAAGTTATTTCTGAGTGGCGTTTATATCAGGGCGTTAGGAACAACAATCAGATTTTCTACGAAACGCCTAAAATTCTCCCGAATCCCCGACGAGACGACGTTCGGAGATAAACTCAGAAAAACAGTAAACAGTCTGTATAATTATAAATGTAGCTAAAAAGGATGAGCTGGGGCACCCTGCCCCTCCCCTCTCCCATAATCCGCCTTTGAAGGTTAATATTAACATAAAAGTATTAAAAACTAGAAATCAAGTTTTCACATGTATAAAGATATATGTCAGAAATCGTTAATTGATCAGATATTTGTAAAATTGCATTACCAACTCAAATTATATTTTAGTATTATATATTGATATGGCATTATATCAGAAGCGGATTCATGCGGGGACATAGCGGGCGTGCATCTACCTACCTAAAATGTGCAAAGCATGGGTTTTCTTCAGCTTAATAAAAGACATTTCGATAATCATAACTTAAGAAAATATTCGCATCGCTCCGCTCGGCGAAAGTTTAAGTTTGTGCCCCCCTCCCCCTCACCTAAGATCCTGGATCCACCAGTCTTATCTGCCTTTTGTAAAATAAACCACATACGAATACATTCTAAATATTAGAAAAAATATGATACGGCTGCGATAGCCTCGAGGGGAGGGGGGGGGGGGGGGGGGGGCACTTCAATATTTTTTTGGTAGGGGTGAGCAGCTGAGACATCAAGTACCCCACCCTTTTCATATATTTTGTTTGTCAAAAATATATACCTTGTCATATATCAATTAAAGAAAAAAAAAACCTATAGATATATTCGGATATTTTTCATCTTCTGGTACATTAGTATAGAGATTTTTTTTTGGTCCCGCTCATCATCAAGTTTATGTTAAGAAGCAACGCAATTGTACACACCTTGCTTTTCAGTTTCCTCTATTTGACCCTTTTATATCTTTCATTTTGAAGAAATTTCAATTTCAATAGACAATAAAATTTGTTTGGTAAGATAAATGTGGTAACACTCCCAGAGAGTTACACTTTCACAGGGTTTTATATTATATAATGAAAAACTGATAAAAAGTTACATTGCTCTTGACACTATGGAATTTCTTTTAATAATTGTTATCATGTTTCATTCATACAAACCTTTGAATGTTAATTAGATGTACATGTCAAAATGGTCGGATTTATAGCATCTAGCTATATTATAACTACCATCAGTGGAAATACCACATTGGAATAAATAGAGATTAGTGGATTGACAAATAACTGATGCATTTACTCTGGTTTTACCGCACCGAAATTAAATACTGACAACTGATTAGTTTCAAATACTTATGATATAATCAAGCAACCTATTGATATATTTAATCTGATTTTCTCACCCTTTTCATATATCATGGAGCATGAAATAGTGACCTATTCCAGCGGCTCATCCCTAACACTCATTACATGGTAAGTAATCCACCCCCCCTACCCACCCTAATCCTCTTTAAAACTTTAAAAACACAGTGTCATTCCTAGTAAAATCTTACAATACCCAAAGTACAAACGAATTAAATAAACAACACAAAATTACTAGAAGACACGTTTTTTTTTAATATATTATTCAGTTAATTTTACACATATTTAATTTTTTTCTCTCGAAAATCAATCAGCTAAAAATTCATTTTTCAAGAAGTAGAAGAGATAATAAAATAAAAGTAACGTAGTTGGTGTCTCTTGATCATGACAAGTTGTTTATGAACAAAATAAGTGTGTATGTTATATACTTTTTTACGATTCACATAACTAAGGCGGTAGTAAATTCTTAATGAAAATAAACCGAAATATTAAAGTTTGTAATAAAACACCCGTGACTTGTAAAAACTTTCTAACTACAAAGAAAGCATATGCCAAGTCAATCTTGGAAGCAGAATTTCTAGCAGAATCAATAGCAAACATCGGTCGAAACGTCATAGCTGGGTAATGAATATTCATATTTTAGAAGATTAACAAAACATGCAGCCATAGAAAGACAATAAAAACCGATACAAACTACAATATACATGTTGTATAAGAGATACAATATAGGATAGCTGCGTTCATATCCGTGGATATGGATATTTTAACACCCTGAAGTATCCAAGTTCACCCTGAGGCGAAGCCGTACAGAAGGGTGTTAAAATATCTACAGGTTTGAACCACCTATGAACATATATAACGAATTCATCCCCGGTCTTAGTCCAAATCTGGCGTTTTTTAGATACATTCGACCACAAAGTGTAACGTGAAAGCAACGTAGGGTACTACTTTTGGTACAACCCTTCAGATGGTCAAATATAAGACGTTTTTAATCTAGAGACAGAGGAACTGGAATGGGTCAATTTGGCGCCCAATGTTGTGAAAGTCAAACATCAAAGACAACAAGGAACAACCATGGAACTAAGGAAAACGCGCGTGAAGTTCCCCGGTGTAATAGGTAGCAACATCCGGGTATATGGGTTTGGAACAACCCGGGGCTATGGGTTTTGTGACGACGTGCGTTAACCAATAAAAATTCTAGAAATATACTAGTACCCGGCCATTTCCCCTCTTTGAATTTGTTAGATGTATTTCTATGTGTATCCTTCTGATGACTTAAGCCTTTTTCAACTGAATTTTTATAGTTCGTTCTTATGTTGTACTGTTACACCACTGTCCAAGGTTAGGGGGAGGGTTGGGATCCCGCTAACATGTTTAACCCCGCCACATTCTGTATGTATGTGCCTGTCCCAAGTCAGGAGCCTGTAATTCAGTGGTTGTCGTTTGTTGATGTGTTACATATTTGTTTTTCGTTCATATTTTGTACATAAATTAGGCCGTTAGTTTTCTCGTTTGAATTGGTTTACATTTGTCATTTCGGGGTCTTTTATAGCTGACTATGCAGTATTGGCTTTGCTCATTGTTGAAGGCCGTACGGTGACCTATAGGTGTTAATTTCTGTGCCATTTGGTCTCTTGTGGAGAGTTGTCTCATTGGCAATCATACCACATCTTCTTTTTAATTTAAGACTGGGATAAATGCTTATATTGTTGTTTCAAATTTTGAACAGAGTGTGATCAACCTTTGAGTTGGAAAATGAGTTCCAGTTCCAGTTCGAATTTAAGTTGAGTTCAAGTTCGTTTTCGAGTTTGGGTTCGAGTTTAAAGTTTAAGTTATACTTTGAGTTCGAGAAAAGGTCCGAGTAATAGTTCGAGTGAGAAATCGAGTAACAAGACGAAGTAGAGTTCGAGTTAAAAATATTGTCAGACAGTAACGAGATATATAGGTTTTGTTGAAACATGACTAGAATGAATACTAGTATATAAAAAGATGAAGTTGCATAACAAACAGAGAAATCGTCAATATTAACATGATTATGAAAAGAAAAGAAAAGAAAAATGATTCTAGAGGAAACGGGAAATACATACATATTAAACTTAATCGTTAGTCACTAAATAAGTCTAATTTATAGTGTGTTGGTGGTGGTGTTTGGGTCTCGTTTCTCTATTTTTAACTTCTTTGCCGAAATTCTCTATTCTGAATACATTACCACACCAGCATTCTCTTTTCTTTTGAACTATTTTAAAAAACTATACTGTTTAAAATTTTCGCCTTTTACTTTATTCTCTATTGTTTGCCCTGATATTCTGTAAACCCTATCCAGACTCTTTGATATGTATTCACGAAAGCATTATTTCATTTTTAGTTGGACTTGAGACTTGAAAACAATGTAATGATTGCAGAAGAAAATGTTGTTTTTTTTTTCGTCGTAATAATTATTAAACAACGTCAAATAGTACAGTAGCGACATTTGGTAACGAAAATAAATCTAGTATTAAAAACAAAATTAATATTATGTTAATTTTGAAAGAGTTTCCATGAATATCAAAATTAGAAATGCAAGTAGGCTACAATTGCAATTACAGTTTCATATAAACGCCTCGTTTTGACAAAGGAAATGACTTGTTATAGTTTTTTCCAGATTTTATATAGCTTGACATATGATATAGACTAGACTACATTCACTTCATTTTAACTTTGATGGATAGTTGTCTCATTGACAATCATACCATATCTCCTTATTCTTTTATAGGACTCTTATTGAAGACCATTTCCTAAAGATACTTGATAGGTTTTTTGTTTGCTTTTTGCCGTTGGATTGACTTCTTTTTTCATATAATTCATGTTTTGCAAATCTTCTTGTATTCATACCCTGAATTCTTCAGATTTAAGACCTCAAAGATCAATGTTTGCCACTTTGTGATTGATTGATAGATTTGTATTGGATAAGGTCACATTCAGCACTATTGACTATATCTTGGTGGCTGGGTTGTTGTCTCCAATATTGTATTAATGGAATAAACACATGTTATTTACTCTGTAACGCCGACATAATCTCATGCGAAAAAAAACCCTTTCTATTGAGGGGCTTCCGTTGATTGTTCGGGATATATAAAAGAGGGACAAAAGATACCAGAGGGACAGTCAAACTCATAGATCGAAAACAAACTGACAATGCGCAGCAAGGAAAACAGTCAGAATAAGTTAAATCAGATGTCTTGTACAGAATGCACTTGCATGTACTCGATCGTAGTTATTACTCTTTGACTGATAGGAGATGGGCCGGCCGGTGGCGAACCCCTCACTGGTTGGGGACGAACCAAGGAAGCAACAGATTTTACCTCATGAACCTGTTGAATCCTAAAAGTTCACCGGACAACAGTTACCGATAAATCAATAAATGAATGATATATACTCAAATCCGAACGGATGCTTACAGCTTTCAAGTGTTTACTAGAACCAAGCCTAATTACCAACTGTGAACTGTGAATCGTGGAAATGCATGCATTTTAAATGTTCTAAAACAACTTTAAGTTTACATTGTATTAATCGTTTATTGTTTAAACCTATATGCATAATTCTAATAGTATGGCAAATTATATAACCGAATATGAAAAAAGCACAAATCTACAACGATTGTATCTAATATGTTACTTATACTATCCTAACGTTGACTGATTGATGACTGACCGATGACTGATCGCTAATTCTGTTTTACTAAGTACTAAAGGTTGCCACAGTTCTAAGCGTATAGACCATTTTCAACAACTCATGTAGGTGGCTATTGCAAAGCAGCAGGTCCATTCCTGTAAAACTCTTATGTATACTCTTTTTAAATAGCAGTTTTTTTGTTCCCCGAAACGCCTGATTTTCTCTAGACAAACTGTATTAAGGGAGTAAACACATGTTATTACCTCTGTAATACCGAAATTGGTCAACTCCGCTATACAAAATAAAAAGTTTTATATAAAAACAGAAAATGTCAGCAGATTTGATAATTTCGTGTAGAATTCAATTTTGTTTGAAATGTTGCTTATGAAATACGTTCCCACCGTACTAAGTTCAATGTATATTTCTCAAATAGCTGTATACTTCGTTGGAACACGCCGTTTAAGGGGTAAAAAGCTTTATTATACTAAATACTAGAAAAAAACCGCGTCTTGAGAACTAATTGAAATGTCCAGTTAGTAGCTTCTATCTCTGTGCTACACAGGTGCTCCTAGAACGGAGGAAATAACTCAGAGAAGAAGACGACAACCAAAACACTGATGATTAAAACATTTCTCAGTGGTGCTAGTTCGTAGTATTTTTTATCTTCGAAAGGTGCGAGTCAAGTTCCGTCTCAGTGTGATACGGGTGCTCAAAGAACGGAGAAAATAACTGAGAGAAGACCATGATTTAAAACATGTCTTCAGTGATGCGAGTGTGTTGTAATTTTTTTTTTGAGTGGTGCGAGTTTTGTCTCTCTGACATGGGTCCTCCGAGAAAGGAGGAATTTACGCACAGAAGAAGAAAACAATTTAATGAATAAAAACACATTTCTTCCGAGTTTGAGTGGTGCGAGTTAGTGATGCAACTTGTAATAATTAGTAAGAGTGTTTGAGTATAGCGAGTTGGCCGTTGGCCGAGTTGTCATAAATTTAAAACAAATTGAATACAGAAACATTTCCGCCTGCTTACAATACGTAGACGGTAAGGAACCAGCTACGGAACTTTATTTGGGGTTGAATTAATTAAGCTACGCTAATTAGATAATAATCTATATTGTCATATAAACAAATCAAAAGAAATTACTATATGAAGTTATAAAGTACATTACATACACTAACTGTTTATTGTTATATAATACTTCAGACGATCGTCGGCTCGGAGACAAACCGGCTAAAAAAACATTTGTTAACAAATGTAATAGTTTACATGCAGATAATTATCATATTCCCCATTTCCATTCTCAATTTTATCAGGAACAGACCGAAACTTAATCACTAGACCAATGTGTTGTAGAAGCTGTTCATTTAAGGGCATATAAGTAAATAAACATTAAAATGAGGGGACAACAAAGCTAACAATGCACTATTTATGTGATTCAAGAGCTACACGATCTTCCAAAGGTAATTATTTGTCTATGTGAAACAAGTGTTACACGAGCTTCCGAATGTAATACGTACATGTTTGCTTTATTTATCATTATGCATGTTATACTTCGGTATTCAGATATGTAAATATTCGGGGAAATCATATGCTCTAAAAATAATCAAAAAGGAACGAAACCCCGGAAAGATTCTCAGAGGAAAGATTAGTTTCGTTGCCAAATTGTTTAAGGTCTGTTTGAAAAAGATTTTGATAATTCATGTACATGATAAGAGTGCACATCAGAATTCAGATGAAATTTGGGAAAAGGTTAATATTTACATTATATTCCTGGTATACGGAAATGACCCTATATATATATGTAGGACTCTGAACCGCGATGATACTCCGAACTGCGATGGTCACGCTGAAGTGCGATGGTTTGACGCTGAGGTACGTTTTTGATCACGCTGAAGTGCGATGGTGGCATTGTGACGCTCTCTTGTTGATAGCTACGCGGAAGTGCGATGGTGGTTACGCTGAGGTGCGATGGATTACCTAACCTTTATTGTTAATGTGTCCCATGTCGACGAAAAGGTAAATTTGTTTGCTAGAAGCAGCGTTTCATGTTTATTAAGTAAATTATCGAGAACAGTAACCTGTTTAATTAAAAACAGTCATAACTAGATTTGTAATTGCGAGCAATAACGGATGGCACCCTCCTCCCCATTGCCACGGTAACGGCAGCCATTTTGAAAATTCGAAAGTCAAAGAGCGCATCTACACATGCCAATAACATTGTTGTAAAGTTTCATTAAGGATGGAGCATTTTGAAAGTTTAGACATGTTTGCTGTTTCCATGGTAACGGCAGTCATCTTGATAATGACATACCCCGATTGCAAATCTGCACATGCTGGTTAACATTATGGTATAGTTCCATGACAATTGGTTCATACAATTCCGAGATATAAGCTGGACAAAAAAAGTGGAAGAAAAATAATAAGAATTAAAAACCAATTGTTCAAAGAACAATTGAAGGTCTTTCCACATCAATTTCCTAAATAATTGATGAGAAGCTAATTCTGGTCTACTCAAAGCTACTATTGGCGTCCAATCATAGGTTTCTTTATACTGATTCAATAAACATATGGTTTCTATAGACTTTTGCCTGAAATAAGGGAGATAATTGTCAACTTCCGGTTTAGAAAATGCCACTTCAGGTCTCATATGATAGCTTTATTTACACTGATTCCAAAAATATATGGTTTATATATACTTTTGCCTGTAAAAAGTGAGATAATTGGCTACTTCCGATTTAGAAATTTCACTTCCGGTCTCATATGATAGATTTATTTACACTGATTCCAAAAATTTATGGTTTATATATACTTTTGCCTGTAAAAAGGGATATAATTGGCTACTTCCGGTTTAGAAAATGTCACTTTCGGTCTCATATGATAGATTTATTTACACTGATTCCAAAAATATATGGTTTATATATACTTTTGCCTGTAAAAAGGGAGATAATTGGCTACTTCCGGTTTAGAAAATGTCACCTCCGGTCTCATATGATAGCTTTATTTACCCTGATTCCAAAAATATATGGTTTATATATACTTATGCTTGTAATAAGGGACAATATGCTACTTCCGGTTTAGAAAATGTCACTTTCGGTCTCATATGATAGCTTTATTTACACTGATTCCAAAATATATGGTTTATATATACTTATGCCTGTAATAAGGGAGATAATATGCTACTTCCGGTTTATAAAATATCACTTCCGGTCTCAACTGATAGATTAATGTATGACCATTCAAAAAATATATGGTTTCTATGTACTTCTACATGAAATAAGTGCAAAAATGACTACTTCCGGTTCACTCAAGGTCACTTACGGTTAACATTTTGCAAAAGATCTTATGGCTTTATCATGTACCAATATGAAGTAATAATCAATTTACCTTAAAATAAAACATTGCAGGGGCAATAACTCCAATAAGATGTCGCTGGATTGTCTTAGACCAAATGTATCATATCTTCATCACAAAATAACAAACATTTTGCACTTGTTCTTTAATATATAACATTAAAAATATCGGAGAAAATGCAAAAACAAGCAAAAGACAAAATTCAGAACATGACCTTGACCTTTGACCTTGACCTCATTTTCGAAGTTAGGATCCAAGGACCTTAAATAAAAAGACTATAGGTTTATACAGCTTACAGTTTATAAGTAACAAAAACATAACGACAAATTTATTTCATAAAGGTAGATAACTCCTATAAAATTTCATCGAATCGCTTCGATCCAAATAAGCCAAAAATTCCTGAGGATGTAACGAACAATTTAGAAAAAGAATTTTGTCGATATCTTTTTTTGTTACGAAGGAGATGCACACACTTGATAAACAGTGAATAGGGAGATAACTCTTACAAAGAAAATTGTTCGTCTAAGCAGGGTGAAATTTAAAAGCGCATAAACTATACGATACAATATGAGAAATATCTAAGCGACATATTGCGAAACAAATATTTATCGCAAGAACAAAATTTGGCGGAAGAAAAAAAAAAAAATTAAAAACCAATTGTTCAGAGAACAATTGAAAGTCTTTCAACATTATTTTTCAAAGTTATTGAAAAGAAGCTAGTTCCTGTTTACTCAAAGTTAAAATTGGCATCCAATCATAAGTTTCTTCATTCTGATGCGATAAATAAGTGGTTTCTATATACTTTTGAGTGAAATAAGGGAGATAATGTGCTACTTCCGGTGAAGTAAATATCACTTCCGATCTCATATGAAAGCTTCTTTCACACTTATTCCAAAAATATATAGTTATATATACTTTTGCCTGTAAACCAGGAGATAATTGGCCACTTCCGGTTTATCTAAAAACACTTCTACTCTTTGGTAATAAGTTTATGTATTTAAATTACATAATATATGGATTCCGAGTACTTTTCCATGAAAAAAGTGCAAAAATGGCTACTTCCGGTTTTCTAAAGGTCACTTCCGGTTGTCATTTTTCAAGGTCATATGTCACCCAACATTTTATAAAAGGTCATATGGCTTTATAATGAACCAAGTTGAAGTAATGATCAATTAACCTTATAATTAGACATTTCAGGGGCACTAACTCCTATAAGATGTCATTAGATTGTTTCAGACCAAATATAACATATCTTTATTACAATAAAGCAAACATTTTGCACTTGTTCTTTTATATATATCTTTAAAAGTGTAGGAGAAAATGCAAAAACAAGGAAAAGTAAAATTTGAGAACTTGACCTTGACCTTTGACCGTGACCTCATTTTCTAAGTTAGGACCTAGGGGCCTCAAATAAAAAGATTCCAGGGTTATACGGTTAACGGTTTATGAGTTAAAAAAACATACCGACAAATTTTTTTGGTAAAGGTAGATAACTCCTATAAAATTTCATCGAATCGCTTCGATCCAAATTAGCCAAAAATTCCTGAGATGTAACGAACAATTAAGAAAAAGAATTTTGTCGGTATCTTTTTTTGTTACGAAGGAGATGAACACACTTGATAAACAGTGAATAGGCAGATAACTCTTACTGAGATAATTGTTTGGCTTAGCAGGGTGAAATTTAAAAGCGCATAAACTATACAATACAATATGAGAAATATCTAAGCGACATATTGCGAAACAAATATTTATCGCAAGAAGGAAATTAGGCGGAAAAAAAAAATTATAAACCAATTGTTCAAAGAACAATTGAAGGTCTTTCCACATCAATTTTCTAAATAATTGATAGGAAGCTACTTCAGGTTTACTCAAAGTTATTATTAGCGTCAAAGTATAGATTTCTTCAAACTGATTCAATAAATAAATGGTTTCTATATACTTTTGCCTGAAATAAGGGAGATAATTGTCAACTTCCGGTTTAGAAAATGTCACTTCCGATCTCATATGATAGCTTTATTCACACTGATTCCAAAAATATATTGTTTGTATATACTTATGCCTGTAATTAGGAAGATAATATGCTACTTCCGGTTAATAAAATGTCACTTCTGGTGTCAAATGATAGGTTGATCTATGGTCATTCCAAAAATATATGGTTTCTAGGTACTTTTCCATGAAATAAGTGCAAAAAATACTACTTCCGGTTCACTCAAGGTCATTTCCGGTTTACTTTTTTCAAGGTCATATGTCAACCAACAGTTTGCAAAAGACCCTATGGCTTTATTATGTACCAAGCTGGAGTAATAATCAATTAACCTTAAATTGAATCATTTCAGGGACAATAACTCCTATAAGATGTCATTGGATTGTTTCAGACCAAATGTATCATATCTTAATCACAATTAGGCAAACATTTTGCACTTGTTCTTCAATTTGTATCCTTAAGGTAGCACTACAGTCTAACAATGAATTTTTGAAGATATTTTTTTTATCACATAATTTTGAAGTAAGTATTATTCTGCACAGTTTGTAAAAATCCCAAAGTCATTATCATATCACAAAAGGGAGTAAATTGATAATGAACGTATGTAAATAAAAGCACATGTAATTAATCTAAATATATAGGCATTTGGGAGGGGCTAATATGTCAATCATCTGTTGATACCAGTGTCCAGCTGTTAATCCCTGACCACAAGATAAATATCTCATTGCATTGCAACAAAACTAATTTATTAAACATGAAAGTTTAGAACAGAGAAAAAGAAAAAGATATGAATAGGAAAAAATTTAAAGGGAAAAAATCTACCAAAATGAAAAAAAAACTATGGAAAAGAGTGTGAATGTATCTTTGAAAGCCTCTGACTGCCTGTATAAATTTCTCGTCTTTGGTCTTCTACATTTAAAAATAATTTTAGGCATTTTAACTAATTTTAAGTTTATTTGAAATTTTTTAATTCCATGAAACTCATAAATCATGTTGGACAGTCTATTTTCAAGAAGGGGATGGTCTTGATCTTTTTATGGACATGTATTTTAATTTTAATATTTTAGCTAATTACAGTCATCATGGTCATATTATATTTCTTTTTAAAATTCAAATGAAAATTATTCTTTATAGTGAAAATAATGATGTTAAATATTAATTATGATGCAGCTAGCCAATCCTGTTATTCTCTTATCTTAGACTGTCTGGACAGAGGCGGAGCTTTGTCTTTATTTAATTACTACATCACAGATGTTGGTCAAATCTGTGACGTCAAACTCCCGCCAAATGCCAAGTTAGTGTTATACAGTGCACACAAAATGCAAATTTTACAGCATTAGAGCATCAAAGACACAATGTGTGTGGTTCTATTGATAAAGTAATGGTGTCAGAACACTCCTGGGGTGTTCCCAGTGGAATTTTTGTATTTATGTGGCATTTATAGGGGTTCTTAAGAGGAAATTCAGTTTTAAGGTCATTTCTCAGAACAATTTTTCATGAGAATTGTAAGGAAATAATGAAAATAGAAACTTTATGGGTACCCCCTTTGGCTTGACTTTGATATATGTGATTGAAGGGAGTATTTTCTACAATACCGTGTCCCAGTTTTTGGATAATTTGTTTCTAAATGAATTTATAGGTCTCCAAAGATGAAAGGTGAAATGAGGTTTGGCATCCAGCAGTAAAAATAATACATCTTATTACTGGAGGCATATATCAAAAATCTGAGACACGGTTTTGTAGATTGTGAATGGTTGATTAAAGAGATGAAAACAAATTTTTACTACCATTTGACCTGAATGTGCCATTTTCATCCAAGTTAGAAGACCACTTTTTTGGCAATTAATGAGCTATATTTTGAGATTAATCATACCAAAAATAAATTTATCTATAGATTAAGAAAGAGTTATGTTTCAGCTTTAAAATGAGTTAAAGATTTTAAAAATCCATTGAGTAGTTTTGGAGAAATTAATCTTTAAAGACTGTTGGTTGGAGTCAGAAAATTCTGACTGTAGTGCTACCTTAAAAGTGACAGAGGAGATCAAATAACAAGGAAAAGTCAACATTTAGAATATGACATTGACCTTTGACCTTGGCCTCAATTTCATTTAAATGATCAAAGAAACTCAAATCAATATACCTTAGGTCTCTATCACTTACCATTCATGCTATACATTTATATATCCCTTATGTCAAAAACAGAAGGGGAAATAACTCTCATATGGAGTTTACGTATCGCTTCGGTCAAAATTGGACAAAACATCCTGAGGATATAACGAGCAATTTGGTAAAATAAATTTGTCGCTTTCTTTTACGGTTACGGAGGAGATGCTTGCACAAGGAAAACAGTGTTCGGGGAGATAACTCCTACAAAGAAAATTATTTGGTGACGTAGGGTAAATTTTAAAGGCGCATAAACTGTTCGATATCATATACCAAATATCTAAGCGACATATTGCGAAACAAATATTTATCGCAAGAACAAAATTAGGCGGAAGAAAAAAAAAAAAAAAATAAAAACCAATTGTTCAAAGAACAATTGAAGGTCTTTCTACATCAATTTTCTAAATAATTCATGAGAAGCTAACTCTCGTTTACTCAAAGCTACTATTGGCGTCCAATCATAGGTTTCTTCATACTGATTCAATAAAAATATGGTTTCTATAGACTTTTGCCTGAAATAAGGGAGATAATTGTCAACTTCCGGTTTAGAAATGGTCACTTCCCGTCTCATATGATAGCATTATTTACACTGATTCCAAAAATATATGGTTTATATATACTTTTGCCTGTAAAAAGGGAGATAATTGGCTACTTCCGGTTTAGAAAATGTCACTTCCGGTCTCATATGATAGATTTATTTACACTGATTCCAAAAATATATAGTTTATATATACTTTTGCCTGTAAAAAGGGAGATAATTGGCTACTTCCGGTTTAGAAAATGTCACTTTCGGTCTCATATGATAGCTTTATTTATACTGATTCCAAAAATATATGGTTTATATATACTTATGCCTGTAATAATGGAGATAATATGGTACTTCCGGTTTATAAAATATCACTTCCAGTCTCAAATGATAGATTAATGTATGACCATTCAAAAAATATATGGTTTCTATGTACTTCTACATGAAATAAGTGCAAAAATGACCACTTCCGGTTCACTCAATGTCACTTCCGGTTGACATTTTTCAAGGTCATATGTCACCCAACATTTTACAAAAGATCTTATGGCTTTATCATGTACCAATATGAAGTAATAATCAATTTACCTTAAAATAAAACTTTTCAGGGGCAATAACTCCAATAAGATGTCGCTGGATTGTCTCAGACCAAATTTATCATATATTCATTACAATAAAGCAAACATTTTGCACTTGTTCTTTTATATGTATCTTTAAAAGTGTTTGAGAAAATGCAAAAACAAGGAAAAGTCAAAATTTAGAACTTGACCTTGACCTTTGACCTTGACTTCATTTTCTAAGTTGGGACCTAGGGGCCTCATATAAAAACATTCCAGGGTTATACGGTTAAAGGTTTATGAGATAAAAAAACATACCGACAAATTTTTTTGGTAAAGGTAGATAACTCCTATAAAATTTCATCGAATCGCTTCGATCCAAATTAGCCAAAAATTTCTGAGGATATAACGAACAATTTAGAAAAAGAATTTTGTCGATATCTTTTTTTGTTACGAAGGAGATGCACACACTTGATAAACAGTGAATAGGGAGATAACTCTTACAAAGAAAATTGTTCGTCTAAGCAGGGTGAAATTTAAAAGCGCATAAACTATACGATACAATATGAGAAATATTTAAGCGACATATTGCGAAACAAATATTTATCGCAAGAACAAAATTAGGCGGAAGAAAAAAAAAAATATAAATCAATTGTTTTAAAAACAATTGTTAAACGGTCTTTCCCCTCCGAAACATGATAAATTGGTTTTTTGGTTTTTTGGTTGGTTGGTTGGTTGGTCGGTGGATTGATTGATTGATTGATTGATTGATTGATTGATTGATTGATTGATTGATTGATTGCATGGCACTTTTTCTGTGCGACGCAGCTAACTTAAATAACGCCTATATTCTAATCGAACGTGACTGCGTACCTTATACATCCCACACAGCCAAACGGACGCCTGAGATGTTCTCATAAAAATTGATCCTAGCATCATTCGTTTATAAATTTTCTCTAGTTTCTATGTTACCTCGGACTTCCATTTTTCATCTATTTGTTGTGTATGCATTTTGATTGAATTTGTAGGAAAACGGAGTAAATTTTATCTTGGAAGTTTTATTTTCCTTATTTGGATATGGAATGTTTTATTCTAAATTTAGGTCCGCGCGCGAGATGGTGTTGTGAAGTCACGTGACGCTCGAATATATATGTCTGGAGTTAATATTAATTTCTTTTCAGGGGAGACCGTTGAACAGAGCACATGTGTATTGATCGGACAAACATGATCACTATTGGTTTTATTATTTACAGGTCATTGATGACGGATCATGCATGCATCTTACGTACACATGTTTACGGGAGCACAGATTTGTATTTCAATGCATGATTAAAAAATTTGATTGTAGGATTTCAGCAGTATTTACGATTTTTCTACGTCATTGAATTTTATTTCTCAATCAAGCGGACCGCGTCTAACGGGAGTATGAATTGGAGCCGATTTTTGCAGGAATGAATTTCTATTTAAGAAGTTTGTACATCAGAAGGATTGCATTTTTACAGTCAAATGTACAGGACTGAACATCAAGGCGAAATGGGATTCCTCAATGTAGAAGAAAAAAAAGGGGGGGGCTAGAGGTGGAGGATGGTGGACCTTGGTTGATAAATTAAGATAAGATGCATGTATACATCATGATAGCTGCAAAGTTGAGGCTATAATTAGTTCATTTTGTTCATTTTACTATTTCAGTGGCATGGAACCCCTAAATTAATGACGCGTACCATTTTGACAAAAACTTTCCAGTTATATCATGTCGCGACTAACATTTTGGTCAATTTTTTTTTTTTACGGCTTACGGTTTACGTGTTACAAAAACATAACGACAAATTAATTTGGTAAAGGCAGATAACTCCTTTAAGATCTCACTGGATCGCTTCGATCCAAATTAGGCAAAAATTTCTGAGGATGTAACAAACAATTTAGAAAAAGAATTTTGTCGATATCTTTTTTTGTTACGAAGGAGATGCACACAGATGATAAACAGTGAATAGGGAGATAACTCTTGCAAAGAAAATGGTTCGTCTTAACAGGGTGAAATTTTAAAGCGCATAAACTTTACGATACTATATGAGAAATATCTAAGCGACATATTGCGAAACAAACATTTATCGCAAGAACAAAATTTGGCGGAAGAAAAAAAAAAAATAATAATACTTAAAAACCAATTGTTCAGAGAACAATTGAAGGTCTTTCCACATAAATTTTCAAAGTTATTGAAAAGAAGCTAGTTCTGGTTTACTCAAAGTTAAAATTGGTATCCAATCATAAGTTTCTTCAAACTGATGCGATAAATGAATTGTTTCTATATACTTTTGAGTGAAATAAGGGAGATAATGTGCTACTTCCGGTGAATTAAACGTCACTTTCGGTCTCATTTGATAGCTTCGTTTACACTGATTCCAAAAATATATAGTTTCTATATACTTTTGCATGTAAAACAGAAGATAATTGGCCACTTCCGGTTTATCGAAAGTCACTTCTGGTCTTTGGTGATAAGTTTATGTATTTATATTACAAAATATATGGATTCTGAGTACTTTTCCATGAAAAAAGTGCAAAAAGGCTACTTCCGGTTTTCTCAAGATCACTTCCGGTTGACATTTTTCAAGGTCATATGTCACCAAACCTTTTGTAAAAGGTCATATGGCTTTATAATGAACCAAGATGAAGTAATAATCAATTAACCTTATAATTAGACATTTCAGGGGCACTCACTCCTATAAGATACCATTAGATTGTTTCAAACCAAATGTAACATATCTTCATTACAATAAAGCAAACATTTTGCACTTGTTCTTTTATATATATCTTTAAAAGTGTTTGAGAAAATGCAAAAACAAGGAAAAGTCAAAATTTAGAACTTGACCTTGACCTTTGACCTTGACTTCATTTTCTAAGTTAGGACCTAGGGGCCTCAAATAAAAACATTCCAGGGTTATACGGTTAAAGGTTTATGAGTTAAAAGAACATACCGACAAATTTTTTTGGTAAAGGTAGATAACTCCTATAAAATTTCATCGAATCTCTTCGATTCAAATTAGCCAAATATTCCTGAGGATGTAACGAAGAATTTAGAAAAAGAATTTTGTCGATATCTTCTTTTGTTACGAAGGAGATGCCATACTTGATAAACAGTGAATAGGGAGATAACTCTTACAAAGAAAATTGTTCGTCTTAGCAGGGTGAAATTTAAAAGCGCATAAACTATACGATACAATATGAGAAATATCTAAGCGACATATTGCGAAACAAATATTTATCGTAAGAACAAAATTAGGCGGAAGAGAAAAAAAAAAAAAAATAATAATAATAATAATTAAAAACCAATTGTTCAGAGAACAATTGAAGGTCTTTCCACATCAATTTTCAAAGTTATTGAAAAGAAGCTAGTTCCGGTTTACTCAAAGTTAAAATTAGTATCCAATCATAAGTTTCTTCAAACTGATGCGATAAATGAATGGTTTCTATATACTTTTGAGTGAAATAAGGGAGATAATGTGCTACTTCCGGTGAAGTAAGCACTTTCCGGTCTCATTTGATAGCTTCTTTAACACTGATTCCAAAAATATATAGTTTCTATATACTTTTGCATGTAAAACAGGAGATAATTGGCCACTTCCGGTTTATCGAAAGTCATTTCTGGTCTTAAGTGATAAGTTTATGTATTTATATTACAAAATATATGGATTCTGAGTACTTTTCCATGATAAAAGTGCAAAAAAGGCTACTTCCGGTTTTCTCAAGGTCACTTCCGGTTGACATTTTTCAAGGTCATATGTCACCAAACCTTTTGTAAAATGTCATATGGCTTTATAATGAACCAAGTTGAAGAAATAATCAATTAACCTTATAATTAGACATTTCAGGGGCACTAACTCCTATAAGATGCCATTAGATTGTTTCAAACCAACTGTAACATATCTTCATTACAATAAAGCACACATTTTGCAGTTGTTCTTTCATATATATCTTAAAAAGTGTTGAAGAAAATGCAAAAACAAGGAAAAGTCAAAATTGAGAACTTGACCCTGACCTTTGACCTTGACTTCATTTTCTAAGTTAGGACCTAGGGGTCTCAAATAAAAAGATTCCAGGGTTATACGGTTAAAGGTTAATGAGTCAAAAAAACATGCCGACAAATTTATTTGGTAAAGGTAGATAACTCCTATAAAATTTCATCGAATCGCTTCGAGCCAAAATAGCCAAAAGTTCCTGAGGATGTAACGAACAATTTAGAAAAAGAATTTTGTCGATATCTTTTTTGTTTTTTGTTCAAAGAACAATTGAAGGTATTATCACATCAATTTTCTAAATAATTGATGAGAAGCTAATTCTGGTTTACTCAAAGCTACTGTTGGCGTCCAATCATAGGTTTCTTCATACTGATTCAATAAACATATGGTTTCTATAGACTTTTGCCTGAAATAACGGAGATGATTGTCAACTTCCGGTTTAGACAATGTCACTTCCGGTCTCATATGATACTTTTATTTACACTGATTCCAAAAATATATGGTTTATATATACTTTTGCCTGTAAAAGGGGAGATAATTTGCTACTTCGGTTTAGAAAATGTCACTTCCGGTCTCATATGATAGATTTATTTACACTGATTCCAAAAATATATGGTTTATATATACTTTTGCCTGTAAAAAGGGAGATAATTGGCTACTTCCGGTTTAGAAAATGTCACTTTTGGTCTTATATGATAGCTTTATTTACACTGATTCCAAAAATATATGGTTTATATATACTTATGCCTGTAATAAGGGAGATAATATGCTACTTCCGGTTTATAAAATATCACTTCCAGTCTCAAATGATAGATTAATGTATGACCATTCAAAAAATATATGGTTTATATGTACTTCTACATGAAATAAGTGCAAAAATGACTACTTCCGGTTCACTCAAGGTCACTTCCGGATGACATTTTTCATGGTCATATGTCACCCAACATTTTGCAAAAGATCTTATGGCTTTATCATGTACCAAGTTGGAGTAATAATCAATTAACCTTAAATTGAATCATTTCAGGGACAATAACTCATATAAGATATCATTGGATTATTTCAGACCAAATGTATCATATTTTAATCACAATTAAGCAAACATTTTGCACTAGTTCTTTAATTTGTAATTTTAAAAGTGACAGAGGAGATGAAATAACAAGGAAAAGTCAAAATTTGGAATATGACCTTGACCTTTGACCTTGGCCTCAATTTCATTTAAATGAACCAAGGAACTCAAATCAATATACCTTAGGTCTCTATCACTTACCATTCATGCTATACATTTATATATCCCTTATGTCAAAAACAGAAGGGGAAATAACTCTCATATGGAGTTTACGCATCGCTTCGGTCAAATTTGGACAAAACATCCTGAGGATATAACGAGCAATTTGGTAAAATAAATTTGTCGCTTTCTTTCACGGTTACGGAGGAGATGCGTGCACAAGGAAAACAGTGTTCGGGGAGATAACTCCTACAAAGAAAATTATTTGGTTTCGCAGGGTAAATTTCAAAGGCGCATAAACTGTTCGATATCATATACCAAATATCTAAGCGACATATTGCGAAACGAATATTTATCGCAAGAACAAAATTAGGCGGAAGAAAAAATAAAAAAAAATAATCAGAAGAAAACCAATAGGTCTTTCCACAGAAAAGTGGAAAGACCTAATAATAATAATCAGAACAAATACAATAGGTCTTTCCACAGAAAAGTGGAAAGACCTAATAATAATCAGAACAAATACAATAGGTCTTTCCACAGAAAAGTGGAAAGACCTAATTAAAAACCAATTGTTCAAAGAACAATTGAAGGTCTTTCCACATCAATTTTCTAAATAATTGATAGGAAGCTACTTCTGGTTTACTCAAAGTTATTAATATCGTCAAAGTATAGATTTCTTCATACTGATTCAATAAATAAATGGTTTCTATATACTTTTGCCTGAAATAAAGGAGATAATTGCCAACTTCCGGTTTAGAAAATGTCACTTCCGGTCTCATATGATAGCTTTATTCACACTGATTCCAAAAATATATAGTTTGTATATACTTATGCCTGTAATAAGGAAGATAATATGCTACTTCCGGTTTATAAAATGTCACTTCCGGTCTCAAATGATAGGTAAACCTATGATCATTCAAAAAATATATGGTTTCTAGGTACTTTTTCATGAAATAAGTGCAAAAAATATTACTTCCGGTTCACTCAAGGTCACTTCATGTTTACTTTTTTCAAGGTCATATGTCAACCAACAGTTTGCAAAAGACCCAGAAAAGTGGAAAGACCTAATAATAATAATAATCAGAACAAATACAATAGGTCTTTCCACCGAAAAGTGGAAAGACCTAAAGATAAGAAAAAAAGAAAAGTAGAATAAAAATATGTCACCCCGACTCCGTTAAGGGTGCCATTATAAATATTTCCAGTCATAACTGTAAAGTTGTAGTTCGCTTTTGGCAAAAATAAGCCAACGTTCATACAGTCATTCAAGACGCTACATACAAGATTATTTTCCATTAAAACCAGTGTTAATTTCAATGACTGATATTGTGATAGCTGTTTAAGATGCAATTTAATAAGGGCCGTATATTAGTTTATTACCGTCGGTGTTTTTTTCTGCAACTGAAGAAAATATGGAATGTTTTTGCATATTCAACATGAATACAACTTGTATTGCTTTAATACTACCGAAAAAGGGATATAATTAGTAGACAGGGAAAATGTAAATATGATTCTTTTTCGAAATCTATAGAAGTTTTGTTTTTTTATGTACGATGGAGCTTGGAATTCTCCAACTACATATGGGTCCGCAGAGGTACTCCCCGTATTATGATATTACGGTTAACGTGAAAATCATGAGAGCTGAGAGTTGATGTTACTTTCAGTAATCTCAGATGAGAGGAACAAAGTAAAGACAAGCTGTTAACACAGAATAATGTTCTAATGCAGCAAATTTATAGAAAACAATCTATCATTTAGTATGGAACTGTAAAAGAGAGGCGAAAGGTACCAGAGGGACATTCAAACTCATGAGTCGAAAATAAACTGACAACGCCATGGCTAAAAAAGAAAAAGACCAACAGACAAACAATGATACACAAAACACAACATAGAAAACTAAAGACTGAGCAACACGAACCCCACCAAAAAAACTGGGGGTGACTTCAGGTGTTCCAGAAGGGTAAGCAGATCCTACTCCACATGTGGCACCCGTCGTGTTGCTCATGTTAGTACAAACCCGGTAATAAGTCAAATTCGGGAAAAGGGGACAGGATTGTAGTTACGACATTAGGAACATATCCGTTATCATCTGTGAAACGGATATTCCAAGTAATGGCTTATATAGACCACTCGGCGGAGACCATCACACTTCAGCGTGACCATCGGAAAAAGGGAGCGAGATTTACTGTTTATTTTCATCTGTCAGGTCTCATGCTTATTTTTTTCCGAAAATTTATTTTCAATTTTATATACACTATATAAAGATAAGGAGATGTAGTATGATTGCCAATGGGACATCAAAGTTCAAAACAATTTCCGGAAAACAAATATGACAGAAAAGAACCAACAACAACCACTGAAATACAGGCGCATACAGAATATGGCGGGGTTAAACATGTTTGAAGGCGCCAACACTCTCTTTACCTGGTATAGTGGTGTGACGGAACAAAGCAGGAACAAACTAATTATGCAAAATAATAAACGAAAAACACATATTAGAAACAGCAAAAAAACTAGAAAAATGCTTGTTTTTGGCCCCTTTTTGGCCCCATATTCCTAAACATTTAGGACAATTACCCCCAAACTCAAACCCAGCTTTCCCTTTGTAGTATGGAACCTTGTAGTACAATTTCATAAAGATCCATTCACTTACACAAAAGTTATTGTCCTGAAACTAGAAAAATGCTTGTTTTTTGCCCCTTTTTAGCCCCTTATTCCTAAAATTTTGAGGAAATTACCCCTAAATCAATCCCAGCCTTCCCTTTGTGGTATGGTACCTTGCAGTATAATTTCAGAGAGATCCATACACTTGAACACAAGTTATTGTCTGGAAACTAGAAAAATGCTTATTTTTGGCCCCTTTTTGGCCCCTTATTCTTAAACGTTTTGGGCAATTACCCCCAAACTTATTTCCAGCTTTTCCTTTGTGATATGGAACCTTGTAGTACAATTTCAGAAAGATCCATAGACTTACACACAAATTATTGTCATGAAACTAGAAAAATGCTTGTTTTTTGCCCCTTTTTTAGCCCCTAATTCCTAAAATTTTGAGGCAATTACCCCCAAAATCAATCCAAGCATTCCCTTTGTGATATGGAACCTTGTGGTACAATGTCAGAGAGATCCATACACTAACACACAAGTTATGTCTGGAAGTTACAAAAATGCTTATTTTTGGCCCCTTTTTGGCCCCTAACTGTTGGTACCATAACCCCCAAAATCAATCCCAACCTTCCTTTTGTGGTATTAAACCTTATGGTAAAATGTCATAGAGATCCATTCACTTAAACTAAAGTTAGAGTACGAAAACCAATGTGTCTTCGGACGACGACGACGACGCCGGACGATGACGACGCCAACGTCATACCAATATGCGACCACAAAATTTTTTTGCGGTCGTATAAAAAACTAAAGTTGAGGAACAAAATTCTTTCATATAAATGCAGGGGAAGATGCCCATAATATCGTAATAAACTAATTAAAATATTCATATTTTTATTATTAATTTTATATTTTTTTCTTATGATAAAAATAAAATTTATAAAAGTTTTCATATTTGTTTTCAGAAAGATCTGAAAATACAATGAAGCAAGTAGGAATGACAGAGACATATTAATTTATACAAAACTTTTTATGATAAAGACAGTTGAACATTTAGATTACTAAGTCAACATCTGGTTATAATTAGTGAACCATTGAGAAAGTGTGACCACATAATTTATCTATAACAGATTACTGATAAAATGCTGAGATAAAATTGTAGAAATATATATATTAGTAAATCCGGGCTTATGTCTTAGAGTGATTTTAAAAGTAACGAAATAAATGAACCGTTTGCAAACGATCATAGTTTCAAACATTTTATTTTAAAGTTGATTATATATATATATGTGTTATATCATTCAAAATATGTGTGCATCATTCTTCTTGTATAATTTCTTTTTTTTTTATTGTATCAATAATCAATCCATCACTTTTGCAGAGGATTCGTTGTAATTTTCATTGTGATTTCTTAAAATTAATAAATCAAATGCGACTGCAAAATACATATAATTTTTGTTCTTCAAAGTAACACAAGTACATATAGTGTGAGAATATCGAAGTCAGCAGTTTATCTTGATTACATCAAATTAATCAAGTCAAACCTATTGTAAACGTATGCATGGGGTTTTTCTAACCACAAAGATATCAAATGCCAAGCCTATCCTTGATGTAGAAATTCTGGCGGGATCTATTCAGTAGAACAACTTGAAGTACAACTAATGATTTATTTTTTTAGTTACTAATCAATTTAAAGTAGATATTTTGTAATGTTTTGGTACAAATTCATTCGTGTAATTTAACAATATCATAGCTGCTGTTCACATATTATCTTTAAAATTAATTTTGTGTTTCCTTGTAATTGTTAAATCATACTTTTCAAATTGGAACACTCACAGTGAGGGGACGACCATTTGATATTCTTTTGGGTGGGTGGGGGGATGGGCAGAAAGACTGATCATTTACTTTTCATGTGTTAAAAAATGTACTACGAATGCTTTTTTTTATTAATTTTTTTTTACATTAGTTTCCAGCAAATCTTTAAAAAAAAATGTCATAAACGACAGACTAAGCCTATAAATACAAAGACAATGGCGCATGCATTAACAAGACAATAACCCAATGAAAAAAAGAATGACAAAGGAGCAAAAAAATCAGATGAACTATACAGTTAATAGATAAGAAACTACAATGATTTGTTTGCATTTCCACTTGATTACAATATCAATAGTATTATCGATTTAGTTTTGTTTAACACGTTTATAGATTTTGATCTCATATTAATTTTTATAATAAAAGACATTACCAATCCAAGCAACATTTTACATAGTGCGCGCCATGTTTTTAATTATATGTCATAGATATTAAATATAATTTTCTATTTTGCTATAATATTTTGATTGACTATGTGTCAGTGTCTTTCCCACTCAAGTGTTTCGTATCTCAATTTAGGTGATAACTGTCGACCAAGGCCGTTCATCCTCATCAGGTGCTGTAGCCTTATAATTATTTGTATATAATTGTTAACAAATGTAACTAATTAAGTCGTTCTAAATATGCATGCAATATTTGCCACTGGACGTTAAGCAACCAACAATCAATCATACATTAAGGAACATAAATGTGTGTCTCATTTGTTAACTAAACGAACTAAACGTTCCTTTTTTGGGGTTGAGGTTTGGGTGGGGGGGGGGGTGGGGGGGGGGGGGGGGGGGGGGTATTCATGCAAAGCTGGCCATTATATTTCTCCTGCAACCTAAATATTTCGTCAAATTAAAACAAAAATAGACACAAATATTTCTAAAATCCAGTTGACTTAATGAATATAAGAAATCTAAAGGAAACACGGGACATCTAAAGCACTTGTTTAAACCATTTTAACCTATATACGTATGTATTTTAGTAAGGTATATAAGTAAACAATTGCAGAGACATTTACCTGTGATGACATCTAGCTACACAACTGTAACTATCAGAAGATGAAATCATCTGAAAAAGGCAAGGTGACATTTAAAAATATTGAATGCTCATGCATCTCTTGACAAATACACACAATTTTCAAATTGTAACGTCGAAATAAAGTTTTGTACTTTTAATAAATTTAATTTATCTATGTCCGATATAAGTTGGACGCAAAATAACTGTCAAGGTTCTTAAAAACTGTGTTTTTTGTCCGTAAGTGAACAAAAAGTAGGACGATTTTGCAATGTATAGCCTTTTGACCAAACGAAAATGTTATCGAAATGAAAATGTCAGTGACTTGATTAGTTACCCTCATTTTATTAAACATTACATGTATTCAAGAAATCTCCGACTAGCTTGAAACAAGGCCATTCGTTATTTAAAAATAAGGATTTGTGGTATGATTGCCAATGAGACATCTGAAGTGAGTGTATGCAATTATAGTCAACAACACGGCCTTCAAAATTGAGGAAAACCCATACTGTATAGTAGCTTATAGAATATAATTTATTTTAAAACTAAAAACATGAAAAGAGTATTGTGTTGTTACATTACTGTAACATTACTGTAACAACACGACTGTCACTGGTTGAGGGAGGGTGAAGCGTTCGAATATGATTAACAATGCTATATTTCGTATTATGCCTGTCCCAAATTAGCAGTGGTCGTGAATTACTTTTTCTTTGATTAAATTTTCGAGATGCATTTTATTTTTCAATTAATCGGAATTAAGTTCGTGTTTGAAACAGCAAAGTGTCTTAAATTTCCAATTAAATGTTAATTATTCCTGAATAGCAATCGATTTTGTTTACATTATTTTCTGAACTAAGTCTTCTGGACGTCTTACGTTCTGGTATTAAAACCGTGTGGGATGGATAGATACGCAGCCACGTACGATCGGAACGTGTACGTTAAATCGGATGGTGCACGAGTAAGGGCCCTTGATGGGTTGGTTTACATGCTGGTGACTTTTTGCCCTATCCATACCCTAGTGCTTTTGCCCTATCCATACCCTAGTGCTTCAGTGGCAGTCTCCAATTCATAACATTCATACAGATCAGCTCCTACTTTGTAAAAACAACATATTCAGCATTTCGTATCTTGTACATGCGTGACATATTTGCCACTGGAGGTAAAACCACCAACTATCAATCTAGTATTGCTGTAGCGTACACATCAAGTAGAAAAATAAATGAAGATTGGAACGTAACGATTTCATTGGCACATCAACATTGTTTTTATCACATATATATTTTCTCGCATCTTTCTATTTTCATAGGGTATCTATTGTACAAACATTTTTATTCGTGTATTGTTTTGAAGGGTTTCTATTGAACTATGGCCGATGCTGAATTATGACAGATATAGTTGTTCATGAAATTAGAAAAAAACCGTCTTTTTTTGCTGTATTTTTATCCAATTTAAAAAAAATTGCATTGTTGACTTTTTTTATGAAAATTGATACAAATAATCTTCATACGTAATTAAACCAAATGCCATTTTTAAAAGAGGGGTCAATGAACTCGTTTTCAAGTTAAATTAGAAAACTGCATCTTTTCCCGATATGTCACAATTTGACGTCGCGAAAATAAAAGTTTACGTTAGCAATGTCATTACCTCCCCTGTAATTGTATCGTATGCCCTTAATACGAAATTCTGTCTGATCTCTGTCAGATTACATTTGGTAGAATCGTGACGCTGTCGGGACAGATTCGGTCCTTTTCTACCATGCGAATGATAAAAATCGGATTAGAATCGGATTGAGAACGGGATTGTCGGGACAAATTCGCTTGGAAACGGTTGAATATCGACGCTTCCTGAATAATATCTGATTGTTGTGGTGTTTAAATATATTTTTTTTTACAAATTTTAATTTAAGTTTAGAATTTCCATCCACGATTCAAAGGATTTTGATCAGACTTTTGACAAATTTTAATCGGGAATGGTCCTGTTAAGGACGGCATTAAAAATCGTAAATGTGTGACCCCAGCTTAAACTGAAAGACAAGACAAGACTAGACAAGATATATCACATACTTTTAAATTATATATACTAAACACAGATCCGCTTATTGAAATGATGGATTAGTGAATTATTGCAAACATTACATGAATAGCATGCAAAGGTCACGAATTAATATGTAGGTCCGCAGAGGTTAGCTAAACACCCGACAGTTAGGTGAGTTCCATAACATTCGGGAAGACTCAACTGATATTATCTATAATCGGATTACAATCGTAACTATGTCGTGACAGTTTCTGCTGTATCGGATCGAAATCGTAACAATCTTTATTATGTTCTGTGTTTTCTGGACGGTGTCCTGTTGAACGGACATGATCTGGAGAAATGTGTCATTGCTGTTTTTTGCCGATTGAGTCCAGATTGCAATAAGATCTTGCCTAATGCGAACAGTCTTTGCCAAAACCGTTCCGGATCAGTCCCGTTATTAATACGAAATTTGGCAATAATACCCACGGATATATATCTTCCGTCAGCGTCGGTTCACTGTCTGGTCACTCTCTGAACTCTGTCGGATCACATTCGGTATAATCGGGATGCTGTCGGGACATATTATGTCGTTCTTTACCATGTGAGAGATACAAATCGGATTAATACTGATTTAAAACCGTATAATCGGGACAAATTCGGCTGGAAACGGCCGAACTTGGACGCTTTCTGAACAATATCTGATTGTTATGATTCAATATATGTTTTTACAAATTTTAATTAAAGTTTCAATCTCCAGCCCCGATTCACAGAATCTTGATCAGACGTTTGACAAATCTTAATCGGGAATGGTTCTGTCAAGGACGGCAGTAAAAATCGTGAATGTGTGACCCCAACTTAAGGCCGTTAGTTTTCTCGTTTGAACTGTTTTATATTTGTCGTTTCGGGGCAATGTGTAACTTACTATGCACTATTGGTTTTGCTCATTAATGAAGGCCTTACGGTAAACTATAGTTGTAACTTCTACGTCATTTGGTATCTGTTTCAAACCATATCTTCTTATTTTCATATCGTAAATCGAAATCAGTCAAAATAAACTGTATTAACCAAATCATGAATGACTGTATAAGTTTTATACATATACGGTCAAAGTGTATGAACACATATGTAGTACATGGATGGAAAATAGTTAAATTTAGGCAGCTTAAGAAACGTTTAAAGGAAATGGCGCCTTTGTTTGTTTATTGTCAATAGGTTTAACAAAAATTCCAGAAGAACATAGGCATGAGAGAGATGGTAAAGTTTGTTAAATAGTTAAATGATTAGGAACACGTTTTCCTTCATTAACAAATTCATAAGTAACTAATAAATAAGATTATAAATGAGATTAAGTGCAGACATGTAGTTAGTATTAAGGAACAGTGTTTTGATACGTCTTACTTGACACGTATGGTTTTATTTTGCATTCAACTTCAGATCGGGATACTGAGTAGTAACTATATTATGTTTTTAATCTTCAGCTGGAAATATTTAGATGAGCATTTATCTAATCTTTCTAAATCTATTGAAACTTCTTATTGGATGGTGTTAAAACTCTATTTTACGTTATTTTGTATTGTGTTGTTTGATTTGTTGGTCTGCAGTCGAAATAATATTTTATCTTCAAATTATTCTATGATTTCATTGATCAATTATTATTATTAATTTATTCACTATAGCTATGCTTTATACGTGTATTTGAATATTTAATGTTATTCTAGTGGCGATACTTTTTTTTTTTTTATTTAATCTGAATCTGCAAACTGTATAAAACTTATAAACATTGTGTGTGGACAAATTATTACTTTGAAAAATGCACGGTATTTACATTTCAAATAAAACCCTACGAGTCATGTTATGCCATTCATGTATACCTTCAAATCTAATTTCTTTCAATCTTTTCCAATGTAGATTATTATACTATTCTATAAAACTGCACTAGCAGTAAGCCTGGAACTGTGTCACTGGTTATTTATATATTTTGTTAAATTATCAGGAAGTACATCTCTCCCAGCAGGTGCCCTTAGATAAGATTACCAACAAACACAGATGTGAACCGAAGAAAATTGTATTCCAAATTATTTACATTTCACATTATAAATTGTAATATGATTCATATCATGTGACTATTTCTGCAAAGGTTTATGTATTTAACGCCTTCAAATGTTTACTCCATTGTGTTGCAGAACCACAAATATGCATATGAAGGACGAATAAGATATTGGTCCCTTGTTCATACGCATTCGTCTTTTTTTTTCCTTCTTGTTGGAACACTTTTTTTATATTGTGTTTTTTTTATTTTTATCTTAAATGACTGCGAATTATTAAATTCTCTAACATAATTCTAATGAATGAAATCAAAATATGAAAATCATTTTAATTTAATATACCCGTTACCAAAGAATCTGATCCAAATGATGCCATGCTCTACTCGTAATTGACAGAAAACGACCCCCTAGCCACCCACCCTACTACAATAACAGTACTGATTATCTCAGATCTTGTTCTGATTTTTTTTTAATTTAAATTAGCTTGAAATATCACTTTGACTAAGATAATTTATTTTGCCTGGTCAGAAGTCATCAATACGTGATATCCTGAGGTGGGATTGCCGTTAGGAGACTTCATGACCTTACTTGTACACAGGCTATTGACAGAACGTAATAATTATTGTCATAGTTATCAGTTTTTGTGAAAAATTCGATTGTTTGTTTATCTCCCGTTGTTAGATTTTCAAACATATTTTACAGTGTTTTTTTTAGAAATATTTTTCTGTGATTTTGCATGATTTTACGGTCTTTAATTTGTTTACATAATAAATAAACTGTAAATAAATTCGCAATTGACCTCCACATGCATAATTTGCTATGTCGGAGACTGATAAAATAGTAATAAATATAATGATTCTTTCTAGTGCATTACACCAGATTTTAAATAATCTTTAGTCAAGTTTGATTTATCTAGAGTTACTCCTTGTGTATAATAAAACCCATAGTTCGAACCCAATTTAATAAATTCCTAAATTGTTATACAAATTTATATTTTAAATGTTAACTTTTTATAATAATGTGTTGTCTTCCTTTCGACTTCGTTTAAGACAAAAGTTGTTATCTCCCATGTCCATTTTGACACTAGGCGTCTAAGAAAGACAACTCCACTTTGATCCAATATATCAATAAAATTATGAAATTTCATAATATTATGGTATTTCCTATTTGCCTCGACTGTATGTGTTTTATGTGAATCGTGTTCAGAATATTCAATTCGACGATGCTAAGGAGAAACATTTATAGCCTTTGATTTTTTACCTAATTTTATTATTTTAGGGGCATTTTGGCACATTTTAGCCATTAAAAATACAAAAATTTCGCTAACGTTAGCAAAAATAAGCCCCCTTTTTTTGGATATGCATAACTACATGCAGTGTTATCGAGGATGAGGAGAAATGATTTAAGACAGAGTCCTTGGCGGAATTCTCGTTCTTACAGTAGGTTAATGAACCCTACCCCTTAGGCAGAAGAATAAAAAAACAGTAAAAATTTGATATAGACTATAGTTTCATGGCGATCAGCAATTTTCTTCTGACATAATTTATCACTTAGTACCTTATTAATTTACCTATCCAATTTCTAAAATATCTCGAAAAATACAGTGATGTGCCAGAAATCGTTATTTCGCTTTACTGACACATATTGAAATAAAATCGGACAACCTTTACATTGGTCGATCACTATATACCCCTGCTGCTTAAGTTCAAATTTTTGGATTAAAGATACAATTGTTCACCATTTAAAATGACCTTCTTTACAGGTACCCCCTTTGCAGAAAACGTTACTTTTTACAGACTTAAGGCCATTGACCAGCTTATTTTGACTGTTTGGCTATGTTTTAAACGCGGTTTTTGATTAATGAAGTTCAATTAAGGCCTATTAAAGACTTTAGGCTGATGATTTGATAACTGTGTCTAACTTATATGTCTTTATAACGAATATATGAACACCGTTGCATAAGAGTCAAAATATTTTATGAAATAGACTATAAAAATGCTGAAATCAAGAATTTATCATTGCTGTTATGTGTTTTATGTGAATCGTGTTCAGAATATTCAATTCGACGATGCTAAGGAGAAACATTTATAGCCTTTGATTTTTTACCTAATTTTATTATTTTAGGGGCATTTTGGCACATTTTAGCCATTAAAAATACAAAAATTTCGCTAACGTTAGCAAAAATAAGCCCCCTTTTTTTGGATATGCATAACTACATGCAGTGTTATCGAGGATGAGGAGAAATGATTTAAGACAGAGTCCTTGGCGGAATTCTCGTTCTTACAGTAGGTTAATGAACCCTTCCCCTTAGGCAGAAGAATAAAAAAACAGTAAAAATTTGATATAGACTATAGTTTCATGGCGATCAGCAATTTTTCTTCTGATATAATTTATCACTTAGTACCTTATTAATTTACCTATCCAATTTCTAAAATATCTCGAAAAATACAGTGATGTGCCAGAAATCGTTATTTCGCTTTAGGTTACAAGGAAATAATTATTTACATAGGCGACAATGGTAGTCTTTTTTGGTCCTGCGTTTTCACTATCAAAGATCCATCGAAAAAAATTTCGAATTCTGAATTATCAACACCTTTGGGTGTAATTGAAACGGCAAAACACATATGGTGCCGCAGTTTTTTTGATAGAAAAATGGCATTTTTTAAGGGTACTCAACGGTTTCGGAATTTTCGAAATAGTATGAATGAAGAACACCCCTTGCTAAATTTGGCACAGAAAATGTTGCTCGTCACAGAGAGTTTTCTCTAAATTTCTCGCTATTTCTACACCAATGGCCAACACTCATTTCTCACTATTTTAATTTTGATTTCTAATTACCAAGGCAGCAGAAAATAAATTTACTTCTATCTATTATCTTGGATGTGAAATCTAGATGGCGCCAGTCATCTTTATTTACTTCCTTTTAACCTATAATTTGTACTGAGAAGTTTATATCCTGCAGAATATTAAATAACTTGGACACAATGATTTTGATGTAACTAGATTAAAATAAATCCAGAATGCAGTATCAAGTGAGAAGGTATTGCTTAATATTGGTGAATCCTATCATGGCAGCCATATCTGATAAATATAAAAATGTTGACTTTTTTTCCTCCGTTTTACAGTGAACGAAGGCTTAAAATTGACCCTTCATTGACTTAGGAGTTAGCATAAACATTTATTGAATCAAAAGTGTTTTGCAAATACAAAATCACAATGCTTGTCATCGCTAATGATGTCATCAAGATATTATTGCGCAGATTTAAAATTTTAAAATTTTGAATTTTTATTTTTCATATCAAGCAATTTGTCTTCAGATATGAGATTGAGTTCCATTGATGATTGGTCCGAAATTGACAAACAATAGCCAATGAAATCCAATATCATATGACAAAAGTCACAAATGGATTGATCTACCTAAAAGGTATTTGTTGTAAGGCACATGTAAGGATAGCTCTTTTTTACCCATACATTTACCCAAGGTAATGTATAAAAACCGCAGAATTTAACTTCTCTTTGAACTCATATATTATTACAGTTTTTGTCAAACTATTTTGGAATGTTAATGTACCAGATACTCCAGAATCTCCTAGGTAACGATATATGCTAAATTGATTTCAGAAGAACACAGAAACGGTCTTTTGAATGCATATGTTACCGGTACGCATAAGTTACAAACCTGGAAAATGAAGTAGCTAAACTTTCAAGGTCAAGGATGGAACCAGGCTAGATTTATATTGAAAATTAACAACAATGGACTGTCTTGAAAAACGACTTTTCATTTGTAAAAGTTTCGATTTCCAGAATGGAAAATTGACGAAGAAAAGAACAGTTGACCAGAAATAACGAATCGCGGTATTTATTATTTAGAGAAAAAATAGTTGTCAATGTTATTGTAATCATTTAAATGTAATTTAAGTTCTTGTACATCGACAAGTTTGTTAGTTCAGTTACGTATTGGGACTGCAATCAGCATAATACTACTATTCAATAAGTCTTTTCTTTTTTTACAACAAGTATTACATGTATTATTTGCTCATATTTCATTTCATTTGTTCTTAGCATTTTAATGTTAGCAAATGGGAAAGATTGGTTTGATTACTTTTTATAAGCTTTTGGATCATCATATTCTTAGGTATATGTAAACTTTTCTGCAATTTTGGTCGCAACGCTCTTCAAACTTTGATTTTTTTCTTTGTATTCAATATAAATAATAAAGTGTGTAAATTTCCCTTTTTCCCGCGACGAAAATGAGGAACATGTGTTTTCGTCGACTTTGTTAGCTCTCAATATTTTTAAAAGCTGACTTGTGTGATATCTATTTTTCAAATCAATATGATACATGTACTAATTGTATGACTAATCTTATTAAAGCCAGTCTTATCCATCAAGTAAACTCATCATAGATACAAGGATTAAAATTGTGACCGCCAGACGCGCGTTTCGTCTACAAAAGTCTCATCAGTAACGCTGTATTAACAGTAATTTAGACTATCTTATGTCCAAAGCTCTGTAAAAACTAGTCACAAAACTCAATATTCATACATGCTCAAATTTCTTACTAGTTCGGCGTACAGCAATCCATATAAAAATAATGTAAAACATATTTTTTTCATAGTTCATGCAAGTTTGACGGAACAAACTAAATCAATTCGCGGAGCCTTATGTCAGTAGTTTGCTTTACTAGTTTCTTCCAATAAATGTATACATATTTGTGCGTAATATGATTAAATGCATGTATTCAATTTTTTTTTAATTCATCGGTTAATACATACTGAGTAGTTCGATTGGTTATAGCTGATTTGATCTAAACAGAATTAACAACATGCATAGGATAGACTGAAATTTACATTTATCACTTGCTAATTGTGTTGATTTGGTAAGAGATAAAAAAACAGAAAAACTTAGATACTAAGATTACTAAAGATTTTACCTTAATGTTAAATGTGATAACGGATTATGTAATTTGTTGAAAAATGATTGGACAGGAGAACATTAAAAGTCTTGAGTTTCCAACGGTCGTCTTCCTCTTTTCAACTTGATGACAAATAAAACGTATTTCATAGGTAAATATATCGTATCATTTAATTTTGGGGATTCCATCTACGTCTTAGATAAAGCATGGAGCTGCACCTGTTTGTGGTGTTTTTTGGATGTACTATTTTCAGGAGGTAAAATTTATATTAGTATATATAAGATTGATTATTCGTGTATTTCGATATGCGTGAGAACACGGCATTTTATTGAGTTGATGACCTTTTGATAGTCTTCATAAACCTTTTCCGATAATAACTCAAAGGTACAGTGTCCAAAGAGCATATGTAGGATGTGTACTATCAAGCAACCTAACCGTTTCAAGGCAACTTTTAATGTTCAGAAATATCTTCTTCAATTCTATATTCAAAGATAAACAAAATTGGGATTAGTTTATCGGTGTACACATATCATAAATCGATAAAGAAAAGAACTATCTAGGTACAGTACAACCTGTGACATTCTCTGAATAATGGTCACCATCTGCTATGTTCAACATCAAAAGTTGACCATTTATTGGGGGTCATAAAACCTAGGATTATATTGGTCATTTATTGTGGTCATATACCATGGGCTGTTCGTCAGTCTAATTAGGTTACCTGGAGAGATGCACTAATTTGATCTATTGATTAAAAATGGTGAGTGCATCCTGTATCAAAAGTTTACCTGTACAAGTAAATTGTTCTTGTCGCTTTTGAATTACTTACATGTGAATAAGTTTTGTTTAAAGATTGAAATAGATTTTTTTTATTTATTCATTTCCAAAGTTTAGAAATCATCTACATGTATAAGTAACAATGTAGTATTTTTATTTTTGTAAATGTGATACTAATCTTATCATCCTGTATTTTTATGAGATGCAAATTAATTCCCTTTCTCAAGCAGTGTGTAGAAAATTCATTTGAATCTTTTCATAATGTTTATGCCATAGGAAGTAAGGTGTTTTTTATTACTTTTTAAATTTTTACAACTTGTATACAAAACTTCTTCTAAAAATATTATAATGATTAATTAATAAACATTAAATCTATCTGTCAATATGGTTTATTTAAAGTTTTTCCTTGACTGGCTTCATGGTGTTGAGAAATGTATGTATACAGACAGAAATACACAAAGTAGATAAGATAACAAGTCAAAGATAAGTTATTGACTAGCATTTGAAAACAAAACAGAGAATCCTTGAAATAATATATATTTTTTGACAAAAAAAAGTTATTGTACATCATGTACATTGTAGTCAATTGTTCATTTGCATTATTAAAGGGGTATTAGCTGTCAAATTCATGTTCACCGATTTGACTCAAATTCTCATATTCGACTTATAACATATTAAAACGTATATCCGAATTATAAAAGTCTAAAATAAACAATTTACGATGCATGAACACGATAATATCTATCATCATTTCGTGTGTATTTTAGTCTTGACGCCATCTAATCAATAACTTAAACGGCACCAATTCCATCGAGGTGACCTCCGAAGACTGCCGACGGTTATTTAGCTCGTTTCAATTAGGTTGAATTATTCACTTGGAAGTGAATAATTCACCAGCGATGTTTCTTAGCTTATTTTGACAAAATTTTTGTTTTTCATTTTTTTTTTCAAATCTCAAAACTAGAGTTGTGTCTGTAGCATCACTGCCCAAACTCACTTTCCAAATGCCCAGCTGGTGCAGATAAGTTAGTACCATACTTCTTGTTCAGCAGCGTTCTGTCCTGCAATCAAAAATACAAGTAAATCATCAAAATTTGATAAATCTTCATTAAACATGCTAATGAAGAATTTCCTGATTTCTGAATGAAAAGAAATTATTTAAAAAAAAATTGTCTTGTTTATTGAAAGAATTCTGAACTAATCAAATATGACAGCTTCGGTTTGGCTAATTTCTGACAGGTAGCAGCCAAAATTTACTCCAGGAAAAATAAAGTACACATCTATTGACATTTTGATGGACTATTCAATAAAAACATTGTTTGTTTTTGTGTATTTAATTACCCTTATTTGTTATCAAAGATGTTTTGATTCTAAACTAAATATCATTTTTTCTCCCCCTTGCCCAATAATTTCCTGATTTTTGTCATATTAATAATACGCAATTAAGGATTATTAAATTATATATTTAATAAAATTATTTATTTGATTATCTTGAATTATATAACAAACAATTTCAATTTGAAAAAAAAATACTATTATACATGTTATATATATGGATATATTTTCTGATAATACATACATCATGTGTACATGTGCAAGTTATAAAATACAAAAATTTGAAATCTGAATTCTTAAAAATAAATACTTTACTCAAAGATGCATTTATATTGTCAAAACTGCTGGACTTGCATGGTACATATTCTTTATATACATATGCCAAGAATATTTAAAAAAACAAACAAAAAACTAGACCTTTAAGATAAAATTTATAATTGTAGGGAATTGAATGAAGTAAACTCTTTAAAGCCCTTGATTTAAAATGAATTTAAAAACATAAGAATATTTTTGAAAATAGAATAAAAAGTTATGATGAAAAAGTAAACTGTTACTTTATAAAAATTTAAAACTTAACATGGATAGAGAGTTTTATTTAGCGTCCAATGCCTTTTATATAAGTAAATGCTTCACTAAGACAAGAATAAGAGACCATAATTTAGAAATAGAAAAAGGTCGCTATTATATTCCATGTGTTCATTTCTTATAGAATTGTCATTTCTTTGCGTTATTATGTTTGTTTCTTTTTTTTTTGTATTTGTCACAAACAAATTATGTTTATATGACAATAAAGATATCATTAAATTTTGCTTTAATGAATATTTTGAAATGTCAATAGAGAATGAAAGAATTGCCTTAATTTTATTTAAATAAAGTCCTAAGATAATCTCAAACATTTGTTAATCAATGATGAATGGCGATCAGTATCTTTAAATCTTAACAAATTTGATTTTAGAAAAAAATTGAGAAGCAACTTTTTAATTAAAAAGGCAGACATTATAAGATCCATAGAAATGGTTGACTGAACAAGTGTGCAATATATTATAGATGAGATTCATTTATTCTTCATAAAAATCCATGTAAGAAATAACTTAAATTGAGAGAATTATTTGAAAACCAACAGTCATGGCAGTATAAGCTACATATAAAACTGAGGTCATAAGACATTTGTTTCTAAATATAATATTGAACTATATGTTCAGCTAGTTTTATTATTTTATTTTATTTTTTAATTTTCTTGTCATTATCACAGTAATTAAATTTGACAAACACATATTGTTTTCCTGAGAAATATCATATACATATACATGTACATTTACAATGTATCTAAGACACTTCACCTGTAAGCTATTTAATTTTATCACTTAAGTGCAATCATGATTTGCCTTTACCCTTGAGTAGTTTTTGAGTAAAACCTTGTGTATCGATTAAGCAACAGGGAGTATAATGATGAACATATAGGACCATTATGGTGGACATAATTTTTATTGCCACCATTAATCAGAGAATGTTACAGGTAGTACTGTAAAATACAAAAAACTAAATGAATCGCATGAACTCCAAAGCAGCGAGACCGGATGGGTCGACATGGTTAGCGTCTCCAGCTATGGATTTTTTAAGAAAACATTTAACAGCCATTATTAAAAAAATCTGTACATTGAATGGAAACTTAGTATAAACACACTTCATTCACACACATGTATCTAGAAACAAAGTAAATTTGTTTTTTTTATTTCGTATCGTTATGCAGTTTTTGTTTGCTAAAGTGACCTTTATACTTGTTTGGCTTTCTAACTTTTTTGATCTGAGCGTCACTGATGAGTCTTATGTAGACGAAACGCGCGTCTGGCGTAACAAATTATAAGCCTGGTACCTTTGATAACTATTATCTATCTGAAAGTGCTAATTAAATAGAATGTCTTAATTTCGAGAACCTGTTGTAAAAAGTAAAATTACAAAATAATCGAACTCCATCTAATATTTTGTACGTTTGTGATTGGAATTCCGATATAAAGTCTTTTAAGGATGTACTTAGGTGAAAATGAATAGATCTAGAATTTATAATTAAAATTGATACCATAAGTCAGAAGAGCATTAGTTAAGGAACTAAATAAGCTAAAAGTATTGATAGGTTATGGAGCTCCTTTTCGAGATATTTTTATTTATTTTTTTTTAAATAGCCGGATAAGGCTGACTCGGACTTTTATCTTATATTTGCATTGGCATTATTTGGGTCTCAAATCAAAAGAAAAAATTCTGCTTAAATTTTAGTAAATGACCTTTTATGAGCTATTGAAGTCTTATATGAAAAGAAAATGGGGCAAAACATTTTACCCTGTATCGTAGGAAAACCCAAGGAGTCCGAACATCTGACAAAAATTCCTAACCCTTACCTAACTACATCCTTAAGTAAAAACTAACATATATCACTATTTACCCTCTTATTTGCCAGTTATTTTTAACACTTGTTTTGTTTTTTTATTTCAGCTTTTCTGAAGCAGGCTATTGCGATTATTACTTTTCATGTTGGAAAGACTTTTTTTCCCAAGAGAGGTTTACTGTAGACTGCAAATTTTGGAGTCGAGAAAATTGTACTGAACACAGGTAACAGAGAATTTTTTAAAGTAATTATATATCTGTAAGAATCTTTTTTTAATGTAATAAGTAAAGGCAATAGTAGTATAGCGCTGTTCAATAGTCATAAATCGATTTAACTGAAACAAATCCGGCCCGGGTCACAAAACAAAACTGAGGGAAACACATCAACTATAAGAGGAAACAAAACGGAACAACAGAAACACTGAACTGCTACAAACACAAACGCCAACATACGTAGAAACGGACTATGTAATAAAATAAATCTCTACTTTTGCATTGAGTTTAAATAAAGTATTTGAATAGCGTTCAACTGCCTGATAGTCAAGGCAACTGTTTTGTGAAAGGATTGCGAGTAGGACAATCGGAAGTAAAACCTTAACTACTGACGTTTGCATGTCATAAAATGGTCGTATGAAAACTTTTAAGAGTTTAAGATTTGGATTCGATTATTTTTGTTGTAAGAATAATTGATATTTTGAGATTATTTCTTCACTAGTTTATTTGACAGTCAGTATAATAATTTAAAAAAAAGAATAACGTTGTGTTAAACATCAGCAATGTGAAATAGAAGTTG
Source organism: Mytilus californianus (assembly GCF_021869535.1). NCBI lineage: Eukaryota > Metazoa > Mollusca > Bivalvia > Mytilida > Mytilidae > Mytilus > Mytilus californianus. Next base: position 28,256,505 of record NW_026262626.1, on the reverse strand, counting down.
CGGTTGAAGATAGACTCCCCTTTGATGTACCAGTATTCTATATTTATCCGTCTATAGTATTTCTAAAATGATGAAAATGTTTTATTAGGAAACAAAATAATAATGTAAAAATTGTGCTGAACTATCATATTCCAAAAATTATGAAATACATGTGACAATGAGGTGGCATATATATTACCAGTGTATGAAGAAGGAATGTATTTTACAATATGTGTATGTCTTATAGAGTAGGTATAGAAGAGAAGCAAAAAATACCAAAGGGACAATGAAACTCATAAGTCGAAAATAAACTGACAACGCCATGGCAAAAAAATAACAACATGAACCCCAACAAAATCTGCGGGTGATCTCAGGTGCTCCCGAAGGGTTAGCAGATCCTTCTCCATATGTAGCACCCGTCGTGTTTCTCATGTTAGTATACATATAGGTAGTAATCTATATCGATGTACCGAGTTTTAAGACAAATAGGGCATCTATGCCTTTATCCTTCAGTTTTATATTACAATTTGAATTAGACATCTAATTACATTTCCGTGCATGTGCAAACCATCCGTTGGATAATTAAATATCATGTTGTGGTACATACGTTAAGTTATCACCAGGATTAAGCTTGACGAACCCATGTTCGATATAAAAAAGGAGATGTGGTATGACTGTCAATGAGACAACTATACACCAAAGTTCAAATGAAGTGATTGTAAGCAATTATAGGCAACCGTACGACCTTCAACAAATTTAGTAGAAAAACGTCTAACAAATACACAGATCGGACGTGGCAGGGTATGAATACATCTCTATCAACAAATAATCACGAAGTACAGGTCTGAGAGTACTCACAGTTACTGACAGCTAGTTCAAAGCCAATAACAACTAAACAAAAACATGTTTCGAAGACAAAAATATCAATCAGTACACATCTATTGTGTATTTAGTTTAAAGGCGTCATGAGCAGTCAGAGAAAAACATGACGTTTTGCAATGCCAGAATATAGGTATCGATAGAATGTAGTATCGTGAAAATGCATATGTGTATAACAGCAATATTTAGTACGGTTTTAATATACTAAGTCTTTTTTTTTAATTCTGAAATCGTCGAATACTGATAACGCATGACATGTGATACAGAAATGGTATTTCTGAGATGAGTTTGCAACGCATATCGTACATTTGCGGCCGGTAAAAAAGCAATCCTAAACTTCAGTCTCGTAACCTCTTTCGAAAGATAAATGGAAATATTAGCATTGCATGCTTTATAAATATCGATTTGTGTTCGTTTTTGAGAACTTGTATGTTACCCAAACACCCATGAATGATTCCGGACAGTTCGACAGAGCCAGAAACATCAACATTAAATTGTTCGGTACACGACCCGATAGAGCGTTGCTGCTAGAAAGAAAGCATTAAAACAAAGTTTTTTTTTGACAACGTTGTAGTTATCCCTCCAAAACTTTTACGGACGCTGTCATACATTTGTGACCTGATTAAAATGTCGTTTGCCTTATTGGCTTTTCATTTTTTCTCTATGGCGTTTGCAGTCTGTTTTTAACTTCCGAAGTTGAATATCTTCAACATTTTAAACTCAATTTGCCAAAAAAAGTAGGAACACATTGAAATTTACGTTATGAAATGAACTGAAAATGCTCTCAAGTACAGGTATAATCGCTACTGAACAGAAGCAGATATTAAAGCAAATAACGACGACGCCTGTCCAAATGCATTTGTCTTTTTGCGACATTCCGCAATCGCACTACATTTGGGTTGAAATGTTACCATGTTTTCTTACAAGGAGTTTTCCTATTGAAATATTTAACTTGTATTTAAAATACACGGATTTTAGATATGAATTAAAAGCCGACGCCATGACTTTTCGTTTTATATTCCAAAGTTTACTTAATTCTAGAAAATATCATACAATAAATACTAACAAGAAATTCTGCAAAATGTTTTGGACAAAAAAGATGCATATTTGGTTGATAATGTTCGAAACAACCAGTTATTTTTACAGTAGATAGTGCAGTCGAATTGAACTACTTAATTGATAAACTGATTACAACTTTATTTTGGGACATGGTAAAGACATGCAATCATTTACAATTAGGTTCCTGACTTGTGAACGTGCCAGCTTTTAATGTTCTAATATTTACAGTTCATTTTAAAATGAACTATATCAGGGTGTGGATGGGGTATTCAGAATAGAGTATAGTGGGAAAAATATGCAGACTTGAGGGCAAAAAACATAGAAAAAGATAGGCAAAAAAATAAGAAATAGAGAATAATGGGTGCTCAAACATAAATGATAGAGAATAACAAACAAGCACAATTCATAAAGAATATACAAAATGGTATATAGAATAAAAAAATACAAAAATGAATAACCCCCATCCAAACCCTCCTACATGTAAGGGCATTTGAGAATTTAAGGATCATGTGTAAAGACTGCCTATTGTTGACGACCAATTGAATTCAATATACAACATAATTTGTGTTTTGTTGCAAAATATATTGTCGGTTGATTACAGCATAGTAAGTAATACTGCATAAACAAATATATCATATGTTCATGCTGTTTATAATCTAATAAAGGCAACAGTAGTATACCGCTGTTCAAAAGTCATAAATTGATTGAGAGAAAACAAATCCGGGTTACAAACTAAAACCGAGGGAAACACATCAACTATAAGAGGAAAACAACGGAACAACAGAAACAATGAAATGAAACAAAAACACACGCCCATGCAACATACATAGAAACGAACTATTTGATAACAACTGCCATTAACGTATTTGCCAGTATTCAAATTCCTTCAGATAAATTAACTAAACAATAGTTGGCTCCTTGGATGAAGATATATTAAACGAGTTTCTTATAATTTAAATGTTGAGGAAATTATTGTACTAATGCAGACATATATATGTAACTAAACCCTCTGTACACGTTTGTTTTTTTACATTTATTACGAATTCGATCAGTATAAACGATAAAAAATTTCAAATTACGTTCTATAATTGTTGATCTAAAACTTTATCTGTAAACTAACTTCCGGGTTTTGATGCCGAAGTTTACCGATCGTTACCTACTGATAAACAAACAACACAGAATCATGGACCGCATGAAAAATATGTGATAAAAAAGCCGATACATTAGTAATTTATGCTTGCCATTAGTTCCCATTTTTGATAAAACTTTTTGAACAGTTGTTAAATGATTTGGTGTATTTAAATTGTTATTTCAGAACCAGTTAATACTATCTTTTTTGAACACGTTTGTTAACCTTTTCTTTCATCATGATTTTTTCCCTTGCACTTGTGCAATAAACGATTTATAACGAAAAGTGTCATGGTTAAGGCCAATGCATACGGCGCATTAGAGTACGGGAAGACAATAATTCAATAACAGTACGTTTCGGAAGATTCTGATGAAATAAAGTATTTTCTTTTATAGGTTACACTTTGAAAATAAAGCTGATTTACAAACCACGCCTCTTTTGGGGAGATATTTAATTTTCATAGATATTTTGTTTTGTTTTCCTGCTGGTTCCCAGATAGTATCTCCATGTTTCGTCTCATAGAGACACACCTTGGAAATTTCCCTAGTATAAATACAGTTGGATAGCAGTCAAATTGAATTTTCAGGAAGACTCATAGTCAAGAGAGGGGTTGAACAGACTTTAAGTATAAGTTTAAACTATTAGAAGGTTGCGGCATTTAATTGTTGAAAATATACCGCACAACCCTATGCTTTGACCTTTACTAAAAAAAAAGAAGTGCGTATAAACTTCCCATTTCAGGATAGACCTTTTTTTACGAAACTTCATACTAATAAAAGTGGCATAGATTTAGCCGTAATAATAATTTCTATGAGAATTTGCATGGTCTATATTTTCCGAAGTGCGTCCTATAAGAAAGTCTATATACGCTTTTTTTATAGTAAAAACTAGTCATTCAAGTATATAAAACGTATTCATTTGTTTTGTTAAATTTGAGGTATCATATGACTTTAAGTAACAACAAGCTCATCCATATTTGAATTGTTCTGGATTTGTACCTTATCTTTTTACATCAATACCTACAAACACGCCGCATATCTATAGAAGAAGGGCAAAACGGAGATGGGATAGTTATTTTAGATAAAAAAGTCAATTGACCTTAGTCAACTAAAGTGTAGCTCATATCTCAGAAACTCATATTAGATGTGTAGTTTTTTGTACTTAATGTATGTCCAAATACCAAATACGAAAACTGATTCGTAATTGGAAAGTTGAATGAAATCATTTTAAAATTCTGTGGACGTGATTTGTCAACTATGATCAAACACAACTACAAAATTAGCGGTTTTATTCAATACTCATCTATTTGAAACTGACTACAGATAGAAAATATGTTATTTGCGAGGATTTTAATTATGCCACAAGACATTAATAGCAACATAAGCAATGAAGCTATAAAAATACACGTCTCAGACACACGTGGCAGGGTAAATACAATACAGTGTATTCCTTTATAAAAAAAAAGATGTGTTAATTGTCCAATGATACAAATATCCACTTGAGTCAAAAAGACTTGGGTGAAGTGTATTTGCAATTTCCTGAGTACCTTGTTTTGTAGTGTATATGTTTGACATTAGAGATTTTATCTTATTATTGGTGAAGGTGGTTTTTGCTTTGTTTTAAATTTAGGTTCCGTTTTCTATCTTATGTATGTAGTGTCTTGTTACTAGCTGTATTGAGTCTCTGTCATAAGGCTTGTGATACCATGCTTAATTATTTCTATTGAATTTTAGGGTATGCTATTTAATTCCTTTTAGAGGTTTACAATAAAATGACGTGCTTTACACAATTTTTTGTTACACGAAAAAAACGAATTAAATGAGACTGGTTATTTTCAAACTATAAATTCTGTAAAATACGTCATTCAAGTTTTAACCAAATAATCCAAGACAATTAAAACAAAACAATGAGTAATGGCAGTCACTAGAAAATCTCTAACAAGCAGCTTATGGTGCATTCATGTCATACATACATCGAACGAACGTTACCGCTTTGAATATCATTCAGTAACTATCTGCAAATACTTTTGATAAAAAGAGAATGTGTCTGAGGACACGAATGCCACGCTCAAGCTTGCTTATAATACGTAAATATACTTTTTGAGACCATTTCATGTCCATGCTAATTTTTAAACAGTTCTATTGTTCTATTCATAGGTATTTTTGTGATGTGTGTTATTTTCATATTTTCACTGTTTTATTTTTTTTTCTGATGCAATACTGATGTGTCTAGTGAATTTCTCAGTTCTTGAATAATGCTTCGGTTCTTTTGCTTCTAATCTCTTTGTTAGCTCTACTTGTTTATTTTGGTAAACGAAGCATTTATTACCTTAATAGTAGTTAATCACCCTTTTTTTCCTCTGGTTTATTTTTATGCATTATGATAATTATCATAAAGGCTGTTATTTATCTAATGCATAAAAGCTATTTCATTGAAACAAAATATTCAAAATATGATGGTCCTATTGAGAAGTCAAAAATTAAGCAGTGTCTCCTGGTTCTGGTTGTTGTGAGAAAACAAGATCTATCATTGTTCCTGATATGGTTGTAGGTTTCGAAATCAACTGTTAATATTTCTAAACACTTACATTTTGGCCTCACATTGGTTTCCAACCAATTTCTATGATCACCTCAAAATGATACCATGCTTTTCTTCCCAATTTCTGTGAATGTCATTTGCAATTTTCCAAGTTATAAAGGGGCATAACTCTAGAACAGTACGCGATCTAGTACCCAAATTCGAATTCTGTCTGCGAGTTTTGGTTCTTAGCCAATTAAGTTAAAATGCGGAAAGGAAAAAAAATGCAATTTTCTAAGTTATAAAGGAGCATTACTCTAGAACGGTAAGTGACTCATTACCCAATATCGAACTCTGCTGTGAGTTTTAGTTTTTAGCACTGTGTATGAGTTTCATAAAATTTGAATAAGAAAAACGGAGGGACAAGGGTAACACTTAATTTCACCTTAGCGTAGCGCCTTGGGCATAAAAATCAACGGTGCATATTATGATGCACCATATATACATTATGATGTATATTAACCATCAGATGAAAATATGAATCAGAAAGAGTGGCCGGTTCTTTTATATATTACAAAAACCACGAAACATTTCTATGAACACTTTACTTTAGACGCTCTTAAAGTATAGAGCTGGATCGGGAAAGATAGTGTCAACTATGAAAAACAACATCAGTTACTGCCTCGCTGACATGTATCTTGACCGTTTATCATACATTGTACTTTTACAAATATATATTATACAATTTGTTATTATCAAGAACAAAGATTTCATTTACATCAATTTGTATTCATTTGATATTCCTAGATGAGCATTATCGAATACAGACAATGTAACAATC